>NC_092371.1:92374092-93731592 GCF_030028105.1 Mobula birostris | reverse complement strand
ATTCTAATCCTGCTAAGAAACAGAAACTACAGAAAGCGCATCAGTACAATGTTACAAACTTGGAGTATGGTTTTATTTCATTCCCATCAGATCAGCAACACTGTCCAATGAAGCCATGAAACCATCAAGATTGCGGGAACAGTTCTGTGAAAGACACCCTGAAAAGGCTACTTATGTTATTACTCAGTTACAGAAGATGAAAGAAACATTTGAAAAATATTGCATACTCAAGTATTTTGCCAAGAAAGCTGAAAATGACATTGATAGTGGTCTCATTGGTTCTTATAACATTTCCAAAATGATAGCAAAGTGTAGAAAATCTCATATAATTGGTGAAAGATGAATATTGCCTGCTGTATCAGAAGTGCTCAGCACTGTTCTCAAAGTGGACACCAGTATTTTAAAATCAATTCCTCTGAGTAATAACTCTGTAGCTCATTGTATTGACGAAATGAGTAAAGACATTGAGTATCAACTATGCACAGAGCTACAAAAAACAGAATTTGGGATACAACTGGATGAGTTAACTGTGTGAGACAACGAGGCATTGCTAATGGCATATGTCAGGTTTATCAAAAATGGAAAGGTATTTGAAGAGATTCTCTTTTGTAAAAAGTTGAAAACAAATATCAATGGAGAATCAGTATACAGTCAAGCTCAAAATGTATAGTGAGGATAAAAGTATTCCAATTAGGAACATGACTTCTTGCACAACAGATGGAGCACCATATATGATGTGTCTCCATGCTGGTTTAGTGGCATTTATGAAAACAGAAATTCCAAGTCTATTTGCAATCCATCGTCAACATCTCACAGCCAAAAATCCCAGCCAGTGACTTTTTACAAGCATGACTCTTGTAATATCTGCTATCAACAAAATTAAAGCTCATCCTTTAAATTGCAGAATATTTCATCAGTTATGCCAAGATAACGATGATGAGTTTGAAACCTTGCTCCTTCACATTGAAGTGTGTTGGCTGTCAAAAGGCTGTTGCTTAAAATGTTTCTTTGATCTTTTTGACACTGTGGTTGAATTTTTGCTTAAAGTCGACAAGAGCTTGGGAAACAAGATTGAACTACATGGAGATGTGGCATACCTAGCCGATCTGAATGACAAAATGAACATTCTAAATATGAAACTGCAGGGTAAGAATTTCAATTTAATCCAGGCGAAATGTGCAGTGTCCACTTTTATCAGAAAATTAGAAATATATAAGCAAAACATTGGGAGAAGAATGTTCTCACAGTTTCCCTGTATGGAAACTATGGCATCCTCTTTCACAGATAGTGATTTGCAAGAGTACTGCTTACACTTGCAGTCACTGAAGAATAATTTTCAGAATCAACTCAAGGATTTGAACAATCTGGAAATTCCATTCTGGATAATTAACCCATTTCTTTGCAAGGAAGAACAGGAAGAGAGTTTTCAAGAAGAAATCATCAAAATTCAGAATGAGGAAGAAGCAAAAATGCTTCTTTTTATGATATGTGGCTTCTCTGTCATGCAAAGTTTCCTGTTTTTGGAGAAGAGCCAAACTGCTCTTCATTGCATTTTCATCCTCCTACCTCGTTGAAAGAGGCTTCAGTTCAGTGGACCACATACTCACAAAAACAGGAACTGCTTGGACGTTGTTACATGTGGGGACTTAAGACTTTTGCTGTCACAACTTGAACCAGATATTTCAACTCTTGCTAAAAACTATCAAACTGAAGGATCACGTTGATATCAAAGCTGCTATACAGCGCACAGGTATTGTGCAAGCTGGGTTTAAAGACAAATAAAAATATAAAGCAGAATCATTTTTCTCATGTTAGCATATGGTAGACATGCTTTTACTCTATGGGAGTGCCAGAAAGTATACTGTGCCTAAGATGGGCATTGGCAAGTATGAATGTGCTTGGGGGGGGGTGGTGTTGGGGGTGGATATTGGCAAGTCTGAAAGTGCTTTGGGGGGTGTTGGGCTAAAAAAGTTTGGGAAACACTGCTCTAATAAATATCTGCCCCTAATTTCATTGAGTTTTACACATGGATCCACTTTATGTTCTGAAAAGTCGGTGACACACCGATCTGCAAATGCTAAAACCTCCTCAAGCAATGGGTGGTGCATGAGAAAATGTGACAGGTGAGTGGTCCCACCCTGCAAAGTTGCCAAGTTCTGCAATGTCACGCTCTACAGTACTGACTCATTGTGGATGCGAGGCTTCCGGCTGCTGTCCATGGTGCTGAGCAGCAGCCGCTTTCTAACATCTGCTGCTGTTCATCAAGGGCAAAGCTGATAATGTATTTGTCAGGATGTTTCGGAATGTACACTATCAATTCCCTTGAGGAAAATTACATTTAATCTTTGTTGCAGCATTTCAGTTCAGCTCAGTAATTGCTAGAGTGTTTTGCTTACAGACAAGACACATATCTAGAAGAAATAATTTCCAGTTGATCGTATTTTTATAACAAAAAAATTATGGAATAATCTATTCTGATTCGAGGCAGCAATATGGTCGAGATCTTTGATATTGTTATGAAATTACCAAATTATCAGCAGTTAGTAAATATTGCAATGAAGGTTGGTGCTGGGAATGAAGTTCAAAGTTATGCAAAGAGTTAAGAACTAGGGTTAGGAATCAGCCACTCGGCCCATCCATCCTTTCATTCAGATCATGGCTGATAATGCCTTGGCCTCAACACCATTTTCCATTCTCGCCCATTCCTGCCTGTACCTTAAGTGCCTTTCAATGGATATTGACTCCACTTCCCCAGCTCTCAAAGGGAGAGAATTCTGAAGGCGAGGGGAGAAATTCCTCCCCATCTCCATCTGAGATGGATGATGCCTTATTCTGAAACTATGCCCCTAGTTCTAGATACCCCTACTCGGGGAAACAATCACTCAACATCCACTCTGTCAATCCCCTCAGAATGTTGGATGCTCCAATAAGATCACCAATGAGTGCAGAATCAATCACTCAGACTTTCTTTCTTTCAGAATTAACAAAGTGACCCTTCTCTGCACTGCCTCTGATGCAACCACTCCTTCAGTAAACACAGAGACTAACAGAATGTACTGTGCTCCAGATGTGGGCTCCCCAGTGCTCTGCAAAGTTGCTTCCAAACACTTCCACATTTATACTCCCTGCCCTTTGCTATGAAGACGCATATTCCATTTGCCTTTGTTGCCTGTTGCCGTACCTGCGTGCAAACCTTGCATCCCATTGTACCACAGTATTTGGTAGTCTCACTCTGTTTACACAATAATGTCTTTTTTTATTCTTCCCTTCACATTTTCCCATGGTATCTCCATTGTCCACTTCATATCCACTCACTTAACCTATTTATACCTCTCTGCAGGGTCTTTGTGCCCTCCTTACAGTATCCTAACCTACCTACATGTCATCAGCAAATCTAGCTACAGTGCATGTGGTCCCTTCATCCAAGTCAGTCATATAGATTATTAATAGTTCAGACATCAAAAGTGATCCCTGTAGCTGATTAGCAATCCAAAAATGACCCAATTATCCTATATCTCCCTTTTTTGCCATGATGTTACCTACAACCTGCATAGTCTTGTGAATGACTCTATGACTCTAATATTTGAGTCATACAGTATGCAAACGGGCCATTCGTCCCACCACATCCAAGCCATATAGTGATTATATTAATCTGATCTTCCAGCACTAGGCCCATAGATTTAAATATCTAGGTGATTAAATACTGCTATCACTCAGCTTCCACCACTCTTGCAGGCAGTTCTGTCATGGCGGGGCACTGGGAGTGGACTCAAGTGCAAGACACAGACTAGGAGAAGGGACAGGAATGCAGACTTGGGCTAGGACTTTGGCTAGGAAAGCGGAACCAGGACAAGGAACTGGGAACTAGGAGCCTGGGCTTGGACTCCCAGCCAGAGACTGGACAAGGACCCAGAACCGGGGTCTTGATTCGGGCTCGGACCCTAGAACTAGGCGAGGACATGATGTGGCTACAGGACTGGACATGACTTGGGTTCTTCGAGGCCTTCCTGGGCAGGACGAGGTACTCCTGGGCTGGGCGAGAACACGAATCCTTGTCTTGGTCTTGGCAGAACAGGAACTCAGAGACTTGGACGAGGACTGGATGCTCAGATCCTTGGTCTAGAGCATGGGAACATGGAGCCTTGAACTTGAGAGACAGGAACATGGAACACAGAGCCCAGACCCCTCCTTAGGAATAGGATCTAGGGCCAGGACTCATACATAGAACACAGAGCCTGGACCCCTCCTTGGGAACAGGACGTAGGGCCAGGACTCATACACAGAACACTGAACACTACGAGACGTTCCCAACACAAGGTAGCGGCAAACAGCTGGACCTACCTAGCAAAGGTGTGGACACAGAGACGGTTCCCAACACAAGGTAGCAGCAAACGGCCGGATCTACCAAGCAAAGGCGTGGACACAGAGACAGTTCCAAACAATGATAGACAGTTCCTTATCTAGACACAGCAAGGCTCTGGTCTTGCTCCGGCAGTAGAACTTGACAGTGATACAGGCGAGGTTGCAGGCAAGGCTTCAGGCAAAGACTTCAGAAGGAAGGGAAGGGGAGAAGGAAGGAGAGAAGAAGGAGGAGGAGAAGAAGGATGGGGAGAAGAAGAGGGGAGAAGAAGGAGGGAGAGGGGGAGGGGGAGAGGGAAGGGAACAGTCCAGCAAATGAAGCTTAACCCAGGAGCTATTTATGTAGCCAGCCCAAAATGTGAATCATGTGCCTCAATTAAGGCACACAACAGGACAAGGGAAAACCGGAAAACCTGGAATACGGACTTCACGGACCGGACCATGACAAATTCATTTCAGGAACTGACTACTTTCTGTAAGAGGCCCCTCTCAGATCACCTCTAAGTCTCTCATCCTAAACCTATGTCGTCAAGATTTTAATCACCTCCGATCAGAGGAAAGGATTCTTCCAGTCTATCTGACCTATAGCCTTCCTAATTTTATGTACCTCAACCATGTCACCTCTTAACCTCCTCCACTCTGAGGAGTCTGTCCTCATAATGAAAATGCTTCATCCCAAGCAACATCCTGGTGAATCTCCTCTAGCCTAACATTGGTGGTGGGGAAACTGCTAGAGTCAGTTATCAAAGATGTGATAACTGCACATTTGGAAAGCGGTGAAATCATTGAACAAAGTCAGCTTGGATTTGTGAAAGGAAAATTATGTCTGACGAATCTCATAGAATTTTTTGAGGATGTAACTAGTAGAGTGGATAGGGGAGAACCAGTGGATGTGGTATATTTGGATTTTCAAAAGGCTTTTGACAAGGTCCCACACAGGAGATTAGTGTGCAAACTTAAAGCACATGGTATTGGGGGGACCTGGGTGTCATTATACACCAGTCATTGAAAGTGGGCATGCAGGTACATCAGGCGGTGAAAAAGGCGAATGGTATGCTGGCATTTATAGCAAGAGGATTCGAGTACAGTCATTTTAACACGCTGTATGGTTTCACTGCTAATGTAATGGCTTCTTTGTAATGTTCCCTACTGAGGTAACGGTTTCTCTGTAGCAACAATGTTTGGGTTATGGCTGGAGATAATGGGATGCATGTTAGCCAATAAGAGATTGTTGCTGTGTCTTGTGAGTCTGGGAAGATGTTTTGTTCGCAGTCTTTTGTTGAGGAGAGATGAAGAGGGAAGACGCGTGTGGAGAGAGCTGGTACACCAACAGACGGAATGGACTGGGATCTGAGGGGCCGAAGGTCGGTGACATTCAGAGGAGAGCGATGGTGGAAGAATGACTACGTGAGCTCCAATGTGATTTTGACTTGATTTTGGGCCCTTTTTTTTGGTTTATTTTCATTACTAACCCTATATTCAGATTAAGATTCATAAAATCTATCATTTAATTGCATATGGTGTACTGTCTGATATTTTGTGTTACGGGCTTTAAGTGTCCTATGGACTCGGACCCCAAGATCCCTCTGATCCTCCACACTGCCAAGAGTCTTACCATGAATACTATATTCTGCCATCATATTTGACCTACCAAAATGAACAACCTCACACTTATCTGGGTAGAACTCCATCTGCCACTTCTCAGCCCGGTTTTGCATCCTATCAATATCCCACTGTAACCTCTGACAGCCTTCCACACTATCCATAACACCTCCAATCTTTGTGTCATCAGCAAATTTACTAACCCGTCCCTCCACTTTTTCATCCAGGTCATTTATAAAAATCACAAAGAGTAGGGGTCCCAGAACGGATCCCTGAGGCACACCACTGGTCACCGACCTCCATGCAGAATATGACCTGTCTACAACCACTCTTTGTCTTCTGTGGGCAAGCCAGTTCTGGATTCACAAAGTAATGTCTCCTTGGATCCCATGCCTCCTTACTTTCTCAATAAGCCTTGCATGGGATACCTTGTCAAATGCCTTGCTAAAATCCTTATTTCTGGTCCTGGATTTATTTTCCATCTGGCATAGTTTGCATTTTGTTGTTTGATTGTTTGTGGTTTTTGTATTGCTATATTTATGCTCTATTCTTGGTTGGTGCAGCTGTAACGAAACCCAATTTCCCTCGGGATCAATAAAGTATATCTATCTACCTATCCATCTACACTACATCTACTGCTCTACCTTTATCAATGTGTTTAGTCACATCCTCAAAAAATTCAATCAGGCTCATAAGACACGTCCTGTCTTTGACAAAGCCATGCTGACTATTTCTAATCATATTATGCCTCTCCAAATGTTCATAAATCCTGCCTCTCAGGATCTTCTCCATCAACTTAACAACCACTGAAGTAAGTCTCGCTGGTCTATAATTTCCTGTACCTCAAGGATACGTGCTTACTCCATTGCCCTACTCTCACTACACCCACAATTGTGTGGCTAGGCACAGCTCAAATGCCATTTATAAATTTGCTGATGATACAACTATTTTTGGAGTAATTTCAAATGGTGATGGCGAGGAGGTGTACAGGAGTGAGATAGATCGGCTGGTTGAGTGGTGTCACAGCAACAACCTTGCACTCAGTTTCAGTAAGACCAAGGAATTGATTGTGGACTTCAGGAATGGGAAGTCAAGGCAACACATACCAGTCCTCATCAAGGGATCAGAAGTGGAAAGGATGAACAATTTTAAGTTTCTGGGTGTCGAAATTTCTGAGGATCTATCCTGGGCTTAACATATTAATACAATTTCAAGGAAAGCATGACAGCGGGTATATTTCATTAGGGGTTTGTGTGGGCATGTGGCCAAGTAGTTAAGGCGTTCGTCTAGTGATTTGAAGGTCGCTGGTTTGAGCCTCAGCTGTGGCAGCGTGTTCATGTCCTTGAGCAAGGCACTTAATCACACATTGCTCTAGTGTCTGTGCGAGGAGTGGCGCCCCATATAGACTTCCAATCTGCGCCTTGTAAGGCATGAAAATGCCCAATGCAGGCCTCTCATGGTCTGAGTCGATACTCCCCCTCCCCTTGAGGAGAATTGTTATGTCACCAAAGACATTGCTATGTCACACTTGCAAATTTCTACGGATGCACCATGGAGAGCATTCTAAACAGTTGCATCACTGTCTGGTATGGAGGGACCACTGCACAGGATCGGAAAAAGCTGCAGAAAGTTCTGCTTTCTGCACAGTGAGGCTGTGACCCTGCTGAACCTCACATCACAGTGCTAAGCAGTATTGCACCCATATTGGACTGTCTCAGTACTTTTATATTTGTGTGCTGTAGCACTTACTTTTTATTCGCAGTTATTTTGTAAATAATACTATTCTTTTGCACTTCTGGTCAGATGCTAATTGCATTTCATTGGTTTTGTATCTGTACTCGGCACAATGACAATAAAATTGAATCTAATCTAATCTGAACTCAGCCAGCTCCATCATCGGCACTAGCCTCCCCAGCATCCAGGACAATTATCTGGATAAATGTGATGACTCAAAAAAGCAGCATCCATCATTAAGGACCCCCTTCACCCAGGACATGCCCTCTTCTTGTTACCATTGAAGAGGAGGAGGTACAGGAGCCTGAAGACACACATTCAACATTTCAGGAACAGCTTCTTCCCCTCCGCCATCAGATTTCTGAATGGACAATGAACCCGTAAACATTATCTAAGTATTTCTTTCCTCTCTCTTTGCACAACATTTAACTTAATTTTTATATCTACTTATTGTAATTTATAGATTTTAATTATTATGTATGTATTTCAATGTACTCCTGCAGCAAAACAACAAATTTCATGAACATATGCCAGTGATATTAAACCTGATTCTGATTCTGGAACTATAAATGATATGGAATTTTGCTGATCTATAAGTAGCTTTTCTGAATAATTAATTAGAGCATTGGGTAAAATATTATGTTTTAACCTTTAATTTATTATTCATTCATTTCTGTAATTCCCTGAATCAGCAAAAGAGAGTGTCTGGTTCCATGTGTTCAATAGGGAATGCTGGACATCTGGGTCACCAGTGGCTGTGACTGTCTTTAGACTGGACTCTCAAAGTTGCTAGACTGTAGTTCAAGACATTGCTATTAAAAACAGAAATTTGTAGATATACTCAGTAGATCAAGCAGCGTCTGTAGAGAGGGCAATTCACTTAATTCTTAAAGTCAATCGCCTCCCTTGAGAATCAGAATCAGGTTTAATATCACTGGCATATGTTGTGAAATTTGTTAACTTTGCAGCAGCAGCACATTGCAATACATGATAATAGAAAAAAAAGCTGAATTACAATAAATACATACATGTAATTCAAGTAGTTAAATTAAAGAAGTAGTACAAAAACAGAAATAGAACAGTAATGAGGCAGTGTTCATGGGCTCAATGTCCATTCAGAAATTGGATGGTAGAGGGGAAGAAGCCGTTCCTGAATCACTGAGTGTGTGCCTTCAGGTTTCTGTACCTCCTTCCTGATTGTAACAGTGAAAACAGGGTATGTTCTGGGTAATGGGGTTCCTTAATGATGGACGCTGCCTTTTTGAGACACTGCTCCTTGAAGATGTCTTGGATACTATAGGGGCTAGTACCCATGATAGAGCTGACTAATTTTACAACTCTCTGCAGAAGAATTGGGAAAACTTAGAAGTAAAATGAATTTTAAATGCAGACAAACGGAGGAGAGGCAGGGAAAACAGGAGCAACTTTTCCTTGTTCTAATAACAAGACATCAGCCTGAAGAATGAATTATGTTTCTTGTTCCATAGATGCTTCCTGACCTGTTAAGTTCTTCTTCATTCTTTTCATTTTCACTTCAGATTTCCAGCATCTGCAATGTTTTGGTTTTTGATCGCCACAGTGTGATACCTGAACTAACCTCAGATTGAATCAAAGGAAAGGGAAAAGCCATTACTGCAAAATGATTCTGTTTCTCACTGTTGAACACAGGGTCTCAGTGGACAGCCACTTTGCACATAGCACCTTTTCCAGTTCTCTGAAAGTTTAATGTTCTATCTGATTCATTCTATTCTCCTCACCTTTACAAGCACTAAATTGTTTCTCCTCAAGTATTTTCCCAAATCCATTGGAAAAGAACTATCAAATCTGTTTTCACCCCTCCTGTAGGAAGAGAACCCCAGCTCACTGGTTCCTGTTGTCACGTTACTGATAGGTGGAAGGGTGTCACAGATACTGTGGTTTGTCAACTGGAAAGCAAAGGTCCATGCCCAGCACTGTCAGTATTTACACATGAGCCAAACTACCTCAAGTTAAATAAATGGAGCATTTTTAAATCACCGATGACAAAAGAATGCATTTTACTTATAGACAAATGTCGTACACCAGTGACTTGTCTAATAATTACTTGGTTATCATGACAATACGAAAATAACTTTTTCGGATATTCACTCTGCCGATATCGTATCCAGTGTAATAGAAACATAGAAACATAGAAAATAGGTGCAGGAGTAGGCCATTCAGCCCTTCGAGCTTGCATCGCCATTTATTATGATCATGGCTGATCATCCAACTCAGAACCCTGCCCGAGCCTTCCCTCCATACCCCCTGATCCCCGTAGCCACAAGGGCCATATGTAACTCCCTCTTAAATATAGCCAATGAACTGGCCTCAATTGTTTCCTGTGGCAGAGAATTCCACAGATTCACCACTCTCTGTGTGAAGAAGTTTTTCCTAATCTCGGTCCTAAAAGGCTTCCCCTTTATCCTCAAACTGTGACCTCTCGTTCTGGACTTCCCCAACATCGGGAACAATCTTCCTGCATCTAGCCTGTCCAATCCCTTTAGGATTTTATACGTTTCAATTAGATCCCCCCTCAATCTTCTAAATTCCAATGAGTACAAGCCCATTTCATCCAGTCTTTCTTCATATGAAAGTCCTGCCATCCCAGGAATCAATCTGGTGAACCTTCTTTGTACTCCCTCTATGGCATGGATGTCTTTCCTCAGATTAGGGGACCAAAACTGCACACAATACTCCAGGTGTGGTCTCACCAAGGCCTTGTACAACTGCAGTAGTACCTCCCTGCTCCTGTACTTGAATCCTCTTGCTATAAATGCCAGCATACCATTCGCCTTTTTCACCGCCTGCTGTACCTGCATGCCCACTTTCAATGACTGGTGTATAATGACACCCAGGTCTCGTTGCACCTCCCCTTTTCCTAATCGGCCACCATTCAGATAATAATTTGATCTTTGATCTTTAATTTAATCTTAAGACATCTTTGGCAGTCCAGAAATTATCCACTAATTATAATTAAGTCTGATTAAGTTTGATTCAGTTCATAGAGCATAGAACACTACAGCACACTACAGGCTTTTCAACCCATGGTGTTGTGCCAAACTTTTAACCTACTCTAAGATCAAACTAACATTTCCCTCCTATATAGCCCTTCATTTTTCATTCATCCATGTGCCTATCTATGAGTTTCTTAAGTGGCCCAATTATCTGCCTCTACCACCATCCCCAACAACCCGTTCCATGCACCCATCACTTGCTGTGTAAAAAAGCTTACTTCTGACATCCCTCCATACTTTCAACCAATCACCTTACATTTAATATAATATAGTACACGTAAATAGAACATGAAACATAAATAGTTCTGCTGTCAGTGTGTAACAATATTTACTGCTAATTCATTTGTAAGGCCGGTGATATTGTGGGGATGGAACTGGACTCTCTGACGGTGGTGTCTGAAAAGAGGATGCTGTCCAAGTTGTGTGCCAACTTGGACAATGTCTCCCATCCATGTACTGGTTGGGCACAGGAGTACATTCAGCCAGAGACTCATTCCACTGAGATGCAGCACTGAGCATCATAGGAAGTCATACCTGCCTGTGGCCATCAAACTTTACAACTCCTCCCTTGGAGGGTCAGATACCCTGAGCCAATAGGCTGGTCCTGGACTTATTTCCTGGCATAATTTACATATTACTATTTAATTATTTATGGTGCAACTGTAACGAAAACCAATTTCCCTCGGGATCAATAAAGTATCACTATGACTAATGATGTAGTAATGGGTATTCTATAAAGCAATGTGTTCTGCTGGAAGAATTTTGGTTATCGTTAAAGACAGGGCATGCTTAGGAATGCATGTGTCATCCAATCAGGAGGGTGGAACTGGGAGGTTCTAGAGAATACTGGGGGGAAACAGCTTTTGTGACAGACACTGGTGTGGGTCAAGGTCTTTTTACGGTGGGAGATGGAAAGAGAAGGAGCTTGAGAGAACTGGCCATAGGATTCGATCTGGCAGGAACATGTGATCCAATGAAGTCCAAGAGGGGAAAATTGACTGTGAAGCGGTGAATAGGAGTTGGTGCAATAAGTACATGGAAAACAATGGCTTCTGGAAGATTTGAGCTCCACCTGTGCACATGTGACTGTTTAATTATAATGGGCTCCTTTTGTTTTTTTTTCCTCTCTCATCTTTATTAACTGTTTAAATTAACATTCTTAAATATACTTTCTTTATAATGGTATGCAGTGTACAATCTGTTATTTCTTGCTGACGGGTGATTGCAGGAGGCAGTAAATCACACAGCATTCACGCAAACCGGAGTCTGGGTGGGCAAGACATTCCAACCTCACAGGTTTGGTGGGACCCAAGTTGTAAACACCTTAGATGTATGGAGTCTGAGAAAGGTGGTTTCCTCACCACAGAGTCCAGTGGCTGTTAGCGAAGGGCTAACAAGCCCTATTCCCAGAGATGCCCAGTAAAAATGGGGTTTCATGTGTGCTTACAAGAATAAACTGGAAGTAAAAAGACACAGAACAGAGGAAGAGGCAGTTGGCTCACAAACAGAGAGAGCTTGGAGACAGTGTGAGAGTAAGGATAGGCAGGTGATATAGTAGGGATGCACTCAGACTGAAGGTTTGAGATGTGTCTATTTTAATGCGAGGAGTATAATGAACAAAGCGCTTGAGCTTATAGCGTGGATCAGCACTTGGAGCTATGATGTTACGGCCATTACAGAGACTTGGATGGCTCAGGGGCAGGAATGGTTACTTCGAGTGCCAGACTTTAGATGTTTCAGAAAGGACAGGGAGGGAAGCAAAAGAGGTGGGGGCGTGGCACTGTTGATCAGAGATAGTGTCACAGCTGTAGAAAAGGTGGATGTCGTGGAGGGTTGTCCACGGAGTCTCTGTGGGTGGAGATTAGAAACAGGAAGGGGTCAATATTCTACTGGGTGTTTTTTTATAGACCACCCAATAGTAACAGGGATAACAAGGAGCAGATAGGAAGACAGATTCTGGAAAGGTGTAATAATAACAGAGTTGTTGTGGTGGGAGATATTAATTTCCTAAATATCGATTGGCATGTCCCTAGAGCGAGGGGTTTAGATGGGGTGGAGTTTGTTAGGTGTGTTCAGGAAGGTTTCTTGTCACAATATATAGATAAGCCTACAAGAGGAGAAGCTGAACTTTGGACTGGTATTGGGAATGAACCTGGTTAGGTGTCAGATCTCTCAGTGGGAGAGCATTTTGGAGATAGTGATCATAATTCTATCTCCTTTACCATAGCATTGGAGAGGGATAGTAACAGACAAGTTAGGAAATGTCATACGGAGGTGGCTGGGAATGAACCCAAGTGCAAGACACAGACACTGAAGTACTAGGGACAGGACTAGGATACAGGGTGAGAGCAAGGACATGGACACGAAAACCGGGAACCCGGAACAGGACTGGACAAGAGAGCTAGGAGCCCGGGCTTGGACTCCGAGCCAGAGACTGGACAAGGACCCAGTACCTGGGTCTTGCCTGTGGCTCGGACCCCAGAACTAGGCAAGGATGAGGTTTGGCTGGCAGGCAGGACGAGGCTGGAGTCTTCAGGCTTGAGGCTAGAGGCTTGAGGTGAGGCTTGGCAGGAGGCTGGAGACTGGAGACTTGAGGCGAGGTGAGGCTGGAGGCTGGAGGCAGGAGACTGGAAGCTCCTGCTGGGCAGGGCCTGGATCTCCACCCGATGGAGGCAAGGGACAGGAAGTGACAGAACCAACCGTAGGTAACAGCAATACTGCCTGGCTTACTCGACAGAGGCAAGGGACAGGAAGGGACAGAACCAACCATAGGTAACGGCAATACAGCCTGGCTTACCCGATGGAGGCAGGGGACAGGAAGGGACAGAACCAACCGCAGGTAATGGCAAGATGGCCTGGCTTACCTGACAGAGGCAAGGGACAGGAAGGGACAGAACCAACCGCAGGTAACGGCAAGATGGCCTGGCTTACCCAAAGGACGCAAGGGACAGGAAGGGACAGAACCAACCGCAGGTAATGGCAAGACTGCCTGGCTTACCCGACGGAGGCAAGGGACAGGAAGGGAGCTAGGTACGGGGTGGCTCCAGGACAAGACAGCAAGACAAGGCAAGGCTTCAGGCAATGCAAGGCAAGACAGAACTTCAGGCGAGGTGAGAGTTACCGGCAAGAAAAGGCAGGGCTTCAGGCATTGCAAGGCGAAACAAGAACTTCAGGCGAGGCGAGAGTTACCGGCAAGAAAAGGCAGGGCTTCAGGCATTGCAAGGCGAAACGAGAACTTCAGGCGAGGCGAGAGTTACTGGCAAGGCTTCAGGCGAGGAAACAGAAGGCAGAGGAAGGGATACAAGGAGTAAGGATAAGAACAATCCAGCAGCCACGCCCTAGTCTCTGAAGGTATTTATGCAGCCAGCCCCAACAAGCATCAGCTGCCTCAATTAGAACTCAACAAGAACAGAAACAGGGTAGACAGGAAAACCTGGAGCAAGGGTCGATGGACCGGACCGTGAACCGGAATACAGACTTCACGGACAGGACCATGACAGGACAGCGTTCAATTGGAGTAAGGGGAAATGTGACGCTATCAGGCAGGAACTTGGAAGCATAAATTGGGAACAGATGTTCTCAAGGAAACGTACGGCAGAAAGGTGGCAAATGTTCAGGGCATATTTGCATGGAGTTCTGCACAGGTACGTTCCAATGAGACAGGGAAAGGATGGTAGGGTACAGGAACCATGGAGTACAAAGGCTGTTGTAAATCTAGTCAAGAAGAAAAGAAGAGCTTATGAAAGGTTCAAAAAGCTAGGTAATGATAGAGAGCTTGAAGATTATAAGGCTAGCAGGAAGGAGCTCAAGAAAGAAATTAGGAGAGCCAGAAGGGGCCATGAGAAGGCCGTGGTGGACAGGATTAAGGAAAACCCTCAAGGCATTCTACAAGTATGTTAAGAGCAAGAGGATAAGACGTGAGAGAATAGCACCAATCAAGTGCGACAGTGGAAAAATGTATATGGAACTGGAGGAGATAGCAGAGGTACTTAATTTTAATACTTTGTTTCAGTATTCACTACGGAAAAGGATCTTGGCGATTGTAGGGATGTCTTACAGTGGATTGAAAAGCTTGAGCATGTAGATATTAAGAAAGAGGATGCGCAGAAACTTCTGGAAATCATCAAGTTGCATAAGTCACCGGGACCGGACAAGATGCACCCCAGGCTACTGTGGGAGGCGAGGGAGGAGATTGCTGGGTCTCTGGTGATGATCTTCACATCATCAATAGGGATGGGAGAGGTTCTGGAGGATTGGAGGGTTGTAGATGTTGTTCTATTATTCAAGAAAGGGAGTAGAGTTAGCCAAGGAAATTATAGATCAGTGTGTCTTACTTCAGTGGTTGGTAAGTTGATGGAGAAGATCCTGAGAGATGGGATTTATGAATATTGGAGAGGCATAAGATGATTAGGAATAGTCAGCATGGCTTTGTGAAAGGCTAGTCATGCCTTACGAGCCTGATTGAAATTTTTGAGGATGTGACTAAATACATTGATGAAGGTAGAGAAGTAGATGTAGTGTATATGGATTTCAGCAAGGCATTTGACAAGGTACCCCATGCAAGGCTTATTGAGAAGGTAAGGAGGCATGGGATCCAAGGGAACATTGCTTTGTGGATTCAGAACTGGCTTGCTCACAGAAGGCAAAGTGTGGTTGTAGTCAGGCCATGTTCTGCATGGAGGTCAGTGACCAGTGGTGTGCCTCAGTGATCTGTTCTCGGTCCCCGACTCTTTGTGATTTTTATAAATGACCTGGATGAAGAAGTGGAGAGATGGGTTAGTAAATTTGCTGATGACACAAATGTTGGAGGTGTTGTGGATAGTGTGGAGGGCTGTCAGAGGTTACAGCGGGACATTGATAGGATGCAAAACTGGGTTGAGAAGTAGCAGATAGAGTTCAACCCAGATAAGTGTGAGGTGGTTCATTTTGGTAGGTGAAATATGATGACAGAATTAATGGTAAGTCTCTTGGCAGTGTGGAAGATCAGAGGGATCTTGGGGTCTGAGTCCATAGGACACTCAAAGCTGCTACACAGGGTGACTCTGTGGCTAAAAGGCATGCGGTGCATTGGCCTTCATTAATTTTGGGATTGAGTTTCAGAGCCGAGAGATAATGTTGCAGCTATATAGGAACCTGGTCAGACCCCACTTGGAGTACTGTACTCAGTTCTGGTCGCCTCACTATAGGAAGGATGTGGAAACCATAGAAAGGGTTGCTCGAATTGAGAAGCATGCCTTATGAGAATAGGTTGAGTGAGCTCAGCCTTTTTTCCTTGGAGTGACGGAGGATGAGAGGTTACCTGATAGGGGTGTATAAGTTGATGAGAGGCATTGATCGTGTGGATAGTCAGAGGCTTTTTCACAGGGCTGAAATGGCTAGCATGAGAGGGCACAGTTTTAAGGTGCTGGGAAGTAGGTACAGAGGAGATATCAGGGGTACATTTTTTAATCAGAGAGTGGTGAGTGTGTGGAATGGGCTGCCGGTGACGCTGGTGGAGGCAGACATGATAGGGTCTTTTAAGAGACTCCTGGATAGGTACTTAGAGCATAGAAATATAGAGGGCTATGGGTAACTCTAGGTAATTTCTCAGGTAAGGACATATTCGGCACAGCTTTGTGGGCTGAAGGGCCTATATTGTGCTGTAGGTTTTCTATGTTTCTATGTAGAAACAGTAGAAACACAACTGATGAACTTCATGAAGTTTTATTTGTTGGTGATTAATGAGCCCATTGCAGCATCCAGAAGCTTGACTTACTGGCAGTAGCAGAGGATAGGACTTTCAAGAGCAGCCCGTTGCAATCCACGATGATTCCTGTTCTTTGGATTCCGAAGTGACTGAGCCCTCTTCCACTGAGGGGGTAGTAGCTTGTTAGTTTATGAGGTGGAGCGCTCCTTCTACCTTTTATGCTCAGCTTCCATGTGCTTCCTGGGCACAGCGTAGAGGCTGCGACGTCTTGAATGTACCCCCTCCACTCTCAGCAGGGATGTGCCAGGGATTCACAGAGTCAACAGGAAAACTGTGACATTTCGAAGGCTTTGAGAACATCTTTTCCTCTGGGAATCTCACATCATTATTTGGATGATATATGTGTTTCAGGGCCTAGGAAAAGCAAAGGTGGACCAGCAGAACTAATTGCCTGTAATTGGGCCCTCAGAGCTAGGGATCTCGGCTTGGGAGAGAACGCTGAATTTGGTTGCTTATCCTTTTGGTGGATTTTACAGAGAGGACATTGGTGGTCACTCACTCCACTGCCTTGAAATGCAGAGTGATGTGCCAATGACCCTCACCAAGTTTTGTAGCTGCACCATAGCAAGCAAGATATTGCAACTCTGATAAAGAAGAAGAGGGAGTTGTATGAAATGTATAGGAAACAGGGAGTAAATCAGGTGCTTGAGGAGTATAAGAAGTGCAAGAAAATACTTAAGAAAGTAATCAAGAGGGCTAAAAGAAGACATGAGGTTGCCTTGGCAGTCAAAGTGAAGGATAATCCAAAGAGCTTTTACAGGTATATTAAGAGCAAAAGGATTGTAAGGGATAAAATTGGTCCTCTTGAAGATCAAAGTGGTCGGCTATGTGCAGAACCAAAGGAAGTGGGGGAGACCTTAAATAGGTTTTTTGCGTCTGTATTTACTAAGGAAACTGGCATGAAGTCTATGGAATTGAGGGAATCAAGCAGTGAGATCATGGAAACTGTACAGATTGAAAAGAAGGAGGTGCTTGCTGTCTTGAGGAAAATTAAAGTGGATAAATCCCCGGGACCTGACAGGGTGTTCCCTCGGACCTTGAAGGAGACTAGTGTTGAAATTGCGGGGGCCCTGGCTGAAATATTTTAAATGTCACTGTCTATGGGTGAGGTGCCGGAGGATTGGAGAGTGGCTCATGTTGTTCCGTTGTTTAAAAAAGGATCGAAAAGTAATCCAGGAAATTATAGGCCGGTGAGGTTAACATCGGTAGTGGGTAAGTTATTGGAGGGAGTACTAAGAGACAGAATCTACAAGCATTTGGATAGACAGGGACTTATTAGGGAGAGTCAACATGGCTTTGTGCGTGGTAGGTCATGTTTGACCAATCTATTGGAGTTTTTCGAGGAGGTTACCAGGAAAGTGGATGAAGGGAAGGCAGTGGATATTGTCTACATGGATTTCAGTAAGGCCTTTGACAAGGTCCCGCATGGGAGGTTAGTTAGGAAAATTCAGTCGCTAGGTATACATGGAGAGGTGGTAAATTGGATTAGACATTGGCTCAATGGAAGAAGCCAAAGAGTGGTAGTAGAGAATTGCTTCTCTGAGTGGAGGCCTGTGACTAGTGGTGTGCCACAGGGATCAGTGCTGGGTCCATTGTTATTTGTCATCTATATCAATGATCTGGATGATAATGTGGTAAATTGGATCGGCATATTTGCTGATGATACAAAGATTGGAGGTGTAGTAGACAGTGAGGAAGGTTTTCAGAGCCTGCAGAGGCACTTGGACCAGCTGGAAAAATGGGCTGAAAAATGTCAGATGGAGTTTAATACAGACAAGTGTGAGGTATTTCACGTTGGAAGGACAAACCAACGTAGAACATACAGGGTTAATGGTAAGGCACTGAGGAGTGCAGTAGAAGAGAGGGATCTGGGAATACAGATACAAAATTCCCTAAAAGTGGCGTCACAAGTAGATAGGGTCGTAAAGAGAGCTTTTGGTACATTGGCCTTTATTAATCAAAGTATTGAGTATAAGAGCTGGAATGTTCTGATGAGGTTGTATAAGGCATTGGTGAGGCCGAATCTGGAGTATTGTGTTCAGTTTTGGTCACCAAATTACAGGAAGGATATAAATAAGGTTGAAAGAGTACAGAGAAGGTTTACAAGGATGTTGCTGGGGCTTGAGAAACTCAGTTACAGGGAAAGGTTGAATAGGTTAGGACTTTATTCCCTGGAGCATAGAAGAATGAGGGGAGATTTGATAGAGGTATATAAAATTATGATGGGTATAGATAGAGTGAATGCAAGCAGGCTTTTGCCACTGAGGCAAGGGGAGAAGAAAACCAGAGGACATGGGTTAAGGGTGAGGGGGGAAAAGTTTAAAGGGAACATTAGGGGGGGCTTCTTCACACAGAGAGTGGTGGGAGTATGGAATGAGCTGCCAGATGAGGTGGTAAATGCAGGTTCTTTTTTAACATTAAGAATAAATTGGACAGATACATGGATGGGAGGTGTATGGAGGGATATGGTCCGTGTGCAGGTCAGTGGGACTAGGCAGAAAGTGGTTTGGCACAGCCAAAGGGCCTGTTTCTGTGCTGTAGTTTCTATGGTTTCTATGGTTTTCTATCCTATCCTGATGCATCACACTTGGTGTGGCAACAGCTCTGCCCACTGAAAGAAACTGCAGTGACTGAGGAATGAATGCGATTCAAGCAGGACTTAAACAAATTGGAAGAATGGGCAGATGGAATACAGTGTTGGGAAATGTATGATAATGCATTTTGGTAAAAGGAACAACAGTGCAGACTATTATATAAATGGGGAGAGAATTCAAACATCAGAAGTATGAAGGGACTTAGGGGCCCTTGTGCAAGACTTCCAGATGGCTAATTCACAGGTTGAGTCTGTGGTACAGAAGGCAATTGCAATGTTGGCACTTACTTCAAGAGGAATAGAATATAAAAGCAAGGAAGCTTTATGAGACACTGCTCAGGCCCCACTTGGAGTATCTTCAACAATTTTTGGCCCCGTATCTCAGAAAGGATGTATTATCATTGGAGAGAGTTTCAAGGAGGTTAATGAAGATGATTCTGGTAATGAAGGGGTTGACATATAACCATATAACAATTACAGCACGGAAACAGGCCATCTCGACCCTTCTTGTCCGTGCCAAACTCTTACTCTCACCTAGTCCCACTGACCTGCACTCATCCCATAACCCTCCATTCCTTTCCTGTCCATATATCTATCCAATTTAAATTTAAATGACAACATTGAACCTGCCTCAACCACTTCTGCTGGAAGCTCATTCCACACAGCTACCACTCTCAGAGTAAAGAAGTTCTCCCTCATTTAACCCCTAAACTTTTGCCCTTTAACTCTCAACTCATGTCCTCTTGTTGAATCTCCCCCACTCTCAATGGAAAAAGCCTATCCACGTCAACTCTATCTATACCCCTCATAATTTTAAATACCTCTATTAAGTCCCCCCTCAACCTTCTACGCTCCAAAGAATAAAGACCCAATTTGTTCAACCTTTCTCTGTAACTTAGGAGATGAAACCCAGGCAACATTCTTGTGAATCTCCTCTGTACTCTCTCAATTTTATTGACATTTTTTCTATAATTCGGTGACCAGAACTGTACACAGTACTCCAAATTTGGCCTTACCAATGCCTTATACAATTTCAACATTACACTACACCTTTCCCATTCCTCAATTCCACCCAAATAGCCTCCCTAGACAAGTCCTCTAATCTATCCTGCCAAAACACCACTGTTATATTTTCTCTGAGAAGCAATGCAACACCTCCCCCTCTTGCTCCTCCGAGTCTATCACACCTGAAGCAACGAAATCCAGGAATATTTAGTTGCCAGTCACACCCTTCCTGCAACCATGTTTCACTAATAGCTACATCATATTTCCAGGTATCAATCCATGCTCTAAGGTCATCCAACTTCCTTACAATGCTCCTAGCATTAAAATAAATGCATTTAAGAAACTTTCGACCTCTTACTCTCTGTTTATCCCTGATGGTGCAAACAACTTTGTTATCTTTTTCTTCCTTCTCCCCTACATCTTCGGTCTGAGCGCTCCCGCTCTCTGTCCCCTGCCTATCCTCCCTCACACACTGTCTACTAACTTTCTCTATTTGTGAACTAACCTTCTCTCTCCTAGTCTCTTCAATTTGATTCCCACCCCCCAACCATTCTAACTTAAAGTCTCCTCAGTAGCCTTCGCAAATCTCCCCGCCAGGATATTAGTCCCCCTAGGATTCAAGTGCAACCCATCCTTTTTGTACAGGTCACACCTGCGTCAAAAGATGTCCCAATGATCCAAAAACTTGAATCCCTGCCCCCTGCTCCAATCCCTCAGCCACGCATTTATCCTCCACCTCATTCCATTCCTACTCTAACTGTTGCGTGGCACAGGCAGTATTCCCAAGATTACTACCTTTGCGGTCCTTCTTCTCAACTCCCTTCCTAACTCCCTATATTCTCCTTTCAGGACCTCTTCCCTTTTCCTACCTATGTCATTGGTACCTATATGTACCATGACCTCTGGCTCCTCACCCTTCCACTTCAGGATATCTTGGACGCGATCAGAAACATCCCGGACCTTGACACCAGGGAGGCAAACTACCATCCGGGTCTCCGGACTACGTCCACATAATCGCCTATCTGACCACCTATTGAGTCCCCTGCCCTCCTCTTCCTTGCCCTACCCTTCTGAGCTACAGGGCCAGACTCTGTGCCGGAGGCATGGCCACTGTTGCTTCCCCCAGATAAGCTGTCCCCCCCAACAGTACTTAAACAGGAGTACTTATTGTCACAGGGCACAGCCACTGGGGTACTCTATAGTACCTGACCCTTCCCCTTACCCTTCCTAACCGCGACCCACTCGTCTTCCACCCATGGCCTCGCTGTGACTGCCTGTAACTCCTCTCTATCTACTCCTCACTCTCCCTGACCAGACGAAGGTCATCGAGCTGCAGCTCCAGTTCCCTAACACGGTCCTTTAGGAGCTGCAGCTTAGTGCACCTGGCGCAGATTTGGACGTCCGGGAGGCTGGGAGACTCCAGGACCTCCCACATCCGACACCGAGAACAACAAACTGCCCTCACACTCATACTTTCCCCCTTTCCTCAAATAACAGGAAAAATTGAAAACCAAACCTTCTTCACCTTGCCTGTTCCGCCTAAGCCCTTTGAGCCAAAGCCCTTAGGTCTTCACTCTGCTCCCGGCTCACTCCGCTGCCCACTGTATAAGGCTGTGTTCCTTTTAAATCTTCCGCGCTTCACTGCCCGACATCACACGCCTGTGCAGTCCCGCCTCTCTTAACTCCGATGAAAAAATGAAAAATTCACAATGGCTTCCGCTGCACTCCCGCTCCGATTCTTAGACCTCCTTCTCCTAGGAAGACTTCTCTATGAGGAGTGTTTGGCAGCTTTGGGCCTGTACTCACTGGAATTTAGAAAAATGCATGGGGGATCTCATTAAAACCTACCGAATGTTGAAAGGACTAGATAGGATGGATGTGAAGTGGATGTTTCCTCTGGTGAGGGTATCCAGAACTAGCAGGAACAATCTGAAAATTGAGGGGCGACATTTCACATGGAAACATAGAAAACCTACAGCACAATACAGGCCCTTCGGCCCACAGAGTTGTGCCGAGCATGTCCCTACAGAAGAAATTAAGACGCTTACCAATAGCCCTCTATTTTTCTAAGCTCCATGTACCTGTCTAAAAATCCCTTAAAAGACCCTATCGTATCCACCTCCACAGTTGCCGGCAGCCCATCCCACTCACTCAGCACTCACTAAGTAAATAACTTACCCCTGACATCTCCTCTGTACCTACTCCCCAGCACCTTAAACCTGTGTCCTCTTGTGGCAACCATTTCAGCCCTAGGAAAAAGCCTCTGACTATCCACATGATCAATGCCTCTCATCATTTTATACACCTCTATCAGGTCACCTCTCATCCTCCATCGCTCCAAGGAGAAAGGCCAAGTTCACTCAGTCTGTTTTCATAAGGCATCCTTCCTGTAGTGAGGCGACCAGAACTCAGCACAGTACTCCAAGTGGGGTCTGACCAGGGTCCTATATAGCTGCAACGTCACCTCTCGGTTCCTAAATTCAATTCCACGATTGATGAAGGCCAATACACCGTACGCCTTCTTAACCACAGAGTCAACCTGCGCAGCTGCTTTGAGCGTCCTATGGACTCGGACCCCAAGATCCCTCTAATCCTCCACACTGCCAAGAGTTTTACCACTAATACTATATTCTGCCATCATATTTGACCTACCAAAATGAACCACTTCACACTTATCTGGGTTGAACTTCACCTGCCACTTCTCAGCCCAGTTTTGCATCCTATCAATGTCCCGCTGTAGCCTCTGACAGCTCTACACACTATCCATAACACCTCCAACTCTTGTGTCATCAGCAAACTTACCAACCCATCTCTTCACTTCCTCATCCAGGTCATTTATAAAAATCAGGAAGAGTAAGGGTCCCAGAACAGATCCCTGAGGCACACCACTGGTCACCAACCTCCACTTTCTGTGGGCAAGCCAGTTCTGGATCCACAAAGCAATGTTCCCTTGGATGCCATGCCTCCTTACTTTCTCAATTAGCCTTACATGGGGTACCTTATCAAATGCCTTGCTGAAATCCATATACACTACATCTACTGCTCTTCCTTCATCAATGTGTTTAGTCACATTCTGAAAAAAAAAATCAATCAGGCTCGTAAGGCACAAACTGCCCTTGACAAAGCCATGCTGACTATTCCTAATCATATTATACCTCTCCAAATGTTCATAAATCCTGCCTCTCAGAACCTTCTCCATCAACTTACCAACCACTGAAGTCAGACTCATTGATCTATATTTTGCTGGGTATCTCTACTCCCTTTCTTGAATAAAGGAACAACATCCGCAACCCTTCAATCCTCCGTAACCTCTTCCATCCCCATTGATGATGCAAAGATCATCACCAGAGGCTCAGCAATCTCCTCCCTCGCCTCCCACAGTAGCCTTGGGTACATCTCATCCGGTCCCGGCGACTTATCCAACTTTATGCTTTCCAAATTTCCAGCATATCTTCTTTCTTAATATCTATATGCTCAAGCTTTCCCACTGTCACACTTGATAGGTCCTATTCTTTCATGTTTTATCCTCTTGTTCTTCACATACTTGTAGAAGGCCTTGGGGTTTTCCTTAATCCTACCTGCCAAAGCCTTCTCATGTCTCCTTTACTCTGTTTTAGAACAGAGTATTCAAAGTAAAAGTTGATAGATTCCTGATTGGTTGAAGCATCAAGGGATATAGTGAGAGGGCAGGTGTCTGGGGTTGAGTGGGATCCGGGATCAGCCATGATGAAATGGCAGAACAGACTTGATGGGCTGATTGAATATAGAACATAGAACATAGAATAATACAGCACAGTACAGGCCCTTCGGACCACAATGTTGTGCTGACCCTCAAACCCTGCCTCCCAGATAAGCCCCCACCTTAAATTCCTCCATATACCTGTCTAGTAGTCTCCTAAACTTCACTAGTGTATCTGCCTCCACCACTGACTCAGGCAGTGCATTCCATGCACCAGCCACTCTCTGAGTAAAAAACCTTCCTCTAATATCCCCCTTGAACTTCCCACCCCTTACCTTAAAGCCATGTCCTCTTGTATTGAGCAGTGGTGCCCTGGGGAAGAGGCGCTGGCTATCCACTCTATCTATTCCTCTTATTATCTTGTACACCTCTATCATGTCTCCTCTCATCCTCCTTCTCTCCAAAGAGTAAAGCCCTAGCTCCCTTAACCTCTGATCATAATGCATACTTTCTAAACCAGGCAGCATCCTGGTAAATCTCCTCTGTACCCTTTCCAATGCTTCCACATCCTTCCTATAGTGAAGCGACCAGAACTGGACACAGTACTCCAAGTGTGGCCTAACCAGTGTTTTATAGAGCTGCATCACTACATCGCGACTCTTAGACTCTATCCCTCGATTTATGAAAGCTAACACCCCATAAGCTTTCTTAACTACCCTATCCACCTGTGAGGCAACTTTCAGGGATCTGTGGACATGTACCCCCAGATCCCTCTGTTCCTCCACACTACCAAGTATCCTGCCATTTACTTTGTACTCTGCCTTGGAGTTTGTCCTTCCAAAGTGTACCACCTCACACTTCTCCGGGTTAAACTCCATCTGCCACTTCTCAGCCCACTTCTGCATCCTATCAATGTCTCTCTGTAATCTTTGACAATCCTCTACACTATCTACAACACCACCAACCTTTGTGTCGTCTGCAAACTTGCCAACCCACCCTTCTACCCCCACATCCAGGTCGTTAATAAAAATCACGAAAAGTAGAGGTCCCAGAACAGATCCTTGTGGGACACCACTAGTCACAATCCTCCAATCTGAATGTACTCCCTCCACCACCACCCTCTGCCTTCTGCAGGCAAGCCAATTCTGAATCCACCTGGCCAAACTTCCCTGGATCCCATGCCTTCTAACTTTCTGAATAAGCCTACCGTGTGGCACCTTGTCAAATGCCTTACTAAAATCCATATAGATCACATCCACTGCACTACCATCATCTATATGCCTGGTCACCTCCTCAAAGAACTCTATCAGGCTTGTTAGACACGATCTGCCCTTCACAAAGCCATGCTGACTGTCCCTGATCAGACCATGATTCTCTAAATGCCTATAGATCCTATCTCTAAGAATGTTTTCCAACAGCTTTCCCACCACAGACGTAAGACTCACTTAGTCTATAATTACCCGGACTATCCCTACTACCTTTTTTTGAACAAGGGAACAACATTTGCCTCCCTCCGGTCCTCCGGTACCATTCCCGTGGATAACGTGGACATAAAGATCCTAGCCAGACACGCAGCAATCTCTTCTCTTGCCTCGTGGAGCAGCCTAGGGAATATTCCGTCAAGCCCCGGGGACTTATCTGTTCTAATGTATTTTGACAACTCTCCCTTAATATCAACATGCTCCAGAACATCAATGTCACTCATATTGTCCTCACCATCATCAAGTTCCCTCTAATTGGTGAATACCGAAGAGAAATATTCATTGGGGACCTCGCTCACTTCCACAGCCTGCTTCACATAATTGAAGAATGCCTTGGGGTTTTCCTTTACCCTGCTCTCCAAGGCCTTCTCATGCCCCCTTCTTGCTCTTCTCAGCTCCTTCTTAAGCTCCTTTCTTGCTTCCCTATATTCCTCAATAGACCCATCTGATCCTTGCTTCCTAAACCTCAAGTATGCTGCCTTCTTCCCCCTTACTAGATTTTCCACCTCACTTGTCACCCATGGTTCCTTCACCCTACCATTCTTTATCTTCCTCACCGGAACAAATTTATCCCTAACATTCTGCAAGAGATCGCTAAACATCGACCACATGTCCATAGTACATTTCTCTGCAGAAACATCATCCCAATTCACACCCGCAAATTCTAGCCTTATAGCCTCATAATCTGGCTTTCCCCAATTAAAAATGTTCCTGTCCTCTCTGACTCTATCCTTTTCCATGATAATGCTGAAGGCCAGGGAGCGGTGGTCACTGTCCCCCAGATGCTCACCCACTGAGAGATCTGTGACCTGACCCGGTTCATTACCTAGTACTAGATCTAGTATGGCATTCCCCCTAGTCGGCCTGTCCACATACTGTGACAGGAATCCGTCCTGGACACACTTAACAAACTCTGCCCCATCTAAACCCTTGGAACTAATCAGGTGCCAATCAATATTAGGGAAGTTAAAGTCACCCATGATAACAACCCTGTTATTTTTGCACCTTTCCAAAATCTGCCTCCCAATCTGCTCCTCTGTATCTCTGCTGCTACCAGGGGGCCTATAGAATACCCCTAATAGAGTAACTGCTCCCTTCCTGTTCCTGACTTCTACCCATATTGACTCAAAAGAGGATCCTGCTACATTACCCACCCTTTCTGTAGCTGTAATAGTATCCCTGACCAGTAATGCCACCCCTCCTCCCCTTTTTCCGCCCTCTCTATCCCTTTTAAAGCACTGAAATCCAGGAATATTGAGAATCCATTCCTGCCCTGGTGCCAGCCAAGTCACTGTAATGGCCACTACATCATAATTCCATGTATGTATCCAAGCTCTCAGTTCATCACCTTTGTTCCTGATGCTTCTTGCATTGAGGTACACATATTTCAGCCCTTCTACCTTACTGTCTTTACACCGTTTATTCTGCTTCTCTTTCCTCAAAGCCTCTCTGTATGTTAGATCTGGCTTTACTCCATGCACTGCTTTCACTGCTCTATCGCTGTGGGTCCCATCCCCCTCACAAATTAGTTTAAACCCTCCCGAACCATGCTTGCAAACCTACCTGCAAGGATATTGCTCCCCCTCGAGTTGAGGTGCAACCCATCCAATCTGTACGGGTCCCACCTTCCCCAGAAGAGATTCCAATGATCTAAAAATCTAAAACCCTGCTCCCTGCACCAACTCCTCAGCCACACATTCAACTGCCATCTCCTCCAATTCTTACCATCACTATCACGTAGCACTGGCAGCAATCCTGAGAACGCCACCCTTGAGGTCCTGTTCTTCAGCCTTCTGCCTAGTTCCCGAAACTCACACTTCAGGACCTCATCCCTCTTCCTGCCTATGTCATTGGTCCCAACATGTATCACAACTTCTGGTTGCTTTCCCTCTTGTACCAGGATGTCGTGCACCCGGTCAGAGACATCCCGGACCCAGGCACCCGGGAGGCAACAAACCATGCGGGTGTCCTTCTCACGTCCACAAAATCTCCTGTCTGCTCCTCTGACTATAGAGTCTCCAATGACGACAGCTCTCCTCTTCTCCGTTCCACCCTTCTGCACTCACACCTGGTCGGTCGTCCCCGCCAACAGTATCCAGGACGGTAAACTTATTATTCAGGGGAGTGGCTACAGGGGTGCTCTGCACTACCTGTCCGCTCACCTTCACTTTCCCCCCTCTGACTGTCACCCAACGACCTGCTTCCGACAGCCTAGGTGTGACTACCTCCCTGTAGCTCTCAACTATGACTGCCTCATTTGCCCTTATGAGTCGAAGGTCATCCAGCTGCTGCTCCAGTTCCTTACACGGTCTTCCAGATCGCCCAGCCTTATGCACTTCTGGCAGATGTGACTCTGCGGAAGAGGGGAGTTCCCCCAAGACTGCCATACCTCACATGAGAGGCACGTCACCGTCTCAGGAGACATTGTAAAGACTAACTGCGAGCGAGCTTGTCCTCCGCCTCTTCTCGTCGAAGCCTCTCGAGTCAAAGCCTCAAAGCTCCACTCCTTCACTGGCCCACTCACGCACTGGCCACTTTCCACTGGCTTAATTCTGCCCCTATGTCTTATGTCTTAAGTCTAAATTTGCAGAATGGGCAAGTGAACATCAATAACTATGAGGTTGTGTATTTTTGGAAGGAACATTTGGGACGTTATATGACTTGGAAGTTGGGAACCTAGGTAGGGTAGAGTAACAAAGGGATCTTAGAGTGCAATTAGATGAGTCACAGGGAGCTGTACCACTGTTTAGCAAGAGAAAATATCAAACAAAAATATTGCCAGTGCCCAGTGACAGAGGCAGGAACAGTAACAACATTTAAGATGCATCTGACAGCTACTTGAATGAGCAGGGCATGGAGGGTTAAGGTATTAGTGGAAACAAGTGTTAAAATTGTGTATGATTTGTGTTTATGTTTTTCTTGTGAATGTCGTTTAAATATGCCTGCGATGCTGCTGCAGGTACGTTTGTCCTTGCATCTGTGCATACATCGCTGTTAGTAGTCGGTCTGGCACTCTGTAAGCTTTCAGGATCTTCAGCATTTTACCTTGGTGAATGGAGTCAAAAGCTTTGCAAAAATCAGGAAGATCCTGAAAGCTTACAGAGTGCCAGACCGTCTACTGAGAGCAATAGAGTCCAGCTATACCAAAACCATGGGGAAAGTTTTATCACCAGACGGAGCAATAGCAGTGTTCGAGCTCCTAGCTGGAGTGCTGCAAGGAGACACTCTGGTACTCTACATCTTTATAATCGTCCTTGATTACGTTTTACGTCAAGCTACCAAAGATCATGACAAGATTAGTTTTACCATAGAACCAGAACAAACCAAAAGGGTCAGACCAGTTACGCTTACAGATCTCAATTTTGCAGATGACGTAGTCCTGCTCTCTGACCAGATGGAGGAAGCACAGCAGCTACTGACCAAAGTGGAAATTGAGTGCAAAAAAGTTGGGCTTCACCTAAATGCCAAAAAGACGGAGTACATGGTGTTTAACTGCGATGAAGGTACTCTTGAGACCGTAAAAAATGATACCATTAAGAAAGTCTTTGACTACAAGTACCTCGAGTCAAGAATGATGAGTTCGGAGAAGGACATAAAGATACGGAAGGCACTGGCGTGGAGGGCTATGAACGACATGAAGGAAATCTGAAAGTCGAACCTGACCAGAGGACTTAAAAAGAGGGTTTTCATAGCAGTCATTGAGTCCATTCTCACGTACGAATGCAAGACATGGATACTCACCAAGATGATGCAAAAATCTCTAGATGGTTGCTATACATGAATGTTCCAGATGGCTCTTGACGTGAGTTGGCAACAGCACATGATGAACGTCGAGCTCTATGACAACCTACCGATGCTCACCACTAAAATTGAGGCGAGAAGACTGCAACTAGCGGGGCACTGTCTACGCCACCCCGAGTTACCTGCCAGCCTAGTCATCATATGGGAGCCCAAGCATGGGAGGATGAACCCTGGGTGCCCTCCCAAGACTATGGTCAACACGCTTCTAAAAGACAGCGGCATGGCTAATGTAGATGAACTAAACATACTGATGAGGGAGAGGGAGAAGTGGAGAGTCCGTCATTGTGCCCGACACCGGCCCCCTAGGCCTGAGTCGACGTAGTAGTAGTGTGCATACATGGACTTGTGCAGATGACAATAAACTTGACTTTGACTTTGATTAGTGTTGATAGGCATGATGGGCAGCATAGACAGAGTGGGAGGCTGGTTCATCATACGTACTATAACCTATTCTGTTCCTGTTGTCTTGTTCTGCACTCCTCACTGAACCAGTGCTTTTGCCTTCATGGAGATCCTGTTTTGCGATCTGCTCAGAATGTTCATCCTACAGTATGAATGGTAAGACATACATGATGACAGCTGGCATCATTGTGAAGGAGCGTATCTTGCCTGCTCCTCCCAGTACTACAACATGCCAGGGTCTCAGACTGGTGAGGCTGACATCAGAGAGATTTTTTCCCCCTTTTGATGGTTGTTTCACCTGAAACTGGAGCCTGAATCTGAGAGTGGGATTCAGGCCACTTGGCCAGTGATGGATATTGGAGCCCCCACTCAGTGTGCAGTCTGGTGCCCTGGCTAATCGCAGTGGTTGTCAGGAGCACTGATTCATCCAGTGACCGAGGGCAATGGGTGGTAATCTCCTTCACCAGGTGTCATGGGGATTTGGGGAGTGCAGAAGCATTGCTGAAGATTCCCAGACCCTTTGCCACGGCAATGTTATACCATTCCTAGTGAGGTACTTGGCCACTGGGAGAGGGCACAGCCAAGGATGATAGTGGCAGAGGGTAGAGTACTGGCTGAAAGGGCTGATTGCTGCTTTCCTCATCCATTTGATCATGTAGGGGCCAGAGGGCTAAGGATAGGAGGGTGCTGTTGCACTTATTCTTCAGGTGACAAAGTTCAAAGTAGAAAATAAGTTTATTATCAAAGTACATATATGTCTCCATATACTATACTACTTTGGATTGAATTTTCTTGCAGGCATTTACAAGAAAATACAATAGAATTTATGAAAAATTCTACATATCAAAGACCAAAAAATATCCAATGTGCAAAAGAGGACAAGTTGTGAAAATAATTTTTTTTTAAATTTAAAAACTGTTTCAGTGCAATATTTGGTGACTGGTCTAATTTTATTCCTGATAGGATCTGTTATTCTGTCATTGGTACAATGGAGTAGCTTCTCGGCCTTTTCAGGGGCCAAACACATTACTAAGGGCCTAGAGCCACAGTTCAGTAAAAGGTAACATGAGTCAGAGAGGGAGGGTGTGGTCAAAGTTTTCAGATGAAAAAAATGGTTAGGGACAATAAACCACAGTCACAGTCAGAGTTATCGAGAATGTTACTTAGGACCAAGCTTGCATCATATTCAATTTTGGGGAAGAGTTGAAAGCCTCTTTACAAAATCAGGAAATTCAGCATCTGTGGAGAGAGATTTACAGCATCTGCAGGTCCTTTAATGCTTCACTTAGATATGAAGGGCAGATGTATTTCATATCATCTTTTAGATAGACAGCCCCAGCAGCATACAGTGGCACTTGAACCCTTTGCCTCTTCCAAATGAGAAACATTCAGAGGTTATTATGTTCTTATGAGATGAGATGGTAGTATTTCAATTTTCCCTTTACCTGTGGGGTTTGTTTGCACTCCACTGCATATTGTGGTTATGAAATTCATCTGCTATTTTGCGCTTGGGAGTTCCAATAATAAGAGTTTTCATTGTAAAATAAGGCACAGCTCAATGAAGGCAGTGTGTTGCCTTGCAATGTAATGAACCCAGTGATGTAAGTTCTCAGTTCCCCAGCCTGTAACTAGCCTCACTGTGTTGCAGGGTAGCAACGAGAAAAACAGCTGTAATGGTATACATACTGTATTTCCTAACACAAATCTCAATTTAAGCATGATAGGATTCGACTGATGAGAAACTACACTCTAAGAACAAGGTCAACACAGAGGCTATTTCTCAGGCAGTTAATGAGCGGTCCCCGTGCGCCATTTCATTGAAGGATGTGAAGTGATGTGGAAGAGCTTTGTGTCTGCGTCATTCATTGCATGTTATTGAGTAGCAGATGATGGCAATTGATCGAAAGATCAAAGCCGTTGTGCAGAAGAGGAAGAGGAAGGCTTGACGTGGGCAATGAATAATAAAGCCTTGCTCAAATATACATAGATCACTGAGCGGATCTGAAGACAGCAGCATATTTTAAAATAGACGTGGAGAAACTGAGAACTAACAAAGCAAACAAGATCAGGATTGCAGCAGAGTGAAAGGCTCTTACAGATATTTTCAAGCAAATGGATATTTGAGGAGATACCAGGGTCTCAGAGGGCTTCAGTGGGCTCACGGTATCGACTGACCAAAGGTGGTGGGCGTTTTACTGGTACTATGGCTGACATAGTACGAGTATGTCAGTAATGTGTAACGAGTAACGAGTAATGTGTCTCTCAACTAGCACAGATATACACAAGGAAATTATTTTTTTTTAATTAAGATACAGGGCGGAATAGGCCCTTCCGGCCCTTTGACCGTGCTGCCCAGCAATCCCCAATTTAACCCCAGCCTAATCACAGGACCATTTACAATAACAAATTAACTTACCAACCAATACAACTTTGGACTGTGGGAGGAAACTGGAGCACTTGGAGAAAACCCAAGCACCTGGAAGAAGCCCACACAGTCCCAGAGAGAATGTACAAACTCCTCCCAGGCAGTGATGGGAATTGAACTTGGGTCATCTGCACTGTAAAGCATTGTGCTAACCACTATGCTACTGCACTATCCCTAACAAATGCTAACAACTCTAAATAAAAGGCCGAAAGGCCTGTATTGTGCTGTATGTTTTCTATCTTACTAAAAGGGCAATGGACAGGCATTAAAAAGGCTAAGCAACACACGCAAGATGCTGGAGGTACTCAGCAGGCCAGGCAGCATCTATGGAAAAAAGTGCACGACGTTTCGAGCTGAAACCCTCCGGCAGGACTGGAGGAAAAAAGCTGAGGAGTAGATTTAAAGGTGGGGAGAGGGGAGAGAGAAACAGAAGGTGGCAAGTGAAACCTGGAGGGAGAGGGATGAAGTAAAGAGCTGAGAAGTTGATTGGTGAAAGGGACAGAAGGCCATGGAAGAAAGAAAAAGGGGGAGGAGCACCAGAGAGAGGCGATGGACGGGCAAAGAGATGAGGTGAGAGAGAACGTTGACTGTACTCTCTTCCATAGACACTGAGTTCCCGCAGCATTTTGTGTGTGTTGCTAAGAAATTGAAATTTGTTGAAGTGCATTCAACACCATCCGCCCTGCTCTTATGGGAAGAAGCTGACAGCGATGCAGGTGGATGCTTCCCTGGTATCATGGATTCTTGATTACCTGACTGGCAGACCACAGTACGTGTGCTTGCAACACTGTGTGTCCGACAGAGTGATCAGCAGCACTGGGGCTCCACAGGGGACTGTTTTGTCTGTCTTTCTCTTCACCATTTACACCTCGGACTTCAACTACTGCACAGAGTCTTGTCATTTTCAGAAGTTTTCAGATGTCTCTGCCATAGTTGGATGCATCAGCAAGGGAGATGAGGCTGAGTACAGGGCTACGGTAGGAAACTTTGTCACATGGTGTGAGCAGAATTATCTGCAGCTTAATGTGAAAAAGACTAAGGAGCTGGTGGTAGACCTGAGGAGAGCTAAGGTACCAGTGACCCCTGTTTTCATCCAGGGGGTCAGTGTGGACATGGTGGAGGATTACAAATACCTGGGGATACGAATTGACAATAAACTGGACTGGTCAAAGAACACTGAGGCTGTCTACAAGAAGGGTCAGGGCCGTCTCTATTTCCCGAGGAGACTGAGGTCCTTTAATATCTGCCGGATGATGCTGAGGATGTTCTACGAGTCTGTGGTGGCCAGTGCTATCATGTTTGCTGTTGTGTGCTGGGGCAGCAGGCTGAGGGTGGCAGACAGCAACAGAATCAACAAACTCATTCGTAAGGCCAGTGATGTTGTGGGGATGGAACTGGACTCTCTCACAGTGGTGTCTGAAAAGAGGATGCTGTCTAAGTTGCATGCCATCTTGGTCAATGTCTCCCATCCACTACATAATGTACTGGTTGGGCACAGGAGTACATTTAGCCAGAGACTCATTCCACCGAGATGCAACACAGAGCGTCATAGGAAGTCATTCCTGCCTGTGGTCATCAAACTTTACAACTCCTCCCTTGGAGGGTCAGACATCCTGAGCCAATAGGCTGGTCCTGGATTTATTTCGTAATTTACTGGCATAATTACATATTACTATTTAACTAATTATGGTTCTATTACTATTTATTATTTATGGAGCAACTGTAATGAAAACCAATTTCCCCCGGGATTAATAAAGTATGACTATGACTATGAAATGGTCACTTCTTCCCATCAGACAGTTTTAGGAGACATTATTGGAATTTAAGTAGACTGTGACACCAGGAAAGCTAAATCTAATGGCAGTTTATAAATGCATTAAAGATCATAGGAAGTGGTGGATACAGCCAGCCATCACTGGCAAAGCCCTCTCTGCCATAGAGCACACTTACAAGGAGTGCTGCCATAAGAAAGCAGCACCCATCAACCAGGCTCCACACCATCGTGGGTCAAAGTTCACTCACCTCAAATCCGAGTTGATTCCACAGCCGACAGACTCCATAACTCATGTTCTTGGTGTGAGTTATTATTTTGTTTGCTCAGTTTGCCTTCTTTTGCACATTGGGTGTTTGTCAGCCCTTTGTTTATGTACAGTTTTTCTTAAATTCTATTGTATTTCTTTGTTGTTCTGCTAACGTCTGCAAGAAAATGAATCTCAAGATAGTATACGGCTACATATTTATACATTATTTGATAATAAATTTACTTTAACTTTGACTTCCCATTACTGATTTTCTAGATTGGATATTTAATTTCAAGGAAAGGGAGACAATGAAGGGAGAGAATTGAGGCATTCAGGGTAAACATCTTGCCACAGGAAAAAAAAATTTGATACAGCCAAAAACAAAACCCACTGAATGGCAGGTGCAGAGAGGCAGAAACAGAAAATCTGTGTCAGACACTCAGAGTACAGTACTACAGAAAATCTTATAAACTATGGGAAGTATAGTGGTGAAACTACATGAGAAATGAGGAAAGCAAAGGAGCGGCTTGAAGACGTACTTTTTTCAGAATCAGAATCAGGTTTATTATCACCAGCATGTGATGTGAAATTTGTTACATAGCAGCAGCAGTTCAATGCAATACATAATCGAGCAGAGAGAGAGAGAAAAACCATAAAATAAAACATAAAAATAAATAAACAAGTAAATCAATTATGTATATTGAATAGATTATTTTAAAAAATGTGCAAAAACATAAATACTGTATATTAAAAAAATGAGGTAGTGTCCAAAGCTTCAATGTCCATTTAGGAATTGGGTGGCAGAGGGGAAGAAGCTGTTCCTGAATCGCTGAGTGTGTGTCTTCAGGCTTCTATATCTCCTACCTGATGGTAACAGTGAGAAAAGGACATGCCCTGGGTGCTGGAGGTCCTTAATCATGGCTGCTGCTTTCCTGAGACATCGCTCCCTAAAGATGTCCTGGGTACTTTGTAGACTAGTGCCCAAGATAGAGCTGCCTAGATTTACAACCTTCTGCAGTTTCTTTCGGTCCTGTGCAGTAGCCCCTCCATACCAGACAGTGATGCAGCCTGTCAGAATGCTCTCCACGGTACAACTATAGAAATTTTTGAGTGTATTTGTTGACATGCCAAATCTCTTCAAACTCCTAATAAAGTATAGCCACTGTCTTGCCTTCTTTATGACTACATCGATATGTTGGGACCAGGTTAGATCCTCAGAGATCTTGACACTCCTTCATGTGCTCCTTCATCTTACCCTTCCTGAAGTCCACAATCAGCACTCTTGTCTTACTAACGTTGAGTGCCAGGTTGTTGCTGCGGCACCACTCCACTAGTTGGCATATCTCACTCCTGTATGTCCTCTCTTCACCACCTGAGATTCTAACAACAATGGTTGTATCGTCAGCAAATTTATAGATGGCTTTTGTGCTATGCCTAGCCACACAGTTATATGTATATAGAGAGTAGAGCAGTGGGCTTAGCACACACCCCTGAGGTGCGCCAGTGTTGATCGTCAGCAAGGAGGATATGTTATCACCAATCCGCACAGACTGTGGTCTTCCGGCTAGGAAGTCAAGGATCCAATTGCAGAGGGAGGTACAGAGGCCCAGGTTCTGCAACTTCTCAATCAGGATTGTGGGAATGATGGTATTAAATGCTTAGCAAATGAACAGCATCCTGACATAAGTGCTTGTGTTGTCCAGGTGGTCTAAAGCCATGTGGAGAACCATTGAGATTGTGTCTGCTGTTGACCTGTTGTGGCGATAGGCAAATTGCAGTGGGTCCAAGTCCTTGCTGAGGCAGGAGTTCTGCCTAGTCATAACCAACCTCTCAAAGCATTTCATAACTGTCGATGTGAGTGCTACCGGGTGATGGTCATTAAGGCAACTCACATTATTCTTCTTCGGCACTTGCAAATAACTGCAGAATGAATGGCTGTGATGATTCACTCCCGGGTGAGCTCAACGTCTTTTATGTACGCTTTGAAAGGGAGAATAAAACGACACCTGTGCAAATCCCTGCAGCATCTGGTGACTCTGTGATACCTGTCTCGGAGGCCGACATCAGAACATCTTTCAAGAGGGTAAACTATCACAAGGCGTCAGGCCCTCATGGTGTTCCCGGTAGGGCTCTGAAAACCTGTGCCAGCCAACTGGTGGTTGTGTTCAAGGACATAGAAACATAGAAAACCTATAGCACCATACAGGCCCTTCGACCCACAAAGCTGTGCCAAACATGTCTCTACCTTAGAAATTACTAGGGTTACCCATAGCCCTATATTTTTCTAAGCTCCATGTACCTATCCAAAAGTCTCTTAAAATACCCTGTCGTATCTGCCTCCACCACAGTTGCCAGCAGCCCATTCCATGCACTCACCACTCTCTAAGTAAAAAACTTACGCCTGACATCTCCTCTATACCTACTCCCAAGCGCCTTAAACCTGTGCCCTCTTGTGGCAGCCATTTCAGCCCTGGAAAAAAGCCTCTGACTATCCACACGATCAATGCCTCTCATCATCTTATACACCTCTATCAGGACATCTCTCATCCTCCATCGCTCCAAGGAGAAAGGCCAAGATCACTCAACCTGTTTTCATAGGGCATGCTCCCCAATCCAGGCAACATATTTGAAAGTCTCCTCTGCACCCTTTCTATGGTTTCCACATCTTTCCTGTAGCGAGGCGACCAGAACTGAGCACAGTACTCCAAGTGGGGTCCGACCAGGGTCCAATATAGCTGCAACATTACCTCTCGGCTCCTAAATTCAATTCCACAATTGATGTAGGCCAATACATTGTATGCCTTCTTAACCACAGAGTCTACCTGTGCAGCTGTTTTGAGAGTCCTATGGACTCGGACCCCAAGATCCCTCTGATCATCCACACTGCCAAGAGTCTTACAATTAATACTATATTCTGCCATCATATTTGACCTACCAAAATGAACTTCTTCACACTTATCTGGGTTGAACTCCATCTGCCATTTCTCAGCCCAGGTTTGCATCCTATCTATGTCCCGCTGCAACCTCTGACAGCCCTCTACACTATCCCCAACACCCCCAACCTTTGTGTCATCAGCAAACTTACTAACCTATTTTTCCACTTCCTCATCCAGGTCATTTATAAAAATCACGAAGAGTAAGGGTCCCAGAACAGATCTCTGAGGCACACCACTGGTCACCGACCTCCATGCAGAATATGACCCATCTACAACCACTCTTTGCCTTCTGTGGCCAAGCCAGTTCTGGATCCATAAAGCAATGTCCCCTTGGATTCTATGCCTCCTTACTTTCTGAATAAGCCTTGCATGGGGTACCTTATCAAATGCTTTGCTGAAATCCAGATACACTACATCTACTCCTCTTCCTTCATCAATGTGTTTAGTCACATCCTCAAAAAATTCAACCAGGCTCGTAAGGCAGGACCTGCCCTTGACAAAGCCATGCTGACTAATCCTCATCATATTATACCTCTCCAAATGTTCATAAATACTGCCTCTCAGGATCTTCTCATCAACTTACCAACCACTGAAGTAAGACTCACAGGTCTATAATTTCCTGGGCTATCTCTACTCCCTTTCTTGAATAAGGGAACAACATCTGCAACCCTCCAATCCTCTGGAATCTCTCCCGTCCCCATTGATGATGCAAATATTATCACCATAGGCTCAACAATATCCTCCCTGACTTCCCACAGTAGCTTGGGGTACATCTCATCCGGTCCCATCGACTTATCCAATTTGATGCTTTCCAAAAGCTCCAGCACATCCTCCTTAATATCTACATGCTCAAGCTTTTCAGTCTGCTGCAAGTCATTCCTACAATCGCCAAGATCCTTTTCCATTGTGATTGAAATAAAGTATTCATTAAGTAACTTTGCTACTTCCTCCAGTTCCATACACACTTTCCCACTGTCACACTTGATAGGTCCTATTCTTTCACATCTTATCTTCTTTCTCTTAACATACTTGTAGAATGCCTTGGGGTTTTCCTTAATACTGCCCACCAAGGCCTTCTCATGGCCCCTCTGGCTCTCCTAATTTCCTTCTTAAGCTCCTTCCTGCTAACCTTATAATCTTCTAGATCTCTATCATTACCTAGTTTTTTGAACTTTTCGTAAGCTCTTCTTTTCTTCTTGACTAGATTTACAACAGCCTTTGTACACCATGGTTCCTGTACCCTACCATTCTTTCCCTGTCTCATTGGAACGTACCTCTGCATAACTCCACACAAATATCCCCTGAACATTTGCCACATTTCTGCCGTACATTTCCCTGAGAACATTTGTTCCCAATTTATGCTTCCAAGTTCCTGCCTGATAGCTTCATATTTCCCCTTACTCCAATTAAACGCTTTCCTAACTTGTCTGTTCCTATCCCTCTCTGATGCTATGGTAAAGGAGATAGGGTTGTGATCACTATCTCCAAAATGCTCTCCCACTGAGAGATCTGACACCTGACCAGGTTCATTTCCCAATGCCAGATCAAGTACAGCCTCTCCTCTTGTAGGCTTATCTACATATTGTGTCAAGGAACCTTCCTGAACACACCTAACAAGCTCCACCACATCTAAACCTCTTGCTCTAGGGAGATGCCAATTGATATTTGGGAAATTAAAATCTCCCATCACGGCAACTCTGTTATTATTACACCTTTCCAGGATCTATTTCCCTATCTGCTCCTCGATATCCCTGTTACTGTTGGGCGGCCTATAAAAAACACCCAGTAGAGTTATTGACCCCTTCTTGTTCCTAACCTCCACCCACAGAGACTCCATAGATAATCCCTCCATGACGTCCACCATTTTTGCAGTCGTGATACTATCTCTGATCGACAGTGCCACACCCCCACCTCTTTTGCCTCCCTCCCTGTTCTTTCTGAAACATCTAAAACCCAGCACTTGAAGTAGCCATTCCTGTCCCTGAGCCATCCAAGTCTCTGTAATGGCCACCACATCATCGCTCCAAGTACTGATTCACGCTGTAAGCTCATCCGCTTTGTTCACAATACTCCTTGCATTAAAATAGACACATCTCAAACCATCGATCTGAGCGTGTCCCTTCTTTATCACCTGCCTATCCTCCCTCACACATTGACTCCAAGCTTTCTGTATTTGTGAGCCAACTGCCTCTTACCCAATCTCTTCAGTTCAGTTTCCACCCCCCAACAATTATAGTTTAAACCCTCCGCAGTAGCCTTAGCAAACCTCCCCGCCAGGATATTGGTCCCCCTGGGATTCAAGTGCAACCCATCCTTTTTGTACAGGTCACGCCTGCCCCAAAATGGTGGTGCTGGCTCGAACGGCTGAATGGCCTACTCCTGCACTTATTGTCTATTGTCTAAAAGAAGTCCCAATGATCCAGAAATCTGAATCACTGCCCCCTGCTCCAATCCCTCAGCCACGCATTTATCCTCCACCTCATTCTATTCCTATACACACTGTCACGTGGCACAGGCAGTAATCCCGAGATTGCTACCTTTGCTGTCCTGCTTCTCAACTCCCTTCCTAACTTCTGTAGTCTGTTTTCAGGACCTCTTCTCTTTTCTTACCTATGTCATTGGTACCAATATGTACCAAAACCTCTGGCTGTTCTCCTTCCCACTGCAGGATATCATGGACATCTTTAGTCTCTCAGTGCTGTAGTCTGAGATTCCCACCTGCTTTAAAAGGGCAACAATGATACCAGTGCCCAAGAAAAGCAGGGTGAGCTGCCTCAAGGTCTATCACTCAATGGCCCTCATATCTTCTGTGATGAAGTGCTTTGAGAGACAGGTTATGGCCAGAATCATCTCCTGCATTAGCAAGGACCTGGACCCAATGTAATTTGCCTATTACCACAATAGACCTACAGCCGGGTACAATCTCACTGGCTCACTACTCAGCCTTGAATCACCTGGACAACAACAATATTTGCATCAGACTGCTGTTTATTGACTACAGCACAGTGTTCAACACAATAATATCCTCAGTACTAATCAATAAGCTCCAAAACATGGTCTCTGAAACTGGATCCTTGCCTTCCTTATTGGGAGACTACAGTCAATAATGCAGATCGGAAATAACATCTCCTCCTTGCTGACAATCAACCCCCAGTGCACCTCAAAGATGCATACTTAGCCCACTGCTCTACTCCCTCAACACCCATGACTGTGCAGCTGGAGACAGCTCAACCGCCATGTCTAAGATTGTCGATGACACTATTGTTGGCAGAATTTGGCACAGTTCTTGTTGGCACAAGTTCTGAAGAGAAGATGGTGACACGACGCAGCGCGCAGCGGCCACTCTGGAATGAATATCTGTTATTTGTTAAGTAGGATGCTGTGCACAATCCTGATTTGATGGAGACTCACGTGAGAGCTCAGAGAAGCATCTGGAGAAACTTCTGAAATGCCTGTTTCACTGCCGCTGCTACTGTGTGGTCCAGAATCTCTGGAGGGGAAGGCCCCGAATCCTTGGCTTTGCCTGTTGCTTGGTGGCCAGGGCCGGGGTCAAAGCGCTCGTCGGAGGCTCGAAGTTTTCAGAAGGACTCAGAATTGGCTGTGGTCGGGTGCTTCCAGGGTGCTGCATCAGCAAGTTTGTGGCGCTGGAGGTTCATAGCAGGGAGAGTTTTTCTTCCTTCTACCATCTGCGTGAGATGTTGGGGCTATCGGGACTTTGAGACTTTTTTTTACCGTGCCCATGGTCTGCTCTTTATCAAATTACGGTATTGCTTTGCACTGTTGTAATTATATGTTATAATTATGTGGTTTTTGTCAGTTTTAGTCTTGGTCTGTCTTGTGTTTCTGTGACATCATACTGGAGGAACATTATATCATTTCTTAATGCATGCATTACTAAATGACAATAAATGAGGACTGAGTGTCCTCATAATCTAAAAGTCAAATCTAAATTTCAGATGGTGTATAGGAATGAGATAGATCAGCAGGCTGAGTGGTGTCACAACAACAATCACGCAGTCAATGTCAGTAAGACAAAAATTGATTGTGGACTTCGGAAAGGGGAAGTCGAGGGAGCCAGTCCTCATCGAAGGATCAGCAAACAGTTTCAAGTTCCTGGGTGTCAACATCTCTACCCTGTGCCCAACATATTGATACAATTACGAAGAAGGCACATCAGCAGCTATATTTCATTAGGAGTTTGAAGAGACTTTGTATGTCACCAAAGACTGTCAAAAAGGCCCACCAGTGCCTTTACTTCCTGAGAAAGCTAAAGAAATTTGGCCTGTCCCCTAAAACTCTCACTAATTTTTAGAGATGCACCATAGAAAGCATTCTTCGAGGGTGCATCACAACCTGGTATGGAAATTGTCCTGTCCAAGACCAGAAGAAGCTGCAGAAGGTCGTGAACACAGCCCAGCACATCACACAAACCAATCTTCCATCCTTGGACTCACTTTACACTGCATGCTGTTGGAGCAGTGCTGCCAGGATAATCAAGGAAACAACCCAACCAGCCAACACACCTTTCGTCCCTCTTCCCTCCGGGAGAAGGCTTAGGAGCTTGAAGACTTGTACAGCCAGATTTGGGAACAGCTTCTTTCCAACTGTGATAAGATTGCTGAACGGATCCTGAGCCAGATCTGGGTCATACCCTCCAAATATCCGGACCTGCCTCTTGGTTTATTTGCACTACCTTACTTTCCCTTTTCTATTTTCTATTTATGATTTATAATTTAAATTTTTAATATTTACTATCGATTTGTACTCCAGGGAGTGTGAAGCGCAGAATCAAATATCGCTGTGATGATTGTACGTTCTAGTATCAATTGTTTGACGACAATAAAGTATAAAGACTCTCACAAATTTCTACAGATATACTGTAGAGAGCATTCTAACTGGTTGCATCACCATCTGGTATGGAGGAGAAACTGCATAGGATCAGAAAAACCTGCAACATTTTGCAAACTTCGCCAGCTCCATTGTGGGCATTAGTCTCCTCAGCATCCAGGACTCCTTCAAAAGGCGATGCCTCAAAAAGGTGGCATCTATCATTAAGGACCCCCATCACCCAGGACATGCCCTCTTCTCGTTGCTACCATCAAGGAGAAGACACACACTTAACATTTTAGGACCAGTTTCTTCCACTCCACTGAATGGATATTGAACCCATGAACACTACCTCACTATTTTTTCTTATATATACATATATGTGTGTGTATGTGTGTATATATATATATATATATATATATAATTGTAATATAAAGTTTTTAATTATTATGTGTTGCAAGGTACTGCTGCTGCAAAACAGCATTTTTTCCACAACATATCAGGGAATGCTAAATATTCTTGGAGGTCAGATCTGAGGACATTAATGATTATGTTGTGGCTGTCCTTAGAAATTGACCACCAATGTTGATATTGTATTTAAGAGGGAAAAAGTATTGGTCAGTATAAGCACAGTAAGAGAGGAAGTATTAAGTAGTTTAAAGTTTTTTTTCAAATTAGTTAAGTTGTCAGGCTCAGATTAAATATATTCTAGGCTATGAAGTCACAAGAAAGGAAGGTGCAGGAGATCTAACCATTATTTTACAATACTCCCTGGCCACAGGAGGTGGAAGACTTTTAATATTGTACTGCTGATGAAAATGGGAGATAGGGATAAAGCAGGTAACACAGTGACTCAGTTTAACTGTAACAATGGAAAGTCAGGCTGCAAGTGAACATGTGATAAATAATTCTGAACCTGAATCATTTTGAAAGACTGGCTAATGGGGGAATAGCCAGCATCGACTGCCAAAGAGATGAACTTGATTATATTTTTGAGGAGTAGCAAGGAGGATCAAAGAGGGCAATGTGCTTGATGTTGTGTACATGGATTTTAGCAAGGCTTTTAATAACATCCCATGTGACAGGCTGGTCAAAAGATGGGATCCAAGGAAGAATGGCAAATTGGACCCAAAATTGGCCAAGTGGCTCTAAGCTAAAATCGACAGATGTTTTTTGTGAATTGACAGTTGCTTCCACTGGGATTACATGGTAAAGTATGTGGAAGGTGCAACAAGAAATGGTAACGGTAGGACCTTGAGAAACAGGATATTAAGTGGCAGGAAATGGTGTGGAAAATATTGATGGGTATGGAGGATCAAAGGGATCATGTTCATAAATCTTCAGTCAGTAAGGCAGATCAACTGTCTCACTCTATCCACTTCTGTTTGACTCAATCGAGACCTGAGGCCCGCAATGCAGTGTCATTACTACAGCTGTCCCACAGGAGCTTGCTCATAGAGTACACCCCCATGAGGTGCCAGAGTCATTGTTAATTAAACTTGTCACCTGTAAGGTGGGCTTAATTGTCTCTCTCATCTTCATGCATCTTACCTATGTATCTGAATTCCAGGTTCAAGAGTTATATAACCATCTATAAATGCTTTAAGTATTCTTTCAGATTCAGATTTGTTTATTTATTACAAGTACATCGACACATACAGTGAAATGCATCAACTGCGTCAACAACCAGCACAACCTAGTGATGAGCTGGGGGCAGCCCGCAAGTGTCGCCACGCATTCTGGTGCCAACGTGGCACGCCCTAGTGATGCTCTGGGGCAGCCCACAAGTGTCGCCACGCATTCTGGTGCCAACGTGGCACGCCCTAATGATGCTCTGGGGGCAGCCCACAAGTGTCGCCACGCATTCTGGTGCCAACGTGGCACGCCCTAGTGATGCTCTGGAGGCAGCCCACAAGTGTCGCCACGCATTCTGGTGCCAATGTGGCACGCCCTACTGATGCTCTGAGGGCAGCCCACAAGTGTCGTTACGCATTCTGGTGCCAACATGGCACGCCCTAGTGATGCTCTGGGGGCAGCCCACAAGTGTCGCCACGCATTCTGGTGCCAACACCAAGCAACAAGGTAACAGCAAACTCCTTCCTTCCTCCCACCCAACCACACACATAGACTGTCCTCCAACCCCAGGGCAAGTCTCCAGTGCTCAGCCACCGGGCTCCAACTTCCAGACTACTGATCGACCTCTGGGCTCCAGGCTCCTGGACTAGCCGATGGCAGGACCCTGAACTCCGGGCACACTGACTGACCAGCCCTCATGCCTCCTACTTACACGGGCTCCAGAACATGGAGTGAAGACTTGGAATACAGGTATCCTTCCTCACCTGACCACATCCTCCTGTTGTACCTTATAACAGTAAGGAAATCTATTTTGCTCTAAGTCTAATAGCAATTAGAGAATTAGAAAAGGAGAGAAATAAAGAAATTGTTGCAGAATCCTATTACTCTCATTACTCCTGGTGCTCATTGGGCTGTTTGTGTAGAGCCGGTACACGGCCTTTTACTCCAGAATCTTTGATGCACTTTGTAATTCTGTTTTCAAGGCATTTAGGCAATGACTCCCACAAACACACAGAACAAAGTAGATCTCAACAATGGTCTGACTGTTCTCGAGGGACTGAATGGCCTCCTCCTGTTTTCCAATTCATTAACCGACTCGGTTCTTGCACTAACTCTGGCCCAGACAATTAGTTATGGTCCAATTGGTGAAACCCAAAGTAGCTTGTCCCTTCCCCATCACGTTGTCAGTGAACTTCTATAGACCTCAGGAGTTGAGGAATTTAATTATGTGTCTGCCTGAATTTGTAATAGATCACAATATTCCAAAATCTTGCATCAAATTTTCTGCCAAGTTATGGCTGATAGGTGCAGGGAACTGTAGTGTTCTGAGAGCTGAGTAGTTTCAGGATTTTCAATTATCTTTTTATTTTGCAAATGTGAAATATTTCTCTACAGGCAATAAAAATACCAAATACTCTGATTAAATATTGTACATTGTAGTTTTTCTGGAGTACTGAAACTCAGTTATATTGTTACTCTGGTGGCTGGGGGGAGTGATTAGGAGTTATGTATGTTCATATTCTAATAACCTTGGTAGGTTCTGGAAGTTTGTAATTCAGAGCACACCGCACGTTTTATTGTTGTGAAGCACAGTGATCACAGTGAAGCAAGCTGTACATTCTAGCTCAAAGTGGCATGTGCAAAAAAAGCTGCCATCCATCTTACTGCTGCTGACAGCAACATGTATTACCATAACTCTGGTAATACTGGGGAAAGGGAGCAAGGTGCAATCCAGTATGTATTTAAAACTTTCTCCAATATTTTTATTTAGATCTGTGGAGTGAGCACTGAATTTATTTTATAGTTTTCCACCAGGAAATCACACCTTCCCTTGAAGATTACCACCCAACTCTTAAAGGACACATTTCTCTCCAGCTTTCATTTTGTGTGTGGCCTCTCAGAATCAATAAATAATCACCAGAAAACTATCGCAGTGTAGCATTTGCAATGACGTAAAAGGTCCCTCAGCTTTTCCTTGAATATAAATGTATAAAGACACAGCTGCTGCTGAATGATAATATAGAAGGCTCCTTTCTTAAACGTCAGAAGTAGCTTCATTACAGAATGCCTAAGAATAATTTAATTTTCCTGCTCATTATCTCATGCTTCATCTCTTCTGATTTCATTTAATCTTTCTTAATGTTTTAGCATTAAAAACCGACTTTAAACGTAGATATCCCAGTGTCCTAATATTAAGGAAATAGGATACATACTGTCAGTGTTGGTGCTTGATTGACAACAGATAGTCTCAGGAAGTATTTTTTCCATCTTTCATTGGTGTTGTGCTCAGAGACAAACAGAGGGGATGACTCACTTTGGGAATGGTGAGGTGGTTGATCTGGGTTCACCACAGAGCTGCTGTTCACACCAGGTTTCTGTTCCAGTAATGCAGTCAGCATGGTGACACTAGGCTGGGCTGAGAGAGTCAGCCAGTACAAGTCATTTATGGGGAGAAGATGAATCCAAAGCTGAATAAGTGCTGTATGGACTCAGCTAGTCAGCCAGCATCTGTGGATATTCTAGGTAATGGTCATTGAGCAGAGTACAGAAACAGCCCCTTCAGCCCTCCATGCCTGCATCAACTGCTGCGCTATCTCTGCAGACTCCACTGGTGTACATCAGCCTTCCAGTTCTTGGCAATTCAGGTGATTGTGTTCCATTTCTTGTCCTTCAATATTGTGAGAGTATTCATGTCCACCACTCCACCATCTCCTTAGGAAGTGTGTTTCAAAATCCAAGCACATTGTTAACCCCCCCGCCCTTAAATCCCCTTTAAATCTCCCATCTCCTATATTGTCTTGTTTTGGACTCATTCTACTCTTCACCCACCATGAGAAAAAGATTCTATTGTCTACCCTATCTACTCTTCCCACCCCCGCCTGTAATTTCAGATACCACTTCACATAGCCTCCTCGTAGAGGGAAAACAAATCCTGCCAATCCAATCTCTTGTTCTAACTGAAGTAGAAACATAGAAACATAGGAAACCTACAGCACAATACAGGCCCTTCGACCCACAAAGCTGTGCCGAACATGTCCTTACCTTAAAAATTATCTAGGGTCACCCATAGCCCTCTATTTTTCTAAGCTCCATGTACCTATCCAAGAGTCTCTTAAAAGACCCTATCGTATCCGCCTCCACTACCGTCACCGGCAGCCCATTCCACGCACTCACCACTCTCTAAGTAAAAAACTTACCCCTGACATCCCCTCTGTACCTGCTTCCAAGGACCTTAAAACTGTGCCCTGTCGTGCTAGCCATTTCAGCCCTGGGAAAAAGCCTCTGACTATCCACATGATAAATACCTCACATCATCTTATACACCTCTATCAGGTCACCTCTCATCTTCTGTGAACCTATTCTCATAAGGCATGCCCCCCAATCCAGGCAACGTCCTTGTAAATCTCCTCTGCACCCTTTCTATGGTTTCCACATCCTTCCTGTGGTGAAGTGACCAAAACTGAGCACAGTACTCCAAGTGGGGTCTGACCAGGGTTCTATACAGCTGCAACATTACCTCTCAGCTCCTAAACTCAATCCCACAATTAATGAAGGCCAATGCACCGTATGCTTTCTTAACCACAGAGTCAACCTGTGTAGCAGCTTTGAGTGTCCTATGGACTTGGACCCCAAGATCCCTCTGATCCTCCACACTACCAAGAGTCTTACCATTAATACTATATTCTGCCATCATATTTGACCTACCAAAATGAACCACTTCACACTTATCTGGGTTGCGCTCCATCTGCCAATCCAGGCAACATCCTGAACTCTCTACAGTCCAACCACATCTTTCCTATAGTTTGACCACCTGACCAGATACAATACTCCAGGAAAGGCTGAACCAATGGTTTATAAAGTTGTACCAAGCCTCAGCTGATGAAGACAAGTGTCCCATATCACTTTTTCATCATCCCCGCTACCTGAGCTGCCACATTAAGGCATTTATAGATTTCTGTCCCAAATTTGGATCATCAAAGGCTGATGGCCCTCTGTTCAAATTTCCAGGGCTTTTATTTTAGCTTTTATTTCTGATTCTAGCATCTGCAGTTTTTCACTTTTTGATGACAAGCTGTCTGCCTGTAACTTTGTAATGAGATGCTCCAATAAGACACATAATCAGTAACGACAAAGGAACGGGCCAGTCAGCAGTGACTGTAAATTTCCCATGGGATAAGGTCAGCTGCCACATGGCCGGTCTTTATAATGGTACAGGCACACCGCAGGTCCCATGAGGCAATTCACATGACAACTTTCCGCACCTCCTCCCCGATGGTAGTAATGAGAAGAGGGTGTGCTTTGGATGGTGCGGGTTCTTAATGATGGATGCCACATTCTTGAGGGATGTTCTCAGTGCTGGGGAAGCTAGTGCCCACCATGGAGCTGGATGACTCTAAAACCGTCTGCTGCTGTTTTTAAATCCTGTGCAACAGAACCTTCATACCTCCGTCTCTAGCTAAAGCATGTCCTTCCTTTAATGTGGTGACCAGAACTGCACACAGAACTCTGGCTCAAGCTGTGGAAAAAAAAGGTGATGTTCAGGGTAGTGGGTTAATCTGCACTGTGTCAGGCTTTCTAAGTGTTGCTCTAGCTGCAGTCTAATGCAGCCAAGTGGAGGGGGTTTCATCTTATCCCATTCCTGGGGAGGGGGGAAGGGCTTCTGCAATTGTCATTCAATCAGGGTAAAGTATTTAACTGATATCAACGCCGAAAAGCAAGGAGCTTTCACTGCCTTTCACCTCCCCTGATGTGAAATCCTCATGGCATTTCACCCCCACGAGTTAACAAGTACGAAGCAGCTGGTTCTTAGAGTCCCCCACCCCCACACTGTCTCTCAGCCATCCAATCTAACTCCTGTCCAAATACCAAATGGAATGAGCACCCCCTCCCTCCCACCCTTTACCGGTGATGGTGAAGTGAAGGCTGGCGGAGGAAACTAGCTGGCCAGTGGCTAACACCTCAGGTGAGATTCCTGCCTTCCTCTCAGGAGTTATAAACCAGCTTTCAGAAACCATGATTAACCGAGGAATATCTGGGCTCAGTAGCTGAGATAAATTTGAAGTGAGTTAACTGTTCCTTGTTTGATGCATGCGTTGAATCATCAGAGCACAACAGGATTATTGATTTATCTTTGTATATGTAAGACCTTCAGAACCCACGAGTCCATTGATCCCTGATTATGTCTCAGTCCTTACTCGCACAATGTTCTACACACCCAATCATTGAGGAACTGTTATAACTCACATCAGATTATCAGCATGAAACGCTTAGATTACTGCTCTCAATGCGTTTTTTGTCATAATGCAGTAAATTCAGGTGCTGAGGAGGGAGAGAGAGAATGGGGTAGGCCTGTTGGAACAGTAAGCTAATATTTGTGTACCATTGAATATAGGGTCCTAGAGTTATTCAGCTTATAAAAAGTCTTTCGGCCCCACTCATCTAAGCCGCCTTCCAAGCTGATCTCATCTGCATACATCTGGTCCATAGCCCACAGAACACAAGTAGTAAAGCAACAACAGCAAAACAAGCCCCATTCATCCCTCCCTCTGACATACTCAATCCACCAACCCCAGGACATGCTGCCTTCAGCCTCCAGCCTCCAACGGACCCTGACTCCTCGACATTGGGCTTCACCTTCCCCAGCGGATTCACAAAGATTCACAAACTTGGGGTCTGGCCAAAGGACCTTGAATTCCAGACTTTCAATAACAGGCTCTAGAGTACATGATAACACAATGCACAATTTTGTAAGTATTGGGGAGCCATTTTTGCAGTGGTTTCAACATCTGTTTATAGCTATTACTCTTCTGTTCTGCCAATAAAGAGTGAGGTGTCAGAGGTGAGAAAATAGCAAATTGCATTTTTACTTTGCTTTACATGTCCCAAAACACTTCAGAAGGAAAATTGGACAACAGTTGGCATTAAGAAGAAGAAGGGATGTTGGGACAGACAACTAGAAGCTTTCCAAGAGATAATGGATCTAAACAGCATTTTAAAGGGAGAGGGATAGGTCATGTGGAAAGTTTTGAACGTGCTGCACATTTCAGGATGTTAAATGTCTGATGGCACAGTATTGGAGAGGGGGATAAAGGAGAGAGGAATGCACAAGAAGTCAGAGTTCGAGGAATTTACTGATCCCACACATCTGTGGGGATGTTGCAAGGTGTGGTTATGGAGGGAATACGGGTCACTGCTGAGTAGGTAGTCTTGAAGATTATCGAGTATGAGCATGGAGGGAGATAATCACATTTAACTGAGACATCATCTGCCTAGTCAAGAGGAAAGAGGTGATCGCACCATAATTTAACAAAGAACATTCTGTCCTGTCTGGTTAATAATGATCCTTCAACCCAAGTGGTCATTTATCTCATGACTCTCCATATCAACACTGACGACTCTTCAAAGACATTAAGGCTCTAAAGTGTTTTAGGAAATGTTATAGAGAGAAGTACAGCACAGAAACAGGCCCTTCAGCCCATCTAGTCCATGCAGAACCACTTAAAAAGCCTACTCCCATCGACCTATACTGGGACCATAGCCCTCCATACCCTTACTATCAATGTACCTATCCAAACTTCTCTTAGACGTTGAAATCGAGCTCGCATGCACCATTTGTGCTGGCAGTTTGGTCCACACTCTCTCTGAGTGAAGTAGTTTCCCTCTCATGTTCCCCTTAAAATTTTCACCTTTCACACTTAATCCATGACCTCTGGTTGTAGTCCCACCCAACCTTAGTGGAAAAAGCCTGCTTGCATTTACACTATCTCTATGTCTCATAATTTTGTATACCACTATGAAATAGCCCCTCAACCTTTTATGTTCCAAGGAATAAAGTCCTAATCTATTCAATCTTTTTTTATATATATAACCCAGGTCCTTCAGACTTGGCAACATCCTTGAAAGTTTTCTCAGTACTTCTTCAACCTTATTTACACATTTCCTATAGGCAAGTGACCTAAAACTGTGCACAGTACTCCAAATTAGACCTCACCTATCTCCTATACAACCTCAACATAACATCCCATCTCCTGTACTTAATACTTTGATCTATGAAGGCCAATGTGCCAAAAGCTTTCTTTATGACCCTAGCCACTTTCAATGAATTATGGACCTGGATTCCTACACCTCTTTGTTCTACTGCTCTCCTCAGTGCCCTATATTCATCGTGTATGACCTACCCTGCTTAATTAATGTCATTTCCAGCACACAAGTGTAAAGGAGAACAAAATAATTATTATTCCAAATCTGATGCAGCACAAAAAAACTGGAAGATAAAGAACACAATAATAAAAAAACAAATATTTATGTTTGTGTTTTTTTATTATTATCTTATATACATAGTCAGATTGTACTTCTATAAAGTGATGCTGGGTACAGGAGTGTCGGTACATAAGGTGACTCTGACAGGAAATGATAACGTCGTGGTGGTGGGGGGTGTGATGGAGTGAGTTAGTGGGTGGAGGTGTTGATCAGGCTTTCTGATTGAGGAACGTAACTGCTTTTGAACCTGGCACTCCTGGTATGGATGCCATGTAGCCTCCTTCCTGATGGGAGTGGGACAAGCAGTGCATGAACAGGGTGGGTTGCTGATGTTGCTGGCCCTTTTCTGTATGTATGTCCTTGATTGTGGCTAGGCTGGTGCTGGTGATGCATTGGGTAGTTTTGACTACCCATGGTAGAGCCTTCCTGTCCATCGCATTAAATTTTCATACCATAGGGTAATGCAGCATGTTTGGATGTTCTTTACTGCCCATCAGTAGAAGGATATGAATATAGATTTTCATAACCCAGTTCTCTTCAGCCTCCTCAGGAAGCAGAGGCATTGGTAGGCTTTCTTGATTGTATAGAATATGTCTGGGACCCTGAAAGGTTGGATGAGATGTACACTCTCAGGAGTTTGAAACTGCTCACGGTTTCCACTGCTGTGCCACTGATGTAAAGAGGGGTGTGAGTGGTGCAAGTCCTCCTGAAGTTGATAACCATCTCCTTTATCTTGTTGACATTCAGAAACAGGACGTTTGCTCGGCACCAGGCCTCGAGCTCTTCCACATCCTCTCTGTAGGCATTTCATCATTGTTGGTAATGAGAGCTGCCACTGTCGTGTCATCGGCGAACTTGACAATGGGGAAGGAGTACAAGCTGACAGGTGATAGGTGAGACCAGGTGAATGGGTGGGGGGAAGGAAGTTTGATGTGAGAAGCTGGGAAGTGATAAGTGGAAAGATGGAGGGGGAGACTTTTGTCCTTTTTTATTCCCTGTTCTGGCTCCCCTCTTACCCCTCCTCCTCATCTGCCCATCACCTCTGTCTGGTGCCCCTCCTCTTCCCTTTCTCTCCTGGTCTGCTCTCCAATTCTATCAGATTCCTTCTTCAGCCCTGTAAGATCTCTTGTGTTTATGATTCTCTGTGCCTTTTCCAGCCCAACATTGTGACTTTCATCAATGTCCTTTCTCTGCCAGAAAGTCCGAGGTGCACATATACACTGGGGATTGCACAAAGTTCAACTCCATTGCATCTGCTCAGGTAATGAGAGGGTCTGTGCCAGCATGGAACAAAATCTGGACAAGATTGAGAAATAAACTAAAAACTAAAACTCTTACAATGAGAGGGGACTTGATAGAGGTGTTTAAAATTATGAGGGGGTTAGATAGAGTTGACATGGATAGGCTTTTTCCATTGAGAGTGGAGGAGATTCAAACAAGAGGACATGAATTGAAAGTTAAAGGGCAAAAGTTTAGGGGTAACATGAGGGGGAACTTCTTCACTCAGAGAGTGGTAGCTGTGTGGAACAAGCTTCCAGCAGAAGTGGTTGAGGCAGGATCGATGTTGTCGTTTAAAGTTAAATTGGATAGCTATATGGAGAGTTATGGGCTGAGTGCTGGTCGGTGGGACTAGGTGAGAGTAAGAGTTCGGCATGGACAAGAAGGGCCAAGATGGCCTGTTTCCGCGCTGTAATGTTATATGGTTATATAGATGACAAACAACAATGGAGCTAGCACCAATTCCTACAGCACTCCACTAGTCACAGGCCTCCAGTAAAAGAGGCAACCCTCTACTACCACTCTCTGGCTATTCCCACAAAGCTAATGTCTAATCCATTTTACTACCTCATCTTGAATGCCGAGCACCTGAACCTTCTTGACCAACCTTCCATGCAGGACCTTGTTAAATGCCTTGCTAAAGTCCATGGAGACAACATCCACTGCCTTGCCTTCATCCACTTTCCTGGTAAATTAGAAGTAACTAATTTCAAGAAAATAGTCACTGCACATTCTTCAGACAAGCTATGAACCAGGAGAGCTTTTCTGTGCTTTACCGTTCCCAAAGGAGACTTTGAACTACAATTTTACACACAATTATTTTTATCATGAGAATAACATCACAAAAATGATGAATGAAAATCTGTAAAGTTATTGTCATATTATTACTGCTACTTTGCAAAACAATTTGCCCAACACATACGTTGGAGTGTGCTATAATCTTATGAACTAGACCACTGCCTATTTACATACCAAAAATAAATAATAATGCAAGCAAACACTTCTGTGAATCATCATTGTGTTTATCTATTGAACAGGCTTGTTTTACTCATGATATATTAAGATCATAAATTAGTACCTACTTAGCTGATCTCAGCCTGTATAAATGAGAGAATTGGTTTTGGCAACAATAAGGAAAAAAAGAAACAATAATAATAATAATAAATAAATAAGCAATAAGTAGGTAACATGAGATGAAGCGTCATTGAAAGCCAGTCAAGTTCAGTTGGCCAGTATAGTGATGGGGCAAGTGAAGTTATCTCCTCTGGTTCAACAGCCTGATGGTTGAGGGGTACTAACTGCTCCTGAACCTTCTTCCTGATTGCATTAGTGGGAAGAGAGCATGGCCTGGATGGGGGTCCATGACGAAGGAAGTTATTTTCCTGAGACAGCACTCCAGCTTAAAGTCTTCAGTTTAAGGAAGGGAATCCATCAGAACCAGTTTGTGACTACGAAGCTGTCAGCAGTATTCTGTGTTTAACAAAATTTGTGTGTTTTGAGGGGAGAATTATGGTTGGCTATTATATATCTACACTGCAAATTATCTGTTGATATGAACTCAAAACTCATACTTGAAAATTGGCCTTGACTGCATATCTGAGTCTTGAGCACTTGTACCCACTCTGTTCATTCTGACTCAGAAGTTGAGTCAAGTTTACTGATAAGCTAACCAATAGGCAAAGCTCAGTATCAAAAAGCTTAGCTCACAGACAATCAAATGTATGGAATTTCAATCTAAAGAAACTGGCCATATGAATATGGATAAAACTTTTATTCAATAATTTTCAAGTTCATAAATAAAGTCTCTACCAAAACTATGCTTTTACTAGTGGGAAACTCCAAGATCTTAATTTCTACAGTAACATCCAATCCTGTGATCTCTATAAAAAAGTCAGGGCTTCAGATGCATGGAGACACACCACCTGCTGATTCCTCTCCGAGTTACACATTAACCTGACTTGGAAGGATATCACAGTACCTTCTTTGTGACTAGGTCTCAACCCTGGAATTCCCTTTCCACCATTATTTTGTTAGTGCATTCTACAGCAGCTGATGGCACATTCACTCATAGTCACCAAATGAAGGAAGGGAACCACAGAGAGCATTATCTTCACAGAGGCCCACAGCATGATTTTCAGAAAGAAAAGCAGCAAAAAGGAGATGGCTGATTGGTCAGTGCAAGTCAGCTGTTCCGGCAACATAAGTAATTGTTGGATAGTTTGTCAAGAATCTAAAATCAGGGCACATTCATGTTAAGCTCATGAGAGCCACACATTTAAATTTGTGCTTTATTATTTTATTAAAGTGGCAGTATTTCAAACAAGGTATTGTCAGAGACATGCTCAGAATCCATTCATATACTATAGTGACACTCTATTCTACCTTGGCAACCAATAAGAATTCAATGCAATGTCATGTTTTTACAAAAGGAAAGCAGTGCAATTTAATATTTCATTTTGCTTTTGTCCATTCTCTTTTACAAAAGTGTCTTCAGGCTAGAAATTGAGTCTTAATTGCTTGTGGAAGGTAAGGGCTACTTTAGCCACTTTTGCAGTTATATCCTGCACCCCAAGGATGTCGAAATAAATTCAATATACTTGGCCAACTCAGACATGGGAATGTGGAGACAAACACCTTATAATTACAAGATGGAGGGATTCAGGCAGCTTCTGTAGGTGGTGGTGGACAGCTGATATTTCAGATCAGGAAGAGGAGGGTCTGTCTTGTTTAGCTCTTTGACTCCGATATGAGAGAAATGGTATATACAGGACAAAATGTAGCTTTAATGGCAAGGGAGTTACCATCCAACACTTCCAAATCAGGGTCTGATTTCTGTCGGAGAGTTTCACCGTGCCCTCAGCAGTGGTGGTTAGCTGCCTGCAGACTCCTGACTGATATCTGCAGGTAGCAAGGAAAACAAGCCCCGCTGAAGGGTTTCGGTCTGAAACGTCGACTGTACTTTTTTCCATGGATGCTGCGTGGCCCGTGAGTTTCGCTGATTAAGCATTTTGTTCGAGTCTCATCTTTGGTCCATCCTCCTTAATTTCATCCAGTTTAGGGCTAAAAGTCTTTGATGTTGTTCCCATATTTTATTAAAGTAAAAAAAAAACGGCAGAAGAAAGGTTATGTCATATCCAGTTAAGTAAGATGCCAGGAAGAAGAAAGAGACTGCAGATGCTGTAAATCTGAAATGAGTGCAGAAAACTGCTGAAAATAATCAGCAGATAGGCAATGTACGATGTTCAGGAGTTTGCTTTGCCATAGTCTGTGCTCCAATGTGCCTCACTTGAATTGCAACCTCTCGTGTTACACCAGCAGTGCACCAGTGACATGTGATTATCTTTGTTACATGTATAGCAAAACATTCAAGACTGAAAATTGTTTAATGTCATTCTTCAGTACACCAGTGTAAAGGAGAACAAAATAATTGTTACTCTGGATCCAATGCAGCATAAAAAACACAGTAAGAGTAAAGAACACAATAAAAACACAACAAATATAAATATAAAAGTAATTGTATAAAACACAATGTACAAGTAACTGTTGTAGATGTAGTCTGATTGCGTGTACTTAAAGTGACACTAAGTGATGTAAATAATTGTGGTGAGAATGGTGAGCTGGATTAATGGGTGGAGCTGTTCATCAGCCTGATTCCTTGGAGGAAGTTTTAAAAACACAAACAACAGGAATTCTGCAGATGCTGGAAATTCAAGCAACACCCATCAAAGTTGCTGGTGAACGCAGCAGGCCAGGCAGCATCTCTAGGAAGAGGTACAGTTGACGTTTCAGGCCAAGACCCTTCGTCAGGACTAACTGAAGGAAGAGTTAGTAAGAGATTTGAAAGTGGGAGGGGGAAGGGGAGATCGAAAATGATACGAGAAGACAGGATGGGGAGGGATGGAGCCAAGAGCTGGACAGGTGATTGGCAAAGGGGATATGAGAGGATCATGGGACAGGAGGTCCGGGGAGAAAGAATATAAGGTGTTGTTCCTCCAACCTGAGTGTGGCATGAACAACATGAACAGGTTGGAGGAACAACACCTTATATTCCGTCTGGGTAGCCTCCAACCTGATGGCATGAACATCGACTTCTCTAACTTCCGCTAATGCCCCACCTCCCCCTCGTACCCCATCCATTATTTATTCTTATACACACATTCTTTTTCTCACCCTCCTTTTTCTCCCTCTGTCCCTCTGACTATACCCCTTGCCCATCCTCTAGGTTTCCCCCTGTCCCTCCGACTATACTCCTTGCCCATCCTCTGGGTTTCCCCTCCCCTTGTCTTTCTCCCCAGACCTCCTGTCCCATGATCCTCTCATATCCCCTGTACCTCTTCCTAGAGATGCTGCCTGGCCTGATGCGTTTACCAGCAACTTTGATGTGTGTTCCTTGGAGGAAGTAACTATTTTTAAGTTTATTCATCCTGGAAGGGATGCTGCATAGCCTCTTCCATGATGGGAATGAGACAAACAGTCCATAGTAGGGCAACGTGCACTGAAATGAGTTGTTTGTGTCTAATCAAATCAGCGAGAATTGCAACACACATCAAAGTTGCTGGTGAACGCAGCAGGCCAGGCAGCATCTCTAGGAAGAGGTACAGTCGACGGTTAAGTCCTGACGAAGGGTCTCGGCCTTAAACATCGACTGTACCTCTTCCTAGAGATGCTGCCTGGCCTGCTGCATTCACCAGCAACTTTGATGTGTGTTACTTGAATTTTCAGCATCTGCAGAATTCCTGTTGTTTGTCAGCGAGCATTGTGCTGGGCAAGTGTCATGATACTTCTGGCACCAGCACAGCATGCCAACAACTCACTAACTCTAACCGTACTGTATGTCTTTGGAATTTGACAGGAAACTGGAGTACGTGGTCACGAGGGGAACATACATCTTTACAAACAGCAGCGGGCATCAAACCCCAGTCCTTACAAACAGCAGCGGGCATCAAACCCCAGTTGTTGGCTAGCACTGTAAAATGCTTGCACTAACCGTTATGCTACCATGCTGTCCCAATAAATTTATGCATAAATAGAAAGAATATACTGCGTCCGGTGCTCCCGATGTGGCCTTTTATATATTGGCGAGACCCGACGCAGACTGGGAGACCGCTTTGCTGAACATCTACGCTCTGTCCGCCAGAGAAAGCAGGATCTCCCAGTGGCCACACATTTTAATTCCACATCCCATTCCCATTCTGACATGTCTATCCACGGCCTCCTCTACTGTAAAGATGAAGCCGCACTCAGGTTGGAGGAACAACACCTTATATTCCGTCTGGGTAGTCTCCAGCCTGATGGCATGAACATCGACTTCTCTAACTTCTGCTAATGCCCCACCTCCCCCTCGTACCCCATCTGTTACTTATTTTTAGCACACATTCTTTCTCTCACTCTCCTTTTTCTCCCTCTGTCCCTCTGAATATACCTCTTGCCCATCCTCTGGGTCCCCCCCCCTTGTCTTTCTTCCCGGACTAGGAAATGGGATTAGTTTAAATGGCTGACCTGGCTCTGGTGGGTGAAGGGCCTGTTTTTAATCCATCTGACTCTCTCTTATTTCCCTTTTCCTAACCTTTAGATATTAAAAACAAACAGTGCACCTTCACCACTACCTTGATGGAAATCAACAGTTGAGAAGTCAAAGTTGGCACTACAAGACAATATAACAAGCAAATGACCTGACTTCTTAAAGAAATTTTAGGAAGAATTTATTGAACATAGACATTACAGCACACTACAGGCCCTTTGTCCCATGATGTTGTGCCGATCTTTTAACCTACTCTGAGATCAACCTAACCCTTCCCTCCCACATAGTCCTCCATTTTCTATCATCCACGTGCTTATCTCAGAGTTTTTTAGAAGTCCATAGTGTACCTGCCTCTACCAGCAACCCTAGCAGTGCATTCCATGCACTCACCACTCTCTGTGTAAACAGTTATCTCTGATATCCTCCCCTTATACTTTCCTCTAATCACCTTAAAATGATGCCCGCTGATATTAGCTTCTGCCCTGGGAAAAGTCTCCTGCTATCCAGTCGATCTATGTCTCTTATCATCTATACCTCTATCAAGTCACCTCTCATCCTTCTTCACTCCAAAGAGAAAAGTCCTCGCTCGTTCAACCTGTCTTCATAAGACATGCTGTCCAATCCAGACAGCATCCTGGTAAATCTCTTCTGCACCCTCTTTAAAGCTTTCACATCTGTGCAACAATGAGGTGACCAGAACTGAACACAATATTCCAAGTGTGGTCTAACCACAGTTTTACATCACCTTGCAACTCTTGAATTCTATTCCCCAACTAATGAAGACCAGCACACCATACGTCTTCTTAACCACCCTATTAACTTGCGTGGCAACTTTGAGCGATCTATGAACATGGAACACAAGATCCCTCTGTCCCAGACTGCCAATTAACATGCCATTAACCCTGAATTCTGCCTTCAAATTCAATGTGAATCACTCACACTCCTCTGGGTTGAACTCCATCTGCCACTTCTCAGCCCATATCATGGTCTTTACAACTTGTTGACAGAGAAAGCCCACACACCCATTTAATTTAATCAGCTCAGAGAAACAGCCCATGCCCCCTCTATTACAAAAGCTAGCTGCTACTGTGGGTTTTAGACATATCACCCTTCTGAGCAAAGCCCCAGTGACTGAAATTGTGCATTTCAAATTTTAAAAGTCCAATTATTGATGCCCAGTAGGTTCCTCTAATCAGAATATTCCAAGGCAGTGTGCATCCACGCCTGAAAGTGCACAGAGCTGCCGGCAGATGACATTGACACAGGAAACAATTGTTCAGTTGAAACAAGCTGAAGGTCAAGGACAATGGAAACAAGAGATTTTATTTTGTAAGCCAGGGAGCTTTGAACAGCTTGTTATCTTTACGCTTTTGCAACACAGCCCTGATTTCTCTTAGGCCATAAAACGGTATTTGTAGACAGTGACAACAGATGGTGCGAATAACCCTTTGTATTTGTCAGCAATTAATGCATATGATGTATGAAAAATAGCCCATTGTGGTAATTAATGTGCTAGGTAAATTATGGAAGAGTTAAACTTCCATACAGTCACATGAATTAGTTAGCTAAGGAGAGGCAACAGGACATTATACATCATGGTCTTAAATATTCTTTTAAAAGCAAGTCTTCGCGTTGATCACGACACCTCAAAACTCTTTCAGATCCAACTCTGTCTGTATGTTGCTGCAGATGCAGTTAACCTTTGATCCATTTGATCAAGAAATGTTACTATACAATATTCTGAGATAAACGCTTGACATATTCAAATTAAATTTTTCTGCTCTGTACAAAATAATGAATAGCCTATGTGTAAATGTAAACCAATCAATTTTATATAAATGTGCAGTATCTGTGCACTAAGATTGGACAGTGCCCTTTTAAGACTTATAGAAACCAGTATCTATTTTGAGATTTAACCTCAGCATTCTCCATCTAGTGAGAACATATGGTATTGCTCGCAGATAATAAACTTAAAGCAACAGAGCACAATTGTTCAGTAGCAAGGTTTAGTTAAAAGTTAGTCTTTAATCAGTGTCTTTCCTCTTCTATAACACTGTTGATTTTCTGAAGCATCGAGGCACACTTTAGGGGAAGGAATTTCAAAAGTGACAGAATGCATAATTGAAATGTCTTTTGTGTGCAGTTAATGGGACAATTGTATGCTAAATGAGGAAAAGGGTTCATAGTTTCTCAAAGATCAAAGTAAATTTATCATCAAAGTACATATATGTCACCATTTACAACCCTGAGATTTATCTCCTTGTGGATATACTCAATCAATCCAATAACCATAATGAAAGACCGTACCAACAGGACAGATGACCAGTGGGCAAAAGACAACCAACTGCAAATAAAAAAAGAGAAGAAAAAACAGTGGGGGAGGGTCTTTACCCATGATGGACTGGGCCATAGCCACTACTTTGTGTAGGATTTTCTGTTCAAGGGCATTGGTGTTTCCATACCAGGCTGTGATGCAACCAGTCAAAATACTCTCCACCACACAACTATAGAAGTTAGTCAAAGTTTTAGATGTCATGCTGAGTCGTTGCAAGCTCCTAAGGAAGTAGAGGCGCTGCTGTGCTTTCTTAGTAATTGCACTCTCATGCTGGATCCAGGAAAGGTCCTTTGAAGTGACCCTCTCCACCTCTGATCCCCCCGTGAGGACTGACTCATGGACCTCCAGTTTCCTCCTCCTGAGGTCAATAATCAGCTCCTTGGTCTTGCTGACATTGAGTAAGAGGTTGTCGTTATGGTACCACTCAACCAGATTTTCAATTTTCCTCCCATCTGCTGATTTGTCACCACTTTTGATTCAGCCTAAGACAGTGGTGTTGTCAGCAAACTGAAATGTGGCATTGGAGTTGTGCTTAGCCACATAGTCATAGTGAAAAGTGATAGAGCAAGGAGCTAAGCAACAGCTTTCTGGTGCACCTGTGCTGATGGAGATTGTGGAGGAGATGTTGTTGTCAACCCGAAGAAACTGGGGTCTGTAAGTGCGGAAATCAAAGATCCAATTACTCAAGCAGGTATTGAGGCCGAGGTCTTGAAGCCAATTGATTAGTTTTGACACAATGATAATATTGAATGCTGAACTATAGTTGAAAAAGTGCATCCTGATTATGCATCTTTGCTGTCCAGGTGTTCCAGGGTTGAGTGAAGAGGGAAATAGCATCTGTCATGGATCTGTTATTATGGTAAACGAATTGGAGAGGATCCAAGTTGCTTTTTAGGCAGGAGTTGATATGTTTCATTACTAATTTCACAAACTCTTCATCTCTCTGGATGGAAATGCTATTGGAGGATGGACATTCTTCTGAGGCACTGGTAGAGTATAAGTGAAGCCTGCCTGAAGCAGGTGGGTACCTCAGACTGCCAAAGCAAGAGGTTGATGATCTCAGTGAACACTCCAGCCAGTTGATGAGCACAGGTCTGTAGTACTTGGCCAGGTATCCCGTCTGGGCCGGATGCTTTCTGTGGGTTCACCCTCCTGAAGGATCCTTTCACGTTGGCCTCAGGGACTAAACTCACAGGATCATCAGGGACTGCAGAGTTTGTGATGGTTCATTGAGCTTATCTGGAAGCGAAGCCCTGTTGTCACCTAGGTTGCTTGATTTCATTTTGTAAGAGGTGCTAACATTCAAGTCCTGCCACATCTGTCAAGCATTCTTTATTGATTCTAGTTCAGTCTGGAATTGCCACTTTACCCGTGATGTGGCTCTCTGGAGATCGTACCTGGACCTCTTGTAACTATCTGCTTTTTTTATGTCAACTGTCTCCATTTACACTCAGGGGCCACTTTGTTAGTACCTCCTGTACCTAATAAAGTGGCCACTGAGTGTGCGTTCATGCTTTTCTGCTGTTGTAGCCCATCCACATCCAGTTTTAACGTGCTGTGCATTCAGAGATGCTCTTCTGCACACCACCGTTATAACGTGTGGTTGTCTGAGTTACAGTTGTCTTCCTGTCAGCTTGAACCAGTTTGGCCATTCTCCTCTGACCTCCTTATTAACAAGGTGCTTTGGCCCACAGACCTGCCGCTCACTGAGTGTTTTTTTGTTTGTTTGTTTTTGGCACCATTCTCTGTAAGCTGTTTTCTGAGACTGTTATGTGTGAAAATCCCAGGAGATCAGCAGTTTCTGGGATACTAGACCATCCTTCCTGGCACCAACAACCATTTCATCATCACTGCCACTTAGATCACGTTTTCTTCCCTTTTTGATTTTTGTCTGAACAATAACGTCTTGACCATGCCTGCATGTGTTTATGCATTGAGTCGCTGCCACATGATTGGCTAATTAGATATTTGCATTGAGGAGCTGGTGTACAGGTGTACCTAATAAAGTGGCCACTGAGTATATTGCTACTTTGTTCACCCCACGTCCCTCTGTAAGTCGTCCTTTATCAGGCACAAAAAGCAATTCAATTCTCATCATGATCATTAGAAACGTCACATTATAACAGCCATGCTGCAACCAGATGGTGTTGCATAGAAACATAGAAAATAGGTGCAGGAGTAGGCCATTCGGCCCTTCGAGCCTGCACCGCCATTCAGTATGATCATGGCTGATCATCCAACTCAGAACCCTGCACCAGCCTTCCCTCCATACCCCCTGATCCCTTTAGCCACAAGGGCCATATCTAACTCTTAAATACAGCCAATGAACTGGCCTCAACTGTTTCCTGTGGCAGAGAATTCTACAGATTCACCACTCTCTGTATGAAGAAGTTTTTCCTAATCTCGGTCCTAAAAGGCTTCCCCTTTATCCTCAAACTGTGACCCCTCATTCTGGACTTCCCTAACATCGGGAATAATCTTCCTGCAACTAGCCTGTCCAATTCCTTTAGGATTTTATACGTTTCAATCAGATCGCCCCTCAATCTTCTAAATTCCAACAAGTATAAGCCTACTTCATCCAGTCTTTCATCAGATGAAAGTCCTGCCATCCCAGGAATCAATCTGGTGAACCTTCTTTGTACTCCCTCTATGGCAAGGATGTCTTTCCTCAGATTAGGGGACCAAAACTGCACACAGTACTCCAGGTGTGGTCTCACCAAGGCCTTGTACAACTGCAGTAGTACCTCCCTGCTCCTGTACTCGAATCCTCTTGCTATAAATGCCAGCATACCATTCGCCTTTTTCACCGCCTGCTGTACCTGCATGCCCACTTTCAATGACTGGTGTATAATGACACCCAGGTCTCGTTGCACCTCCCCTTTTCCTAATCGGCCACCATTCAGATAATAATCTGTTTTCCTATTTTTGCCACCAAAGTGGATAACTTCACATTTACCCACATTAAATTGCATCTGCCATGAATTTGCCCAATCACCCAACCTATCCAAGTCACCCTGCATCCTCTTAGCATCCTCCTCACAGCTAACACTGCCGCCCAGCTTCGTGTCATCCGCAAACTTGGAGATGCTGCATTTAATTCCCTCATCCAAGTCATTAATATATATTGTAAACAGCTGGGGTCCCAGCACTGAGCCTTGCGGTACCCCACTAGTCACTGCCTGCCATTCTGAAAAGGTCCCGTTTATTCCCACTCTTTGCTTCCTGTCTGCCAACCAATTCTCTATCCACATCAATACCGTGCGCTTTAAGTATGCACACTAATCTCCTGTGTGGGACCTTGTCAAAAGCCTTTTGAAAATCCATATATACCACATCCACTGGTTCTCCCCTATCCACTCTACTAGTTACATCCTCAAAAAATTCTATGAGATTCGTCAGACATGATCTTCCTTTCACAAATCCATGCTGACTTTGTCCGATGATTTCACCGCTGTCCAAATGTACTGTTATCACATCTTTGATAACTGACTCTAGCAGTTTCCCCACCACCGATGTTGGGCTAACCGGTCTATAATTCCCTGGTTTCTCTCTCCCTCCTTTTTTAAAAAGTGGGGTTACATTAGCCACCCTCCAATCCTCAGGAACTAATCCAGAATCTAAAGAGTTTTGAAAAATTATCACTAATGCATCCACTATTTCTTGGGCTACTTCCTTAAGCACTCTGGGATGCAGACCATCTGGCCCTGGGGATTTATCTGCCTTTAATCCCTTCAATTTACCTAACACCACTTCCCTACTAACATGTATTTCCCTCAGTTCCTCCATCTCACTGGACCCTCTGTCCCCTACTATTTCTGGAAGATTATTTATGTCCTCCGTAGTGAAGACAGAACCAAAGTAATTATTCAATTGGTCTGCCATGTCCTTGCGCCCCATAATCAATTCACCTGTTTTTGTCTGTAGGGGACCTACATTTGTCTTAGCCAATCTTTTTCTTTTCACATATCTATAAAAGCTTTTACAGTCCGTTTTTATGTTTCCTGCCAGTTTTCTCTCATAATCTTTTTTCCCCTTCCTAATTAAGCCCTTTGTCCTCCTCTGCTGAACTCTGAATTTCTCCCAGTCCTCAGGTGAGCCACTTTTTCTGGCTAATTTGTATGCTTCTTCTTTGGAATTGATACTATCCCTAATTTCCCTTGTCAGCCACGGGTGCACTACCTTCCTTGATTTATTCTTTTGCCAAACTGGGATGAACAATTGTCGTAGTTCATCCATATGATCTTTAAGTGCTTGCCATTTCATATCCACAGTGAACCCTTTAAGTGTCATTTGCCAGTCTATCTTAGCTAATTCACGCCTCATACCTTCAAAGTTACCCTTCTTTAAGTTCAGAACCTTTGTTTCTGAATTAACTATGTCACTTTCCATCTTAATGAAGAATTCCACCATATTATGGTCACTCTTACCAAAGGGGCCTCTCACGACAAGATTGATAATTAACCCTTCCTCATTGCTCAATACCCAGTCTAGAATAGCCTGCTCTCTAGTTGGTTCCTCGACATGTTGGTTCAAAAAACCATCCCGCATACATTCCAAGAAATCCTCTTTCTCAGCACCCTTACCAATTTGGATCACCCAATCTACATGTAGATTGAAGTCACCCATTATAACTGCTGTTCCTTTATTGCACACATTTCTAATTTCCTGTTTAATACCATCCCCAACCTCACCACTACTGTTAGGTGGCCTGTACACAACTCCCACCAGCGTTTTCTGCTCCTTAGTGTTATGCAGCTCTACCCATATCGATTCCACATCTTCCCGGTTTATGTCCTTCCTTTCTATTGCGTTAATCTCCTCTCTAACCAGCAACGCCATTCCATCTCCTTTTCTTTCATGTCTATCCCTCCTGTATATTGAATATCCCTGAACGTTAAGCTCCCATCCTTGATCACCCTGGAGCCATGTCTCTGTGATCCCAACTATATCATATTCATTAATAACAATCTGCACTTTTAATTCATCCACTTTGTTACGAATGCTCCTTGCATTGACACACAAAGCCTTCAGGCGCGCTTTTACAACTCTCTTAGCCCTTATACAATTATGTTGAAAAGTGGCCCTTTTTGATGCTTGCCCTGGATTTGTCGGCCTGCCACTTTTACTTTTCACCTTACTACTTTTTGCTTCTGTCCTCATTTTACAGCCCTCTGTCTCTCTGCACTGGTTGCATGTGGAAAGGCTCACTGAGTCCCTGAGAGAGGCCTGGGATTTCTGTCGGTGAGTTATGATCACACATCACCATTTATTTTTAATGCAACGACAGTTTCCTGAAGGATTAGTACACTCAGAAACACAAGAGATTCTGCAGGTGCTGGAAATCCAGAGCAACACACACAGAATACTGAAGAACTCAGGTCAGGCAGCATCTATGGAGAGGAACAAACTGATAAATGGTCTCAGCCCGACATGTTGGCTGTTTATTCCCCTCCATGACCTGCTGAGTTCCTCCAGCATTTGTGTGTTGCATTAGTACACACATCCTAGCTGCCCAGCTTTGCCAGGACTCCACCTCTGAGTCAGAAGATTATAGATCCAATTACCACTCCAGCAACGTGGGTCCAGTCTCGGTTCACACGAAACTCTGGAAATGGGACAGTTCTGCACTAGTGCTGGAAAAGGAAATATTTACCTGAGTCCCAGTTACTTATAAAACAATTCCCCTTAACATTTCAGAACAGGAGTAGCTACATTTATAATCCAACCAATTCCACCAGTATCAAATGATCAAATCCTTTCTCTGTACAAATAAACTGTCTTAAGTACCTATCTCGTGCTGAACATAATTTAGTCCAGATGTTATCAGTCTAGTAGTGAACCTGACTGGTAGAGTGTGGACAGCACACTAGTGTCCACACTAGTATGTGAGGAGTTCAAAGCCTCATTTTTGGAGTCCCGTTATCAATGAGTCTGGCATTCAAGGCCTAGAGTTCAGCTCCTTATCCAGGATCCTCATTCACAATCATCTGCAGGTCCCGGCTCCATACCAAAGATTGTCGCCCAAAGGTAAACTGAAGACCTGAACTGAAGCTCGAGGGTCGATTGGAGGTCCAGACCGAAGCCTTGCAGTCGAGGCCCAATGTCCAGAGTTCCGAGTCTGTGAATCCACGTTTCAAGGCTTAGGGGGTTGCATGTGGTGGGTGAGACTATGTTTGTTGGACTGAATTAATTACTGGGGCTTGAGGCTGTTATGTTTTGAAACTCCAAAACATAAAACTAATTGCAAAAAAAAGATGGGAACCCAGGAGAATGGGTCTTGGTTTTGTTTTTATTTTAGGTGAGGCGTGCACGTTTAACGTGGTAGCATCATATCATACAGTATGCAATTCACTTACATATAAACTGTAGTGAATTATTTAAATAAACAAGAATGCTTAATTAAGTAACATATTTACAATATTACTTAAATATCACTGAAATATTAAATATACAACACTCCTCCCTGTTTAGTTGTAAACTCCAACTCAATAGAGAATGCATCTCAACTATATATATGGTATACTATATAATACAACTACTGTACAGACATCCACTGCATAGTGAATCTTAAATTGTCCTATTCAGGCCTAAAGATTTAATCACTGCGGAGGATTTCTTACTCTTGTGGGATAACGTCTTTCCTGACGAGGGAGATCACTCTGCTTGGCAGGTGAGACTTGTGGCTGTGAAACAATCCCAGGTTGTGGGGCCTTCTCCATGATGGTTGTAAGTGTTGACTCTGAGGCCACAGGAAGTGGCTCTGACAAACCTGAACACCTTTCTTCTCTAACAATTGACGCTGCTTTCCTCAGTTGATTGATGTGTTGTCTCCAGATGACATCAGATGGAATCACCACTGTGTGAAAGAGCAGTCGAGTTCTGTCCTTAATCATTGCAAGTCCCCACTTTTGATCACCTCTGCAGTCCCTTGCCAGGACTGACTATCCAGGAGTGAAACATCGAACCTCCTTGTTTGAAGAGCCCTCAATTTGTCTCAGTCTTTTGCCCTGCATACTCCTTCTGAGACTGCGTACAACCCAGGAACAGCATAGCTGGTCAGTTGTTGGTTGTGGGCTGTACTGCGTTGCGATGTACAAGGAGGAAATTGGTGAGCTTCTGATTCAGTGCTAGTGTCATGTGTTCTGCTGACATTGCTTGCTGTGTGTTCTTTTGACTCCAGACAAACCTTTCCATCAAGCCATTTGTATCTGGGTGGTAGAGTGTAGATGTAATACAGTATTCCATTTATTTTCAGGAATGACTGGAACTGTCCCATCACAAATTGTGATCCGTTGTCACTGATCAAGTCTTCTGGAACACCAGTCCTTGAGGGGTGGCTTCTCAATAATCAACAGTATGTGAGGCTGTAGTGGAAACTATTGGCCACTTTGTAGCTGTATCCACAACTACCAAAAAATTTGTGCCCATGAATGGTCCGGCAAAATCCACATGAATCCTCTGCCAGGGCAATGCAAGCCATTCTCTGGATGGAGAGGAGCTGCTCTTGACATCTTCTGGACACGCTGGCATCCCAAACAGTGCATGGAAAGCTGCTATACCTGCTGATCTATCCTAAAACAAAACATTGAGCCAATGCTTTCATTTTGACCACACCTAGATGTAGTTCCCCCAACACCTTACCTCTCAGCTTGGATGGTACAGCAACTCTCTTTTTTTGTACGCAAACAACAGGAATTCTGCAGATGCTGGAAATTCAAGCAACACACATAAAAGTTGCTGGTGAACGCAGCAGGCCAGGCAGCATCTCTAGGAAGAGGTGCAGTCGACGTTTCAGGCCGAGACCCTTCGTCAGGACTAACTGAAGGAAGAGTGAATAAGGGATTTGAAAGTTGGAAGGGGAGGGGGAGATCCAAAATCATAGGAGAAGACAGGAGGGGGAGGGATGGAGCCAAGAGCCGGACAGGTGATAGGCAAAAGGGATACGAGAGGATCATGGGACAGGAGGTCCGGGAAGAAAGACAAGGAGGGAGGTGGGGGGAACCCAGAAGATGGGCAAGGGGTATATTCAGAGGGACAGAGGGAGAAAAAGGAGAGTGAGAGAAAGAATGTGTGTATAAAAATAAGTAACAGATGGGGTACGAGGGGGCGGTGGGGCATTTGCGGAAGTTAGAGAAGTCGATGTTCATGCCATCAGGTTGGAGGCTACCCAGACGGAATATAAGGTGTTGTTCCTCCAACCTGAGTGCGGCTTCATCTTTACAGTAGAGGAGGCCGTGGATAGACATGTCTTAATGGGAATGGGATGTGGAATTAAAATGTGTGGCCACTGGGAGATCCTGCTTTCTCTGGCGGACAGAGCGTAGATGTTCAGCAAAGCGGTCTCCCAGTCTGCGTGGGGTCTCGCCAATATACCTTACCACCATTCAGGGCTACACATGCCCTTACACTTCCTCCTTTACCACCATTCAGGGCCCCAAACAGTCCTTCCAGGTGAGGCAACACTTCACCTGTGAGTCGGCTGGGGTGATATACTGCGTCCGGTGCTCCCGATGTGGCCTTTTATATATTGGCGAGACCCGACGCAGACTGGGAGACCATTTTGCTGAACATCTACGCTCTGTCCGCCAGAGAAAGCAGGATCTCCCAGTGGCCACACATTTTAATTCCACATCCCATTCCCATTCTGACATGTCTATCCACGGCCTCCTCTACTGTAAAGATGAAGCCGCACTCAGGTTGGAGGAACAACACCTTATATTCCGTCTGGGTAGCCTCCAACCTGATGGCATGAACATCGACCTCTCTAACTTCCGCTAATCCCCACCTCCCCCTCGTACCCCATCTGTTACTTATTTTTATACACGCATTCTTTCTCTCACTCTCCTTTTTCTCCCTCTGTCCCTCTGAATATACCTCTTGCCCATCCTCTGGGTCCCCCCCTTGTCTTTCTTGCCGGACCTCCTGTCCCATGATCCCCTCGTATCCCTTTTGCCTATCACCTGTCCGGCTCTTGGCTCCATCCCTCCCCCTCCTGTCTTCTCCAATCATTTTGGATCTCCCCCTCCCCCTCCAACTTTCAAATCCCTTACTCACTCTTCCTTCAGTTAGTCCTGACGAAGGGTCTCGGCCTGAGATGTCGACTGCACCTCTTCCTAGAGATGCTGCCTGGCCTGCTGCGTTCACCAGCAACTTTGATGTGTGTTGCTCTCTTTTTTTGTAATTTATTTTTTATTGAATTTCATCATCAAACCTTTCCATTAAATGTATTTCAGATATTGTACATATATATCATATAATCATATTTGCCAGAGATCTCCATATTGATCTGAGGTATACACCAATAGAAAAGAGAGAAAAGAAAGAACAAGCAAAAGGAGAAAAATACAGACAAGTAGGGAGTGATCTTTTTTTACAACATATTCATTAATTTGTGAGAATAAAATCAGACCTGTGAGGTGTTATGTAGTTAAACCATTTTTCCTAGTATGAATCAAATTGTTCCAACTTATGATTGACAGATGCTGTTATCTTCTCTATTTTGTAAATATCCATTGTAATTTTCATCCATGCGTTTAAAGTTGGGCTCTCCTGTGATAACCATTTCCTGGTAAGAGTCTTTTTACCAGCCTCCAGCAGTATAGTCATTAAATATTTATTTCTTTTCAACCATTCTTGAGCTACATACCCAAAATATATGGTCTTACTTTCTAAGGGTATTTCATATTTTAAAATGTTTTGTAGAACATTCTGTACCCAACTCTAATGGTTTTTTGATAATGGGGCAATCCTAGAAAATATGATAATGGTTTGCATTTTGATTTCCACAATTTCTCCAGCAAACAGGGAAGTTACTATCATAATGGGATTTCTGAGAGGGTTTAATAAAATATCTTATCTAGTTTTTCCATCCAAACTCCCTCCATTTCTGTGAACTGGTACACTTCCATTGATATCTCCATATTATTGTCCATTCTTCCTCAGATATAATTATCCCTCCTTCCTTCTCCCATTTTCTTTTAATGTATGAAGTCAAATGTGTTTTAAAGTTTGATTAAGATTTATACAGGCTTGAAATGATTCTACTACCATTAACTGTATTGTATGCTTTTCTAAATAGCTCTATCAAACATGTACTTGCCTTGGTTACATTTTTAACCCGCCTATTAACATACTGTCGCATCTGTAGATACCGATAAAAGTCTTGTTTTTCTAACTTAACAGTGCTCTTTCTTTCATTATATTGCATCTAGTTTATTCGGCGTAAAATCCGAGTTATAGTTTATAACTCCCTCTAGTTTATATTCTTTTAGAATGGTTTTCCATATTTTAAAGCCATGGATTATCAATAGTATTTATATACCTTTGTAGGTTGTTATCAGCCAAAATTGGCTGTATGGGGATGGGAAGTATCCCCTCCTCAATGTTTTTCCATTCAGCGTCATATGATGGGTTGCACCAACATATCACAGCTCTCAACTGTGCAGCAAAATAATAATCTCTAAGAGAAGTTAGGCCTGATCCCCCCTTTTCCTTGGCTAATTGCAAAGTTATGAGACGAACTCTAGGCCTTTTATCTTGCCATATATATCTTGATAACATTTTGTTCCATTCATTGAATTGATTCTGATTAATCTCTATTGGTTATGTCTGAAAGAGATTAGATTAGAAAAGAGAAGCTGAAATCTGATGTGTTGGTGTTTCAGTGGAGTAAAGGAAACTACAGTAGCATGAGAGAGGAACTGGCCAAAGTTGACTGGAAAGAGACACTGGCGGGAAAGACGGCAGAGCAGCAGTGGCTGGAGTTTGTGCGAGAAATGAGGAAGGTGCAAGACAGGTATATTCCAAAAAAGAAGAAATTTTCGAGTGGAAAAAGGATGCAACCATGGTTGACAAGAGAAGTCAAAGCCAAAGTTAAAGCTAAGGAGAGGGCATACAAGAAAGCAAAAATTAGTGGGAAGACAGAGGATTGGGAAGTCTTTAAAACCTTACAAAAGGAAACCAAGAAGGTCATTAAGAGAGAAAAGATTAACTGTGAAAGGAAACTAGCAAATAATATCAAAGATGATACTAAAAGCTTTTTCAAGTATATAAAGAGTAAAAGACAGGTGAGAGTAGATATAGGACCGATAGAAAATGATACTGGAGAAATTGTAATGGGAGATGAGGAGATGGCAGAGGAACTGAACAAGTATTTTGCATCAGTCTTCACTGAGGAAGACAGCAGGATACCGGACACTCAAGGGTGGCAGGGAAGAGAAGTGTTCGCAGTCACAATTACGACAGAGAAAGTACTCAGGAAGCTGAATAGGCTAAAGGTTGATAAATCTCCTGGACCAGCTGGAATGCACCCTCGTGTTCTGAAGGAAGTAGCTGTGGAGATTGCGGAGGCATTAGCGATGATCTTTCAAAAGTCGATAGATTCTGGCATGGTTCCGGAGGACTGGAAGATTGCAAATGTCACTCCGCTATTTAAGAAGGGGGCAAGGAAGCAAAAAGGAAATTATAGACCTGTTAGCTTGACGTCGGTGGTTGGGAAGTTGTTGGAGTCGATTGTCAAGGATGAGGTTACAGAGTACCTGGAGGCATATGACAAGATAGGCAGAACTCAGCATGGATTCCTTAAAGGAAAATCCTGCCTGACAAACCTATTACAATTTTTTGAGGAAATTACCAGTAGGCTAGACAAAGGAGATGCAGTGGATGTTGTATATTTGAATTTTCAGAAGGCCTTTGACAAGGTGCCACACATGAGGCTGCTTAACAAGATAAGAGCCCATGGAATTACAGGAAAGTTACATACGTGGATAGAGCATTGGCTGATTGGCAGGAAACAGAGAGTGGGAATAAAGGGATCCTATTCTGCTTGGCTGCCGGTTACCAGTGGTGTTCCACAGGGATCAGTGTTGGGGCTGCTTCTTTTTACATTGTACATCAACGATTTGGATTATGGAATAGATGGCTTTGTGGCTAAGTTTGCTGACGATACGAAGATAGGTGGAGGGGCCGGTAGTGCTGAGGAAACGGAGAGTCTGCAGAGAGACTTGGATAGATTGGAAGAATGGGCAGAGAAGTTGCAAATGAAGTAAAACGTTGGAAAGTGTATGGTTATGCACTTTGGCAGAAAAAATAAACGGGCAGACTATTATTTAAATGGGGAAAGAATTCAAAGTTCTGAGATGCAACGGGACTTGGGAGTCCTCGTACAGGATTCCCTTAAAGTTAACCTCCAGGTTGAGTTGGTAGTGAAGAAGGCAAATGCAATGTTGGCATTCATTTCTAGAGGAATAGGAGCAGGGATGTGATGTTGAGGCTCTATAAGGCGCTGGTGAGACCTCACTTGGAGTACTGTGGGCAGTTTTGGTCTCCTTATTTAAGAAAAGACGTGCTGACATTGGAGAGGGTACAGAGAAGGTTCACTAGAATGATTCCGGGAATGAGAGGGTTAACATATGAGGAACGTTTGTCCGCTCTTGGACTGTATTCCTTGGAGTTTAGAAGAATGAGGGGAGACCTCATAGAAACATTTCGAATGTTAAAAGGCATGGACAGAGTGGATGTGTCAAAGTTGTTTCCCATGATGGGGGAGTCTAGTACGAGAGGGCATGACTTCAGGATTGAAGGGCGCCCTTTCAGAACAGAAATGCGAAAAAATTTTTTTAGTCAGAGGGTGGTGAATCTATGGAATTTGTTGCCACGGACAGCAGTGGAGGCCAAGTCATTGGGTGTATTTAAGGCAGAGATTGATAGGTATCTGAGTAGCCAGGGCATCAAAGGTTATGGTGAGAAGGCAGGGCAGTGGGACTAAATAGGATAAAATGGATCAGCTCATGATAAAATGGCGGAGCAGACTCGATGGGCCGAATGGCCTACTTCTGCTCCTTTGTCTGATGGTCTTATGGTCTTATGATTATGAGGACACGCAGTCCTCTTTTATTGTCATTTAGTAATGCATGCATTAAGAAATGATATAATATTCCTCCGGTGTGATATCACAAAAGCACAGGACAGACCAAGACTGAAAAACTAACAAAACCACATAATTATAACATATAGTTACAACAGTGCAACAATACCATAACTTGATGAAGAACAGTCCATGGCACAGTAAAAAAGTTCGAAGTTTCTCGAAAGTCCCATATCTCACGCAGACAGGAGAAGGAAAGAAACTCTCCGACTCTGAGTCATCCGAAAACTTCGAGCTCTGATCAGCCCTCCGACACCGAGTACCGAGCACCATCTCTATCCAAACGCTTTGACCTTAGCCTCGATCGCCAGCAGCAGGCAAAGCCGGGGATTTTGGGGCCTACCCTCCGGAGATTCTCGATCACACAGTAACAACAGCAGCGAACCAGGCATTTCAGAAATTTCTCCAGATGTTCCTCTGCTTCTCATGTCTGTCTTCATCAAATCAGAATTGTCCACGGCCCCTATTTAACAGATACGATATCATTTCACCAGAGAGCTGCGCGCGCTGTGTCACGCTGCCATCTTCTCCTCCTGCCTTTTATAATATAATAGATATAATAGTCTGGGCAATATATTCATTTTAATAGATTCAATCCTTGAACTGAGACTAAAAAAAGGAATTAGGTTCCATTTTGTTATGTCTTCTTTATTTTTTTAATAGATAGGCTGATAATTGCATTCTGATAATTTTGACAAATCTTTTGGCATAATGATGCCCAAATATTGACAGACTCTGTTTGCCATGCCCAGGGATATCTACTTTCAATTTCTCTCGGTGGGCTACAGTTATATGAAAGTAATTGAGTTTTATCTATGTTGATCTTGTATCCTGATAATTGATCATATTGTTCAAAGGATTGCATCAATTTAGGTAAAGAGTATGTTGGTTGCCCTAGATAGATCAAAATGTCACCCGCATAACAGGCCAATTTATGCTTTGTCCTTTTAATAGTAATTCCCCTGGTATCTTCATTTTGTCTTATGTATTGAGCTAATGGTTCCAGATATAATGCGAAGAGTAGCGGTGACCATGCACAACTCTGTCTCAAGCCCCTTTCTAGGGTAAAACTATTAGATAAATATCCATTGATTTTAATCCAAGCAGTAGGGTTGTCATATAGTGCCTGTGTAGTTTTAATAATTGTGTCATGGATACCAAAACTCTGTAAAGAAAATTCCAATTAACCGAATCAAATGCCCTTTCAGCGTCCACGCTTATCACCATTGCTTCGATTTTATTTTTTTGTATATCATCCATAATGTGAAGTGGCCTTCGTATATTGTCTTGTGTTTGGCATTGTTGTATAAAACCTGTCTGATCCTTATGTATCAGTATGGGTAGAAATTCTTCTAATCATTTGGCCATGATGGGGGTAAATAATCTATAATCTTTATTAAGAACAGATAATGGTCTAAATAACCCACATTCCATTTTATCCTTGCCTTCTCTCAGTATCGCCTCCTTCCAGCTGGGTGGCATTTGCGCTTTCTTAGAGCCCAGTTCAGTGTGGGGAGCAAAACAGGAATTAACTCATCTCTAAATTTCTTATACCACTCTGCCGTATATCCATCTGATCCTGGTGACTTACTTAATTTAAACCTGCTAATTGCAGTTTTTAGTTCAGCTTCAGTTATCTCAGCAGTCATCGTTCTATTTTGTTTCAACAAAGTTGCTGGTGAACGCAGTAGGCCAGGCAGCATCTCTAGGAAGAGGTACAGTCGACGTTTCAGGCCGAGACCCTTCGTCAGGACTAACGAAGGGTCTCGGCCTGAAACGTCGACTGTACCTCTTCCTAGAGATGCTGCCTGGCCTGCTGCGTTCACCAGCAACTTTGATGTGTGTTGCCTGAATTTCCAGCATCTGCAGAATTCCTGTTGTTTGCATTCTATTTTGTTCTTCGCTTAAAGTGGGTAACTCTAGAGAACTCAGGAAAGTGTTAATTTGGGTTATGCTTCCCCCTGGAACTTTGGAATATAGAGTTTTGTAAAACACTTCAAAAGCTTCTTGAATTTCACTGAACTTACTTTTTTTTTAATCATTTTTGTTCTTGGATCCCTAATTCTATGAATTGTATTTTTCGCTATCTTTTTCTTCAGTTTCCACGCCAGTATTTTCATAGACTTAGATCCATTTTCATGATGTCTCTGTTTCAGAAACATTACATTTTTCCTGATTTCTTGCCTAGCCAAACTATTAATTTCATTCCTAATTTTTTAAATTTCCTTTAATGTATCCTGTGCCAACTTCAATTTGTGTTTTTTTGTTCTAGTTCCTGCAACCTATTTTGTAATTCCTCTAATGTTTTATTCCTTATTTTTTTCTTATATGAAGATATCGCTATAATTTTCCCTCTTAAGACAGCCTTCAGAGTATCCCATAGAACATTATCATTGAATTCTAAGTAAAGACCAATTTCTTTTTTAATTTGATCCTTAAAGTAGGGACCATTGAATAGACTTGAATTTAGTTTCCATATATTATTCTTTGGTTGCAGGTCAAAATCAACAGATAAATATATAGGTGCATGGTCACTTACATCTATTGTCCCAATTCCACAGGTGTTTATTTTGTCTTTGTCTTTTCCAAATGTTATGAAATAGTCTAATCTTGTATATACAGATTGGGGGGGGGCAGAATAATGAGTATAATCCCTTCTGTCAGGGAAAAGGTCCCTCCATATATCAATTAAACCAACATCCTCAAAAAGTGTATTAACTCTCTTATTTTGTTTCATAGGTTTTTCTATTGAAAGAGTCTAACTTCGGTTGCAATTATAAATTTAAGTCTCCCCCACATATCAGGAGACCTTCTATTTCCATTACCATAAAATTAGTAATTTTCTGAAAGAAACTAATATCACTTCCTGGGGGTGCGTATATATTCAATAGAGTAACTGAATTTCCATCCATATTCCCCCTTACCAGAATATATCTGCCCTCCTTATCTCCCATTTCGAATACGTTTTCAAAATTTAGCTTGCTTGAGATGAAAATAGCAACTCCTGTTCTATGTCCTGATTTATATGAGGAGAAAAACAAATTAGTGAAGCCCATTCTCTTTAGTTTTCCATGCTGATTATCACTTAAGTGAGTTTCCTGTAAATATACTACATGGGCTTGTTCTTTTTCATTTTGGATAGAATTTTACTGCATTTAATTGGATTTAACAGCCCATTGACATTAAAAGAAATGAATTTTACTTTGTCCTTAGCCATGTGTATTTATCTGTCAATATATCATTGAAATTAGCAGAATAAAACTTAATTGATCTAATCCCTGAACAAGTAAGAACAAAGAAACACAAGTTTTAAAAAAGGTAATGAAGATGCGATTCCAAGGCTGAGGTCTCTAGTAAATGACCCTGGGTCGAGCTAGAGGAAATGTCTAGCTGTGGGGGATAGCCTCTCCTACCTATGGGCTAAAGGCCGCCACTGCAGCACCCATAAAAGTAAGTGAAAAAATCTATATCCATTACACAGAAAAAACTTCCCTGTGCATTCCTCCTATATATATGTTCTCACTTAGGTGGGGAAAAAGGAGCGAATGAATGATGTTACGTACCCTGTAACTGGGTTGCCAAACCAGCAGAAATGGATCACTCAGTTGGAGTCTGGATTACTAGAACTAAGAAAGTTTTATTAAAGAAACAAGCAACACAGTAATCGAAAGGATAATAAATGCAACAGTTCAGCAATGATAAACACACATGTGCACAGAATTAAGATAACAGCATCAATCAAGCTCTATCGTTGTCTAGGGGTAAATGACCAAATTTCAAAGTGACACAAAAGTTCAGTCCAATTTAGTTCAGTTCGCAGTAATCGTTGCCATGGCAATGGACAACGTGGGGGGAGGGAGAGAGAGAGAACGGGAACGATTGATCATTCAGACATGGCTTCCACTCACAGACCGGCGATATTGCTCACAAGCAGCTTTCGGGCGAGTCCTTTGTGATGTCACCTGAGGTCACCGACTGTGACCCTTCCTCCAGATGCGGTCGATCCTCTGCAGTGAACCCGGCACCCAAGCGAGGGTGGACACACACCGGGTTCCCGCTGATCGTACCTTTCCACCCTGTGCGTTTAAGGTCCGGTACTTCCCACCGACTTGTGAGAGGCGCACCGCTTCCAGGGTCTCGTTACCTCGGGTGTCGTGTGTGTCGCCTTAGCGAACCTGTCCCTTTTTATCCCCCTGCTGGGGTATCGCCTGTCCATCACTTCAAACAGTTCAGGGTTCAAAGGGGGAGCCGCTCCAGACAGCTCTCTCTCCCGTCCCTTCATTACACATCTCCAGATGCTGCTTCATTGTTCTTCATCTCTTCTTCCCCTGAGGACAGGTGGCAGAACAACTGCTGATGCCACTGATGCTAACCCAGGCTAGCAAACATCTTAATTTTATGTGTATTCTCGTCACAATGAATAAAAAATAAAATAATAGAATAATAGAAAATCCACATTGTATTTCTTGAGATAAATATAATGTAATCTATTTTGGCTTCTGTTTAGCTTATCAACACTTTTGAGATTAGTCAGACCTTATAACTTCTGGAGGGGGTGAGGGCTGTCTTCTGAAAACTTGCAGTCTCTCCCTGATATTCCTCTCTCGCTCTTCCCCTGTCCTCTGCTTTCTCGGTCCTTCCACCATTTCCCGGGCAGAGCGGGATAGCTGCTCAGCCAGGCTTTCCCTTGGTTTGATCACGCTGACGGACAGCCCGCTGTTCCTCATGTCTGTAGTTGCCTTTTCCACTGTCTGATACAGTTGCATACCATCCTCATAAAACACCCACAGTTTAGCAGGGTACAGAGTTTGGAATCTAATCTTTCCTTGCTTTAATATTTGCTTTACTGCAGAGTATTCTTTATGTTTCTGCAGGACCGCCAGGGGGTAACCTTGATCAAAATATATTAATTTCCCATCCAAAAACACCCTATTCTTACCCCAGGCCCGTCGTAGAATCTCCGTGTTGGTATTGTATCGAAGGAATCTAATTGGCCCTCTCAATTTCGAGCTCCATAGTGGAGGGAATCTCTAGCGCGTCCCGCAGCAACTTTCCTACAAACTCATCATAGACAAACCCTCCGCTCCTTCATGAACATTGTATATTCTGATATCTTTCCGTCGTGATATTCCCTCCTGGTCAAGCAGTTTACTTTCTTCTTGATTTAATATTTTTATCATCTTACTTAGTATCCGTTCCACGTTTTGCACGCGATCTTCCACCTTCTCAATTCGAGTCTCTGCCACCTCTATTTTTTGATTGACGTTGGCAAGCTCAGACTTGATATCATTGAGTTGCTGTTTTATATCTTTTTGGAAACCCCGTATCTCTTCCAGAATTTTTATCATATTTGCCGCTTCGCCTAAACGAGGCCCATCGTCAGCCTCGCTAGCACGCGTTCGGGTAGGAGAGCTGCACGTTGCACCTCTCTCGTCCATAGGCTCAGCAGTGATGCTTTTTTTATCTCCATTCTTTTTCCCCGTTCTTGCCCTCCTTATCAATTCAGATATTTTAGGAAGATCTTATATTTGATGGATTAACGGGGCAATATATGCGTTTTTCTGGAGGAGCTATTGATTTAAGCTGCTATTCTGGATGATGACGTCACTGGAACTGGTACAGCAACTCTCAATCTCCACATAAGGCAACCTCCGTCAAGGGCAAGTTCATCCTGGCACTGGTAAAAATGAAGGAACTGGGTTGGACCATGTGGACCTGAGACAGTGTGACATGACTACACCTATACCATAACGTGTGACATGATTGTACCTATACCATAACGTGTGACATGACTACACCTATACCATAACGTGTGACATGATTGTACCTGTACTATAACGTGTGACATGACTACACCTATACTATAACATGTGACATGATTGTACTTATACCATAACGCAGGGGTCCCCAACCTTTTTTGCACAGCAGACCAATTTAATATTGACAATATTCTTGCGGACTGGCCGACCCGGAAGTGGGGGGGTGGGTAGGGTTGTCAACGGACAAGAGTAGCAGTCAAATACATTGTGTTTACCCCGAGAAAGACTACAATGGCCATGAAGCCTTGCGCGGGCACCAGTGCACATGCGTGTACGTGCCGATTTTTCCCTACAAATCGTTTTTCGCGATTCTGTTCGGGGTGTTAATCACGACCGGAATATAGGTGATAAGTCGCTAATAACCATATAACCATATATCAATTACAGCACAGAAACAGGCCATCTCGGCCCTTCTAGTCCGTGCCGAACTCCTACTCTCACCTAGTCCCACCGACCTGCACTCGGTCCATAACCCTTCCTGTCCAAATTAACTTTAAACGACAACATCGAACCTGCCTCAACCACTTCTGCTGGAAGTTCGTTCCACACAGCCACCACTCTCTGAGTAAAGAAGTTCCCCCTCATGTTACCCCTGAACTTTTGCCCTTTAACTCTCAACTCATGTCCTCTTGTTTGAATCTCCCCCACTCTCAATGTAAAAAAACTATCCACGTCAACTCTATCAATCCCCCTCATAATTTTAAACACCTCTATCAAGTCCCCTCTCAACCTTCTACGCTCCAAAGAATAAAGACCTAACTTGTTCAACCAAAATACACTCAATTTCGTTTCTAAAAGGGTTTATCTAACAAATTTAATATTAAACACACAGTGCATATTTTCTTTGCATGAATATAGTGATAAGTCAATTATCAGGGCAGCTTGAAGTAAGTGTTGAACGAACTTCCAGTAGAAGTGGTAGAGGCAGGTTTGATATTATCATTTAAAGAAAAATTGGATAGGTATAGGGACAGGAAAGGAATGGAGGATTATGGGCTGAGTACAGGTCGGTGGAACTAGGCGAGAGTAGCGTTCGGCATGGACTAGAAGGGCAGAGATGGCCTGTTTCCATGCTGCAATTGTTATATGGTTATATAAGTCACTTACAAGTCAATAGCATCATAGCATTTTAAGTAACGTTTGGATATTAAACACTCAGCACATATTTTCCCCGTATGAACATATAAAATCATTGCAACACACCAATATCGCTGAATCAGTGGGAGCCCTGGGCTTGTTTCCCTGCAACAAGATGGTCCTATCGAGGGGTGATGGGAGACAGCGATTCTCGAAGGGGGTTCCTTATTGTCCAGTCTATTCTGCAATTTAGTTTTCGTTGCATTCATTGCAGAGATATGTTGGAAATGGAAGCAACGTTTTCAGTGCTTTCATGCCTATCTCAGTATATTTAGCCTTAACTTTGATCCAGAATGCCGGCAGAGATGTTATGTCAAACATACTTTTCAGCCCACCGTCATTTGCAAGCTCAAGGAGTTGATCTTCCCGCACTGACATGGATGACGCGTGGGTCATGACCTCGCGTATGTTCAAGTTCCAACAGTGGGAGTGACAGGGAATGAAGAAAGGTGCAGCTGACTCATTTCGCTAAATCATATCGTTTCCTCGTGGCCCGGTAGCACATGCTCCACGGCCCGGCGGTTGGGGACCGCTGCCATAATGTGTGACATGACTACACTTATACCATAACATGTGACATGACTGCACCTATACTGTAAGGCAAGGCATCACAGACAAGCTTCACTGAACGATGTGGATCATCATGTGTGTGATGTCACCATTTCCTTTACCTTTTTGAAAGCCACCTCACACTGCGGAATATTACTGAAATATTAAATACATGACAGAGGCATTGTGGGAGCCTTTACTGCTTCCCTGGGCAGAGAATTCCATAGATTCACTACTCTCTGGGAAAAGTGGATCTTCTTCATCTTCATCCTAAATCTACTCTCCCTAATCTTGGGGCTCTTTTGTTCTAGTCCCACTCACAAGTGGAAGCAACTTTCCTGCCTCTGTCTTACCTGTACCCTTTCATAACTTCCTCTGTTTCTGTAAGATCTCCTCCAATTCTTCTGAATTCCACTGAACATTGTCCCAGATGACTCAATCTCCCCTCAGAGGCTAACCCACCTCATCTCCTGAATCAACCTGGTTGACTTGCTCTGCACTGCTTCCAAAGCCAGCAATATTTTAAACATTTCTTTCAGAGTAATTCCCGTTACCTTTTCACCCCACAAACAGTTCCAAAAAGTTCATATCATTTTAAGACTTCAGCAAAGGCTTTGATATTTGACATCTATTCTTTGATGTTAATTTTCCATCACCTTTATTTCTCCCTTGAGTTGTTGCTAAAGCTTTGTATAACGACTTGCCATGTCTTTAGGCTGACTCCCTGATCAGCCTGAAAGCTGTGCAAACATTTATAAATTATTATGCTCATACATTTGCCTTGCAGAAATGACAGTCAGCTGCTTCAACACAGCATGGAATGAAACTCTGCCGTAGCATGGGCAAGTCCATGCTGCTTAATCCAAAATTCCATTTATATCCAGGTGAAGTCAGAGAGAAGGTTGGCAAGACATAACAGTGATGAAATTTAAAATCGGGAGATCTTTTCTCCTGGTTTGTTGGTTTGAGATGAATGTGTCAAGTAAAGTAAAGTACGTTAATAGTGCCTTCAGTATCTCCATGGAAAACAGTATCAATTTTGATTATTCTTGAAGGTCACATGGCAATGGATAAACTTATCAATTAAGTTGAATGGTTCTGAGGCGATGAAAAGGCCAGTTGTGAAAATCAGGTTATTAAGCACATTATGATTGGGCAAGTATCACCAAGCTTGACTGTCCTTGGTATATCCAGATGAAGTGATGTCAGAGCTCTTGCCAAGTATTAAATCAGTTGGCTGGTGTGCAGATTGCACACTGACAATTGAAGGGTTGAATAAATAGACTGGATAGGCTTTTCCCATTCAATATTGGGAGAAAGCACCAACTAAAATCACAAAAAAATGGCAGGATAGCGTAATGGTTAGTGTAATACTATTACAACACCAGTGATTGAAGTTCAACTCCACATCTGTTGTTCATTCTCCCTGTGACCATGTGGGTTTCCTCTGGGTGCTCAGTTTCCTCCCACATTCCAAAGGTTAGAAGATAGAGAAGGGTCTCAGCCCGAAGGTTGACTGTTTCTTCATTTCTGTTGATGCTGCCTAACATGCTGAGTTCCTCCAACATTTTGTGTGTGTTGCCTTGGAGGATAATTGGTTACTTGGGTGTAGTTGGGTGGCATGGCTTTGTTGGTCTGGAAGGGCCGATTATCACACTATCTCTAAAAGAAAATTCTCATTAGGAGTAACTTTTGGCATCTGAATTATTTTTGTTCAAGAGAATAAAAAGTCTAAAATGAGTGAGTTTACCAAGTGACCAAGTGTTGGTAGAGCTATTGAGATAAGTGTTTCTGGATATCAAAATGGGAAAATTAGGCTGTTGAGCTTTATTCCTGGCAGTAGCAGCTCATCACAGAGCCTTTCACAAAGGAGGAATTGTTTATAAACGTAATAGTGCCACACTGTCTTTTTTAAGTACTAAAGATCTGTTTCGGAGGATGTCATGCTTGTGGGTGCATTCGCCATGAGCATGCTATTTGGCTGACGTAACACCTGTCCATATCTTGCTCGAAGTGAATGACAAAACTGATTCTTCACAAATGTTATCACAGGTAGGTCAGGTCATAAAGAACGTTCGGCACATTGGTCCTCATAAATCAAAGCACTGAGTACAAGAGTTGGGATGCTATGTTGAAGTTGTATGAAGTGTTGGTGAGCCTAATTTGGAGTATTGTGTGCTCACAAGAAAGATATCAGTAAGATTGAAAGAGTGCACAGAAAGTATAGAAACACGTTACCAGAACTTGAGAACAAATGAGTTAGAGGGAAAGGTTGAGTAGATAGGGACTTTATTCCCTGGAGCGTAGAAGACTGAGGGGAGATTTGATAAATGTATAGAAAATTGTGAGGGGTATAGATAGGGTTAATAGAAGCAAGTTTTTTCCACTGAGATTGGGTGAGACTGCAACTAGAGATCGTTGGTTAAGGATGAAAGGTGAAACACTTAAGGGGAACCTGAGTGGGAACTTCACTCAAAGGTGATGAGAGTTTGGAATGACCTGCCAGTGGAACTGGTGAATTTGAACTCATGAGGTAAATGCTGCCTTGTGTCATACAATTGACACAGCTGGATGCAAACTTTTCTTGGTTAGCAGTTCGGTTTAATTTTGCTCATACTTCTTACCATGAGAAGGATGGTCCCTGTCCTCTCATTTTATCCAAGTGTAGCCAGTGCCCCATGAATGTCAGACAGCACACTTCTGATCAGCTACACAGAGTAAATTCACTGTGTCTCAGTTCTCAGTTTACACACCGGAGGCTGGCATTAATAGACTGGGAAAGATCTGGATTTGGTCCCAGTTTCCAGCCCGGCCAGCTCATCTCTGCCTGTTGTATTTTCTTCTGATTCTGTGGATTCTGGGATACCTCCTGAGAGCCTACAGAAGGGGCAGGAAGCTTGTGTTGCTATGGGCAAAGGTACGTTGTGAAGAAACCTGGTGGTCTCCTCCTTCTGCCACTGACACAGCTCCTAGTGTGTTCCTGATGCAAGGGCTGAGAGTTCTCAGTGCCATCCACGAGGAACTGTCCTGGATAGAGATCATTGCGTACCTCTAGGGGGACTTTAGCATCAAGCTGAGCCAGGCAGAATCAACCCGCAGCCCCACTGACAATGGTCAGTGCCACCTATGGGGTGCGGGGATGACTGACCAGGGCATGAATGAGTTTAGACACGCCAATCTCTCAGTGAAGTGCCACCTCAGCACCCAATGCCAAGGATGACTAATTTGGCAAGGTCTGATGCTGATCCAGAGGAGAAGAAGGGGGAAGGCTATCAACAAGAAAATAAGCAGCATGGTAGAATAGTGGTTAACCTAACTCTCTTACAGTGCAGGCAACCTGGGTTAGATTCCCACGGCTGTCTGTAAAGAGTTCTTATGTTCTCCCCATGCTTGTGTGGGTTTCCTCCCACATTCTAAAAACGTACAGATTAGTAGATTAATTTGTCACATGGACTCACTTGGGGGATAGGGCTTTTACTATGCTGTATCTCTAAATAAATATTTCTTTTCATGAATTTATCTTTTACCCAAGCCACTCTTTCAATAAAGTAAAGACTATTGATGAAGAGTCACCAACCCAAAAGGTTGAATTTCTTTTTCTCACCCAGTGTTTCTGAACCTGTTGAGTATGTCCATCATTCTCTGTTTTTATTGCATAAGTAACGTGCTGTAAGGTTTCACTGTAATGTAATAGTTTCTCTGTAGCAGCAATGTTTGGGTTATGGCTAGAAATAATGGGGCTTTGGAATGTGGGGCTATCCAATGAGACGGATGTCGTTCTTTCTTGTGGGTCTGGGAGAAGCGATTTTGCGGTCTTTTGCTGGAGAGAGATGAGGAGCGAAGTCGCTGATGGAGAGAGTTAACAGACCGCCGGACAGAGTGGACTTGGAGTGAGGGTCTGAAGGTCAGCGACGATCGGAGGAGGTCGATGGTGGACGAATGGTCTTGTCAGTGATCTCCAAGGTTGCGCATTAGACTGTTTCATGAGAATGGGCCCTTTTCTTTCTTTTGTTTCTTTACTAACCATATAGTCAAATTAAGAATTATAAAGCTCAATTGTTTAATCGCATATTGTGTACTGTTTGTTATTTCGTGGTACTGATTTATAACAAGGGAACACATCGCGCAGCATCCACCCAAACAAGATTTCTTAAGTTTGGCAGGGCCGAGGGCTGTCTTCCCCTAGATTAAGCCGCTAGCTGAACTGAGAGTTACAACTGTGGGGGTATCGTTCAGGATTGATTTCGTTGGATGCTGTGTGATTACCCTGAGCATTGAACCAGTGGGGTAGATATTTGCACTCCGGATGAATTGTTAATTTGCCTGTTTACTGTTAAAGTTGCAATTGCGGGGCAGAGGTTTGATAAAATGGCAGGTGCAGCTTTCATTTTAATGCAGACCAGCGCTAATGTATAGGTAGCTGGGGGTGGAGATTTCAAAGACAGGGTTCTCCCGTTTCTGAGGAGTGAGAGGAAGGAGTGGTCAGGTTTGGAATGTCTAATTAGTCCACATCTCCCAGGGGAGAGTGAGAATTCTGAGTTAGTATCCGCCCTTACCTCTCTGGCGAACAAATGGAAAAATGCCCAGGTTCAAAGTCCCAGCTATGGCAGGCTCCACCTGTTCTCTGGAATTACGCCCATCCCTAAAGGGGAGGAGGAGTATAAGACTTGGGCGGAGCGGACCTCTCAGTTGTTTGATGAGTGGCAGTGCTCTGATGATGTAAAGTGACAGTTGAGAGTTTGAGTGGGCGGCTGCTGATGTTGTGAGAGCGGTCATGTTGCGGTATCCCGTAGCGAAAACTGTCAATCACATGCAAGCCCTTTTGCCAATCAACTGTCCGGCTCTTGGCTCCATCCCTCCCCCTCCCTCTCCCACATTCAAATCTCTTACTAGCTCTTTTTTCAGTTAGTCCTGACGAAGGGTCTCAGCCTGAAACGTCGACTGTACCTCTTCCTATGGATGCTGCCTATCCTGCTGCATTCACCAGCAACTTTTATGCGTGTTGCAAGCACTGGACAATGCTTTTGGCCCGACAGGAAGCCCAATGGAGCTCATGGTGGGGTTTTAGAACATGCATCAGGAGAAAGGGGAGAAGCTTTCTGCTTATATTGTTCAGCTAGAGAGGCAGCTAAATTTCTTGCAGTGTAGAGAGGTCATTCAGGTAGCTAAGGTGGATCAGAGTGGATCAGATAGCCTGGGGCACCCAGTCCCAGGACCTGATAGCTTGGGGTCTCCTATTGTCTCATAAGACGTGCCCCCCTCCCTCTTTTGTTGAGCTGATCAGAGAGGTACGGGAAGAGGAGAACACGTCGGAGGCACAGGAGGACTCCAACAGCAGGATACAGTCTTCGGTAGTGGTCCCCTGCGGCAATGTGACCACAGACAGCCTGCCCCGGGGAGTGGTAGAGAAGATTGTGGCAGAGTTTAGAACAGAGATATGTCGGCTTTTATCAGCGGGTGTGACCTTCCCCTATATGATGGAGCTGATGGGGGGGTGGGGGGCACAGATCCCCCAAGGGGACAAACAACGTGGAGGTCTGCTGGCAGCAGGTGTCACACCAGAAGGAGAGTGAGCCCCCAGGTACCTCAGCAGGGAGAGTCGTTGGGAAAATTTATAGGAGACCCAGTGAGGGAACAGCCTGGTGTCTCTGGGGGAACACATTCCCAGCAATATACCAAGAAACCCTGGAAAGCGAAAGGCCCTATTCTTCAAGGCTTAGTGGGTCCATGCTCCAGTGTGTCGCTATGAATAGAGCTTATTTATGCTAAAGCCATACTTGACACCGGGTCACAGGTCACATTGTTGTATCGTTTGTTTTACAACCAGAATCGGAAGTATTTACCATTGACCCCATTCAGGGCACTGGAGATCTGGGGGCTTAGTGCTAGTGATTATCCATACAACAGTTATTTGTCAGTAAAGTTGGAGTTCTCGGAGGCCGATGTGGGAGTGTCTGAGGCCCTTGATACATTAGTGCTGGTTTGTCCGGACCCTGCTGAGAAGGACAGAGTTTCAGTTCTGGTGGGGACCAACACCCCTCTTGTGAAGAGACTTATGGGGGTCTGCAAGGAGAAGGCTGGCGAGAGCTTTCTGGGAATATTGTCCATGCACCCGGTGTTTCAGGCTAGTTTTGAGGAAGTGCGTGACTGCATTGGGCTGGATACCGAACTTAGGTGTGGGACTGTGTGGTTCAAAGCCAATAGTGGTATGGCCCAGGGAACTAGCAAGAGTGATGGGGACCCTCAAATTTCCTGGAGTACCTGAGGGTGAGGCCCTCTTAGTGGAAGCTCTGGAAGACCACGAGGGGGAGTCGGGATTTCCGGCTGGGGTACTGGTGAGGCCTGAACTGCAGAATATCTCGGTTGTACAGACGAACAGGATGGCAGTGATTGTCAGGAGCACTATGAAGAGGTAGGTCACCTTCAAGCGGGGTATGCCCCTGGTGCATTTGTTCCCGGTGACAGTAATGGCTAGTGCCCCTGTGAGACAAGCCAGGAAGAAACTATTGGAAAAGGGGGGAAAGCTGACCACTGAGTCATTCAACTTCGGGGACTCCCCGGTTCCTGCAGGTTGGAAGAGGAGGTTGGGAGAGAAGATGTTGAAGCTGGAAGGTGTCTCTTCCACTGATGAGTTTGATGTGCGTTGTTCCAAGAGCACTCGTCGCACTATCCAGGTGACCGAGGACACCCCATTTAGAGAGCGATCGTGAAGGCTGGCCCCCGCAGAGGTGGAGGATGTTTGGCAGCATTTGTGTAAGTTGAAGGAAACTTCACCGAGTCCCGAAGCCCCTATGCATCCTCAATAGTAGTGGCCAGGAGGAAGAATGGGAAGGTACGGATGTGTGTGGATAATAGGACTCTGAACAGGTGCACCGTCCCCGACCAGTATACCGTCCCAAGGATTGAAGACGTGCTGGATGCCTGGGTGGTGTGAGGTGGTTCAGTGTGCTGGCCTTGAGGAGTGGATATTACCAGATCCACATGAGTGAGGCCGTCTAAGAGAAAACGACATTTATATGTCCCCTGGGATTTTTCCAGTTCGAAAGGATGCCCCGGGGCATATCGGGAGCCCCTGCAACCTTCCAGTGGGTCATGGAGAAGACGGTGGGGGATATGAACTTGCTTGAGGTATTGGAGTATCTGGATGACTTCATAGTGCTTGGATACACCTTGGAAGAACATGAAGCGAGGCTGCTGAAGGTGCTGGGCTGCCTGAAAGCTGAGGGGTTAAAACTTTCCCTGGACAAGAGCCAGTTCTGCCAAACGTCTGTTAGCTACATTGGGCACATAGTCTTACAAGATGGAATAGCTCCAGATCCGGCTAAGGAAGAGGCAGTGACTACTTGGCCAATACCCCAGACCGTAAACACTCTGTGCTCGTTCCTTGGGTTCTGTAGTCACTATCGGAGGTTCGTGAAGGGCTACGCCAAAGTGAGTCACCCGTTGAATCAGCTTCTATGTGGTTACCCTCCCTTGGGAAAGAAAGGGAGGGAGAAAAAGGGACAGCATTGTGGAGAGTATCTTAGCCCGTCGGAGCTCTTTGGACTGAGGTAGGATGCAAAATGTAAGAAGGCCTTTCAGTCGCTGAAGGAGCTGCTGACCCAGGCACTGGTGCTGGCTTTTGTGGACCCCCTATTGCCGTATGCACTGCACATGGATGCCAGCCGAGAGGGCTTGGGGGGCATCCTGTATCAGGATCAGGGCACCTGGTTGAGACCCATTGCACTTGTCAGCCAGAGTCTGTTGCCCTCCGAGAAAAACTATCCCATGCACAAGTTGGAATTTCTGGTGTTGAAATGGGTGGTGGTGGATAAGCTGAGTGCCTACCTCTATGGGGCCGAGTTTGAGGTGAGGACGGACAATAACTCCCTAACTTATATCCTGACCTCAGCGCAAATGGATGCCACAGGCCATCTGTAGTTGGCAGGATTGTCTGCCTATGATTTCAGCCTGAAGTACCGGTAGGGAAGCAGGAACATTGATGCTGATGCTTTGTCCCGACGGGCACATGAGGGACTGGTCAGGGACGAGGAGTGGGAGAGCATTCCTGCCCCAGGGGTGAAGGCCATGTGTCTGTTTGCCATCACCATGAAGGCAGAAGGAAAGGAGGGGCAGGACCGAGCGGTGGATCAATTGGGAGAAGTATCGGAGGATTGCATTGAAGTCACTTCATGATGATTAGAAACATAGAAACATAGAAAACCTACAGCACAATACAGGCCCTTCAGCCCACAAAGCTGTGCCAAATATGTCCTTACCTTAGAATTTACCTAGGGTTACCCATAGCCCTCTATTTGTCTAAGCTCCATGTACCTATCCAGGAGTCTCTTAAAAGACCCCATCATATCCGCCTCCATCACCGTCGCTGGCAGCCCATTCCACTGGACAATTGGGGGTTGAAAAGACCTATGGATTGCTCAGAGACTGGTTTTACTGGCCCTGAATGAAGTTGGAAGTTGAAAAATACTGCAATGCACATGGCGGAAGACACTGCCTACACAGGCAGCACCTTTGTCCCACTTGCAGAGTGTGAGGCCTCTGGACCTGGTGTGTATGGATTTTGTGTCAATAGAACCTGATGCCAGCAATGCATCACGGATCACTACACCAGATATGAGCAGGCTTTTCCTACCAAGGACCAGTGGCTGTCCACGGTGGCCAAAGTGTTATGGGAGAAGTATTTAATTTATTATGGCCTCCCCAGATGGGTACATAGTGATCAGGGAGAGGATTTTGAGAGCAGACTCATCCATGAGTTACTGGGCATGCTTGGAGTCAAGAAGTCAAGGACCACGCCCTATCATTTGCGGGGTGATCCCCAGCCCAAGGTTTTATTGGACCTTGCTAGACATGCTCAGGACCTTGGAGATCAGCCAGAAGAGCAGGTGGAGTCAACATATTGGACATCTGGTCCACATTTATAACTGTACCCGAAATAAAGCTACCAGGTACTCGCCATACTATCTGATGTTTGGGCACGAGGTGAGGTTGCCCATTGACCCTTGTTTTGGGATTGACAAAGGGTGACTTACCACCGAAGACTTATCTGATCTGTGTGTCTGACATGAGACAAGAGCTTAAAAGGGCAAGCAGAATCAAAGAAATAAGAGGAGGTATGATCAGAAGGTGAGGTTCTCCCAACTCCTGCCAGGAGACCGAGTCCTCATAAAGAATTTGGGGCTACCTGGGAAGCATAAGTTGGCGGACTGTTGGGTGGCTAAACCCTATGTGGTGGAGAGTCAAATGCCAAACCTACTAGTTTTCTGGGTGAAACCAGAGGATGGGAATGGGCCTGTCAAGATTCTCCATCAGAACCACCTTGTGCCCCCGGGACAAAAGATGCAGGTAGACCCAGAGCCCGACTTTAAGCCTACACTAAGTAGGAGGACTCTGCAAAAACACGGGGTGACTGCAGGGCCCACAGCAGGAGAGATTAGGCCAGCCCCCACCCCTGAGAGGGATACTGATTCGGAGGATGTGTGGTATATGCTGCCTTTCACTAGCTCCCCATTGATTGAGGAACAGACTCCTGGCCTTTCTCCTGCTGAGTCAGGTGAAGTGGGGTGGGGTGGGGGTGGGGGTGGGGGGGAAGCTATCTGTGGACAGCCTGGATTGCAGCGGGACCTTGCAAGGGATGAAGGGGGGCTTGGCCACGGGACCAAGCGGTCCGAGTTGCAGATGGGCACGAGTGATAGGTCAGGGGAGGCCTCGCCAGGTAGACCAGAGTATCCCTGGTAGTGTCTGAACCCAAAGAGTTAAGTGAGGGGTACGGAGGTCTCAGAGAATTAGGAGACCATCGGATAGGCTGGCCTACGTAGCATTGGGGGAACAGAGTGTGACCCCTATTGTGTTGGGGAGCTATGTCACTGCCTTTTATACCTGGATTGGACTTTGTGTTTTGCAGGAAGGGTTAGCGAATTATCTCAATGTCATGAGGACATGACTAAATTTGGTGGGAGGAGAGTTTAACACACTGTAAGGTTTCACTGCCAATGTAATAGTTTCTCTGTAGCAGCAATGTTCGGGTTATGACTAGAGATAACGGGGCTTTGGAATGTGGGGCTATCCAATGAGACGGATGTTGTTCTTTCTTGTGGGTTTGGGAGCAGGGATTTTGCGGTCTTTTGCCGTGAAGAGATGAGAAGAGAAGACACGAATGGAGAGAGTTGGTAGACCACCAGACGGAGTGGATTTGGACCAAGGGTCTGAAGGTCAGCGACGATCGGAGGAGGTCGATGGTGGACGAATGGTCTTGTCAGTGATCTCCAAGGTTGCGCATTAGACTGTTTCATGAGAATGGGCCCTTTCCTTTCTTTTGTTTCTTTACTAACCATATAGACAAATTAAGAATTATAAAGCTCAATTGTTTAATCGTATATTGTGTACTGTTCTGTTATTTCGTGGTACTGATTTATAACAGGGGAACACATCGTGCAGCATCCACCCAAACGAGATTTCTTAAGTTTGGCAGGGCCGAGGGCTGTCTTCCCCCAGATTAAGCTGCTAGCCAAACCGAGAGTTACACATATTTTCAGCATTTTTCCCATTTCCTCCATTCTAACATTGTTTTAAGATGTCTGACTAGAACTGTTTACATGGAACAGTTTCAAAATGCTTTCTGAAAGCTTTCCTTGTATCAAAATGCTTCAAGACCTGACTTCAAACAGAAAATAAATTCACAAGCTCCCAGGACCTTGGCAATACAACTTTGCTGTAATTCCCAGTGCTCTCTGCTCAGCTGTGTGTGTGGATGTGGTGCACACACCGTTTCCCATGGCAACAAGCTGTTCTTCCACCACGACAAGCTTCTCTTGCTCTTGCTCTGTCTAATTGCTGTCTCCATTGCCCTGCTTATTTAGACCGCCTTACCAGCGGCATACGGCAGTTTGCCAAAGGTGTATGTGTGGAGATCAAGGTCAGCCAGCATCATGAGAGGGAGCTCTGAAACTAAACGGCTGAAAAAGCCACTTCCACCTCACATCTTACACTATTTGATATGCACTGTGTGAGTGGCAGTAACTTCCTGTCAGCCAACTTGCTTCTGAGCCAAGCTTTTTTTCCAATAACCAGTTGAAAGATTTGCTGTTTCTCACACCGCTTTCAAGCCTTGTTGAGTGTGTGAAGCTATTGGTGAATGAAGCAATGAGAGAGTCAGACCAGCAGCTGCTGGAAGCTTCCAGATTCCCTGCAAGGACTCAATGAATAGAGCAGCATCCATGGGCGGAAAAGAGTTGTCTGCATTTCCAGATGAAACCCTGCATCAGGACTGAGAGGGGAGACGGAAGATGGCTGGTCTGAAGAGGGGAAAGAGAATATTGAGGCAGGAATTTGAGGAGAAGAGGTATAAGATGGCAGGCAGATAATGCCAGGTAGGAGAAGGGAGGTGGGTTTGGGAGACACCAGAGGATTCTCCTTGTTTTGCTCCTCATAGGTACTGAAGAAGTCTACATTCTCTTCGATAGGAGTTCAGTGAGGCCCTCTCTCACTGCTCCTATTCTGTAGTCTATTCTGGCTTCTTCCCCCTTCCCTTTCCAGTCCTGATTAAGGAACTTGGCCGAAATTCTCCTCCACAGATGCTGCTTGACCTGCTGAGTTCTGGCAGCATTTTGTGTGTGTTACTATCAACATCTCATCTTAGCGTATCTAGGCTGAAAGGGAGGAGAAACTGTGGCTGCCACTCCTGACCGTTAAACAGTGAGCAGCTGGAAGGTGCAAATGTATGTGACCTTTAGGCAAAAATGTCTGTGATAACTTTAGTGATGGAATGGCCAAACATGTCAAATACTTCAAGTTCCCCTTCAAAGAATTTGTAGATGCGTTTATTCCGCAACTGTGTGCCATCACTCCAGGAGGTGGAGGTGTGGGGCATGCGTGGGGCAGAATGTTGGAGATCTCCGTGGACCAGAGGAAGGTGGGGGAACACCAGTCACACAGACATTTCACCCTTCAATCACTAAATTGCTAGAGCTGTTTGGGAGGGTTTAAACTAATTTGACATGGGGATGGGAACTGGAGTTATAGTGCTGAGGATGGGGTAGTTGGCTTATAGAGGCATTGTGTAGTGGGACTGCTAGCAAGGACAGACTGGTGATGGGGCAAAATTGCAATCAATGAGATGAGTTTCAATGTAAAAGGGGGACAAAATTGAAAAGAGTGATGAATACAGAACTGAAGGTGTTCTATTTGATGCACGCAGTATATGGAATAAGGTAGATAAACTTATAGCACAGTTACAGATGGGCAAGTATTGTAGGCATCACTAAATCATGGCTGAAAGAAGATTATAGCCGGAAGTTTTACATCCAATGATACACATTGTATCGCAGGTAGGCTAAGCAGTGGGGTGGCTCTGTTGGTAAAAAATTAAATCAAATCTTTAGAAAGAGCTGACACAGGATCAAAAGGTGTACAGGTAAGAAACTGCAAGGGTGAAAAACCCCTGATGGGAGTTGTATACAGACCATAAACCAGGATATAGAAAATGCATGTCAAAAGGGCAATGTTACGATAGTCATAGAGGATTTCAATATACTGATAGATTGGGAAATCAGGTTGGTGCTGGATCCCAAGAAGGGGAGTTTGTAGAATGCCTAGAAGATTGCTTTTTAGAGCAGCTCGTGGTTGAGTCAGCTATTTTGGTTTGGGTGTTGCGCACTGAACCAGAATTGATTAGAGAGCTGAAGGTAAAGGAACCCTTAGGAAACAGTGATCTTATTATGATAGAATTCACTGTGCAGTTTGAGAAGGAGGGTTATAATATGCACCTAACCACGCCAGCTTCTGGAATTTCTATGCTCTAACTCTCTGGAGTATGGATAGCTGGCATGGTCCCTTTAAGATTCAGTACTGTCCCGTTAAGTGCACAAACATGAGGAAATCTGTAGATGCTGGAATTTCAAGCAACACACAGATAAATTGCTGGTGAACGCAGCAGGCCAGGCAGCATCTATAGGAAGAGGTACAGTCGATGTTTCGGGTCTCGGCCCAAAACGTCGACTGTACCTCTTCCTATAGATGCTACCTGGCCTGCTGCGTTCACCAGCAATTTTTATGTGTGTTGCCGTTAATTAACTGCCATGTTTTGGCACCAGGATTTCAGTATTTAAGGAGCAGCTGAACAGAGGTTCTGTGCTCAGCCATAAGCTTTCTCAGATTACTGCCCAGTGTCTTGTGTTGCACTCAGTTCTAGTTTCAGTCTCATATTGTGTCTCGATCCTAGTCCTGGATACTCCAGCGCTTGGGTCCAAACCATCCTTGTCAAGGTCTCTCGTCACAGTACGATTGAGCCAACGTGGACCCAGCGGGGTATCAGAGTCCTTCATCAACTGTGGCCAGTCACTGTGAGAGGATTTCTACACAGATCCTGGAGATATATGAACCCCAGGTCACCGTGCATCAACTTTCGCAAGGAAGAAGCTGGAGCCAGTACATCTTCCAACCCTGGAGAGATTTGACAGTGACCTGGGTTCGTGCCACGGCCTCTTCACTCAATGTTCTTCAGTGTTCAAAGTCCAGTTGTCCCTGTTCCCTCTGGTGCATGGAAAAGTGGCTTTGTGATCACTCTCCTAACATAGAGAGCCCTCTCCTGAGCCACTGTGCATTGGAAGCAATAGTGGGAGATTTGTGTGGATTCAGAAAAAATCATGGCCACCATGCGAAAGATATTTCATCATCCCACCTGAGCAAATAGAACCTCAGACCTTCTGATGAAAGTGCATCAGGTCAGTCAGTCAGCAGCCAACTACACTATTTAGTTCCAGACTTTGGCCCAATAGAGTGGCTGGAACAGAGATGCCTTGGCCATTCTATACTGTCATGAATTCTGGGATGAACTAAGGATGCCCTCGCCCTGGGGGAGTCAGCAAGGGACTCAGAGATCCTAATCAACCAGTCCATCCGCCTCAATAACCCTCTGGCAGAGCATACATGGGACTACATCAAGAGGTCGAAGAGGGTTTAACCCTGAGCCCAGTCTCAATGCATCGCAGTTCCACCTCCGAATCTCGGACTACAACCTGCCTGCCCCCATTTGTGGACTCAGTTTAACCCAGGCAGATCAGCCTCACAAAGCTCTCCGCCATTGAGGGGTCCTGGTGTTGGAGTCAAGGCTACTGCTATTACTGTGGAGAGACAGGTCACCTATGGGCAAATGCCCGAGGCTACAGGAGAGCTGATAACACTGTCCTATACCAGGAAGACTGCAATGGTAGCAGCTGCCACTCCCAACCCTACAGATTCTGGCGTCATACTAAAGACAGAGATCTCCTGGGATAAGAACTGAAGAGAGGTGAAAGCTTCTGTAGACTATGGGGCAGTTGATAATTGCCTGGACCTGGGGACTGCCTGTTGGCTCGACATACCGCTGTGAGAGTTGAGCCAGTCCATGCCTGCCACGGTCTTGGACAACTGTCCACTAGGTTCCGGGCAGATCCAGCACCAGATATTGGTTTTGCAGATGACGATAGGGATAATGTGGAAGACATTAGTTTCTACATCATTAATTCACCACTCATACCCCTGATCTGCAGGTACCCTTGGCTATCCGTGGACTGGAGGGAGGGAGAATCATTGCTTGGTCCAGTCATTGTGAGAGGGTACGTTTGTGGCATGAGGATCCAACCCACAGACTCCCCCAAGACCAACGACCACCAAAGGAGCAGACCAGTGTGAGGTAACCTGTAGCCCTTCCCTCAAAGACAGACAAGCGGGTCTTGGCCAGCGGGACTGTGTGAATCCTGACCCTGTCTAGTCAGGAGCGTGTGGGAGCTGGAGAAAGGGGTTCTCTAGTTCAGGTGAAGACCAAGGAGGTGCCCAAGCAGTCGAGATCTCCTGCGGCTGAGCCTAAGGTCCCGACTAAAAGAAGGACTCCTAAACACAGCCCCCTGGGGACACAAGGCCCATCTGTAACACCTCATTGCTGCTGTCTGAGGATATGGATGAGGAGTTGGACTCTGATTTGCCTACTGGTTCAACAAAGGAATCTAGTAAACCTAGGGAAGAGATGCTGAGATCTGTCAAACATTCTAAGAAGTATCAGAAGTCGTCCTTGAAGGAATGTTCTGAGGAATTTGCAATGCCCAGAGCAATCAAAGTTCTTTCTGTTTACAAGGACTTGAAAGAGGTCTTCAACAAAGGAAAGGCCTCGGCTCTTCCACCACACCAACCCTATGACTGAGCTACAGACCTACTGCCTGGTACTTGTCCTCCACTGGGTCAATTGTACACACTCTCAGGTCCAGGGACCACAATGGATGAGTACATAAAGGAGGCTCTTGCCGTAGGCTTCATTTGGCCTTCCACCTTACCAGCCAGCTGAGGCTTCTTTCTCGTACAGAAAAAAAGATGGGAACCTGTGGCCTTGCATTGATTATAGAGGGTTAAACTGTATAACGGAGAAGAATCATTATCCCCTTCCACTCATAAATGCTGCCTTCAAGATTCTCCAAGGGGCAAGAGTATTCATGAAGCTAGACTACAATCTGGTCTGCATAACAGAGGGCGATGAGTGGAAAACCACATTCAATACATCAACAGGGCACTATGAGTACTTGGTTATGCCCGTTGGCCTTGCAAATGCTCCAGCAGTTTTTCAGGCCTTTATAAATGACATGCTCCGGGATACTCTCCATAAGTAAATACTTGTCTACTTGGATGATATCCTCATCTTTTCGAAGTCCATGGAGCAGCATGTCGCTCACATCAGGGACATTTTAAAGAGACTTCTAGACCATGTGCTTTAAGCTGGAGAAGTCTGAATTTCACGTGACGACCATTTAATTTTTAGGTTTCATCATCTCCATTGGCAATCTCTAGATGGACCCTACTTTGACTCAGGCAGTCGGAGATTGGCCACAACCATTCAGTGTCAGTCAAGTCCTATGATTCCTGGGTTTTGCTAACTTTTACCAGAAGTTCATCAGGAACTTCAGCTCAATGGCAGCTCTGCTGACGGCTCCAACTAAGAAATGCACGGACCCTGTTGTCTGGATGACCAAGGTGGAGGTTGCTTTTACAGAGGTCAAACAATCTTAGATCAAACATCAGCTCCCATCTTGGTTTCACCTAACCCAAACCTTCCCTTCATTGTGAAGGTGAGTGCCTCAGATATCGGAGCGGGTGCAGTGTTGTCTCAATGGTCCCCTCTGGACAGTAAACTGCACTCATGTGTGTTCTTCTCCATGTAGTAATCCAATCGCAGAGAGAAACAATGATTCCAGGAATCAGGAACTACCCACAGTTAAATTGGCTTCGGTAGAATAGAGTCCCTGGCTTGAGGTGGCCAAGAACCCTTTTGTCACTTGGACAGACCACAAGAACCTGGCTTATATTCTTGAGGCCAAGAGACTGAATTCCAGGCAGGCCAGGTGGGCTTTGTTCTTTAACCGCTTTAATTTCATCCTCACCATCAACCGGGTTAAAAAGACAGAAACCAGATGCCTTGTCCCATCAGTTCAATGAACCCAAAAGAGAGGAACAGCCTACCACCACTTTCCCCAAGCCTAAATGGTGGTGCCAGATGGAGAATCAACGCTTTTGTTTGCAAGGCCCAAGCACAAGGGGAGATTCCTAAGAATGGTCCTTCGGGTCATTCCAAGTTCCATTCAGTCTCAGGTACTCCAATTGAGAATGACCGCTCACCCAGGGATTGTCAGGACCCTCGAATTCATCAAGAGAAGGTACTAGTGACCCAGAATGGCAAAAGAGGTTCGACAATATGTGCAGGCATGATGAGTGTGCTCCCTGAACAAAGAGCACCGTACCCAACCTCAAGGGCTCCTCCACTTCCACCTGTTCTGAACAGACCATGGCTCACATCTCCATGGACTTTGTCATGGGTCCTCCGCCATCCAAGGTGAAAACCTTCATCATGGTAATTGTCAATTGGTTTTCAATGGCCTGCAAGTTCATTGCCTTGAATAAGCTACCATCAGCTGTGGAGGTGGCCAAAATTGTCCTGGACTAGGTCTTCCGGATGCATGGATTCTCAGTGGACATTGTCACAGGTCATGGTCCATCATTCATATGATGTTTCTGGAGGACATTCTGCAAGCTGATTGGGGCAACAGCGAGTCTTCCTTCTGGGTTTCACCTGCAGTCCAATGGCCAGATGGAGTGGGTCAAGAAAGATTTGAAATGAACCCTAAGATGCCTGGCCTCAGAAAGACCCAATGAATGATGTGATGTGGGCAGAGGTCACTCCACAACACCTCATAGCATTTGGTGCTCAGTATGTCACCATTCCAGTGCCAGTTTGGCTATTCTCTGCCATTCTTCCTAGAGCAGGAGGGCAGGGTTGGGGTTCCTGCAGCCAAAGATCTTGTCCAATGCTGCAAGTAGAAATGAATCAGGACAAGAGAGATTTTGCTGCCTTCTGCCTAGGGGGAAAAAGCCAAGGCTAACTGGAGGAGAAGACAGGGACCCGCTTCGCAGCCTGGGCAACAGGTCTGGCTGTCCACTCTGGGTGGAGTCTAGAAAGTTGGCACCCAAGTTTATTGGACCCTTCAAAGTCCTCAAGAAAGTAAACCTGGTGACCCTGAAGGTCAATCCCACCCTCCACATTAAAACCTGTCTGCCCCAGCCCCTTAACCCCAACACCATCAATCCCGCTGCCACCCAGGCTTATCAATGGGGTACAGGTCTTCACAGTAAGAAGAATTTTGAATTCACAAACAGTATGGGATATTTGGCACTACCTCATGGACTGGGAAGGATTTGGACCCAAGGAGAAGTGCTGGGTGCCTGAAAAGGACATCTTGGATCTGGCTCTTATCCATGACTACCATCACCGTCTCTCCGAGCAGCCAGGGCCGTCGGGAGTCAGCCACAGGAAAGGAACTCCTGTTATGATATGCACACAACCACACCAGCTTCTGGAATTTCAACGCTCTAACTTTACGGATTATGGATAGCTGCTGTGTCCCCTTTAAGGATTCAGGATCATCTTGCTAATTGACTGTCATGTTTTCGCACCAGGATTTCAGGATTTAAGGAGCAGCTGAACCGAGGTTCAGTGCTCAGCTGTAAACTTCTTTGGATTATTGCCTAGCGTCTTGTTCAGTGCTCAGTTCCAGCTTCACTCTCATTTTGTGTCTCAATCTTAGTCTTGAGTACTCCAGCACTTGGGTCCTTACTATCCTCGTCAAGGTCGCTCATCACAGGGAGAAGCTAAAGTCAGATGTATCAGTATTACAGTGGAGTAAAGGGAATTACAGAAGTACGAGAGAGACGCTGGCCAGAGGTAATTGGAAGCAGAGATGATGGCACACCAGCAATAGCTGGAGATTCTAGGAACACAGGATAGATACCTCCCAAATAAGAAGCAGTATCCTAAAGGCAGGGTGGCTAACAAGGGAAGTCAAAGCCAACATAAAAAATCAAAGAGAGGACATGTAATAGAGCAAAATTTAGTCAGAAGTTACTGGATTGGGAAGCATAAGGCAACTAAAAAAAAGTCATAAGTAGGGAAAAAATGGAATATGAAGAGGATATCAAAAGCTTCTTCAGATATATAAAGAGTAAAAGAGAGACAAGAGAAGATAGTGGACTGCTGGAAAATGATGCTAGAAGTTAGTAATGGGGGAAAAGAAAATAGCGGATGAATTGAATACGTATTTTGCATCAGTCTTCACTGTAGAAGATACTAGCAGTATCCTGGACCAGATGGTGTACACCCCAGGGTTCTGACAGAGCTGGCTAAAGAGGTTGTGGAGGCATTAGTAATGATCTTTCAAGAATCACAAGTTCTGGAGAAAAGGACAATTGCAAATAGAAACATAGAAAACCTACAGCATTTGGCCCACAATGCTGTGCCGAACATGTACTTACTTTAGAAATTGCCTAGGGATGCCCATAGCCCTCTATTTTTCTAAGTTCCATGTACCTATCCAGGAGTCTCTTAAAAGACCCTATCGTATCCGCCTCCACCACCGTCGCTGGCATCCCATTCCACGCACTCACCACTCTCTGCGTAAAAAACTTACCCCTGACATCTCCTCTGTACCTACTTCCAAGCATCTTAAAACTGTGTCCACTCATGTTTGCCATTTCAGCCCTGGGAAAAAGCCTCTGACTGTCCACATATTCAATGCCTCTCATCATCTTGTACACCTCTATCAAGTCACCTCTCATCCAACCGTGCTCCAAGGAGAAAGGGCCGAGTTCACTCAACCCATTCTCATAAGATATTCTCCCCAATCCAGGCAACATCCTTGTAAATCTCCTCTGCACCCTTTCTGTAGTTTCCACATCCTTCCTGTAGTGAGGTGACCAGAACTGAGTACAGTACCCCAAGCGTGGTCTGACCAGGGTCCTATATAGCTGTAACATTAGTTCTTGGCTCTTAAACTCAATCCCACGGTTGATAAAGGCCAATGTCATGCCAGTCTTCAAGAAGGAAGCGAGGCAGAAGAAAGGAAATTTTAGGCCAGTTAGTCTGACTTCTGTGATTGGGAAGATGTTGAAGTCGATTTAAGGATGTGGTTTTGGAGTACTTGGGGGCACACGATAAAATAGGCTGTAATCAGCATGGCTTCCTGAAGAGAAAATCTCACCTGTCAAATCTGTTGGAATTATTTGAAGAAATAACAAGCAGGAGAGACAAAGGAGAATCAGTTGATATTGTGTACCTGGATTTTCAGAAGGCCTTTGACAAGGTAACACACGAGGCTGCTTAACAAGCTATGAACCCATGGTACTACAGGAAAGATTCTAGCATGGTTGGAGCTTTGGCAGGAGGTAAAGAGTGGGAATAAAAGGAGCCTTTCCTGGTTGGCTGCCAGTGACTAGTGGTGTTCCACAGGGGTCTGTGTTGGTACTGATTCTTTTCACATTTTATGTCAATGATTTGGATAACATAATTGATGGCTTTGTGGCCATGTTTGCAGATGAGACGAAGATAGGTGGAGGGGCAGGAAGTGTTGAGGAAGCAGGGAGGGTGCAGTGTAGCGGTGTGCTACACACAGCGCTAGAATAACCACACAGAGTCAGTGAGTTGGAGTTGCGATAAAGAGATTTATTCAAACTTCACGGCCTGCTTTAAAGCCTTACCGTTCCCGCCCTCCCTGGGGCGGGACTGCTGTGGGGAATGCATATTCCCAGACCCTTTCTGCACACGGAATTTTCCCCCTGCTGGTGAAGATGGCCTGGCGCCCTTTTTGGGGCCGGCCCTCTGCCTGCACGCGCTGTTTCGTGAGCCGGTTCGTGTGTGCTAGAAAGTGGGTCGCCACATAAACTGCCCCCCCCAGAACCGGCGATACCTCCCCCAATGTCCACAGTCTGGATCGACCTCTGTTTGGGAGGTCTGCCCCTGCGCCGCGGTGCCTGAGCCTGGACCAGCTGCGCCAAGTCCACATGGGCTGGTTGAGTCGTTCCACCGTGAAAACCTCCTCTTTCCCCTCAATGTCCAGCACGAACGTGGACCCATTCTTCCTGATCACCTTAAACGGCCCCTCGTAGGGTCGCTGTAGCGGTGCCCGGTGTCCGCCCCGTCGTACAAAAAGAAACTTATAGTTCTGCAGGTCTTTGGGTACGCAGGTCGGGCTCTGTCCGTGCTGTGAAGTGGGTATGGGGGCCAGGTTACTGAGCCTGTCCCGTAGTCTGTCCAGGACTGCTGTGGGTTCTTCCTCTCTCCCCCTTGGGGCTGGTATGAACTCTCCTGGGACAACCAGGGGTGTGCCGTACACCAACTTGGCTGACGAGGTGTACAGATCTTCCTTGGGCGCCGTGCGGATTCCGAGCAGGACCCAGGGAAGCTCGTCCACCCAGTTAGGCCCTTCCAGGCAGGCCATGAGAGCCGACTTCAGGTGACGGTGGAAACGCTCCACTAGTCTGTTCATCTGTGGGTGGTAGGCAGTTGTGTGGTGTAGCTGCAATCCTAAAAGGCTGGCCATAGCTGACCACGGGCTGGAGGTGAACTGGCGCCCCTGTCGGAGGTAATGTGGGCTGGTACCCCGAAGCGTGCTACCCAAGTTGCGATCAGTGCTCGGGCGCAGGATTGGGAGGTGGTGTTGGTGAGCGGGACCGCCTCTGGCCATCTGGCGAACCGGTCTATTATTGTTAGGAGGTACCACGCTCCTCGCGACACTGGCAGGGGCCCCATGATATCCACATGAATGTGGTCGAACCTCCGGCGGGTGGGTTCGAACTGCTGCATCGGATCCTTGGTGTGCCGCTTGGCACTGCATGCACGTTTTGGCCCATTCACTGACCTGTTTATGAAGCCCATGCCACACGAACCTGTTGGCGACCAGCCGGACGGTTGTCCTGATGGATGGATGCACTAAGTTGTGAATGGAGTCAAAAACCCGCCGGCGCCAGGCTGCTGGGACGACGGGGCGGGGTTGGCCGGTGGCTACGTCACATAGTAAGGTCCTCTCACCTGGGCCTACGGGGAGGTCTTGGAGCTGCAAACCGGAGACCGCAGTCCTGTAACTGGGGATCTCAGCGTTTGCCTGCTGTGCCTCTGCCAGCGCTGCATAGTCCACCCCTGGGATAGGGCCTGTATGGTCGGTCTGGAAAGTGCGTCCGCCACAACGTTGTCCTTTCCCGAGACATGCTGGATGTCCGTCGTATACTCGGAGATGTAGGACAGATGTCGCTGCTGGCGGGACGACCAGGGGTCGGACACCTTTGTGAACGCAAAGGCAAGCGGTTTGTGGTCTGTAAACGCGGTGAAGGGCCTACCTTCTAAGAAGTACCTGAAATGCCGGATTGCCAGGTATAGCGCCAATAGCTCCCGGTCGAAAACACTGTATTTGAGTTCGGGTGGTCGTAGGTGTTTGCTGAAGAATGCGAGGGGTTGCCAGCAACCCTCGATGAGTTGTTCCAGCACTCCACTGACTGCTGTGTTGGATGTGTCCACTGTGAGGGCAGTAGGGCCGTCCGTTCTGGGGTGCACTAGCATCGCAGCGTTTGCCAAGGCTTCTTTGGTTTTAACGAAAGCGGCTGCGGCCTCTTTGTCCCTGGTAATGTCCTTGCCCTTACCCGACATCAGAGTGAACAGGGGGCGCATGGTTCGGGCTGCTGAGGGGAGGAAACGGTGGTAGAAATTCACTATACCCACGAATTCCTGCAGGCCTTTGATTGTGTTGGGTCGGGGGAAGTGGCGGACCGCCTCTACCTTGGCGGGCAGAGGAATTGCTCCGTCTTTAGTAATCCTGTGGCCCAGGAAGTTGATGGTGTCGAGTCTGAACTGGCATTTGGCCGGGTTGATTGTAAGGCCAAATTCACTCAGGCAGGAGTAGAGCTGGCGGAGGTGGGACAGATGCTCCTGCCGACTACTGCTGGCTATGAGGATGTCATCCAAATAGATGAATGCAAAGTCCAGGTCGCGTCCCACCACGTCCATTAGGCGCTGGAACGTCTGCGCGGCATTCTTTAGACCAAACGGCATTCGGAGGAATTCGAAAAGTCCAAACGGGGTGATGAGTGCTGCTTTGGGGATGTCGTCCAGATGTACCAGGACTTGATGGTATCCCCGGACGAGGTCTACCTTGGAAAAGATCCTTGCGCCTTGTAGGTTTGCTGCAAAGTCTTGAATGTGTGGCACAGGGTAGCGGTCTGGCGTTGTAGCCTTGTTCATTCTGCGGTAGTCACCGCATGGCTTCCAGTCCCCCATTGCCTTGGGCACCATGTGCAGGGGGGAGGCCCATGGGCTGTTGGACTGTCGTATGATCCCCAATTCCTCCACCTTCTTGAATTCCTCCTTCGCCAGTCGGAGCTTGTCCGGGGGAAGCCTTCGAGCACAGGCGTGGAGGGGTGGTCCCTGGGTCGGGATGTGGTGCTGTACTCCGTGTCTGGGCATGGCTGCCGTGAACTGCGGTGTCAGTACTGATGGGAAATCCGCCAGGACCCTGGTGAATTCATTGTCGGACAGTGTGATGGAGTCCAGGTGTGGGGCTGGCAACTTTGCTTCACCCAGGGAGAATGTTTGAAAAGTCTTGGCGTGGACTAATCACTTCCCTTGCGGGTCGACCAGCAGAATGTGGGCTCGCAGAAAATCCGCCCCCAGGAGTGGTTGGGCCACGGCGGCCAGTGTGAAGTCCCACGTGAACCGGCTGGAGCTGAACTGTAGCCGCACCGTGCGGGTGCCGTAGGTTCGTATTATGCTGCCATTTGCGGTCCTCAGGGCGAGTCCCGGTTCTGTGTTGCGGGTGTCGTAACTCGTTGGAGGTAAAACGCTGATCTCCGCTCCGGTGTCGACCAAAAATCGACATCCCGACTGCTTGTCCCAGATGTACAGGAGGCTGTCCTGATGGCCAGCCGCCGTAGCGATCGGTGGCGGCTGGGCCTTGGCGTTTCCCGGGAATTTGCAGGGTAGTCTACAACGGCGGGACTCTGTGCCCCACCGCTGGTGGTAGAAGCACCATTGTTCGTTGGGTTCTGCTGCCAGGCCTGGTCTGGTCTGTCGTTGGGCACGCGGCTTGGTGATCTGTGCGACGGATGCCCCTCTCTCCTTCTTGGCATTCCACAGCACATCTGCCCGGGCCGCCACCTTCGGGGGGGGGGGGGGGTCGCTGAAATCTGTGTCGGACAGCAGCAGGCATATATCCTCCGGCAGTTGCTCTAGGAACGCCTGCTCAAACATGAGGCAGGGTTTGTGTCCTTCAGCCAGGGCCAGCATTTCATTCATTAATGCCGACGGCGGCCTGTCTCCCAAACCATCCAGGTGCATTAAGCGGCGTGCTCGTTCGCGCCGTGAGAGTCTGAAAGTCCTTATGAGCAGGGCTTTGAATGCTGTATCTTTGCCGTCCTCCGGGGGCAACTGTATAAACTCCTCAACTTGTGCAGCAGTCTCCTGGTCGAGGGAGCTCAGCACGTAGTAGTAATGAGTGGACTCTGAGGTTATCTGCCGAATGTGGAATTGTGCTTCTGCCTGTTCAAACCACAGACGGGGTCGCAGCGGCCAAAAGCTTGGCAGTTGTAACGAAACTGCGTGGAACAGATGCGGCGTCGGTCATCTCTGGCCCAAATATCATTTGGGCTGTCGGGGTCACCAATTGTAGCGGTGTGCTACACACAGCGCTAGAATAACCACACGGAGTCGGTGAGTTGGAGTTGCGATAAAGAGATTTATTCAAACTTCACGGCCTGCTTTAAAGCCTGCCCGTTCCCGTCCTCCCTGGGGCGGGACTGCTGTGGGGAATGCATATTCCCAGACCCTTTCCGCACACGGGATTTTCCCCTGCTGGTGAAGATGGCCTGGCGCCCTTTTTGGGGCCAGCCCTCTGCCTGTGTGCGCTGTTTCGTGAGCCGGTTCGTGTGTGCTAGAAATTGGGTCGCCACAGCAGAAGGATTTAGACAGATGTGGAGACTGGGCATAGAAGTGGCAGATGGAGTACACGGGAAGTATATGGCCATGCACTTCGCTAGAAGAAATAAAATCATATTCTATTTTCTAAATGGAGAGAAATTAAAAAACCTGAGGTGTAAAGGGACCTCGGAGTTCTCGTGCAGGATACCCTAAAGGTTAATTTGCAGGCTGAGCCGGTGGCGAGAAAGGCAAATGCAATATTAGCATTCATTTTGAGAGGACTAGAATATAAAAGCAAGGATGTGATGTTGCGCAGCACGCACAAAATGGTGGAGGAACTCAGCAGGTCAGGCAGCATCTATGGAGGTGAATAGATAGTTGACATTTCAGGCTGAGACCCTTCTTCAAGACTGAAAGGGAAGGGGGAAGATGCTAGAATAAAAAGGTGGGGGAAGGGGAGAGTGAAAAGTGAAGCCAGATAACTGGATGGGAAGGAATCTGATAGGGAGGAAAGTGGACCATAGGAGAAGTGAAGGAGGACGGGACCCAGGGGGAGGTAATAAGCAGGTGAGAAAAAAGTAAAAGGTCTGATGTAATGTTGAGGGTTTATAAGGCTCTGGTGAGGCCTGAGTATTGTGAGCAGATTTGGGCCCTTTATCTAACAAAGGGTATGCTGACATTGGAGAGGGTTCAAAGAAGGTTCATGAAATTGATTCTGGGATTGAAAAGCTTGGTAAATGAGGAGCATGAGAAGGCTCTTGGCTTATGCTTACTGAAGTTTAGAAAAATGAGGGGTTATGTGGAGTACTTCACCATGTATTCAACCTGAGCCTGAGGTTCCGGAGGGTTCCTGTATTGTGGAATACGTCCTGCCTCGTCCCTGTGTCGAAGACGCCGCGCCCCAACGGCCTCAATGACTACAGACTGGTGGCATTGACCTCCCACATCATGAAGACCCTGGAGAGACTTGCTCTGGAGCTGCTCCGGCCTCTGGTCAGGCCACACTTAGATCCCCTCCAGTTCGTCTACCAGCCCCGACTAGGAGTTGAGGATGCCATCGTCTTCCTGCTGAACTGTGACTACGCCCACCTGGACAAGCCAGCGAGCACTGTGAGGGTCATGTTTTTTGACTTCTCCAGTGCGCTCAACACCATCCGCCCTGCTCTGCTGGGGGAGAAGCTGGCAGCGATGCAGGTGGATGCTATATGGCCCTTGTGGCTAGGGGGATCAGAGGGTATGGAGGGAAGGCTGGTGCAGGGTTCTGAGTTGGATGATCAGCCATGATCATAATAAATGGTGGTGCAGGCTTGAAGGGCTGAATGGCCTACTCCTGCACCTATTTTCTATATTTTCTATGTTTCTATGTTCCCTGGTATCATGGATTCTTGATTACCTGACTGGCAGACCACAGTACGTGTGCTTGCAACACTGTGTGTCCGACAGAGTGATCAGCAGCACTGGGGCTCCACACGGTACTGTCTTCTCTCCCTTTCTCTTCACCATTTACACCTTGGACTTCAACTACTACACAGAGTCTTAACATCTTCAGAAGATTTCTGATGACTCTTCCACAGTTGGATGCATCAGCAAGGGAGATGAGGCTGAGTACAGGGCTACGGTAGGAAACTTTGTCACATGGTGTGAGCAGAATTATCTGCAGCTTAATGTGAAAAAGACTAAGGAGCTGGTGGTAGACCTGAGGAGAGCTAAGGTACCGGTGACCCCTGTTTCCATCCAAGGGGTTAGTGTGGACATGGTGGAGGATTACAAATACCTGGGGATGCGAATTGACAATAAACTGGACTGGTCAAAGAACACTGAGACTGTCTACAAGAAGGGTCAGAGCTGTCTCTATTTCCTGAGGAGACTGAGGTCCTTTAACATCTGCTGGATGATGCTGAGGTTGTTCTACGAGTCTGTGGTGGCCAGTGCTATCATGTTTGCTGTTGTGTGCCAGGGCAGCAGGCTGAGGGTGGCAGACAGCAACAGAATCAACAAACTCGTTCGTAAGGCCAGTGATGTTGTGGGGATGGAACTGGACTCTCTCACGGTGGTGTCTGAAAAGAGGATGCTGTCTAAGTTGCATGCCATTTTGGTCAATCTCTCCCATCCACTACATAATGTACTGGGTGGGCACAGGAGTACATTCAGCCAGAGACTCATTCCACCGAGATGCAACACTGAGCGTCATAGGAAGTCATTCCTGCCTGTGGCCATCAAACTTTACAACTCCTCGCTTGGAGGGTCAGACATCCTGAGCCAATAGGCTGGTCCTGGACTTATTTCATAATTTACTGGCATAACTTACATATTACTATTTAACTATTTGTGGTTCTATTACTATTTATTATTTATGGAGCAACTGTAACGAAAACCAATTTCCCCCAGGATTATTAAAGTACGACTATGAAAACTATGAAACTACTATCTCATTGAAGCCTGCTGAAAATTGAAAGGCATCAATAGAGTGGACATGGAGAGGATGTTTCCTATGGTGCAGGAGTCTAGGATCAGAGGGCACAGCCTCAGAACAGAGTATCATCTATTTAAAATGGAGATGAGGAGGAATTTCATTAGCCAGAGAGTGGTGAGTCTGTGCAATTCGTTGCTACAGGCAGCTGTGGAGGCCAACTTTGTATATATATTTAAGGTAGAGGTTGATTAGCTCATGATTAGTCAGAACATGAAGGGTTAAGAAGGCTAGAAGGCAGGAGACTGGGACTGGCAGGGAATTAGATCAGCTATGGCAAAGCATATTCGATGGGCCAACTGGCGTCTTTCTGCTCCTATATCTTATGCTCTTATGATTTAATCACTGCTTGTCATCCCTGTGGTTCCAGTAAACACTAACAACCTCTGGCACTGCTGCATGTTGCCTGGCGTCTCATCAGACTCAGATAATGGTCCAAAATTACATTAGCTCTGGCATTGGAGCATTGGAAATGTTCTAACGTGGTTCGAAACTCATCTCCTAGACCTGCGACTAAGCACCTTCCTTTGCAACAGATCCTTGACTTTCTGGCCAACGGAGCACAATGAGTAAGGACAGGCTGCGTCATCTCCACCACGATTACCTTCAACGCTGCTGCTCCGCAAGGCTGCAGCCTCAGCCCCTAACCTTACTCCTGATAGTGTGGCCACGTTCTCATCTTGGTACAGATTTGCAGATGACACCACTGGAGTGAGCCACATCTCAAGTAACAATGAGCTGCAATATAGAAAGGAGGTGGAGAGCTTAGTCACTTGGTGTCATGACAACAACCTTTCCCTCAATGTCAGCAAAACAAAAGAACTCATCTTTGACTTTACGAAGGGATGGTGGTTCACGCCCTTCTGCTTATATCAACAGTGCTGAGGTCAAGAGGGTGGAGAGCTTCAAATCCCGAGGAGTGGACATCACCAATAGCAAGTCTTGGTTCAGCTATGTTGATACCATAGTGAAGATTTTCACCAGCGCCTCTACTTTGTCAGGAGGTTAAAAAATTTGACATGGTCCTTCGACCCTCGCAAATGCACCTATCCGCTATATTATGGCTTGGATTGGCAACTGCTCTGCCTGAGACTGTAAGAAATGGCAGAAAGTTGTGGACAAAGCTGAGCGAATCCCCTCTATAGACTGTCTACACCTCACTGCCTCAGTAAAGCAGCCGGCGTAATGAAAGACCCCACCCACCCTGGGCAATCTCTCTCCTTCCCCCGAAAAGAAATGATTGAGCAGAAGCCTGAAAGCACACCACCAGTCTCTTTTATCCGCTGTAATAAGATAAAATGGACTCCTGACCTCACTGTCTCCCTCATTATGGCCCAACACCTTATTATTTTACCTTAATACACTATTGTAATGAATTGGTCTGTATGCAAGACAAGTTTATTCACTATACCTCAGATTCAGATCTATTTATTACATGTACCTGTATATCGAAACATACAGTGAAGTGTATCATTTGCATTAACAACCAACACACCCGAGGATGTGCTGGGGGCAGCCCACAAGTGCCAAAACAGCAAGCCCACAATGCTCAGCAGAACAACGCGGAACACAATAAATCAGTTACCTTAAGAGTAGGTAATGGAGGCAGCAGTTAGGGCAGTTGAGTGCTCTGTTTGCAGGATGTGGGAAGTCAGGGCCAATAGTAAGTACATCATTTTGGATACTGTTGGTGGTAACGACCTACCAGGGATAAGTTGCAGTGGTTGTGTTTCTGGCACCGAGACGGGACCCTCAACTCAGAAGGAGGGAAAAGAGGACAGCAGTAGTGACAGGGGATTCGATAGTTAGGGGGACAGATAAGAGGTTCTGTGGAAGAGATCGGGAATCCCGGATGGTCTGTTGCCTCCCTGGTGCCAAGGTCCGTGATATCTCGGATCGAGTCCTCGGTATTCTCAAGAGGAAGGGTGAGCAGCTGGATGTCGTGGTCCATGTAGGCACCAATGATGTGGGTACGAAGAGTGAGGAGGTCCTGAAAGGAGAATTTAGGGAGTTAGGAGCCAAGATAAAGGACAGGACCTCCAGGATAGCAATCTCAGGATTGCTACCAGTGCCACGTGCAGGCGGGTTTAGAAATAGTAAGATAGCGTAGATCAACATGTGGCTGAAGATATGGTGCAGGAGTGAGGGCTTTAGATTTATAGATAATTGGGCAGTTTTCCAGGGAAGGTGGGACCTGTTCCAGCAGGATGGTCTGCATCTGAACTGGAGGGGGACAAATATTCTTGCAGGTAGATTTGCTAAAGAGGCTCTGGTGGATTTAAGCTAGATACGAGGGGGGAGGGGAACCAGAGTGTAGGAACAGATGTAGGGAAGAAGGAAGAAAAAGAAAATAGTAAAATTGTTTGCACCGTTAGTGATAAACAGAGAGTAAGAGGTGGAAAATTTTTTAAGTGCATTTATTTTAATGCTTGGAGCATTATAAGAAAGGTGGAGGAGCTTAAAGCATTGTTTGATACCTGGAAGTATGATGTGGTAGCTATTAGTGAAACATGGTTACAGGAGTGGTGTGACTGGCAACTAAATATTCCTGGATTTAATTGCTTCAGGTGTGATAGAATCGGAGGGACAAGAGGGGGAGGTGTTGCATTGCTTGTCAGAGAAAATATTACAGCGTGCTCTGGCAGGATAGATTAGAGGGCTCGTCTAGGGAAGCTATTTGGGTGGATTTGAGGAATGGGAAACGTGTAGTAACTCTTATGGGGGTGTATTATAGACCACCAAATGGGGAGCGAGAATTGGAGGAGCAAATTTGTAAGGAGATAGCAGATATTTGTAGTAAGCACAAGGTTGTGATTGTGAGAGATTTTAGTTTTCCACACATAGACTGGGAAGCCCATACTGTAAAAGGGCTGGATGGTTTGGAGTTTGTAAAATGTGTGCAGGATAGTTTTTTGCAGCAATACATAAAGGTACCAACTAGAGAAGGGGCAGTGTTGGATCTCCTGTTAGGGAATGAGATAGGTCAGGTGACAGAGGTTTGTGTTAGGGAGCACTTCTTGTCCAGTGATTAAAATGCTATTCGTTTTAATGTAATTATGGAGAAGGATAGGTCTGGACCCAGGGTTGAGATTTTTGATTGGAGAAAGGCTAACTTTGAGGAGATGCGAAAGGATTTAGAAGGAGTGGATTGGGACAATTTGTTTCACGGGAAGAATGTAATAGAGAAATGGAGGTCATTTAAAGGTGAAATTTTGAGAGTACAGAATCTTTATGATCCTGTTAGGATGAAAGGAAAGGTTAAAAGTTTGAGAGAGCCATGGTTTTCAAAGGATATTGGAAACTTGGTTCGGAAAAAGAGAGATATCTACAATAAATATAGGCAGCATGGAGAATATGAGGAATATAAAGAATGTAAAAAGAATCTTAAGAAAGAAATTAGAAAAGCTAAAAGAAGATATGAGGTTGCTTTGGCAAGTAAGGTGAAAATAAATCCCAAGGGTTTCCACCATTATATTAATAGCAATAGGATAGTGAGGGATAAAATTGGTCCCTTAGGAAATCAGAGTGGACAGCTATGTGTGGAGCCAAAAGAGATGGGGCAGATTCTGAACAATTTCTTTTCTTCGGTATTCACTAAGGAGAAGGATATTGAACTGGGTAAGATAAGAGAAACAGGTAGGGAAGTTATGGAAACTATGATGATTAAAGAAGAGGAAGTACTGGAGCTTTTAATGAATATAAAAGTGGATAAGTCTCCGGGTCCTGACAGGATATTCCCTGGGACCATGAGGGAAGTTAGTGTGGAAATAGCAGGGGCTCTGACAGAAATATTTCATATGTCTTTAGAAATGGGCATGGTCCCGGAGGATTGGCATATTGCTCATGTTGTTCCATTGTTTAAAAAGGGTTCTAAGAGTAAACCTAGCAATTATCGGCCTGTGAGTTTGACGTCAGTGGTGGGTAAATTGATGGAAGGTATTCTTAGAGATGGTATATATAATTATCTGGATAGACAGGGTCTGATTAGGAACAGTCAACATAGATTTGTGCGTGGAAGATCAAGTTTGACAAATCTTATTGAATTTTTTGAAGAGGTTACTAGGAAAGTTGATGAGGGTAAAGCAGTGGATGTTGTCTATATGGACTTCAGTAAGGCCTTTGACAAGGTTCCACATGGAAGGTTGGTTAGGAAGGTTCAATCGTTAGGTATTAATATTGAAGTAGGAAAATGGATTCAGCAGTGGCTGGATGGGAGACGCCAGGGAGTAGTGGTGGATAACTGTTTGTCAGATTGGAGGCCGGTGACTAGTGGTGTGCCTCAGGGATCTGTACTGGGTCCAATGTTGATTGTCATATACATTAATGATCTGGATGATGGGGTGGTAAATTGGATTAGTAAGTATACAGATGATACTAAGATAGGTGGAGTTGTGGATGATGAAGTAGGTTTTCAAAGCTTGCAGAGAGATTTAGGCCAGTTAGAGGAGTGGGCTGAAAGATGGCAGATGGAGTTTAATGCTGATAAATGTGAGGTGCTACATTTTGGTAGGACCAATCAAAATAGGACATACATGGTAAATGGTAGGGCATTGAAGAATGCAGTAGAACAGAGGGATATAGGAATAATGGTGTATAGTTCCCTGAAGGTGGAATCTCATGTAGATAGGGTGGTGAAGAAAGCTTTTGGTATGCTGGCCTTTATAAATCAGAGCATTGAGTATAGGAGTTAGGATGTAATGTTGAAATTGTACAAGGCATTGGTTAGGCCAAATTTGGAGTATTGTGTGCAGTTTTGGTCAACGAATTATAGGAAAGATGTCAACAAAATAGAGTACAGAGAAGATTTACTAGAATGTTACCTGGGTTTTATCACCTAAGTTACAGAGAAAGGTTGAAAAAGTTGGGTCCTTATTCTTTGGAGCGTAGAAGGTTGAGGTGGGACTTGATAGAGGTATTTAAAGTTATGAGGGGGATAGATAGTGTTGACATGGATAGGCTTTTTCCGTTGAGAGTTGGTGAGATTCAAACAAGAGGACATGAGTTGAGAGTTAAAGGGCAAAAGTTTAGGGGTAACATGAGGGGGAACTTCTTTACTCAGAGAGTGGTAGCTGTGTGGAACGAGCTTCCAGCAGGAGTGGTTGAGGCAGGTTCGATGTTGTTGTTTAAAGTTAAATTGGACAATTATGTGGACAGGATAGGAATGGGCTGTGTGCAGGTTGGTGGGACTAGGTGAGAGTAAGAGTTTGGCATGGACTAGAAGGGCCGAGATGGCCTGTTTCCATGCTGTAATTGTTATATTATTATACAACAAAACAGAACATAGCAAGTAACAAAACAACAACAGTGAAACAAGTCTCATTCCCCACCCACTCACACACATACACGGTCTTCTACCCAAGGACAGAACTCCTTTCGCCTTCAGCCTCCAGTGGATTTATGGATCAAAGTCATTGCGCCTTCAACTTCTCCAGCACACTCACAGGTTCACCATCAGGCCTTGATGGGACTCCTAATCGACTTTCAGGTTTGGTACACGTGACAGTAATAAATGATAGAGTCACTGTTTCCATCATGATCTGAGTCACATCCCATTGGTTAATTTCATGTCAATTCCAGGTTGTGGGAGCCAACCACAGACTGCATCAACAAACCACTCCTTTATTAGGAGACTGGCCTTTGTCATTAACCTTCAGTGCAAAGGGAATGATGTGAGACAGGATATTCTCATTAGCTTTACAGTCAACCCAGTTCGAAAAGCCGGGCTTTTTAAAATTTGATATTCTTGTGGAAACCTTTTCCTCTGAAGGTCACTTTATGTTCTTGTGTTCTGTTTTGACATGCAGAACAGGTGGAGGATGAGTTTTATCTTTTAGGGCATGAATTTATTTTCATCAGGATCACTGAGTGCACGTGCCTGTAAAGACAGACCTTGCATAGATCTGTCAGAATGGCAGCTGATGAAGAACAGTGATATAAAATAAGTCCCTAAATCACCACAGTCCCTGCTGATTTGGAGAAAAATGACTCCCAGCTGTAGATCACTACATAAATTACGTACTTTACTGCATTTTCTGCCATCCACCTAATTGACATTAGTTAACTCAATTTTTTCAAATACAATATGTAACACTCTACCACACTCTGGTAGAGTGTGTGACTTCCACTAGAGGCCCTGCAACCTCTGTATCTGTCCGTGAACTGATTCATCCGGTGGTCAGCAGATACTTACTCCTGTATTCCCTCATCAGCAGAGCCTCTGGACCACTCTTATTTACATTCTAACCTCTTAAAAGGGGTTTTACCAAATACTTCCTCATAAACTAAGTACACAAAAAGGGCTTCCCTTCATATGTTCTACCATTTGCAACCTCAACAAACTCATCAAGCTTGATTTCCCTCCCAGAAATCCAAAGTGAATTTGTCCAATTCCATTGCTATTTTCCAGTTTTCTTCGGTTGTCTCAAGCTTCACAATAAGTATTTCCCTTAGGCTACCCCCTGTGTTCCCTCTCCCTCCTTTGATAAATAATGGCATTGCCTTTTCCACCCAATCTGCAGCATTTGTTCAATAATCTATATAAGATTCTGGAAAATGATAACCAGTGTGTCCATCACTTTTACTATTTTTCGTGTCGGCGATTGCCATTTGCATCTCTGGTACCACTTCTCACCAAACCAAATTTCCTTTAGTTCTTTATTTTGATTAAATCCTTAGTCCAGATTCAGATTCAATTCAGATTCATATTTCAGGTGCAGATTCAGATTCAGATTTCAGATTCTGATTCTGAGTTCAGATTCATATTTAAGCATCATATGTACATTGAAGCATAAAATGAATGTGTCATTCGTGTTAACAGCCAGTACAACCTGGGAATGTGCTGGGGCAGCCCACAAGTGTCGCCAAACATTCCAGTACCAATGTTAGCATGCCCACAATACTCTGCCAAACAACATAAAACAGAATACAACAAGCAACAAAACAACAACAGAAAAACAAGCCCTGTTTCTCCCTCCCATTCACGCACATGCACAGTCCTCTAACCCCAAGACAGGCCGTCTACTTCAGCCTCCAGGGGCTTGGATTCAGATTTGCACTCGGCTCACAGACATTAGGTTTTTAACTACACCAGTGGACTTCCAGAGATTCTCCAAATTGGGGCTCCAGCCAACAGGCCTTGGCTTCCGGACTTCCGATCCAACCCTCAGGCCTCGTTCCTTGGCATCGGATTTATACCAGATGTTCCAGGTTTGCCTGCAGACTCGGTGACCAGGGTTTATCTGAAGGCTGCTATACTTTATCCAGGAGTCAGTGAGAGTCCAGCCTCACCATTGGAGAATGCCAGGAGAACTTCCGTGGAGATTGAGGGAATTCTGCTCAATTTCACTCACTGTACACCACATCCTCCAAAGAGCCTCCTGTGTCATTGCTGAATTCATTCCAGTGAACCATGCTTTATACTTACTCTGCTGCTACAGCCACTGGGTTCGTATTCACATTCCTCCCAGCCCCACCACCAGAGCCAGAGCCTTAAATTAAATATAATTTGACCCCTGTCTTCTCAAATAATCCAGGCATCCTTCTAATTGTGTTGTATGAGATGCTGAGGTAAATATTTCCAAGACTGTCTATTTGGTTGTGAGCAACTATTTAACTAAACCAAGATGCAGAGCTCTGCAGATGATAATTCATTAAAATACAGAAGTAACAAAATAATGGTTGTAAAAGCAGTAATATCTGCTTACCTTTTATTATCTCCACCAACAGATTTCTGAACAGACCATGAACCTATTTATTATTATAATTTATTGTAATTTTATGTCTTTACACACTGCTGCTGCCACAAAACCACAGTTCCATGCCATTTATACCAGTGAATAAATCTGATGTTGATTCTATGTGAATCAAATGGGCTGGAGGCTGGAATTTCACAGGGAGCTGGAGTGAATGATCCCCTTGACATTTCTGGCTGAACATGGTTGTTCACCCCTCAGCATTGCCTTTAACAGTCGGAGACTCGGCCCCACATTGTTGAGGATGGTGTGTTCTTGGAGTCACTTCCATTTTTTTAGTTGTACAGCACAGAAACAGGTCATTTTGTCCATTGTGTCCATTCAAGTGTCTTTGCCTATCTGCCCTAATCCATTTGCCAACATTAAATCCATACCTTTCTATACCTTGTCTTTTCAAGTATTTCTCTAAATGTCTTAAGTAATCGCATCTGATTTCACCACCTGCTCCAGCAGAGTGATCCGCTCGCTGTGTAAAAGCTATCCCTTCAGATTTCCTTTAAAATTCCTTCTTCTGTTCTTTCACTATGTCTTTGATACCCCTACAAGGATAAAGTGGTTCTGACTCTTATAACTTTATTTACGTTCATCAGGTCTCCCTCAACTTCCTTCAGTTCCAGCCTATCCAATCTCTCCTGTTGTGTCCTTGGTCTTCTAACCCAGGCAACATCCTGGTGAACCTCTTCTCCACTCTTTGCAGCTCAACTACGTGCTTTGTAGAGAATGGTGACCAGAACTGCATACAGTACTCCAAGTGAACTCTAACCAGTATTTTGTAAAATTGTGACATAATGTATCAAGTTTTGTATTCTCTATCCTGGTCTATAAAACCAACCATGCCATGTGCTTTCTTCACAACCCTATTGACCACGTTTCTGCCTTGAAAATTATAGAATTGTTTATGTATTGCTCTGGACTGCTGCCACAAAACAACAAATGTCACGACGTACGTCAGTGATGGTAAATCTGATCTGATTCTGATTCTGGGTTGCTCCAGCAGTGTGTTTAGTACTTCAGTAAGATCCTCCAATCTCCAGTGCACTGACATATCTAAGGGAAGGAATCCTACCCACAGAAAGAGCATTCCCATGTAAATTTAGCAGCTGATCTATGAGCAGGACGGTGAACATTAACACATCATACCCCTTCCCCCCTTAACCTCTGTTCTTTCTCACAGACCCACTGCAAGTGAGCCGTTTAGTGGTGATTACAATGCCTGTTAACGGTGCGCGTTGCCTCTCTCCCACAGGCGCAGCCACTATCGTCGATGCCGGCTTGGTTCCCTTGCTGATAATGAAACTGCGCACAGAGCTCGATGAGATTCAGGAGCTGATACTGAAGACCCTGCATTTTTGTCTCCGCATGGACACCGAACAAGCCCTGCACGCCGAAGGTGTTATCGTGCTGAAGTCTAAGCTCACACATGTTTCCGACGCCATTAGGAGTCTGGCTGCACAGGCGCTGATGGACATCAGGTGAGCTTCAAGCTGGATGCCAGGCAAGGGCGTCAGCTATAGTTCTAACCTGGCCGGCAATACGTGGTGTCACTCTGCCTGACATTATTCTCCACCGACATTAGAAGAAAATAAAATTGTTCAGGTGGAGTGTGCGTGAGGCTGAGGAATCCAGCAAGTTCTTCCAGGCAGGCAAATTAGGTTAGAATCATTCAAGTAGAGAAGGAAATTATTCGGCCCATAGTGTCTGGGCTTTTCCTCTGAAGTAGCTGGTCATAGTTTTAATATTGTTGCATGTGATGAGGTACAGTGAAAAGTTTTCCAGACAGACCATAGCAGAAGGCAGAATCTATTGATTCAGTCACAGAAAGAGTCCAGTGCAGGTAGACAGTTAAGGTGTAAGGGCCACGACAAGGTAGATTGGCAGATCACGAGTGCATCTTTATCATATGAAAGATCCATTCAAAAATCCTGTAACACTGAGTAAGAAGCTGTCGTGGAGCTGGTGGGACACCAGCTTTTGTACCTTCTGGAAGTGGGGAGAAGAGAGAATGTTGGGAGTAGGAGGGGTCTTTGATTATGCTGGCTGCTCTTCTAAGGCAAGTGTAAGTGGAGTCTACAGAAAGAGACTTTTTCCGCAGTTTTCCTCTCTCATCACCATTCAGGGCTGCAAACAGTCCTTCTAAGTGAAGCAACACTTTAGCTGTAAGTCTGTCAAGGTCATCTACTGTATCCCATTCTCTTGGTGTGGTTTCCTCCACATTGTTGCGAGCTGATATCGATTGAGGGACCACTTCGTCAAGCAGCTCACTCTGATCGCCACAGAAGTTGGGCTTCCCCGATGGCCACTCATTTTAATTCCAATTCCCATTCCCATTCTGACATGTCCCACTTCCCCCTCACCTGGCGTCACCTCTCCTTCTCCTTCTTCTTCTTCTTCTTCTTCTTCGGCTGTCCATCGATCTTGATGTTGACAGAAACACACCTTGCACAGTAATAAGACAGACAGTGTCGTGCCCCCACCATACAGTCTCTCTGGGCTTCCAAATCTGATGCTAAGTGGTACACAGGAGTGTAACAGAATTAGCGGATAAGGAAGCTGCCCCAAGGAAGCTGTCCAGTGATGCCTTCGGATGACCAGCACTCTGGCTCCTCCACATGCCACCGGGGTGGCTGTACCATTGACCCTTTGGATTCAACTGCCACGGACACCATAAGACGCCCTGCTGCTGGTGTCTTCATTGGATGCAGCCTTTGCCTGAAGAGGCATAACCTACAAAGTAGTAAAGGCATGCTGACCTATCACCTGCTAGATCGTACTCCTTCTCCTTTCCCCCTCCCCCCACCTACTTCTAGTTTTTTCACTCTTTCTTTCCAGTCCTGATGAAAGGTCTTGGCCCAAAAATAGACTCTTTATTCCTCTCCACAGATGCTGCCTGATCTGCTGAGTTCCTCCACCATTTTGTGTTTCTCTATCACTCTACAGTTTGGCTCCGTCACTGTGACCTCCTCACTGAAGCCAGTGATGTTTAAGCTTTAATCCTTGCGTTGCCTTTCATCCCTCATTCTCTCTGTCTCTGTAAACTTCACGTTACCTTTTAGAATAGAGTCCTGCTCACAAATCCTTTTATTTTCAACAATGAACTTTTGGGCTAAGTGTTGCTTTTCTGAGAGTGCTGACGTAGGTGGGCTCCAATAGATTTGCCCCAGGGTTCCCATGGTGAAATATCCAGTGAAGACACATGCCTTAAGTGTTATAGTTCTTGCAAAGTAACTGGTGGAACTCCTTTGAGGAGGTTCCAATGGACAGTGGAGAAGGGAAGGCACTGCACACCTGCTGAAGCCAGCTCTGCACTGAGGAAGTGGAAGGCTGGGTTAGTACATTTGCAGATGACATGAAAGTTGGTGGAGTTGGAGATAGTGTAGAAGGTTGTTGTAGTTACAAAAGGATATTGAAACGATGCAAGCTGACCTGAGAAGTGGCAGATCAACATGAAAAAGTGTGAAGTGATTCACTTTGGAAGGTTGCAAAGGCATTTTTGAAGGCAGAGTACAGGGTTAATGGCAGGATTCTTAGCAGTGTGGAGAAACAGATGGACCTTGAGGTCTACGACCACAGATCTCTCAAAGTTGCCACTCAAGTTGATAGGGTTGTTAAGAAGGGGTAACATGTGCTGTCCTTCATTAGCTGGGGGATTGAGTTTAGGAGCCACAGCTCTATAAAACCCTGTAAACAACACTAGGAATATTGTGTTCAGTTCTGGTCACTTCATTACAGGAAGAATGTGAAAACTTTAGAGATGGTGCAGAGGAGCTTGACCAGGAAGCTGCCTAGATTAGAGAATGTGTGTTATGAGGATAGGTTAAGTGAGCTAAGTAGGGCTTTTCTCTTTTGAGGGAAGGAGGATGAGACGTGACTTGATAGAGGTGTACAAGTTGATCGGAAGCATGGAATGAGTGGATACCCAGAGACTCTTTCCCAGGGTGGAAGTGGCTAATACAAAAGGGCACGATTTTAAGGTGACACACACAGCGGAGGAACTCAGCAGGTCAGCATCTATGGAAATGAATAAGCAGATGATGTTTTGGGCCAAGACCTTCTTCAGAACTGTAAAGGAAGGGGGAAACATTAGGTCCCACAACACATTTTTCATGGCAGCAGCTGATGTCCAGGCTGTCTCCCATTTTCCTTTGACTTTCCACCTAGCATGATTCAGCATCTTCGCAACAGGAAGGAGATCAACTAGGCATCAAATATAGTCAACAAGAGATAATGGTGTTAAGTACAGAATTCGTCAGATATATTTTGATGGGTTTTGTATTCTAAACTGATGTGTTCTTAATGTATTTACAAGTGGACTTCAAGGCATTAAAATGGTGCAGACATTAATTTTATCTGGATGCATGTGATCAGAGAAAATAGAACCCTGCAGCTTAATGTGTTTTATATTAAATTAAATACGACTGGACGTTTTTATAATCTTGATGCATAGTGCATTAGAACAATTGTGCAGAAATCTGCTTTAAGATTCTGTTTGTTCTATTTTAAGTGCACGTTCTAGTGGAGAGAGCAGAGCTTCACAGAAAGCTGTATGTAGGGAGGCCATTTGGCACATTGGGTTGGCACTGCCTTCATTCAAGAGCAATTCAATAATCCCTCCACCCTCACACCATAGCCCTGCAAATCCATTTTGCGTAGATTCATCCAGCTCCAGTTGAACACGTTTGTTAAATCTGCCTCTACTCCTGTCCCAGAGAAGAATTCCAGAGCCTAATCCCATTCCGAGTAAAAACAATTTCTCCCCATTTCCCTTATATTCCTTTTGCCAATCACATCCTCTAGTTCTTGGGCACCTGATATCTCTATCGTCTACACTGCCTGATCTCCTCACATCTCTTCTCTTTTCAAAAAAGAGCAACTTCATCTTCCTCAGGAAAGAAGGAAAACAAGTACATTGGTTAATGTAAAGAGATTCTGCAGATGCTGGAAATCCAGAGTAACACACATAGAAAAAGCTGGGGAAACTCAGCAGGTCAGACAGCATCTATAGAAAAGAAAAATTAGTTGATGCTTTGGCCCGAGACCATTTTCAGGACCATTCATCATTGGTTAATGTGGTTCCCTTAAAGGCCAAACCATGAGAAGCTATTTTGGGAAATACCAAAATGGTAGAAATATTAAATGACTTCATTCAACTTTCATTTTTACCTTTGCCAATGCAACTTTACCATGGTACATGATGAATAACATCATAAACAACAGTGGTACATTCTGATTGCTGCATCATACAGCTCTTCTAATGGTAGCAGACTTCTCCAAGCAGTAGTGCAATAACTGAATGCTGTATGTTTGCATAACTGTGTTGCATGGGGGAGTATAACTTTGTTAACATAGAAACATAGAAAACCTACAGCACAATACAGACCCTTCAGCCCACAAAGCTGTGCCGAACATGTCCCTACCTTAGAACTACCTAGGCTTTACCCATAGCCCTCTATTTTTCTAAGCTCCATGTAGCCTTCCAGGAGTCTCCTAAAAGATCCTATTGTTTCTACCTTCACGACCTTCACGTCGGCAGCCCATTCCACGCACTCACCACTCTCTGCTTAAAAAAACTTACCCCTGACATCTCCTGTGTACCTTCTTCCAACCACCTTAAACTTGTACCATCTTGTGGCAGCGATTTCAACCCTGGGAAAAAGCCTCTGACTATCCACATGATCAATGCCTCTCATTATCTTGTACACCTCTATCAGGTCACCTCTCATCCTCCGTCGCTCCAAGGAGAAAAGGCCAAGTTCACTCAACCTGCTTTGATAAGGCATGCTCCCCAATCCAGGTGTAGCCCCCCTGGCCACCCTCAGGGTCGCTCGGCTCGCTGTCGTCTAGGGAAACAGCCTCGGCCCTGCCAAACTGGGTAATTCGTTTGTGTGGATGCTGTGTGAGGTACCCCACCCCGCCCAAATAACAGACAATACACCAGATGCAATTAAATGATTTACAGTTTATAGATATTACTAATTCTATGACATTAATATGCATTTGATACAGAGAGGAAAGTAATGGGAAAAAAAAGGCGCCAACACTTATCAAAGTTCAATCTCATCGTGCACAAAAACCGTTGGAGCTCAAGGACCTTCTTCTTCACCCTGCGACCCCCTCGGACCACCTCAACCGGCCGCCTGGGACCAACAACGGTGGTCGACCAGACGCTTCACACGAGTCCGTCTCCGTCTCCTCGCCGAACGTCCCGCTCGGGGTCCAACCCCGTTAGCAGACTCACAGCACCTCGTCCATCCTCTGTCTCGCTCTCCCGCCTTCTGCCCCCAAACCCCCTCGCAAACAGTATCTTCAAATATACCAAAACCATAACAACTATCCCAATTGGTTAATAGCACCCTCTTATCACCCTCTAAACCACAATAAGCTGCTAGCGCAAACTTTCTCAGCGTTAAAGCACAACAAAGCCGCATTCCCCAGATTAACATAACAAAAACGCCATTTTAATTAGCCTCCGCAGTAACATAAAAGTCGAAACCCCTTTACACAGGCAACATCCTTGTAAATCTCCTCTGCACCCTTTCTATGGTTTCCACATCCTTCCTGTAGTGAGGCAAACAGAACTAAGCACAGTATTCCAAGTGGGGTCTGACCAGGGTCCTATATAGCTGCAACATTACCTTTCGGCTCCTAAAATCAATTCCACGGTTGATGAAAGCCAATACACTATATGCCTTCTTAACCACAGAGTCAACCCGCACAGCTGCTTTGAATGTCCTGTGGACCCGGACCCCAAGATCCCTCTGATCCTCCACACTGCCAAGAGTTTTACCATTAATACTATATTCTGCCATCATATTTAACCTCCCAAAATGAACCACGTCACACTTATCTGGGTTGAACTCCATCTGCCACTTCTCAGCCCAGTTTTGCATCCTATCAATGTCCCACTGTAACCTCTGACAGCCCTCCACACTATCCACAACACCCCCAACCTTTGTGTCATCAGCAAACTTACTAACCCATCCTTCCATACAGTAAGGGTCCCAGAACAGATCCCTGAGGCACACCATTGGTCACTGACCTCCATGCAGAATATAACCCATCTACAACCACCCTTCCCCTTCTGTGGGCAAGCCAGTTTTGCATCCACAAAGCAATGTCCCCTTGGATCCCATGCCTCCTTATTTTCTCAATAAACCTTGCATGGGGTACCTTATCAAATGCTTTACTGAAATCCATATACACTACATCTACTGCTCTTCCTTCATCAACGTGTTTAGTCAAATCCTCAAAAAATTTAATCAGGCTCATAAGGCAGGACCTACCTTTGACAAAGCCATGCTGATTATTCCTAATCATATTATACCTCTCCAAATGTTCATAAATCCTGCCTCTCAGGATCTTCTCCATCAACTTACCAACCACTGAAGTAAGACTCACTGGTCTATAGTTTCCTGGGCTACCTCTACTCCCTTTCTTGAATAAGGGAACAGCATCGGCAACCCTCCAATCCTCCGGAACCTCTCCCGTCCCCATTGATGATGCAAAAATCATTGCCAGGGGCTCAGCAATCTCCTCCCTCACCTCCCACAGTAGCCTGGGGTACATCTCATCTGGTCCTGGCGACTTATCCTACTGGATGCATTCCAAAAGCTCCAGCACATCCCCTTTCTTATATCTACATGCTCAAGCTTTTCAGTCTGCTGCAAATCACTACAATCACCAAGATCCCTTTCCATAGTGAATACTGAAGTAAAGTATTCATTAAGTACCTCTGCTATTTCCTTCGATTACATACACACTTTCCCACTGTCACACATGATAGGTCCTATTCTTTCATGTCTTATCCTCTTGCTCTTCACATACTTGTAGAATGCCTTGGGATTTTCCTTAATCCTGCCCACCAAGGCCTTTTCATGGCCCCTTCTAGCTCTCCTAATTTTCTTCTTAAACTCCTTCCTGTTAGCCTTATAATCTTCTAGATCTCTAACATTACTTGGCTCTCTGAACCTTTCATAAGCTTTTCTTTCCTTCTTAACTTTGTACACCACGGGTACAACATGGGTTGCACTTTGGAATTAACAATCATCTTGTCCGCTGTATCGCTTGTGGTCTGGTAATTGACCTGTGGATTGTCATGGTGACAAAAATACTCAGTGAACTCTTTAAAAAAAGGTGCCATAATGACTGTTGCTAGGATACCTTCACATCACATGTTAGTTGTATGTTGGGGGAAGTGGAATCTGAATGCAGTATGTGTAGGAACTGATATCTCCTTGCCAACTTCTCACAGCTCCCATTGGATAGGAGGTACAGAAGCCTGAAGTCCCACACTATCAGGTTCAACAAGAGGTACATCAAACATTGACCATTTATTCACTTCCATAGATTCTGTCTGGCCCACTGAGTTCCTCCACCATTTTGTGTGTGTGGCTTTGGATTTCCAGCATCTGCAGATTTTCTTGTGTTTATGATTTGCTGCTCCACTGCAAAGTCTCTTCGAAAGATGCGTACCCTGAAGAAGTTTAAATCTTCCCTTAGATGGGAGTTCAATGAAACCCTCTCTCACTGCTCCTTTCTGACTCTTCGACCCTGTACTCACCCAGACCCATTACCACAGCCACGTATCCTTCCTGGGAACTTGCCTTCACTGCCATCTTGTTCAAATTCCTTCTTCTCCAGCCCTTGACCTTTCCCACCCACTCGGCTTCACCTTCCAGCTGGCCTCTCAGGATTCCCTTACTGGGAATTTTCAGGTGACATGCTGAATCTACGTAAACCTTTAAGAAAGCAGAGGCACTGTTGTGCCTTCTTTGCGGTGGCACTGACAAGCTGGTCCCGGGACAGATCCTTTGACATGATAATGCAAAGGAATTTAAACTTACTGAGCCTCTCCACCTCTGATCCTGTAGTCAATAATCAGCTCTTTGGTTTTGCTGACATAAAGTGAGGGGTTATTGTTGTGGCACCATTCAGACAGATTTTCAGGCAGTCGACATTTTTGATGCTGCCTGACTTGCTGAGTTCCTGCAGCACCCTGGTGTGTTGTTCCTGGTTTCCAGTGGCGGTAGGCTCCTGTGTTTCTGATTTTGATCCAGATCTCCTGGTGGAGGAGGTGAGACAGGGATGTCCACACACCAGGAAGTGGTCAGAAGCTGTGTGGTTGTCAGTGCCAGAAGTGTCCCTGGGAACTGGGACGTAGAGTGGAGAAAAGATAAGTGAATGACCTTGAAATGTTTTTGAGGTGGGTGATTTTGTATCTGTGCTCAACTGCATAAATATTAAATAAAAGCACACACGTGGGAGATGATTTTAACTGATGTGTTCACATTGTGATGAGATAGAGAGGGAACAATGTGAATGCGTAGACAACAGCACATGTGATGACAGCAGATCATGTGTAGACACAGATTAATACGCATGTGTAGACAACAATCCAAATGTAGTGCTAAGGGGGGGTCTTTGCTTTAAAATAAATAGATCCATACCTTACACTGTACATGTACTAAACATTCAATCTCTCTTTCAAAACCCGTATTCCAAGTAAACAGGCTTTCACAATAGCAGTTCAGAATTAATTTCCTGGTCTAAAGATTCAGTCTTTTGGGTGGCACCCTGATTCTTTCAGGATAGTGCCTCTGGATCTGTGGAGTGGCATCAGGTTTGGAAGGAGACTTGTCTAAGACAATGTTCTGGTTTCCCATGTCACGTTGCTGTCAGTGACATGATCATCACTGAGAGGTAAGTCCGGTGACTGTAGTGTGGCCATCTTGTTGGATGCAATCAATTCAGGTATGTTCTTTGGCTGGGCATCCAGTATCTGGTCCACGTGATGTCTCCATGTCTGATCTCCCACATCCACTTTGTACATCAGTGGTCCAGTTCTTATAGCTATCCTACAGGGTGTCCATTTGTTGTCTTCAGTTGCCAACAGTGGAAGACGTGACAAGCCATCAGCATTGCTGTGTTGTTTGGTACCTTTGAACTCCACGTCATAAGCGTGGGCTCCTAGGAATAGTGCCCAACGTTGTAACTGGGTAGCAGACATCACTGAAATTCCCTCCCTGGGATTGAAGATGGACACAAGGGACTGGTGATCTGTCACTAGAGTAAACCTCTGTCCATAGAGGAAGTGGCGGAACTTCTTTATTCCTCATACTAGACTAAGGGTCTCTCGGATGATCTGTGAATAGTTTCATTCTGTGCTCATCAGTGACCTTGAAACAAACACAATCGGGTGTTCAGATCCATCTTTCATAATGTGTGATAAAATGGCTCCAATGCCATAAAGGGACACATTGCAATCCAGTCTCCTGGGCAGCAATAGGTCATAATGGATGAGCAATTCATCAGATGTTATTAGTCTCTTTGTTTCCTTGAATGCTTTTTCACATCTTTCTGACCATTCCCATTTTGCTCCTGTCTGTGTTCCCGATGTTGGGGAAGTCCAGAACGAGGGGTCACAGTTTGAGGATAAAGGGGAAGCCTTTTAGGACCGAGATTAGGAAAAACTTCTTCACACCGACAGTGGTGAATCTGTGGAATTCTCTGCCACAGGAAACAGTTGAGGCCAGTTCATTGGCTATATTTAAGAAGGAGTTAGATATGGCCCTTGTGGCTAAAGGGATCAGCGGGTATGGGGGGAAGGCTGGTACAGGGTTCTGAGTTGGATGATCAGCCATGATCATACTGAATGGCGTTGCAGGCTTGAAGGGCTGAATGGCCTACTCCTGCACCTATTTTCTATGTTTTCTATGTTTCTATGTTTCTACATTCAATGAGTGTAGCACTGGAGCAATGTTTGGGAGGAACCGGTGGTAGTAGTTCACAAGGCCGAAGTATGACTTGAGTTGTGACATATTTTCTGGTTTGGGTGCCTGTAGCAATGCTTCAATCTTCTCTTGTGACTTATGTAAGCCCTGCTTGTCAATAGCATGTCCACAATATGAGATTTCATTTTTGAAAAACTCACGTTCTCTTTGTGCGCAGACCATACTCACTCAGCCTGGTAAGCACTTTACCAAGGTTCAGGAGATGCTCTTTAACATTCTTGCCAGTCACAATGATGTCATCAAGGTAACACTGTGTTCCTGGGATAGCTTGGAGCACTTGGTCCATTGCTCTTTGCCAAATTGCTGGAGCTGATGCGACACCAAAGACAAGATGATTGTACTGGAACAGTCCCTTGTGAGTGTTGATTGTGAGGAACTTCCTGCTTGACTCCTTAATCTCTGTTTTCAGATAGGCTTGTGACAAGGCAATCTTTGAAATCCTCCCCACACCTGCCAAAGATGCAAACATGCCTTCTATTCATGGCAGGGGATAGTGCACAGTACGCAGCACTGGGTTGATGCTCACCTTGAAATACATACATATGTGAACGGCTCCAATCTTCCCTTTCTTGATCACCAGGACAATAGAGATCCAAACACTCTACTCAGCCTTGGAGAGAATTCCAACTGCCTCCAAGCTCTGCATTTCAGCATCCACTTTAGGAGGCAGTGTGTAAGTCACTGGATGTGCTTTATGGAATCTTGGTGTTACTGCCTCATCCAGTTCAATTCTGGCCTTTATGCCTTTGAGTTTACCGATACCTTTCTCAAACACCTTCTCATTAGCATTAAGCAGCTGTGACAGACTCTGGTTAGTGCCACTATTTGGGCTGCCATTTTCTGTTGATGTCACACTGAGAGCTTTGATTGAGTGCCAGTCTAGTTGGATTTTTCTCAACCATTCATTATTCTCTGGAACGTAGAAGGTTGAGGGGGAACTTGATAGAGGTATTTAAAATTATGAGGGGGATAGATAGAGTTGACGTGGATAGGCTTTTTCCATTGAGAGTGGGGAAGATTCAAACAAGAGGACATGAGTTGAGAGTTAAAGGGCAAAAGTTTAGGGGTAATATGAGGGGGAACTTCTTTACTCAGAGAGTGGTAGCTGTGTGGAATGAGCTTCCAGCAGAAGTGATTGAGGCGGGTTCGATGTTGTCGTTTAAAGTTAAATTGGACAGCTATATGGACAGGAAAGGAATGGAGGGTTATGGGCTGAGTGCAGGTTGGTGGGACTAGGTGAGAGTAAGGGTTCGGCACGGACTAGAAGGGCTGAGATGGCCTGTTTCTGTGCTGTAATTGTTATATGGTTATATTCACGTCCAAAAGGTGCTGGTCCTCCACTTTTCAATGCATAAATACATGTTGCATTTGGCCTCCATACATCACATTTACTTTCAATTTGCTTTTGGGAGACACTTTTTTGCCAGTGTAGGTCTTTAGCATCACAGAGGTCTTCTCTAATGGTATCTTAGAAAACAATCTGGTGTAGTCAGCCTCTGGAATTATAGACAAGGCTGACCCTGTATCCAGCTCCATTTTCAGTTTTACTCCAGACATATCTATTGTGATCAATATTATACTGGGATCTGCTTCAGTTACACTATACAATTCTAGGCATAACAGTTCACCTTTGTCAGTCCCTATGTTGTCTGATTCTGTTCTACATTTGGTAACTTTATGCAATTCCTTAATTTTGTGTTTGAGCCTTCTCATTTGGTTGTGCTTTTTATCTGCCTTGCACATTCTCTCTATGTGACCTTGTCTGTGACACTTTCTGCAGGCTTTTTCTTTGAACCAACAGTCATTTGCATCATGGGAAGATTTACCACATCAATAACATTTTTGGCTTTCTGCACCATTCAGGGGCATTTTGTGCATTTTACATTCTAACCTCCTTTTCTGTAGTTCAGCTGGATCCTTTGCTACAGTCTCTAATGGTATTGCAATGGTCAATGCCCATTCTAATATTGTCTATTTCAGATAGTAGCCTCTTTTGAATGCATGCCACATACAAGCTTGTCCCTTAATGCATCAGAAAGTCCATCTCTAATGTCACAGTACTGGGAAAATTGCACAGTTCTGCAATGTATTCAGAAATGCTTTCAACTTTTGACTGGCTCCTTTTGTAAACCCTAAATCTCACAGCTCTTACCAGTGGTTTAGGGCTCAAGTGATATTGTAAAATTGTAACAATTTTGTCAAACATCTTGCTTGCTGGCTTTTCAGGGGTTACTAGGTTGCATAAGAGACTGTTCGTCCTTGCACCCATTAAGCTAAGAAGCGCAGGGGCTTTCTTTATCTCCTCCACATTGTTTGCATTACAGTACAGTTCAGCTCTCCCAGCCTTCATAAGCACTACCAAATTAGGCAACCTTCCCAAATGAACCCATTGCCACCCAGACAACAATCATACACATGCGTAAACACAGACTAATATGCATCCAGACGTAGTTCTAAGGGGGTCATTGCTCTTAAAGAAGTAGATCCATACATTATAGATGTGAATGTCTTCATTTATCATGTCACTAACTACACCACTTACCCCATCCACTCATCTTCACATTCAGTTCACAACGTCACTGACCTACCAACAGTCTATCTGTCAGCCAGAAAACAGCACAATGCCTTGGGAAGGCAAATGAATTAGATTGCTGTTCTTGCAACACACATCAAAGTTGCTGGTGAACGCAGCAGGCCAGGCAGCATCTCTAGGAAGAGGTGCAGTCGACGTTTCAGGCCAAGACCCTTCGTCAGGACTAACTGAAGGAAGAGTGAGTAAGGGATTTGAAAGTTGGAAGGGGAGGGGGAGATCCAAAATGATAGGAGAAGACAGGAGGGGGAGGGATGGAGCCAAGAGCTGGACAGGTGATAGGCAAAAGGGGATACGAGAGGATCATGGAGCAGGAGGTCTGGGAAGAAAGACAAGCGGGGGGGGGGACCCAGAGGATGGGCAAGAGGTATATTCAGAGGGACAGAGGGAGAAAAAGGAGAGTGAGAGAAAGAATGTGTGCATAAAAATAAGTAACAGATGGGGTACGAGGGGGAGGTGGGGCCTAGCGGAAGTTAGAGAAGTTGATGTTCATGCCATCAGGTTGGAGGCTACCCAGACGGAATATAAGGTGTTGTTCCTCCAACCTGAGTGTGGCTTCATCTTTACAGTAGAGGAGGCCGTGGATAGACATGTCAGAATGGGAATGGGATGTGGAATTAAAATGTGTGGCCACTGGAAGATCCTGCTTTCTCTGGCAGACAGAGCGTAGACGTTCAGCAAAGCGGTCTCCCAGTCTGCGTCGGGTCTCGCCAATATATAAAAGGCCACATCGGGAGCACCGGACGCAGTATATCACCTCAGTCGACTCACAGGTGAAGTGTTGCCTCACCTGGAAGGACTGTTTGGGGCCCTGAATGGTAGTAAGGGGGGAAGTGTAAGGGCATGTGTAGCACTTGTTCCGCTTACATGGATAAGTGCCAGGAGGGAGATCAGTGGGGAGGGATGGGGGGTACGAATGGACAAGGGAGTTGTGTAGGGAGCGATCCCTGCGGAATGCAGAGAGAGGGGGGGAGGGAAAGATGTGCTTAGTGGTGGGATCCCGTTGGAGGTGGCGGAAGTTACGGAGAATAATATGTTGGACCCGGAGGCTGGTGGGGTGGTAGGTGAGGACCAGGGGAACCCTATTCCTAGTGGGGTGGCAGGAGGATGGGGTGAGAGCAGATGTACGTGAAATGGGGGAGATGCGTTTAAGAGCAGAGTTGATAGTGGAGGAAGGGAAGCCCCTTTCTTTAAAAAAGGAAGACATCTCCCTCGTCCTAGAATGAAAAGCCTCATCCTGAGAGCAGATGCGGCAGAGACGGAGGAATTGCGAGAAGGGGATGGCGTTTTTGCAAGAGACAGGGTGAGAAGAGGAATAGTCCAGATAGCTGTGAGAGTCAGTAGGCTTATAGTAGACATCAGTGGATAAGCTGTCTCCAGAGACAGAGACAGAAAGATCTAGAAAGGGAAGGGAGGTGTCGGAAATGGACCAGGTAAACTTGAGGGCAGGGTGAAAGTTGGAGGCAAAGTTAATAAAGTCAACGAGTTCTGCATGCGTGCAGGAAGCAGCGCCAATGCAGTCATCGATGTAGCGAAGGAAAAGTGGGGGACAGATACCAGAATAGGCACGGAACATAGATTGTTCCACAAACCCAACAAAAAGGAAGGCATAGCTAGGACCCATATGGGTGCCCATAGCTACACCTTTAGTTTGGAGGAAGTGGGAGGAGCCAAAGGAGAAATTATTAAGAGTAAGGACTAATTCCGCTAGATGGAGCAGAGTGGTGGTAGAGGGGAACTGATTAGGTCTGGAATCCAAAAAGAAGCGTAGAGCTTTGAGACCTTCCTGATGGGGGATGGAAGTATATAAGGACTGGACATCCATGGTGAAAATAAAGTGGTGAGGGCCAGGGAACTTAAAATCATCGAAAAGTTTAAGAGCGTGAGAAGTGTCACGAACATAGGTTGGAAGGGATTGAACAAGGGGTGATAAAACAGTGCCAAGGTATGCCGAAATGAGTTCGGTGGGGTAGGAGCAAGCTGAGACAATAGGTCGGCCAGGACAGGCAGGTTTGTGGATCTTGAGTAGGAGGTAGAAACGGGAAGTGCGGGGTGTGGGAACTATAAGGTTGGTAGCAGTGGATGGGAGATCCCCTGAGCGGATAAAGTCGGTGATGGTGTGGGAGACAATGGCCTGGTGCTCCTTAGTGGGGTCACGATCGAGGGGTAAATAAGAGGAGGTATCCGCGAGTTGTCTCTGTGCCTCGGCAAGGTAGAGGTCAGTACGCCAGACTACAACAGCACCCCCCTTATCGGCGGGTTTAATAATAAGGTTAGGATTAGTGCGGAGGGAGTGGAGAGCAGAGCGTTCAGAAGGAGTGAGGTTGGAATGGGGACAAGGTGCGGTGAAGTCGAGACGGTTGATGTCCCGTCGGCAATTAGCGATAAAGAGATCCAGAGCAGGCAGAAGACCAGAGCGGGGTGTCCATGAAGAAGAGGAGGGTTGAAGACGGGAGAAGGGGTCATCGGTGGGGGTGGAGGAGTCCTTGCCGAAGAAGTAGGCTTGGAGACGGAGACGGCGGAAGAAAAGTTCCGCATCGTGGCGAACACGGAACTCACTGAGGTGTGGGCGAAGGGGGACAAAGGTGAGGCCCTTACTGAGGACCGAGCATTCTGCCTCCGACAGTTGAAGGTCGGAGGGGATGGTAAAGACCCGGCACGGATGAGAGCTGGGATCAGAGGGGGGAGGGGGGAGGCTGGGGGTGTCAGTGGAGAGGGGAGGGTTGGGGTGAGAGGAAGATGGAGCCTTTGAGGGCCCAGGAGTTGACGGTGGGATCTGAGGAAGACGGGGCTGCGGAGTGGTGGTGGGGGAAGGGGAGACGGGAGTCACAACAGCAGCATATAAAGACCCGCCTGGATTTCAAGGCTGGTGTCGCAGTTGGTGGTTGCGCAATCACTGTGAAGGTGTCCATGGTCGTTGCTGGAGTCCGGGTTTTGAATATGCCCTGAGGTGTTGGAGCCGCCGAGATCAGTGGCAGAGGCTGCAATCTGAAGTTCATGCCTGCTAGCGTCGGGGCCGGCAGGCTCTGGAGTCCGTAGATGTAGGATCTTGCGATCTTTGCCTAACATGACAAAGTCAAAAAAACGGCGATTGCAGACGTGAATCCGACGGAGGATGAAATAACGGGTAGGACCATTACAGACGGCGAAGAAAGTGTCCCGAAGGTGTGGAAGGGTCTGGGATAGGGACACCAAGTACCTCCTCATGGCGGAGAGAGTTGCCTTCAGAGCTTGACGGGAGAAGCGGCGAGAGGCAGAGTCAATAAAATGTGAGTACCTGGGATCCTCAGAAGATCAAATTGAGAGGCTTGGAAACGAATCCTAAAGCCAACTGGAGTAAGTTGGCGACGGAGGCACGTTCCAAGAAAGGATATATGGCTGTGATAGCGAGTCTGAGTCAAAGTGTGGTCGAAAAGTTGAAGAGCCGAAGAAATTACAGATGGGGAGCAGTGAGAGATGGTTTCACTGAACTCCCGTCGAAGAGAGGATCTAAACTTCTTCGGTGTAGGCATCACCGGAAGAGGCTTTGCAGTAGTGAATTTAAACGCAAACAACAGGAATTCTGCAGATGCTGGAAATTCAAGCAACACACATCAAAGTTGCTGGTGAACGCAGCAGGCCAGGCAGCATCTCTAGGAAGAGGTGCAGTCGACGTTTCAGGCCGAGACCCTTCGTCAGGACTAACTGAAGGAAGAGTGAGTAAGGGATTTGAAAGTTGGAGGGGGAGGGGGAGGGGGAGATCCAAAATGATAGGCCTCCTCTACTGTAAAGATGAAGCCACACTCAGGTTGGAGGAACAACACCTTATATTCCGTCTGGGTAGCCTCCAACCTGATGGCATGAACATCGACTTCTCTAACTTCCGCTAGGCCCCACCTCCCCCTCGTACCCCATCTGTTACTTATTTTTATGCACACATTCTTTCTCTCACTCTCCTTTTTCTCCCTTTGTCCCTCTGAATATACCTCTTGCCCATCCTCTGGGTGCCCCCCCCCCGTCTTTCTTCTCGGACCTCCTGTCCCATGATCCTCTCGTATCCCCTTTTGCCAATCACCTGTCCAGCTCTTGGCTCCATCCCTCCCCCTCCTGTTTTCTCCTATCATTTTGGATCTCCCCTTCCCCCTCCAACTTTCAAATCTCTTACTCACTCTTCCTTCAGTTAGTCCTGACGAAGGGTCTCGGCCTGAAACGTCGACTGCACCTCTTCCTAGAGATGCTGCCTGGCCTGCTGCGTTCACCAGCAACTTTGATGTGTGTTGCTTGAATTTCCAGCATCTGCAGAATTCCTGTTGTTTGCGGTTAGATTGCTGTTCTTTAGAGTTTAGAAGAATGAGGGATGATCTTACTGGACCCTGAGGGGGGGCTGACGTTGTTGATGTCGAAATGTTTCCACTCGTAAGATTTTAATGTTGAGTGAGAGGTTCATTCAACCAGATTTTCAGTCTCATGATGGGAACCCTTTCTCCACGTTCAGTTCGTGGGATCTGGGCATCAACGTTAATTGCCCACCCAACTTACCTTCCAGCAAGATGGTGGCATGTGTGAATGCAACGGCCTCTCAGGGACAACCAAAGATGCTTTTGTCTGTGTAAAATTTGTTTTTTACGATCACAAGTCAATTCTATTCCATGAACATTGCATTCTGCAGAACTACTCCATCAGTGAGCTGCTCGGTGATTGGAGTAGCTGGACTGGTGTCAGCAGCAGAGCTGGCTGAGGTGTCTAAGGGGTCGGATAAGGTGTCAGGGGAGTGGGTCGGGATATCAGAGGAGCCTGTCAAGATGTTGGAGGAGCCCATCAGAATGTTCGAGGAGCCGGTCGGGTTATTGGAGGAACCCATCAGACATCAAAGGAGGCTGTTGGGATATCAGAGGAGCCGGTCGGGTTATCGGAAGAGCCTGTCGGAATATCAGAGGAACCCATCGGGACATTGGAAGAGCCTGTCAGGATATCAGAGGAACACACACAAGGTGCTGGAGGAACTCAGCAGGCCAGGCAGCATCCATGGAAAAGAGTACAGTTGATGTTTTGGGCCGAGACCCATCAGCAGGGATAGGTTTGGGTTCGGAGGAGCTGATCTGGCTGCAGACCATGTATCTGCCTGCTACTCAGGAGCATCTGAGTTGGTGCAATACAACCATGGGAGATTGTCTTGGATATTTCACTTTTGATTACAAGACTCTGTTGGAAAGTGATAACGAAAGTTGTCGTGGGCCTGTTACACTTGTCTGGTGGAAGGACAGTCAACATGGGAGCTGTGCAGCCTCGGTTGTAGCGAGAACTAGGCCTCAAGCCTTGGGCTTGCTTGCTGCTGCAGACCAGGTGAAAGATGCAGAAGCGCTACAGCAGCTGTGGCCTGGCCTATGTTCGAGTAGTGGGATGGCAGGCTGGAGTGTGTGTGTCTGTACACTGCTGGGAGACTGGACCATCGATTGCCAGACATTGCCGCTCAGGGTTTTAGACTATATGTGTTTCTTTTTCTGAGTGAACATGCTTCTTTGCTCAATATTTTGAATAATGTTACTCGCTATTCTTGAATTTTGCCTGCTATTTTGAATATTTTGAACTTTGGCCCCAGAGGAACGCTGTCTCATTCAGATGTATCCATGTGTGGTGTGAATGATGAGCAAACTTGATTTTATTTGATTTGCTCGTGAGAAGACTGGTACTGAGCCACCTCCTGAAATGCTGCAGTCCTTTAGGAGAAGGTGCTGTTGGACAGGGAGTTCCAGGTTTGAGACACAGTGACAATGATGAAATAGTGATATATTTCCAAGGCAGGCTGGTGTGTGACCCAGATTCAGATTCAGTTTAACTTATTTATCAATGTACATCAAAACATTGTTAACAACCAACAAAACCGAAGGAAGCAGCCCACTCATTCCAGTGCCAACATAGCATGTCCTCAATGTTCATAGAATGCACAAGCAGAACTCAAAGGATGAGTGTGTTGTTCTGCTACCCTTGCTCTGAAAGGTGGGAAAGTGCCTGGATTTGAAAAGTACTGTCAGAGCGGCCCACTGTGTGTTTCATAATGGAGTTATACTGGTTTATGCAATGAATGTTTCAGGTGGCAGGTGAGGTACCAGTCAAGCAGGCTGCTTTGCCCAGAAGACCATCAGACACAGGAGTAGAATTAGGCCACTTGGCCCATTGAGTCTGCTCCGCCATTCCATCATGGCTGATTTATTATCCTTCTCGTCCCCATTCTCCTGCCTTCTCCCTGTAACCTTTGAGGTCCTTACTAATCAAGAACCTATCAACCTCCACTTTAGATATACCTAATGACTTGGCCTCTACAGCTATCTGTGGCAATGAATTTCATAGACTCAGCCCCCTCTGGCTAAAGAAATTCCTCCTCATCTCTGTTCTAAAGGGACAACCTTCAATTCTGAGGACCTCCAGGAAACATCCTCTCCACATCAATATTTTGGGCCAAGACCTTTGAAGTCCTGATGAAAGGTCTCAGCCCACAAAGTCAACTGTTTTTTCTTCTCCATAGATGCTGCCTGACCCCTTGAGTTCTTCAAGTATTTTATGTGTTGGAGTGATCTGCCTGCTTTTCACTGGATGTGATAATAATTACCAATAACCAGGTTTGAAACCCTGCAGACAACCCTGTGCCACATTGGTACTGGGTCCTCGCCAATAATGATGACAGACTTGCTCAGCTCACCCGATCACAGAAAGGTAGGTCTGGATGCTTTCACTCACCCTCAGCCGACTGCCGACTGCTGTGACCTGCAGCTGGAGTCTCACCCCCGTGTAGACCAAACACTATCCATGCCGTCGGAATTTGAGGGGTGTCTGTGAATGTGAGGCTGAGGGACGTTGTTTCTTCAGCCTCCCTATCTTTTTCCTCCCCCTTCACTGGCTGGGCTTGTGGGAGTGAATAGGCTGTTTCAGACCAATGAGTCTGGGTAAATATCTGAAATGTTTCTGGAGAGGATGTAAGGAATGTCCCATTCTCATACTACCATCAGGGAGGAGGTACGAGAGCCTGCAGACCCCTTTTCCCATTACTACCATCAGGGTGGAGATACCGGAGCCTGAAGACCCCTTTTTCCATTACTACCATCAGGGAGGTGGTACGAGAGCCTGAAGACACACGCTCAACGTTTTAGGAACAGTTTCTGTATTTCACAACATACATCAGTGATAATAAACCTATTCTCATTCTGAATGTAGCGCTTGTGCCTTGTATTATGCCATCTTCTCCCTTGCAAGTAAGAGAAGGAAGTGAGATGATAGATGGGGAATTAAGTGTGCAGATAGACCCATCGATCTCTTCCACACTGCCTGCGATCACGTTCTCAGCAAAGTCCCCTCCCGACTGGACCGGCCTCCTGCCCACCTGCAGTCCTTCCCTGCTGACTGTGTCAGCAAGGTTTCTTAGCCTGGTCGGACGGTGACTGAACAGATGTGAGTGTGTGTAACAGTGCTTAGCATCGAAAGGTGAGAGCATGAGGACAACACAAGAACATAGGAGAAGGCTACTCAGCCCCTCTCACTCTGATTGGCTCCAACTCCTCTACACCAGTTCCCATCGACCTAAATTCACAGATATTCCAACTATCTATGTAGCTCCACTTTAAAACCCCAAGTGCTCAGACATCCTCAGCCCTTAGAGAATTCTTGCCATTCACCTCCCTCTGTAATTACACAGCTCAGTTCTAAATGATTGCCCCCAGTTGAGATTGTCCTGCAAGTGGGAACATCTCAACCTCTATACTGCCATGCCCCACAGGGTCCTGAATGTTTCACTAATACAGTACCAACTGAAAGACAGGGGTTCAGCTTCTACCACTGTCTGGAAGGAGTTTGTGCGTACCCCGTGACTGCATGGACATCCTTGGGGTTCTCTGCTTTCCTCCCACATTCACAGTAAGCTGTGAGCATGCCGTGTTGGTGGAGGAAGTGTGGCAAGACTTGTGCACTGCCCCAAGCACATCCTCATGATTTGATTTGACGCAGACAACAGATTTCAATGTATAATTTAAAGTAAATGTGATAAATAAAGCAAATTTTTCTCTTTCTAAGCTACAAAGAATACGAATCTAATTGTTTTTGCCTCTCTTGAGGCACTGTGCTGTTTGCTGGCTGACAGACAGACTGTTGGTAGATGAGTGATATTGTAAGTGGCGAAGTTGGTAAAATGTGATAATCAAAGACACATTCAAAAACATTTCAAGGTCATTCATTAAACCTTTTCCCCACTCTACATCCCAGTTCCCAGGGACGCTTCTGGCACTGACAACCACACAGCTTCTCACCACTTCCTGATGTGTGGACACCCCCGTCTCACCTCCTCCACCAGGAGATCTAGATCAAAATCAGAAACACAGGAGAATGCTGCCACTGGAAACCAGGAATAACACACCAGGGTGCTGGAGGAACTCAGCAAGTCAGGCAGCATCAAAAATGTTGACTGCCTGAAAATTTGTGAATGGTGCCACGACAATGACCTCTCACTTTATGTCAGCAAAACCAAAGAGCTGATTATCAACAACAAGAGGAAGACACTAGAGGTTCAAGAGCCAGCTCTCATTTGGGGATCAGAGGTAGAGAGGGTCAGTAACTTTAAATTCTTTTGGCACTATCAAAGGATCTGTTCTTGGAGCTGCGTGTAAGTGCCATCACAAAGAAGATACAACACTACCTCAACGTTCTTAGAAGTTTACGTACATTTGGCATCTCACCTAAAAGACGGACAAATTTGATGCACACAGAAGAGTTGCATCAAGGCCTGGTTTGGAAAACACCAATGCCCAGTGGTAGATATGGCCCAGACCATCACAGGCAGAACCCTGCCCAGCAGCACTGCCACAAGAAAGGAGCATCCATTATCAAGGACCTCTACTACCCGGGACATGTTCTCTTCTCCATACTACCATGGGGCAGGATGTACCCAGGACTACCCAGGACATGTTCTCTTCTCAATACTGACATGGGGCAGGCTTTAGGTCCCACACCTCCAGGTTCAGGAACAGCTATTACCCTACAAGCATCAGGCTCCTGGATAGTTCACTCACCTCTGATCTGATTGCATTGCACAACCTAATGACTTACTCTACAAGTGATGTTTTTAGTATTATTTATTTATCTATCTATCTATCTATCTATCATTAACTTGTTTACGCAAACACGAGGAATTCTGCAGATGCTGCAAATTCAAGCAACAAACGCTGCAGGCCAGGCAGCATCTCTAGGAAGAGGTACAGTTGACATTTCGGGCCGAGACCCTTTGTCAGGACTAACTGAAGGAAGAGCTAGTAAGAGATTTGAAAGTGGGAGGGGGAGGGTGGGATCCAAAATGATAGAAGAAGACAGGAGCGGGAGGGATGGAGCCAAGAGCTGGACAGGTGATTGGCAAAAGGGATATGAGAGGATCATGGGACAGGAGGCCCAGGGAGAAGGAAAAGGGGGAGGGGGGAAAACCCAGAGGACGGGCAAGGGGTATAGTCAGAGGGAGAAAAAGGAGAGAGAGAGAAAGAATGTGTGTATATAAATAAATAATGGATGGGGTACGAGGGGGAGGTAGGGTATTAGCGGAAGTTTGAGAAGTCAATGTTCATGCCATCAGTTTGGAGGCTACCCAGACAGAATATAAGGTGTTGTTCCTCCAACCTGAGTGTGGCTTCATCTTTACAGTAGAGGAGGCCGTGGATAGACATGTCAGAATGGGAATGGGATGTGGAATTAAAATGTACGGCCACTGGGAGATCCCGCCTTCTCTGGCGTACAGAGCGTAGGTGTTCAGCAAAACGATCTCCCAGTCTGCGTCGGGTCTCGCCAATATATAGAAGACCACATCAGGAGCACCGGACGCAGTATATCACCCCAGCTGACTCACAGGTGAACTGTCGCCTCACCTGGCTCCATCTCCATCTTGGCTCCATCCCTCCCCTCTCCTGTCTTCTCCTATCATTTTGGATCCCCCCCTCCCCCTCCCTCTTTCAAATCTCTTACTAGCTCTTCCTTCAGTTAGTCCTGACGAAGGGTCTCGGCCCAAAATGTCGACTGTACCTCTTCCTAGAGATGCTGCCTGGCCTGCTGCGTTCACCATTAACTTGTTTATTTGTGTTTATTCATTAATTTAATTATCATAGAAAACATAGAAACATAGAAAACCCAGCACAATACAGGCTTTCAGCCCACAAAGCTGTGCCAAACATGTCCTTACTTTAGAAGTTACCCATAACCCTCTATTTTTCTAAGCTCCATGTACCTATCCAGGAGTCTCTTAAAAGACCCTATCATATCCGCTTCCACCACTGTCGCTGGCAGTCCATTCCACGCACTCACCACTCTCTGCGTAAAAAACTTACCCCCAACCTCTCCTCTGTACCTACTTCCAAGTACCTTAAAACTGTGCCCTCTTGTGTTAGCCATTTCAGCCCTGGAACAAAAGCTTCTGACTATCCACACGATCAATGCATCTCATCATCTTATATACCTCTATCAGGTCAGCTGTCATCTTCTGTCGCTCCAAGGAGAAAAGGCCAAGTTCCCTCAACCTATTCTCATAAAGCATGGTCCCCAATCCAAGCAACATTCTTGTAAATCTCCTCTGCATCCTTTCTACGGTCTCCACATCCTTCCTATAGTGTAGCGACCAGAACTGAGCACAGTACTCCAAGTGGGGTCTGACCAGGGTCCTATATAGCTGAAACATTACCTCTCGGCTCCTAAATTCAGTTCCACGATTGATGAAGGCCAGTGCACTTTATGCCTTCTTAACTACAGAATCAACCTGAGCAGCATCTTAGAGTGTCCTGTGGACTCAGACCCCAAGATCCCTCTGATCCTCCACACTGCCACTGTATAATTTGTCTTCTGTTGCACATTGATTGTTTGTCAGTCTTTATTTATGTACAGTTTTTCAAAAATTCTATTGTTTTTCTTTATTTTCCTTTAAGTGCCTGCAAGAAAATGAACCTGTAGGTACAACATGGTGACATGCTGTATATCAACCTTGATGATAATTTTTCTTTAACTTTGGCCCATTTCCCTCCATAAGCTCTACCTGATCTACTGAGTTCCCCTGGCAACTTGGTGTGTTGCAAGAAAATATCTAAAGGCCTTGCCACCTGCTTTCTGCCATAGTCAGCTCGGAAGCACAGACTGAGCTTGCAGGGCCTCCCATCGGCCACAGTACTCCCTGACCTACCACCGAACTGAGTTGGGGCTTGTGGCATTATTTCCCCTGTGGATGTGAGCAGTTGGGTAACCAAGACTGCACACAATGGCATACATTTAATGCACTCTGATCACTAGTCTTGTTTTTAGGGGAATTGAACTCTGGTACATTGACAGGATGCAGAGCTGGGCTGAGAAGTTGTAGATGGATTCAACCCTGAAAAGTGTGAAGTGATTCACTTTGGAAGGACAAATTTGAAGGCAGAGTACAGGGTTCTTAGCAGTGTAGAGGCACAGAGGGATATTGGGATCCACTTCCATAGTTTTCTCGAAGTTACTGTGCAAGTTGCTAGGGTTGTTAAAAAGGCATATGGTCCATTGGCCTTCATTGGTCAGGGATTGAGTTCAAGAGCTGCAAGATAATGTCGCAGCTCTATAAAACCCTAGTTAGACCACACTTGGAATGCTCTGCTGTTCTGTTTGCCTCATTATAAGAAGGATTTAGATGCTTTACAGAGGGTGCAGAAGAGGTTTTCCAGGATGCTGCCTGGATTAGAGAGCATGGCTTATGAAGATAGTCATAGTCATAGTCATAGTCATAGTCATAGTCATACTTATTGATCCCAGAGGGAAATTGGTTTTCATTACAGTTGCTCCATAAATAATAAATAGTAATAGAACCATAAATAGTTACATAGTAATATGTAAATTATGCCAGTAAATTATGAAATAAATCCAGGACCAGCCTATCGGCACAGGGTGTCTGACCCTCCAAGGGAGGAGTTGTAAAGTTTGATGGCCACAGGCAGGAATGACTTCCTATGATGCTCTGTGTTGCATCTCGGTGGAATGAGTCTCTGGCTGAATGTACTCCTGTGCATTATGTAGTGGATGGGCACAGGCTGAGCAAGCTACGATTTTTCTCTCTGGGGTGAAGGAAGACAAGAGTTCACTTATTAGAGGTGTAAACAAGATGGTTGCATCGTTGCACTGAATGGAACCAAGGCTGCATGGTTTGAGTGGACAGCTAGAGACATTTTCCCAGGGTGGAAATGACTAATACAAAAGGACATAACTTAAGGTGACTGGTGAAAAGTATAGGAGGGTGTCATAGGAAAGTTTTTACACAGAGAGTGAAACGCACTGCCAGAGGTGGAGGTAGAGGCTGATACATTAAGACCATTTAAGAAACTCTTAGATAGGCAGATGGATGATGGAAAATGGAGGGCTGTGTGGAAGGAAAGCAGTAGATTGATCTTAGAGTAGGTTAAAGGTTTGGCACAACATCATGGGCCAAAGAGCCTGGACTGAGTTGTAATGCTCTATGTTTTGTTTGGTCAGCTCGTTTCACCTCACCTCTCTGCAAGATTTTGGTGCACGGCGGAGTAACAGGCTGATTTTGCTGAACAGACAGAACTATTATACTTTCTCTTTCCATTCAGTGCACCATTAGAGGGGAAGAACAAAGTGTGTGAGGAGGAGGTGATTCCGATCCTGGCGGAGCTGCTCAGTGACCAAAATGGCGAGGTCAGGGCAACGGCAGCAGGAGCACTGATGTTTGCCACCATTACCACACAAGGTGAGTGACTGACCGCCACTGTTGTGTAGTCCGGGGGGGGGGGGGGAGGACGGGGGAGGCAGTTACCTCATTAATGCTTGGAAAAATTCCATCTTCCCCAGAACATATTGGTGCAATTCGACACCATCATCATAGAGAGCATCCTCACATCAGCCACTACGGCCTGGTTTGGTATAGCTTCCTGTCACAACATATGAAAACTAGAGTAAACTGTTAGATCAGCAGAAAAAGTCATTGGCTGCATTCTACCATCACTGCAGGACAAGAAAGTGGGCAGGAAAAATCATTTTCCCCCAAAACCCACTGCCAACAGCCTCGGCCTCCTTCCTACAATGGTTAAGGTCAAACAGCCATTGCTCCCTTAAATTCCGGGAAAGCCTCTGGGAAGGACAGAATTTCCACTGAGCTATTTAAGTCAATGGGTCCAGCTGCACTAAGGACCTTCCAGAACATTCTGACAAGCACCTGGGAAGACGAAGACATGCCCAATGAACTCAGAGTTGCCTTGCCCGTGCCTCTTTTCAAGAGCAAAGGCAGCAAAGCTGACTGTAGTAACTACTATAGCATCTCACTGCTGATAATCACTGGGAAAATGTGAGCCCACATCATTCTCAGCTGCCTAATCAGAGAAGAATCTGCTCGAGACACAGTACGAGTTCTGCCCTGAAAGAAGCACCATTGATATGATATTCGCTGTCCACCAGGTCTAGGAAAAGTGTATCAAGCAGAACCTGGATCTTCATAGATTTAACCAAGACTTTTGAAACAGTTAACAGAGATGCACTCTAGACAATCTTGTTAATGTTGGGATGTGCACGCAAGCTTGCCTCTTCCACAATGATATTGTCCTCTCAAATAGGAAAGCCTCAGAGCTGATCAATATCTCAAATAGTTTGAAGTGAGGGTGTGAGCTGGTCCCCATGTTCGTTAACCTCATTTTCATATGCATGCTCAAACAAACGGTCAGGGAACTTGAACATGGGCTGTCCTTGTAGAACCGACTTGGTGGATCATTGTTTGATCTGCATCACCTAAACTCCAAATCTAAGACGGTTAATAGAGTCATCCTCAAAGCACTCTATGCGGTCAACTGCATTCCAACGGCCCACACAGAGTGTGATCTGCAGCTGGTTAGTGACAGGTTCACAGAGGGCTGGTGTCTGTTTGGGCCTCACCATCAGTCTGGAGAAAACAGAGGCCTTATTTCAGCTTGTTGTCAAAGGCACAACACTGAGGGAACTAAAGGAATTTAAATACCTCAGCAGTTTTATCTCCGGTGCTGCTTCCTTGGATAAAGGAAGAAATGCCAGCATTTGCAAGGCTAGTCAGGGCTTGGGCTGCCTGTGAGCACGTGTGCTAAACCAGCACAATATCCAGGTATGACTAAGATCAACTTGCACAATGCTGTTGTTGTCCTCACTAGTGTTGTCCTCACTAGTCTCCTGTGTGGTTCTGATACATCGACAGTATACAAAAGGCAACTCAAACTGCTGGAGCACCTCAACACGTGCAGCCTGGGGTCCATTATGGGTATCAGTCCACATGACTGTGTCACCAACCTGGAAGTCCTCAATAAGGTAAAGACTGCCAGTACGGAAGGCATGAAAGCACAACTTTGTTGGGCCAGACATGTTACATGAAGGACTCCCGAATCCCGAGCAGCTGTCGGTTGTCACAGACAAGCAGAAACCACGTAAGAGGTATAAAGACTGTGTGAAAGCCAGCATTGCTCCCTGGCAACTGGAACACAGGGCACGGGACAGAGATGGTTGTGCGCCTTGTTACACTTGCTCACAGCAACTTAGAAGATAAGCATCATGCGGACCTGGAGACGGCCCGACAGATAAAGAAAGCAGCAGCAACAGCTGTGCCTGCAGAATCAGGACAACTCCCTTGTCCCCACTGGGAACATCTCTGCCCTACAAGAATTGGCCTCTACAGTCACCTGCAAACTCACATCAGATGAGCTACACAAACACAATCATCGTGGAAATTGACAGACAGCCAACTATCACTGCAGGACTTGCATGTGTCCAGGGCAAAGAGGTGGGCATGAAAAATCATTGCGGGCATGACTGTCCCTGACAACTGCCCTTCTGCAAAGCACTATAGGGCTATTTAAACAAAAACCAAACCATTTTAAAAGTTTCTTCCCCCAGGCAGTTGATCAGCACCCCCCCCCTCACCCCTCCTGTCTATCTATTACCCCTGTCACTGCACTGATAACACTTTAAACCACTTTTTATAAAGCCACATACATTGCTGGTATTTATGCAGATTTTATTCCATATTGGTAGCTTAGCTTCTAACTTTATATTGTATTGAATTCTATAATTGTTGAATGTTGCTCCTGTTGCATGTCACGCCAACACACCGCAGGAAGCTCCGAATACAATACAGAACATGTAAATGGACAGTGTATGGTGAATCAAGCTGAAACGTGATCTGTACTGCTCAGGGCAGTATGTTGTTTAGATGTCTGTTATCGTAGCCCAATCAGAATCATGAAACAGAAGATGTTCCCATTTGCCTCAGTTGTAGAAGAATATTTTGGCTCATATCCTTTCTTTTATCGCTCACTGCTTTCAATCTTGTTGTTATCCTTTATATCATGTCAGTATTCACCAACCCTCTTCCCAGCTAACATTCAAGTTTCTGTCGACAGTGCAAAGGAGCAGAGTGAGCGTGTTGATCTTTGGCTCCTGTTTACCCCGTTTACTGTGGCAGTACACTAGAGTAGCTGTTCATTTAACACGATTACAGCAGTCAGGCGTAAGACTGGGGTTTGATTCCCACTGCTGCCCGCAAGGAGTTTGTACATTCTCCCTGTGACCGTGTGTGTTTCCTCTGGATGCTGCCGTTTCATCCCACGTTCCAAAGATGTACAGTTAGGGTGAGCGCGTCGTGGGCATGTTATTTGGTATTGGAAGAACGTTGCCCGGCCCCAGCCTCACTGAGTCGACTTGTCTTTCACTGTATGTCTCGACGTGCTGTACATGGCAAATAAAGCTACTCTTTTCTGTCCCTTTACTCTCTCTTTCTCCCACTTTGCACTGGGCATTGTGTAAGCGTATTGTTTAAATTCAGATATTGCCTAGAATCAGGACAAGGCCAGTGTACAGTGTCACTGGGTTACTGGGTGCACCTTGGTTTTAGTCGGGGCCAGTGTACCGTGTCACTGGGTCACTGGGCACAGCTTGGGTTTAGTCGGGGCCAGTGTACAGTGTCACTGGGTGCAGCTTGGGTTTAGTCAGGGCCAGTGTACAGTGTCACTGGGTGCAGCTTAGGTTTAGTTGGGGCCAGTGTACAGTGTCACTGGGTTACTGGGTGCGTCTTGGGTTTAGTCAGGGCCAGTGTACAGTGTCACTGGGCGCAACTTAGGTTTAGTTGGGGCCAATGTACAGTGTCACTGGGTTACTGGCTGCAGCTTGGGTTTAGTCAGGGCCAGTATACAGTGTCACTGGGTTACTGGGTGCATCTTGGTTTTAGTCGGGGCTGGTGTACCGTGTCACTGGGTCACTGGGTGCAGCTTGGGTTTAGTCAGGGCCAGTGTACAGTGTCACTGGGTTACTGAGTGCAGCTTGGGTTGAAGCTTCAGACACATTCTAACATGGAATGTGCCAGGAACACCCAATCATGGAATTGTCATTAACAGTGGATAAACAGATGGAATATGATGAATGGATGCATAATTCCACAATACCTGATACTGGGATGTTTATCATTCTGAGTTGGTTTGCTTCCCAATCCCACACCGCCTGGGATGAGTGAAGCTGGTCTTATCAGCACCCCAACCCCACCCCACCCCACCTACCAGCCTGTGTGTCTTTGGGACATGGGAGCAAACCAGAGCACCCACAGGAGACCTACGTGGTTACTGGGAGAATGGGCAAACTGCAGACTGCAGTCAGGATTGAACCTGGGTCGCTGGAGACGTGAGGTAGCAGCTCTACAAGTGTGTCACTGTTGACGCAATCGGCTGGGGCTGCCTGAGCAACAGGTAGATGTTATGGGGCCAGAATCACCCCCTCAGTACCTGGCTCCTCTCCCCAGCCAGGCTGACACAGCCATGCTAATAAGCAGTGCGATTGCTTCTGGCTGGAGGAGACAAGCCTGGATCCTGACAGGAGCAAGCATTCTGGTCACAACCGAACATGCAAGGTGGTGGATCCAGTACTTCTGCAATCAGAAGGTTCTTCAGAAGAATGGGGCATAAAATGTGTTGCCAATAGCCAAATGTTACAAAAACAGGAAATGAACTAGAAAAAGGAGCCAAGGGAACAGAGAAAATGGGAGAAGAAACAGTCGTGGTCATCTCATACTCAGACTGGAGATAACAAAAGTTCCCTTGATAACAATTGATCTCTGACTTCCGCTACTGAAATCTAAAAAGTTTCTAGAGAAATATAGAAGCAATACTGAAATTATTGAAAAATTTGTCAGAGTCAAAGAGCACTACGGCATAGAAAGAGGCCTGCGGCCTATCTAGTCAGTGACAGACTATTATTCCATCAACTTGCACCCAGACCTCCGCCCTCCATACTCTCCCATCCATGTAGGTATCCAAACTTCTCTTGAATGTCAAAATCAAACTGCATTTACCACTTCCACTGGCAATTCGTTCTACACTCTCTCCATCCTGTGGGTAGAGAAGCACCCCCCCCATGTTCCCCTTAAACATTTCACATTTCACCTTTTCACCCTTAACTAGTTCTAGTTTCACCCAACCTCAGTGGAGAAAGCATGCTTGCATTTACTCTGTCTATACTGCGCAATTCACTGAACAATTACATGTATATAAGTGATTATATAAAAAATACAAGCAAGCATAGGAAAGTTAAACCACAAAAACATTTATGATACCGCACCTCAACCCAAGATTCATCCTTGGTCCCTGAGAACTTACCCTGAATGGTAAGTGTGCAAGTGGCAAGTGTGACAGGTTGCCTTGATTAATGCTAGAAAATAAATCAAAAATGTAACAGTACGAACAAAGAATCTTTACCTGAAAGAGTTAACTACTGCTCTGGCAGAAAACAAAGGATCGATGAGAGAAAATGTATCAATAAACCAAGATATAATTTAAAATAGTTTCAAGTGCTTTTGTAACTGGCTGTCAAAGCCACACACAGGAATACTTTATGCCCGATCGATGCGGCTTTCTTGAATATTTTATGCTTTTATGCAGTCTAGAGAATTAATTAACATCCGAACAGTTGCAAAATGAGACAAGGCTGCAAATAGTGAGAGTAGCAGATGAGTCATGCCTCCCACGGTGTGAGATAATTTCTGCTCTGTGCACCCGATTTGTCAGGTAATTCTGCCTGTTCTAGGCAGGCACACGTCCTGACTGCATTCACCCGAATGAAATGATAATGCGTCTTCTATCTATCGGTCCATCAGCGTTCCAGCTGCCACACAGCACAACGTATCAATGAGCTCTGCGTCAGCACAGATCAATAACTCAGTGCTCTTACTCATCTGAATGGGCCCTCCAGCTAAATGATCACGTCCTCTGGTTTTCTCTGCTGGATTTACGTAGATCAGGCCACTCTCACTGGTCCCAGGTTTCAAATAAATCCAGGTCATCTCAGGTGGTTCCTCAGGGAAGGTCCGTGGTTTCCCTCTAAATCAAGATCCGTTCAAGGTGGCACGGAAGTGCAGTCTCCATCGAGATCGTGGCTCAGACTTGATCTTAAGTTGGTAGGCGACAGAGGGGGGAGTAGTTAGAGGTCAGGTTAGAGCCTAAAGACAGTGATGTGGGGCAGTTAGAAATCAGATTAGGGTTTAGAGACAGGGATGTGAAAGAGCTGGAGGTCAGGTCTCCGCTCTGTGCTCTGTGTTCGAAGGCCAGTTACGTGAGCTTGTGACGAAAGATGTCGGGCTGTCCCAGTCAGTGAGTCCCGGCTTCGGATCGAGGAGGCACGAGGGCCTGTCAGTTGCCGCAGCCGGAGCTCAAGCCTGGAGTTTGGGATCCTGTCAGATGTTCAAAGCCTCAAGTTCAATCGGAAGTCCAGAAACTGAAGGCTGATGACTGAAGCCTAGAAACTGGAAGCCTGGAGGCCTGTCATGGAGTTGGCGAACTGTCCATGGTGTGGGTGGCTAGAAGGAAGGAAAAGGACTTGTTTTACTGTTGCTGTTGTTTTGTTGCTCGTTGTCTTCTGTGTTGTTCTCCCAAGCATTATGGGCATGAAGTGCTGGCGCTGGAGTGTGTGGTGACACTTGTGGGCAGCCCCCAGCACATTCCTAGATGGTGGTGGTTGTTAATGCAAATGACATATTTCATTGTGTGTTTTAATGTACAAGTGATGAATCTGAATATAAATCGTACAGCGTACTGCTTTGAAAAAACATATCCATTCCTTTGCTGTTGACTAGCTCAAAGCTGTACTCAGAAGTCTGGGAGCACTTCCACAAGTGTATTGCATTGATTCAGGGGCAACTAGGGAAAGGCAATAAATGCAGCTCACATAAGGGAATAAAGTGAAAAGCATGATTTAGTAAAATCGTGCCTTCATACAAGGAGCCAACTAATGTGCCATGGTATCAGAGCCCCAGCTTTGGGTGCTGTCTGCATGGAGTTTGCACCTTCTCCCCTGTGACCATGTGGGTTTCCCCCACGTGCTCAGGTTTCCTCCCACGTGCAGATTGCTGGATTAACTGCCCACTGTGAATGGTGCAGATGAACGATGGAATCCGAGGGGAACTGATGAGAACGCAGGGATATAGGATTAGAGTAAATGGGTGCTTGATGGTCGGCACAGGCTCAGTTGGCTGAAGGGCCTGTTTCTGCAACGTATTTCTCCATGATTATGATTGAGGTCTAAAGTTCTTCAATCATGGCCTGGGTGGTGAGGATCTCTGATGACGGACGTGCTTTTCTACGGCAGCATTTCATGTAGACGTGCTGAGTGGTTGGGAGGGCTTTACCATTGCTGGCTTGGCAGGCTGCCATCATCCACATGTGGCCTCCTCACTTAGTACTTATTCATTTACCTTGCTACTTATTTATTGATGTTCCATTCAAAAAGATCCCAACTGATATTTCCTTAAATACCAATTTCTTAGAAAAGGATTGATCTCGATCTTAAATATACTCAGTGACTGAGCCATGACAGACTTCTTGCGGAGAGGACTGCAAAGGTCCACCATCTTCTGAGTGAAGACATTTCCCCTATTCTCTATCGTCAATAAATTTACTTTGAGACTGTGACCCACGGGAAGTTATGGAAACTACAATGATTAAAGAAGAGGAAGTACTAGCGCTTTTAAGGAATATAAAAGTGGATAAGTCTCCAGGTCCCGACGGGATATTCCATAGGACCTTGAGGGAAGTTAGTGTGGAAATAGCAGGAGCTCTGACAGAAATATTTCCAATGTTATTAGCAACGGGGATGGTGCCAGAGGATTGGCATATTGCTCATGTTGTTCCATTGTTTAAAAATGGTTCTGAGAGTAAATCTTGCAATTATCGGCCTATGAGTTTGATGTCAGTGGTGGGTAAATTGATGGAAAGTATTCTTAGGGATGGTATATATAATAATCTGGATAGACAGGGTCTGATTAGGAACAGTCAACATGGATTTGTGAATGGAAGGTCAATGTTTGACAAACCTTATTGAATTTTTTGAAGAAGTTACTAGGAAAGTTGACAAGGGTAAAGCGGTGGATGTTGTCTATGTGGACTTCAGTAAGGCCTTTGACAAGGTTCCGTATGGAAGGTTAGTTAGGAAGGTTCAATCGTTAGGTATTAATACTGAATTAGTAAAATGGGTTCAGCAGTGGCTGGATGGGAGATGCCAGAGAGTAGTGGTGGATAACTGTCAGATTGGAGACTGGTGTCTAGTGGTGTGCCTCAGGTATCTGTACTGGATCCAATGTTGTTTGTCATATACGTTAATGATCTGGATGATGGGGTGGTAAATTGGATTAGTAAGTATGCAGATGATACTAAGATAGGTGGAGTTGTGGATAATGAAGTAGGTTTTCAAAGCTTGCAGAGAGATTTAGACCAGGTAGAAGAGTGGGCTGAAAGATGGCAGATGGAGTTTAATGCTGAAAAATGTGAGGTGCTACATTTTGGTAGGACTAATCAAAATAGGACATACATGGTAAATGGTAGGGCATTGAAGAATGCAATGGAACAGAGGGATCTAGGAATAATGGTGCATAGTTCCCTGAAGGTGGAATCTCATGTGGATAGAGTGGTGAAGAAAGCTTTTGGTATGCTCGCCTTTATAAATCAGAGTATTGAGTATAGGAGTTGGGATGTAATGTTAAAATTGTACAAGGCATTGGTAAGGCCAAAATTGGAGTATTGTGTACAGTTCTGGTCACCGAATTATAGGAAAGATGTCAACAAAATAGAGAGAGTACAGAGAAGATTTACGTGGGTTTCATCAAGTTACAGAGAAAGATTGAACAAGTTGGGTCTTTATTCTTTGGAGCATAGAAGGTTGAGAGGGGACTTGATAGAGGTATTTAAAATTATGAGGGGAATAGATAGAGTTGACATGGATAGGCTTTTTCCATTGAGAGTGGGGGAGATTCAAACAGGAGGACTGGAGTTGAGAGTTAAAGGGCAAAAGTTTAGGGGTAACATGAGGGGGAACTTCTTTACTCAGAGAGTGGTAGCTGTGTGGAACGAGCTTCCAGCAGGAGTGGTTGAGGCAGGTTCGATATTGTCATTTAAAGTAAAATTTCCATTTTAGGAACTTGACTTCCTTTTGTATTATCTAAATTGAATAAACAAATGGTTAATCCAATAATTAAACATACATTACGAATATGGTTTCAATTTCGTAAATTTTTTGGTTTGAACAAATTTATATTATCAAGCCCTGTTATATCTAATTTTTTTTCAACCCTTGGTTATGGATCAAGCCTTTTCAATATGGAAAATGAAAGGTATAACATGTTTTCGTGACTTATTTCTGGATAACTGTTTCATGTCTTTTTAACAGTTATCTAATAAATTTAATTTGCACAGATCCCATTTTTTTTAGATATTTACAAATAAGAAACTTTTTAAATACCATGCTGCCTACCTTCTCGACCTCATACCTTACTGATATCATCAATAAAATTTTAGGTTTATATCCCTTTCAGAAGGGATTAATAGCATTATTTATGATATAATTATGAAATTACAGCCAGGTAAAATTAAAAATGAATGGGAAAGGGAACTTCAACTTTGCCTACCTATAGAGAAATGGGATAAAGTTTTTCAATTAGTTAGTTCTTCCTCTATATGTGCTAAACATACACTGATACAATTTAAAGTAGTGCATAGGGCCCATGTGTCTAAAGATAAATTAGCCCGTTTTTATTCCCATATAAACCCTATTTGTGACAGATGTCACTCTGAGGTGGCTTCTTTAACTCATATGTTTTGGTCCTGTCCTCTTTTCAAAAAATTCTGGAAAGATATTTTTGATATTATCTCAACAATTTTGCGTTTTGATTTACAACCCCATCCTATTACGGCAATTTTTGGTTTGCCAATGGTAGAACAAAGATTTTTATCCTCTTCAGCCTGTCAGGTGATCGCATTTGTTACTTTAATGGCCAAAAGATCCATTTTATTGAACTGGAAGAAGACCAATCCTCCTACTATATTCCAATGGTTTTCCCAAACTATATTGTTTAAATTTAGAAAAAATCAGAAGTGACATTTTTGATTCTTTGGTTAAATTTGAAGAGACTTGGAAACCATTTATTCAACATTTTCATGTGATGTAATTTGACCTTTCTGAATCCTTCTTATTAACTTAAAATATATGAATAGAGGAGCGGAGTTGACGACATTACTGAACGCGTTCGACTTAAGATAATGGTCTAACCTTGTTTTGTTCCGTTTTGTTTTTTTTTTTGGGTTTAGTATTTAGTTTAGTTTAGTTTTTTTGGGGGGGGGTGTTCTTTGTAATTTTTTCTTTTTATTTCTTTTTTCTCTATGATTAATCATATCAAGAGTTTGAAAGTCTATTATACTTGTATTACTTGAAATCTTTTTTGTACATGCTTATCAACAATAAGATTATTCCAATCTCTCTGTATCAACATTGTTATTCTGTTTATAATTTTGGAAAAATAATAAAAAGATTTAAAAAGAAAGAAAAAGAAAAAGTAAAATTGGATAGCTATATGGACAGGAAAGGAATGGAGGGTATGGGCTGAGTGCAGGTGGTGGGACTAGGTGAGAGTAAGCGTTCAGCATGGACTATAAGGGCCGAGATGGCCTGTTTCCGTGCTGTAATTGTTATACGGTTATATGGTTATATATGGTTGTAGACTCTCCAGCTGTACACAGGTGGAGTCATTGCCTTAGATCCAGAGACTCGGGGTCATTCTTGACTTTCAATGTCGTCTATGTGGGGTAACTAACAATCAGGGGCTGAACAGCATCTGTGGGAGGAAAGGAATTGTCAATATTTTGGGCTGAAACCATGCACCAGGACCTGTATGTGTGGAGTTTGCTCATATTAGTTTCCATTTTCCTCATGGATCCCAAAGACTTGTGGGTCTCTTGGTCGAGAAGCTGATATAAGTTACCCCTTCCTGGAGACGGATGGCAGGGAACGATGGGGTGGATTTGGTGGGCCTGTGAAAAAGATAAGATAGCTCTGAAGGCTGGTATAAACTTGATGGGATGAATGTTCTCTGTCAAAAAAGACAAAATAAGAATAAATATTTTTGTTTTAATGTGATCTGGTTAATCTCTCCTCAAAGAGCAATCCAGTGAGCCTTTGTTGTGCTCCTCGGTAGCAAATATATCTGTCCTTCAATGGCAAGAACAGACCTGAGCACAATATTCCAACATGGTCTTACCAGTGCTCTGTATAATAGCAGCAAGACATCTCCAGCTTTCTATCCAAATCCTCTTTCAATAAAGGCCAGTGTATCATTTGCCTTCTAATTATTTCCTATACTTGCACGTTAACTTTGTGTGATTTGTGTACAAAGATATTCAAGTTGCTCTGAACACCAAGTCTTTCAAACCTCTTGCCATTTAGAACTATCTCTGCATTACTAATTTTTCTAGCTAGTGAATGACTTTATATTTTTCCACAATTTATAACATTCACTTTATAATTGTTGCATAGAACATTACAGCACAGTACAGGCCCTTCAGCCCTCAATGTTGTACTGACCTTTTAAGCCACTCTAAGATCAATCTAACCCTTCCCTCCTACATAACCCTACAATTATCTGTCGTCCACTTGCCTGTCCAAGAGTTTCTTAAATGTCACTAATGTATCTTCTCCTACCACCACCCCTGGGTGGGTGTTCCATGCACCCCACACTTCCTGTGTATAAAACATACCACTGACGTCCCCCCTGTACTTTGCTCTGGTCACCTTAAAACGATGCCCCCTTGTTCTAGCCTATTACATATGCATATCACAACGCCATCAGTAACTCACATTGCTTTGTAACATTTGACCTTGTTTTTTTTTCTCTGTGCAGGGGTAGACTTGAATTGTCTGACAAATGGAACTTTGCCTTCCTTTACCAGACAACTGTGTCCCAGTTCTGCCTGCAGTGGGGTGCTCTGATCATGGTCTTGTCCTTCTTTTGTGGCTCTACGTGTTTAACAATTATTTCTCCCATTCTTAAGCTACAGAATGTCACAACCTCCATTTGTTTACCATTACTCCAGTGGTTATGCCCTGTAATCTAAACACCTCCCTGATCAAACTACTACTCAGTCCCTTCATGCCACCTCTACTACTGGCCCATTTCCCATCATGCTTTTGTAATCTGTATAACACTTTAAGTTGACCCTATTACAAACTTCCCAATCTTCTTATAATTCCACATTATATTCTACCTGTCATTGCTCAACCCATTGGTAAATTGGAAAAATTTTGTCTTTCACACCATTCAGAGAGATCAGTGCATTGAGGTGATACAAGGTCAAACAGTAACACGGAGTGTTACAGTTACAAAAAAAGGACAGTGTAAGTGTAAATGCAATGTATGTGCAGTGTGAGTACAGTGTGCAGTGTATTACAGTGTAAGTACAGTATGTATACAGCATGTGTGAAGTGTGTACAGTGTATGTGCAGTGTAAGTATGATTGTGGTGTAAGGTGCAGAGAAAGTGCAGTGTAAGTAGGCAGTAACGTGCAAGGTCATCCACCTGGACATTCTCTCTTCTCCCCTCTTCCATCAGATAGAGGGTATAAAACATGTCCCACATGTCCCACATCGGTTAGAGGGTATAAAACATGTCCCACAAGGCTGAAGAACAGTTTCTGTGCCAGTGTCATCTGGCCCTTGAAGGGATCTCTTGTACAATAAGATGGACTCTTGGCCTCACCATCTCCCTCATTATGACCTTACACTCTGTCATTTACCTGCACTGCACTTTCTTGGTAGATTTTACACTTCATTCTGCACCGATGCGGCAGAGAGGGCCTCAAGATGGCTGTGGTTCAAAAGAGGGGAGCCATGGAGTCATAAGTAGCTAGCCATCTGGACACAGGCTGGGGTCTGATCAGCCCCGGCTGGGTCACCTGGAGGAGGTTGAATGATGTTGAAAGACCCGAAACACCTGAAACATCACTGAAGATGTGTCCAGAAGCATCAATAGATGTATGTACACAGCTTACACCCTGAGTTAATCAGTGACAACCAGGAAAGACTGGGTGACAACCACGAAAAGAGTGGTGACGACTGGAGAGTCAGTGACAGCCTGGAGAGACGGCAACCAGGGCAGAACGGGCTGGCAACCCAATCTGCGTCCTCTGAGAGGAGGACCCCCACAAAAGCCACAAAGAATCTAAGGAAAAGATACCCCCAGGGGTGCCCGAGAGGGGGGGAGGATGAGCACCCCAGTCAGATGGACGCAACGACATCAGACCTAGGCAATGAACAAACGACGATGAGGAAGCAGTGTGCATGTGACAAAATCTGCTAGAACGATCGCGGCTTGAAGATCCACCAAGCGAGGATGAAGTGTTTGGCGGGAGCAGGAGCAGCACAACACACAAGTGTCCAACCTGGTGAGACGAAGGAGGGGCCAGGCCTGGAGTCACTCCATAGTGCCCGGAAACTCCAAGTGTTGCAAGCTAATCCCTCGAACATGAAGTCTAACAGGAGGTGGATCAAATGGCCTGCAGCTAACTTGACTTCACTGTGGAAGCAGTTTGATGTCGATGTTAACCAAATTCTGGAGGCAACAGCAAAGGGAGGGGTTGATAGGAAGCTGCAAGCCATGACAACAATTATTGTTAGGATCGCAGCTGAATGGTTCAGAGAAGAGGAGAAGGAAGGCTCCAAAACATCTTACTCGAAGAACCAAAGAGCATTGAGGATCCACAACATCAGGCAGGAGATGAAAGCGCTGAAGTCCCAATACAAGGAAGCAGGAGAAGAGGAGCGCATTGGCTTGGCCCAGCTGAAGTGCATACTACGAAAGAAGATCAGGGTCCTCTGCTGGTTAGAGTGGCATCAGAGGCGGCATCATGAAAGGGCCCGAAAACGTGCTGCCTTTATTGCCAACCCCTTCAAGTTCACCAAGGAGTTGCTGGGGGAGAAGTGCAGTGGGAAACTGGCCTGTTCGCAGGAAGACAGACCAACATCTGAAGAAGATATGTAATGATCCTGAAAGAGAGCAGGAGTTGGGGGAGTGCGACATCCTAATAGATCCACCTGAACCGGATGTGCAGTTCGACATGTCAGAGCTGCAACTAAAGGAAGTCAGAGAGGTCGTCCGCAAAGCAAGGGCAAGCTCCGCTCCAGGACCAAGCAACACCTCGTACAAAGTGTACAAGAACTGCCCCAAACTCCTGCTGCGTCTGTGGAAGATCCTGAGAATCTTCTGGAGAAGGGGGAAGATCCCAGAACAGTGGAGAGAGGCTGAAGGGGTGTGGATCCCGAAGGAGGAAAATGCCACCCAGATAGATCAGTTTCGCATCATCTCCCTGCTGTGTGTCGAGGCGAAGATCTTCTCCAGTGCCGTTTCTAACCGGCTGTGCACCTGCCTAGCAAAGAACACCGATATTGATACATCAGTCCAGAAGGGTGGCATTTCAGGGATGCCGGGCTGTCTGGAGCACGTCGGTGTGGTGATACAGCTCATCAGGGAGGCCAGAGAGAATGAGGGCAACCTGTCAGTGTTGTGGCTCGACCTGGCAAATGCATATGGCTCCATTCCACGCAAGCTGATGCAGCTCACCCTGACCAAATATCACAGCCCCAGCAGAATCAGAGACCTTATCGCTGATTATTACAGCAGCTTCAGGATGAGGGTCTCTTCAGGAGCAATTACATCAACCTGGCACAAGGTGGAGATCGGCATCATCACAGGGTGCACTCTCTCAGTGACACTGTTCTCCCTAGCCATGAACATGCTCACTAAGTCTGCTGAACCAGAGTGCAGAGGGCCCAGAATGAATTCCGTTCAACAGCAACCACCTATCAGGGCATTCATGGACGACCTCACAGTCACCATAGAATCAGTCCCAAGCTGCTGGTGGATTCTGCAGGGGCTCGAAAAGCTGGTGGAGTGGGCCCGGATGCGTTTCAAACCTGCCAAATCAAGATCGCTGGTGCTGAGGAAAGGGAAGATGGAGAACAAGTTCCGGTTCAGCATCGCAGGCACAGCCATTCCAACCATCACAGAAAAGCCAGTCAAGAGCTTAGGCAAAGTTTTTGACAGCTCTTTAAGGGACACAACATCCATTCAGGCAACCTGCACCGAGTTGGATGGCTGGCTGAAATCTGTGGACAAGTCTGGCCTACCTGGGAAGTTTAAAGCCTGGGTGTATCAGCATGGCATTCTTCCCAGAATCCTGTGGCCCCTCCTCGTCTATGCAGTTCCGATCTCGACAGTCGATACCTTAGAGAAGAGGGTTAGCAACCACCTCAGGAGATGGCTTGAGCTGCCAAAGAGCCTGAGCAGCATCACACTCTATGGACACCACAACAAACTGCAACTGCCCTTCAAATCCTTGGAGGAAGAATTCAACGTAACAAGAGCCAGAGAAGTGCTACAGTATAGGGACTCAAGTGACCCGAAGGTGGCTAGAGCAGGGATCCAAGTAAGTACTGGCAGGAAGTGGAAGGCAGAGGAAGCTGTTCAGGAGGCAGAGGCGAGGCTGCGTCACAGGAGGCTGGTGGGAGTGGTCACACAAGGCCGAGCTGGGCTAGGATCCTTTCCAACTCCCCAAATGGACACCAGAGGGAAGGAAAGGCGTCGTCTAGTTCAGGAGGAGGTGAGAGCAGTGTTGGAGGAGATGAGAGCCTGCAAGGCAGTGGGAATGAAGCAACAGGGAGCTTGGACAAGATGGGAGAATGCGGTTGTGAGGAAAGTGACCTGGGCTGATCTTTGGAAAGCCGAACCACACCGCATCCAATTTCTCATCCAGGCAGTGTACGATGTGCTTCCAAGCCCATCAAACCTGCACACATGGGGCAAGGCAGATTCATCTGCGTGCCCACTGTGCTCCAAGCGAGGAACCCTGGAGCACATCCTCAGCGGGAGACATGATCAGGTCCTGAAGACTATCGCTGAAGCCGTCAGCGCAGGAGTTGAGTGGGCGAAGTGGTCCCGACCCTCCAAGCAGACCATTGCCTTTGTCAGAGCTGGGGAGCAGCTAATACCTGCCAAAAGAACATCTGCAGGCATTCTGGCCTCTGCAAGGGACTGGCAACTGTTGGTGGACCTCAAAGGGCAGCTGAAGTTCCCCAACCATGTCGCAGCCACCACCCTGTGACCAGACATTGTCCTAGTGTCTGAGTCTACTAAGCAAGTGCTGCTGCTGGAGCTGACAGTCCCATGGGAAGATACATGGAGGAAGCCTTTGAAAGGAAGCTCTCCAAGTACGCAGGACTGGTCAGCAACTGTCAGCAGGCTGGATGGAGAGTGAGGTGTCTCCCAGTGGAGGTTGGTTGTAGGGGATTCCTAGCCCATTGTTTCATTAGAGCCTTCAGCATTTTGGGCATCGAGGGAGAGAGGAAGAGGAGAGCCATCCGCAGTACCACCGATGCGGCAGAGAGGGCCTCAAGTTGGCTGTGGCTCAAAAGAGGGGAGCCATAGAGTCATAAGTAGCTAGCCATCTGGACACAAACTGGGGTCTGATCAGCCCCGGCTGGGTCACCTGGAGGAGGTTGTATGATGTTGAAAGACCCGAAACACCCGATGATTCCAGGAACGTCACTGAAGATGTGTCCAGAAGCATCAATAGATGTATGTACACAGCTGCATTGTTATTAATTTTTCTTATTCTACCTCAGTGCACTGTGTAATGATTTGATCAGTATACAAAACAAGCTTCTCACTGCATCTCGATAATGAGACAATAATAAACCAATATCAGTAGCAATAGATTGCAAGGCCAAGTGTCCATCTTAACGTGCTGGGTTATTGAGTCATTCAATAACCTTATAACTGCATTGTAAAAACCTGCTAGACATGCTTTCACGCTTTGTGTCTTCCAATTGATGGGTGAGGGGAGAAGAAGGATTGTCTGGAGAGGCTGGAGTCTTTGATTATGCTGGCTGTTTTTTCAAGGCAGTGAGAAGACTCCTTGGAGTGAAGGTTGCTTTCTGTGATGTGCTGAGCTCTCAGTAGTTTGTTGTGATCATGGGCTGAGAAGTGGCCATGTATTCTAGATTTCCTTGAAACTTCTCCACATCCTCCTCACAACCCACTCTGGAGCCCAGTTCTGCATGAGCATCCAACTTGGATATATACACCTGGTTCTACCATCTCACTCACTGACATACACTGTGAGTAGCTGGCAGTCACCATCCCCCTAGTCACAGCCTCAAAATGACCTGCTTCTTGCTGCCCATGAACCAGCCCTTGCTCAGCAGTGGTGGTGGTTCAAGAAGGCCCCTTATCCAGTTCCGATTCAGATTTGTTTATCGAAACATACAGTGAAATGTGTTGTTTGCAGTGTCACGTACCCCGTGACGGGTTAAAGAACCAGCAGAAATGGAAAACACTTTGGAGTCCAGTATTGCTATTAACTAATGGAATTTATTAGTAACTACACAATACAGTAATATAAATGCAGATATATAAAACAGGTTAGCAATGAAGTAAGTGTGGAAATATGTGAAAACCAAGCTTCTTCAAGTCTAGGGATAAATAGATAGTCTTACGATGATGAGTAAAGTTCAGTTCAGTTCGTGTTATTGAGTTGAGTAATGATGGAGAGAGAGAGAGAGGGAGAGATTTGAGTCTTCAGGTGAGCTGATGCCGTCGATGTTCCCGTTGTCCACCGAAATCCTTTAGAAGTCACCAACTGTGACCACATCAAAGGGGACCATTCTTCTACGGTGGAGTTATCAACCCAGGCGAGGGTTGGACGCACAAATAACTCCCCACCGGTCACACCCTTTTCACACTGCGAGAGCCACTGATCGATCCACCTGATCGATCCTCCAAAACCCACCTTTTCTGTGGGGCACAACAAAGCTCATTCAGTGTCCAAAACCATATGCCTCCAGGTCTATCATCTGACCTTCTATTTATCTCCCCCTGCTGAATACTAACTGTCTCTCAAACAGCTCCTCCCTTCCCTCTCTGTAAGAATTTCCAAGCGGGCAGCGTCCTTGTAGAAAGTATAAACATGCTGTGAGCAGTCTTTGCCTCTCTCTTTCTTTCTTTCTCTCTCTTTTTAACAAGGTGTTTGTGTTGGGCACCTCTCTCTCTCTCTTTTCAAAAGCACAGTTCATAGGGGTAATTCAGGACCCCGTCACAGCACTAACAATCAACACACCTGAGGGTGTGCTGGGAGCAGCCCACAAGTGCCAGCACACATTCTAGCACCGATATAGCAAGCTCACAACGCTTGGCAGAAGAGCACAGAACCTACCAAGCACCACAGTGAAACAAGTCTCATTCCTCCCTCGCAGGGACCTAGCCATCGACACACATACAAAACCCAGGACAGGCTGTCTCCCACGCCCAGCCTGCAGTGGAAATGTGCATTCAGAGACACTGGGCCTTTGACTTCTCCAGTGGTCTTGCAGAGATTCGCAGGCTCAGGGCTCTGGTCATCGGGTCTCGGCTTCTTGACCTGCAATTGAACTTTGGGCTTCGATAAAGGACTTCTGATCAATCTACACACTTTGATCTTCAGTATCAACTCTAGGCTCGCCAATGGCAACACATGCAAGAGGGAAGATAGGCAGGTGATAGAGAAGGGATGCATTCAGACCGATGGTTTGAGATGTGTCTATTTTAGTGCAAGGAGTATTATGAACAAAGCGGATGAACTTAGAGCGTGAATCAGCACTTGGAGCTATGATGTTGTGGCCATTACAGAGATTTGGATGGCTCAGGGGCAGGAATGGGGGTGTGGCACTGTTGATCAGAGATCACAGCTGCAGAAAAGGAGGAAGTTATGGAGGGGTTGTCTACAGAGTCTCTGTGGGTGGAAATTAGGAACAGGAAGGGGTCAATAACTCTACAGGGTGTTTTTTATAGACCACCCAATACTTACAGGGACTTTGAGGAGCAGATAGGGAGACAGATTCTGGAAAGGAGTAATAATAACAGGGTTGTTGTGGTGGGAGATTTTAATTACCCAAATATTAATTGGCATCTCCGTAGAGTGAGGGGTTTAGATGGGGTAGAATTTGTTAGGTGTGCTCAGGAAGGTTTCTTGACACAATATATAGATAAGCCTACAAGAGGAGAGGCTGTACATGATCTGGTATTGGGAAATGAACCTGGTTAGGTGTCAGTAGGAGAGCATTTTGGAGATAGTGATCACAATTCTATATCCATTACCATAGCATTGGAGAGGGATAGGAACAGACAAGTTAGGGAAATGTTTAATTGGACTAAGGGGAAATATGAGGCTATCAGGCGGGAACTTGGAAACATAAATTGGAAATAAATGTTCTCAGGGAAACGTACGGAAGAAATATGGCAAATGTTCAGGGAATATTTGCATGGACTTCTGCATAGGTACGTTCCAATGAGACAGGGAAAGGATGGTAGGGTACATGATCCGTGATGTTCAAAGGCCATTGTAAATCCAGTCAAGAAGAAAAGAACAGCTTACGAAAGGTTCAAAAAACTATGTAATGTTAGGAATCGAGAAGATTATAAGTCTAGCAGGAAGGAGCTTAAGAATGAAATTAGGAGAGCCAGAAGAGTCCATGATAAGGCCTTGGCAGACAGGATTAAGGAAGACCCCAAGGCATTCTACAAGTATGTGAAGAGCAAGAGGATAAGGTGTGAGAGAATAGGACCAATCAAGTGTGACAGTGGAAAAGTGTGTATGGAACCGGAGGAGATAGCAGAGGTACTTAATGAATACTTTACTTCAGTATTCACTACGGAAAAGGATCTTGGTGATTGTAGTGCTGATTTGCAGTGGACTGAAAAGCTTGAGCATGTAGATATTAAGGAAGAGAATGTGCTGGAGCTTTTGGAAAGCGTGTTGGATAAGTCACTGGGACCAGATGGGATGTACACCAGGCTACTGTGGGAAGTGAGGGAGGAGATTGCTGAGCCTCTGGCAATGATCTTTGCATCATCAATGGGGATGGGAGAGGTTCTGGAGGATTGGAGGGTTGTGGATGTTGTTCCCTTATTCAAGAAAGGGAGTAGGGATAGCCCAGGAAATTATAGGCCAGTGAGTCTTACTTCAGTGGTTGGTAAGTTGATGGAGAAGATCCTGAGGGGCAGGATTTATGAACATTTGGAGAGGCATAATATGATTAGGAATAGTCAGCATGGCTTTGTCAAAGGCAGGTCGTGCCTTATGAGCCTGATTGAATTTTTTGAGGATGTGACTAAACACATTAATGAATGTAGAGCCGTAGATGTAATGTATATGGATTTCAGCAAGGCATTTGATAAGGTACCTCCTGCAAGGCTTATTGAGAAAGTAAGGAGGCATGGGATCCATGGAGACATTCCTTTGTGGATCCAGAACTAGCTTATCCACAGAAGGCAAAGAGTGGTTGTAGACGGGTCATATTCTGCATGGAGGTCAGTGACCAATGGTGTGCCTCAGGGATCTGTTCTGGGACCTTTACTGTTTGTGATTTTTATAAATGACCTGGATGAGGAAGTGGAGGGAGGGGTTAGTAAATTTCCTGATGACACAAAGGTTGGGGGTGTTGTGGATCGTGTGGAGGGCTGTCAGAGGTTACAAAGGGACATTGATAGGATGCAAAACTGGGCTGAGAAGTAGCAGATGGAGTTCAACCCAGGTAAGTGTGAGGTGTTTAATTTTGGTAGGTCAAATATGATGGCAGAATATAATATTAATGGTAAGACTCTTGGCAGTGTGGAGGATCAGAGGGATCTTGGGGTCCGAGTCCATAGGACACTCAAAGCTGCTACACAGGGTGACTCTGTGGTTAAGAAGGCATATGGTGCATTGGCCTTCATCAATCGTGGGATTGAGTTTAAGAGCCGAGAGGTAATGTTGCAGCTATATAGCTCTCTGATCAGACCCCACTTGGAGTACTGTGCTCAATTCTGGTTGCCTTGCAAAGGATGTGGAAACCATAGAAAGGGTGCAGAGGAGATTTACAAGGATGTTGCCTGGATTGGGGAGGATGCCCTATGAGAATAGGTTGAGTGAACTTGGCCTTTTCTCCTTGGAGCGACAGAGGATGAGGGGTGACCTGATAGAGGTGTTCAAGGTAATGGGAGGCATTGATCGTGTGGATAGTCGGAGGCTTTTCCCCAGGGTTTAAATGGCTAGCACAAGAGGGCATAGTTTTAAGGTGCTTGGAAGTAAGTTTTTTTTACGCAGAGAGTGGTGAGTCCATGGAATGGGCTGCCAGCAGCAGTGGTGGAGGCAGAAACGATAGGGTCTTTCAAGAGACTCCTGGATGGCTACATGGAGCTTAGAAAAATAGAGGGCTATGGGTAAAGTTCGGCACAGCTTTGTGGGCTGAAAGGCCTGTATTGTGCTGTAGGTTTTCTATGTTTCTATGTTTCATGAATGAGGTACAGTGCCTTGAAAAAGTATCAGCCCTCAACCCTTTGTTCACATAAATATCTATTACAACTGGAGACTTTGGTCAATTTAACTGATAATTTTTATTTGTGAGTCACATGCTTCTTTTTTCATAGTAGAGCCCCAAAACAGGGAAAATAGTAAAGTATGAAAAACTAAAAATTCAAAAACTGAAATGTCAGCAGTTCAAAAGTATTCATTCCGCTTTGTTCAGTGATTAGCTGAACCACCTCTCGCAGCTATTACAGCCAGCAGTCTTTTTGGATATGTCTCTTTTAGCTCTGCACAATGTGATGGAGCAAGATATGCTCATTCCTCCTAGCAAAATTGCTCAAGCTGTGCCAGGTTATTAGGGGAGCAGCACTCGACAGCAATCTTGAGGTCTTGCCAGAGATGTTCAATTGGGTTAATGTCAGGACTCTGATTGGACCACTCAAGGACATCAATTTTCTTTACGGTTGCTCTGGCAGTGTGCTTTGGGTTGTTGTCCTGCTGAAAGACCAACCTCCTCCCCAGTTCAAGCTTTCTGGCAAGAGGCAATCCAGCATCTGTCTTTATTAAGCAGCATTCATTTTCCCATCAATTCTGACAAGCTTTTCAATTCCTGCTGCTGAAAACCATCCCCACAGCATGATGCTACCTCCACCATACCTTACAGTAGTGATGGTGTTACCTGCCTGATGTGTAGTATAAGATTTATGCTACATGTGCCACTTAGTGTTGAGGCCAAGGAGTTCCACTTTAGTCTCTTCCAAGCTCAAGACCTTCTTCCACATCTTTACAAAGGCCGTTGTAAAGTTCGTATGAATAAGCTAGGACTTCTTCCTTGCTACTCTTCTTTAAATATCTTTTTGTGCAAGGCCTTGTAGATTGTGGAACCATGCATTAGAGTTAGGCTTAGGATTAGGGTTTACCTCCAGCTGCAGCTCAGTAAGTGACTGTTGACATCACAGTCATGTCATGGTCCGGATCGGGGTCCCTTTAAATTTAGCTTGTTTATGTTACGATCCGGACTGTTGATTCCCTGTTTTCCCATGTCCCTCGACTTTGGTGATTAGAGGCAATTAACACTCGGCTGAACCAGTAGTTTATAGACTCCGGCTTTCAGCCGTTCGGTGCGGGTGCATCTGCAAAGTCATCCAAGGTACGGTGTGCCAATGTCATCTGGCCGGAGCAAGCCTAGTCTCTGCCGAAGCCAGTGCCGGCATTTGGCCCTTCCTCACCGGAGCAATCCAGTTACCTCGCCGAAGCGAGCCTGCAAAGTTTCCTCATCAAGGTGGCTTCGTCAGTTAACCCGCCGAGGGAATCAAGAACCGCTGTCTACTGTTCCCGGGCCGAGTCGAGAGCTCGCCACTACCCAGAGGCTCCAAGTCAAGTCCTTGCCCTGGCGGCATTCAAGCTCCAAGTCAAGTCCTGGCTCCGGCGGCATTCAAGCACCAAGTCAAGTCCTTTCCCTGGCGGCATTCAAGCACCAAGTCAAGTCCTGGCCCTGGCGGCATTCAAGCTCCAAGTCAAGTCCTGGCTCCGGCGGCATTCAAGCACCAAGTCAATTCCTGACCCTGGTGGCTTCCCAGTTCTGAGTCAAGTCCTGGCCCTAGCGGTCTGTGATTCCTGTCCTACCCCCTTGTCTGAATCCCTTCTCTGCCCCTCTCACCTCTAGCCCTCGTCTGCAGCCCCCGCCTGCACTTCGGTCTAGTTCCATCACCGGAGCTAGATAGGTACTCTCTGGTGTTCATTCGTGTTGGTCTTGTCTTGTCTGGTCCTCGCCTCCGTGGGGGTAAGTCTGGCCATCTTGCCGTTGCCCCACAGGGAGTCATGTCTTGTCATGTCTTGTCCTCGCCTCCGTGGGATAGGTCAGGCTGTCTTGCCATTGCCCCGCGGGGGGTCATGAGTCATGAGCCCTGGCCCTATGTCCTGTACCCAAGGAGGGGTCCCGGCTCTCTGTTCTGTGTGTGAGTCCCAGGCCCTATGTCCTGAACCCAAGGAGGAGTCCCGACTCTGTGTTCTGTGTATGTGTCCATGGTCCCAGGTACCTGCTCTCCTGAGACCGAGGCTCTGTGTTCCCATGTTCCTCCTCTCCCTAGCCCATGTCATGTCCATGCCTGGTTCTGGGGTCCGAGCCCAAGGCAAGACCCAAGTACTGGGTCCTTGCCCAGTCTCGGGCTCGGAGTCCATACCCTAGCCTCTTCATGTCTCCTCTAGTTCTGGGAGCTGATTCCGAGTCCAAGCCCAGACCCTTTGTCCCAGCCTAGTAGTAGTCCTGAGTCCTTGTCCATTTCGCTGCTCCTGCTCCTGCCTAGCTCTCCTGGTATCGAACAATAAACTAAATCTAAGTAACCTCACAAGATGTGTCTTGCATTTGGGTCCACCCTTGCTCCCTATGCCCCCGCCATTGTGACAAGTCACCTCTCTTACAAGTGCCATTCTTCCCTGGTGACTAAGTTTAGAAGGGCAACCTGACCTAAGCAGTGTGGCTGTGATTTTACAAAGGACTGCACTGAGCTCTGATGTATGTTCAGTGCCATTGAGTTGGTCTTGTACCCTTTCCCAGATTGGTGCTTCTCTATTATCATTTCCCTGGCTTGTCTTGAATGCTCTTTTGTCTTCATTTTGGTTTGTTCTGTTCAAAATCTACCATACTGTTGGACCTTACAGAGAGAGCAGGTATTTATTCTTATGAATTCATTGAAAGCAAGTGATTCTCCGATTTCCTACATCAACAAAGAGTGAGTTGGTAAGGTAAATCAACATATCGCTAATGAGGAAAGTTAGTGTAGTAATTACAAAGAAGATGAATACTTTATCAGCCTCACAATTTTGGTTTTTAATTTTTAGTAAATAGTTGACAGGTTTTGGAATTTTTCTTTTGATTTGATGTAACCCTCTTACCATAGGCTCGCAATGAGTTAGCCGTTACTGTGAATACAAACTAAAAGCAGCATAGCTCTACAATGCATGGGAATGATGATGAAAGGGCCATTACCAGGAAATAAACAGGTTTACGATGAATTTGATTTGGGTAACCACAGAACATAAAAGTTTGAATGTTTCTTCCGAAGGAAAATAGGACAACTACCTGTATGAATACCATAGGCAACCATGCAAATTTAATGTTAGCCAGGAAGCAATAATTTAGCTCACACCATTATAAACTTACATTAAAATTGTACTGTATTTTAAACTATAACAAACAAAATAAAGGCTTATCACATGCATGCACACAGAGACACACACACACACACACACACACACTCACACAGACACCGACACACACACATGCATGCACGCGCGCGTGCGCACATTAACCTACAGTGTTCATGAAATCACTGGAGCTCATTCCCACATAATACATCCAATTTGCTTCAGTTGGCTTACCATAGTAGTTCTGTGCTGAGAAATCAGTCCAAGCAAAACGTAAATAAATATCCAGGCAACATCCAAGGAAAGAGGTGTCAAACTTTCTCCAATGTCATGAGCTAGCTGTTTAACTGAAAGTTATCTCCATGTACCCTGTGAAACCATAATCTGCATGATTTTCTGACATCTGCATCTGTCCTTCCAGGTCTATTTCTCTAAGCATTTCACCATGCTCTTCTGCCATGTCTGTTGTCTGTTTCCATTCCTCTTCCTTCCCAAAACTTCTTCCATCCTGTGCTCTCACTAGAAAATGGCTACCCTTTATGGTTTTTCCTCAGGGAGACATCTTATTGGCCAAAATGTTAACAGTCAACCTATTGACTAATTCAACAAGCCTACCTTATGAATCAAATTAATTTTTATTTTATTTTAAACAGCAAAACGAAATATGTGATTGTATAATGTAATTAAAGGAACACTTGTTCCTTTAATTGATTGCATTTTGAGAAAATCTGCAGAAAATAAAATGGGCAACAGCATAACTGTATTGATACAATAAAGCATGGTCTTAAAGCAGAAAATTACATTCTGCTCCCTCCAAAACAGGCATGTCCTCATGACTTAGTAAATCTTTGACACTTATCAAACTCATTATTAATAACACAACACATACTCAATAACAGTGACAGTTGTCCTCACACTTATGTTCTGACAGTTTTCAGGCATACGCCTTATGGCATCCAAGTGAATTAAGTGATTACAGGACCTCCAATCCATTTGTAAGTGGAGGTAAAATATCTCACACAACACTATTATGCCAGTCTATCTGGAGGTTTCCTGACTTCCTAAGATCTTATTACCTCAGCTTCAGTTTCTTCAATTTCATCTTCCTTTAATAGTTGGTTCTCCATCACTATTTCATCAGCTTGAGTCTTTTCTTGTGCCTTTTCGTGTTTACTTTGAGATGCCTCATCCTGTCTATCAATCGTACCTTCCTACAACTCCGTTTCTCCTGCCCTCTGACTAGACTTGGCTTCATTTTCAATTATATTGGAGTCTATTTCCCTTTCTCATCCTAATAGCATGTCTGGTTGTCCAATGGTTGTACTATTAACCCATTGGACTCACCCTATCGGGGATATTCCCCTTACCCCACCCACCGTGGTCACTCTTATTTCTCTCACACTGGACAGATTCTCTTCCGCTGTTATCAGACTCTTAAAAGGACTTTATATCAAGTTCATGTTTAATTGTCATTCAACCATACATGAATACCCATGGATACAGCCAAACAAAACACAGTACCAACAGTCATACACAGCATAAAGCACATATAGCACATTAAAAGTAGTAGTAAAACATAGTGACACTTGAAATATATAATACAGCCCAAGTCCTGAGTGACACGTCCTGCAAATTGATGATGCATGGGTGTTATCAGTTCTCAGTAGTCCTCAGCATGTCATTGTACCGATTGAAAACTGAAGAACAGCACTGATGGGACGGGCCAGCCCCCAACCCAGCATGGGTGCTGCGCCACACTGGCTCCCTGCAGCAACAGGCAAGCCTGTAGCTTGAGGCCCTGCCCTCACTACAACCGAGGCCACCCAGCTCCCCCACCGCCTGACTCACCAGTAAACAACGGAAATGGACTTGCAGCATTTTACATTATCAATGTCCAACAAGGTCTTGTGATCGCAAGAGAAACATCCAAGACAATCACTCACAGTGAGACTGCACACTGTCTTCGCTCACGGGCTCCGATGGCTTCCCGTAGCAGGTAGTAACACAGTCTACACCATCCAGCTCCTTTACGAGCGAGCTGCTCACCAGTGGGGTAGACCTGCAGTACTTGAACTTCTTAATGTCCAGCATTGTTTTGTGATTATAAAAAAAGGACAAAAACACCTGAGGGGCTGCTGCATTCAAACACCCCACCTTCTTACTGGAAGAAGGTGATTATCCTTGACACTGTTACCCCAAAAGGCAGTATAGTCAGCCTGCTCCACTCCTTGGACACTCATAACTGTGGGGCCATATTCTGCTCTTGTTACAGTTTGATGCTGATACCCACATAGTTAAATAACAGTAAGTCAGAGTACAGGAAGGAGATCGAGAGCCTAGTGACATAATGTCCCTCAATGTCGACAAAACAAAAGAATGCTTTTGATTTCTGGGCAGAGGGTTGTGAACGTGCTCCATGGTGCTAAGATGGAGAGCACCGAGAGTTTCACGTAACTAGGAATGAGCGTCACCTATAGACTGTCCTGGTCTAACCACATTGATGTCACAGGCAAGACAGCTCACCAAAACCTCTACTTCCTCAAGTCCTCATCAAAAACTGCAGCACTGAAAGGCCCTTTGGCCCATCTAGTCTGTGTCAAGCCATTTAAACTGCCTGGTCCCATCAACCTGCACCCAGACCATACCCCTCCCATCCATGAACCTACTCCAACTTCTCTTAAATGTTGAAATTGAAATCGCATCACCAACTTGTGCTGGCACCTCATTCCACGTTCTCACTACCCCTTAGTGAAGAAGTTTCCCCTCATGTAACCCCTTAAACTTTTCACCTTTCATTCTTAACTATGACTTCTAGTTGTAGTCTCACCCAACCTCAATAGAATAAAGCCTGCTTGTATATACCCTATCTATACACCTCAAAGCTGTATATACTTCCATCAAGTCTCCCTTCAATTTTCTATGTTCTAGAGAATCAAGTTCTAACCTATTCAATCTTTCCTTACAGCTCAGGTCCTACAGTCCCAGCAACATCCTTGTAAATTTTCTCTGTACACTTTCAATCTTACTTACATCTTTCCCATGGTGGGTGACCAAAACTGCACACACAGTGCTTCAAATTAAGCCTCACCTACATCGTATTCAACTTCAACATAACATCTCAACTCCTGTACTCAGTACTTTCAGGCTAATGAAATTTGCCATGTCTCCATTGATCCTCACCAATTTTTATCAATGTGGCATAGGAAGCATCCCATCTTGGCACGGCAACTGCTCTGCTTGAGACTGCTTGACACAGTTCAGCATTTCATGGAAACCAAAGTCCCCTCAATGGACTCTGTCTGCACTTCTTACTGCCTCGTTAAAGCAGCCAGCATAATCAAAGATCACCCCAACCCTGGGAAATTCCCTCTTCCATGGGGCAGAGTGCAAAGGTCTGTTTTTATCCCACTTGAATAAGACCATAAGACCATAAGATATAGGAGCAGAAGTAGACCATTTGGCCCATTGAGTCTGCTCCGCCATTCAATCATGGGCTGATCCAATTCTTCCAGTCATCCCCACTCCACTGCCTTCTCCCCATACCCTTTGATGCCCTGACTATCTCTGCCTTAAATGCACTCAATGACTTGGCCTCCATGGCCACTCGTGGCAACAAATTCCACAGAGTTACCACCCTCTGTCTAAAGCAATTTCTTTTCTAGATACATGTCCTCCAGTCCTGAAGTTGTGCCCTCTTGTCCTAGACTCCTCTACCGTGGGAAATAACTTTGCCATATCTAATCTGTTCGGGCTATTGAACAGTGATAAGATGGACTTCTGGCCTAACACCCTAACTCACTATGGCCTTGTACCTCATTGCCTGCCTGCACTGCACTTTCTCTGTAACTGTAGCACTCTATTCTGCATTCTGTTATTGTTTTCCCTTGTACAACCTCAATGTGCTGCTGTAATGAAGGAATCAGTATTATAGGCATCCATTAGTCTCATGAGACCATGGATTTGCGCCTTGGAAGGTTTCCAGGGTGCAGGCCTGGGCAAGGTTTATGGAAGACCAGCAGTTGCTCATGCCCCAAGTCTCCCCTCTCCACGCCACTGATGTTGTCCAAGGGAAGGACATTAGGACCCATACAGCTTGGCACAGGTGTCGTCGCAGAGCAATGTGTGATTAAGTGCCTTGCTCAAGGACACAACATGCTGCCTCAGCCAAGGCTTGAACTAGCGACCTTCAGATCGCTAGATGAATGCCTTAACCACTTGGCCACGCGTCAACACAATCGGTATGGATGGCATGCAAAAGAAAGTTTTTCACTGTACCTCGGTAACTGCGACAATAATAAACCAATATATTCTCTGGCTTTGGACAATCAAGGAATTTCATTGCACACTGGTGTGTTTGATAATGAGCTAATCTGATCTGCCTGTGCTGTGTTTCAACAGGGAAGTATAAAGCACTGGAGGCTGACATCATCCCCCCTTTGCTCATCCTGCTGAACGACCCAGTAAGCAAGGTTCGGCTGAACGTCATCAAAACCATCACCACCATGTCTGAAACCCCCGAGGGCAGAAAGATACTACTAGACCATCTGCCGCTTTTTGAGAGCATGGCCCAGGACCCCAGTGAGGCCGTCAGAAAGGCTGTTAAGATCGCTATTGATGTCATCACTTGGAAACCATAGCTGACACAAACTAATGCTTCTCACATCTCCGAGGCCCAAAAAACTTACGTTGTTTCTTTGACACTTCAGTCCCATCTTGTATTTTCAATTTGGTTCACATGTGTTTCCTTCCTTTATGTTTGTTTCTTTTCTTCTCCAACACATTCTGCCCTGGACACACCCCACTCTCCATCTTACCTCCCCATATTGCCTGCAGCCCTGGAAAGGTGAAACCCCAATGAGCATCCTTTGATCTTGTTTTAAATTTTGACAATCAGTAGTTGCCAGCTTTACCTTGTTGCCATCAAGTTAATTTTTTCCCATTACCAAATATTAAATGTGTCAAATTTTAATGTTCTAATTTAAAATTAAGATCTCATTATCCTCAAAAGTTTGCTAATTCTTCTCAAATGATCATTTCTGTGTCCCCTTATGCCTTTCTCATGCATGCTCTCTTACTCTTTCTTCTGGCCCACCCTCCCACCCTTTCTTTCTCTTGCTGGGGCTCTGGTCTCTGCACTCTAGTAATCAGTGACTATCAGTATCACTGTTCTGTGCAGTGTTTTGATGTTCAATAGCTTGAGTATAGTGGAAATAAACTGCAAATATCACTCAGCATTTGTACAGCTTAAGTGTGTAATTTTCCTAATTGTGTTATCATCATGGTGTCAATCAAATTAATGTGGACTTTATTTATAGAGTTTATTTACTGACAAACTGTATTTAGGTTAAATCATTTAATGATTCACAAGCTCAACACAAAAAGCAGATTGCCTTTGTGTTAATCATTCTGGCACAATGAATATTACTGAACCAGCCAAATGCTTGCACAAGGTAGTACCAAGTCACCTGTACCAGGAGCTCTTGGAGTCGGCCAACCCCAGGTAAGCTAAAAGAGTAGAGAATTACATCTTTGGACAGCTGCCTAGTTAAAAACATCGTAGAGTTTTGCAAGATGGAATCAAGCCCATCGACAGTGGCAGGAAGCGATTGAACTTGGTTCTGTGGAGCTCCCAGTTACCTTGTCACAGGAGGAGGGTTCAAAGGCAGCTGGCTTGCATACATGAATCCCCAACAATCAAGGCTCTGAGGTGGAAGGAGAGGAATGGGTAAGGAACTAAGTGTTGCAGAGAAGCAAAGGCATTCCAGTGTCAGTAGAATGTGCTGTCAAGTCCGAAGAGGACCTCTTGAATCCTGGGGAGTGTAATTAACAATTAGTAAAGAACTGGTGGAGTCTTGGTTCAACTCCCTGTAAATGTACAGGTACCTTTAGGAATAGTACGTGCGATGTAGCATGTTTTTGATACTTTGCTGTTGAAGGCAGGATGCAGGGTTAATGGCAGTGTGATGGAACAGAGGGATTTTGGACTGGCTGAGGGATTGGAGCAGGGGGCAGGGATTCAGATTTCTGGATCATTGAGATCTCTTTTGGGGCAGGTATGACCTGTACAAAAAGGACAGGTTGCACTTGAATCCGAGGGGGACCAATATCCTGGTGGGAAGGTTTGCTAAGAGTATTGGGGAGAGTTTAAACTAGAATTGCTGGGAGGTGGGAACCTAAGTGAACTGAACTGAAGGGAGGTTGACTCACAAATAGAGAAAGTTTGGAGACAATGTGAAAGGGAGGATAGGCAGGTGATAGAGAAGGGATGTGCTCGGTCCGATGGTTTGAGATGTATCTATTTTAATGCAAGGAGTAGCATGAATAAAGCGGATGAGCTTAGAGCGTGGATCAGCACTTGGAGCTATGATGTTGTGGCCATTATAGAGACTTGGATGGTGCAGGGACGGGAATGGCTACTTCAAGTGCCAGGCTTTAGATGTTTCAGAAAGAACAAGGATGGAGGCAAAAGAGGTGGAGGTATGGCACTGTTGATCAGAGATAGTGTCACAGATGCAGAAAAGGAGGAAGTCATGGAGGGGTTGTCTACGGAATCTCTGTGGGTGGAAGTTAGGAATAGGAAGGGGTCAATAACTCTACTGGGTGTTTCTTATAGACCACCCAATAGTAACAGGGACATCGAGGAGCAGATAGGGAAACAGATTCTGGAAAGGAGTAATAATAGCAGGTTTGTTGTGGTGGGAAATTTTAATTTCCCAAATATTGATTGGCATCTCCCTAGAGTGAGGGGTTTAGATGGGGTAGAGCTTGTCAGGTGTGTTCAGGAAGGTTTCTTCACACAATATGTAGATAAGCTTACAAGAGGAGAGGCTGTACTTGATCTGGTACTGTAATGGGAAATGAACCTGGTCAGGTGTCAGATCTCTCAGTGGGAGAGCATTTTGGAGATAGTGATCACAACTCTATCTCTTTTACCATAGCATTGGAGAGGGATAGGAACAGACAAAATAGGGAAACGTTTAATTGGAATAAGGGGAACTATAAGGCTATCAGGCAGGAACTTGGAAGCACAAATTGGAAACAGATGTTCTCAGGGAAACGTATAGAAAACTATGGCAAATGTTCAGGGGATATTTGTGTGGAGTTCTGCATAGGTACATTCCAATGAGACATGGAAAGGATGGTATGGTACAAAATCCGTGGTGCACAAAGGCTGTTGTAAATCCAGTCAAGAAGAAAAGAAGAGCTTATGAAAGGTTCTAAAAAACTAGGTAATGACAGGAACCTAGAAGATTATAAGGCTTGCAGGAAGGAGCTTAAGAATGAAATTAGGAGAGCCAGAAGGGGCCATGAGAAGGTCTTTGATTAACAAAAACTCCAAGGCATTCTACAAGTATGTGAAGAGCAAGAGGATAAGACGTGAGAGAATAGGACCAATCAAGTGTGACAATGGAAAAGTGTGTATGGAACTGAAGGAAATATCGGAGGTACTTAATGAATACTTTGCTCCAGTATTCACTACGGAAAAGGATCTTGGCTATTGTACAGATGACTTGCAGTAGACTGAAAAGCTTGAGAAGTAGATCTTAAGAAAGAGGATGTGCTGGAGATTTTGGAAAGCATCAAGTTGGATAAGTCACCGGTACCGGATGAAATATACCCCAGGTTACTGTGGGAAGCGAGGGAGGAGATTGCTAAGCCTCTGGCAATGATCTTTGCATCATTAATGAGGACGGGAGAGGTTCCGAAGGATTGGAGGGTTGCGGATGTTTTTCCCTTATTCACAAAAGGGAGTAGAGGTAGCCCAGGAAACTATAGGCCAGTGAATCTTACTTCAGTGGTTGGTAAGTTGCTGGAGAAGATCCTGAGAGGCAGGATTTATGAACATTTGGAGAGGCATAATATGATTAGGAATAGTCAGCATGGCTTTGTCAAAGGCAGGTCATGCCTTATGAGCCTGATTGAATTTTTTGAGGATGTGACTAAACACATTGATGAAGGAAGAGCAGTAGATTTAGTGTATATGGATTTCAGCAAGGCATTTGATAAGGTGCCCCATGCAAGGCTTATTGAGAAGGTAAGGAGGCATGGGATTCAATGGGACATTGCTTTGTGGATCCAGAACTGGCTTGCCCACAGAAAGCAAAGAGTGGTTGTAGACGGGTCATATTCTGCATGGAGGCTGGTGACACAGTGGTGTGCCTCAGGGATCTGTTCTGGGACCCCTGATCTTTGCGATTTTTATAAATGACCTGGATGAGGAAGTGGAGGGTTGGGTTAGTAAATTTGCTAATTACACAAACATTGGGTCTGTTTTGGATAGTGTGGAGGGCTGTCAGAGGTTACAATGGGACATTGATAGGATGCAAAACTGGGCTGAGAAGTGGCAGATGGATTTCAACCAGATAAGTGTGAGGTTGTTCATTTTGGTAGGTCAAATATGATGGCAGAATATAGTATTAATATAGAAACATAGAAAATAGGTGCAGGAGTAGGCCATTCGGCCCTTCGAGGCTGCACCGCCATTCAGTATGATCATGGCTGATCATCCAACTCAGAGCCCTGTACCAGCTTTCCCTCCATACCCCCCGATCCCTTTAGCCACAAGGGCCATATCTAACTCCCTCTTAAATATAGCCAATGAACTGGCCTCAACTGTTTCCTGTAGCAGAGAAGTCCACAGATTCACCACTCTCTGTGTGAAGAAGTTTTTCCTAATCTCGGTCCTAAAAGGCTTCCCCTTTATCCTCAAACTGTGACCCCTCGTTCTGGACTTTCCCAACATCGGGAATAATCTTCCTGCATCCAGCCTGTCCAATCCCTTTTGGATTTTATACGGTTCAATAAGATTCCCCCTCAATCTTCTAAATTCCAATGAGTATCAGCCTAGTCTATCCAGTCTTTCATCATATGAAAGTCCTGCCATCCCAGGAATCAATCTGGTGAATCTTCTTTGTACTCCCTCTATGGCAGGGATGTCTTTCCTCAGATTAGGGGACCAAAACTGCACACAATTCTCCAGGTGTGGTCTCACCAACGCCTTGTACAACTGCAGTCGTACCTCCCTGCTCCTGTACTCGAATCCTCTTGCTTTGAATGCCAGCATACCATTCGCCTTTTTCACCGCCTGCTGTACCTGCATGCCCACTTTCAATGACTGGTGTATAATGACACCCAGGTCTCATTGTACCTCCCCTTTTCCTAATCGGCCACGATTCAGATAATAATCTGTTTTCCTGTTCTTGCCACCAAAGTGGAGAACCTCACATTTATCCACATTAAATTGCATCTGCCATGAATTTGCCCACTCAACTAACCTATCCAAGTCACCCTGCATCCTCTTAGCACCCTCCTCACAGCTAACACTGCCGCCCAGCTTCGTGTCATCCGCAGACTTGGAGATGCTGCATTTAATTCCCTCATCCAAGTCATTAATATATATTGTAAACAACTGGGGTCCCAGCACTGAGCCTTGTGGTACCCCACTAGTCACTGCCTGCCATTCTGAAAAGGTCCCGTTTATTCCCACTCTTTGCTTCCTGTCTGCCAACCAATTCTCTATCCACATCAATACCTTACCCCCAATACCGTGTGCTTTAAGTTTGCACACTAATCTCCTGTGTGGGATCTTGTCAAAAGCCTTTTTAATGCTAAGACTCTTGGCAGTGTGGAGGATCAGAGGGATCTCGGGGTCCGAGTCCATAGGACACTCAAAGCTGCTACGCAGGTTGACTCTGTGGTTAAGAAGGCATGCAGTGCATTGACCTTCATCAACCATGGAATTGAGTTTAAGAGCCGAGAGGTAATATTGCAGCTATATAGGACCCTGGTCAGACCCCACTTGGAGTACTGTGCTCAATTCTGGTTGCCTTACTATAGGAAGGACGTGGAAACCATAGAAAGGGTGCAGAGGAGATTTACAAGAATGTTGCCTAAATTGGGCAGCATGCCTTCTGAGAATAGGTTGAGTGAACTCAGCCTTTTCTCCTTGGAGCGGCGGAGGATGAGAGGTGACCTGATAGAGGTGTACAATATAATAAGAGGCATTAATTGTGTGGATAGTCAGAAGCTTTTCCCCAAGGCTTAACTGGCTAGCATGAGAGGGTATAGTTTTAAGGCACTTGGAAGTAGGTACAGCGGAGATGTCAGGGGTAAGTTCTTTACGCAGAGAGTGGAGAGTGCGTAGAATGGGCTGCCGGCGGCAGTGGTGGAGGTAGAAATGATGAAGTCTTTTAAGAGACTCTCGGGTGGCTACATGGAGCTTAAAAAATAGAGGGCTATGAGTAAACCCTAGGTAGGTCTAAGGTAAGGAAATGTTCGGCATAGCTTTGTGGGCCAAAGGGCCTGTATTGTGCTGTAGGTTTTCTATGTTTCTACATCCATAAATCACCCAAAGTTGCCACGCAAGTTGCTAAGGTAGTTAAGAAGGCGTACAGTGTGTTGGCCTTCAGTAGTCGGGGGATTGAGTTCAAGAGCCATGAGGTAATGTTGCAACTCTATAAAACCCTGGTGAGACCGCACTTGGAATATTGTGTTCATTTCTGGTTGCCTCATTATAGGAAGGATATTGAAGCCTTAGAGGGGGTGCAGAGGGGATTTAGCAGGATGCTGCCTGGATTAGGGAACATGTCTTATGAGGGTAGATTGAGTGAGCTGGGGCCTTTCTTTTTGGAGCAATGATGGATGAGAGCTAACTTGATAGAGGTGTACAAGATAATAGGAGGTATAGATGGAGTGGGTTGCCAGAGTCTTTTTCCAGAGCAGAAATGACTAATACAAAGAAGCATCATTTTAAGGTGATCAGAGGGGCATTTAGGAGGATGTCAGAGGTAAGGTTTTTACACAGAGAGTGGTGAGTGCATGGAACAGCATGCCAGGGTGGTGGTAGAGGCAGATATATTCAGGACATTTAATAAACTGTTAGATAGGCACATAGATGAGAGAGAATTGTGGGGCTATGTAGGAGGGCTATGTAAATTGATGTTAGAGTAGGTTAAAAGGTCAGCACAACATCATGGGTTGAAGGGCCTGTACTGTGCTGTAATGATCTATGTTCTATGACTGGTTATCCCAGTTCAGGCATGAGTACACCCGTTGCTATGGAGAAACTATGCAGGATAAGCACTGTTCCTCCCTCGCCCCTCCTCAGTCCACCAATCAACTCAGGGCCAACCCTTGCCCCTCTCTTCTTTATATCTCTCCCTGCTCCATCCGTGATCCTTGATGCAGAGTTTCAACCCGGAAGCTAGCAGTTCTTTTCCACCCCCACAGATGCAATTCAGCCCCCTGAGTTCCTCCAGCAGTCCTGATGAAAGGTTTCAGCCCAAAACATTGACTGTTTTCCCCTCCATCAATGCCGACTGACTTGTTGAGTTCCTCTAGCTGATGTTTATTGTTGCAGTATCAAGTCTGAAAGTTCTTTCTTGTATATGAAATGGTGCCAGTTCTGGTGCTGAATAGTTCATTTTTATTCTTATTGTATTTTATTCTAATTTGAGAATCATTTGAAAGGGTAGTTAAGGTCAATGCCCGTTCTTCACCAAGTGAACCAGGCCTTCCAACTTCTGGTTGTCATATCTGGTAATTGATGCACTGTGGCACCATTCCTGATGGAATACTGCAGTGTAACTCTAGGCCACCATCTATTGAGGTGACTCTGACAACCAGGTCTGCCTGTGCAGCGTTGCTATCTAGCAAGGAATCAGGAGTGGATGTGTGGAGAAGAGACTTCTTTGGTATTGTAGATTATCTGCCAGGCTTGGCTTTTTGATGACACTGGTGGTGGTGGCATCCGTCAGTCTCGCGAGACCATGGATCTGCGCCTGGAAAGTCTTGCTTCAGTTTGTCGCAGTGAGACAGTGGAGTGTCCTCTCCAGGGCGCAGGCCTGGGCAAGGTTGTATGAAAGACCTGCAGTTGCTCATGCAGCAAGTCTCCCCTCTCCATGACATCGATGTTGTCCAAGGGAAAGGCAAGGGCCAATACAGCATGACACCAGTGTTGTCACAGGAGTTGCCAGAATGAGGTCAAACGCAACATCGGACTGCCTTAGGGACTCCGGCTCTGGATTTGTCCTCAGGGTTTACTTCCGAAGCCTTTCCCATCAGTGGGTATGACCACAAGGCAGCAGTGGTTTGAAATCAGAGTTTTCTCTCTCTTAAATGGACTGCCTTCCCAGGCTGACGAGCTCCATCTACCCGAATTGATGATACTATATCCTGCATAAAAGTCTACAGGGTGTTTGGGTAGGAACGGGATCAATGGTTAAGAGGCTCGATAAAATTATAGATGAACTCCCTACCATTGGAAACAGATCAGGAAAATGCAGCAGGGTAATTTTAACAAAGTCTAATGTAGGATTATATCTGCAAATTATTAGTAACGAACAGTGGCAATTTTGTACTTCTATGTCTTGGTGAATGTAAACCCAGATTTTCAGGACCTTTTAAATCTTTAGAACTTTGCAATTTAGGAGCAGGCAATTTTGCCCCTCTTTTCTCTTCTCCCCAGATTAGTCTAATTCCATTCTCCATCGCTTTTTGCAGTCTTTGATTGACTTACAGCAATAAATAGAGACAGAACTTTCAGCCTGAGGTTTATTTGTTCATCTAACCTGTCGCTACATCTCCAAACCAACACCCTTGACTCAGTGTGATCATTGGTTAGTTTAGTCTCCTGTACATTTTCCTCTTCTCCCACGTTGGCAAATTGTCAGGTCCATTTGTTTAGACCTAAGACCATAAAACCATAAGATCTGGGAGCAGAATTAGAACATTCAGCCCGTCGAGTCTGCTGTGGCATTGTATCATGGCTGTTTTATTATCCCTCTCAACCCCATTCTCCTGCCTTCTCCCCATAACCTTTGATGGCTTTACTAATCAAGAACCTATCAACGACCACTTTAGATATACCCAATCCACAGCCATCTGTGGCAAAGAATTCCAGAGATTTACCACCTCTGGCTAAAGAAACTTCTCCTATTCTCTGTTGTCCTTGTATTCTGAGACTGTGCCGTCTGGTCGTAGACTCCCCCACTATAGGAAGCATCCTGTCCACATCCACTCAAGCCTTTCAATATTCAATAGGCTTCAAAATTGTATAGATCTCATTATTCTAAACTCCAATTAATGCAAGCTCAGATCTTCAAACATTCCTCATGGGCATAACCCTTTCATTCCCAGGATCATTCTCATGAACTTCTCCAATGCCAGCACATCCTTTTCAGATAAGGGGCTCAAAATTGCTCATAATACTCCAAATAGTTATTGGACTTTTAGGGCAATGTTCCTGTCTGAGCTTCTTGTTTTCAGGTGTCAGGGTCTGTGTTAGAACATAGAACAGTAATGCACAGTAGAAACATAGAAACTTAGAAAACCTACAGCACAATACAGGCCCTTCGGCCCACAAGGCTGTGCCAAACATATCCTTACCTTAGAAATTACCTAGGGTTACCAATAGCCCTCTATTTTTCTGAGCTTCATGTACCTACCTAAGAGTCTCTTAAAAGACACTATTGTATCCGCCTCCACCGCCATTCCACCATTCCATGCATTCACCACTCTCTGCATTAAAAACTTACCCCTGACATCTCCTCTGTACCTACTTCCATGCACCTTAAAACTGTGCCCTCTCGTGCTAGCCATTTCAGACCTGGGAAAAAGCCTCTGACTATCCACATGATCAATGCCTTTCATCATCCTATACACCTCTATCAGGTCACCTTTCAAACTCTGTCACGCCAAGGAAAAATAGCCGAGTTCACTCAACCTATTCTCAAAAGGCATACTCCCCAATTCAGTCAACATCCTTGTAAATTTCCCCTGCACCCTTTCTATGGTTTCCACATCCTTCCTGTAGTGAGGCGACCAGAACTGAGCACAGTACTCCAAGTGGGGTCTGATCAGGGTCCTATATAGCTGCAACATTACCTCTCGACTCCCAGACTCACTCCCATGATTGATGAAGGCCAATGCACCGTATGCTTTCTTAACCACAGAGTCAATCTGTGCAGCAGCCTTGAGTGTCCTATGGACTCAGACCCCAAAATTCCTCTGATCCTCCACATGCCATTCAAACCCACACTGCTGTTCCAACCTTTTGACCTACTCTAAGATCAATCTAAACATTCCCTCCTACGTAGCCCTCCATCTTTATAGCATCCATGCCTATCTAAGAGTTTCTTAAATGTCCCTGAAGTATTTATTTCTAACATTCATTCCACACACTCACCAATCTCTGTGTAAAAACCCACCTCTGACACCACCCATATATTTTCCTCCAGTCCCCTTAAAGTTCTGGCCCCTAATGTTAGCTATTTCCGTTGTGGGGATCCCAGCCAGCGTGTGGCTTTGCTGATAAAGCTGAACGTGAAGACTGAGGATTGAGGCCCCACATAAGCTGCAGGACAACCTTCAAAACTGTGGGGATGATTACTCTTCGGATGCTGTGATCATTTGAAACAGTCAGCAGGAATGTTTGTTCCTGGAGCATCACCACTTAGGCAGTCTTTATATTTCTATCATGTTATCCCTGATGTTTCCTGCTGTCAACCAGCTGCTGTTTCTCCTCAAACCTCAGTCCTCAGGGGAGACACTGGGCCATTGCTCTGCATTCAGAGCGTGGAAGTGAACTGCTTCACTTCCTGACACACCTACTGACTATCCCACCAAGGTAGACACCTTGAGACCCCGGCATGTGGTCCACAAAGCCGAGCAATTTCCCCGATCACTTACTACTGACCCATCAGCTGACACACATGCCCTTTTCAGACTGCCTCTGCAGCTTCCCTACAGTCTGTCTCAGCCCTGTTGCTCTCTGTCTCTGACTCCATCTGTCTGTTTCTCTCTCTCTCTCTCTCGCTGTTCTCCCTGTCTCACAGTTTGACTCTCTGTCTCTGTCTCTGACTCCGTCTGTCTGTTTCTATGTCTCTGTGTTTCTCTCTCTCCCTCTCTCTCTCTCTCTGTCTCACTCTGTCTCTGTCTGACTGTCTCTGTCTCTGACTCCGTCTGTCTGTTTCTATGTCTCTGTTTCTCTCTCTCTCTCTATCTCACTGTCTCTCTCTCCCTTTCTCTCTCTCTCTCTCTCTCTCTCTCTCTCTCTCACTGTCTCTCTCTCTCTCTCTCTCTGTCTCACTCTGTCTCTGTCTGACTGTCTGTCTCTGTCTCACAGTCTGTCTCTCTCACTCTCTCTTTATCCTTTTAGAGCTGGCTTTCAAGATAGATTTAGTGTGTGATGGGGAGAGAGAGAGAGAAAGAGAGAGAAAGAGAGAGAGAGAGGAGATGAAGGGAACCAGAGAGTGAATCTAGAATGATTAGAACCGCACTTCACAATAATGGCCCAGGATGTGGATTAATAGAGCATAATCTGCAATTTGCACAAAACCACAACATTTTGGTCTTTGGGGAATTACAGTCATCTGTCAGCCTCATCAGAATAAGATATAAGATCTGTGAATTTATAGAATCAGCCAGATTTTTATTCACTTTCTTCTTTAAGGGAACTAAAATCTGACGTGATCAGGGAACTAATCAGTTTACAAGAGGCACAGTCAATACAAGAATCCTCATCGCCACAAAATCTAACTTTGGAATGCTCTGCCTTAAATTGTAAATTCTGCGATGAAAAATGTCCACATCCCACTCATGTGAGCACCCTGTAATCACTTCAGCTGTCAGCCAAGCCCAAGATCAGCAAAACCAGCTTATTTTTATTTGGTACATAATCCACCCAATGGTTGCTATAATTGTTTGGCTGACTGCCATGTTAGTTAAGCCCTTCCTTAAGCCTTTTCATGCTTGCCTTTAATTTATTACACTTAAAAACCACATCTTGCAGAGAATCATCACTGATGCAGAATGGGGGAGGCTGTTCAGCCCATCATTCCTATGCTAGAACTTTCCAATAAGTTTCACGCCTCTGTTCTTTACCCAGCACTCTATACATTTCCCTCCCATGTTCCTTTCTGGATTTCCATTGGGAGTTGCATCTGCTTCCACAACCCTTCCAGGCCACAACACCTCAGGCCCTTTTCCAGTCTCTGAAGCTTGAAAAACACCTACACTTCTAATCAGTTCTTCTTCTCCACTGCAATCAGACTTCTAAACCAGTTGCCTCTTTCACATCCACTTCCCCGTGGCGTGCTCTCGTATGTTCATCCTCCTGGTCCCTGTTGTCACTACAGCATTTCTTTTTGCCTGACTTCAGCCGGCACCAAGCTTATTACTATCCCTTGTGTAAACTGATCTGCTGCCCAACAATGTCAGATTTTAATTCCCTTAAAGTCAAAATCATAAACATGCATCTGGTTCCATAAATCCACAAATCTGATAATTTATTCAGATTTATTATCACCATGCATACTGTTTACCTCTGTGGGCATCACACAAATAAGGAATCACATTGCAACCCAGTGTACATGACAAAACACTCGTCTGAACCTGAATGAAGTGCCTAACCCACATTTCTTAATACCAATGCTTAAGCCTGAATGCTTCAGTTGTACTTTTCTATTCTTAGTTCAAGGTACATTTATTATCAAAGTATGTATGCCGTATACAACCTTGAGATTCATCTTCTTGCAGGCAGCCACAAAACAAAGAAACACAATAGAACCCATTAAAGAACTCCACACCACAAACTCCACACGTCAAACCTCAATGTGTGTAAACAGAACAAATTGTGCAAACAGTAAAAAAGTAAACAAATAACACACAGAACATGAACCACAGACTCCCTGAATTGGAGTCCACAGCCGCGGAGGTAGTTTACCACTGAGGTGAGTGAAACCAGTCCAGGAGCCCAATGGCTGCAGGCCAACAACTGCTCTCAAACCTGGCGGCATGGGAACAAAGACCTCCCGTCCAATGGTCGTAGTGAGAGGAGAGGGAGGTGGGTCAAATGCAGACAAGTTACACTTGCCAAAACCATTTATTATGTGTGTACATAATAAAGGACTTCAATTCCCAGTGTGCAATGTGCAGTTCACTTGGAACCGGAAGTGATGTTGGTGAATGGGACACACACACACACAGAGAAACACACACACAAGCACATGCTTTTGGCTGGCTAGAATGGAATTGAATTGAATTGACTTTATTTCTTACAGTCTTCACATACATGAGGAGTAAAAATTTTAATGTTACAGCTCCATTTAAATATGCAATATGCAATTTATAGTAATTTGTAATAAATAGTATGTACAACAGGACAGTCAATATAACATAGAAATACATTTGTACCAGCAAGGTAGCAACTATACTTCATTAGCAGTTTTGTCTGGGTTGGAGGGAACTACTGCACAGGACTAAAAGAAGCTGCAGACAGTCATAAATTTAGTCAGCTCCATCTAGCCTACAAAGTACCCAGAACATCTTCAGGCACATGACACATGCCGGTGATAACCAACCTGTTTCTGATTCTGATTAATCAGTCTGATGACCTGGTGGAAGAAGTTGGCCCAGAGCCTGTTGGTCCTGGCTTTTATGCTGTGGTACCGTTTCCCAGATGGTAGCAGCTGGAGCAGTTGGTGGTTGGGGTGACTCAGGTCCCCAGTGATCCTTTGGTTCCTTTTTATACACCTGTCTTTGTAAATGTCCAGAAGTTCACATCTACAGATGCGCTGGGCTGTCCGCACCACTCTCTGCAGAATCCTACTATTAAGGGAAGTTGAGGCCAGTTCATTGGCTATATTTAAGAGGGAGTTAGATATGGCCCTTGTGGCTACGGGGATCAGGGGGTATGGAGGGAAGGCTGGTGCAAGGTTCTGAGTTGGATGATCAGCCATGATCATAATAAATGGCAGTGCAGGCTCGAAGGGCCGAATGGCCTACTCCTGCACCTATTTTCTATGTTTCTATGTTTCTAGACCAGGCAGTGATGCAGCCAGTCAGGATGCTCTCAATTGTATCCCTATAGAAGTTTTTAGGATTTGGGGACTCACACCGAGGTCCCATCCTGAGTAAAATGTGGTCAAACTGAAGACGTTTTGTAAATCTGTAAATAGAATTATTCTTGTGTACTTACCTAGGCAAGTTTGTCTTTGTTAAAGAACAAATATAACATGGTGTCTGAAGTCGGCGTGAGGTCTAAAAACTGAATACCATGAGCGACTAAGAAAGAGACATTATGTTCCGACGGAGAAAAGCTGCCAGCAAGAGAGCACACTGTCTCAAAGTTCACCAAGAGATTGAGGTGAGAGCCTAAAAGTCCCCTCAATGGATAAGCTAAGTCCTCACGCAGCTATACAGTTTACCAGCGGAGACAATGTGAGCACAAGTGAAAGAGCTGTACAAGGCAGGAACAACAGTACGTACTGTGAAACCAGAGGGGCAGAGCACAAGGTAACAGCACAGCAAAGAGGCATGCTCAATCTGTAAGTGCAACAGATGTGGAGGTAGATACATTCCAAAGATCTGTCCTACTTATGGAAAGTCCTGCAATAATTGTGGAATGAGGGATCATTTCACAAAGTGCTGCTAAGTGGGGGCTACCAAGAGAAAGGTGCACATGGTTGCTGAGGAAGTGGAGAAGGTCTTTGTGGATTCTCTACAGACTACAGGTGCTGGTAAGACAGAATGTATTGTTGCAGTGACAGGGAATGAGACAGTAATTCTATTCAAGCTTGACACCAGAGCCCAGGTGAATCTGTTGTCCATGGATGATTACAAGACTCTCAAAGTTAAGAGCAAGATTTAACCGTTGCAATTAAATATCACAGGCTATACTGGAGAGAACATTCCAGTAAAAGGAGCAGCACCTAAAGACACAGCTACTAATTGTAGAAAAGCGAGTACAGCCAGTATTAGGTCTGAGTGCATGTGAAAAGCTTAACCTGGTGGAGTTTTCCTAGTGACTTCACAAACCAAAGATGATCACACCATGCATGAAAGAGTCTTTGAGGGGTTCAGATGCTTACCTGATGTAACTCAAGAAACTTGTAACAGCATCCATGAGAGCTCCAGGGAGGTTATACAAGCGAAGCACTAGAACTCCGCCTCCATAGACATCATACCAGTTACACCAGCATGACAGTCACGATGCCAGTACTGAACAGAGATATCATGGTGAAGAAGTCACCAGTTGTGCTTCCACACCCTGCAGCTTTGGTTCAAAATTTGTTGCTCATTGGCTTCCAGTTAAAGGCTGAAAATCAAAAATATCTTCTCAATCTTCACCAAAGTTGAAGAGGAAAAATAAAAAGGATTATGGGGAAGCCACTCAATCCCCAAGGTCAGAACAACAGCACCAGTTCAACACAAGCCAACAGGAGGAGTTCCTGTCTATGATACACAGTTAACAGGAGGAGATCTCTGAACTGAGACAGACTCAGTTGGAACCCGTACAAAGACTCACTGATCACATGGATGTAGTCCAAGCCTCCATTATGAGGCATGTGCAGTGAATTATGGCCACACAGCAAGAACACGAACAGTGACGAATAGATAGGATCTTGGCAGAAGGACGTGAAATAAATGAACACATAGATCGGAATTCTCAAAAGGACAGTGGTATTAACACAGCAAGTGAAAGCAAGACATCTGTGGAAACACATAGCAGATCGAAAGGCATCATTAAACCACCACAGAGATGGATTGAAAGTGGTTGAGTGAATAAGGGACTGTATTTGCTTATTACAATTGAAGTCAATGTAAATATCTTTGTTGGAAAGCATTATTATGTCTTGCAGGTCTATGAGGACATACTATTGTGTTACTATTGTGTCAATTGTGTTACTATTGACACATTCTTTCTCTCACTCTCCTTTTTCTCCCTCTGTCCCTCTGAATATACCCTTTGCCCATCCTCTGGGTTCCCCCCACCCTTGTCTTTCTTCCTGGACCTCCTGTCCCACGATCCTCTCGTATCCCTTTTGCCAATCACCTGTCCAGCTCTTGGCTCCATCCCTCCCCCTCCTGTCTTCTCCTATCATTTTGGATCTCCCCCTCCCCTTCCAACTTTCAAACCTCTTACTCACTCTTCCTTCAGTTAGTCCTGACGAAGGGTCTCGGCCTGAAGCGTCGACTGCACCTCTTCCTAGAGATGCTGCCTGGCCTGCTGCGTTCACCAGCAACTTTGATGTGTGTTGCTCGAATTTCCAGCATCTGCAGAATTCCTGTTGTTGTTATACTATTGTGTTTGTTTTCTTTAAAGGTGAAAAATGTGTTATTATGTGTGTATGTAATAAAGAACTTCAGTTCCTAGTGTGTAATGTGAGTAGTTCACCTGGAACAACTGGAAGTGATGTTGGTGAATGGAATACACACACACACACACACACACACACACACACACACTCACTCTCTCTCTCTCTCTCTCTCTCTCTCTCTCTCTCTCTCTCTCTCTCTCTCTCTCTCACTCTTTCTTGGCAAGCTAGAAGAAAGTGAGTAAGATGTGGTCAAGCTGAAGCCATTCTGTAAGTCTGTAAATAAAATAGTTCTATAATTTTTACCCACACAAGTTTGTCTTTGTTCAAGAACAAACATAGCAATAGCATTTATCACCACTTTCAGGTCTCCTCTCAGTCATCTCTTCTCTAACAATGCCAGCTCCTCCACATCCGTGCTGCTGTAAGCTCTGCCCCATTCTTCTCCACATTATGCTGTTACTCAGTAAGCAATTGACTCCCACACAAGCTCCTGTACACAATGTGCTTCCAATCTGACAAGTCCCTTCCTACCCTCTTCCCTTTGCTTCTTGCCCTCTGTTCGTGTGGTCACATCCTTTCAGACTCTTAAGGATTCAATTTTTGTCCTTATCTGGAACATAGAACACTACAGCACATTACAGGTCCTTTGGTCTACGATGTTGTGCTGACATTTTAACCTACTCTAAGATCAATTTAGCCCTTCCCTCCCACATAGCTCTCCATTTTTCCACCATCTGTACACCTGCTTAAAAGGTTTTTAACTGTCCCTGATGTACATATCTGCCACTAACACCACCCTGGCAGTGTATTCCATGCATTCACCACCCTCTTTGTAAAAGACTTAAATCCAACAACCCCCTATACTTTCCTCCGATTACCTTAAAATGGTGCTCCTTCATATTAGCCATTTCCACCCTGGGAAAAAGGTGCTGGCTGTCCACTCTGTGGATGTCCCTTATCATCTTATACACCTCTATCTAGTCACCTCTCACCCTCCTTCACTCCAAAGAGAAAACAAAACTAGCTTGCTCAACCTATCTTCATAAGACATGCAATTTAATCCAAGCAACATCCTGGTAAATCTCCTCTGCATCCTCTGTAAAGCTTTCTCATCTTTCCTAGAACAAAGCAACCAGATCTGAGCACATTTTTCCAGGTGTGTTCTAACCAAGGTTTTATAAAACTGAAACCTTACTTCACAGCTTTTGAACTCAATCCCCTGATTAATGAAGGTCAACATAACATACAACTTAGAACCCTATCAACTCCTGTTTTCCTAAATGAGATTTTATCAGATTGTCTTTGGAATCATCTGCCAAGTAGGACTGGGTCCTTAACAAAAACTCTATTTGTGATCAGGAAGGACTTGTATCTGGGAATTTGCATTGACCAGCTTACATTTCACTCAATGGTTTATTGTTTCAAATCTTCTTATTGGCTTGAGATAGAGCAGAGCAGGACTAATTGGTTTATAATTTCTTGCCCGAACTCTGATTCTTGTGTTTGTAAAGGTGCTATACTAGTCTAATTTTGTTTGTAAAATCATATTCAGAACTCCATAACGGATGCAGTGATTCAGATCGACGGGTTTACTGTACATCGTCAGGATAGATCTATTGTTAAGGATCCGGCCTGAACACTGGGTCGAAGGGCCTCTGCTTGTAGCTCTGGATCACGACAGTCTTTAATTTCTGTTTTCTTTCACCTGGCCATGTGGGTTCTGGCCCAGCCCCTTTCCCTTTTTGGACTTCCTCCAATTACCTGCTTGTCTCCTCATTTGCACCCACCTGTGTCTAATTTTCACTCATCACCCTGTCCATTTAAACCCCGCCTTGACTAGCATCCTCTGCCAGTTCGTTCCAGTTCTGACCTGTGTTGTTTCAGCCTGTCATTGTGACTTCTGCCAACCGATTTTGCCTGCTTCAGTGTTTTGGACTTTGTCTGCTCTTGGACCCGATTTTTGCCTGTGCGCTCTGGATTGTCTGCCCTTGCCTGAGTGTCTTTTCTGGTAAGACCTCTGCCTGCCATTTGGATTCGTACCTGCCTTCTGTTTTTGTTGCCTTTGTGCTCCCTAATAATCCTGGTGAAATAGTATTCATTGGTCTGCACTTGAGTCCCGCCAAAACCCGACAGAACCTGACATCTATAAGAGTCTCTCAAAAGCAGAGGTGGAGGAGTATGCCTCATGATCAACTCTTCTTGGTGCACAAATATAGCAGTGCTGTCCCAATTCTGATCACCAGACCTGGAATATCTTGCAGTAAAGGGCCATCCTTTTTACATCTTCAGGGAGCGGTGTCTCAGAAAGGCAGCTTCCATTATTAAAGACCTCCAACACCCAGGGCATGCCCTTTTCTCACTGTTACCATCAGGCAAGAAATACAGAAACCTGAAGGCACAAACTCAGCGATTCAGGAACAGCTTCTTCCCCTCTGCCATCAGATTCCTAAATGGACATTGAACCCTTGGACACTCCCTCACTCTTTTTAATATACAGTATTTCTGTTTTTTGCACAATTTTAAGCTATTCAATGTACATATACTGTAATTGATTTATTTATTAATATTATTTTTTTCTTCTTCTACATCATGTATTGCATTGAATTGCTGCTGCTAGTTAACAAGTTTCATGTCAGTGATAATAAACCTGATTCTGGTTCTGCAGATCTGCTGTTTCTTGACCATCACACGGTTCCTGCAGTTTTAAACAGCAAATCCCAACAATCTGTCTGCTTGAAATATGGCCAATTCTCTTCTCTTCATAAACACAAGAGATTCTGCAGATGCTGGAAACCCAGAGCAACACATACAAGCTGGAGGAACTCAGCAGGTGAGGCAACATCTATGGAAATGAATAAACAGTTGACTTTTCGGGCTGAAACCCTGCATCAGGACTGGAAAGGAAAGGGGAAGATGCCAAAATAAAAAGGTGAGGGGGAGAGAAGAAGTACAAGCTGGCAGGCAATAGGTGAGACCAGGTGAATAGAACGGTGGGTGGCGGGGGGGAATGAAGTGCCAAGTGAAGCTGAGATGTGAGAGGTGGCTGAAGAAGAAGGAATCCTCTTCTTAAAGAATCTTAAGTCCAAATATGATGCAGGTGAACTTTAAATCTGCTTGTTAACAGGTTAAGCAGGTTGGTGAACATGGACCTGAGGCGATAATCCTGCTTCCCCTTTCTGTAGCCTCTGAGACCTTCCAGCAATTCCTGCAATTATCATTAGCAGGTTGTATCTCCTGCTCTGTGTGCACTTCTCAGTCCGCTGCCCCTGCACCAGATCGGTCCCCCCCCCATAAATAAATCTAACGCTGCCTAAAGAGCCATCTGTGCTGCCTGTTAGACTCCGATCACACTCGAGTGACTCAGGTACTAAGGGAGAAGTATGGGGCTCAGAGAGTGCGGAGCTGGCAGCTGGCCTCCGTGCCGATGACTCTTCATTCCTTCCCATGAAGTTACGCAGGAGGAAAGCAGATGTATCTTTATTGGCTTCCTTCTCAGGAAATAACCAAGTTATAAAGTGAATCATTGAATTACAGACCTGAAAAGTTGAAAGAATAAGTTAGTCATAATATTAGCTGGCAGCAGCTCTGTTAACACATTGTTGAATGAGTCCCAGTTACTGTATCTTCAGTTTGCTCCTGCAAACCTCCACAAACATTTCTGTAACGTGACATATGGAAACTGGCCTTTCAAGTGCATGCCAACCATTATAAATGCTGCACTCATATCATTTTCTTCATGTACAAGATTACAAATCGAGTGGATAGCCAAAGACTTTTCCCCAGGGCAGAAATGGGTAATTGGAGTGGGGAGCAGAATTTTAATGTGATTAGAGTGAAGTATGGTGGGGTGGGATGTCAGAGGTAAGACCAGAAGTACAGGCTGGAAGAAGATAGGTGAGACTAGGTGAGGGGGAAGGTGGCTGGGTGGAGGAAGGGGAGGTGATAGGTGGATGAATTAAAAGGCTGAATCTGATAGGAGAGGAGCATGAACTGCAGGAGAACAGAAAGGAGGAAATCAGAGGGAGGTGAGGAGAAGAGGAAGGAGAGGAAGAGAACCAGGATGGAAATGGGGAAAGGGAGAAGGGGGGTGAGGAGCAAGAAATCCCTCAGCCCAAACCACAACCATCTGCATGGTGAGACATATCTCCCATTCCCCACCCCAGGGGTGCCTAATCTTCCCCAATGGCCAAGGGGTACTGGGTAGAACTACTGCATTACGAGTAATGGAGGGGTATCATTATATGACATGGTCAGCACCACACACAGGTCCTGATCTACCTGCCCCCTCAACTGAATGTATTCCATCAGTGACTCTCTGCTGGCTCAAGGCTGTGCCCAATGTCCAGCACTGGCATGTTGACAGATTAGTGTTGGGAGCTGACCAACTAACCTTGTATGTAAATCAGTGACAATAGAAAATAAGTAGTGCAAAATAGTAGTGGTGAGGTCGTGTGCGTGGACCATCCGGCAATCGGATGGCAGAGGGAGAGAAGCTGTTCCTGAAACATTGGGTGTGGTTTCACAAGATCTATCAAACTGTATGACATATAGTGCGGTGATTTTTCTTGACAACTTGATTCTTACTGAGAAATTAACTGCTTCACAGAGTTGGGGAACAGTGGAGCCTTGCATCAGTATATTCCTTCATCAACATCTCTCTGCCTTCCTTTCGACTGCCAAATCCCTGCCAAAGCCCATAGTGAAGCCTCGGAGATCATCAGACTGCTAGCCCTGGCCTTCTCACTCCTCAGGTTTCACAGTCTTTTTGAGGTGGAATCATCTTCACTTTTTCCCAGCCAAACTGAAGGGGAACAGAGTGACATCAATACAGAAATGTAACTGAAGTTCAAAGACGAGAGAGCTCAGTCAAGGCTCTCCCAGGAGGTGACTTCAATTGGAATAATTCCAGTGATGAAAACATCTGAAATCCATTCCCCAACCTGACAGAAGGCTGATGAACCATAAATACATTTTGATATACTATTCGCTGTACATCAAACATCCAACAGGCACAAATAAAACAGAAAATGTGTGAAGCACACAGTCCAGGCATTACCTGTGGGAAGAAAAACAGAGTTAATGTTTCCAGTTGAGGAACCTTTGTATAGCAGTTCAAAGTAAATTCGATTATCAAAGTGCAGTTACATCATCCTGAGATTCATTTTCTTGCAGGCATTCACAGTAGAACAAACAAACACAATAGAAGCAATGAAAAACTACACACAAAAACAAACAATCAATATGCAAAAGAAGACAATCTGAGAAAATACAAAAATGAATAGCAAATAATATTCAGATCATGAGATGTAGAGTCTATAGGTTGTGGAATCAGTTCAGTGTTGAGGTGAGTGAAATTATCCATGATGGTTCAGGAGCCTGATGGTTATAGGGTGATAACTGTTCCTGAACTTGGTAGTGTAGGACCTGATGGCTGGAAGGTAATAACTGTTCCTGAACCTGGTGGTGTGGGAAATGATGGTTGTAGTGTGATAACTGTTCATGAACCTGATGGTTGTAGGGAAATAGCTGTTTCTGAACCTGGTGATGTGGGAAATCATGGTTGTAATGTAATAACTGTTACTGAAGCTGGTGGTGTGGGACCTGCTGGTTGTATGGTAATAACTGTTCCTGAAACTGGTGGTGTGGGATCTGGTGGTTGAGGAGTAATAACTTTTCCTGAACCTGGTGCTGTGGAACTTGACGGTTGAGGGGTAATAACTGTTCCTGAACCAGGTGATGTGGGACCTGTTGTTTGTAGTGTAATAACTGTTCATGAATCTGATGCTGTGGGACCTGATGGTTGTAGGGAAATAGCTGTTGCTGAATCTGGTTGCGTGGGAAACGATCGTTGTAGGGTAATAACTTTTCCTGAAGCTGGTGGCAAGCAACCTGATAGTTGAGGGCTAATAACTGTTCCTGAACCTGGTGGTGTGAGACCTGGTAGTTGATGGATAATAACTATTCCTGAAGCTGTTGATGTGGGACTTGATGGTTGTAGGGTAATAACAGTTCCTTACCCTGGTGGTGTGGGAAGTGATAGTTACAGGTTAATAACTGTTCCTAAACCTAGTTATGTGGAACCTGATTGTTAAGGGCAATAACTGTTCCTGAACCTTGTGGTGTGGGAAATGATGGTTGTAGTGTGATAACTGTTCATGAACCTGGTGGTATGGGAACTGATGGTTGTAGGGAAATAGCTGTTTCTGAACATGGTGATGTGGGAAATGATGGTTGTAGGGTAATTACTGTTCCTGAAGGTGGTGGTGTGGGACCTGTTGGTTGTAGGGTAATAACTGTTCCTGAATGTGGTGGTGGGATCTGATGGGTGAGGGGTCATAACTTTTCCTGATCCTGTTGGTGTGCGACCTTATGTTTGTAGGGTAATAACTGTTCCTGAACCTGGTGCTGTGGAACTTCACGGATGAGGAGTACAACTGTTCCTGAACCTGGTAGTGTGGGACCTGATGGTTGAGGGGTAATAACTGTTCCTGAACCTGGTGGTGTTGGACCTGATGGTTGTAGGGTTATAACAGTCCCTGAACCAGGTGGTGTGGGACCTTTTGTTTGTAGGGTAATAACTGCTCCTGAACCTGGTGGTGTGGGACCTGATGATTGAGGGGTAATAACCATTCCTGAACTTGGTGGTATGGGACCTGATGATTGTAGGATAATAACTGTTCCTGAACCTGGTGGTGTGGGACCTGATGATTAAGGGGTAATAACTGTTCCTGAATATGCTGGTATGGGATCTAATGATTGTAGGATAATAACTGTTCCTGAACCTTGTGCTGTGGGACTTGATGGTTGTAGGGTAATAACTGTTCCTGAACCTGGTGGTGTGAGACTTGATGGTTGTAGGGTAATAACTGTTACTTAACCTGGTGCTGTGGGAAATGATAGTTGTAGGGTAATAAGTGTTCCTGAACCTAATGGTGTGGGACCTGATTGTTAAAGGGGTCATAACTGATTCTGAGCCTGGTGGTATGGGAAATAGAAACATGGAAACATAGAAAATATGTGCAGGAGTAGGCCATTCGGCCCTTCGAGCCTGCATCGCCATTCAGTATGATCATGGCTGATCATCCAACTCAGAGCCCTGTACCAGCCTTCCCCTCCATACCCCCTGATCCCTTTAACCACAAGGGCCATATCAAACTCCCTCTTAAATATAGCCAATGAACTGGCCTCAACTGTTTCCTGTGGCAGAGAATTCCACAGATTCACCACTCTCTGTGTGAAGAAGTTTTTCCTAATCTTGGTCCTAAAAGGCTTCCCCTTTATCCTCAAACTGTGACACCTCGTTCTGGACTTCCCCAACAATAGGGAACAATCTTCCTGCATCTAGCCTGTCCAATCCCTTTAGGATTTTATACGTTTCAATCAGATCCCCCCTCAATCTTCTAAATTCTAATGAGTACAAGCCCAGTTCATCCAGTCTTTCTTCATATGAAAGTCTTGCCATCCCAGGAATCAATCTGGTGAACCTTCTTTGTACTCCCTCTATGGCAAGGATGTATTTCCTCAGATTAGGGGACCAAAACTGCACACAATACTCCAGGTGTGGTCTCACCAAGGCCTTGTACAACTGCAGTAGTACCTCCCTGCTCCTGTACTTGAATCCTCTCGCTATAAATGCCAGCATACCATTCGCCTTTTTCACCGCCTGCTGTACCTGCATGCCCACTTTCAATGACTGGTGGATAATGACACCCAGGTCTCGTTGCACCTCCCCTTTTCCTAATCGGCCACCATTCAGATAATAATCTGTTTTCCTGTTTTTGCCACCAAAGTGGATAACTTCACATTTATCCACATTAAATTGCATCTGCCATGAATTTGCCCAATCACCTAACCTATCCAAGTCACCCTGCATCCTCTTAGCATCCTCCTCACAGCTAACACTGCCGCCCAGCTTTGTGTCATCCGCAAACTTGGAGATGCTGCATTTAATTCCCTCATCCAAGTCATTAATATATATTGTAAACAACTGGGGTCCCAGCACTGAGCCTTGCGGTACCCCACTAGTCACTGCCTGCCATTCTGAAAAGGTCCCGTTTATTCCCATTCTTTGCTTCCTGTCTACCAACCAATTCTCTATCCACATCAATACCTTACCCCCAATACCGTGTGCTTTAAGTTTGCACACTAATCTCCTGTGTCGGATCTTGTCAAAAGCCTTTTGAAAATCCAAATATACCACATCCACTGGTTCTCCACCTATCCACTCTACTCTACTAAATGATGGTTGTAGTGTCATAACTGTTCATGAACCTGGTGATGTGGGAAATGATGGCTGTAGGGTCATACCTGTTCCTGAACCTGGTGGTGTGGGACCTGATAGTTGAGGGATAATAACTGTTTCTGAACCTGGTGGAGTGGGAAATGATGGTTGTAGGGAAATAACTGTTCTGGGACCAGGTGGAGTGGGAACTGATGGTTGAAGGGTAATAACTTTTCCTCTACCTGTTGGTGTGGAACCTGATAGTTGTAGGGTGATAACTGTTCCTGAACATACTGGTGTGGGACGTGATGGTTGTAGGGTAATAACTGTTCCTGAACCTTGTGATGTGGGAAATGATGGTTCTAGGGTTATAACAGTTCCTGAACCAGGTGGTGTGGGACCTTTTGTTTGTAGGGTAATAACTGTTCCCTGAACTTGTTGGTATGGGACCTGATGATTGTAGGATAATAACTGTTCCTGAACCTTGTGCTGTGGGACTTGACGGTTGAGGCGTAATAACTGTTCCTGAACCTGATGGTGTGAGACCTGATGCCCAGGTGGTGTGGGACCTGATACTTGAGTGGTAATAACTGTTCCTCAACCAGGCGGTTTGGGAAATGATGGTTGTAGGTCAATAACTGTTACTGAACCTTCTGCTGTGGGACTTGACGGTTCAGTGGTAATAAATGTTCCTGACCCAGGTGGTGTGAAACCTGATGGTTGAGAGATAATAACTGTTCCTGAACCTGTTGGTGTGAGACTTGATGGTTGTTGGGTAATAACTGTTCCTGAACCTGGTGGTGTGGGAAATGATGGTTGTAGGGTAATAACAGTTCCTGAACCTGGTTGTGTGAGAAATGATAGTTGTAGGGTAATAACTGTTCCTTAACCTAGTGGAGTGGGACTGATAGTTGAGGGATGATAACTGTTCCTGAACTTGGTGGTGTTGAAAATGATGGTTGTAGTGTAATAACTGTTCATGAACCTGGTGGTGTGTGACCTGATGGTTGTAGGCTAATAACTGTTCCTCAACCTGGTGGTGTGGGACCTGATGGTAGTAGGGTAATAACTGTTCCTCAACCTGGTGGTGTGGGACCTGATGGTGGTAGGGTAATAACTGTTCCTCAACCTGGTGGTGTGGGACCTGATGGTTGTGTGGTAATAACAGTTCCTGAACCTGGTGGTGTGTGACCTGATGGTTGTAGGGTAATAACTGTTCCTCAACCTGGTGGTGTGGGACCTGATGGTTGTAGGGTAATAACTGTTCCTCAACCTGGTGGTGTGGGACCTGATGGTTGTACGGTAATAACTGTACATGACTCTGGTGGTGCGGGAACTCATATCTGAGGGGTAATAACTGTTCCTGAACCTGCTAGTGTGGGAAATGATGGTTGTACGTTCGTAACTTTTCATGAACCTGGTGGTGTGGGACCTGATGATTGTAGGGTAATAACTGTTCCTGAACCTGGTGCTGTGTGACTTGACGGTTGAGGGGTAATAACTGTTCCTGAACCTGGTGGTGTGGGAGCTGATGGTTGTAGGGTAATAACATTTTCCTGAACCTTGTGATGTGGGACCTGAATGTTGAGTGGTAATAACTGTTCCTGAACCTGGTGATGTGGGATCAGATGGTTGATGGGTAATAAGACCATAAGACCATAAGACAAAGGAGCAGAAGTAGGCCATTCGGGCCATCGAGTCTGCTCCGCCATTTTATCATGAGCTGATCCATTTTATCCTATTTAGTCCCACTGCCCCGCCTTCTCACCATAACCTTTGATGCCCTGGCTACTCAGATACCTATCAATTTCTGCCTTAAATACGCCCAATGACTTGGCCTCCACTGCTGCCCGTGGCAACAAATTCCATAGATTCACCACCCTCTGACTAAAAAAATTTCTTCGCATTTCTGTTTGAAAGGGCGCCCTTCAATCCTGAAGTCATGCCCTCTCGTACTAGACTCCCCCATCATGGGAAACAACTTTGCCACATCCACTCTGTCCATGTCTTTCAACATTCGAAATGTTTCTATGAGGTCTCCCCTCATTCTTCTAAACTCCAAGGAATACAGTCCAAGAGCGGACAAACGTTCCTCATATGTTAACCCTCTCATTCCCGGAATCATTCTCGTGAATCTTCTCTGTACCCTCTCCAACGTCAGCACATCCTTTCTTAAATAAGGAGACCAAAACTGCCCACAGTACTCCAAGTGAGGCCTCACCAGCGCCTTATAGAGCCTCAACATCACATCCCTGCTCCTATACTCTATTCCTCTAGAAATGAATGCCAACATTGTATTCGCTGCCTTCACTACTGACTCAACCTGGTTAACTTTAAGGGAATCCTGTACGAGGACTCTCAAGTCCCGTTGCATCTCAGAACTTTGAATTCTTTCCCCATTTAAATAATAATCTGCCCGTTTATTTTTTCTGCCAAAGTGCATAACCATACACTTTCCAACATTGTACTTCATTTGCCACTTCTCTGCCCATTCTTCCAATCTATCCCAGTCTCTCTGCAGACTCTCCGTTTCCTCAGCACTACCGGCCCCTCCACCTATCTTCGTATCGTCAGCAAACTTAGCCACAAAGCCATCTATTCCATAATCCAGATCGTTGATGTACAATGTAAAAAGAAGCGGCCCCAACACTGATCCCTGTGGAACACCACTGGTAACCGGCAGCCAACCAGAATAGGATCGCTTTATTCCCACTCTCTGTTTCCTGCCAATCAGCCAACGCTCTATCCACGTATGTAACTTTCCTGTAATTCCATGGGCTCTTATCTTGTTAAGTAGCCTCATGTGTGGCACCTTGTCAAAGGCCTTCTGAAAATCCAAATATACAACATCCACTGCATCTCCCTTGTCTAGCCTACTGGTAATTTCCTCAAAAAATTGTAATAGGTTTGTCAGGCAGGATTTTCCTTTAAGGAATCCATGCTGAGTTCTGCCTATCTTGTCATATGCCTCCAGGTACTCTGTAACCTCATCCTTGACAATCGACTCCAACAACTTCCCAACCACCGATGTCAAGCTAACAGGTCTATAATTTCCTTTTTGCTTCCTTGCCCCCTTCTTAAATAGCGGAGTGACATTTGCAATCTTCCAGTCTTCCGGAACCATGCCAGAATCGATCAACTTTTGAAAGATCATCGCTAATGCCTTTGCAATCTCCACAGCTATTTCCTTCAGAACACGAGGGTGCATTCCATCTGGTCCAGGAGATTTATCTACCTTTAGCCTATTCAGCTTCCTGAGTACTTTCTCTGTCGTAATTGTGACTGAGCACACTTCTCTTCCCTGCCACCCTTGAGTGTCCGGTCTTCCTCAGTGAAGACTGATGCAAAATACTTGTTCAGTTCCTCTGCCATCTCCTCATCTCCCATTACAATTTCTCCAGTATCATTTTCTATCGGTCCTATATCTACTCTCACCTGTCTTTTACTCTTTATATACTTGAAAAAGCTTTTAGTATCCTCTTTGACATTATTTGCTAGTTTCCTTTCATAGTTAATCTTTTCTCTCTTAATGACCTTCTTGGTTTCCTTTTGTAAGGTTTTAAAAACTTCCCAATCCTCTGTCTTCCCACTATTTTTGCTTCCTTGTATGCCCTCTCCTTTGCTTTAACTTTGGCTTTGACTTCTCTTGTCAACCACGGTTGCATCCTTTTTCCACTCGAAAATTTCCTCTTTTTTGGAATATACCTGTCTTGCACCTTCCTCATTTTTCGCATAAACTCCAGCCACTGCTGCTCTGCCATCTTTCCCGCCAGTGTCTCTTTCCAGTCAACTTTGGCCAGTTCCTCTCTCATGCCACTGTAATTTCCTTTACTCCACTCAAACACCGGCACATCAGATTTCGGCTTCTCTTTTTCTAATTTCACAGTGAACTCAATCATGTTAATAACTATTCCTGAATCTGGTGGTGTGGGAAATGATAGTTGCAGGGTAATAACTGTTCATGAACCTGGTGGTGTGGGACTGATGGTTGGAGGGAAATAGCTGTTTCTGAACCTGGTGCTGTGGAACTTGACAGTTGATGGGTAATAACAGTTCCTGAACCTGGTGGGGTGCGACCTGATGATTGTAGGGTAATAACTGTTCCTGAAGCTGGTGGTGTTGGAACTGGTGATGGATGGATATAACTGTTCCTGAACCAGTTGGTGTGGGACCTAATAGTTGAAGGGTAATAACTGTTCCTGAACATGGTGTTGTGAGAAATGAAGGTTGTGGTGTAACATCTCTTCATGAACCTGGTGGTGTGAGACCTGATGGTTGTAGGGAAATAGCTGTTTCTGAACCTGTTGATGTGGAAAATGATGGTTGCAACGTAATAAATGATCCTGAAGCTGTAAGTGTGGGAACAGTTGGTTGTGGAGTAATAACTGTTCCTGAACCTGCTAGTGAGGGAAATAATGGTTGTACGTTCGTACCTTTTCATGAACCTGGTGGTGTGGGACCTGATAGTTGAGGGTTAAAAACTTTATCTGAACCTGTTGGTGTGGGACCTGATGGTTGTAGGGTAATAACTGTTCCTGAGCCTGGTGCTGTGTGACTTGACGGTTGAGGGGTAATAACTGTTCCTGAACCTGGTTCTGTGGGACCTGATGGCTGTAGGGTAATAACTGTTCCTGAACCTGGTGATGTGGGACCTAATAGTTGATGGGTAATAACTGTTCCTGAACCTGGTGGTATGGGAAATGCTGGTTGTAGGTTAATAACTTTTCATGAACTTGGTGGTGTGGAACCTGATAGTTGTTGGGTAATAACTGTTCCTGAACATGGTGGTGTGTAACCTGATTATTGTAGGGTAATAACTGTTTCTGAAGCAGGTGGTTTGGGACCTGATAGTTGAGGGTTAAGAACTGTTCCTGAACCTGGTGGTATGGGACCTGATGTTTGTAGGGAAACAACTGTTGCTGAATCTGGTGGTGTTGGAAATGATGGTTGTAGTGTAATAACTGTTCATATACCTGGTGGTGTGGGACTGTTGGTTGTAGGGAAATAGCTGTTTTTGAACCTGGTGCTGTGGGACTTGATCCTTGATGGGTAATAACAGTTCCTGAACCTGGTGGTGTGCGACCTGATGGTTGTAGGGCAATAACTGTTCCTGAACCTGGTGGTGTGGGAAATGATGGTTGTAGGGTAATAACAGTTCCTGAACCTGGTTGTGTGAGAAATGCTGGTTGTAGGGTAATAATTGTTCCTTAACCTAGTGGAGTGGGACAGATAGTTGAAGGATAATAACTGTTCCTGAACCTGGTGGTGTTGGAAATGATGGTTGTAGTGTAATAACTGTTCATGAACCTGGTGGTGTGGGACCTGACGGTTGTAGGGAAATAGCTGATTCTGAACCTGGTGCAGTCAGACTTGACTGTTGATGGGTAATAACAGTTCCTGATCCTGGTGGTGTGTGACCTGATGGCTGTAGGATAATAACTGTTCCTGAACCATGTGGTGTGGGACCTAACAGTTTAGGGGTAATAACTGTTCTTGAACCTGCTAGTGTGGGAAACGATGGTTGTAGTGTAATAACTGTTCACGTACCTGGTGGTGTGGGACCTGACGGTTGTAGGGAAATAGCTGATTCTGAACCTGGTGATGTCAGAAATGATGGTTGCAACGTAATAACTGTTCCTGAAGCTGCCAGTGTGGGACCTGTTGGTTGTGGAGTAATAACTGTTCCTGAAACTGGTGGTGTGGTACCTGATGGTTGAGGGGTAACAAGTTTTCCTGAACCTGTTCGTGTGAGACCTGATGGTTGTAGGGTAATAACTGTTCCAGAACCTGGTGGTGTGAGACCTGATGCCCAGGTGGTGTGGGACCTGATACTTGAGTGGTAATAACTGTTCCTCAACCGGGCGGTTTGGGAAATGATGGTTGTAGGTCAATAACTGTTCCTTAACTTTGTGCTGTGGGACTTGACGATTCAGTGGTATTAACTGTTCCTGAACCTGGTGGTGTGAGACCTAATGACTGAGGGATAATAACTGTTCCTGAACCTGTTGGTGTGGGACTTGATGGTTGTAGGGTAATAACTGTTCCAGAACCTGGTGGTGTGAGACCTGATGCCCAGGTGGTGTGGGACCTGATACTTGAGTGGTAATAACTGTTCCTCAACCGGGCGGTTTGGGAAATGATGGTTGTAGGTCAATAACTGTTCCTTAACTTTGTGCTGTGGGACTTGACGATTCAGTGGTATTAACTGTTCCTGAACCTGGTGGTGTGAGACCTAATGACTGAGGGATAATAACTGTTCCTGAACCTGTTGGTGTGGGACTTGATGGTTGTTGGGTAATAACTGTTCCTGAACCTGGTGGTGTGAGAAATGCTGGTTGTAGGGTAATAACTGTTCCTTAACCTAGTGGAGTGGGACAGATAGTTGAAGGATAATAACTGTTCCTGAACCTGGTGGTGTTGGAAATGATGGTTGTAGTGTAATAACTGTTCATGAACCTGGTGGTGTGGGAAATGACGGTTGTAGGGAAATAGCTGATTCTGAACCTGGTGCTGTCGGACTTGACAGTTGATGGGTAATAACAGTTCCTGATCCTGATGGTGTGCGACCTGATGGCTGTAGGATAATAACTGTTCCTGAACCTGGTGGTGTTGGACGTGGTGGTTGTAGGGTAATAACTATTCCTGAAGAAAGTGCTGTGGGACCTAATAGTTGAGGGGTAATAACTGGTCCTGAACCTGGTGGAGTGGGAACTGATGGTTGTAGTGTAGTAACTGCACCAGAAGCTGGTGCTGTGGGACGTGATGGTTAAATGGTAATAACTTTTCCTGAATCTGGTGGTGTGGGACCTGATGGTTGTACGGTAATAACTGTACATGAACCTGGTGGTACGCGACCTCATATCTGAGGGGTAATAACTGTTCCTGAGCCTGCTAGTGAGGGAAATGATGGCTGTACGTTCGTAACTTTTCATGAACCTGTTGGTGTGGGACCTGATGGTTGTAGGGTAATAACTGTTCCTGAACCTGGTGCTGTGTGACTTGACGGTTGAGGGGTAATAACTGTTCCTGAACCTTGTGATGTGGGACCTGAATGTTGAGGGGTAATAACTGTTCCTGAACCTGGTGATGTGGGACCTAATAGTTGATGGGTAATAACTGTTCCTGAACCTGGTGGTATGGGAAATGCTGGTTGTAGGTTAATAACTTTTCATGAACTTGGTGGTGTGGAACCTGATAGTTGTTGTGTAATAACTGTTTCTGAAGCAGGTGGTTTGGGACCTGATAGTTGAGGGTTAACAACTGATCCTGAACCTGGTGGTATGGGACCTGATGTTTGTAGGGAAATAACTGTTCCTGAATCTGGTGGTGTTGGAAATGATGGTTGTAGTGTAATAACTGTTCATATACCTGGTGGTGTGGGACTGTTGGTTGTAGGGAAATAGCTGTTTCTGAACCTGGTGCTGTGGGACTTGATCCTTGATGGGTAATAACAGTTCCTGAACCTGGTGGTGTGCGACCTGATGGTTATAGGGTAATAACTGTTCCTGCACCATGTGGTGTGGGAACTAACAGTTGAGTGTAATAACTGTTCTTGAAACTGCTAGTGTGGGAAACGATGGTTGTAGTGTAATAACTGTTCATGTACCTGGTGGTGTGGGACCTGATGTTTGTAGGGAAATAGCTGTTTCTGAACCTGGTGATGTAGGAAATGAAGGTTGTAATGTAATAACTGTTACTGAAGCTGTAAGTGTGGGACCTGTTGGTTGTGGAGTAATACCTGTTCCTGAAACTGGTAGTGTGGTACCTGATGGTTGAGGGGTAACAACTTTTCCTGAACCTGTTCATGTGAGACCTGATGGTTGTAGGGTAATAACTGTTCCAGAACCTGGTGGTGTGGGACCTGATGGTTGTAGGGTAATAACTGTTCCTGACCCTGATTGTGTGGGTCCTGATGGTTGTAGGGTAATAACTGTTCCTGAACTAGGTGGAGTGGGACCTAATAGTTGATGGGTAATAACTGTTCCTGAACCTGGTGATGTGACAGTTGATGGTAGAGAGATAATAACTGTTCCTGAACCTGTTGGTGTGGGACTTGATGGTTTTTGGGTAATAACTGTTCCTGAACCTGTTGGTGTGGGACTTGATGGTTTTTGGGTAATAACTGTTCCTGAACCTGGTGGTGTGGGAAATGATGGTTGTAGGTAATAACAGTCCCTGAACCTGGTTGTGTGAGAAATGACAGTTGTAGGGTAATAACTGTTCCTTAACCTAGTGGAGTGGGACCTGATCATTGAGTGGTAATACCTGTTCCTGAACTTGGTGGTATGGGACCTGATGATTGTAGGATAATAACTGTTCCTGAACCTTGTGCTGTGGGACTTGAAGGTTGAGGCGTAATAACTGTTCCTGAACCTGGTGGTGTGAGACCTGATGCCCAGGTGGTGTGGGACCTGATACTTGAGTGGTAATAACTGTTCCTCAACCGGGCAGTTTGGGAAATGATGGTTGTAGGTCAATAACTGTTCCTTAACTTTGTGCTGTGGGACTTGACGGTTCAGTAGTATTAACTGTTCCTGAACCTGGTGGTGTGAGACCTAATGGTTGAGGGATAATAACTGTTCCTGAACCTGTTGGTGTGGGACTTGATGGTTGTTGGGTAATAACTGTTCCTGAACCTGGCTGTGTGAGAAACAACTGGCTGAACTGTTTATTCTGTACCTGTAGATCTGGTTTCAGGAGGTCTATGCAAGACTTCAGATTCCTGTTCATGAAAAACATTGCAGTTTGATTTGTCGTCGCATGAACTGAGTTCCAATAGATGTCCACCCTGTGCTGTAGAGAAATGTCCTCCTTGTCCATTGCTTTAATGGATGACTTGAAGGTTTAGATAAACCTTCCAGCTAACACATTTATTGCTGGGTGAGGAGGAGGTGATTTGAAATGTCTGATGCCATTTTTCTTCATGAGCAGTCTGACGCGTATTGTAGTCCGTTGTTACTCACAATTTGTTCTGGTAAAACATTTCTGGTGAAGTTAATCCTCAGAGTGGAGATAGTTTTTGCTGAGGTGGTTAACTTCATTGGTATAACCTCCAGTCACTTCGAATGAGCATCCACAGCAATTAGAAACATGGAGTCCATGAATGGCCCAACAAAATCAATATGTACTCTTTGTCATGGTGATGACAGCCACTCCCATGGGCGTAAAGGTGCCTGTGGGGATGCATTTTGAACTTTTTGGCATCCCAGATAGCTTTTGGCCAACTCTTCAATCAGTTTATCTATTTCTGGCCACCAGACGTTGCTCCGGGCGAGACTCTTCATCTTGATTGTACCCAGGTATCCTTCATGCAGATTCTCTAACACTCTGGTGTGCAGGTTAGAAGGACCACAAGAGATCCACACATCACCATTCTTTGACATTTGGTCTCATCTCACTGAGAACTCTGGAAACACAGGGTTGCCATGAGCTGGCCATCCTTGCATGGTGATTTCATAGACTTCTGATAATGTCGAGTCATTCCTTGTTTCTCTTTATATTTCAGAATTTGTTACCAGCAGCTGGTCCACCAATGCTGTGTGAAACGTTTCTGCTGGGTCACAGTATGAAGTCTTTTCTTCTTCATTTGCCAGTACTGAAAGACATGACAAGCCATCAGCATTGCTGTGTTGTTTGGTGCCTTTGAGCTCCATGTCATAAGAGTGGGCTCCTAGGAATAGTGCCCAACGTTGTAACTGGGTAGCAGACATCACTGAAATTCCCTTCCTGAGTTTGAAAATGGACACAAAGGGCTGGTGATCTGTCACTAGCCTAACCGTCTGTAGAGGTAGTGGTGGAATTTCTTTATTCCCCATACCAGACTCAGTTGGTCTGTGCATAGTTGCATTCTGTACCCCTCTGTGATCTTGAAGCAAATGCAATAGGACATTCAGATCTATCTTTCATAATGTGTGACAAAACAGCTCCAATGCCATAAGGGGACACATCACACACCAGTCTGATGGGCAGTGATGGGTCGTAATGGGTGAGCAGTTCATTGGATGTTATTCATCTCTTTGTTTCCTTGAAAGCTCTTTCACATCTTTCTGACCATTCCCACTTTGCTCCTGTCTATAACAGTGCGTTCAATGGATGCAGCACTGTCCCAATGTTTGGGAGAAACTCATGGTAGTAGTTTTCAGGCCCCAAGTATGACCTGAGTTATGACACTTTATCAGGATTGGGTGCCTGTAGCAATGCTTCAATCTTCTCTTGTGACTTACATAAGCCCTGCTTGTTAATGACATGTCCACAGTATGAGATTACATTTTTGAAAAACTCACAGTTCTCTCTCTTTTGCACGCAGGCCATAGTCACTCAGTCTGGTTTACCAAGGTTCTGGAGGTGCTCTTCATCATTTTTGCCAGTCACAGTGATGTCATCAAGGTAACATTGTGTTTCTGGGATAGCTTGGGGCCCTTTGTCCATTGCTCTTTGATAAATTGCTGGAGCTGATGTGACGCCAAAGACAAAATGATTGTCCCTTGTGTGAGTGTTGAATGTGAGGAACTTCCTGCTTGACTCCTCAATTCCATTTTCAAATAGGCTTGTGACAAGTCAATCTTTGAAGATATCTCCCCACCTGCCAAAGATGCAAAAATGCCTTCTATTTGTGGGAAGGGATACTGCACAGTATGCAGCACTTCATCCAGTTCAATTCTGGCCTTCGTGCCTTTGAGTTTACCAGTCACCTTCTCATCATCAGCTGTGCCAGTGTCTGCTTAGTGCTGCCATTTGGGCTGCTGTTACTTGTTGATGTCACACTGAGTGCTTTGATTGAGTGCCAGTTGAGTTGGATTTTTCTCGACCATTCACATCTGCAAAGTGCCAGCCCTCCACTTTTCAATACATAAAGCTCTAATTGTTCGGCCTCCATACGTCACATTTACTTTCAGTTTTCCTTCGGGAGACACTTAAAAATTGTGTAATTGCGTTCTGTGGTCTGAGGTCTTCTCTAATGGTATCTTAGAAAACAGTCTGTTGTAGTCAGCCTCTGGAATTATAGACAAAGCTGGCCCTGTATCCAGCTCCATTTCAGTTTTACATTAGACACATCTTTCGTTATCCAGATGATTTTGTGATCTGCTTCAGTTATACTATACAGTGCTAGGCATAGCAGTTCAACTTTGTCAGACTCTATGTTGTCTGTTTCTGTTTTACATTCGGTAACTTTTACTTATTTGAGACTTTTCACTCAGTTGTGCTTTTTGTCTGCCTTGCACACTCTCTCTATGTGACCTTGTCTATGACACTTTCTGAAGACTTTTTCTCTGAGCAAACAGTCATTTGTATCATTGGAGGATTTGCTACATCAATAACATTTTTGGATTTTTGCACTATTCAGGGACATTTTGTACATTTTCTAACTTCGTTTCTGCAGTTCTGCTGCATCCTTTGCTTCGGTCTCTATTATTGCAATTTATTGGTCAATGCTCGTGCTAAGGTTAGGCCTCTTTCTGCCAGTAGTCTTGCTTGAATGCTTTGACTATGCATGCCACATACAAGTCTGTCCCTTAATGCATCAGAAAGGCCATCTCTAAAGTCACAGCACTGGGACAGTTTGCACGGTTCTGCAATGTATTCAGAAATGTTTCCATCCTTTGACTAGTTCCTTCTGTAAAATCTAAATCACTCAGCTATTACCAGCAGTTTAGGGCTCAAGTGATTTTGTAAAATTGTAACGATTTTATCAAACGATTTGCTTGTTGGCTTTGCAGGGGTTACCAGGTTGCATAAGAGACTGTGTGTTCTTGGTGCTTCTCCACATTGTTTACATTACAATAGACCTCCACCCTCTCGATATATGACTCCTAGTCTTCATTAGCGCTATCAAATTCATCAACTTTCCTGGCTGAAGCTATCACCATGTTATTTTCACTTTAAATTCAACACATCTCTCACTGTTACTGTGCACTGTACTGGTGCCTTGTCAGTGTCCATGACAGCCTTCTCTGTATTGTTTATCTCTTGCAGTAACTGTCATTGCAGTTTGTGATGTTTTCTGACATTCAGGTTTATACTCGCCACCAATTTGTTGTGTCTGTGCACAACTATATATTTAGGCATTCGTTAGTCTCGTGAGACCATGGATTTGTGCCTTAGAAGGTCTCCAGGGCGCAGGCCTGGGCAAGGTTGTATGGAAGACCGGCAGTTGCCCATGCTGCAAGTCTCCCCTCTCTACGCCACCAATGTTGTCCAAGGGAAGGGCACTAGGGCCGATACAGCTTGGCACCAGTGTCATCACAGGGCAATGTGTGGTTAAGTGCCTTGCTCAAGGACACAACATGCTGCCTTAGCCAAGGGTCGAACTAGCGACCATCAGATCACTAGACTGACGCCTTAACCGCTTGGCCGTGTGCCAACACACATATCAATTATACAACTACATACAACAACATATCAATTAAATAAAAGCACGTGCGCGGGAGACAGCTTTAACTGGTTACATCGAGAGAGAGGGAGAGATGGCTTTAACATGTTACATTGAGAGAGAGAGAGAACAATGTGCATGCACAGACAACAGATCAATACGTAGTGCTAAGGGAGGGGATCATTGCTCCAAAAGAAATAGATCCATACAATCCAGGTTTTGGGATGAAGGGCCTGTCCCTGTGCTGTACTATGTTCTATGTTCTAAAAAGAGAGCAAAAACAGTGAGGCAGTGTTCATGGGTTCATGGACCATTCAGAAACCTGATGGTGAAGGAGTAGAAGCTGTTCCTAAAATGTTGAGCGTCTGTACCTCCTGTAGGAATGAGAAGAGGCCATGTCCTGGATGGTAAGGGTCTTTGATGATGGATACCGCCTTCCTGAGAAGCCTCCTTTTTAAGATGTCCTCAGCACTGGAGAGGGTTGTGCCCTTCCCACCATCGTTATCGAGTGCCTTCATTAAAGCCCCCCATGCAGTTTACAAATGGTGTGTTGCAGTCTGGGAATAGTTTCTGATAAAGCTGTCATGGAGAACTTAACACAGGAAATCTGTTTGATAAATGCAAGTCAATGCAGAATATTTGATGGATACAGTCTGCTGCTTACCTAATCCTACATGTTTAGAATTCAAAATGAAAACAACTTTTCGTGTCACCTCTCTACCGTCAGATCTGAGAATAGCATAAGCTTTAAAGCTGCTTAATGAGAATTTCGGGGCTTTGTCTGTTTCCTAGTGCCAGGGATGATTTTTTCAGACCCACAAAGGCACGAATATATTTTTGTGTGATTTATATTCACTGTAAGCATCGCAAGGCAATGAGCAAATGCAATAGATCAAAATGCTTTTGCATGTTTCCATTTTGAAGGTTGTCAAGTTTCTGGTATTAATATTAACGATGTAAGGAATTCATTTCCTGAGCTGCCTGCAGAATGGGGCATAATTAATGTTCCAGGTAAGACAAGCACTTGATCACATGGGTGTTTGGATTTCTGAAGCTCCTGTCAGTTTAAGATGATGCAGCAAGTTTCCAAACCCTCCACTCCATTCAGAGAGAGAGTTGCTCTTAGCTATGGCAGGGACCCGTTCACGACCCTCAGTCTGGTTGGTCCACAGTGAAGCTGCTCAGGGATTTCACCTTTTCAGATGCGTTGTCAAAGTCAAAGTAAATTTATGTTCAAAGTACATATGTAACTATGTATCACCTTGGGATTCATTTTCTTGTCAGTATTTACAGGAAAATAAAGCAATACAAAAGAATTTATGAAAAACTACACAGAAGCAGACTGGCAAAGAACCAAAGTGCAAATGAAGACAAATTGAAAATGAGTCCATTGGTTCAGTGTTGAGATGAGTGAAGTTATTCACGCTGGTTCAGGTGCCTGATGATTGTAATGTAACAGCTGTTCCTGAGCCTGGATCTAATGCCCGATGGTAGCAGTGAGAAGAGAGCATGGCTTGAATGGTGGGGAGTCCTTGATGATGAATGCTCCTTTCTTGTGTCAGGACTCCTTGTGAATGTGCTCAATGCAGGGGAGAGCTTTGCCTATGATGTATCTATCACGCTCCAAAGACCTTTCCATTCCTGGGCATTGGTGCTTCCATCCAAGGCCGAGGTACTACAACCACTCCCCAATGCGCTTCTGTGGAAGTTTGTTAAAGTTTTAGATGGCATGCTGAATCCAGGCAAACGATAAGTGAACAACAGGAATTCTGCAGATGCTGGAAATTTAAGCAACACACATCAAAGTTGCTGGTGAACGCAGCAGGCCAGGCAGCATCTCTAGGAAGAGGTACAGTGGACGTTTCAGGCCAAGACCCTTTGTCAGGACTTGAGTGATACGAAATCTATGTTTTGCAACAGCGGCTCAGTGCAAAAACATAAAATTACAGTTAATTACAAAAATAATTAATTATTGCAAAATAAAGAATAATAAGGCTCACAAATAGAGAAAGCTTGGAGACAGTGTGTGAGGGAGGATAGGCAGGTGATAGAGAAGGGACACCCTCAGACCGGCGGTTTGAGATGTGTCTATTTTAATGCAAGGAGTATTGTGAACAAAGCAGATGAACTTAGAACTTGGATCAGTACTTGGAGCTATGGTGTGGTGGCCATTACAGAGACTTGGATGGCTCAGGGACAGGAATGGTTACTTCAAGTGCTGGGTTTTAGGTGTTTCAGAAAGGACAGCAAGGGAGGCAAAAGAGGTGGGGGCGTGGCACTGTTGATCAGAGATAGTGTCACGGCTGCAGAAAAGGTGGACGTCATGGATGGATTGTCTACTGAGTCTTGGTGGGTGGAGGTTAGGAACAGGAAGGGGTCAATAACTTTACTGGGTGTTCTTATAGGCTGCCCAATAGTAACAGGGATATCGAGGAGCAGGTAGGGAAATAGATCCTGGAAAGGTGTAATAATAACAGAGTTGTCGTGGTGGAAGATTTTAAATTCCCAAAGAGCAATTGGGATCTCCCTAAAGCAAGGGGTTTAGATGGGGTGCAGTTTGTTAGGTGTGTTCAGGAAGGTTTCTTGACACAATATGTAGATAAGCCTACAAGAGGAAGAGACTATTTCATTTGGTATTGGGAAATGAACCTGGTCAGGTGTCAGATCTCTCAGTGGAAGAGCATTTTGGAGATAGTGATCATAATTCTATCTCCTTTACAATAGCATTGGAGAGAGATAGGAACAGACAAGTTAGGAAAGTGTTTAATTGGAGTAAGGGGAAATATGAGGCTATCAGGCAGGAACTTGGAAGCTTAAATTGGGAACAGATGTTCTCAGGGAAATGTACAGAAGAAATGTGGCAAATATTCAGGGGATATTTGTGTGGAGTTCTGCACAGGTACATTCCAATGAGACAGGGAAGTTATGGTAGGGTAGAGGAACCATGGTGTACAAAGGCTGTAATAAATCTAGTCAAGAAGAAAAGAAAAGCTTACAAAAGGTTCAGAGAGCTAAGTAATGTTAGAGATCTAGAAGATTATAAGGCTCATAGGAGGGAGTTTAAGAAGGAAATTAGGAGAGCCAGAAGGGGCCATGAGAAGGCCTTGGCAGGCAGGATTAAGGAAAACCCCAAGGCATTCTACAAGTATGTGAAGAGCAAAGGATAAGACGTGAAAGAATAGGACCTATCAAGTGTGACAGTGGGAAAATGTGCATGGGACCGGAGGAAATAGCAGAGGTACTTAATAAATCAGCATCTTCTAGAGAGCTCACGAAAATATCTTTTTCACTTCTCTTATGTCTGTTTTTCACCTTAAGTGTGTTTCTGGGACCGTTAGAGTTTGGAGATCATTTGAGTAATCCAGCACCTTGCTGTTGCTGAGAAGATCCAGGGAAGTGAGTGTGTACTCAGTCGGCCTTGATAGAAAGAAACTTTAAGATGAGGCACGAGCTGATGCTCAACTCCATTTTACTGTTTAAAGTGTTCATTAATTGCCGATTAAGGTGTCAAGGAAGACTGAGACATTGAGGCAAATGTAGAAGACAAGTAAGAGTTCAGCCTTGACTGCCTACCTTTCGATGACCGCCAGAGAACGAGTCTGTGATCGGCCTTTCACAGTGTGGATCACTATGGCAGGCAGGTAGGCCTCTCTGCCTCGCATGGTGTCCCTCTCTTTTGATGAATGTCGCTGATAATGTATCGCGGTTCTACGTTTACGGATTGGACTATTGTGTTTATGGGCGGTGGACTTTTTCAGATTTATGGTTTTTATATTCTGTGTTTATTGCCTATTCCTTTTCTGTTTTGTTGTACAAGGAACAGGCAATGGTTTAAGGGTTTGAGGGTTGATGATCTGTTAGTTTTTTTGTGTGGGGAGGGTTTTTTGGGGGGGGGGAGTCGATGTTCCTGTTCCATTTTGTGTGGGGGAGGGGGGTTTGAGGGGGTTGATGATTGGGATGCTGCACTTTTTTGGACAGGTGGGGGCAGTTTTGAAGTTTCTCTCTGAACAACTTTCCTTGTTTTGTGGCTATCTGGAGAAGACAAATCTCAGAGTTGTATATGGAAACATGCTTTGATAATAAATGAGCCTTTGAACCTTGAGATTTGTGTTCTTGCAGGGAATTACTGGAAACTGAAGGATTATCATAGAACTTATGAAAACTATACATAAATAAAGACTAACATAGAGCATAGAATAGTACAGCACAGTACAGGCCCTATGGCCCACAATGTTGTGCCGACCCTCAAACCCTGCCTCCCATATAAGCCCCCACCTTAGATTCCTCCATATACCTGTCTAGTAGTCTCTTAAACTTCACTAGTGTATCTGCCTCCACCACTGACCCAGGCAGTGCATTCCACGCACCAACCACTCTCTGAGTAAAAAACCTTCCTCTAATATCCCCCTTGAACTTCCCACCCCTTACCTTAAAGCCATGTCCTCTTGTATTGAGCAGTGGTGCCCTGGGGAAGAGGCGCTGGCTATCCACTCTAACAAACAACCAAAAGAAGACAAATAATGTAAATAAACAAATAATACTGTGAACATGAGTTCTTGACAGAGTCTGTAAATTGTGGAGTCAGTTCAGTATTGAGGTGAATGAATTTATCCCCCCGGTTCAGGGGCCTCGTGGTTGTAGGGCATAACAGGTGGTGTGGGACTGAAGGCTTCTGTACCTCCTGCCCAATGGTAGTAGTGAGAGGAGAGCATGGCCTGGAAGATGGGGGTCCTTGATGATGAATGCTGCTTTTTTGTGGCATTGCAGATCACGCAGCATCTATGGAGGGAAATGGACAGTTGACATTTTGGGTCCAGACCCTTCGGCTGGAGTGGAAGATAGTGGAGAGATGGCTGGCATATAAAGATGGAGGGAAAGGGTTGGACAGGAAGGAGCTGGCAGGTGATAGGTGGATCCAGTCAGGGGGATGATAGGCCAATGAAAGTGTTAGGAGAATCGAAATGATATGAGAAGCTGGGAATCTCTCCTCCAAGGTGACACGGTCGTTCACATGAGAATCTCCTGACATTATTTACTACATCCAGTGCTCCCGTGATGGCCCTTAACATTGGTGAAACTGGATGCAGACCGCAGGAGGTCACTTTGCAAGTATTTTCACTCTGTCTGATTTTGCTAGGGCCGCCTGTATTTCCCAGTGGGTGGTCATTTTAATTCTCCCCACTCCCACACCAACATGTTTGTACCCAGCCTTCTCCACTGCCAGGCTGAGGCTGGAAGACAGTTGGAGAAGCAACACCTCCTACTCTGCCTGTGCACTCTCTATCATGGTGGCAATGATGTCAAATTCTCAAACTTCCAGAAATGGTCATGGTCCGTTCCGTGGACTCTGGACTCCAGGTCCTCTGGCTGTCCCATGTTTCAGTTGGGCTTAATCATAGGCACCTAATGCTCGTCTTGGGGCTGGGAATATAAGTGGCCCTGGATTCGTGTGTGGGTGCTGGTTCGTCTCGTCAGTATCCCGTCCCTGCCTCTGTGGAGTAAGTCAGGCCGTCTTTGCCATTACCCTGAGGCTGGACTCTTCCCTACCCTTCCCCTTCCTTCTGAAGCCTTGCCTGAAACCTGTGTTTGGAGCTTTGCCTGCAACCTTGTCAAGTTCAACCACTGGAGCGAGACCGGAGCCTTGCCGTGTCAAGATAAGGAACTGTCTATCGTTGAGTTGGAACTGCCTTTGTGTCCATGCCTTCGCTAGGTAGGTCCGGCTGATTGCCGCTACCTAGCGTTGGTAACCGACTCTATGTCTATGCCTTCGCTAGGTAGGTCTGGCCATTTGCTGCTACCTAGTGTTGGGAACCGTCTCTGTGTCCACGCCTTCGCTAGGTAGGTCTGGCCGTTTGCCGCTACCTAGTGTTAGGAACCATCTCGTCGTGTTCAGCATTCTGTGTAGAGCCCCGGCCCAGAGTCCTGTTCCCAAGGAGGGGTCCTAGCTCTGTGTTCCATGTACGAGTCCCGGCCCTAAGTCCTGTTCCCAAGGAAGGGTCCCAGCTCTGTGTTCCATGTCCCTGTGTTCCTATCTCTCAAGTCCAAGACTCCATGTTCCCGTGCTTTAGACCAAGGCTCCATGTTCCTGTCCTCCCCAAGACCAAGGCTCTGTGTTCCTGTGTACCAAGTCAAGGCTTCGTGTTCTCGTCCTGTCCATGTGCCTCATCCTGTGCTGAAGTTCCCTCATCCTGCCCGAGTCCCTCGCTCTGTCCTGTAGCCTCGCCTAATCCTGTCTCCCAAGACCACATCATGTCTTCATCTAGTTCCGGAGTCTGAGCCCGAGTCAAGACCCAGGTTCTGGGTCCTTGTCCAGTCTCTGGATCGGAGTCCGAACCCAAACCTCGCCATGTCTTCGCCTCGAAGAACCCAAGCCTCATCATGTCCTCGCCTCGAAGAACTCAAGCCTCATCATGTCCTCACCTCGAAGAACCCAAGCCTCGTCATGTCCTCGCCTTGAAGAATCCAAGTCATGATGAACCCAAACTATGGTCAATCCTGTAGCCATGTCATGTCCTCGCCTAGTTCCGGGGTCTGAGCCTGAGTCAAGACCCAGGTCTGGGTCCTTGTCCAGTCTCTGGCTTGGAGTCGAAGCCCAGGCTCCTAGTTCTCAGTTCCTTGTCCTGGTCCCGCTTGCCTAGCCAATGTGCTAGCTCAAGTCTGTGTTCTTGTCCCAGCTCTCTAGTCAAGTCCTGTTCCTAGTACTTCAGTGTCTGTGTCTTGCATTTGGGTCTTCTCCCAGCGACCCCTTTATGATAGAACGAATCAGCCATACATGAGCCCAGCAACGCAAACACTGTTGTCTAACTCTCATCATCCTGGGTTCTCTTCTGATCGTATACCACCCCCCCCCACCCCACACGCCCAGGTCGTCCTTAGTCCTGGTGAGCCTGCTCAGTCGCCCGGAGGCTCCCATAGAGGTGGTGGGGGGGGGTACTGTCCTGGTTCGGTCCGTGAAGTCCGCGTTCCAGTTCACAGTCCAGTCCGTGGACTCCAGGTCTTCTGGCTGTCCCTTGTTTCAGTTGGACTTAATCATAGGCACCTGATACTTGTCTTGGGGCTGGGAATATAAGTGGCCTGGGTTCGAGTGTGGGTGCTGGTTTGTCTCGTCAGTATCCTATCCTCGCCTCTGTGAGGTAAGTCAGGCCATCTTTGCCATTACCCTGCAGTTGGATCTGTCCCTTCATGTCCTTGCTTCCATTGGGTAAGCCAGGCTGTCTTTTCCGTTACCCTGAGGCTGGACTGTTCCCTTCCCTTCCCTTCCCCTTCCTTCTGGAGACTTGCCCTGCAGCCTGTGTCTGGAGACTTGCCCTGCAGCCTGTGTCCGGTTCAACCACCAGAGCGAGACCGGAGCCTTGCCGTGTCAAGATAAGGAACTGTCTATTGTTGAGTTGGAACTATCTCCGTGTCCACGTCTTCTCTAGGTAGGTCCGGCTGTTTGCTGCTACCTAGTGTTGGGAACTATCTCTGTGTCCATGCCTTTGCTAGGTAGGTCGGCTGTTTGCCACTACCCAGTGTTAGGAACCATCTCTGTGTCCACGCCTTCGCTAGGTAGGTCCAGCCGTTTGCCGCTACCTAGTGTTGGGAACTGTCTTGTTGTGTTCAGCATTCTGTGTAGAGTCCTGGCCCCAAGTCCTGTTCCTAAGGTGGGGTCCTGGCTGTGTGTTCTATGTCCCTGTGTTCCTGTGTCTCAAGTCCAAGGCTCTGTGTTCCCATGCTCTAGACCAAGGCTCTGTTTTCCTGTCCTCCCCCAAGACCAAGGCTCTGTGTTCTGCGTTCCTGTCGTCTCAAGTTCAAGGCTCGGTTGTTCCTGAGCGCCAAGTCAAGGCTTCATGTTCTCATCCTGTCCGTGTGCCTCGTCCTGTCCGGGAGTTCTCTCGTCCTGTCTGTGTGCCTCATCCTGTCCTGGAGTTCTCTCATCCTGTACTGGAGTTCCCTTGTCCTGCCCAAGAGTCTCTTGTTCTGTCCTGTAGCCTCGCCTAGTCCTGTCTCCCAAGACCACGTCATGTCTTCACCTAGTTCCAGAGTCTGAGCCCAAGTCAAGACCCAGTTTCTGGGTCCTTGTCCAGTCTCTGGCTCGGAGTCCAAACCCAAGCCTCATTATGTCCTCGTCTTGAAGAACCCAAGCCTTGTCATGTCCTTGCCTCGAAGAACCCAAGCCATGAAGAACCTAAGCCATGAGGAACCCAAGCCATGTCCAGTTCTGCAGCCACGTCCAGTCCTGCAGCCACGTCATGTCCTCGCCTAGTTCCAGGGTCCGAGCCTGAGTCGAGACCCAGGTTCTGCGTCCTTGTCCAGTCTCTGGCTTGGAGTCGAAGCCCAGGCTCCTAGTTCTCAGTTCCTTGTCCTGGTCCTGCTTGCCTAGCCAATGTCCTAGCCCAAGTCTGTGTTCTTGTCCCAGCTCTCTAGTCAAGTCCTGTTCCTAGTACTTCAGTGTCTGTGTCTTGCACTTGGGTCCTCCCAGCACCCTACCTTATGACAGAAATCACTCCTCCTCTGTTTCTTTCCTCTTTGCTCTCTCCTCCTGATTGATTGGCCTCTATCACCCCATCCCTTCCACTCCCTGACCTTCTCCTTCTGCCCATGGCACATACATTCCTCCCACCGGTTCCCTCCTAACCTCCTCCCTCACTTTGCTCCATTCTTCATTTTCCTGTTCCATCTTCTTCACCCTTTATCACTTCGAACTACCACCTGCCAGCTTCTTCCCACTCTCTCTTCTCATCACTCCCCTCACCTAGATCCACCTATCACCTGCCAACTCTTGCCCCACCTCTCTCTTCACCTCTGTATGCTGCCTATCTCCCCTGTACTCTTTCAGTCTCAACCTGAAACATGGGCTGTCGATTTCCCTCCACAGATGCTGCCTGACACGCAGAGTTCCTCCCATGCTCTGTGTCATGTCTAACCAACTTGTGGTGACTGAGTGTGAATGAGGGTGGTACAGTTAATGTGGTCTTCAGCCCTCTTCACTTGCCCTGGATAGAATGAGTACATAGACAGATGGCTCAGAGCAAGCGGGACAACCCGTGTAACAGGGGAAGGCTACCACCAAGCTCAGCCACTGCAGCACACAGTGATGAAACCCTTAAGGAGAGGTTGGAAGATGATGGAAACATGTTTTACAAATAACATCAACCCTTCAAAAAGCCAAAAGGATCTTTGACCCAAGTGGTGACCACAGCCAACCCAGAACTGCAACAACAGGCAATGTGGGACCTATCAACAGCTGAACATCCAGAAAATTGGGAGACAGATTTTGGGAAGGCACAAATATAGCAGGGTTATTGTCATGGGAGACTTCAGATTGGTATCTCCTTGGTGCAAAAGGTTTAGGTGGGACAAAACACAATAATCTGCAGATGCTGGGGTCAAAGCAACATTCACAACACGCTGGAGGAACTCAGCAGGTTGGGCAGCATCCGTGGAAACAATCAGTCAATGTTTCGGGCCAGAACCCTCTCAGCATGTTGTGAGTGTTGCTTAGATGGGACAGTATTTACTAGGTGTTACCAGGAAGGAACCCTGACACAGTATGTAATCAGGCTGACGAGGGAAGAGGCCATACTGGATTTAGTCAGGTCTCTCGGTGGTGAGCTTTTTGAAGATAGTTACCAATGCTCTCTAACCTTTACCACAGCTTTGGGCATGGATAGGAGCAGACAGTATGGGACAGTATGAAATTGGGAAGGAATAATTATGATGCTTTTAAGCAGAAATGGGGGTATAAATGGGGAATGGATATATCAGGGAAATGCACAATAGAAATGTGAAAGTTATTTAAGGAGCAATTGCATGAGGGAACACCTGTAGAACAGCAGGTTGTTGTCTATACAGGTGTTACACCCAGGAGAGAGGGGACACAGTGTGAACAGCGGGGTGTTGTCTATACAGGTGTTACACACAGGAGAGAGGGGACACAGTGTGAACAGCGGGGTGTTGTCTGTACAGGTGTTACACACAGGAGAGAGGGGGCACAGTGTGAACAGCAGGGTGTTGTCTATACAGGTGTTACACACAGGAGAGAGGGAACACCTGTAGAACAGCAGGTTGTTGTCTGTACAGGTGTTACACACAGGAGAGAGGGGACACAGTGTGAACAGCAGGGTGTTGTCTGTACAGGTGTTACACACAGGAGAGAGGGTACACAGTGTGAACAGCAGGGTGTTGTCTGTACAGGTGTTACACACAGGAGAGAGGGGACACAGTGTGAACAGCAGTGTGTTGTCTGTACAGGTGTTACACCCAGGAGAGAGGGGACACAGTGTGAACAGCAGTGTGTTGTCTGTACAGGTGTTACACACAGGAGAGAGGGGACACAGTGTGAACAGCAGGGTGTTGTCTATACAGGTGTTACACACAGGAGAGAGGGAACACCTGTAGAACAGCAGGTTGTTGTCTGTACAGGTGTTACACACAGGAGAGAGGGGACACAGTGTGAACAGCAGGGTGTTGTCTGTACAGGTGTTACACACAGGAGAGAGGGGACACAGTGTGAACAGCAGGGTGTTGTCTATACAGGTGTTACACACAGGAGAGGGGACACAGTGTGAACAGCAGGGTGTTGTCTGTACAGGTGTTACACCCAGGGGAGAGGGGGCGCAGTGTGCACGGCAGGGTACTGTCTGTACAGGTGTTACTCCCAGGGGAGAGGGGGCGCAGTGTGCACGGCAGGGTGCTGTCTGTACAGGTGTTACTCCCAGGGGAGAGGGGGCGCAGTGTGCACGGCAGGGTGCTGTCTGTACAGGTGTTACTCCCAGGGGAGAGGGGGCGCAATGTGCACGGCAGGGTGCTGTCTGTACAGGTGTTACACCCAGGGGAGAGGGGGCGCAGTGTGAACGGCAGGGTGCTGTCTGTACAGGTGTTACACAGGAGAGAGGGAACACCTGTAGAACAGCAGGGTGTTGTCTATACAGGTGTTACACACAGGAGAGGGGGAAGAGCTGTAGAACAGGCCTCACAGGGCACTGCAATGCCATTGAAACAGAAAATCTACCAACAGCTACTCTCTACAGCATGAGATCAGACTCCCGAATCCAGTTACTTCTACAAAGAAAAAGGTCAGAGAGAAATCAAAGCAGAAGATTTTAAACTGCTATCGAAGTGTCTGAACTTAGCCTTGCCTGAAACTTGTGAGTAGCCCTCAGCACTAATAAAATGGTTCCCTGTAGATGCAGCAGTCTCTCTCTTGCCCACAGGTAAAAACCTTAGAAATTCCGATCCTTCAGCTCCTGTCTAATTTATGTCTTGAAAATAGAACTAGAATTGGTTTATTATTGTCACAGGTACAACCTGTTCATACAGATCAGTTCATTACACAGTGTATTGAGGTAGAACAAGGTAAGACAATAACGGTGAAGAATAAAGTGTAACAGCCACAGAGAAAGTGCAGTGCAGTTAGGCAACAGGTGCAAGATCATAACTAGGTAGATTGTGAGGTCAGGAATCCATTTTATCTTATTGTTGAATCAAACATTAATCTCATAACAGTGGGGTAGAATCTGTATTTGAGCCCAGTGGGATGTGCTTTCAAGCTTTTGTATCTTCTGCCCAGTGGGAAGGGGGAAAAGACAATATGTCCGGGGTGGGAGGAGTCTGTGATTATGCTGCTTTACTCGGCAGCTCATGGTGTAGACAGGGTCCATGGAGGGGAGGCTGGTTTCTGTGATGCGCTGAGATGTGTCCACAGCTCTCTGAAGTTTCTTGCAGTGATGGCCAAGCGGTTGCACGTAGAGTCAATGCTTAGACAGCAGAGAATAATCCCAAGGCCACACTGGGAGAAAGCAAGGAGACAGAATCAAAAGGTTTTTTCAGAAATCTTAAGTGGAGTTGTAGTGAATGGGGAGGCCCAGGAGATGGCAGTGTTGGGTAATGTATTGAGTGGAAATGTACATAATTACTTGAGAAGCTGTCTATAAGGCGTTGCAGTTGCTCTTCAGAGTGTGTTGCCAGTGCCGCGTTGTCTGCAAACAACATGTTCCTGATGGGTACTTCACGAACCTTGGTTTTCGCCCTCAGCCAGGATAGACTGGACAGCCTCCTGTCCGATCTGGTGTGGAGGTAGACACCATCAGTTGATGTTCCAAAGGCGTGCTTCAGCATGACGGCGAAGAAGATGCCGAAAAGGGTGGGGGCAAGCACTTAGCCCTGCTTCACACTGCTGTGGATGTCGAAGGCCTCCGAAGAAGAGCCGTCAAACTGAATGATGCCCTTCATGTCTGTGTGGAATGACTGAACTATCCTGAGGAGCCTCGGAGGACACCCAATCCTAACGAGGATTTTGAACAGGCCGTCTCTGCTCACAAGGTCGAAGGCCTTCATGAGGTCAATGAAAGCGACGTAGAGTGGTTGTCTTTGTTCTCTGCATTTCTCTTGTAGCTGTTGAAGGGAGAAGATCATGTCGATTGTGGAGCGACTGCCAGGAATCTCAAGGTGTTGAGCACCCCCCCCCCCCCCGCCATTACCATCAACAACTACAAGCTGAAGGTAGTTCACGAGTTTACATACCTTGGCTCCACCATCATGGACAGTCTCTCCCTGGACCCTGAGATCAACAGACGGATTGAATGAGAAGCCTTAACATTCACCAGGCTGACAAAGAGAGCCTGGGAGAACAGAAAGCTGATGATGCACACCAAGGTTGCAGTCTACAGGGCCTGCGTCCTCAGCACACTGCTTTATGGCAGCGAGACCTGGAGCCTCTACTCTAGACAAGAGCGGCATCTCAACGCCTTCCACCTTCGCAGCCTGAGACGCATCCTGGACATCAAGTGGACTGATCGAGTCACCAATAATGAGGTCCTGGCCCGCGCCCAGATACCCAGCCTCTTCACCCTGCTCCAACAACGCCGTCTCTGCTGGCTGGGCCACGTACACCACATGTCAGATGGGAGGATCCCGAAAGACCTGCTGTACAGGGAACTGGCCTCTGGCAAAAGAGCACAAGGGCGGCCCCATCTTCATTTCAAAGATGTCTGCAAGACAGACATTAAGTCACTGAACACAAACGTCGAGAGGTGGGAGGATATTGCAAGCGATCACTCTCGCTGGAGGCTGGAATTACGCAGTCTAAAAAGAGCAGAAGAAAAGCTGAGGCTTGCTGCTGAAGAAAAGTGTACTTGTCAGAAAAACAGCACCAAGACAACACTGGAGGACAGCGCCTTCAAGTGCAGTCGCTGCAGCCAAGACTGTCACTTCCATGTGGGCCTCTACAGCCACGACAGACGCTGCTCTACCAACACAGACTGAAGCAAGGCTTTCCAGGCGCAGATCCATGGTCTCGCGAGACTAACAGATGCCACCATGACATAATTACAAACATTGACATTGAGTTGGGGTTCACGTCAAGGTCTGACCTGATGATGTAATTACGTAAAGGACTTTAAGCACGCTTTATGTTCAGTTTTCAGTGTTCAATAAATGAGTTGTTAGTTTTTTCTTAAACATAAAATGCCTCTACCATTTTATTTGTGAAACCGTACATTGGTGACCCCAATGCTCTCGGACAACTCCAGTGTTAGTGAACAGAGTTTTGGGCCGAAGGGCTTATATTGTGCTGTAGGTTTTCTAACATGTCGGCCAATGCAGTCGCTTTGAAACTGCTGGAGTTTTGGGAGCAAAATGCCGTCACTTGATTTGTACAAGCCGAGGCCTAGTTCGCACTGCGAAAAATCACCGCCAATGGCACCAAATCCTACTACATGGTAGTGTTGCTCAGAAACTCCACGGCTGTGAGAGTGGTGAGTCTGCTTGAACACCCACCTGGACAGGATAAATACCAATCACTGAAAACTCACTTTTCACAGACTTTTGGATTGTCGGAGTCTGAGCGACAAACAGTTGCTCTCCTTACCGATGCTAAGCCATCAGAATTAATGGACATGCTGTCTCTCCTGGGAAATCACCATCCTTATTTAATTTTTAAAGAACTCTTCATGCAACAAATGCCTGATCAAGCCCTCACTAATGCACCCATGAAGGTCAATAGGGAGCTTGCTGAAATGGCTGATAGTCTACACTCAGCCAAGCAGAGGTGCATAATTCCTCCTCTTTCCCCACCTCAATAAACCCAGTCGGAAAGGCCCTCAACATAAGAAAGCCTGTGGCTGTGAAACAGACGATGCTGGGCCTGTGCTTTTACAACGCTCACTTAATTGTTTCCAAAGTCAACTTAGATAGGGGTTACCATCAGGTGCCTGTGTGCTCAGAGAACATTCCCAAAACAACTGTGATAGCCCCATTTGGTCTCTGAATTTCTGCACATGCCATTTGGGCTGAAAAATGCAACGCAGACTTTCCGATGGCTGATGAATTCTGTATTAAAATACTTCGATTTTCTTTTTGTTTACTTGTGCATCCAAATCCAAACACGTGTCTCACCTACGCACACTTTTCAAGCACTTGAGCTAACACAGGTTGATTATTAACCCTATTAAATGCCACTGACTTTCTCAGCCATCACATCTCCGCAGAAGGAGCGAAACACCTCCCATTAAAGGTGGCCACTATAATACTTATGCTTACTTTATACTTTATACTTTATTGTCACCAAATAATTGGTACTAGAATGTACAATCATCACAGCGATATCTGATTCTGCGCTTCCTGCTCCCTGGATTACAAATCGATAGTAAATATTAAAGATTTAAATTATAACTCATAAACAGAAAATAGAAAAATGGAAAGTAAGGTAGTGCAAAAAAAAAAATGAGAGGCAGGTCTGGATATTTGGAGGGTACGGCCCAGATCCGGGTCAGGATCCATTCAGCAGTATCACAGTTGGAAAGTTGTTCCCAAATCTGGCCGTACTAGTCTTCAAGCTCCTGAGCCTTCTCCCGGAGGGAAGAGGGACGAAAGGTGTGTTGGCTGGGTGGGTCGTGTTCTTGATTATCCTGGCAGCACTGCTCCGACAGCGTGCGGTGTAAAGTGAGTCCAAGGACGGGAGATTGGTTTGTGTGATGTGCTGCGCTGTGTTCCCGATCTTCTGCAGCTTCTTCCAGTCTTGGTCGGGACAACTTCCATACCAGGTTGTGATGCACTCTAGAAGAATGCTTTCTACGGTGCATCTATAAAAATTAATGAGGGTTTTAGGGGACAGGCCAAATTTCTTTAGTTTTCTCATGAAGTAAAGGTGCTGGTGGGCCTTCTTGGCAGCGGACTCTGCTTGGTTGGACCAAGTCAGGTCATTTGTGATATTGACCTCGAGAAACTTAAAGCTTTTGACCTGTCCCACTTGCGTACCACTGATGTAATTTGGGTTGTGTGGTCCGCTACTCCTTCTGAAGTCAACAACCAATTCCTTCGTCTTGCTGACGTTAAGTCTTTGCACCATGCCACCAGGTTCTTAATTTCCTCTCTCTACTCAAACTCATCATTAGCCGAGATACAGCCTACAATAATGGATTTCTCACCACCCTCCTACATGAGCTTATAGACGTGTTGAATTTCTATCACCGCTTCATTCTGTGAGCTGTTGTACTTGTGTTCCCCCTGTACAGTGTGCTTAAAGGCAATGCCCCTAATCACGTGCTTGACTGGTCAGCAGACATGATCAGAGCACTTGATGACACCAGACAAGCTATTTCTGGTTCAGCCTACTGGTGCACCCACTCCTCAATGCATCCATAGCCATTACTACTGACACTAACACACCCATAGCCATTACTACTGACACATAACTACCAACACACCCATGGCCATTACTACTGACACTAACACACCCATAGCCATTACTACTGACACATAACTACCAACACACCCATGGCCATTACTACTGACACTAACACACCCATAGCCATTACTACAGACACTAACACACCCATAGCCATTACTACTGACAGTAACACACCCATAGCCATTACTACAGACACTAACACACCCATAGTCATTACTACTGACACTTCAGACGATGCTGTGGGTGCTGTGCATGAACAGTTGGTCGGAGGCGTGTGGCATCTGCTCACCTTCTTCAGCCGGCAGCCCTGTCCCCCCAAAAGAAAGTACAGCATTTCACAGCAATAGTTAACCACGAACCCCTCAGGGAAAAGTACTGCCATGGCTGACTGCCTCTCACAGCCAGCCATTGACACCATGCACATCGGGGTTGATTATGCTGGCATGGCAGCTGACTGAGCTACTGACCCAGAGGTCCAGGCTTACTGAACAGCGGTCACGGGCCTGCGGTTGGCTGATATTAAATTCAGGGTAGCTGGACTTTCTCTCTTGTGCGATGTCTCAACCGGTTGCCCTCATTCCATAGTTCCTGCAAACTGGAGACAGACTGTTTTTGACTCCAAACATGGACTCTTACATCCAGGCAGGAAGGCCTCACAGAAACCGGTTGCACTAAAGTTTGTTTGTCACAGCCTGAGAAAGGATGACCATGATTGGACTGCCAGCAAGCAAATATTATCCGTCATGTCCAGGTGCCATTGGCACCTTTTGAAGTACCTGAGAGATAGTTTGACCATGTCAATGTGGACCTTGTTGATTCTCTTCCCCCCTCCCGTGGTTTCACACAACTTCTTACGATCGTGGGCCATACCCCCAGGTGACTAGAGGTCATCCCTCTGGCATTGACGATGGCTGCAGACGTGGCTAGAGCATTCATCAGCACCTGGTTTGTTTGGTTTGACACCTCATCGGATATTTCCGCTGACCACAGTCCCTTATTCAATCACACACAAAATACTGGAGGAACTCAGCAGGTCAGGCAGCATCTATGGAAAAGAGTACAGCTGATGTTTGGGCCAAAACCCTTCATCAGAACTGGAGAGAAAAAAATGAGGAGTAGATTTAAAATGTGGGGGAGGTGAGACAGAAACACCAGGTGATGGGTGAAACCAGAGATGGGGGGATGAAGTAAAGAGCTGGGAAGTTGATAGGTGAAAGAGATACAGAGCTGGAGAAGGGGGAATCTCATAGAGAGGACAGAAGGCCATGGAAGAAGGAAAAGGGGGGGGGGGGAGAACCACCAGATGGAGATGATGGGCAGGCAAGGAGATAAGGTGAGAAATGGAAAAGAGCCACAGGAATGGTGAAGGGGGGACCAATACCAGAAGCTCAAGAAATCGATATTCATGCCATCAGACGGAAAATAAGGTGTTGTTCCTCCAACCTGAGTGTGGCCTCATCTTGACAGTAGAGGAGGCCATGGACTGACCTATTGGAATGGGGATGGGAAGTGGAATTAAAATGGGTGGCTACTGGGAGATCCCACTTCTTCTAGTAAGAACTCAGCGAGGCGGTCTCCCAATCTATGTTGGGTCTCACCGATATACAGGAGGCCACCCTGGACGTAGTATATGACCCCAACAGACTCACAAATGAAGTGTCACCTCACCTGGAAGGACTGTTTGGGATCCTGAAGGGTAGTGAGGGAGGAGGTGTAGGGGCAGGTGTAGCACTTGTTCCACTTGCAGTATTAAGGGCCAGGAGGGAAATCTTGGGGGAGGGACGAATGGACAAGGGAGTCGCATAGGGAGCGATCCCTGCTGAAAACAGAAAGTGGTGGGGAGGGAAAGATGTGCTTGGTGCTGGGATCCAGTTGGAGGTGGCAGAAGATTCAGAGAATTATGTGTTGGACGCGAAGGCTGGTGAGGTGGTAGGTGAGGACAAGAGGAACTCTATCCCTGGTAGGATGGTGGGAGAATAGGGTAAGAGCAGACATGCATGAAATGGAAGAGATGCAGTTGAGAGCAGCACTGATAGTGGAGGAGGGAAAGCCCCTTTCTTTGAAAAAGGAGGACATCTCCTTTGGTCTAATGAAAAGCCTCATCCTGAGAGCAGATGTGGTAGAGACAGAGGAATTGAGAGAAGGGGATGGCATTTTTATAAGTAACAGGGTGGAAAGAGGTATAGTCCAGGTAGCTGCGAGAGTCTGTGAGCTTATAATAGACATCAGTGGATAAGCTGTCTTCAGAGATACAGACAGTGAGATCAAGAAAGAGGAGGGAGGTATTGGAAATTGACCAGGTAAATTTGAGGGCAGGGTGGAAGTTGGAGGTAAAGTTGATGAAGTCAACAAGCTCAGCATTGGTGAGGGAAACAGCACCAATGCAATCGTTGATGTAGCATAGGAAAAGTTGAGAAGAGATGCCAGTGTAGGCTTGGAACATAGACAGCTCCACATAGCTGACAAACAGGCAGGCATAGCCCATGGATATCCCTTTTGTTTGAAGGAAGTGGGAGGAACCAAAGGAGAAATTATTTAGAGTGAGGACAAGTTCTGCTAGGTGGAGGAGAGTGGTGGTGGAGGGGAACTGGTTGGGTCTGGTGTCCAGAAAGAAACAGGGAGCTTTGAGGCCTTCCTGATGGGGGATGGAGGTGTACAGGGATTGGACATCCATAGTAAAAACAAGATGATGGGAGCCAGGGAACCTGAAATCATTGAAAATATCCAGAGCATGTGAAATGTCATGGATGTAGGTAGAAAGGGACTGAACTAGAGAAGATAAAACAGTGTTGAGGTATAGAGATATGAGCTCAGAGGGGCAGGAACAAGCTGAAACAATGGGTCTACCTGGACAAGCAGGTTTGTGGATTTTGGGTAGGAGGTAGAAATGGGAGGTGTGGGTTGCAGAGTGCGGGAACTATGAAGTTGGTGGCGGTGGAGAGATCCCCAGAGTCAATAAGGTTGGCGATAGTGTGGGAGACAATGGCCTGATGTTCCTTAGGGGGGTTCTGTTTGAGGGGAAGTAAGAGGAGGTGTCTGAGAGTTGGCGCAGGGCCTCAGCAAGGTAGAGATCAGTACGCCAGACTACTTCAGTACCTCCCTCCCTTATCTGTGAGTTTGATGATGAGGTTAGGGTTGGTGTGGAGGGAGTGGAGAGCTGACTGTTCGGAAGGAGTGAGGTTAGAATAGGGAGAAGAGCTCAGGAGAATGATGGCACCTAATAGCAACTGCTTTGCTTGCATCTTCGCAAACAGCTCTATTTTTCCCTTTTAGGGTTCTCTTGAAGACTCCGACCTAGAGTTACATGCTGACTTCGGTTCTTTGCAGAAATAGGACCTGCTCTCGGGGTCTCACTACTGGCTGCTATTCAATATACCAAGGACATGGCCTAGAAGACTATTGCAACTTCAGGGTGCCGGATTTTCATGGCTCTGGAGGTGGCGCACTCAAGGCCAGTGCCGCCACCTGGTGCATCGGGGGAGTACACAGAAGATCGAAAGCAGCGAGCTGGTTGCTGGCTGTGTGCACAGAGACATGTGTTCTTTGGACAGAGAGCTCGGAAAAAATAAACCTCAGCAGAGAAATGGGCTGAGTGTGGTTCAGGAAGGGTTAGGAGGTCAGAGTGTTGGGGGAGAGGAATCATGGGAACAGAAGATTAGAGGAAGAGGAATATTCCTGAACACAGTAGTAATGTTGGACACAGTCAGATATGTACCTCCAGTCTGTCAGCCATCTCACATAAATGGGTGAGACTTTGTGTTGTGCAGAGCAAAAGGAGCCAGGCTCTTCTCCCTTCCGGGGTATTCCGGCAGGGAGCAGAGGGGAACTGGAGCAGGAACACTGGAACTGGTTGGCAATGGAGATGGTCAGGTGTGAAATGTTGACTCTCATTCCCTCCCTTGGTGGCAGTTACTCTGGGCGACCGGTGCATTCGTAAACAATAATTTGTTTATTATTGTCACAGGACCCGAGTTACAGCGAAATAGTTCTGCTTCCATGACTTCCCAAACCAAAGGGAAAGACTGTACACAGGGTAAAGTGTTCCAGTTACAGAGAGGGTGCAGTTCAGAGCAGACAGCCAGGCAGCAGGGCTCAAGAAATAGATTAAGGGCTTGTCGTCTGGGCGGTCTGTTCAGGAGCCTTATACCAGTGTCCTCAAGCCTAGTGCTCCGTGCTTTCAGATTCCTGTATCTTCTGCCAATGTGAGGCAGGAAGGGGTGGGATATGGTGGAGGAGTTTTGATTGTGCTGTCTGCTTTACCAAGGCAATGAGAAGTCCATGGAAGGGAGGTTGGTTTCTGTGATGTGCAGAGCTGTGTCCACAATCTCTGCGGTTTCTTGAAATCAGAGTGACACAGGATCTCACCTGTTTCCTCAGGTTAACATCAGGCCCAGTGAGTCCCCAGGACTGTGCTTAACCCCCCACCAGCCCCAAACAACCTCACGTCAGCTTTCTCCAGTATCATAGTGAGGATAATGTCACATGACATCACAGTGAAACCATGGAAACCAGGAGCCATGGTCTGTTATCCATTGCCTCACTGCTGACAATGAAAGGGGCTGAGGAAGGAGTGAGGCTGTGCAATAGTCTTGAGCCTGCTGACACAGACTTTCAGGCTTTTGCATCGTCTGCCCAATAGGAAGAAGGAGAAGAGAGCATGTCTGGAGTTGGAGGGATCTTTGGTTATTAGATTAGATTCAACTTTATTGTCATTGTGCCGAGTACAGATACAAAGCCAATGAAATGCAGTTAGCATCTGACCAGAAATGCAAAGAATAGTGTTATTTACAAAACAACTGCAAATAAAAAGAATAAAAACACAAATATGAAACTACTGAGACAGTACAATATGGGTGCAATACTACTTAGCGCTGTGATGTGAGGTTCAGCAGGGTCACAGCCTCAGGGATGCAGCTCTTCCTGTGTTCCTCCTCCTCCACTGTTGCGGGAGCGGAGGCTCCTGTGGCGCCTACCGGATGGGGGGAGAGTAAAATGTCCATGGTTAGGGTGAGATGCATCCTTGATAATACTTTTCACCCTGCCCAGGCAGCGTTTATGGTAGATGTTCTCAATGGTGGGCAATTGGGTGCCAATAATCCACTGGGCAGTTTTTGCCACATGCTAGAGTGCTTTGCGGTCCGATATGGGACAATTGACATACCACACTGAGATGCAGTTGGTGAGTATGCTCTCAGTGGTACAGCAGCAAAAGTTCGTCAGTATCCTGGAACAGAGGTGAGGTTTCTTGATGCTCCGCAGGAAATAAAGGCGCTGTTGCACCTTTTTGATCAGGATGGAGGAGTTCAGGGACCAGGTAGATCCTCGGAAATGTGGACACCAAGGAACTTGAAGCTTGATACCTGCTCCACTACAGCTCCGTTGATGTAGATGGGGACGTGAGTGTGGCTCCTGGCATGCCTGAAGTCCACAATGATCTCCTTGGTCTTCTGGGTGTTAAGGGCCAGGTTGTTGTCGGCACACCATGCGACCAGGTGCTGGACCTCGTCCCTGTAGGCTGTCTTGTCATCCCCCTTGTAGGCCAACCACCATGGTGTCGTCTGCGAACTTGATTATGGAGTTAGAACATGTTACTGAGGCAGAAAGTGGACAGAATTCTTAGAGGGATAGTTGGTTTCCATGATATGCTGAAATGTTTCAGACTGAACAGTTGCACAATTAGAAACATAGAAAACCTACAGCACAATACAGGCCTTTTGGCCCACAAAGCAGTGCTGAACATGTCCTTACCTTAGAAATTACCTATGGTTACCCATAGCCCTCTATTTTTCTAAGCTCCATGTACTTATCCATATTAAATTAGTTAATATTTAATGAATAAAGTCAATATTCAGATATCTGAGAATAATCCCACAGCCATACTGGGAGAAAGCAAGGAGACAAGATTAATTATTTTCTAAAGATATTAGAAATCTTGAGAGGAGTTGTAGTGACTGGAGAGGCCCAAGAGATAGCAGTACTCGAGCAAAACCAACCCCTTGGCACGGACCCCGGGTGCTGAGAGCAGTCATCACAGTGAAACCATGGCAACCACAAGCCACTGCAACCACGAACCACAGCCTGTTATCTGTTGCCAAGGTGCTGACAGTGAAAGGAGGCTGACGAGGGAGTGAGGCTAGGTCTAGCTCAGCAGAGAATACAGGAATGATGGAGCTGGGTGTGTGTGTGTGGACTGGTGCTGATAATGTGTTGGGATGTAGTGTTGCTGGTGTGTCGGGATGTGATGGTGAGCGGTGATGTGGGGTGTGGACCAGAGAGGTCATGGCTACAATACCTCCGAAAGTGTCTGCAGTGTGAGGGTCTTTGTCAACAAATTGGTTAGCTAATGTCAGAGAATCTGAATCAGAATCAGAACCACTGACATTCGCTGTGAAATGTGTTGTTTTCAGAGCTATATATCATCATTACTATGTGACAATAATTTGTAATGCATATGAGGAATATAGTGTCCATAGGAACACAGACCATCCTGATGTCTGATGGTGCATGGCTATCATCAGTCAGAGACTGAGTAGAGAAGTTGGGATGCTATGTTGCAGTTGGTGAAGCCCCACTTGGAATATTATGTTCAGTTTTGGTTACCCTGCTATAGGAAAAATGCCATTAACCTGGAAAAGGTACAGAGGAGATTAACGAGGATGCTGCCTGGACTTGAGGGAATGAGTTACAGTGAGAGGCTGGGAATTGAGGGAATGAGTTACAGTGAGAGGCTGGGACTAGAGGGAATGAGTTACAGTGAGAGGCTGGGACTTTAGGGAATGAGTTACAGTGAGAGGCTGGGACTTGAGGGACTGAGTTACTGTGAGAGGCTGGAACTAGAGGAAATGAGTTACTGTGAGTGGCTGGAACTTGAGGGACTGAGTTACTGTGAGAGGCCAAGCAGGCTGGGACTTTCTGACCAGGTTGTGAATGACGGAAGAGACAGACAGAGTGTGAATGATTCAGTAGCATCTTGTTTGTTGCCAGTCAGCTGCTGGCTAATTGCTCAGCCAGGGGAGTCATTATCTCTGGATCGACCCTGTCAGCCCTCCTGAAGCTCCTGACCTGCTACAGGGGGCTGCAGCTGCCTCTCCTTCATTCCCAGGTATGGAGCTTTTACTTAACATGGTAACTATTCCCAGGGACTGTTTCTTGATCGATGAATCTTCATATATGGGAACCCTGAAGCATGTACAGTGGAAGGCTATTCAGTCCACCAAGCCTGCTAGCCACTCTGTACAGTCACAGCTGATGACCTGTCGGTACTATTTACTAAGGCAATGAATGTCCCCATGCACTCTGGGCATTCCTTCTTGTCCCCTCTCCCATTGGGCAGAAGATATAAAAGCCTGAAAGCACATACCACCAGGTTTCAGACACTTGAACAGATTTCTCATAAACTAAAGCCGAAGTCTTGATCTCCCATTCGTGGCCCTGGTCCTTTATTTGTCTCCCTGCTCTGCACACTCTCTCTCTAACTGCAGCTTGAGGTTCTGCATTTGGTTTATTCTTTTTCCTTGGTGTAACTATGCAAGGCATGATCTGTCTGGATGGTGTGCAGTACAAACTTTTTTCACTGTAGCTCGTTAAATATGACCATACACCAATTGCCAATCACCTACAATCTCTCGCCTTACCCACTTATGCCTTTTTGTGGCAAGAAATCTATTCATCTCCTCCCTAAACACAGTCAGCCTCTTCCCCTTCTCTGCATCTCAGTCCAAAGTCCTTTCACTGCGTACCAAGACTGTGACCATTTATTCTAGAGGTCACCCCGACATCCAGTACATTAAGTCCTGTCAGGATTTCAGATTCAGGTTTATCTGTCACACATACATTGAAACATATAGTGAAAAGTGCCATTCGTGTTAACAACCAACACATCCTAAGCATTTGCAGGGCTGCGGGGGGGGGGGGCAGGGGGGCACAAGTGTCACCACACTTTCCAGCACCAACACAGCATGCCCAAAATTCTCGGCAGAACAAGAGTATAACAAAACAGAACACAGCAAGCAACAAAATGGCAACAGTAAAACAAGCCTATTCCCATCTCCCACCACAGACCCCCCCCCACCACCGCATCCACACAGACAGTCCCCAGCCCCAGGACAGGCCGCCAGCCTCCAGTCTCCAAGTTTCGATCATTGGGCTTGACTTCTGGATTACTGATTGACCTTTGGACTCCATCTTTCGGTATTGATGCCCCGGCTAGCCGATAATGGAACCCATACTCCAGGCTTGAATTGAATATCACTCAGGTGTTTTTGCTATGACTTTCTGTGAAGACTAACTCACAGAATCACAGAACAATAGAGCACAGAAACAGGCCCTTCAGCCCATCTAGTCTGTGCCAAACTATTATTCTGCCTATTTGCATTGGACCCGCATCTGGACCATAGCCCTTCTTTCTTTCTTTTCAAATCTTTTTATTATTTTTTTCAAAATAAACACAAGTACATCGAAGTAAACAATACTTACAATGTCTCAAGAAAAAAAAACATTATATAAAGATTGAAAAACTTTTGTGATAAAAAAAACCCCTACTAAGCAAGAAAAGTGGGAAAAAAGAAAAATCCCATTAGGTGTTCAACCCCAGAGCAATGCGTCATACGTAAAGCTTCTAAAGATAAACATCAAACCACCACCAAAAAAAAGGACCAAAAAAAATTTACTATTAGATCGTGGAGAATCCATCAATTAACTCAAATGATAATAATGAGCAAATGAACCCCATCTTTTCTCAAAATCAAACATAGGTTCAAAGGTTCGACTTCTAATTTTCTCCAAACTAAGACATAGCATCACTTGAGAGAACCATTGTGACAAAGTGGGAGCCATTGTATCCTTCCACTTCAACAAAATGGCCCTCCTAGCTATCAATATAACAAATGCAATAACATTTTGCTCAGACACAGAGATACCATGGATATTTTGAGGAATTATTCCCATCTCCCACCACCGGCCCCCCCACCCCATCCACACAGACAGTCCCCAGCCCCAGGACAGGCCGCCAGCCTCCAGTCTCCAGGTTTCAATCATTGGGCTTGACTTCTGGATTACTGATTGACCTTTGGGCTCCATCTTTCAGTATTTCAGTATTGATATCAGCTAGCCAATAACGGAACCCAAACTCCAGGCTTAAATTGAATATCACTCAGGTGTTTTTGCTATGACTTTCTGTGAAGGCTAACTCACAGAATCACAGACAATAGAGCACAGAAACACCTAATCCGTGCCAAACTATTATTCTGCCTATTTGCTTTGGACCTGCATCTGGACCATAGCCCTTCGCCCACGAATATATCTGAACTGCTCATAAATGTACAAGTGTGCATGGTTCAATGAAAATCTCACAGCAGGATGACAGGCATGTGGCATCAGATCAGCAGCATTCACAAGGAAAAACATTGATATCAAGGGAGATAAGAATGGAACAAAGAAACTGTCCATTTTGGTGCAAAGTGATCAAAGTGGTCACAGAGTTGCTAAAATAGTGATTAGAGTTTTGCTGGTTGGTTCAGGAAACAAATAGTAGAATGGAAGTAGCTGTTCTTGAACCTGGTAGCGTGGGAGTGAACTGCAAGAAGGTTGGGGGGGATCATTGATGGTGGATTTTGCTTCTGGAGACAACACCTCATATGGATACAACCAGTGGTTTAGGAGAGAAGGGCCCGTGACATACTAGGCAAAGTCCACTGCTCTCTGTAGCTTCTTGTACTTCTGCGCATTTGAATTGACGCACTAAACCATGATGCAACTAGCCAGGCTATTTTCAACAGCATATCTGTAGAAGTTTGTCAGAGAGATCTGTGACAAGCTAAACCTTCATAGCTGCCCAAGGAATTTAGGATGCTGGCACGATTTCATCATGTTTGCATCAATGTGTTAAGCCCAACAGATCAACTGATTTATTAATGTCCAGGAATTGAAAGCTACTGACTCTCTCCACCACCAATCTCCCAGAACAGAGTGGTGCAGGTGTGGTAAACTGTATATATGTTGTAACTGGGTTAATTATCTAGACACGCCCCTCTGCTGACTGCCCCTGTGGCTCCTCCCACAGATTCCTGTATAAAGGTGATTCCACCTTGCCCCTCCCCCTCAGTCCAGGGGCAGACACTCAGCATGGAGGTCGTATTATTGTACAGTGAATAAAAGCCTTTCAGTATTTTACCCAACCTCAGTCTTTTGGAGTTATTGAAGGTGCTTCAGCAGGTTCATCCTCCTTCCCTTTCCTGAGCTCAATAATCAGCTCTGTATTTTGCTGATGTTTGTTGTTGCAACACCACTCCACCAGGTGTCCAGTTTGCTGTGTGTGAGTAATGAAGACTGAAGCCTCCATCTGTCCCTGACTAATCTCTCTCTAAGAGCCTACAGACTGTTAAGGGGCTGATTGATGGTGCTCTCTGTCCCATTACCATCTCTACCCAAACTGCTTGTACCCACTGACCATGTAAGCTTAGATCACATCTCTCTTCCCCAATCCCAGTCTAAATATCTGAGACCCTCCTTCACCAGTCCCAGTCTGTGTATCAAATACTCTCCTTCCCTGATCCCAGCCTAAATATCTGAAACCCTCTTTCCCCAATCCCAGTCTATATATCAGTCCCTCCTTCACCAATCCCAGTCTGTATATATTTCAGAACGTGATAAAAGGATTTCTAGGCAGGTTGGACATAAAGGGATATGAAACCATTTGTGATAGACTCCAATCTTTCTTGCAGATAAGAGTGGTGTACTGTACAATGTCAGGCAGCAGAGAACATGAACAGTCAACCAGATTTGACTCCCACGGCTGAGCATCATGGGAGGGGCCATCGCCAATGCTGTCATTGAAGCAACTGCTGATGATGAGACAGCCCTGCCTTTACAACCATTCTTTTCAGTTGTTTCAGAATCAGATTCACGGTCAGAAAAAAACAGGAAGAGATGTGATCCCAGTCATGAGATCAGACACTGGCCCTTCACATAGATTAGAAGTGCATTTTGTGAGAAACCAGCTGCTAGAAGTCAGTAAATCAGTGTCCTTTCTGCTGAAAGTCACATCAATGGCCCAGGACACAGGACACACCTGCCAGATCTCTGGAATACTCACTATGTGCCACTACTTGAGTGAAAACTTTTATGTGGCACCTTAATGAATGCCTTGGAAATTCAAATACACAACAATCCCCAACTCTGCTTCTCCAGTATTTCTAGTAGTGCTATAGTGAAGCAGGTAGTACTGCTGGGTCACAGCACTGCAAACCCTGGTCCAATCCTGACCTCAGTAGTGAAAGGCGCAGGGAAAAAGCAGGAAGAAGTGAGAAGTTTGCAAATTCTCCTGTGATCATGTGGGGTTCCCCTGGATGCTCCAGTCTCATTCCACATTCCCGAAGGTTAAGTGCTGGTGTGTTAACCTCTTCTCTTCTCTTCTCAAGCCCATCATCCCTACTGGAGCATAGGCTGTTGACAGCAGCTCATCAGAATGCTCTGTCCTAGGCTAGTCTTTCAAGCTGTCCCCAGGTATAGTCCATCTTCTTGGTATCTTCTAGGTGAAAATCCTTTCTCTCCCAGGGATGAGGCTTTGGAACTTCTCTTGCTGTTTCTGTAGCTCTGGATTTTTACGGAATGCGATTGCTAGCCTGATGTCTAACCGTCCTCCTTTCACAGCCAGGCTTGGGACTGTCCTTGGTGGAGTTAATATGTTAACTGGCCACTGTGAATTACTCCTAATGTGGACAAGAGGAACAATCTGAGGGGAGAGTTGATGGAAATAAAGGGAAAGAGGGTGAGAGAGGGAGAGGGAGAGAGTGACTCTCCAACCCAACATTACAGCACATTTTTACGTGTTAAAGAACAATTCCTATGGTTACAATGCCCCATAATGCTTCTTTTCTTTTTTTCTTTTTTAATATTTTTATTGATATATATAAATTGCATGAATACAAATACAAAATTCATAAGGATACAAGTAAATAATACGAATTACATTACATTTAAATCACAGTAATATGATTACAGTATCCTATATTCCAAATAAATCATATAGAAAAAAAGATTGAATTATGAAATGAAATAAAATAAAATAATTGTATTTTATTTTTAAAAAATCTACGCCCACTACCAAAATGAGCTGGTTGGTTAAAAAAAAAGAAGAAAAAAGAAAAAACCTTACCATATGATGTTATAATAATAATGGCTCAGATCCATACTTTAATAACAGTTCAAAGATTGTGAAAATAATTCAGAAAGCGTCTCCATAACATTAGAAAATCATATTTAGAATCAGAAATTGAACAGCAAATCTTCTCTAGATCAAGGCACAACATAATATCAGATAGCCATTGAACATGAGTGGGCGGGGCAGCCTCTTTCCATTTGAGCAAGATCGCCCTCCTGGTCATAACAGACATAAAGGCCAATGCCCACAAATCAGATGGCTTCAATTTTGTAGCACTATCCTCAACAATACCAAACAAGGCAGTCAAAGGATTGGGCTTAAAGATGACATTGAAAAGTGCAGAAAAAGTTTGAAATACATCTTTCCAGAATTTTTCAAGGCTTGGACATGTCCAAAACATATGAATTAGTGTGGCCACTCCATTAGTATATCTATCACAGTAAGGGGAAATATCTGCGTAGGAATGGGAGAGCTTGTCTTTAGACATATGAACTCTATGTACCACTTTGAATTGTAATAAAGAATGACGAGAACATAACGATGAAGAATTAATCAATTTTAAAATAATCTTCCAGCTCTCTTCAGATATGAATGCTTCTTTTGAGTCACCTGCAGTTTTCAAAAACCTGGATCTTCCCACCAACATTCCAAAAATGAGTGTTAAATACTGTTGTATTCATGCAATGGGGTATCAATTACATTCATGCATATGCAGACATCTCAGTTAAATGTCTTCCATATTTACAATTTACTCTACATGCTGGTGTCTGAGTCCTGTTCATGGAATGGGTGTCAATTGCATTTATGCATATGCAGACATTATCAATTAAGTGTTTGGTTCCTGTTCCAAGTTGCACTTCTACAATTCATACTCAGATCTGAAAGCTGGTTGCTAAAATCAATGTTCGCTATATGTTCTAACCCCAAAAATACTCCTTAACAGAAACGAGAAAAGGAGGAGTGAGAGAGCCATCAGAATGGGGGAAGGGGCCAAGGGAGGGTTAAACAGAAGGGAGTAGTTATGAAGATTTAGACAAATAGATATTCACACAACTGGTTGGAGACTACCCAGACAGAAGATGAGTTGTTGCTCCTCCAATTTGCATTTCATGGACAGACATGTTGGTGTGGGAATGAAAAGTCAAGTTGCCTTTTCTGTTTTTGCTGTGATTCTATAACATTGGACAACATTTTTTTGAAAGTTTTGTTTCCTCAGAATTTCTTTTTGTTTATGATAGACTGTTTGAAGTTGAACATAAATATAATCTCAGGCTACTTGTATCACATAGGAATTTGGAGAAACAAGAAATTAACTTTTATTGAATATAATGCACTTAATTGCATAATGATGCTGATGGATTGCAATCGTTCAACTAAGCTAAAAATGTTTTGTTGATGATTTTTGTTTGTGCTCAGTGTCTGAGGCTTCTTGTAAGTGTACTACAATAATCAGCTAGGATTGATGGATTCTAGTTGCCCTGCTACTGTTTCTCCATGACCATAATGTCCTGGTGAAAATCATCACTATGCTCATCACTGACCATGACAAGACTTGAAGGGAAGTAGTCTAAATGGGAATGCAGAAAATGAATCTTTAATGACATGTTGCTCTTCATGGTTGTGTAGGCTTGAAGCATGTTGTCAACCAGCTGCACGTAATTTGGTGTTTTGTAGCTGCCAAGAAAATTTTGAACACCGTCCTTGAATGTCTTCCATGCAATTTTCTCCGGTCCCACAAGAAGTTCTTGGAATTAGTGACCTGTCTGACTTGTGGACCAACAAAAATGTCTTTCGTAATCTTGGCATCAGTTATTCTGAGCTGAATTATGAATTGAAATAACAAAAGCAGTCAATTTTTCAAATGGGGCATGATAGGATAATTTCTTTGTGATTTTCATGATCATTTGCCCATAATCCATATGATACACCCAGGAAGCAAAACTTTTGTTAACCAAAGTAAATCAGCCAACTGATATCACAGGCACAATCCTCACTTCAAGGAATCTACCACTCATGTTTTCAGTATTATTTAATTTATTTGTTTATATTATTATTATTATTAATATTATCACAAATAAAATGAAGTGTGGTGATTTATGTTTAATGAAACCGTAACATATTTTATTGAACTCAAAAACCTACACACAACAGTGCACTAGAAACTCTTTGCGTAATAATGTCATCATGTCAGATATAACCATATAAATATAAATATAAATATATAAATATATGGTTGTATATGGTTGGTTATATATCACGTCAGATCAGCCTGTTAAAGTGAAACCCCCTCAATGTCGATGGTTGTGAATTATGTACATTTCTCCCAATCACATTACCCTACATCGCACCCCCCCCACCCCCCAGAATTCACTAAAATCAGCGTTGTGAACCTGCCTGGAGCTCAGGTTGTCACCTGACTCGGGTCCTGTGTTCCATGGGTGGAGGAACATCAAATGCCTCTGGCTCATCCAGAGGTGCTCATAGTCATGTTGTGATGGCAGGGGCATGGCATCAGAATACACCAAATCTTCATGTGTCAGTTTAAGGCCATCTACCGAAATACATCCAGGTTTACCACTCTTATTGATGATAAAGTCTTTTCTCCCCGTTCCAAAACACATATGTGCCATCATAAGGGGGGTCTAAGGGGATGTTGGTGTGTGTCATGGAGGACTAAAACAAACGAGGCAGAACGTAGGTCAACAGGAACCCAAGAGTGCTTTATGCCATGAGGAGGGTGGAACGCTGTTGGGAGGCCGACCAGGCGGTCGTGGCACCAGGAATAAAATTACCTGGCACTTGCAATGGCTGCAGATATACCGACTCAGTTGTGGACAACTGCAGGTCCTCTTTTGGGGCTGTTCTGAGCCCCAGCAGGATCCACGGGAGACGGTCATGATCAGTCAGGGGCCATGGTGTGATGCAGCCTAACGCTGAGGTTCTGGGTCATCAAAGCCCAGAGGTCTGATATGAATTGGGGACTGCAGTCAGATGGGATGCCAAACCTAGCAATCCATATGCTGATGAATCCCTGAGCCACATATGCAGGTGGCTGGAGGGATGACCTCTGGTCACCTAGTGGTACAGTCTACCATGGTAAGGAGGTGTGTGAAACCACGGGATGGGAGAACAGGATCAACAAGATCCGTATTGACAAGGTCAAACTGTCTCTCAGGGACCTCAAAAGGTGCCAATGGTGCCTGAACCTGATGGTTAATTTTTGCTCACTGGCACTCCACACAGGCTGCAGTCCAAACATGCAAGTCCTTTCTAAAGACGTGCCAAATGAACTCTAGTGCAATCCGTTTCTCTGAGGCTTTCTGCCCAGATGCAAGAGGAATCCCTGTATGGAATCGAAAACAGTCCATCTGCAGTTTGCGGGCATGATGGGGTGAAGGCGACCGGTTAAGACAACGCACAGGAGGGAAATTCCTAATTCCTTGAACTTAATGTCAGCTGACTGCAGGCCTGTGACTGTTGTTCGGTAAGCCTGGACCTCTGGGTCAGTAGCTCCGTCAGCTGCCATGGTGGCACATCAACCCCTGTGTGTACAGCCTTAACAACAGTCCATGAGAGCCAATTGGCCACAGCATGATTTTCCCCCTTGGTATGTTGTACATTGGTTGTGAACTCAGATATGTAGGTCAGGTGGCATCGCTGCCGTGCAGACCAAGCGTCTGATATTTTGGCCATCATGTGCACAGGAGATTTGTGGTCAATGAGTGCTGTGAAATGGTGATTCTCTGGAAGAAAATGAAAATGGCGGATAGCCAGATAGAGACTGAGAAGCTGTAGTGCTGTACTTCCTTTTGGGGGGACAGAGCTGCCAGCTGAAGAAGGTGAGTTGCTGCCACACAACTCCGACCAGCTGTTCAGGCAGGCATCAGTAGTATTGGCTTAAGCACTCAAAAAGTGTGTGGAGATGAGATATGTGTTCAGATCTGGATGCACTGATGACTAGTATGCCATCAGGTAAACAAAAAGAAAATCTAAGTTTTTTAATACAGAGTCCATCAGCCATTGAAAAGTCTGTGCTGCATTCTTCAATCCAAATGGCATGCGCAGAAACTCAAAGAAGCCGAACAGGGTTGTTACAGCTGTTTTGAGAATGTCCTCCAAGCACATAGGCACCTGATGGTAGCCCTTAATCCCGTGATCAATTTTGGAAAAAATCTCCTAACTAGATCAACTTTGGAATATATTAACTTTCCCCTAAACCTATCAAAAAGTCTTGGACGTGTGGGACCAGGTAACGATTGGTGGTGGTGGGAGTGGTGGCCTTGTTAAAGTGTCAGTAATACCCACATGGACGGCAACGAGCATTGGACTTAGGGACTATAAAGAGAGGTGAAGCCCAGGGACTATTCAAAGAGCGTAGAATACCAAGTCTTTCCATGTTAGAAAATTCCGCCTTCTGGGTCCAAAAGGCATGGAGTGGCAGGCCAGTTGTGAGAATGTGGTGCTTGACCCCATGTTTTGTGACTGTAGTGGAGAATGTGCACTTGGTGAGGTTTAGGAATTCGCCCAGCAGTCAAGTAAACTCACATGCAGTGATGTATGCACTTGACGGAGTCTTTGTGGGGACCTTACTGGGGGAGCAGGGTAACAACCCACAGTCCTTGATGACAACTACAAGCCAATGGTTCTTAAGATCGACTAACAGACCTTGAGCACACAAGAAATCAGCACTGAGCAGACATCTAGCCACATTAGTCAGGACAAAGTGCCGTGTGTAACGTTGCCCACTGAAACAGAACTTCACCGTCATGTCCGTTGGTCTGGATCCTGCTGCCGTTAGCAGCCTCCAGCGAGGTTTAATCGCTCTTTGTCCTCTGATCGATAGGTGATGCTGGCAGTATACACATTTGAGCACCCATGTCACACAGGAAGTGTCACCCTGAAAGGGTGTCCATAATGAACAGTAGATGGTCCTGGCAGCTGGAAACCACAGAGTTCTCAGACCTCTGATTTCCCAATGCACTGGCACTGTTGAAGCTGCAAGGCCCTCGGCATTTCCTCGCGTTCATCGCAAAGTGAGCGTGGTGAAAACACAGACCCGACGTCGTCTGTTTCGCAGCCATGGGCATCCTTGTGTTGGGGGCCTTGCTGACTAAGCTTATTGAGGTAGGGAAATGAGGAGAAATAATGCATGGCTCCCTATAGTCATTCACAAGTGGATGAGCGAGGGCTATGTGAACTTGATCAGGCACTTGCTGCAAGAAGAGTTCTTTAAAAATAAAACATGGATGGTGATTTCCCAGAGGAGACAGCACATGGCCCATTAGCTCCGATGGCCTAGTATCAGGAGACCAGCTGTTTGGCGCTCAGACTCCGACAGTCCAAAAGTCTGTGAAAAGTGAGTTTTCAGTGATTGTTATTTATCCTGTTCAGGTGGGTGTTCAAGCATTCTCAGCAGTCTCGCAGCCGTGGAGTTTCCCAGCGATGCTACCACGTAGTAGAATTTGGTATGGTTGGCAGTGATTTCTCACAGAGTGAACTAGGCCTCAGCTTGTACAAATCAAGTGACGCCATTTTGCTCCCCAAACTCCAGCAGTTTCAAAGCGACTGCGTTGGCCAACATGTTCACTAACTCTGGAATCATCCAAGAGCATCTACCAATGTAGATTTTCCCAAATAAAGCCTGTAACACATTTTATTGAACTCCAAAACCTAAACGCAAAAGCACGCTAAAAATCTTCATGTAATAACGTCATCACGACAGACCAGCCTCTTTAGGTTAAACCCCAACTCAATGTCGGTGGTTGTGAATAATGTACGTTTCTCCCGATGATGTTATCCGATATTATTATTATTTGTTTTATTTTGTATTGGCTCCTTTTTGCACAGTGGGTGTTTGTCAGTGTTCCTTTGTGCGCAGTTTTTCATTGATTCTATTGCATATTTTGTTATACTGTGAATACCTGCAAGAAATGGATCTCAGGGTTGTATTTGGTGACATATACGTACTATAATAATAAATTTACTTTGCAGTATACACCTTCCTCGCTATCTCAAGAAAGCGACATCAATCACATGGAGCCTGCGTACGCGGGACCTGCGCTCTTTCCCTCGCTCCCAGCTTCTAGGAAGTGGCGCGGGAGAATAGGTAGAGGGGGCGTGGCCCACTGCGGCATTTGCGGGCGTTCCGCGATTGCGTCAGAAGTCACGCAATCACGTGAGGCATTGCGCCGTTGCTGCCGTGCGGTCGCAGTCGAGTCCTTCAGAACCGTCGCCATGCCCCGCGGAAGTCGCAGCCGAGTGAGGTAAGGAGTCGGGAGGCCTGGCTGGGCCGGCCCGGCCCGAGGCACTGAGAACACATGGGGTGGCAGGTGGCGGCGGTGCACCCCCTCCCTCCACCCCACTCACCTTCCCTTCCTTCCCCGCGCTTCACTGAAGGGCAAATCGAGGTCACAGGCCCGGGGTCAGCGGCGTGACACCGTACGCGAGGCCTTGTCCTCGCACTCGCTCGGTCCCAATCCCAATCCCAGGTTCTGTGCTTCACTCGCATACTAGATTGTCTGGCTCCTCAAATCCCAATCATCCCTTACTTTCTTCCCGGTCATCCCTCATCCCCCTTCCTCCCCTACTTTCTTCCCCGATCCTCCCCCATGCCTGTTGCAACTCTTACCTCAAGGCCCATGGAGTCCATGTTCCAAGCCACCCCGCCAATGCTCCCCAGCGCTTCTCTACGTTTACGAATGCTTTGATGCTGCTTTATACACCCATGCTGAGCTCGTCAACTTCATCAACTTTGCCTTTACCTTCCACCCTGCCGTTAAATTCACTTGTTCCATCTCTGACACCTCCCCCTCCCCTCTCTCGATCTTTCAGTCTCCATGTCTGGAGTCAAACTCTCATCTGACATACTTCGTGGAACTAAGCAACACACACAGATGCTATAGGAACTCAGCAGTCCAGGCAGCATTGATGGAAAAGAGTGAACAAACAGTCTGCTTTTGTTAGGCTGAGACCCTTCCTCAGGACTGCATATCTCCAGCGCCTGCAGATTTTCTCGTTTTTGTGTTCCATAGTGATTCCTACAGTAATCCTGACTATAACTTTTCCCACCTATCTCCTGTAAAAATGCTATTCCCTTTTCTCCGTTCCTTTTGTTTCTGCAGCATCTATTCCCACCATGAGGCTTTCCTTTTCAGGGCATCAGAGATGTCCTCCTTAAAGAACAGAGTTTCCGCTCCACCATTGATGCTACCCTCACCCGCATTGCCTCTCCCAGCCCTTTATCTTTCCAACCTGCCTGGCTTCACCTACCCCCTTCTAGCTATCCTCCTTCCCCTCTCCCCACCCTTTTATTCTGGCATTTTTTCCCCTTCTTTCTCAGTCCTGAAGAAGCGTCTTGGCCCAAAACAACTGTTTGTTCATTTCCGTAGTTGCTGCCTGAATTGCTGAGTTGCTCCAGATTTCCTGACTCCTGCCCCATTCCTTCTCTCTTACTCTTCTTTCCCCCTGCCCTCCAATACCTGGTACACTTTTCTCCATCTGTCTACCTCAAATCCCACTCCTCCATTTGCTCCCTCTAGTGCCGCTGGTTATGGGGCCCTCCCACTCTGTATCTCAGCTGGCCGTTGCATCTTCAGCTTTCTTCCTAATGGTTCCTGTTGTCCTGTGTTCCAGCCGCCCTGCTCCTTCCCGAGCCGCTCCCCCTGCTCACCCTCCTCCAGCTGCTGTTGCTCCTGCGACCGTGCAGCCCCGGCAGCCGGGCCTGATGGCGCAGATGGCAAGCACGGCGGCAGGAGTGGCAGTGGGCTCAGCAGTGGGCCACGTCATGGGGAGCGCGCTGACCGGGGCCTTCAGTGGTGGAAGTGGCTCGGAGCCAGCCAGGGCAGATGTCACCTACCAGGTAGGTGGGTGGGGGCAAGGTTTGGCGTGTTGCGTCTATCCCTTATGTTCTGGGAATTGGGGACCATCGGGTTTGCTGAAAGTTTACATTTTCCTTGTAGAAAATATTGATAGGTCGTGTGCAGTTTTGATACGTGATCACGTTGTGAGATGCTGCTTGTGTATGTATCAGGAGCGAATTGTTGGGAATGTGGGGAGAATACAAAAACATGGGATTGATGTAGGATTAGTGCAAGTGTGGTGGGACGGATCTGTGCTGTATCTTTCTGAGGAGACTCCAAGTGCCGATGTTATGAACTAGATTCAGTGAATAAAAGATATTCATTGGAAAATAAAGCATGTCAGTGAAATGCAGTGTTTAAAACAAAATGTAGATCACATTCCTGTTGTCTTTTCATTGCCTTTCCACTATTTATCAAGGGGAAAACAGGAAAAAGTCAAATCTCATCAAGTAGTGAGAGAATTTCATGAACTCCAGGGTCTGGTGGAGCTTGTTTAAGTTAAGAGTTAGTTTTTGTGCTGTTACCTCACCCTGCAACTCATGGACTGTTTCTGTATATTACTGATTTAAACTTGCACAAGATAGTTGGTAAGAACACAGAGTTTGTGCCTACTGCCCCAGTCAAAAGGTGATGGCTAAAACACAAATGTCAAAAATACTCAGGCACTCATGAGGAAATCTGCAATTCAAGCAACACACACACAAAAATTGCTGGTGAATGCAGCAAGCCAGGCAGCATCTATAGGAAGAGGTACAGTCGATATTTCAGGCTGAGACCCTTCGTCAGGACTAACTAAAAGAAGAGATAATAAGAAATTTGAAAGTGGGAGGGGGAGATCCGAAATGATAGGAGGAGACAGGAGGGGGAGGGATGGAGCTAAGAGCTGGAAAGTTGATAGGAAAAAGGGATGTGAGGCTGGAGAAGGGAGAGGGTCATGGGACAGAAGGCCTAGGGAGAAAGAAAGGGGGAGGGGGGAAGCCGAGAGGATGGGCAAGGAGTTATAGTGAGAGGGACAGTGGGAGAAAAATATTAATAACAAATAAATAACAGATGGGGTACAAAGGGGAGGTGGGGCATTAACGGAAGTTAGAGAAGTCAATGTTCATGCCATCAGGTTGGAGGCTACCCAGACAGAATATAAGGTGTTGTGCCCCACCTCCCCTTCATACCCCATCCGTTATTTATTTATTATTATTAATTTTTTTCTCTCTCTCCTTTTTCTGCTTTCACCAGCAGTTTTTATGTGTGTGGCTTAAAGATAACTCGGGTCCTGGTTTTTGTGTCTAGTCACTGTATAACTTGATTTCTTTGAAATCTTTTCTCTTATGAGTTTGTCTTTGCCTGTAGGAGCCTCCAGTGGCAGCCCCTCCGGCCCAACCTCATTCCCAAGACTTCAGACCCTGCCAGTATGAAATGAAACAGTTTCTGGAGTGTGCCCAGAACCAGCATGACCTAACCCTCTGTGACGGTTTCAATGAGGTGCTGAAGCAATGTCGCTCTGCACACGGTAGGTGCAAAATGTGCATAAACATGGGTTTAATGACATTGGCTACCTGATAAGCCCTAAAACAAACCAAGCTTCAGTTGGAATAATCTTGTCAAAGCCTGTCTACTTGCAGCCCAGTCCAGTTGTTCTAAAGTCCAGTGGTCCCCAACCACCGGGCCGCGAGCATGTGCTACCGGGCCACGAGGAAACGATATGATTTGGCAATATGAACCGATATGAGTCAGCTGCACCTTTCCTCATTCCCTGTCACGCCCACTGTTGAACTTGAACGCGCGCGAGGTCCACAAGAATATTGTCAACGTTAAATCGGTCCACGGTGCACAAAAGGTTGGGGACCCCTGTTACAGTTCAACGTTCCACTGGACTTTGCTTGCAGCTACATTCCCGAATCTCACATCCACATCTACGTTATGGTCTCTAATTGCGCAGAACCACAGCAAATGACATTTAATGTAGGCAAGTATGAGATAGTGTATTTGGAAAGGTGTAATAAGGCAGGAATGTAGGCTATAGATGACATCTAGGCCTTGGAGTAACAGATGGATCATGAAAAGGTAAAGTTACCAAAACATATCAGTAAGGGTTAAAAAGCCATAAGGGATACTTAATATTAATCTGAGGCAATGTATATAAAAGCAGCAAAATTATGACAGCTGTACACACTACATAAGCCCCAGTTTGAAGTACAGTTCCAGTCACCACATATAGGACGGGTGTCAATGCACTTGGAAGGGCATTATTTATAGTCTGTCAACCAAGAAAGACTCTTCGTTCCCAATTTCTCCTTATTGGTAATTGTCTCCATATGAATATCAAACAGGATTGTGTAATACCACCTCAAATTTATTTTATAGAAAGTAGTACGTTACTGGTTTTTCACATCCCATCCTAATCCTAAATCTGTCCATTGCTTGTCTGTGTGTACCTTTACGTTAGTCAAATGTGTTTTTCTTTTTGTAAAACCATGTTGAATCATCTCATCATGTGATTGCCCAAATGCTCTTTTACCTTTCTACCAGGTATATATTGAAGTGGAAGTTGCCTGCCGAAGGATTGTGAAGATTCCTGTTGTGTCCCATTTAATTTTAGTGATGAGGCTACAGAGACCAGAGTAATGTATGATTGTTAAATGTGAATAAAATGTTCTGTATAATAGTTTTTGCCTCTTGTAAACTGAGTGAATGGGCAAAAATAAAATTCACAACAAGGCCTGAGGTTGGCATTTTCCCAGGTCCGCTGCCTTGAGATAGGACTAGATACCTATTGGGAATTGAAGTAGTAATTAAATAAAGAATGCGAAGTGACTGGGTGTGCTCCTTCAGCAGGAGAGGTTTGGTAGGTATTCATGAATGGTTCTGTTAGAATAAACATGCTAAACGTTTAACACTCGGGGAATAGACACAAATTGAAGGTGACTGGCAAAGGAACCAGAGCCCATCTGAGGAAGCTCTCTCCAATGATTCTTGTAATTATGATTCTTCAACAATTGAAGGTTCATTGCAGTCTTAATTGTACTAACTGTTAGAAAATCACTGTTCTTCAATTGCCATGAAGTAAATTTCATAAATCTCAAAATGAGAATTTAGCCAAGGATTGGCTTCCGAGCTGTGAAATTCCCTGCAGTCCTGTGGCCCTGCGATCTATGCTCCACCATTTCCAGCCTTTCACACATCCGGAGATTTATGCCATACTATACATGTTATACACAGTGCTAAGTTCGCAGGCTGTGTCAGGTTGAGGTGCTGCAAAGGTGGGTTCTTCACTCCACCTACAATGGAAGTCTGAAGTGTGTGATACATTATGATCCACTTGTGGGACTTGGCACCTGTTGGAACCAGTAGCAGTCCTGTCCTCATTTGGTAAGCGGTGGTGAACCAAAGAAGCTAGTTTTAGCTGTTGTACCTAGAATAGTCATAGCACAGTAAAGGACCTTTGGCTCATGATGTTGTGCTGACCTTTTAACCTATTTAAGATCAATGTAACCCCTGTTAGATAGCCCTCAATTTTTCTATCATCCATGTACTTACTTAAGAGTTTGTTAAATGACCCTAATGTATATGCCTCTACCACCACCCCTGGCAGGGTATTCCACAAACACACCACTACCAGTCTTAAAAAAAACTTAAACCTTTGACATTCCTTATGCATTCCTGCAGTCAGTCACAAAATTAGACCCTCTTGTATTAGCACTTTAGCCCTAAGAAAGAGTCTCTGGCTATCAACTCAATATGGCTCATCTTGTATACCTCTATCAAATTGCCTCTCCTCTTCCTTTGCTCCAAAGAGAAAAACACTTCCCACTATCCATAGCTTGCTTTCTGGTGAACATCCTGCAAAAAGCTCAATGTGGAGCTGAGTGCTGTCATGATTTTCATTTAAATACTGAAGAATTGTGCCTATTCCCCAATCTCAGTATTTTAATAACTGTAGTTTCCTTTATCATGAATGATACTTGCTAGCAGACTGGTAACTCAGAACCTGGACTGCTCATAGAGGACAAGTAGTGATGACTGCATAGAAGGCTGTAAAAATCTGTTGTTTGCTCATGGCCTTGAAGAAAAGTGTTGACCTTTCCCAGTCTGGCTCCAGACATTAGCTATCTCTTAATTGTCCTCTGAAATGGTTTAGCTAGTGCCCTCCCCCCCCCCCCCCCATTCACTAGGAATGGGCAATAAATGCTGGGCTTTCTTATGACACCTCAATTTTCAAAATGAAAGATGTGATATTGGATATGGCAGCAGGTGAGGGTCTCTGCCACCAGAACTACAAAGCAACAAAATAATAGTTTTATGTCTTAATGTAACAACTGGAATTAGACCATAAGACATAGGATCAGAATTTGACCATTGAGTCTGTTATCAGCATAGTAAGACAGTTCTAAATTTTACATAACAGCAAGTTAAAAGTATTTAATGTTAGAATCATGTGAGAGACATTTTTCATTTTTTCATTTAGTTAGCACCATGGAGATAAATCCTGCATGCACTCAGGAGTCTTAAGTTCATAGGTCAACTTTTCAATGAGGATAACTAATATTAATTTAGTGAAACAAGAGATTCAGATTCATTTACTTATCACATGTACATTTAAACAGTGAAATGCATAGTTTGTGTGAACAACCAACACAAAATGAGGGTGTGCTGCAAGTGTCATCACACATTCTGGTGCCAACATTAGCAAACCCACAATGCCCAGCAGAAGAATGCAACAAGCAACAACATAACTTCAGCAAAACAAGCTCCTTTCCTACATCCCATGCATACACTCATTCTCCTCAAATCCCATGACAGGCTTCAGGTTGATTCGCTGATTGTTAACTCTGAGAGCCTATAGTTTTGATCCAGATTTACCATTTAAAATACTGATGGAAACGTATTAAACATCCAGTTCTTTCTTGAATTTTGCTAAGTAACTGGAAGAAAAACTTAAAATGGCTTAACCACAAAATAATCTGCAGATGCTGGGGTCAAAGCAACACTCACAACACGCTGGAGGAACTCAGCAGGTCGGGAAGCATCAGTGGAAAAGATCGGTCGACGTTTCGGGCCGGAACCCTTCGTCAGGACTGTAGGGGGAGGGGGCAGAGGCACTATAAAGTAGGTGGGGGGAGGGTGGGAAGGAGAAGGTGAAGAAAGAATGGGGGAAAACACAATGGGTAGTAGAAGGAGGTGGAACCAAGAGGGAGGAGGCTTAAAATGGCTTCCTGTTTACATCACTGAAACAACAGTTCAGTCCAGTGTTTCAGCTTTAATTATTTTTGTTAAACCTGTGCCTTTTGCTTTGTGCGACTTGCATTCCATTATGTACATACTGTTTCTGAGTTTCAGTTCAACATTAAGGCTTGTTAATGTAAGCATTTCAAAATAATTTAGGATCCCTCATGCCTTTCTAACACACCACATTCTTTTACCATCCCTGGGGAATTAGCAAGGCATAACCCTTTATGCTTTGTGCATTCTGTGTATGTTAACAATTGCCCCGATCGCTGGATTGTGTGACTTATTTGTGAAATTTCCCTTACACTCAAGATCTTCGCTGTGCACTTTTGGAGTTTTTCGGCTTGAAGGCTGATTTGTTTTTGGATGGTGGGCTCAGAATAACCTCCTTGTTGGATCTAAGTTTCCTCAGGGCTGCCTCCTTCTCCTTGGGATTGGACAACTTCCGAAGCTGGTCTAATAAGCAGAGGTACATAAGATTCAGCACAAGTAGTAATGGTTATTTGGCGAAATCCCACCATCACTTGGATTTATTAACTTTTCCCATAATAATGCAGTACCTTAATCCATCACCCCGAGGCACCTTGCCTCTGTCCTCTCCACTGGGACCTCTCCAACTTCACTGAAGGGTTGAACCCACCATCAGAGCCTCAAGAGGTGGAACCTTACCACAAAGCTTCTGTCTCATCAACATGAACTCTATTGAAATGGTACTTAGTATTAACACTTTCAAAAGCCACTCTTCCTGCAACATGAATACCATTCTGGAGTCTTGTATGAAACCCATTGAAGCACCTATTTGCCATATCCCCAGCGATCTACCTGTTGCATGTACATCTGTCTGTGATTGTGTTTGTGTTGACAAAGTCCGGTCTTCAGAATGACTCCCTACTCAATGGGATAAATTCATAAAATCAGCTGATTGGGACTCCTGCCATGGATGTGAATGGTGGAGGAGATTCCAAGTTCCTGTCCTCAGTAATGGTAGGAGCAATATCATAGACATAGATGAAGCATTTCCAACTACATGCATCTTGATGGCAGATATATTGTCCCCATCTCCCAAAATCTCAACCATCATAAGCTATTTTTCCCAAAATAATAGAGGAGACTATTTGGCTTTTTATGTCTATGCAGATCACATCTATGTGATGCCAAGGAATGACATCACAAAGAGCCCAGAACCTGGTGTGGTACATGAACTACAGAGCCAACTGTGTTCTAGCCAATCTATTCCAACCGTTACTATAATGGTTTTTAGCCGAAAAGTGGACAGTGTTCTGTTGCCTCAGAGCAATCCAGACCTTGGAGTACTTAAGGCAATATCCCAAGCCGAACTATCTTCAGCTGCTTGATCAATGACATTACTTTCATTTTCAAGTCATAAGTGGAGTTCATGAATGACAACACAACATTGGATTCATTTGTAACTCCCAACAGTTAATGCAGCTTACAGTAAGATTGAGATGAGATTTGAGTATGCTCCAATAAATGGCATACAACATTCATTCCACACAAGTACCAGGCAACTATTATCTATCAGCAAGAGATAGTCTGACCACCTACCACTGACTTCTCATCACACTGGCACAATCAACATTCTTCAGGTTCATTCAACACATTGTTCTTTGTCATAATAAGTACATCGAGGCAGGGACTAGTTCAGTTTCTTTGCCATTTCCTTGTCCCTCATTATAATTTCTCTGCTCTAAGTATGTAAGGGACCCACATTAACTTTTGACTATCTGCCCCTGGTAGTACTTGCAGTCTGGTTGTGTTTCTTCTCAGCACACATTTGTTTTCTCAAATAACAAATTGGTCAACAAATAAGATGCTGGAGGAATTCAGCATCAGTGGAAGGAAATGGAAAGTTGAAATTGCAGTTCAAGACCCATCAGTCCAGATGAAGGAACTTGCACTCTCACATCAACTGTCCATTTCTCTCCACAGATAGTTCTTCCAAAGTCTTGTTGCTCCAGATTTTACACCTACACCTTCCTGTGTGTCCAATATTTTGATCAAATGTGATTTCTCCTTCACAAAACCATTTTATTTGATTACCTTGAATTTATTCAGGGCTGAAATGTCTTATAAGACATAGCAGACTCAGGCTATCTAGCCCATCGAGTCTGCTCCACCATTCAATCATGGCTGATCCTTTTTCTTCTATCTCCTCGTCAACCCCAGTTCCCAGCCTTCTCCCCGTAACCTTTGATGCCACCTCCAATCAAGAACCTATCAATCTCTGCCTTAAGTACACCCAATAACCTGGCCCTCCACAGCTGCATGTGACAACAAATTCACCACCCTTTGGTTAAAGAAATTTCTCTGCTTTTCTGTATTGAAAGCGCGCCCTTCTTTCCTGAGGTTGGGCCCTCTTTGCCTAGACTCTCCCACCATGGAGAACGTCCTTTCCACATCTACTCTTGTCTAGGCCTTTCAACATTCGAAAGGTTTCAATGAGATCCCCCACCACCACCCCCATCCTTCTGAATTCCAGCGAGTACAGACCCAGAGCCATCAAACGTTCCTTGTATGATAACCCTTTCATTCCTGGAATCATCCTTGTGAGCCTCCTCTGAGCTCTCCAATGCCAGCACATCTTCTCTAAGATGAGGGGCCCAAAACTGTTCACAATACTCAAGGTGAGGCCTCACCAGTGTCTTATAAAATCTCAGCATCACATCCTTGCTCTTGTACTCTAGACCTCTTGAAATGAATGCTGACATAGCATTTGCCGTCAACTCAACCTGCAAGTTAACGTTTAAGGTGTTCTGCACAAGGACTCCCAAGTCCCTCTACATCACAGATTCCTGGATTTTCTCCCTGTTTAGAAAATAGTCTGCACATCAAAGTGCAGACTATTTTCTAAGCAGGGAGAAAATCCAGGAATCTGTGATGTAACATAGAACGTGCAACATAGAAAGTGCAACATAGAACGATATAGAACAGGAACAGACCCTTTAGCCCACAATGTTGTGTTGATCCAATTAAATAATCAAATTGGCAGCCTAACTAATGCCTCCTGCCTACACAACGTCCATATCCTAACATTTTCCTCGCATTCGTATATCTATCTAAACATCTCTTAAAAGTCTCTCATGTTACATTAATCTGCCCCGTGTTACATTTCCTATTTTCCAGTCTAAACTTACCCAAATCCAGGTAATAGATACAGCAAGGTAGCAAGACCTTCTGGACCAACAAGCCTGTGCCACCCAATTACACCTGTGTGACCAATTAATCTACTAACCCATATATCTTCAGAATCTAGGAAGAAACCTACACAGTCATGGGAAGAATGTACAAACAATGACAGGAATTGAACCTCGGTCACTGGTGCTGTAAAGCAATGAACGAACTGTTACGCAACCATGCTGCCCTGAAACATTGGAAAATTAAACCCACTACATCAGCTATTTCTCTCACCACTTTTAATACCATAGGGTGACATTCATCAGAATCCAGAGAGGTGATTTCCTCTAGGAAACAAGAAAAATTGCTTCTTCCAGCAAATTAATAATTCAGTATTTATCTCCCGTATCTCTGCCTCTCCTATTGATATACTGAAAGTTCTCACTACAGCTTCATCCAATGGCAGCACTGCTCTCCAAGGCCCAACCTGACACCTACTCATAAATTAAAGCCTTCATTGAAAGGTATTTCAGAAACATTAATCTTATCAACAATATGATGTGCTTTAAGCTGTCCACATCACCGCCAAGTCTTCTGGCTCATTGCCCCTACACATTTTCCTGCCATATCAGTCAATCCTCCCATCTCATACTTCCCTCCTTTCATTACTAGAGTGTTAACACTGCCAATGATGTCTTTCTGTGAGCAATGAAATGACTATTATCACCTTTCCTTTCATAGCCAATATAAAAGAGGATACAAAAGGGTTTTTCAGATTATATATAGGAGTAAAGGGGAGATAAGACTGGATATCCGACTGCTAGAGAGGTAGTAATGAGGGACTAAGAAATGACGGAAGAACTTAAATATTTTGCATCAGTCTACTCTATGAAAGACACTGGCAGAATGCCAGAAATGCGAGAGTGTCAGAGGATAGAAATGAGTGTTATTGCTACTGCTAAGGTATTTTGAGCAGTTTTGGGCCCCTTATCTAAGAAAAGAATGTGCTGACATTGGGGAGAGCCCAGAGGAGTTTCACGAGAATTATCCCAGGAATGAAAGGGAGTGTGTGATGGGTCTGCACTTGTACTTGCTGGAGTTTAGAAGAATGAGGGAGGATCTTACTGAATATTGAAAAGCCTGGATAGAGTGGCTGTGCAATGGATATTTCCTATCATGGAGGACTCTAGGACCAAAAGGCACAGCTTCAGAATTGAGGGATGTCCGTTTAGAACAGAGATAAGGAGAAATTTCTTTAGCTAGAGGATAGTGAATGTGGAATTTTTTTGCTACAGATGGCTGTGCAGGCCAGGTCATTGGATGTATTTAAGGTGAAAGTTGATAGATTCTTGATTAATCAGGGCACCAAAGGTTATAGGGAGAAGGCAGGAGAATGGGGTTAATGGGGATAATAAATCAGCCATGGTTGGATGGAATGGTGAAACAGAATTGATGGGCCTAATTCTGCTCCTAGGTCTTTGGATCCCTCTTTCAGGTGCATTATACTATCCAAGGAATCAATCCCTCCAGTATATTCATTGGCCACTTTTAGCCAAAATTATACCCCACCCATCAACTTCCAGCAATGTTCACCCTTCCATCAAAGCACATCCACCCAGGGTGTGAATCCCCACTGTCAGTCCCTTTTGTCCTCATTGTTGTTTCCCCCTACTTTAACCCTCCTCTTGAACCTCCCTGATTGCTGCATGAAGCTGACCTGCCACCACAGGATGAAGGTGCTCAATGTTGTCCAGTAGGGCTTCATATTTGACTGTCTCAGAGTCATCTTGATCTGGAACACAAAGAAACATCCAAATGAAACAGCACAGTCAGAACTGTGAAAGTCACCCCTAAACAGAGACATGAAATCTGGACCTTACAAACCTCAGTGAGACAAATAAAGTAAATACAACAGTAAAATCTGCACAACACAGCAATATAGCAATGGAGAAGACAAAAGGAGCCGCTCAGACCCACAGAACCCTCATTACTATCATCAGGAATGAGGTACAGGAGCCTGACCTCTGCCATCACGTTTCTGAATGGTCTGTGCAGCAAGAATACTATCTCACTTTTTTGCACTATTTATTTTTATATACATTCAGTGGTTGCTTTGTTAGGTACCTCCTGTACCTACTACAACGGCCAGTGAGTGTATGTTTGTGGTCTTCTGCTGCTGTAGTCCATTCACTTCAAGATTTGATGTGTGTTCAGAGATTCTCTTTTGCCACATCACTATTGTTCGAACATGTGGTTATTTAAATGAATTACTGGCACATTCCTTTGGCCCTTGATGTTGTGCTGACCCATATATTCCTTAAAAAAAAAGTACTAAACCCACACTACCCTGTAACCCTCTATTTTTCTTTCATCTATGTGCCCGTCTAAGAGGCTCTTAAATACCCCTAATGTTTTAGCCTCCACCACCATCAAGTCACTCCAGGCATGTAAAAAATTTACCCCTGATCTCTCCCCTAAACTTCCTTCCCTTAACTTTGTACATATGCCCTCTGGTGTTTGCTATTCGTGCCCTGGGAAACAGGTACTGGCTATCCACCCTATCCATGCCTCTCATAATCTTGTAGACCTCTATCAAGTCCCCTCTCATCCTTCTACACTCCAAAGAGTAAAGTCCCAGCTCTGCTAACCTTGCCTCATAAGACTTGTTTTCCAATCCAGGCAACATCCTGGTAAATCTCCTCTGCACCATCTCCATAGCTTCCACATCCTTCCTATAATGAGGTGACCAGAACTGAACACAATACTCTAAGTGTGGTCTCACCAGAAATTTGTAGAGTTGCAACATGACCTCTCTACTCTTGAACTCAATCCCCCTATTAATGAAGCCTAGCATCCCTAGGCCTTTTTAACTATCCTATCAACCTGTGCAGCGACCTTAAGGGATGTATGGATTTGAACCCTAAGGTCCCTCTGTTCATTCACACTCTTAAGTAACCGACTATTAACCCTGTACTCAGCCTTCTGGTTTGTCCTTCCAAAATGCATCACCTCACACTTATCTGGATTAAACTCCATCTGCCACTTTTCTGCCCAACTCTGCATCCTGTCTATATCCTCTTGTAACCTTCGACAACCTACAGCTCCATCCACAACTCCTCCAATCTTTGTGTCATCCACAAACTTACTCACCCATCCTTCCGCCTCTTCATCCAGGTCATTTATAAAAATCACAAAGAGCAGGGTCCTAGGACAGATCCTTGCAGCACTCCACTAGTCACCGACCTCCAGGTAGAATACTTTCCTTCCACTACTACCCTCTGCTTTCTTCCTTTAAGCCAATTTTTAATCCAAACAGCCAAGGTTCCACTGATCCCATGCCTCATGACTTTCTGAATGAGTCTCTCGTGGGGGACCTTGTCAAATGCCTTGCTAAAATCCATGTAGACCACATCTACTGCCCTACCCTCATCAATTTCTTTTGTTACCTCTTCAAAAAATTCAATTAGGCTCGTGAGGCACAACCTTCCCTTCACAAAGCCACGTTGACTATCCTTGAGTAGACTGTACTTCTCCAAGTGCTCATAGATCCTAATCTTAAGAATCCTTTCCAATAGTTTGCAGACAATTGATGTAAGACTAACCGGTCTTTAGTTCCCAGGATTCTCCCTATTATCTTTTTTAAACAAGGTTACTACATTTGCCATTCTCCAATCCTCCAGCACCTCCCCTGCAGCCAAAGAGAATTCAAAGATCATAGCTACTGCTCCAGCGATCTCTTCTCTCACTTCCCACATCAACCTGGGGTATATCACATCCGGTCCTGGGGACTTATCAATCTTGATGTTTTTAAGAAGATCCACACTTCTTCTTCCTTAATCTCCACATTGTCCAGTACACAGGCCTGTTCTATTTCGAACTCACCCTGATCAAGGTCCTTGTGAATACTGAAGCAAAGTATTCATTTAGGACCTCCCCAACCTCCTCCACCTCCAGGCACATGTTGCCTTCTTTATCCTTTAGCAGCCCCACCTTCATTCTTGTCATCCTTCTGTTCCTCACATACGTATAGAATGCCTTGGGGTTCTCCTTAATCCTACATGCCAAGGCCTTCTCATGCCCCCTTCGAGCTCTCCTAAGTCCTTTCTTAAGCTCCTTCCTGGCTATCCTATGTTTCTCATGAGCCCTTCCTGCTTCTTGTATCTAACATATGCTTCCTTCTTCCTCTTGACGAGTTTCCTCACGTGTTTCGTCAGCCAGGGTTCCCTTTTTCTACCATTTTTTCCTTGTCTCAGTGGGACAAACCTATCCTAAACCCAGCACAAGTGGTCCCTAAACTTCCTCCACATTACTTCTGTGCTTCCACCCTTGAACATCTGTTTCCAATTTACTATTTCCTGCCTCATCCCTTTGTAGTTAGCCCTTCCCCAGTTAAGCACTTTGCCATTTTGCCTGTTTTTATCCTTTTCCATAGCTATGCTGTGGTCACTCTCACCAAAATGCTCCCCCACCAAGAGGTCTGCCACCTGACCAGGTTCATTACCCAGAACTAGATCCAGTATGGCCTCTCCTCTCGTCGGCCGGTCCACATACTGTGTCAGGAATCCTTCTTGAACACACCTGACATACTTCGGGCATACTGCTAGTGTCTTCCACAGTGAAGACTGATACAAAGTACTTATTCAGATCTGCCATTTCCTTGTTCCCCCATTACTACCTCTCCAGCATCATTTTCCAGTGGTCCAATATCTACTTTGCCCTCTCTTTTACTCTTTATATATCTGAAGAAACTTTTGGTATTCTCTTTAATATTGGCTAGCTTTCATATGCCCTCTTTTCCCTCTTTTTTTAGTTGCCTTCTTTTGGTTTTTAATAGCTTTTCAATCATCTAATTTCCCACAAATTTTTGCTGTATATATGCCCTGTTATGTTGGCTTTGACTTCCCTTGTCAGCCATAATTGTGTCATCCTGCCTTTCGAGAACAACTTCTTTGGGATGTATCTATCCTGCACCTTCTGAATAGTTCCCTGAAATTCCAGCTGTTGCTGCTCTTCTGTCATCCCTTCTAGTGTCCCCTTCCAATCAATTTTGGCCAGCTCCTCTCTGGTGCCTCTGTAATTCCCTTTACTCTACTGTAATACTGATACGTATGACTTTAACTTTTCCCTCTCTAATTGCAGGGTGAATTCTTACATATTGTGATCACTGGTCCTAAGAGTTCCTTTACCTTAAACTCTAATCAATTCCAGTTCATTGCACAAACGCCAATCCAGAATAGCTGATCTCCAAGTGGGCGCAACCATGAGTTGCTCTAAAAAGCCATCTTGTAGGCATTCAACAAGTTACTCTTCTTGTGATCTAGCACCAACTTGATTTTCCCAGTCTGCTTGCATATTGAAATCCATCATGATTATCGGAACATTGCCTTTTTGACAAGCTTTGTTTGCCTCCTATTGTAATCCCTAGCTCACATCCTTGCTATTGTTCGGAAGCCTCTATACAACTCCCATCAGGGTTTTTTTTTACCCTTGCAGTTTCTTAGCTCTACCAACTAGGATTCTACACCTTCCAATCCTGTATCACCTCTTTTTAAGGATTTGATTTAATTTTACCAACAGAATCACCCCACCCCCTCTGCCTGTCCTTCAATACAATGTGTATCCTTGGATGTTAAGTTCCCAGCTATAATCTTCCCTCAGCCATGATTCAGTGATGCCCACAACATCATACCTGCCAATCTCTAACTGTACTACAAGTTCATCTACCTTATTCCATATGCTGCGTACATTCAGATATAACACATTCAATCCTGTATTCATCACCCTTTTCGATTTTGTCCCCCTTTTACATTGCAACTCAACCCACTGACTGCAATTTTGCCTTTTCATTAGCCTGTCCTTACCTACAGTCTCTCTACACAATGCCTCTGTAAACCATCTACCCCATCTTCAGCCCTATCACTCCAGTTCCCATCTCCCTGCCAAATTAGTTTAAACACTCCCAAACAACTCTAGCCAACCTGCCCACAAGCATATTGATCCCCTCGGGTTCTGGTGTATCCTGTCCCTTTTGTACAGGTTGTACCTTCCCCAGAACAGATCAAAATAATCCAGAAATCTGCACCAGACCCTCAGCCATGCATTTATCTGCCAAATGCCCTTATTCTTACACTCTCTGGCTTGTGACACAGTCAGCAATCCAGAGATTAGTACCCCAGAGGCCCTGTTTTTCAGCTTTCTACCTAGCTCTCTAAAATCTTGCTTGAGGATCTCCTCGACTCTCCTACCTATGACATTGGTGCCAATATGTACCAGGACTTCTAGCTGCTCACCCTCCATCTTTAGAATGCCATGTATCCGATCCAAGACATCCCTGACCTAGCACCCGGGAGACAACATAACATCCAGGTGTCTCTATCACTTCCGCAGAATCTTGTCTCTATTCCTCTAACAATGGAATCTCCTATCACCATTGCAGTCCTTTTTCCCACTCTCATCTTCTAAGCCACAGAGCCAAACTCAGTGCCAAAGACCCAATCGCTGCAGCTCCCCCCTGGTAGATCATCCCTCACAACAGTATCCAGAACAATATACTTATTATTGATGGGAATGGCCACAGAGCCTTGGTGATTAGCTCAGGCATGGTGCAGAAACTCCTGATAGTGTCCCAAAGTGTCATTTCACTACAGTGATATTGTGGGCCATAGATGCTGTAAGAGGGAGCAGTCTCTCCCTCTTATGGAGATATTCATTGGGACAGATGTAGTATGTAGGCTTAGGCTTTCCTTTGGGTCTGTCTCCACTGACCCCCTCCCTGCTCTTCGATCCTGAAACATCGATTTCTGCTTTTCAGTGGTGTTGTAGCTGAGCTGCTCTCCTTGCCTACGCAGTTCATGTCACTACATCATTAATGAGCTGGGGTGCAGCAGTCATCAGCCGTATTGTCTGGACACTGAAGGGGCTCTGAGATTACTCACTGGACATTTTGATGAGGATATATCTCCGCCGCGCTGTCAGGATGTTGCTGGTTGACTGGAGGGAGTTCTGCTGGGCACTGAGATTCATCAGATTGCCGGCTTCATCGATCAAGTCGACACATGCTCCACAGGAAGAAAAATCGATATGAATGTTCTCAGTTCAACTTTTATTATCGAAGTACATGTATACCACCATATGCAACCCTGAGATTCATTTTCTTGTGGGCATGCTTAGCAAATCTATAGAATAACTATAACAGAATCAATGAAAGATCAGCCAACTTGTGTGTTCAACCAGAGTGCAGATGACAAACTGCAAATACAAAAAGAAGAAACAATGATAATAAATAAGCAATAAATATTTGAGAATATGAGATGAAAAGTCCTTGAAAATGAGCCCATAGGTTGTGGGAACATTTCAATGATGGGGCAAGTGAAGTTATTCTGAGTTGGAAGTTTGTGAACTTGACTTATCCTGATTAATGGATAAGTTGGTAGCGTAGCGGTTAGCATAACGCTTTATATTATCAGCGACCTGGGTTCAATTCCCACTGCTGTCCGTAAGGAGTTTTTACATTTTCCCTGTCACTGCATGGATCTCCTCCCACATTCCAAAGACATGCAGTATAATAGGGTAATTGGTCACATGGGTGGGCTGAATGGGCTCGTGTATCCCCAAATACTGTATTCATTCTCCAATGTAGTACAGAAGCAGAGCTACAGTGGTGGGTGAACATCTTTTCTGTAGATGTTGCAATGAGGCCCTGTCTGCCGCCCGAGGATGTAATTGAATGCCATGTGGAAGAGCAGGAGGACTGTCTGCTGTTGTATCACAAATACAGACAGTCTGGTTACTATGGCATTGGTCAACTGCATAGCAGAGAAAAAGGTCTTTCAGCCCATTATGCTTTTTGCCCAGTTGCCTGCTTTCGATCCCACATCCTTAATAAAACTCTGGTAAGGCCACTTCTGGAGTATTGCATACTGTTCTGGTCACCTCACTATAGGAAGGTTGTTGAGGCTTTGGAGAGGATGCAGAAGAGGTTTACCTGGATGCTGTCTGGTTTAGAGAGCATGTGCTATCATGAGAGGCTGGATAAACTTGGGCTGTTTTCTCTGGAGCGCTGGAGGCTGAGGTGATATCTGAGAGAGGTTTACAAAACTATGAGAGGCACAGATAGCATGGACAGAGAGTATCTGTTTCCACGGTTGAAATGTCTAATATGAGAGGGCATATATTGAAGGTGAGAGGGGGTAGGTTCTAAGAGGATGTGAGGGTAAAGATTTTACTCAGAGAGTGGTGGATACCTGAAATGCGCTGCCTGATATGGCGGTAGAGGCAAATACATTAGAGGTTTTTAAGAGAAGTTTGGATAGGCACATGGACGTAAGGAAGATGGAGAAAGATGGACATGGTGTAGGTAGTGTTTGGGTGTTTTTGATTTTCTTTTTAGCTGGCTTGGCAGAACAGTGTGGACTAAATGACCTGTTCCTGCAATGTACTGATCTATGTCTTTCCCTATATAAGTGTCTAAATGACTTGATCTTATTCCACCACTTCCTCTGGCAGTCACTCTCCATGTACACCTCAGATCCCCTTTAAATCTCCCACATCTCACCTCAAACCTACACCCTCTTGTTTTGTGATTTCCCCCACCGTGAAAAAAAGATTCTGACCATTAATATTATATACCTCTATCAGAGCCTCCTTTGCTCCAGGAAAAACAAGCCCAGCCTATTCAAGCTTTCCCCCATAACTAAAGTCCAGGCAATATCCTAGTGAACCTCCTCTTCACTCCCTCCAGTACTACCATCCTCCCCTGACCAGAACTGCAAACAATGAACACCGTCTAACCAGTGTTTTGTAAAATTGCTACATAATGCAACTTCTATATTCTGTCCTCCGACCTATGAAGGTAAACATGGCATATTCCACCTTCACCGTTCTATCTACTTGCTTGAACCCTAAGATCCCACTGTTCATCAACATTCCTTATCGAGCTGTCATTTAATATATACAGTATATCCAACACTTTTCAACTTCCTAAAGTGAATCACTGAGCACTTGCCAGGATTAAATTCCATCTTCCTATGATCTGCTAGCTTTCCACACAATCTATATCTGAGTGTAACCTTAGACAACCTTCCTCACTGTCCATAACACCACCAAATTTCATGTCACTGCAAACTTTTTCTCGTTGGATTTGAGAATGCAAACATTCACTGGTGTACTCCCTGCCTGTGACAGAGATTACACTTTAAAACTACATCCTTGGTTTTGAGTTTATGATGGAGTCCATATAAATCTTGGCCTTTTTGTAGGTGATAATCTTATCCATATTCATCTTTTCTGAGGATTTGTTCTTTGTCCTTTGCCTTTTCTGTAGTAAAGGCCCAGATTTGGAAGGTTACACACTGTAGTGGATAAAGTAACCATGTGTCTGCTGATACATTAGTGTACAGGCTGCCCCTGTGTTATGAATGCCCAAGTTTCAGATGCCCATACATACAAATGAACTCCTATAATATTATTAGAGTCAGAGAATTATACAACATGTAAATAGGCCCTTCGTACCATACAAGGTGTCTGCCTGAGCTAGTCCCATTTGCCTGTATGTGGCCCATATCCCTCTAAACCTTACCAATTGATATACCTGTCAAAATATCTTCAAATGTTGTAATTGTACCTTCTTCTACATCTTCCTCTGGCAGCTGTTCCATATGCCCACCACTGTCTGGAAAAAAATTGCTTTTCAGGTCCTTTTTAAATCTTTCCTCTCTCACCTTAAATCAATGCTCCCTGATTTTAGGCTCCTCTAAAATCTGGGAAAAATACTGTGACCGTCCACTTTATCTATGGCCCCATGATTTAATATACCTTTATCTCAGCCTCCTATGGTCCAGGAAAAGTAGTCCCAGCCTACCCAGTCTCCTCATTTAACTCAAGACCTCTAGTCCCAGCAACATCCTTATAAATCCGTTCTGCATACTTATAGCTTAATCGCTGGCTGACCAGAACTGCACATAATAGTGGACTCACAAACAACTTGTACAGTTGTAAGATGACGTCTTGTCTCCTGTACTTAGTGCCTTGACCGATGAAGGCAATGGCTTCTTCAGCACCCTGTCGACCTGTGTCTCCACTCTCAGGGAACTATGTATCCATAGCCTGAGGTCTCCCTGTACAACTGTGTCCAGTTCTGGTCACCTCACTATAGGAAGGATGTGGAAGCATTGGAAAGGGTACAGAGGAGATTTACCAGGATGCTGCCTGGTTTAGAAAGTATGCATTATGATCAGAGATTAAGCGAGTTAGGGCTTTACTCTTTGGAGAGAAGGAGGATGAGAGGAGACATGATAGAGGTGTAGAAGATAACAAGAGGAATAAATAGAGTGGATAGCCAGCGCCTCTTCCCCAGGGCACCACTGCTCAATACAAGAGGACATGGCTTTAAGGTCCTAAGGGGTGGGAAGTTCAAGGGGGATATTAGAGGAAGGTTTTTTATTCAGAGAGTGGTTGGTGCGTGGAATGCACTGCCTGAGTCAGTGGTGGAGGCAGATTCACTAGTGAAGTTTAAGAGACTACTAGACAGGTATATGGAGGAATTTAAGGTGGGGGCTTATATGGGAGGCAGGGTTTGAGAGTCGGCACAACATTGTGGGCCAAAGGGCCTGTACTGTGCTGTACTATTCTATGTTCTATGTTCTAACAACACTCTGCACATATATTGTGTAAGTCCTGCCAAACTTACCAAAGTGCAATGCCTTAAACTTACCTGTTAGTTCCCCCACCTCTCTCTCTCTCTCCAAAATACTGGAGATATGGGGATATGGTTTCCTCCCACATAACTTCATAAGTCTCATGTGTGTGACTAGGCAGTGCAGGCTCACTGGGCTGGAAAGTCCTGTTACTGGGTGAGGAGGGAAAAGTTTAAAGGGAACATTGGTGGGGCTTCTTCACACAGAGAGTGGTGGGAGTATGGAATGAGCTGCCAGACGAGGTGGTAAATGCGGGTTCTTTTATAATATTTAAGAATAAATTGGACAGATACATGGATGGGAGGTGTATGGAGGGATATGGTCTGTGTGTAGGTCAGTGGGACTATGCAGAAAATGGTTCGGCATAGCCGAGAAGGGCCAAAAGGCCTGTTTCTGTGCTGTAGTTTTTCTATGGTTTTCTATGTGCTGTATCTCTAAATAAATAAACATAAAATATCAAATATTTTTGTGTTTTTTTTCTGACTTATGGACAAAATCAACTAATGGACATCAGTCCTTATTTGGGGTCAGACAATATCAATCACTGTGTTGTTGGGTTTGTTCTCATCGGGGAGTGAAGTACAATTAGAAGTTTATCCTGCTTACATGCCTTACAAAACAGAAATGCAGAGAAGAACCTGTGAATAGCTTACACCTTTCCTTCTCACTTAAAGGGTCCAGTGTTAGGTTTTGCACCCACACCATTTACAATACCTTCTGTCCCAGTGCCACATGCCTGTTTGATGTAGTCTATGAAGTTCACAATTCGACAATGGTGATTGAAAATCGCTGTCTGACCGGCTGTGATTTAAGAAACAAACAATTATAGATTCCCAATAAAGACAGGTTCTTAGACTTTGCTGCATCTCAATTCTTTGAACATACAGTATAACTATAAAGAGTCTCCTTTTAGATTCTATGATGACAATCTCTTTATCTCCATCAACCGGAGTGCATAAACCCATTCTCAAAGACCAACAGTGTCTTGCAATCATAAGAAAAATGTGTAAGGCAAACAGTTGCACCATTTGTTGGACCCAGAGAGGCCACTGCAACTAAGCACATCACCATCTTACTAGAAGCTTTATCACAGTTATACGTGCTGTAGCATAACTGAGAATGGTTAGCGTGATGTTATTACAGCTCAGGGCACCCCAGAGTTCAAAGTTCAATTCCGGCACCATTCTGTAAGGAGTCTCTATGTCCTCCCCATGGAATATGTGGGTTTCCTCTAGTTTCCTCTCACAGTTAAAAGACATACCGGGTCGGTTAATTGGTCATTGTAATTTGTCCTATGATTAGGTAAGTGTTAATCGGGTTTGTCTGGTGTTTCTGGGACAAGGTGGCTCAACAGGCCAGAAGAACCTACACTGCACTGTATTACTAAATAAGTAAGTAAATAAATAAATGCATAATATTTATGCTGTGTGTGACTATATGTATTGTGCTTTGCACCTTGGCCCCAGAGGAATAATGTTTCGTTTAGTTGTATACACGTACATACGTATGGTTGATTGACAATAAACTTGAACTTGAACGTGAGTATGGATTGCAACAAACTGTTTCCTGGCAAAGGTGTACTCAGTAAGTGAGAGACCTTCAAAGGTAAAGTACATAGAGGTTATTTGTTCCTGTCAGACTAAAAGGCAGGTATAACAAGTTTAGGGAACCTTGGTTTTCAAGAGATATTGAGGCCCTAGTTTAGAAAAAGAAGAGGGTGCATAGTAGGTATAGGCAGGCAGGAACAAATGAGGTACTTGAGGAGTATAAGAAATGCAAGAGAACACTTAAGGAAATCAGGAGGGCTAAAAGAAGGCATGAGGTTGCTCCAGCAAACAAGATGAAGGAGAATCCTAAGGGTATCTACAGTTATATTAAGAGCAAAAGGATAGCAAGGGACAACATTGACTTCTGGAAGATCAGAATAGTTATCTATGCATGGAGTCAAGGGAGATGGGGAAGATCCTAAATTGATTTTTTGCATCTGTATTTACTCAGGAGATGGACACAGAGTCTATAGATCGGAGGCAAAGCAACAATGAGGTCATGGACCCTATACAGATTACAGAGGAGAAGGTGTTTGCTGTCTTGGTGGAGGACTTGACAACATGTTCCCTTGGATCCTGTGGGAGGCTAGTGTGGAAATTGTAGGGGCCCTGACAGTGATATTTAAAACATCATTAGCCACAGGTAAGGTGCCAGAGGGTTAGAGGATAGCTAATGTTGTTCCATTGTTTAAGAAAGGCTCTAAAAGTAAGCCAGGGAATTTTAGGCCAGTGAGCCTGACATCAGTATTGGGTAAATTACTGGAAGGTATTCTAAGGGACTGGGTATAGAAACATAGAAAATAGGTGCAGGAGTAGGCCATTTGGCCCTTCGAGCCTGCACCGCCATTTATTATGATCATGGCTTATCATCCAACTCAGAACCCCGCCCCAGCCTTCCCTCCATACCCCCTGACCCCCATAGCCACAAGGGCCATATCTAACTCCCTCTTAAATATAGCCAATGAACTGGCCTCAACTGTTTCCTGTGGCAGAGAATTCCACAGATTCACCACTTTCTGTGTGAAAAAGTTTTTCCTAATCTCGGTCCTAAAAGGCTTCCCTTCTATCCTCAAACTGTGGACCCTCGTTCTGGACTTCCCCAACATCGGGAACAATCTTCCTGCATCTAGCCTGTCCAATCCCTTTAGGATTTTATACGTTTCAATCAGATCCCCCCTCAATCTTCTAAATTCCAACGAGTACAAGCCCAGTTCATCCAGTCTTTCTTCATATGAAAGTCCTGCCATCCCAGGAATCAATCTGGTGAACCTTCTTTGTAATCCCTCTATGGCAAGGATGTCTTTCCTCAGATTAGGGGACCAAAACTGCATACAATACTCCAGGTGTGGTCTCACCAAGGCTTTGTACAACTGCAGTAGTACCTCCCTGCTACTGTACTCGAATCCTCTCGCTATAAATGCCAGCATACCTTTCGCCTTTTTCACCGCCTGCTGTACCTGCATGCCCACTTTCAATGACTGGTGTATAATGACACCCAGGTCTCGTTGCACCTCCCCTTTTCCTAATCGGCCACCATTCAGATAATAATCTGTTTTCCTATTTTTGCCACCAAAGTGGATAACTTCACATTTATCCACATTAAATTGCATCTGCCATGAATTTGCCCACTCACCCAACCTATCCAAGTCACCCTGCATCCTCTTAGCATCCTCCTCACAGCCAACACCACCACCCAGCTTCGTGTCATCCACAAACTTGGAGATGCTGCATTTAATTCCCTCATCCAAGTCATTAATATATATTGTAAACAACTGGGGTCCCAGCACTGAGCCTTGCGGTACCCCACTAGTCACCGCCTGCCATTCTGAAAAAATATATAAGTATTTGGATAGACAGGGATAATCAACATGATTTTCTGTGTGGTAAGTCATGTCAAACCAATCTTATAGAGTTTTGAGAGGACGTTACCAGAAAAGTTAATGAAGACAAGGCAGTGCATGTTGTCTACATGGACTTTAGCAAGACCTTTGACAAGGTCCCACAAGGGAGGTTGGTCAAGAAGGTTCAGTTGCTTGATATTCATGATGAGGTAGTAAGTTGGATTAAACAACACACATCAAAGTTGCTGGTGAATGCAGCAGGCCAGGCAGCATCTCTAGGAGGAGGTACAGTCGACGTTTCAGGCCGAGACCCTTCGTCACCAAAATTGTGGCTGTATTAGACTGCGAGGAAGACTAACAAAGCTTGCAGCAGGAGCTGAGCTGCTGCAAAACTGGGCATAGAAAAGGCAGGTGGAATTTAATGCATACATGGGAGGTATTGCACTTTGAGAGGACAACTAGGGTTGGTCATAGGTGGTGAACAGTAAGGCACTGAGGAGTGTGAGAGAATAGAGGGATCTGGGACTACAGATCCATAATTCTTTGAAAGACACAGTAGGTTAATAAAGGAAGCTTTTGACCTTCATAAATTTGGAGTTCTAACATTTTTAATATCACTCATTCTTTGAAACACTCCTCTGTTTTCATGGATGTCTGCAAAGAACAAGAATTTCAGGTTGTATATTGTATACATTCTAGGATATTAAATGGAACTATTGAACAAAATCAATGTATTGAATACAGGAATATTATGTTGAAATTGTATAAAACATTGGTGAGGCCTAATTAAGAGTATTGTGTCCAGTTTCGGTCACTTACCTACATGAAAAATGTAAACAAGATTGAAAGTGTGCAGAGAAAATTTACAAGAATGTTGGTGGGACTTGAGGACCTGAGTTATAGGGAAAGTTTGACTTGGCTAGGACTTTATTTCCTAGAAATTAGAAGATTGAGGAGAGATTTGACAGAAGTAAAAAAAATTATGAGGAGTTTAGATAGGGTAAATGCAAGCAGTATTTTAGAAACATAGAAAACCTACAGCACAATACAGGCCCTTCGGCCCACAAAGCTGTGCCGAACATGTCCTTACCTTAGAAATTACTAGGGTTACCCATAGCCCTCTATTTTTCAAAGCTCCATGTGTCATGGTCCGGATCGGATTCTCTTTAAATTTACTTTGTTTATGTTACGATCCGGACCGTTGACTCCCTGTTTCCCTTTGGTTCCCTGTTTTCCCGTGTCCTTCAGCCTTGGTGATTGGAGGCAATTTACTCTTGGCTGAACCGGTAGTTTATAGTCTCCGGCTTTCAGCTGTTCGGTGCGAGAGCATTTGCAAAGTCACCAAGGTACAGCGTGCCAATGTCATCTGGCTGGAGCAAGCCTAGTCTCCGCCTGAAGCGAGTGTCAGTAATTCGCCTTTCCTTACCGGAGCAACCCTGTCAACTTACCTCGCCAAAGCGAGCATGCAAGGTTTCCTCACCGAGATGGGTCTGCCAGATAACCCGCCGGAGGGAATCAAGAACCGCTGTCTACTGTTCCCGGGCCGAGTCGAGAGCTCGCCATTACCCGGAGGCTCCAAGTCAAGTCCTGGCTCCGGGGGCATCCAAGTACTCAGTCAAGTCCTGGACCTGGCAGCATCCACGTACCGAGTCAAATCCCGGTCCTGGTGGCATCCAAGTTCCGAGTCAAGTCCTGGCCCTGGCGGCATCCAATTTCCGAGTCAAGTCCTGGCCCTGGCGGCATCTAAGTTCCGAGTCAAGTCCTGGCCCTGGCGGTCTGTGATTCCTGTCCTACCACCCACCCCCGTCTGAATCCCTTCTCTGCCCCTCTCGCCTCTGGCCCTCATCTGCAGCCCTCGTCTGCAGCTCGGTCTAGTCCTATCGCCGGCGCTAGATAGGTACTGGCTGGTGTTCTTTCGTGTTGGTCTTGTCTTGTCCTCGCCTCCGTGGGGTAAGTCAGGCTGTCTTGCCGTTGCCCCGTGGGGGGGTCATGTCTAGTCGTGTCTTGTCCTCGCCTCCGTGGGGTAAGTCTGGCCGTCTTGCCATTGCCCCGTGAGGGGTCATGTCTTGTTGTGTCTTGTCCTCGCCTCCATGGGGTAAGTCAGGCCATCTTGCCGTTGCCCCGCAGGGGTCATGAGTCATGAGTCATAGCCCTATGTTCTGTACCCAAGGAGGGGTCCCAGCTCTCTGTTCTGTGTGTGAGTCCCGGCCCTGTGTCCTGTACCCAAGGAAGGGTCCCAACTCTGTGTTCTGTATATGTGTCCATGGTTCCATGTACCTGCTCTCCCAAGACCGAGGCACTGTTTTTCCATGTTCCTCCTCTCCCTAGCCCATGTCATGTCCATGCCTGGTTTTGGGGTCCAAGGCCGAGGCAAGACCCAGGTACTGAGTCCTTGCCCTGTCTCTGGCTTGGAGTCCATACCCTAGCCTCTTCATGTCTCCTCTAGTTCTAGGATCCAATTCCGAGTCCAAGCCCAGACCCTTAGTCCCAGCCTAGTTGTAGTCCTGAGTCCTCGTCCAGTTCACTATTCCTGCTTCTGCCTTGCTCTCCTGGTATCGAATAATAAAGTAAATTTAATTAACCTCACAAGATGTGTCTTGCATTTGGGTCCACCCTTGCTCCCAATGCCCCACCAATGTGACACTATGTACCTATCCAAAAGTCTCTTAGAAGACCCTATCGTATCCGCCTCCACCTCCGTTGCCGGCAGCCCATTCCACACATTCACCATTCTCTGCGTAAAAAACTGCGTAAAAACCTCTGGCATCTCCTCTGTACCTACTCCCAAGCACCTTAAACCTGTGCCCTCTTGTGGCAGCCATTCCAGCTCTGGGAAAAAGCCTCTGACTATCCACACCATCAATGCCTCTCATTATCTTATACACCTCTATCAGGTCACCTCTGATCCTCCGTTGTTCCAAGGAAAAAAGGCCAAGTTCACTCAACCTGTTTTCATACGCCATGCTTCCCAATCCAGGCAATCTGCTCTGCACCCTTTCTACGATTTCCACATCCTTCCTGTAGTGAGGCGACCAGAACTGAGCACAGTACTCCAAGTGTGGTCTGACCAGGGTCCTATATAACTGCAACATTACCTCTCAGCTCCTAAATTCAATTCCACGATTGCTGAAGGCCAACACACCGTATGCCTTCCTAGCCACAGAGTCAATCTGCTTTGAGTGTCCACTGGACTCGAACCCCAAGATCTGAGGTTGGACGACACTAGAACTAGAGGTGATAGATTAAGGGTCAAGTGTTTAAGACAAATATAAGAGAAAACTTCTTCATTCAGAGGGTGATGAGAATGTGGAATGAGCTGCCATTGCAAGTGGTAGATGTGGGGTCAATTTCAACACAACAAAATTTTGAAGGGATGGAAGGGGTGTGAAGGGTTCTGGTCTGGATGCAGGTCGCTGAAACTATGGTTCGGCACAGACTAGATGGGCAAAGGGCTTGTTTCTGTCTTGTAGTGTTCTATGAATTTATGACTATCTCATTAACAAGGCATATTCACCCATGGAACATCACTGGATGATTTCTGTTTCTTGCACCAGTCTCTGTAAACTCTAAAACTGTTGGGCATAAAAATGCCAGGAGATCAGCAGTTTCTGAGATACTCAAACCACCCTGTCTGGCACCATAATCATTCCACAGTGAAAGTCACTTAGATCACATTTCTTCCCCATTCTGATATTTGATCTGAAAAACAATTGAACATCTTGACCATGTCTGCATGCTTTTATGCAATGAGTTGCTGCCACATGATAGGCTGATTAGATATTTGCATTCACATGTAGGTGTACAGGTGTGCCTAATAAAGTAGTGTGTGTGTGTGTGTGTGTGTGTGTGTGTGTGTGTGTGTGTGTTTCAGTATTTGTGAAAGGCAGCAGAACTCAAACTGATGTGCAGCCCTCAATGACACTAAAGCCATGATATTTTTAGTGCAGAGATTCTCGCTTTCGGGGGAGATAGATGTAGTCTCTTCTTAACGATCTCTTCTGGTGGTGACTGAAGTGGGTTTCCCGGGCTCCCTGCCAGCCAGGACCTGTTTCAGTTACCAGGACTTGGAGGTTTCACTTGGAGGTTGTGAATTTGGGAATTTGGGAGCCTTTCCTCTGGCAGCTGATTCCACTTCTCGATGTACTCACAGTGAGGGAAGCTGGTGGGGAGAGGGGAAAGGTGTCTGTGAATCCTAAATGTATCATTGTCCCATCAGGAGTTGCACAAAGCCTGTTTTGTCCTCAGATGTAAAACTCCAAAATGTTATTGGTTTGGACAAATTTTTGATTTTCGAACACTTGGGCCAAACACAGCAACATTTCACTATATCAAACATAGGAACAACCTGATTTCTTTCTTTACAGCAAATACAAGTATATACGGGCTTAAAATATAGCTTAATAAAAATTAACTCAAACAGCAGGAAATCATAGATGTTGCAATAATCTGCCCAACTAATTGAATATGTACTTGGAACATTCATTGTCAGAACTCAGATTCAACCTCTCATAATGCCTTTACTCTTTATTTTCAGGTGTGCTTAGCCCTGTGCTTTACTCACTCCTTTACCCCTGACTATGAGGCAAAGTACAGCTCCAATGCCATTTATCAGTTTGCTATGACACCACTGTTGTTGGTGGTGATGAATGGGCATATAGGAGGGAGATTGAAGATCTAGTTCAGTGGTGCCACAATAACAATGTCAGCAAGACCAGAGAGCTGATTATTGATTACAGTCCTCATTAGTGCATCAGAAGCAGAGAGGGACAGTTGATTTAAATTCTATACCATCAACATCTTCAGAGGATCAGCCCTGGGACCAGCATGAAAGTGCCACCACAAAGAACGCACAACAGCGTCACTACTTCCTTAGACATTTGCGTAGATTTGGCATGTCGCCTAAAATTTTGACAAACTTCAATAGATGTACAGTGGAGAGTATACTGCCTGGTTGCATCATAGCGTGGTATAGAAACAGTAAAAATCAGGAATGGTGCAGAAAATGGTGGATGCAGCCCTCCCCACCATTTGAGTATGTTCACCTCATGCACTGATATGAAAAAGAAGCATCCATCATCAAGGACCTCCAGCAGCCACGCTGTACCCTCTTCTCATTACTACCCTTGGGAAGGAGATACAGCAGCCTTAGGTCCCACACCACCAGGTTCAGGAACAGTTGTTATTCAACAACTACCGGCTCCTGAACTGGCATACATCATTCAACTGTGAACTGATTATGTGATTTAGAAACATTCTTTCAAGCACTCTTTTACCATTCATGTGTTTCTTTTTTTGTTTTGCACAGCTTATCTAATATTGCACTCAGATTGTTTGTCAGTCTTTGTTTTTTGTAGATTCTATTCTATTTCTTTATTTTCCTGTAAATCCCTGCAGGGAAATGAATCTCAAGGTAGTATATGGTTACATATACGTACTTTGATTATAAATTTACTTTGAATTTTGAACTCCCTCGGTCCTGATTCTGTGTAATTTCCATTTTCCGAGATAAAGTCGAAGGGAGCGGGTCATTGGGGCTGCTCAGCTGATCAATGCTTTAACTGTTTCTGTTCCCCTTGCCTAACAAATCTCTAGAAGTGAGTGTGTTAACCCCACTCAGGATGGTTGACTGTGGGAGAGAGTTCTGGATTTCCACTCTTTTTTGTTTGGAAGTTGAATCTGGCCTCAATCTGGATTCCCCAAGCGCACAATGCTCTCCTTCATTGATCAGTGTAGCCATTTCAGCAAGCCCCTCCTTCTGTAAACACCTCCTGCTCCTCTACAGCTTGGCCTCAATCCTTTACCTCTTTCCTCAACAAAAATAAGAACAGATGCGTTACTATATATGTCTACCACGCAACAAAACACGAAAACCAATGCGGCAGACCAAGCTGGACAACACCATCTTACCCCCATGCTTAATGGTGATAAACATCCTGGACTGGAAGGGTGGTGTTGCTCCTTGACTGAAGTCCGCAAGTGACTCCACAGGCTTTTAACAGTAGGCACAGCAACTCAACCAATGCACAAGTTCCTTGAGCTATTGTGTACTGAGGTGTAATCAGAACTCACTGTGGGAGACTGTAATCTGATTCTCCATTCAACTATGGAGATTATACTAACCGCTACACTACCATGCCACCTTTGAGTAACCAATGGATGTGGTGCATTTGGATTTTCAGGTAACCTTCAATTAGATACCTCAGGAGAGGTTACTGAACAAAATTTGTGCACATGGGAATATACCAGTGCACACTGAGAACTGGCAAAAAAAAAAGAGTGGGAATGAACAGGTCTTCATTGGATTGGAAAGCTATAACTAACAGGGTGCCACATGGATAGTCATTGGGGACCCAAATATTCACCACATCTATCAGTGATTTGGGTCATCCATGACATGTCCATGTTTGCTGAATAGAGATGGGCAACAGTGGGAGTTACATAGACGACTCAGTGGGGCTACAATGAATGGCTGAGGACAAGGCAGATGCAATATAATCATTCGAGATTCTGCAGATGCTGGAAATCCAAAGCAATGCAAAAAATGCTGGAGGAACTCAAAAGGTCAGGCAGCATCCATGCAGGGGAATAAACAGTTGACGTTTCAGACAGAGGCTCTGCATCAGGACTGGAAAGGAAGAGGAAAGAAGCCAGAAAAAGAAGGTGGGAGGAGGGGAAGAAATACAAGATTGCAGGAGATAGGTGAAGGCAGCTGAAGGGGAAGGTGGGTGGATGGGGGAGGGGAGACGAAGTGATACGTGGAAAAGGTTAAGGGCTGGAGGAATCTGATAGGAGAGGAGAGTGGACTGCGAGAAAGAGGATGAGGAGATGCATCAGAGGGAGGTGATGGGCAGGTAAGATGGGAGTCAGAATGGGGAATTGAAAAAGAGAGAAGGGGGACGGTGGAGAAATTAATGTTCATGCTGACAGGTTGGGGGCTACCCAGACATATTAAGAGGTTTTGCTTCTTCAGCCTGAGAGTGGCCTGCAATATCCTGGTAGTAGAGGAGGCCACGTCGGAATGGGAGAGTGAAGTATAATTAAAATGGATGGCCACCAGGAAAACCCACCTGTTGCAATGGATGAAGCAAAGGTACAAAATGTTGTGTTGACTCCTTTTGGGGACAAAATAAATTTTTTAAAACTATTAAATAGAAGGGGTGGAGATGCTGAAAAGTGTTGGTGTTCAGAGGGGTCTAGTGCCATTGTGTTCAATCATACACAACTAAAGCAAGCAATTAGCTTGTGTTTGATGTTTTCTTGAACGGATTCCATCGTGTTTCTTTGTTCTGTGGCCGCCTACGGGAGGATGAATTCTAGCGTTGTATTCTGTATACATACTTTGGTAATGAATGTACTTTGAATCTTTGAACACACTGACGTTTACTGCATTAGGAATTACTGTAAGCACAGGAGGGAAATACGTTACTGCTATTATATAGAGGCCACACCTGGAATGTCACGTATAGGTCTATTCTCCCAACCCAAGAAAGGATACATTTGCAACAGAGGGAATACAGCTAAAGTTCACCAGGTTAATTCCTGGGGACAGTTTAAATTAGAATTGCTGGGGGGTGGGAACCGAACTGAAGAAACTGGGGAAGATGAGGTTGGCTCACAAATAGAGAAAGCTTGTAGACAGTGCAAGAGGGAGGATAGGCAGGTGATAGAGAAGGGATGCGCTCAGACCGAAGGTTTGAGGTGTGTCTATTTTAATGCAAGGAGTGTTGTGAACAAAGCGGTTGAGCTTAGAGTGTGGATCAGTACTTGGAGATATGATGTGGTGACCATTACAGAGACTTGGATGGCTCAGGGACAAGAATGGTTACTTCAAGTGTCAGGTTTTAGATCTTTCAGAAAGGACAGGGGGGGAGGCAAAAGGGGTGAGGGCGTGGCACTGTTGATCAGAGATAGTGTCATGGCTGCAGAAAAGGTGGACGCCATGGAGGGATTGTCTACGGAGTATCTGTGGGTGGAGGTTAGGAACAGGAAGGAGGCTATAACTTTACTGGGTGTGTTTTATAGGCCACCCAATAGTAACAGGGATATCGAGGAGCAGATAGGGAAACAGATCCTAGGAAGGTGTAATAATAACAGAGTTGTCATGATACGAGATTTTAATTATCGATTGGCATCTCCCTAGAGCGAGGGGTTTAGATGGGGTGGAGTTTGTTAAGTGTGTTCAGGAAGGTTTCTTGACACAATATATAGATAAGCCTACAAAAGGAGGCTGCACTTGATTTGGTATTGGGAAATGAACCTGGTCAGGTGTCAAAATGCTCTCAGGAGAGCATTTTGGAGATAGTGATCATAATTCTACTGTATCTCCTTTGCAATAGCATTGGAGAGAGATAAGAACAGACAAGTTAGGAAAGTGTTTAATTGGAGTAAGGGGAATTATGAGGCTATCAGGCAGGAAATTGGAAGCTTAAATTGGGAACAGATGTTCTCAGGGAAGAATACGGAAGAAATGTGGCAAATATTCAGGGGATATTTGTGTGGAGTTCTGTATAGGTACATTCCAATGAGACGGAAGTTATGGTAGGGTACAGAGGTACAATGGTGTACAAAGGCTGTAATAAATCTAGTCAAGAAGAAAAGAAAAGCTTACAAAAGGTTCAGAGAGCTAGGTAATGTTAGAGATCTAGAAGATTATAAAGCTAATAGGAAGGAGCTTAAGAAGGAAATTAGGAAAGCCAGAACAGGCCATGAGAAGGCCTTGGTGGGTAGGATGAAGTCATTCCTGCCTGTGGCCATCAAACTTTACAACTCCTCCCTTGGAGGGTCCTACACCCTGAGCCAATAGGCTGGTCCTGGACTTATTTCCTGACATAATTTACATATTACTATTTAATTATTTATGGCTTTATTACTATTTAATTATTTATGGTGCAACTGTAACGAAAACCAATTTCCCTCAGGATCAATAAAGTATGACTATGACTATGACTTTTAAGGAAAACCCCAAGGCATTCTACAAGTATGTGAAGAGCAAAAGGATAAGATGTGAAAGAATAGGCCCTGTCAAGTGTGACAGTGGGAAAGTGTGTATGGAACTGGAAAAAATAACAGAGGTACTTAGTGAATACTTGACTTCAGTATTCACTTTGGAAAAGGATCTTGGTGATTGTAGTGATGACTTGCAGTGGGCTGAAAAGCTTGAGCATGTAGATATAAGAAGGGGGATGTGCTGGAGCTTTTGGAAAGCATCAAGTTGGATAAGTCGCTCAGACCGAATGAGATGTACCCCAGGCTACTGTGGGAGGTGAGGGAAGAGATTACTGAGCCTGTGACGATGATCTTTGCATCATCAATGAGGATGGGAGAGGTTCTGGAAGATTGGAGGGTTGTGAATGTTGTTCCCTTATTCAAGAAAGGGAATAGAGATAGCCCAAGATATTATAGACCAGTGAGTTTAACCTCAGTGATGGAGAAGTAAGTTGATGGAGAAGAACCTGAGAGGCAGGATTTATGAACATTTGGAGAGGTATAGACAGGTATTAGGAGTAGACAGCATGGCTTTGTCAAGGGCAGGTCGTGCCTTACGAGCCTGATTGAATTTTTTGAGGATATGATTGAACACATTGATGAAGATAGAGCAGTAGATGTAGTGTATATGGATTTCAGCAAGGCATTTGATAAGGTACCCCATGCAAGTCTTATTGAGAAAGTAAAGAGGCATGGGATCCAAGGGGACATTGCTTTGTGGATCCAGAATTGACTTACCCACAGAAGGCAAAGAGTGGTTGTAGACAGGCTATATTCTGCATGGAGGTCGGTGACCAGTGGTGTGCCTCAGGGATCTGTTCTGGGACCCCTACTCTTCGTGATTTTTGTAAATGACCTGGATGAGGACATGGAGGGATGGGTTAGAAAGTTTGCTGATGACATAAAGGTTGGAGGTGTTGTGGATAGTGTGGAGGACTGTCAGAGGTTACAGCGGGACATTGATAGAATGCAAAACTGGGCTGAGAAGTGACAGATGGAGTTCAACTCAGATAAGTGTGAAGTGGTTCATTTTGGTAGGTCAAATATGATGGCAGAATATTGTATTAATGTTAAGACTCTTGGCAGTGTGGAGGATCAGAGGGATCTTGGGGTCTCAGTCCATAGGACGCTCAAAGCAGATGCGGAGGTTGACCCTGTGGTTAAGAAGGCGTAAGGTGTATTGGCCTTCATCAATCATTTAGGAGCCAAGAGATAATATTGCAGCTATATAGGACCCTGGTCAGACCCCACTTGGAGCACTGTGCTCAGTTCTGGCCGCCTCACTACAGGAAGGATGTGGAAACCATAGAAAGGGTGCAGAGGAGATTTACAACGATATTGCCTGGATCGGGGAGCATGCCTTATGAGAATGGGTTGAGCGAACTCGGCCTTTTCTCCTTGGAGCGACGGATGATGAGAGGTGACCTGATAGGGGTGTATAAGATGATGAGAGGCATTGAACGTGTGGATAGACAGAGGCTTTTCCCAGTGCTTAAATGGTTGGCACAAGAGGACACAGGTTTAAGGTGCTGGGGAGTAGGGACAGAGGAGATGTCAGGGGTAAGTTTTTTACTCAGAGAGCGGTGAGTGGGAATGAGCTGTCGGTAACGGTGGTGGAGGCGGATATGATAGGGTCTTTTAAGAGACATTTAGACAGGTACATGGAGCATTGTAAAATAGAGGGCTACAGGTAAGCCTAACAATTTCTAAGGTTCGGCACAACTTTGTGGGCCGAAGGGCCTGTATTATGCTGTAGGTTTTCTATGTTTGTATGTTTCTATGAATAAGATGCATTGTGTCATGATGAGCGATTGCGATGGCTAGTCTATATTCTCTAGAATTCAGAAGAAAGATAATCTCACAAATCATACATATTTTAACAAGTTTGTTACAGGAATTATGTCTCAACTGGCTGGGTGTCAGAACCAGGCATCACAGGCTTGGAATAAGGGGTCAGCCATTTAGGACAAAGTGTGGAGGGCATCTTTGGAATTCTTTACCAAAGAGGTTCAGAAGTAGAGTATATCAAAAGCAGGGAATGATTGTTTTTTTTAAATTGAGGGACATGGGAAAGTGCCTCTGTGGTGAAATGTCTGATTAGTGGAGCAGTTATAGGAGCTTTGAGGGACAGGCAGTCTGATTCAATCGTCTAAAAAATTGAATTCGTGTGGAGGGATCTTGGCTGTGTCACTGGGCATGTGTTGGGTCACTACTTCTATGTTGAACACTGGGCTATTTCATCGAGACTGTGTAGGACACTGGGACTGTACTGGGTCACTGCGACCGTTGAACACTGGAACTGTACTGGGTCTCTGAGGCTGTGTTGGACACTGGGATGGTACTGGGTCACTGGCAGTGTGTTGGACACCGGGACGGTACTGGGTCACTGGGACAGTGTTGAACACCGGGACTGTACTGGGTCACTGGGACTGTGTTGGACACCAGGACTGTGCTGGGTCTCTGGCACATTATTGGACACCAGGACTGTACTGGGTCACTGGGGTTGTGTTGGACAACAGGACTGTGCTGAGTCACTGGGACTGTGTTGGCCACCAGGAAAGTACTGGGTCACTGGCACTGTGTTCGATACCAGGACTGTACTGGGTCACTGGGACTGTGTTGGACAACAACACTGTACTGGGTCACTGGGACTGTGTTGGACTCTGGGACGGTACTGGGACACTGTGACTGTATTGGACACGTGGAATGTACTGGGTCACTGGGACTGTGTTGGACTCTGGGACGGTACTTGACACCGGGACTGTACTGGGTCACTGCAATTGTGTTGGACACTAGGAATGAACTGGACACAGGGACTGTGTTGGACTCTGGGACTGAACTGGACACTGGGACTGTGTTGGACAACGGGACTGTACTGTGTCACTGGGACTGTGTTGGACACTAGGACTGTACTGGGTCACTGGGACAGTGTTGGACACTGGGATGTACTGGACACAGAGACTGTACTGCGTCACTAACTGTGTTGGACACTGGGACTGTAATTGACAACAGAACTGCACTGGGACACCGGACTGTGTTGGACTTCTTCACTGCACTTGATCACTGGGACTTTGTTGGACTCTGGGACTGTACTGAGTCACTGGGACTGTGTAGGACACTAGGACTGTACTTGACATCGGGATTGTACTGGGTCACTGGGACCGTGTAGCACACTAGGACTGTACTTGACACCGGAACTGTACTGGGTCACTGCAACTGAGTTGGACATTAGGACTGTACTGGACACTGGGACTGTGTTGGACGACGGGACTATACTGGGTCACTGGGATTCTGTTAGAGACCGACACGGTACTGGGTCACTGTAACTGTGTTGGACACTGGGACGGTACTGAGTCACTGAGACTGTGTTTTCGCAATGGGACTCCGCTGGCTTACTGGGATTTTGTTGGACTCTGGGACTGCAATGGGGAGCTGGAACTTTGTTGGACAATAGGACTGTACTGAGTCACTGGGACCGTGTTGGATACAGAGACTGTACTGGGTCACTGGGACTATGTTGGACACTAAGAATGTACTTGACACAGGGACTGTACTGGGTCACTGGGACTATGTTGGACACTAAGAATGTACTTGACACAGGGACTGTACTGGGTCACTGGGACTGTGTTGGAAAACGAGACTGTAATGAGTCACTGAGACTGTGTTGGACACTGAAACGGTACTGGGACATTGTGACTGTATACGACACCTGGACTGTACTGGGTCACTGGGACTGTGTTGGATACAGTGACTGTACTGGGTCACTGGGACTGTATTGATACCGGGACTGTTCTGGGTCACGGAGATTGTGCTGGAATTTGGGACTGCACTGGGTAACTGGAACTGTGTTGCACACTGGTACTGTACTGGACACCAGGACTGTACTGGGTCACTGGGACTGTGTTGGACTCTGGGACTGTACTGGATCACTGGGAGTGTGTTGAACACTAGGACTATACTGGATACTGGGACTGTGTTGCACAATGGGACCGTACTGGGTCACTGGGATTGTGTTGGACTCTGAGACTGTACTTGGTCACTAAGACTGTGTTGGACACCAGACTGTACTGGATCACTGGGACTACATTGGATTCTGGGACAGCACTGAGTGACTGGGACTGTGTTGGACACCGGGACGGTACTGGGTCACTGGGACTGTGTTGAACACCGGGACTGTACTGGGTCACTGGGATTGTGTTGGACAACAGGACTGTGCTGAGTCACTGGGACTGTGTTGGCCACCGGGAAAGTACTGGGTCACTGGCACTGTGTGGGATACCAGGACTGTACTGGGTCACTGGGACTGTGTTGGACTCTGGGACGGTACTGGGACACTGTGACTGTATTGGATACGTGGAATGTACTGGGTCACTGGGACTGTGTTGGACTCTGGGACTGTACTTGACACCGGGACTGTACTGGGTCACTGCAATTGTGTTGGACACTGGGACTGTGTTGGACTCTGGGACTGTACTGAGTCACTGGGACTGTGTTGAACACTAGGACTGTACTTGACACCAGGACTGTACTGGGTCACTGCAATTGTGTTGGACACTGGGACTGTGTTGGACTCTGGGACCATACTGAGTCACTGGGACTGTGTTGGAGACTAGGACGGTACTTGACATCGAGACTGTACTGGGTCACTGGGACTGTGTTGAACACTAGGACTGTACTTTGACACCGGGACTGTACTGGGTCACTGAAATTGTATTGGACACTTGGACTGAACTGGACACTGGGACTGTGTTGGACAATGGGACTGTACTGTGTCACTGGGACTGTGTTGGACACTAGGACTGTACTGGGTCACTGGGACAGTGTTGGACACTAGGGCTATACTTGGCAACGGGACTGTACTGGATCACTGGGACTGTTTTGGACACTGGGATGTACTGGACACAGAGACTGTACTGCGTCACTAACTGTGTTGGACACTGGGACTGTAATTGACAACAGAACTGCACTGGGACACCGGACTGTGTTGGACTTCTTCACTGCACTTGATCACTGGGACTTTGTTGGACTCTGGGACTGTACTGAGTCGCTGGGACTGTGTAGGACACTAGGACTGTACTTGACACCGGAACTGTACTGAGTCACTGCAACTGAGTTGGACACTAGGACTGTACTGGACACTGGGACTGTGTTGGACGACGGGACTATACTGGGTCACTGGGATTCTGTTAGAGACCGAGACGGTACTGGGTAACTGGAACTGTGTTGCACACTGGTACTATACTGGACACCAGGACTGTACTGGGTCACTGGGACTGTGTTGGACTCTGGGACTGTACTGGATCACTGAGAGTGTGTTGCACAACGGGACTGTACTGGGTCACTGGGACTGTGTTGGACTCTGGGACTGTACTGGATCACTGGGAGTGTGTTGAACACTAGGACTATACTGGATACTGGGACTGTGTTGCACAACGAGACTGTACTGGGTCACTGGGACTGTGTTGGACTCTGGGACTGTACTTGGTCACTAAGACTGTGTTGGACACCAGACTGTACTGGATCACTGCGACTACGTTGGATTCTGGGACAACACTGAGTGACTGGGACTGTGTTGGACACCGGAATGGAACTGGATCACTGGGACAGTGTTGAACACCGGGACTGTACTGGGTTACTGGGACTGTGTTGGACACCAGGACTGTACTGGGTCACTGGCACTTTATTGGACACAAGGACTGTACTGGGTCACTGGGGTTGTGTTGGACAACAGGACTGTGCTGAGTCACTGGGACTGTGTTGGCCACCGGGAAAGTACTGGGTCACTGGGACTGTGTTGGACTCTGGGACGGTACTGGGACACAGTGACTGTATTGGACACATGGAATGTACTGGGTCACTGGGATCGTGTTGGACTCTGGGACTGTACTTGACACCGGGACTGTACTGGGTCACTGCAATTGTGTCGGACACAGGGACTGAACTGGACACTGGGACTGTGTTGGACTCTGGGACTGTACTGAGTCACTGGGACTGTGTTGGTCACTAGGACTGTACTTGACATCGAGACTGTACTGGGTCACTGGGACTGTTTTGGACACTGGGATGTACTGGACACAGAGACTGTACTGCGTCACTAACTGTGTTGGATACTGGGACTGTAATTGACAACAGGACTGCACTGGGACACCGGACTGTGTTGGACATCTTCACTGCACTTGGTCACTGGGACTTTGTTGGACTCTGGGACTGTACTGAGTCATTGGGACTGTGTAGGACACTAGGACTGTACTTGACACCGGAACTGTACTGGGTCACTGCAACTGAGTTGGACACTAGGACTGTACTGGACACTGGGACTGTGTTGGACACTGGGACGGTACTGAGTCACTGAGACTGTGTTTTCGCAATGGGAATCTGCTGGCTCACTGGGATTTTGTTGGACTCTGGGACTGCAATGGGGAGCTGGACCTTTGTTGGACAACAGGATTGTACTGAGTCACTGGGACCATGTTGGATACAGGGACTGTACTGGGTCACTGGGACTATGTTGGACACTAAGAATGTACTTGACACAGGGACTGTACTGGGTCACTGGGACTATGTTGGACACTAAGAATGTACTTGACACAGGGACTGTACTGGGTCACTGGGACTATGTTGGACACTAAGAATGTACTTGACACAGGGACTATACTGGGTCACTGGGACTGTGTTGGACAACGGGACTGTAATGAGCCACTGAGAATGTGTTGGACACTGAAACGGTACTGGGACAGTGTGACTGTATAGGAAACCTGGACTGTACTGGGTCACTGGGACTGTGTTGGATACAGTGACTGTACTGGGTCACTGGGACTGTATTGATACCGGGACCGTTCTGGGTCACTGAGATTGTGCTAGAATTTGGGACTGCATTGGGTAACTGGAACTGTGTTGGACACTGGTACTCTACTGGACACCAGGACTGTACTGGGTCACTGGGACTGTGTTGGACTCTGGGACTGTACTGGATCACTGGGAGTGTGTTGAACACTCGGACTATACTGGATACTGGGACTGTGTTGCACAACGGGACCGTACTGGGTCACTGGGACTGTGTTGGACTCTGGGACTTTACTTGGTCACTAAGACTGTGTTGGACACCAGACTGTACTGGATCACTGGGACTACATTGGATTCTGGGACAGCACTGAGTCACTGGGACTGTGTTGGCCACCGGGAAAGTACTGGGTCACTGGCACTGTGTTGGATATCAGGACTGTACTGGGTCACTGGGACTGTGTTGGACAACAACATTGTACTGGGTCACTGGGACTGTGTTGGACTCTGGGACGGTACTGGGACACTGTGACTGTATTGGACACATGGAATGTACTGGGTCACTGGGACTGTGTTGGACTCTGGGACTGACTTGACACCGAGACTGTACTGGGTCACTGCAATTGTGTTGGACACAGGGACTGAACCGGACACTGGGACTGTGTTGGACTCTGGGACTGTAATTGACAACAGGACTGCACTGGGACACCAGACTGTGTTGGACATCTTCACTGCACTTGGTCACTGGGACTTTGTTGGACTCTGGGACTGTACTGATTCACTGGGACTGTGTAGGACACTAGGACTGTACTTGACACCGGAACTGTACTGGGTCACTGCAACTGAGTTGGACACTAGGACTGTACTGGACACTGGGACTGTGTTGGACGACGGGACTATACTGGGTCACTGGGATTCTGTTAGAGACCGACACGGTACTGGGTCACTGTGACTGTGTTGGACACTGGGACGGTACTGAGTCACTGAGACTGTGTTTTCGCAACAGGACTCTGCTGGCTCACTGGGATTTTGTTGGACTCTGGGACTGCAATGGGGAGCTGGAACTTTGTTGGACAACAGGACTGTACTGAGTCACTGGGACCGTGTTGGATACAGAGACTGTACTGGGTCACTGGGACTATGTTGGACACTAAGAATGTACTTGACACAGGGACTGTACTGGGTCACTGGGACTATGTTGGACACTAAGAATACTTGACACAGGGACTGTACTGGGTCACTGGGACTGTGTTGGACAACGGGACTGTAATGAGTCACTGAGACTGTGTTGGACACTGAAACGGTACTGGGACACTGTGACTGTATAGGACACCTGGACTGTACTGAGTCACTGGGACTGTGTTGGATACAGTGACTGTACTGGGTCACTGGGACTGTATTGATACCAGGACTGTTCTGGGTCACTGAAATTGTGCTGGAATTTGGGACTGCACTGGGTCACTGGGACTGTGTTGGACTCTGGGACTGTACTGGACACCAGGACTGCACTGGGTCACTGGGACTGTGTTGGACTCTGGGGCTGTACTGGATCACTGGGAGTGTGTTGAACACTAGGACTATACTGGATACTGGGACTGTGTTGCACAATGGGACCGTACTGGGTCACTGGGATTGTGTTGGACTCTGAGACTGTACTTGGTCACTAAGACTGTGTTGGACACCAGACTGTACTGGATCACTGGGACTACATTGGATTCTGGGACAGCACTGAGTGACTGGGACTGTGTTGGACACCGGGACGGTACTGGGTCACTGGGACTGTGTTGAACACCGGGACTGTACTGGGTCACTGGGATTGTGTTGGACAACAGGACTGTGCTGAGTCACTGGGACTGTGTTGGCCACCGGGAAAGTACTGGGTCACTGGCACTGTGTGGGATACCAGGACTGTACTGGGTCACTGGGACTGTGTTGGACTCTGGGACGGTACTGGGACACTGTGACTGTATTGGATACGTGGAATGTACTGGGTCACTGGGACTGTGTTGGACTCTGGGACTGTACTTGACACCGGGACTGTACTGGGTCACTGCAATTGTGTTGGACACTGGGACTGTGTTGGACTCTGGGACTGTACTGAGTCACTGGGACTGTGTTGAACACTAGGACTGTACTTGACACCAGGACTGTACTGGGTCACTGCAATTGTGTTGGACACTGGGACTGTGTTGGACTCTGGGACCATACTGAGTCACTGGGACTGTGTTGGAGACTAGGACGGTACTTGACATCGAGACTGTACTGGGTCACTGGGACTGTGTTGAACACTAGGACTGTACTTTGACACCGGGACTGTACTGGGTCACTGAAATTGTATTGGACACTTGGACTGAACTGGACACTGGGACTGTGTTGGACAATGGGACTGTACTGTGTCACTGGGACTGTGTTGGACACTAGGACTGTACTGGGTCACTGGGACAGTGTTGGACACTAGGGCTATACTTGGCAACGGGACTGTACTGGATCACTGGGACTGTTTTGGACACTGGGATGTACTGGACACAGAGACTGTACTGCGTCACTAACTGTGTTGGACACTGGGACTGTAATTGACAACAGAACTGCACTGGGACACCGGACTGTGTTGGACTTCTTCACTGCACTTGATCACTGGGACTTTGTTGGACTCTGGGACTGTACTGAGTCGCTGGGACTGTGTAGGACACTAGGACTGTACTTGACACCGGAACTGTACTGAGTCACTGCAACTGAGTTGGACACTAGGACTGTACTGGACACTGGGACTGTGTTGGACGACGGGACTATACTGGGTCACTGGGATTCTGTTAGAGACCGAGACGGTACTGGGTAACTGGAACTGTGTTGCACACTGGTACTATACTGGACACCAGGACTGTACTGGGTCACTGGGACTGTGTTGGACTCTGGGACTGTACTGGATCACTGAGAGTGTGTTGCACAACGGGACTGTACTGGGTCACTGGGACTGTGTTGGACTCTGGGACTGTACTGGATCACTGGGAGTGTGTTGAACACTAGGACTATACTGGATACTGGGACTGTGTTGCACAACGAGACTGTACTGGGTCACTGGGACTGTGTTGGACTCTGGGACTGTACTTGGTCACTAAGACTGTGTTGGACACCAGACTGTACTGGATCACTGCGACTACGTTGGATTCTGGGACAACACTGAGTGACTGGGACTGTGTTGGACACCGGAATGGAACTGGATCACTGGGACAGTGTTGAACACCGGGACTGTACTGGGTTACTGGGACTGTGTTGGACACCAGGACTGTACTGGGTCACTGGCACTTTATTGGACACAAGGACTGTACTGGGTCACTGGGGTTGTGTTGGACAACAGGACTGTGCTGAGTCACTGGGACTGTGTTGGCCACCGGGAAAGTACTGGGTCACTGGGACTGTGTTGGACTCTGGGACGGTACTGGGACACAGTGACTGTATTGGACACATGGAATGTACTGGGTCACTGGGATCGTGTTGGACTCTGGGACTGTACTTGACACCGGGACTGTACTGGGTCACTGCAATTGTGTCGGACACAGGGACTGAACTGGACACTGGGACTGTGTTGGACTCTGGGACTGTACTGAGTCACTGGGACTGTGTTGGTCACTAGGACTGTACTTGACATCGAGACTGTACTGGGTCACTGGGACTGTTTTGGACACTGGGATGTACTGGACACAGAGACTGTACTGCGTCACTAACTGTGTTGGATACTGGGACTGTAATTGACAACAGGACTGCACTGGGACACCGGACTGTGTTGGACATCTTCACTGCACTTGGTCACTGGGACTTTGTTGGACTCTGGGACTGTACTGAGTCATTGGGACTGTGTAGGACACTAGGACTGTACTTGACACCGGAACTGTACTGGGTCACTGCAACTGAGTTGGACACTAGGACTGTACTGGACACTGGGACTGTGTTGGACACTGGGACGGTACTGAGTCACTGAGACTGTGTTTTCGCAATGGGACTCTGCTGGCTCACTGGGATTTTGTTGGACTCTGGGACTGCAATGGGGAGCTGGACCTTTGTTGGACAACAGGATTGTACTGAGTCACTGGGACCATGTTGGATACAGGGACTGTACTGGGTCACTGGGACTATGTTGGACACTAAGAATGTACTTGACACAGGGACTGTACTGGGTCACTGGGACTATGTTGGACACTAAGAATGTACTTGACACAGGGACTATACTGGGTCACTGGGACTGTGTTGGACAACGGGACTGTAATGAGCCACTGAGAATGTGTTGGACACTGAAACGGTACTGGGACAGTGTGACTGTATAGGAAACCTGGACTGTACTGGGTCACTGGGACTGTGTTGGATACAGTGACTGTACTGGGTCACTGGGACTGTATTGATACCGGGACTGTTCTGGGTCACTGAGATTGTGCTAGAATTTGGGACTGCATTGGGTAACTGGAACTGTGTTGGACACTGGTACTCTACTGGACACCAGGACTGTACTGGGTCACTGGGACTGTGTTGGACTCTGGGACTGTACTGGATCACTGGGAGTGTGTTGAACACTCGGACTATACTGGATACTGGGACTGTGTTGCACAACGGGACCGTACTGGGTCACTGGGACTGTGTTGGACTCTGGGACTTTACTTGGTCACTAAGACTGTGTTGGACACCAGACTGTACTGGATCACTGGGACTACATTGGATTCTGGGACAGCACTGAGTCACTGGGACTGTGTTGGCCACCGGGAAAGTACTGGGTCACTGGCACTGTGTTGGATATCAGGACTGTACTGGGTCACTGGGACTGTGTTGGACAACAACATTGTACTGGGTCACTGGGACTGTGTTGGACTCTGGGACGGTACTGGGACACTGTGACTGTATTGGACACATGGAATGTACTGGGTCACTGGGACTGTGTTGGACTCTGGGACTGACTTGACACCGAGACTGTACTGGGTCACTGCAATTGTGTTGGACACAGGGACTGAACCGGACACTGGGACTGTGTTGGACTCTGGGACTGTAATTGACAACAGGACTGCACTGGGACACCAGACTGTGTTGGACATCTTCACTGCACTTGGTCACTGGGACTTTGTTGGACTCTGGGACTGTACTGATTCACTGGGACTGTGTAGGACACTAGGACTGTACTTGACACCGGAACTGTACTGGGTCACTGCAACTGAGTTGGACACTAGGACTGTACTGGACACTGGGACTGTGTTGGACGACGGGACTATACTGGGTCACTGGGATTCTGTTAGAGACCGACACGGTACTGGGTCACTGTGACTGTGTTGGACACTGGGACGGTACTGAGTCACTGAGACTGTGTTTTCGCAACAGGACTCTGCTGGCTCACTGGGATTTTGTTGGACTCTGGGACTGCAATGGGGAGCTGGAACTTTGTTGGACAACAGGACTGTACTGAGTCACTGGGACCGTGTTGGATACAGAGACTGTACTGGGTCACTGGGACTATGTTGGACACTAAGAATGTACTTGACACAGGGACTGTACTGGGTCACTGGGACTATGTTGGACACTAAGAATACTTGACACAGGGACTGTACTGGGTCACTGGGACTGTGTTGGACAACGGGACTGTAATGAGTCACTGAGACTGTGTTGGACACTGAAACGGTACTGGGACACTGTGACTGTATAGGACACCTGGACTGTACTGAGTCACTGGGACTGTGTTGGATACAGTGACTGTACTGGGTCACTGGGACTGTATTGATACCAGGACTGTTCTGGGTCACTGAAATTGTGCTGGAATTTGGGACTGCACTGGGTCACTGGGACTGTGTTGGACTCTGGGACTGTACTGGACACCAGGACTGCACTGGGTCACTGGGACTGTGTTGGACTCTGGGACTGTACTGGATCACTGGGAGTGTGTTGAACACTAGGACTATACTGGATACTGGGACTGTGTTGCACAATGGGACCGTACTGGGTCACTGGGATTGTGTTGGACTCTGAGACTGTACTTGGTCACTAAGACTGTGTTGGACACCAGACTGTACTGGATCACTGGGACTACATTGGATTCTGGGACAGCACTGAGTGACTGGGACTGTGTTGGACACCGGGACGGTACTGGGTCACTGGGACTGTGTTGAACACCGGGACTGTACTGGGTCACTGGGATTGTGTTGGACAACAGGACTGTGCTGAGTCACTGGGACTGTGTTGGCCACCGGGAAAGTACTGGGTCACTGGCACTGTGTGGGATACCAGGACTGTACTGGGTCACTGGGACTGTGTTGGACTCTGGGACGGTACTGGGACACTGTGACTGTATTGGATACGTGGAATGTACTGGGTCACTGGGACTGTGTTGGACTCTGGGACTGTACTTGACACCGGGCTGTACTGGGTCACTGCAATTGTGTTGGACACTGGGACTGTGTTGGACTCTGGGACTGTACTGAGTCACTGGGACTGTGTTGAACACTAGGACTGTACTTGACACCAGGACTGTACTGGGTCACTGCAATTGTGTTGGACACTGGGACTGTGTTGGACTCTGGGACCATACTGAGTCACTGGGACTGTGTTGGAGACTAGGACGGTACTTGACATCGAGACTGTACTGGGTCACTGGGACTGTGTTGAACACTAGGACTGTACTTTGACACCGGGACTGTACTGGGTCACTGAAATTGTATTGGACACTTGGACTGAACTGGACACTGGGACTGTGTTGGACAATGGGACTGTACTGTGTCACTGGGACTGTGTTGGACACTAGGACTGTACTGGGTCACTGGGACAGTGTTGGACACTAGGGCTATACTTGGCAACGGGACTGTACTGGATCACTGGGACTGTTTTGGACACTGGGATGTACTGGACACAGAGACTGTACTGCGTCACTAACTGTGTTGGACACTGGGACTGTAATTGACAACAGAACTGCACTGGGACACCGGACTGTGTTGGACTTCTTCACTGCACTTGATCACTGGGACTTTGTTGGACTCTGGGACTGTACTGAGTCGCTGGGACTGTGTAGGACACTAGGACTGTACTTGACACCGGAACTGTACTGAGTCACTGCAACTGAGTTGGACACTAGGACTGTACTGGACACTGGGACTGTGTTGGACGACGGGACTATACTGGGTCACTGGGATTCTGTTAGAGACCGAGACGGTACTGGGTAACTGGAACTGTGTTGCACACTGGTACTATACTGGACACCAGGACTGTACTGGGTCACTGGGACTGTGTTGGACTCTGGGACTGTACTGGATCACTGAGAGTGTGTTGCACAACGGGACTGTACTGGGTCACTGGGACTGTGTTGGACTCTGGGACTGTACTGGATCACTGGGAGTGTGTTGAACACTAGGACTATACTGGATACTGGGACTGTGTTGCACAACGAGACTGTACTGGGTCACTGGGACTGTGTTGGACTCTGGGACTGTACTTGGTCACTAAGACTGTGTTGGACACCAGACTGTACTGGATCACTGCGACTACGTTGGATTCTGGGACAACACTGAGTGACTGGGACTGTGTTGGACACCGGAATGGAACTGGATCACTGGGACAGTGTTGAACACCGGGACTGTACTGGGTTACTGGGACTGTGTTGGACACCAGGACTGTACTGGGTCACTGGCACTTTATTGGACACAAGGACTGTACTGGGTCACTGGGGTTGTGTTGGACAACAGGACTGTGCTGAGTCACTGGGACTGTGTTGGCCACCGGGAAAGTACTGGGTCACTGGGACTGTGTTGGACTCTGGGACGGTACTGGGACACAGTGACTGTATTGGACACATGGAATGTACTGGGTCACTGGGATCGTGTTGGACTCTGGGACTGTACTTGACACCGGGACTGTACTGGGTCACTGCAATTGTGTCGGACACAGGGACTGAACTGGACACTGGGACTGTGTTGGACTCTGGGACTGTACTGAGTCACTGGGACTGTGTTGGTCACTAGGACTGTACTTGACATCGAGACTGTACTGGGTCACTGGGACTGTTTTGGACACTGGGATGTACTGGACACAGAGACTGTACTGCGTCACTAACTGTGTTGGATACTGGGACTGTAATTGACAACAGGACTGCACTGGGACACCGGACTGTGTTGGACATCTTCACTGCACTTGGTCACTGGGACTTTGTTGGACTCTGGGACTGTACTGAGTCATTGGGACTGTGTAGGACACTAGGACTGTACTTGACACCGGAACTGTACTGGGTCACTGCAACTGAGTTGGACACTAGGACTGTACTGGACACTGGGACTGTGTTGGACACTGGGACGGTACTGAGTCACTGAGACTGTGTTTTCGCAATGGGACTCTGCTGGCTCACTGGGATTTTGTTGGACTCTGGGACTGCAATGGGGAGCTGGACCTTTGTTGGACAACAGGATTGTACTGAGTCACTGGGACCATGTTGGATACAGGGACTGTACTGGGTCACTGGGACTATGTTGGACACTAAGAATGTACTTGACACAGGGACTGTACTGGGTCACTGGGACTATGTTGGACACTAAGAATGTACTTGACACAGGGACTATACTGGGTCACTGGGACTGTGTTGGACAACGGGACTGTAATGAGCCACTGAGAATGTGTTGGACACTGAAACGGTACTGGGACAGTGTGACTGTATAGGAAACCTGGACTGTACTGGGTCACTGGGACTGTGTTGGATACAGTGACTGTACTGGGTCACTGGGACTGTATTGATACCGGGACTGTTCTGGGTCACTGAGATTGTGCTAGAATTTGGGACTGCATTGGGTAACTGGAACTGTGTTGGACACTGGTACTCTACTGGACACCAGGACTGTACTGGGTCACTGGGACTGTGTTGGACTCTGGGACTGTACTGGATCACTGGGAGTGTGTTGAACACTCGGACTATACTGGATACTGGGACTGTGTTGCACAACGGGACCGTACTGGGTCACTGGGACTGTGTTGGACTCTGGGACTTTACTTGGTCACTAAGACTGTGTTGGACACCAGACTGTACTGGATCACTGGGACTACATTGGATTCTGGGACAGCACTGAGTCACTGGGACTGTGTTGGCCACCGGGAAAGTACTGGGTCACTGGCACTGTGTTGGATATCAGGACTGTACTGGGTCACTGGGACTGTGTTGGACAACAACATTGTACTGGGTCACTGGGACTGTGTTGGACTCTGGGACGGTACTGGGACACTGTGACTGTATTGGACACATGGAATGTACTGGGTCACTGGGACTGTGTTGGACTCTGGGACTGACTTGACACCGAGACTGTACTGGGTCACTGCAATTGTGTTGGACACAGGGACTGAACCGGACACTGGGACTGTGTTGGACTCTGGGACTGTAATTGACAACAGGACTGCACTGGGACACCAGACTGTGTTGGACATCTTCACTGCACTTGGTCACTGGGACTTTGTTGGACTCTGGGACTGTACTGATTCACTGGGACTGTGTAGGACACTAGGACTGTACTTGACACCGGAACTGTACTGGGTCACTGCAACTGAGTTGGACACTAGGACTGTACTGGACACTGGGACTGTGTTGGACGACGGGACTATACTGGGTCACTGGGATTCTGTTAGAGACCGACACGGTACTGGGTCACTGTGACTGTGTTGGACACTGGGACGGTACTGAGTCACTGAGACTGTGTTTTCGCAACAGGACTCTGCTGGCTCACTGGGATTTTGTTGGACTCTGGGACTGCAATGGGGAGCTGGAACTTTGTTGGACAACAGGACTGTACTGAGTCACTGGGACCGTGTTGGATACAGAGACTGTACTGGGTCACTGGGACTATGTTGGACACTAAGAATGTACTTGACACAGGGACTGTACTGGGTCACTGGGACTATGTTGGACACTAAGAATACTTGACACAGGGACTGTACTGGGTCACTGGGACTGTGTTGGACAACGGGACTGTAATGAGTCACTGAGACTGTGTTGGACACTGAAACGGTACTGGGACACTGTGACTGTATAGGACACCTGGACTGTACTGAGTCACTGGGACTGTGTTGGATACAGTGACTGTACTGGGTCACTGGGACTGTATTGATACCAGGACTGTTCTGGGTCACTGAAATTGTGCTGGAATTTGGGACTGCACTGGGTCACTGGGACTGTGTTGGACTCTGGGACTGTACTGGACACCAGGACTGCACTGGGTCACTGGGACTGTGTTGGACTCTGGGACTCTACTGGATCACTGGGAGTGTGTTGAACACTAGGACTATACTGGATACTGGGACTGTGTTGCACAACGGGACCGTACTGGGTCACTGGGACTGTGTTGGACTCTGGGACTTTACTTGGTCACTAAGACTGTGTTGGACACCAGACTGTACTGGATCACTGGGACTACATTGGATTCTGGGACAGCACTGAGTGACTGGGACTGTGTTGGCCACCGGGAAAGTACTGGGTCACTGGCACTGTGTTGGATATCAGGACTGTACTGGGTCACTGGGACTGTGTTGGACAACAACATTGTACTGGGTCACTGGGACTGTGTTGGACTCTGGGACGGTACTGGGACACTGTGACTGTATTGGACACATGGAATGTACTGGGTCACTGGGACTGTGTTGGACTCTGGGACTGACTTGACACCGAGACTGTACTGGGTCACTGCAATTGTGTTGGACACAGGGACTGAACCGGACACTGGGACTGTGTTGGACTCTGGGACTGTAATTGACAACAGGACTGCACTGGGACACCAGACTGTGTTGGACATCTTCACTGCACTTGGTCACTGGGACTTTGTTGGACTCTGGGACTGTACTGATTCACTGGGACTGTGTAGGACACTAGGACTGTACTTGACACCGGAACTGTACTGGGTCACTGCAACTGAGTTGGACACTAGGACTGTACTGGACACTGGGACTGTGTTGGACGACGGGACTATACTGGGTCACTGGGATTCTGTTAGAGACCGACACGGTACTGGGTCACTGTGACTGTGTTGGACACTGGGACGGTACTGAGTCACTGAGACTGTGTTTTCGCAACAGGACTCTGCTGGCTCACTGGGATTTTGTTGGACTCTGGGACTGCAATGGGGAGCTGGAACTTTGTTGGACAACAGGACTGTACTGAGTCACTGGGACCGTGTTGGATACAGAGACTGTACTGGGTCACTGGGACTATGTTGGACACTAAGAATGTACTTGACACAGGGACTGTACTGGGTCACTGGGACTATGTTGGACACTAAGAATACTTGACACAGGGACTGTACTGGGTCACTGGGACTGTGTTGGACAACGGGACTGTAATGAGTCACTGAGACTGTGTTGGACACTGAAACGGTACTGGGACACTGTGACTGTATAGGACACCTGGACTGTACTGAGTCACTGGGACTGTGTTGGATACAGTGACTGTACTGGGTCACTGGGACTGTATTGATACCAGGACTGTTCTGGGTCACTGAAATTGTGCTGGAATTTGGGACTGCACTGGGTCACTGGGACTGTGTTGGACTCTGGGACTGTACTGGACACCAGGACTGCACTGGGTCACTGGGACTGTGTTGGACTCTGGGACTGTACTGGATCACTGGGAGTGTGTTGAACACTAGGACTATACTGGATACTGGGACTGTGTTGCACAACGAGACTGTACTGGGTCACTGGGACTGTGTTGGACTCTGGGACTGTACTTGGTCACTAAGACTGTGTTGGACACCAGACTATACTGGATCACTGCGACTACGTTGGATTCTGGGACAACACTGAGTGACTGGGACTGTGTTGGACACCGGAATGGAACTGGATCACTGGGACAGTGTTGAACACCGGGACTGTACTGGGTCACTGGGACTGTGTTGGACACCAGGACTGTACTGGGTCATTGGCACTTTATTGGACACCAGGACTGTACTGGGTCACTGGGGTTGTGTTGGACAACAGGACTGTGCTGAGTCACTGGGACTGTGTTGGCCACCGGGAAAGTACTGGGTCACTGGCACTGTGGTGGATACCAGGACTGTACTGGGTCACTGGGACTGTGTTGGACAACAACATTGTACTGGGTCACTGGGACTGTGTTGGACTCTGGGACGGTACTGGGACACTGTGACTGTATTGGACATATGGAATGTACTGGGTCACTGGGACCGTGTTGGACTCTGGGACTGTACTTGACACCGGGACTGTACTGGGTCACTGCAATTGTGTTGGACACAGGGACTGAACTGGACACAGGGACTGTGTTGGACTCTGGGACCATACTGAGTCACTGGGACTGTGTTGGTCACTAGGACGGTACTTGACATCGAGACTGTACTGGGTCACTGGGACTGTGTTGAACACTAGGACTGTACTTTGACACCGGGACTGTACTGGGTCACTGCAATTGTGTTGGACACTGGGACTGTGTTGGACTCTGGGACCATACTGAGTCACTGGGACTGTGTTGGAGACTAGGACGGTACTTGACATCGAGACTGTACTGGGTCACTGGGACTGTGTTGAACACTAGGACTGTACTTTGACACCGGGACTGTACTGGGTCACTGCAATTGTATTGGACACTTGGACTGAACTGGACACTGGGACTGTGTTGGACAATGGGACTGTACTGTGTCACTGGGACTGTGTTGGACACTAGGACTGTACTGGGTCACTGGGACAGTGTTGGACACTAGGGCTATACTTGGCAACGGGACTGTACTGGATCACTGGGACTGTTTTGGACACTGGGATGTACTGGACACAGAGACTGTACTGCATCACTAACTGTGTTGGACACTGGGACTGTAATTGACAACAGGACTGCACTGGGACACCGGACTGTGTTGGACATCTTCACTGCACTTGGTCACTGGGACTTTGTTGGACTCTGGGACTGTACTGAGTCACTGGGACTGTGTAGGACGCTAGGACTGTACTGGGTCACTTGGACAGTGTAGGACACTAGGACTGTACTTGACACCGGAACTGTACTGGGTCACTGCAACTGAGTTGGACACTAGGACTGTACTGGACACTGGGACTGTGTTGGACGATGGGACTATACTGGGTCACTGGGATTCTGTTGGAGACTGACACAGTACTGGTTCACTGTGACTGTGTTGGACACTGGGATGGTACTGAGTCACTGAGACTGTGTTTTCGCAACAGGACTCTGCTGGCTCACTGGGATTTTGTTGGACTCTAGGACTGCAATGGGGAGCTGGAACTTTGTTGGACAACAGGACTGTACTGAGTCACTGGGACCGTGTTGGATACAGGGACTGTACTGGGTCACTGGGACTATGTTGGACACTAAGAATGCACTTGACACAGGGACTATGTTGGACACTAAGAATGTACTTGACACAGGGACTGTACTGGGTCACTGGGACTGTGTTGGACAACGGGACTGTAATGAGTCACTGGGACTGTTTTGGACACTGAAACGGTACTGGGACACTGTGACTGTATAGGACACCTGGAATGTACTGGGTCACTGGGACTGTGTTGGATACAGTGACTGTACTGGGTCACTGGGACTGTGTTGGACACTAGTGCTGTACTCGGCAACGGACTGTACTGGGTCACTGGGACAGTGTTGGATACTGGGATGTACTGGACACAGGGACTGTACTGCATCACTAACTGTGTTGGACACTGGGACTGTAATGGACAACAGTACTGTACCGGGTCACCAGACTGTCTTGGACAACGGGACTGTACTGAGTCACCTGGGATAGTGTTGGACACCGAGGCTGTAGTAGGTCACTGGGAGTGTGTTGGGCAATGACACGGTACTGGGTCACTGTGATTGTATTGGACACCGGGACTGTACTGGGTCACTGGGACTGTGCTGGACACTGACACTGTACTGGGTCACTAGGACTGTGCTGGACACCAGAACTGTGTTGGACACTGGGACTATACTGGACACCAGGACATTGCTGGGTGACTGGGACTGTGTTGGACACTAGTGCTGTACTTGGCACCGGGACTGTACTTGGCCACTGGAACTGGGTTGGACACTGGGATGTACTGGACACAGGGACTGTACTGCGTCACAAACTCTGTTGGACACTGGGACTGTAATGGACAACAGCACTGTACTGGGTCACCGGACTGTGTTGGACACCTTTACTGCACTGGGTTACTAGGATTGTACTCGACACCGGGACTATACTGGGTCACTGGGACTGTGTTGGACACCGGGACTGTTTTGGGTCACTGGGATTCTATTTCACACTAGGACGGTATGGGAACCGGGACTGTGTTGGATTCCAGGACTGTACTGGGTCACTGGGACTGTGATGGACACCGAGACAGTACTGGGTGACTGGGACTGTGTTGGACACGGGGACTGTACTGGGTCACTAGGACTGTGTTGGACACTAGGACTGTTTGGGACAGTGGGACTGTATGAGACACCGTGACTGTGTTGGACTCCCGGACTGTACTGGGTCACTGGGACTCTGATGGACCCTTGGGGATTTACTGGGGCGGTGGGTCTGTGTTGGACAACGAGACGGTACTGGGTCACTGGTATTGTGTTGCATACTGGGACTGTACTGGGTCATTTGGACCGTGTTGTTTCACTCAGATTATTGTGAACATCGAGACTGCACTGGTGACTGGGACTGTGTTGGACACCGGGACTGTACTGGGTCACTGGGACTGTGTTGGACACCGGGTCTGTACTGAGTCACTGGGACTGTGTTGGACACTGGGACTGTTCTGGGTCACTGGGACTGTATTGGACACCAGGACTGAATGGGATACCGGGACTGTGTTGGACTCCAGAATTGTACTGGGTCACTGAGACTGTGTTGGACCCTTGGGGATGTACTGGGGCAGTGGGACTGTGTTGGACAATGGGTCGGTACTGGGTCACTGGGATTGTCTTGGACACTGGGATGGTACTGGGTCACTGGGACTGTGTTGGACACCGAAACTCTACTGGGTCACTGGGACTGTATTGGAAACTAGGACTGTACTGGACAACAGGACTGCTGGATCACTGGGACTGTGTTGGACATCGAGACTGCACTGGTGACTGGGACTGTGTTGGACACCGGGACTGTACTGGGTCACTGGGACTGTGTTGGGCGCCGGGACTGTTTTGGGTCACTGGGATTTTATTGCATACTAGGACTGTATGGGACATCGGGACCGTATTGGATTCCAGGACTAAACTGGGTCACTGGGACTGTGTTGGACACTGGGACTGTAGTGGGTGACTGGATCTGCGTGGGATACCACGACTGTACTGGGTCAACCGGACTCTGTTGGGTCACTGACATTATTGTGGACACCAACACTGTACTGCGTCACTGGGACTGTGTTGGACACCGTGACTATACTGGACACCAGGACTGTACTGGGTAACTGGGACTGTGATGGATACCGAGACTATACTGGGTGACTGGGACTGTGTTGAATGCCGGGACAGTGCTGTGTGACTGGGTCTCTGTTGGACTCCGAGACTGTACTGGGTGACTGGGACTGTTTTGGACACTGGGACTGTACTGGGTGACTGGGTCTCTGTTGGACACCGAGACTGTACTGGGTGACTGGGACTGTTTTGGACACCGGGACTGTACTGGATCATTGGGACTGTGTTGGACACTAGGACTGTATGGGACACCGGAACTGTGTTGGATTCCAGGACAGTGCTGGGTCACTGGGACTGTGTTGGACACCGGGACTGTAGTGGGTGACTGGGTCTGCGTGGGATACCGCGACTGTACTGGGTCAACCGGACTCTGTTGGGTCACTGACATTATTGTGGACACCAACACTGTACTGCGTCACTGGGACTGTGTTGGACACCGTGACTGTACTGGACACCAGGACTGTACTGGGTAACTGGGACTGTGATGGACACCGAGACTGTGCTGGGTGACTGGGACTGTGTTGGACACCGGGACTGTACTGGACACCAGGACAGTGCTGGGTAACTGGGACTGTGTTGGACACTAGTGCTGTATTGGCACCGGGACTGTACTTGGCCACTGGAATTGGGTTGGACACTGGGATGCACTGGACACAGGGACTGTACTGCGTCACAAACTCTGTTGGACACTGGGACTGTAATGGACAACAGCACTGTACTGGGTCACCGGACTGTGTTGGACACCTTTACTGCACTGGGTTACTGGGACTGTACTAGACACCGGGACTATACTGGGTCACTGGGACTGTGTTGGACACCGCAATGGTACTGGGTCACTGTGACGTATTGGACACCGGTACTGTACTGTGTCACTGGGACTGTGTGGGACACTTGGACTGTACTGGGTCACTGGGACTGTGTTGGACACTAGTGCTGTACTTGGCAACGAGACTGTACTGGGTCACTAGGACTGTGCTGGACACCAGGACTGTACTGTGTCACTGGGACTGTGCTGGACACCAGGACTGTACTAGGTCACTGGGACAGTATTGGACACTAGGACTGTAATGGGTCACTGGGACTGTGTTGGACAGAAGGACTGTACTGGACACCGAGACTGTACTGGGTCACTGGGACTGTGTTGGACTACTGGACTATACTGAGTCACTGGGACTGTGTTGCACACAGGAACAGTACTGGGTCACTGGCACTGTGTCGGACACTTGGACTGTACTGGGTCACTGGGACTGTGTTGGATACTAGTGCTGTAGTTGGCAACGGGACTGTACTGGGTCACTGGGACTGTGTTGGATACTGGGATGTACAGGGACTGTACTGCATCACTAACTGTGTTGGACACTAGGAAGTAATGGAAAACATGAATGTAATGGGTCACCAGACTGTGTTGGACACCTTTACTGCGCTGGGTCACTGGGACTGTACTAGACACCGGGACTGTACTAGGTCACTGGGACTGTCTTGGACAACGGGACTGTACTGGGTCAGTGGGACTGTCTTGGACAACGGGACTGTACTGAGTCACCTGGGATAGTGTTGGGCACCGAGACTGTAGTAGGTCACTGTGATTGTATTGGACACCGGGACTGTACTGGGTCACTGAGACTGTGTCGGACACCGACACTGTACTGGGTCACTGGGACTGTGCTGGACACCAGGACTGTACTGGGCCACTGGGACTGTGTTGGATAGAAGGACTGTACTGGACACCGGGACTGTACTGGGTCACTAGGACTGTGTTGGACACTAGGACTGTACTGGGTCGCTGGGACTGTGTTGGACTACTGGACTATACTGAGTCACTGGGACTGTGTTGCACACAGGAACAGTACTGGGTCACTGGCACTGTGTCGGACACTAGGACTGTACTGGGTCACTGGGACTGTGTTGGACACTAGGACTGTACTTGGCACCGGGACTGTTCTGCGTCACTGGGACTGTTTTAGAAACTAGGACTGTACTTGACACCGGGACTATTCTGGGTCACTGGGACTGCATTGGACACGGGGACTGTACTGGGTCACTGAGATTGTGCTGGAATTTGGGACTGCACTGTGCAGCTGGAACATGTGTTGGACTCGGGGACTGTACTGGATTACTGATGCTGTATTGGACACCAGGATTGTACTGGGTCACTGGGACTCTGTTGGACTCTGGGACAGCACAAGGTCACTGGTACTGTGTTGGACATAGGAACTGTACTGGGTCACTGGGACTGTGTTGGATACAGTGACTGTACTGGGTCACTGGGACTTTATTGACACTGGAACTGTTCTGGGTCACTGAGATTGTGCTGGAATTTGGGACTGCACTGGGTAACTGGAACTGTGTTGGACACTGGGACTGTACTGGACACCAGTACGGTGCTGGGTGACTGGGACTGTGTTGGACACTAGTGCTGTACTTGGCACCGGGACTGTACTGGGCCATTGGGACTGGGTTGGACACTGGGATGTACTGGACACAGGAACTGTACTGCGTCACTAACTCTGTTGGACACTGGGACTGTAATGGACAACAGCACTTTACTGGGTCACTGGACTGCGTTGGACACCTTTAGTGCACTGGGTTACTGGGACTGTACTAGACAGCGGGACTGTACTGGGTCACTGGGAATGTGTTGGACACCAGGACTGTACTGGGTCACTGGGACTGTCTTGGACAACGGGACTGTACTGAGTCACCTGGGGCAGTGTTGGGCACCGAGACTGTAGTAGGTCACTGGGAGTGTGTTGGACAACGATACGGTTCTGGGTCACTGTGATTGTATTGGACAGCGGGACTGTACTGGGACATTGGGACTGTGTTGGACATTGGGACGGAACTGGGGCACTGGGACTGTGTTGGACCCTGTGACTGTACTGGGTCACCTGGACTGTGTTGCACACCACCATTGCACTGGGTCACTAGGATTGTTTTGGACACCAGGACTGTACTGGGTCACTGGGAGTGTGTTGAACACTAGGACTGTACTGGACACTGGGACTGTGTTGCACAACGGGACTGTACTGGACACTGGGACTGTGTTTGACAACGGGACTGTACTGAGTCACTGGGACTGAATTGGACACCACAACGGTACTTGCTCACTGTGACGGTATTAGATCTCAGGACTGTACTGGGTCACTGGGACTGCGTTGGATTCTGGGACAGCACTGGGTCACTGCGACTGTATTGGACACTGGGGCTGTACTGGGTCACCTGGACTGTGCTGGACACTGTGATACTAGGTCACTGGAAATGTGTTGCACAGAGGACTGTACTAGACACTGGGACTGTGTTGGACTCTGGGACTGGACTGAGTCACTGGGACTGTGTTGGACACTAGGACTGTACTGGACACTGGGACTGTGTTAGACAACGGGACTGTACTGGACACTGGCATTGTTTTAGACAACAGGACTGTACTGAGTCACTGCGACTGTGTTGGACACTGGGGCGGTACTGGGTCACTGGGACTGTGTTGGACAACGGACTGTACTGAGTCACTGGGACTGTGTTGGACACCGCAATGGTACTGGGTCGTTGTGTCTGTATTGGACACCTGGACTGTCTGCGGCACTGGGACTGTGTTGGACTCCAGGATTGTACTGGGTAACTGGGACTGTGTTGGATTCTGGGACTGTACTTGGTCACTGCGACTGTGTTGGACACCAGGACTGTACTGGGCCACTGGGGCTGTGTTGTATTCTGTGACAGCACTGGGTCACTGGGACTGTGTTGGACACTAGTGCTGTACTTGGCAATGGGACTGTACTGGGTCATTGGGACTGTGTTGGATACTGGGATGTACTGGACACAGGGACTGCATTGCGTCACTAACAGTGTTAGACACTGGGACTGTAATGGACAACAGGACGGTACTGGGTCACCAGACTGTGTTGGACACCTTTATTGCACTGGGTCACTGGGTCTGTGCTAGACACTGGGACTGTACTGGGTCACTGGGACTATCTTGGACAACGGGGCTGTACTGGGTCACATGGACTGTCTTGGACAACGGGACTGTCCTGAGTCACCTGGGATAGTGTTGGACACCGAGACTGTAGTAGGTCACTGTGATTGTATTGGACACCGGGACTGTACTGGGTCACTGGGACTGTGTTGGGCGCAGGTACTGTTTTGGGTCACTGGGATTTTGTTGCACTAGGACTGTATGGGACATCGGGACCGTATTGGATTCCAGGACTGAACTGTGTCACTGGGACTGTGTTGGACACCGGGACTGTAGTGGGTGACTGGGTCTATGTGGGGCACCGGGACTGTACTGGGTCAACCTGAATCTGTTGGGTCACTGACATTATTGTGGACACCAACACTGTACTGGGTCACTGGGACTGTGTTGGACACCGGGACTGTACTGGGTCACTGGGAATGTGTTGGACACCGTGACTGTACTGGGTCACTGGGACTGTGTTTGACAACCGGACTGTACTGGGTCACTAGGACTGTTTTGGACAGTGCAACTTTACTGGGTCACTGGGACTGTACTGGACACTAGGACTGTTTGGGACACCGGGACTGTGTTGGATTCCAGGACAGTACTGGGTCACTGGGATTGAGTTGGATACCGGGACTGTACTGGACACCAGGACTGTACTGGGTAACTGGGACTGTGATGGACACCGAGACTGTACTGGGTGACTGGGACTGTGTTGAACGCCGGGACAGTGCTGTGTGACTGGGACTGTGTTGGACACCGGGACTCTACTGGGTCACTGGGACTGTGTTGGACACCGAGACTGTACTGGATGACTGGGTCTCTGTTGGACACCGAGACTGTACTGGGTGACTGGGACTGTTTTGGACACCGGGACTGTACTGGGTCAATGGGACTGTGTTGGACACTAGGACTGTATGGGACACCGGGACTGTGTTGGATTCCAGGAGTGTACTGGGTCACTGGGATTGTGTTGGATACCAGGACTGTACTGGATCACTGAGACTGTGTTTGAAACCGGGACTGTACTGCGTCAACCGGACTGTGTTGGGTCACTGAGATTATTGTGGACACCAACACTGTACTGGGTCACTGGGACTGTGTTGGACACCGGGACTGTTTTGGGTCAGTGGAATTCTATTGCTTAATAGGGCTGTATGGGACACCAGGACTGTGTTGGATTCCCGGACTGTACTGGGTCACTGGGAATGTGTTGGACACCGGGACTGTACTGGACACCGTGACTGTACTGGGTAACTGGGACTGTGATGGACACCAAGGCAGTACTGGGTGACTGGGACTGTGTTGGACACCGGGACTGTCCTGGGTCACTGGGACTGTGTTGGACACCAGGACTGTACTGGGTCATTGGGACTGTGTTGGACACCGACACTGTACTGGGTCACTGCGACTGATTTGGACACTGGGAATGTACTGGGTCACTGGGACTGTGTTAGACACCAACACTATACTGGATCACTGGTACTGTGTTGAGCACCAGGACTGTACTGTGTCACTGGGACACTGTTAGATACTGGGTCTGTACTGGGTCACTGGGGCTGTGTTGGACGCCGGGACTGTACTGGGTCACTTGGAGTGTGTTTGGTCACTGACATTATTGTGGACACCAACACTGTACTGGCTCACTGGGACTGTTTTAGACACCGGGACTGTACTGTGTCACTGGGATTTTGTCGCACTAGGACTGTATGGGACATCGGGACCGTATTGGATTCCAGGACTGAACTGTGTCACTGGGACTGTGTTGGACACCGGCACTGTAGTGGGTGACTGGGTCTGTGTGGGGCACTGGGACTGTACTGGGTCAACCGGAATCTGTTGGGTCACTGACATTATTGTGGACACCAACACTGTACTGGGGCACTGGGACTGTGTTGGACACTGGGACTGTACTGGGTCACTGAGTCTGTGTTGAACACCGGGACTGTACTGAGTCACGGGGACTGTATTGGACTCTCGGACTGCATGGGACACCGCAACTGTGTTGGACTCCAGGTTTGTACTGGGTCCCTGGGACTTTGTTGGACCCTTGGGGATATACTGGGGCAGCGGAACTGTGTTGGACAATGGGACAGTACTGGGTCACTGGGATTGTCTTCGACACTGGTTCGGTACTGAGTCACTGGGACTGTGTTATACACAAGGACTGTACTGAGTCACTGAGACTGTGTTGGACACCGGGACTGTACTGGGTCACTGGGACTGTGTTACACACAGGGACTGTACTGAGTCACTGGGATTGTGTTGGATACTGGGACTGTGTTGGACACCGGGACGGTTTTGGGTCACTGGGATTCTATTGCACACTAGAACGGTATGGGACACCGGGACTGTGTTGGATTCCAGGACTGTACTGGGTCACTGGGACTGTGTTGGGTCACTGTGACTGTATTGGACACTGGGACTCTACTGGACAGCAGGACTCTACTGGGTCACTGGGTCTATCTTGGACCCTTGGGAATGTACTGGGGCAGTAGGCCTGTGTTGGACAATGAGACGGTACTGTGTCACTGTGATTGTCTTGGATACTGGCACAGTTCTGGGTCACTGGGACTGTGTTGGACACTAGAACTGTATGGGACACCAGGACTGTGTGGACTCCAGGATTGCACTGGGTCACTGGGACTGTGTTGGACCCTTGGGGATACTGTGGCAGTGGGACTGTGTTGGACACCGGGACGGTACTGGGTCACTGGGATTGTCTTGGACACTGGTTAGGTACTGAGTCACTGGGACTGTGCAGGACACAGGGACTGTACTGAGTCACTGGGACTGTGTTGGACACCGGGACTGTACTGGGTCACTGGGACTGTGTTGGACAACGGGACTATGCTGTGTCACTAGGACGGTGTTGGACACTGAGACTTTACTGGGTCACTGGGACTGTATTGGACACTAGGACTGTATGGGACACCGGGACTGTGTTGGATTCCAGGACTGTACTGGGTCACTGGGATTGTGTTGGATACTGGGACTATACTGAATCACTGGGACTCTGTTGGACACCGGGACTGATCTGGGTCAACCGGACTCTGTTGGGTCACTGACATTATTGTGGACACCAACACTGTACTGGGTCACTGAGTCTGTGTTGAACACTGGGACTGTACTGGGTCACGGGGACTGTCTTCGACACTGGTTCGGAACTGGGTCACTGGGACTGTGTTACACACAGGGACTGTACTGAGTCACTGGGATTGTGTTGGATACTGGGACTGTGTTGGACACCAGGACGGTTTTGGGTCACTGGGACTGTGATGGACACCGAGACTGTACTGGGTGACTGGGACTGTGTTGGACACCGGGACTGTAGTGGGTCACTGGGACTGTGTTGGACACCGGGACTGTTTTGGGTGAGTGGAATTGCATTCCTCAATAGGACTGTATGGGACCTCAGGATTGTATTGGATTCCAGGACTGTACTGGGTCACTGGGACTGTGCTGGACACCGGAACTGTACTGGACACCAGGACTGTACTGCGTAACTGGGACTGTGATAGACACCGAGACAGTACTGGGTTACTGGGACTGTGTTGGACACCGGGACTGTACTGGGTCATTGGGACTGTGTTGGACACTAGGACTGTTTGGGACAGTGGGACTGTATGGGACACTGGGACTGTGTTGGACTCCTGGACTCTACTGGGTCACTGGGACTCTGTTGGACCCTTGGGGATTTCCTGGGGCAGTGGGTCTGTGCTGGACAACGAGATGGTACTGGGTCACTGGGATTATGTTGCATACTGGGACTGTACTGGGTCACTCGGACTGTGTTGTTTCACTCTGATTATTGCGGACACCGAGACTGTACGGGGTCACTGGGACTGTGTTAGACACCGGGACTGTACTGGGTCACTGGGACTGTGTTGGGCGCCGGGACTGTTTTGGGTCACTGGGATTTTATTGCACACTAGGACTGTATGGGACTTCGGGACCGTATTGGATTCCAGGACTAAACTGGGTCACTGGGATTGTGTTGGACACCGGGACTGCAGTGGGTGACTGGGTCTGTGTGGGATACCGGGACTGCACTGGGTCGACCGGACTCTGTTGGGTCACTGACATTATTGTGGACACCAACACTGTACTGGGCCACTGGGACTGTGTTGGACACCGGCACTGTACTGGGTCACGGGTACTGTATTGGACTCTAGGACTGCATGGGACACCACGACTGTGTTGGATTCCAGGTTTGTACTGGGTCCCTTGGACTGTGTTGGACCCTTGGGGATATACTGGGGCAGCGGAACTGTGTTGGACACCGCGACTGTACTGGGTCACTGGGACTGTGATGGGTCACTGAGACTGTGCCGGACACTAGGACTGTACTGTCCAAAAGGACCTCTACTGGCTCACTGGGAATGTGTTGGACACCTTGACTATACTGGGTCACTGGGACTCTGTTTGAAAACCGGACTGTGCTGGGTCACTAGGACTGTTTTGGACACTGCGACTTTACTGGGTCACTGGGACTGTATTGGACACTAGGACTGTTTGGGACACTGGGACTGTGTTGGATTCCAGGACTGTACTGGGCGGGACTGTACTGGACACCAGGACTGTACTGGGTAACTGGGACTGTGATGGACACCGAGACTGCACTGGGTGACTGGGACTGTGTTGAACGCCGGGCCAGTGCCGTGTGACTGGGACTGTGTTGGACAACAGGACTCTACTGGATCACTGGGACTGTGTTGGACACCGAGACTGTACTGGGTGACTGGGACTATTTTGGACACTGGGACTGTACTGGGTCACTGGGACTGTGTTGGACACTAGGACTGTATGGAACACCGGGACTGTGTTGGATTCCAGGACTGTACTGGGTCACTGGGATTGTGTTGGATACCGGGACTGTACTGGATCACTGGGACTGTGTTGGACACTGGGACTGTACTGCGTCAAACGGACTGCGTTGGGTCACTGAGATTATTGTGGACACCAACACTGTACTGGATCACTGGGACAGTGTTGCAGACTAGGACTGTGTTTGACACCGGACCTTTACTGGGTCACTGGGATTGTGTTGGATACCGGGTCTGTACTGGGTCACTGGGTCTGTATTGGACACCGGGACTGTACTGGGTCACTCGGAGTGCGTTGGGTCACTGAGATTATTGTGGACACCAACACTGTACTGGCTCACTAGGGCTGTGTTGGACACTGGGACTGTACTGGGTCACTGGGACTGTGTTGGACACCGGGTCTGTACTGAGTCACTGGGACTGTGTTGGACACCGAAACTCTACTGGGTCACTGGGACTGTATTGGACACCAGGACTGAATGGGATACCGGGACTGTGTTGGACTCCAGAATTGTACTGGGTCACTGAGACTGTGTTGGACCCTTGGGGATGTACTGGGGCAGTGGGACTGTGTTGGACAATGGGTCGGTACTGGGTCACTGGGATTGTCTTGGACACTGGGATGGTACTGGGTTACTGGGACTGTGTTGGACACCGAAACTCTACTGGGTCACTGGGACTGTGTTGGAAACTAGGACTGTACTGGACAACAGGACTGCACTGGATCACTGGGACTGTGTTGGACATCGGGACTGTACTGGCCAATCAGTTTGTTCTTGGTCACCGGGACTGTGCTGGACACCAGGACCGTGTGGGACACCGGGACTGTGTTGGACACCGCGATTGTACTGGGTCACTGGGACTGTATTGGACCCCGGGACTGTACTGGGTCACTGGGACTGTGTTGGGTAACTATGACTGTGTTGGACACTAGGACTGTACTGGGTCACTGGGACTGTGTTGGACACCGTCATTGTTCTGGGTCACTGGGACTGTATGGGACACCGGGACTGTGTTGGATTCCAGGACTGCACTGGGTCACTGGGATTGTGTTGGATACTAGGACTGTACTGGATCACTGGGACTGTGTTGGACACCGGGACTGTACTGGGTCACTGGGATTGTCTTGGACACTAGAACTGATTGGGACACTAGGACTGTACTGGACACTGGGACTGTGTTGGGCAACGGGACTATACTGAGTTACTGAGACTGTGTTGCACACCGGGACGGTACTGGGTCACTGGGACTGTGTTGGACACTGACACTGTACTGTGTCACTGGGACTGATTTGGGTACTGGGACTGTACTGGGTCACTGGGACTGTGCTAGACACCAACACTATACTGGATCACTGGGACTGTGTTGAGCACCAGGACTGTACTGGGTCACTGGGACGGTGTTGGATACTAGGACGGTATTTGACACCGGACCTTTACTGGGTCACTGGGACTGTGTTGGATACTGGGTCTGTACTGGGTCACTGGGTCTGTGCTGGACACCGGGACTGTACTTGGTCACTCGGAGTGTGTTGGGTCACTAAGACTATTGTGGACACCAACACTGTACTGGTTCACTGCGATTGTGTTGGACACCGGGACTGTACTAGGTCACTGGGGCAGTGTTGGACACCGGGACTGTTCTGAGTCACTGGGACTGTGTTGGATACTGCGACTTTACTGTGTCACTGGGACTATATTGGACACTAGGGCTGTATGGGACACCGGGACTGTTTTGGATTCCAGGACTGTACTGGGTCACTGGGATTGTGTTGGATACTAGGACTGTACTGGATCACTGGGACTGTGTCGGACACCGGGACAGTACTGTGCCAGTCGGACTGCGTTGGGTCACTGAGATTCTTGTGGACACCAACACTGTACTGGGTCACTGGGACTGTGTTGGACACTGGTATTGGACACTAGGAATGTATGGGACACCGGGACTGTGTTGGACTCCAGGATTGTACTGAGTCACTGGGACTGTGTTGGACCCTTGGGGATGTACTGGGGCAGTGGGACTGTGTTGGACAATGGGACGGTACTGGGTCACTGGGATTGTCTTGGACACTGGGACGGTACTGGGTCACTTGGATTGTGTTGGACACCGGGACTCTACTGGTTCACTGGAACTATGTTGGACAACGTGACCGAGCTGTGTCACTGGGACTGTGTTGGATACAGCGACTTTACTGTGTCACTGGGACTGTATTGGACACTAGGACTGTATGGGACACTGGGACTGTGTTGGATTCCAGGACTGTACTGGGTCACTGGGATTGTGTTGGATACCAGGACTGTACTGGATCACTGGGACTGTGTTGGACACCGGGACTGTACTGTGTCACTCGGTCTGTGTTGGGTCACTGAGATTATTGTGGACACCAACACTGTACTGGCTCACTGAGACTGTGTTGGACACCGCGACTGTACAGGATCACTGGGACTGTGTTGGACACCGGGACTGTAATGAGTCACTGGGACTGTGTTGGACACCGGGACTGTACTGGGTCACTGGGACTGTGTTGGACACCAGGACTGAATGGGATACCGGGACTGTGTTGGACTCCAGAATTGTACTGGGTCACTGAGACTGTGTTGGACCCTTGGGGATGTACTGGGGCAGTGGGACTGTGTTGGACAATGGGTCGGTACTGGGTCACTGGGATTGTCTTGGACACTGGGATGGTACTGGGTTACTGGGACTGTGTTGGACACCGAAACTCTACTGGGTCACTGGGACTGTGTTGGAAACTAGGACTGTACTGGACAACAGGACTGCACTGGATCACTGGGACTGTGTTGGACATCGGGACTGTACTGGCCAATCAGTTTGTTCTTGGTCACCGGGACTGTGCTGGACACCAGGACCGTGTGGGACACCGGGACTGTGTTGGACACCGCGATTGTACTGGGTCACTGGGACTGTATTGGACCCCGGGACTGTACTGGGTCACTGGGACTGTGTTGGGTAACTATGACTGTGTTGGACACTAGGACTGTACTGGGTCACTGGGACTGTGTTGGACACCGTCATTGTTCTGGGTCACTGGGACTGTATTGGACACTAGGACTGTATGGGACACCGGGACTGTGTTGGATTCCAGGACTGCACTGGGTCACTGGGATTGTGTTGGATACTAGGACTGTACTGGATCACTGGGACTGTGTTGGACACCGGGACTGTACTGGGTCACTGGGATTGTCTTGGACACTAGAACTGATTGGGACACTAGGACTGTACTGGACACTGGGACTGTGTTGGGCAACGGGACTATACTGAGTTACTGAGACTGTGTTGCACACCGGGACGGTACTGGGTCACTGGGACTGTGTTGGACACTGACACTGTACTGTGTCACTGGGACTGATTTGGGTACTGGGACTGTACTGGGTCACTGGGACTGTGCTAGACACCAACACTATACTGGATCACTGGGACTGTGTTGAGCACCAGGACTGTACTGGGTCACTGGGACGGTGTTGGATACTAGGACGGTATTTGACACCGGACCTTTACTGGGTCACTGGGACTGTGTTGGATACTGGGTCTGTACTGGGTCACTGGGTCTGTGCTGGACACCGGGACTGTACTTGGTCACTCGGAGTGTGTTGGGTCACTAAGACTATTGTGGACACCAACACTGTACTGGTTCACTGCGATTGTGTTGGACACCGGGACTGTACTAGGTCACTGGGGCAGTGTTGGACACCGGGACTGTTCTGAGTCACTGGGACTGTGTTGGATACTGCGACTTTACTGTGTCACTGGGACTATATTGGACACTAGGGCTGTATGGGACACCGGGACTGTTTTGGATTCCAGGACTGTACTGGGTCACTGGGATTGTGTTGGATACTAGGACTGTACTGGATCACTGGGACTGTGTCGGACACCGGGACAGTACTGTGCCAGTCGGACTGCGTTGGGTCACTGAGATTCTTGTGGACACCAACACTGTACTGGGTCACTGGGACTGTGTTGGACACTGGTATTGGACACTAGGAATGTATGGGACACCGGGACTGTGTTGGACTCCAGGATTGTACTGAGTCACTGGGACTGTGTTGGACCCTTGGGGATGTACTGGGGCAGTGGGACTGTGTTGGACAATGGGACGGTACTGGGTCACTGGGATTGTCTTGGACACTGGGACGGTACTGGGTCACTTGGATTGTGTTGGACACCGGGACTCTACTGGTTCACTGGAACTATGTTGGACAACGTGACCGAGCTGTGTCACTGGGACTGTGTTGGATACAGCGACTTTACTGTGTCACTGGGACTGTATTGGACACTAGGACTGTATGGGACACTGGGACTGTGTTGGATTCCAGGACTGTACTGGGTCACTGGGATTGTGTTGGATACCAGGACTGTACTGGATCACTGGGACTGTGTTGGACACCGGGACTGTACTGTGTCACTCGGTCTGTGTTGGGTCACTGAGATTATTGTGGACACCAACACTGTACTGGCTCACTGAGACTGTGTTGGACACCGCGACTGTACAGGATCACTGGGACTGTGTTGGACACCGGGACTGTAATGAGTCACTGGGACTGTGTTGGACACCGGGACTGTACTGGGTCACTGGGACTGTGTTGGACACCAGGACTGTACTGGGTGACTGGGACTGTGTTGGACCCTTGGGGATTTACTGGGCCAGTGGGACTGTGTTGGACAACGGGATGGTAATGGATCACTGGGATTGTGTTGGATACTGGGACTGTACTGAGTGACTCAGATTGTGTTGGACACCGGGACTGTACTGGGTAACTCGGACTGTGTTGGGTCACTGAGATTATTGTGGACACCAACACTGTACTGGGTCACTGGGACTGTCTCGGACAACGGGACTGTACTGAGTCACCTGGGACTGTGTTGGACAACGAGACGGTTCTGGGTGACTGTGATTGTATTGGATACTGGGACCGAACCGGGTCACTGGTACTGTGTTGGACACCAAGACTGTCCTAGGTCACTCGGAGTGTGTTGGGTCACTGAGATTATTGTGGACACCAACACTGTACTGGCTCACTGGGACTGGTTTGGACACCACGACTGTACTGGGTCACTGAGACTGTGTTGGACACCGGGACTGTACTGAGTCTCTGGGACTGTTTTCGACACTGTGACTGTACTGGGTCACTGGGACTGTGTTTGGTCACTGTGACTGTGTTGGACACTAGGAATGTACTGGACAACAGGACTGTACTGGGCCACTGGGTCTCTATTGGACCCTTGGGGATGTACTGGGGCAGTGGGCCTGTGTTGGACAACTGGACGATACTGGGTCACTGTGATTGTCTTGGACACCGGGACAGTACTGGGTCACTGGGACTGTGTTGGGTCACTGGGACTGTGTTGGACACTAGGAATGTACAGGACAACAGGACTGTACTGGGTCACTGGGACTGTGTTGGACACCGTGACTGTTCTGAGTCACTGGGACTGTATTGGACACTAGGACTGTATAGGACACCAGGACTGTGTTGGTCTCCCAGACTGTACTGGGGCACTGGGACTCTGTTGGACCCCTGGGGATTTACTGGGGCAGTGAGACTGTGTTGGGCAATGGGACGGTACTGGGTCACTGGGACTGTATTGGACACTAGGACCGTATGGGACACCGGGACTGTGTTGGTCACTTGGAGATGTACTGGGCCAGTGGGACTGTGTTAGACAACGGGACTGTACTGGGTCACTGGGATTGTCTTGGACACTGGGACGGTACTGGGTCACTGGGACTGTGTTGGACACAGGGACTGTACTGAGTCACTGGGACTGTGTTGGACTCCCGGACTGTACTGGGTCACTGGGACTCTGTTGGACCCCTGGGGATTTACTGGAGCAGTGGGACTGAGTTGGGCAACTGGACGGTACTCGGTCACTGGGATTCTATTGCACACTACTACTGTATGGGACACCGGGACTGTGTTGGATTCCAGGACTCTACTGAGTCACTGGGATTGTGTTGGGCACTGAGATTATTGTGGACACCAACACTGTACTGGGTCACTGGGACTGTGTTGGACGCAGGGACTGTACTGAGTCACTGGGGCTGTGTTGGACCCCGGGACTGTACTGGGTCACTGGGACTTTGTTGGGTAACTGTGACTGTGTTGGACACTCGGACTGTATGGGACACCGGGACTATGTTGGATTTCAGGACTCTACTGGGTCACTGGGATTGTGTTGGATACTGGGGCTGTACTGGGTCACTCGGACTGTGTTGGGCACTGAGATTATTGTGGACACCAACACTGTACTGGGTCAGTGGGACTGTGTTGGACACTACTGGGTCACTGGGACTGTGTTGGACAATGGGACTGTGCTGAATCACTGGGACTGTATTGGACACTAGGACTGTATGGGACACCGGGACTATATTGGATTCCAGGACTATACTGGGTCACTGGGATTGTGTTGGATACTGGGACTGTATTGAGTCACTGTGACTGTGTTGGACACTGGGATTGTACTGGGCCACTCGGACCGTGTAAGGTCACTGAGATTATTCTGGACACCAACCCTGTACTGGACAACAGGACTGTACTGGGTCACTGGGACTGTGTTGGACACCGGACTGTCCTGAGTCATTGGGACTGTGTTGGACACCAGGACTGTACTGGGTCACTGGGATTGTGTTGGATACTGGGACTGTATTGAGTCACTGTGACTGTGTTGGACACTGGGATTGTACTGGGCCACTCGGACCGTGTAAGGTCACTGAGATTATTCTGGACACCAACCCTGTACTGGACAACAGGACTGTACTGGGTCACTGGGACTGTGTTGGACACCGGACTGTCCTGAGTCATTGGGACTGTGTTGGACACCAGGACTGTACTGGGTCACTGGGACTATGTTGGAAACCGGGACAGTACTGGGTCACTGGGACTGTATTGGACACTATGGCTGTATTGGACACCGGGACTGTGTTGGATTCCAGGTCTGTATTGGGTCACTGGGATTGTGTTGGATACTGGGACTGTACTGGGTCACTGGGACTGTGTTGTACACCGGGACTCTACTGGATCACTCGGACTGTATTGGGTCACTGAGATTATTGTGGACACCGACACTGTACTGGGTCACTGGGACTGTACTGGACAACAGGACTGTACTGGGTCACTGGGACTGTGTTGGACACGGGGACTTTACTGGGTCACTGGGACTGCGTTGGACACTAGGACTGTACTGGACACTGAGTTTGTTCTGGGTCACTGGGACTGTGTTGGACACTCGGACTGTATGGGACACCGGGACTTTGTTGAATTCCAGGACTGTACTGGGTCACTGGGACTGTGTTGGACACCGGGACTGAACTGGGTCACCGGGACTGTGTTGGTTCACTGTGACTGTGTTGGACACTAGGACTGTTCTGGGTCACTGGGATTGTATTGGACACTAGGACTGTATGGGACACCGGGACTGTGTTGGATTCCAGGACTGTACTGGGTCACTGGGACTGTGTTGGACACCCAGACTGTACTGACACCAGGGCTGTACTGGGTAACTGGGACTGTGTTGGACACCGAGACTGTACTGGGTGACTGGGACCGTGTTGGACACCCGGACTGTACTGGACACTGAGTTTGTTCTGGATCACAGGGATTGTGTTGGATACTAGGAATGTATGGGACACCGGGATGGCGTTGGTCACCGGGTCTGTACTGAGTCACTGGGACTGTGCCGGTCCCTTGGGGATGTACTGGGGCAGTTGGACTGCGTTGGACAACGGGACGGTACTGGGTCACTGGGACTGTGTTGGACACAGGGACTGTACTGAGTCACTGGGACTGTGTTGGACACTGGGACTGTACTGGGTCACTGGGACTGTGTTGGGTCACTGTGACTGTGTTGGACACTAGGACTGTACTGGACAAAAGGACTGTACTGGGTCACTGGGACTGTGTTGGACACCGGGACTGTACTGGGTCACTGGGACTGTGTTGGGTCACTGTGACTGTGTTGGACACTAGGACTGTACTGGACAAAAGGACTGTACTGGGTCACTGGGACTGTGTTGGACACCGGGACTGTTCTGGGTCACTGGGGCTGTATTGGACACTAGGACTGTATGGGACACCGGGACTGTGTTAGAATCTAGGACTGTATTTGGTCAATGGGACTGTGTTGAACCCTTGGGGATTTACTGGGGCAGTGGGACTGTGTTGGACAACTGGACGTTACTGGGTCACTGGGATTGTGTTGGATATTGGGACTGTACTAGGTCACTGTGACTGTGTTGGACACTAGGACTGTACTGGACAAAAGGACTGTACTGGGTCACTGGGACTGTGTTGGACACTAGGACTGTATGGGACACTGGGACTGTGTTGGACTCCAGGACACTGGGACTGTGTTGGATACTGGGACTGTACTGGGTGACTGGGACTGTGTTGGGTCACTGAGGTTATTGTGGACACCAACACTGCACTGGGTCACTGGGACTGTCTTGGACAACAGGACTGTACTGAGTCACCTTAGACTGTGTTGGACACCGAGACTGCAGTAGGCCACTGAGACTGTATTGGACAACGAGACGGTACTGGGTCACCGTGATTCTATTGGACACCGGGACTGTACTGGGTCACTGGGACTCTGTTGGACTCTGGGACTGTACAGGGTCACTGGGACTATTTTGGACACCGGGACTGTACTGCAGCGGTCCCCAACCACCGGCCGCGGACCGGTGCCGGGCCGCAAAGCATGCGCTACCGGGCCACGAGGAAACGATATGATTTGGCGATAGGGGTCAGCTGCACCTTTTCTCATTCCCTGTCACGCACTGTTGAGCTTGAATGCATGTGAGGTTATTACGCACGCGTCATCCATGTCAGCGCGGGAAGGAGATCAACTCCTCGATCTTGCAAATGATGGTGGGCTGAAAAGCGTATTTGACATAACATCTCTGCTGGAATTCTGGATCAAAGTCAAGGCTAAATATCCTGAGATAGCCACGAAAGCACTGAAAACGTTGCTTCCCTTTCCAACGTATCTCTGCAATGAATGCAACGAAAACTAAATTGCGGAATAGACTGAACATAAGGAACCTCCTTCGAGTATGGCTGTCTCCCGTCACCCCTCGATAGCACCGTCTTGTTGCAGGAAAACAAGCCCAGGGCTCCCACTGGTTCAGCGATATTGGTGTGTTGCAATGATTTTATATGTTCATACGGGGAAAATATGTGCTGTGCGTTTAATATCCAAACATTACTTGAAATGTTATGATGCTATTGACTTATATAACCATATAACAATTACAGCACGGAAACAGGCCATCTCGGCCTTTCTAGTCCGTGCCGAACGCTACTCTCACCTAGTCCCACCGACCTGCACTCAGCCCATAACCCTCCATTCCTTTCCTGTCCATATACCTATCCAATTTTTCTTTAAATGATAATATCGAACCTGCCTCTACCACTTCTACTCGAAGTTCGTTCAACACTTACTTCAAGCTCACCTGATAATTGACTTATCGCTATATTCATGCGAGGAAAATATGCGCTGTGTGTTTAATATTAAATTCGTGAGATAAACCCTTTTAGAAACGAAATTGAGTGTATTAGCCGCCTATCACCTATATCACGTTCGTGATTAACACCACCCCCCCCCCGCCGAACAGAATCGCCAAAAACGATTTGTAGAAGAAAATAGGCACGTACACGCATGAGCAAATCACGCATGCGCACTAGTGTCCGCGCAAGGTTTCATGGCCATTGTAGTCTTTTTCGGGGATAAACACAACGTATTTGACTGCTACTTTTGTTCGTCGGCAACCCTATCAGCCCCCCCCCCCCACCCCGGTCGGCCGGTCCGCAAGAATATTGTCAATATGAAACCGGTCCGCAGTGCGAAAAAGGTTGGGGACCCCTGCTGTACTGGGTCGCTGGGACTGTGTTGGACACCGGGACTATACTGCGTCACTGGGTCTGTGTTGGACACCGAGACTGTACTGGATCACTGGGACTGTGTTGGACACCGAGACTGTACTGGATCACTGGGACTGTGTTGGACACCGGGCTGTACTGGGTCACTGAGACTGTGTTGGACAGCGAGACTTTACTGGGTCACTGGGACTTTGTTGGACACCGAGACTGTACTGGGTCACTGGGACTGTACTGGACACTAGGATTGTAGTGGGTCACTGGGACTGTATTGGACACCGGGACTATACTGGACACCGAGACTTTACTGGGTCACTGGGACTGTGTTGGACACCGAGACTGTACTGGGTCACTGGGACTGTACTGGACACTAGGATTGTAGTGGGTCACTGGGACTGTATTGGACACCGGGACTATACTGGACACCGAGACTGTACTGGGTCACTGGGACTTTGCTCGTTTTCCGTGACTGTGTTGGTCGATGGTCTGTTCCGATCGTGTTCCCGGGACTGTGTTGTGCTTTCTGCGCCTGCGTTGTTCCTCCGGTCGTCATGGAAACGTGGAGTCGCGATGCCGCGGGTGCGTCTTGGAACGCGGTGACGTTACCGGCAGAGGAGGAAGATGGCGCATTACCGGGTGAGGAGGCAGCGTTCGCGGCGACACCGGCAAAGGAAGGGATGAAGAGGGCTGAGGAGGGGTGTCAGGGGCGGGAGAGGGAGTGGTCAGGGGTAGGGGTGAGTGGGAGAGAGAGAGAGGAAGAGTGCTGAGGTGTCGGTGGTGGGATTGAGGCAGACGGTTGGGGTGGGATAGAGGGTTGGGGAGTGGTCAGAGTTGGGAGAGAGTGCTGGTCAGGGGTAGGAGAGGGCAAGATAAGGAAGGGGCTGTGGGGAGGTGGAATGGAGGGGCAATGTGGAGATGTGGTGGGGCAGGGAACAAGCAGAAGGGTGATGGGGTAGAGTGTGGACGGCAGAAGAGGAAAGAAGGGAGAGGAGGAGTGGAGAGGGTATAGGGACAAGTGGAAGGGGAGGAGGTAGGTGCTGAAGGAAGGGGTTGGATGGCAGGGAGTGAAATGGTTGTGGGTGTAACTGTATGTGAGATATGCATCCCTCATTATCATCACTAGGCTGGCGATTCTCGAAGAGAACAATTTCGAAGATATTTAGAAAAAAGCGGAGTGTTGGATGCACTTACTAAAGGTAAAAACTGAAGATAGTTTTAGATTGTCAGATACGTTGGTATGAGATGAAATTAACCAACATGAAATGGAAAATTGCCAGCAGGTGTTTTGTTTTTCGTAATTCTCAGCAAGTGTGTATTGAATGGTCAAAACATGGCTTGCTCGAGTTTGAGGAAATGGAGATGAGTAATTTTTTAAATGGAGGGATTTTGGGTATGAATCTAATAGAAAAATAAAAACAATTTTGCATCTTTGTTAAAAGTCAAACACACAAATGTGGGTCTTGGAGATGGTGCTTTTGATGAATGTAGCAGAATTATTGGTGAGCCAGCTTCCTCACCCTTGTCACAGAGAGCTATTCCTTTTAACATCTGGTTGTGAAGAAGAGAGATATCTGCAAAGGTGTTCTTACTTTCTCATCAGCATCCAAGATTGACAATATTACACAGCAGTCTATTTAATATATTATTAAGAAGTGTTAACATGCACCCATGTGGGCACGTGGCCAAGTGGTTAAGGCATTCGACTAGTGATCTGAAGGTCGTGAGTTCGAGCTCCAGCCAAGACAGCGTGTTGTGGCTTTGAGCAAGGTACTTAATCACACAGCACTCTGCGACGACACTGGTACCAAGCTGTATGGGTCCTAATGCCCTTCCCTTGGACAACATTGGTGTCGTGGTGAGGGGAGACTTGCAGCATGGGCAACTGCCGGTCTTCCATACAACCTTGCCCAGGCGTGCGCCCTGGAGAGTGAAGACTTTCCAGGCGCTGATCCATGGTCTCGCAAGACTAAGGATGCCTTTCTTTTAACACGCACCCAGGCCCCTTGTAACCTCTGAAGCCTGGAAGAGTCTGTGTTTCAGGATTTTGTGAAATTGCATTTGAAGCAGTTGCCCCTCCAATCTTGGCTGCATTTCAAGCGTGTAACACTATTGCAGCATCAGTTATAAGACTGACGTTTGATTGTCACCGTTGTCTAAGGAGTGTGTGTGTTCACCCAGTTACTACGTGGGTTTCCTAGAAGCTTTAGTTTCCCCCCACGTTCCAAAAATGTATAGTTAGAGCAGTGAGTCGTCATGCTGTGTGGGCACCGCAGGCATAGCCACACTTGCAGGCTGTACAGCACAATCCTCGCTGATTTGATTTAATCCAAACGATGCATTTCACTGTATGGTTCAATGTACATGTGACAAATAAAGCTTTGAGTAATTCTGTATACTGTACAGAGGGATAATAAATCAGCCATGATGGAATGGCAGAGCAGATTTGATGGGCTGAATGGCCTAATTCTGCTCTTATAGAACATAGCACAGAGCACATTACAGGCCTTCGACCCATTATGTTGTACTGACCATGTAACCTACTCTAGAAACTGCCGAGAATTTCCCTACCACAGAGTCCTCTATTTTTCTAAGCTCCATGTACCTGTCTGAGAGTCTCTTAAAAGACCCTATTGTACCCATCTCTACCACTGTCGCTGGCAGTGAATTCCACGCACCCACAACTCTGTGTAAAAACAAAACTTACCCCTAACATCCCCTTGCTACCTTTATCCAAGCACTTTAAAACTATTCCCCCTCATGTTAGCCATTTCAGCCCTGGAAAAAAAGCCTCAGGCTATCTACACAATCAATGCCTCTCATCTTCTTATACACCTCTATCAGGTCACCTCTCATCCTCCGTTGCTCCAAAGAGAAAAGGACAAGTTCACTCAACCTGTTCTCTTAAGGCACACTCTCCAATCGATGCAACATCCTTGTAAATCTCCTCTGCACTCTCTCTGTAGCATCCACATCCTTCCTGTAATGAGGTGACCAGAAATGAACACAGTACTCCGAGGGGGTTCAACTAAGGTCTAATATAGCTGTAACATTACCTCATGGCTGTTGAACTCAGTCCCACGGTTGATGAAGGCCAACACACTATACAACTTCTTAACAACACTGTCAGCCTGCACAGCAGCTTTGAGTGTCCTCTGGACACGAACTCCAACATCTCAGATCCTCCACATTGCTAAGAGTCTTACCATTAATATTATATTCTGTCTTTAAATTTGACCTACCAAAATGAACCACTTCACACTTATTTTGGTTGAACATCTGCCAATTCTCAGCACAGTTCTGCATCCTGTCAATGTTGCACTGTAACCTCTGACACCCTCCAAACTATCCACAACACCCCCAACTTTTGTGTCATCAGCAAATTTACTAACCCATCCTTCCACTTCCTCGTCCAGGTCATTTATAAAAATCACAAAGAGCAGGGGTCCTAGAACAATCTCTGCAGAACACCACTGGTCACTGACCTCCATGCAGAATATGAACCATCTACAACCACCCTTCGCTTTCTGTGGGCAAACCAATTCTGGATCTACAAAGCAAAGTCTCCTTGGATCCCATGCTTCCTTACTTTCTCAATGAGCCTTGCATGGGGAACCTTATCAAATGCCATACTGAAATCCATATATACTACATCCACTGCTCTACCTTCATCAATGTGTTTTGTTACATCCTCAAGGAATTCAATCAGGCTCATAAGGCACTACCTGCCCTTGACAAAGCCATGTTGACTATCCCTAATCAGATATAGAACATAGAATAGTACAGCACATTACAGGCCCTTCAGCCCACAATGTTGTGCCGACCCTCAAACCCTGCCTCCCATATAACCCCCCACCTTAAATTCCTCCGTATACCTGTCTAGTAGTCTCTTAAACTTCACTAGTGTATCTGCCTCCACCACTGACTCAGGCAGTGCATTCCACACACCAACCACTCTCTGAGTAAAAAACCTTCCTCTAATATCCCCCTTGAACTTCCCACCCCTTACCTTAAAGCCATGTCCTCTTGTATAGAGCAGTGGTGCCCTGGGGAAGAGGCACTGGCTGTCCACTCTATCTATTCCTCTTAATATCTTGTACACCTCTATCATGACTCCTCTCATCCTCCTCCTCTCCAAAGAGTAAAGCCCTAGCTCCCTTACTCTCTGATCATAATGCATACTTTCTAAACCAGGCAGCATCCTGGTAAATCTCCTCTGTACCCTTTCCAATGCTTCCACATCCTTCCTATAGTGAGGTGACCAGAACTGGACACAGTACTCCAAGACAGGTAGCATCTCTAGGAAGAGGTACAGTCGACATTTCAGGCTGAGACCCTTCATCAGGACTAACTGAAAGAAAAGCTAGTAAGAGATTTGAAAGTGGGAGGGGGAAGGGGAGATCGGAAATGATAGGAGAAGACAGGAGGAGGAGGGATGGAGCCAAGAGCTGAACAGTTGATTGGCAAAAGGGATATGAGGGGATCATGGGACAGGAGGCCTAGGGAGACAAATTGAGAGGCTTGAAAATGAATCCTAAAGCCAACTGGAGTAAGTTGGCGACGGAGACACGTACCAAGAAAGGATATATGGCTGTGATAGGGAATTTAAAAACGCAAACACGAGGAAATTGGCAAATGATGGAATTTCAAGCAACACACTTAGAAGTTGCTGGTGAACACAGCAGGAATTCACTACTGCGAAGCCTCTTCTGGTGATGCCTACACTGAAAAAGTTTAAATCTTCTCTTCGATGGGAGTTCAGTGAAACCATCTCTCACTGCTCCCCATCTGTAATTTCTTTGGCTCTTCAACTTTTCGACCACATTTTGACTCAGACTCGCTATCACAGTATATATACCATATATCCTTTCTTGGAACGTGTCTCTGCCACCAACTTACTCCAGTTGGCTTTAGGATTCATTTTCGAGCCTCTCAATTTGGCTCCCTAGGCCTCCTGTCCCACGAGCCCCTCATATCCCTTTTGCCAATCAATTGTCCAGCTCTTGACTCCATCCCTCCCCCTCTTGTCTTCTCCTATCATTTTGGATCTCCTCCTCCCCCTCCCACTTTCAAATCTCTTACTAGCTTTTCTTTCAGTTAGTCCTGACAAAGGGTCTTGGCCCAAAATGTCAACTGTACCTCTTCCTAGAGATGCTGCCTGACCTGCTGCGTTCACCAGCAACTTTTAAGTGTGTTAAACATAGAAAATAAGTGCAGGAGTAGGCCATTTGGCCCTTCGAGCCTGCACCGCCATTCAGTATGATTATGGCTGATCATCCAACTCAGAACCCTGTACCAGCCTTCCCTCCATACCCCTTGATCCCTTTAGCCACAAGGGCCATATCTAACTCCCTCTTAAATATAGCCAATGAACTGGCCTCAACTTTTTCCTGTGGCAGAGAATTCCACAGATTCACCACTCTCTGTGTGAAGAAGTTTTTCCTAATCTCGGTCCTAAAAGGCTTCCCCTTTATCCTCAAACTGTGACCCCTCGTTCTGGACTTCCCCAACATTGGGAACAATCTTCCTGCATCTAGCCTGTCCAATCCCTTTAGGATTTTATACGTTTCAATAAGATCCCCCCTCAATCTTCTAAATTCCAACGAGTACAAGCCCAGTTCATCCAGTCTTTCATCATATGAAAGTCCTGCCATCCCAGGAATCAATCTCGTGAACCTTCTTTGTACTCCCTCTATGGCAAGGATAACTTTCCTCAGATTAGGGGACCAAAACTGCACACAATACTCCAGGTGTGATCTCACCAAGGCCTTGTACAACTGCAGTAGTACCTCCCTGCTCCTGTACTTGAATCCTCTTGCTATGAATGCCAGCATACCATTCGCCTTTTTCACCGCCTGCTGTACCTGCATGCCCACTTTTAATGACTGGTGTATAATGACACCCAGGTCTCGTTGCACCTCCCCTTTTCCTAATCGGCGACCATTCAGATAATAATCTGTTTTCCTGTTTTTGCCACCAAAGTGGATAACCTCACATTTATCCACATTAAATTGCATCTGCCATGAATTTGCCCACTCACCTAACCTATCCGAGTCACCCTGCATCCTCTTAGCATCCTCCTCACAGCTGAAATTTCAGCATCTGCAGATTTCCTCGTGTTTGCACAGTACTGCAAGTGTGGCCTAACCAGAGTTTCATAGAGCTGCATCATTACATCGCAACTCTTAAACTCTGTCCCTCGACTTATGAAAGCTAACACCCCATAAGCTTTCTTAAGTACCCTATCTACCTGTGAGGCAACTTTCAGGGATCTGTGGACATGTACCCGCTGATCCCTCTGCTCCTCCACACTTACCAAGTATCCTGCCATATACTTTGTACTCTGCCTTGGAGTTTGTCCTTCCAAAGTGTACCACCTCACACTTCTCCAGGTTGAACTCCATCTGCCACTTCTCAGCCCACTTCTGCATCCTATCAATGTCTCTCTGCAATCTTCGACAATCTACACTATCCACAACACCACCAACCTTTGTGTCGTCTGCAAACTTGCCAACCCACCCTTCTACCCCCACATCCAGGCCGTTAATAAAAATCACGAAAAGTAGAACAGATCCTTGTGGGACACCACTAGTCACAACCCTCCAATCCGAATGTACTCCCTCCACCACGACCCTCTGCCTTCTGCAGGCAAGCCAATTCTGAATCCACCTGGCCAAACTTCCTTGGATTCCATGCCTTCTGACTTTCTGAATAAGCCTACCGTGTAGAACCTTGTCAAGTGCCTTACTAAAATCCATGTAGATCACATCCACTGCACTACCTGACACGATCTGCCCTTCACAAAGCCATGCTGACTGGCCCTGATCAGACCATGATTCTCTAAATGCCCGCAGATCCTATCTCTAAGAATCTTTTACAACCGCTTTCCCACCACAGACGTAAGGTTCACTGGTCGTTAATTACCCGGACTATCCCTACTACCTTTTTTGAACAAGGGGACAACTTTTGCTTCCCTCCAATCCTCCGGTACCATTCCCGTGGACAATGAGGACATAAAGATCCTAGCCAGAGGCTCAGCAATATCTTCCCCCGTCTCTCCAAGTGCTCATAAATCCTGCTTCTCAGGATCTTCAACAACTTGCCCACCACTGAAGTAAGACTCACTGGTCTATAATTTCCTGGGTTATTTCTACTCCCTTTCTTGAACAAGGGAACAACATTTGCAACCCTCCCCTCCCCCCCCCCACCCCCAATCCTGTGGTACATCTTCCATCCCTATTGATGATGCAAAAATCACCAGAGGCTCAGCAATCTCCTGCCTTGCTGGTCCTGGCGACTTATCTAATTTAATGCTTTTCAAAAGCTCCAGCACATCCTTTTTCTTAATGTCTATATTTCTTGTGTCTTATGATCTTATTTACTTTATTAGAAAAGAAATCAGTTCTTAGTGATGTCATTTAATGTATTTGTTGCTTCAGCCTTTGAGCAAAATATACAAAATGGAATATGCTTTATTTTTCAGTGCTGGTTGCTCTCTACGAGGAGCCGGAGAAGCCTAATAATGCAATGGAGTATCCTTTATCCCAGACCTTTCAGGCAACATTAAGTAGAGTTTAACTACAAGCAGTGTTTGTTTGAATCCAGTTCCCTGTCCACAGTAATGGGGCTTTGTTTCCACCATCTTTAGAGAGAATTTGTGCTTTGCACCCTATCTGTTCTCTACATGAAGGGGCTGTCTGTCCAAAGAATAAATCAAGGAAGGTAGTGCACCCGTGGCTGACAAGGGAAATTAGGGATAGTATCAATTCCAAAGAAGAAGCATACAAATTAGCCAGAAAAAGTGGCTCACCTGAGGACTGGGAGAAATTCAGAGTTCAGCAGAGGAGGACAAAGGGCTTAATTAGGAAGGGGAAAAAAGATTATGAGAGAAAACTGGCAGGGAACATAAAAACTGACAGTAAAAGCTGTGAAAAGAAAAAGATTGGTTAAGACAAATATAGGTCCCCTACAGACAGAAACAGGTGAATTGATTATGGCGAGCAAGAACATGGCAGACCAATTGAATAACTACTTTGGTTCTGTCTTCACTAAGGAGGACATAAATAATCTTCCAGAAATAGTAGGGGACAGAGGGTCCAGTGAGATGGAGGAACTGAGGGAAATACATGTTAGTAGGGAAGTGGTGTTCAGTAAATTGAAGGGATTAAAGGCAGATAAAATCCCAGGGTCACATGGTCTGCATCCCAGAGTGCTTAAGGAAGTAGCCCAAGAAATAGTGGATGCATTAGTGATAATTTTTCAAAACTCGTTAGATTCTGGACTAGTTCCTGAGGATTGGAGGGTGGCTAATGTAACCCCACTTTTTAAAAAATGGCAGGCAGTGACTAGTGGGGTACCGCAAGGCTCAGTGCTGGGACCCCAGTTGTTTACAATATATATTAATGACTTGGATGAGGGAATTAAATGCAGCATCTCCAAGTTTGCGGATGACACGAAGCTGGACGGCAGTGTTAGCTGTGAGGAGGATGCTAAGAGGATGCAGGGTGACTTGGATAGGTTAGGTGAGTGGGCAAATTCATGGCAGATGCAATTTAATGTGGATAAATGTGAGGTTATCCACTTTGGTGGCAAAAACAGGAAAACAGATTATTATCTGAATGGTCGCCGATTAGGAAAAGGGGAGGTGCAACGAGACCTGGGTGTCATTATACACCAGTCATTAAAAGTGGGCATGCAGGTACAGCAGGCGGTGAAAAAGGTGAATGGTATGCTGGCATTCATAGCAAGAGGATACGAGTACAGGAGCAGGGAGGTACTACTGCAGTTGTACAAGGCCTTGGTGAGACCACACCTGGAGTATTGTGTGCAGTTTTGGTCCCCTAATCTGAGGAAAGATATCCTTGCCATAGAGGGAGTACAAAGAAGGTTCACCAGATTGATTCCTGGGATGGCAGGACTTTCATATCATGAAAGACTGGATCGACTAGGCTGATACTCGTTGGAATTTGGAAGATTGAGGGGGGATCTTATTGAACCGTATAAAATCCTAAAGGGATTGGACAGGCTAGATGCAGGAAGATTGTTCCCGATGTTGGGGAAGTCCAGAATGAGGGGTCACAGTTTGAGGATAAAGGGGAAGCCTTTTAGGACCGAGATGAGGAAAAACTTCTTCACACAGACAGTGGTGAATCTGTGGAATTCTCTGCCACAGGAAACAGTTGAGGCCAGTTCATTGGCTATATTTAAGAGGGAGTTAGATATGGCCCTTGTGGTTAAAGGGATCAGGGGGTATGGAGGGAAGGCTGGTACAGGGTTCTGAGTTGGATGATCAGCCATGATCATACTGAATGGCGGTGCAGGCTTGAAGGGCCGAATGGCCTACTGCACCTATTTTCTATCTCCTTTTTTCAAAAAAAAGAGCAATGTTTCCCTAATGCACTCCATGTACAAAGGGGTTTTCTCCTCAATCTCCTGCTTGTAGAAAAGGCAGTGATTTCCTTAATTTTGTCGTCTTGCTTATTGTGTTTTGATTTTTTTATCTTCAGTTTTTCTCTTTTTCTATAATTCATGCAGGTGAACTGATTATGATTAGTAACGTACAGAAGCATTTTTACATTTTGTATACAGAATAAGTATATTTTCATATTCTATTAGTACTGACTTGCAATATTAGATTAGCTCACTCATTAGGTTACTGAGTCTACCAAACAAGCAATTTCACACATCATGCAGGTGGGATGCTGTTACAGTTTCATTGTATTAATAGGTGCGTTGTGCATTTCCTTAACTTGTTAGTTTTTTGAAACAGCATTTAGGATCAGCAGGCCCCGAGACTGCAGACGTGGAAACACTGCGACTTGAAGTGACAGAACTGAGACAGAAATATGAGGCCCTACTGGAGGAAAATAAGGAATTAAAAGCCAAGGTAATACCTGTCATTATATGGCATCCCTTGAAATGATTCTGTATAATAATACGTCCACTTACCTTACCCCATTTCCTGGACGTACTTCAATACGTTTCCTTCCGTGTTGGACTGGAAATACAATGATTCTTAAAGATTGCCTGCCAATGTATTATTTCCTTCATTATCCTTAGGACAGTACTGGCTTTCCCCATCCATGGATGCTGCTTGACCCAGCGGGTTCCTCATACAGTTGCTGGTATTCCAGAGCAAAACATAAATGCTGGAGGATCTCAGTAGATCAGATGGCATCTCTGGAGAGGAATGAATAGTTGACTTTTCAGATCGAGACTCTTCATCAGGACTGGGTTTCATCAGAGACCTAACAAAAGGTCCTGGACAGCAATGTTGACTGTTTATTCGTTTACATAGATGCTGTTTGACTTGCTGAGTTTCTCCTGCATTTTGTGTGTGTTCCTCTGAGTACCTCCAGCTTTTTGTGTGTAGTTCCAGATATACGGCATCTGTAGTCTCTTCTTTCTATTGTCATTTCTACCTGGGTAGAAATTGCAGATAGAATAATGATATTCCGGCCTGTTTGGTCAGTTCCATGTTTAGCTGGAGCCTTGTCTCAATGCAGTACTGGATCATTGTCATATGAGAAGGACCTCTTCCCCTGCCAACCCTCCAGCCACATATTTATCCCTGTTCCTTTGCCAATTTTCACATGGTTTGGACCATAGTCTGGAGATAATTATCCTTGCTTTCAAATCTACCTCCTATTTCCTAAAGCATTCACACTAATACTCCTGACTGAAAATGAATTAAATCTCAGAACATCTGAGTATGAGGTCTCAGTTGGTCAGAGTTGACCATGAATATTGCATGCTAGCTGTCTAGATACACAAGCCTAGGTAATACAATATGGAGAGCAAGCTCCCCCTCTCCACGCAACTGGTGAACCCAAAGGAACGGCAGAGACTAACACAGTTTGGTACCAGCAGTGTCGCAGGAGTTGCCAGTCAGCATTGAACACAATGTTGGACTGCCTTAGGGACTCCAGCTCTGGATGTTTCCCTCTGGGTTTACTCGCAAAACCTTCTCCATGAGTGGGTATAGCCACAAGGCAGCAGAGGTTTGAGATCAGAGTTTTCCTTCTCCTAGATGAGCTGCCAGCCATGGCTGATGAGCCCCATCTGCCCAAAGTGATTGGTTTTAATGTGCCAGAAACCTGCTTATGCCTCTCCTGTCAGTAGAAACTGTTCTGCTGGGCTTAGTAGCTAAGCCACACATGAATTCCGGGAGCTAGACTTGGTTGTCAGAGGCTATTTGAGGTGCACACCATTGGGAGCATTTAATAGGTAGTGGGAGCTTGTCCCCATTACCACCCCCAACCAGCTATAACAACCTTGAGGATCAATCTCAAAACAATACATGCAATAACCACAATAAAATTATGAGTTTAATTCGCTGGAGGTATTTACTGTTGGTAAGGTCAGCACTGGTGCCTTTCTTGAATGCATTTGAGAAGGTAGAGGAATACTGCACATGGAATTTGACAGTTTGATTTCAAAATACCTTTACAGTGACACAAATTTAATTTTAAATGAAGTACATAAGTCCCTTCATAACTGTATCTTTTACATCCTCTGTAACTTTCTCCAACCATGCAACCCTGCATATATACTGTAAAGACTATGGGAGATAGCAGGACATAGGGATGGTTGTGGACTGTTGCAAACAAGGGTTATTCCCTCACCACCACCACCACCACCACCACCACCCGCAGTCTCTTTTCCTTCCTTCACTACAGTAAGTAATGTATAGGCCACACTGACTGCAGTAGCATATCGACAGCAAAGTTCCAAACATTCATTGCCTGGATGTCACCAAGAGGCAAATCAACAATGTGAATTAAATTTACATTTAAAGTTTTTAATAATTCTAAATACATACATTTATTAATTTAAACAATTCTAAATAAAACACAAATTTTTATTTAGTAATTTGTCAACGTTTGAAGAACATTTATTATTAAAGTATATATACTCTATACAACTCTGAGATTCATCTCTGAACAGGCAGCCACATAACAGAGAGTCACAAGAGAACCCACTTTAAAAAGAACAGTCAAACACGGTGGGTTTTTTTTCCCTCTGCACATTTCAGAATCAGCTTTATTATCACCGGCATGTGACGTGAAATTTGTTAACTTAGCAGCAGTAGTTCAATGCAATACAATCGACCTTCACTAATCCAACTACCTGTAATCCAGTTCCTTCGATAATCCGGCACTGATTATGCTTAATGTGATCCTTCTGTAATTTGGCATTTTCACTCATCCAGCACTCCTCAGGTCCCAATGGTGCTGGATTAGTGAAGGTGACCTGTACATAATCTAGCAGAGAGATAAATAATAATAATAAATAAAATAAAGCATAATAAATAAACAAGTAAATCAATTACGCAACACACATAAAAGTTGCTGGTGAACGCAGCAGGCCAGGCAGCATCTGTAGGAAGAGGTGCAGTCGACGTTTCAGGCCGAGACCCTTCGTCAGGACTAACTGAAGGAAGAGTGAGTAAGGGATTTGAAAGTTGGAGGGGGAGAAGATCCTGACGAAGGGTCTCGGCCTGAAATGTCGACTGCACCTCTTCCTAGAGATGCTGCCTGGCCTGCTGTGTTCACCAGCAACTTTTATGTGTGTTGCTTGAATTTCCAGCATCTGCAGTATTCCTGTTGTTTGCGTTTTTAAAAATCAATTACGTATATTGAATAGATTTTTTTTAATGTGCAAAAACAGAAATACTAAATATTTTTTTAAGAAGTGAAGTAGTGTCCAAGGGTTCAATGTCCATTTAGGAATCAGATGGCAGAGGGGAAGAAGTTGTTCCTGAATCGCTGAGTGTGTGCCTTCTACCTGATGGTAACAGCGAGAAAAGGGCATGCCCTGTGTGCTGGAGGTCCTTAATAATGGACCCTGCCTTTCTGAGACACCGCTCCCTAAAGATGTCCTGGGTACTTTGTAGGCTAGTGTCCAAGATGGAGCTGACTAGATCTACAACCCCCTGCAGCTTCTTTCCGTCCTGTGCAGTAGCCTCGCCATACCAGACAGTGTTGCAGCCTGTCAGAATGCTCTCCACGGTACAACTATAGAAGTTTTTGACTGTATTTGTTGACATGCCAAATCTCTTCAAACTCCTAATAAAGTACAGCCACTGTCTTGCCTTCTTTATAATTACATTGATATGTTGGGACCAGGTTAGATCCTCAGATCTTGACACCCAGGAACTTGAAGCTGCTCACTCTCTCCACTTCTGATCCTTCTGTGAGGATTGGTATGTGTACCTTTGTCTTACCCTTCCTGAAGTCCACAATCAGCTCTTTCGTCTTACTGACGTTGAGTGCCAGGTTGTTGCTGCGGCACCACTCCACTAGTTGGCATATCTCACTCCTGTACGCCCTCTCATCACCACCTGAAATTCTACCAACAATGGTTGTATCATCAGCAAATTTATAGGTGGTATTTGAGCTATACCTAGCAACACAGTCATGTGTATACAGAGAGTAGAGCAGTGGGCTAAGCACACACCCCTGAGGTGTGCCATTGTTGATCGTCAGCAAGGAGTATTTGTTATCACCAATCCACACAGTCTGTGGTCTTCTAGTTAGGAGGTCAAGGATCCAATTGCAGAGGGAGGTACAGAGGCCCAGGTTCTGCAACTTCTCAATCAGGATTATGGGAATGATGGTATTAAATGCTGAGCTATAGTTGACGACAGCATCCTGATATAGGTGTTTGTGTTGTCCAGGTGGTCCAAAGCCGTGTGGAGAGCCACTGAGATTGTGTCTGCTGTTGACCTTTGTGGCGATAGACAAATTGCAATGGGTCCAGGTTCTTCTGAGGCAGGAGTTCAGTCTAGTCATGACCAACCTCTCAAAGTATTTCATCACTGTTGATGTGAGTGCTACCCAGCAATAGTCATTAAGGCAGCCCACATTATTCTTCTTAGGTACTGGTATAATTGTTGCCTTTTTTGAAACAAGTGGGAACTTCTGCCCGTAGCAGTGAGAGGTTGAAAATGTCCTTGAATATTCCCGCTAGCTGGTTGGCACAGGTTTTCAGAGTCTTACCAAGTACTCCATCAGGACCTTCCGCCTTGTGAGGGTTCACTCTCTTTAAAGACATTCTAACACCGGCCTCTGAGACGGAGATCACAGGGTCATCAGGTGCAGCAGGGATCGTCACAGCTGTAGTTGTGTTCTCCCTTTCAAAGCGTGCACAGAAAGCGTTGAGTTCATCTGGTAGTGAAGCATTGCTGCCATTTATACTATTGGGTTTTGCTTTGTAGGAAGTCTTGTTGACCCTGCCAGAGTTGCCGTGCATCTGATATTGCCTCCAACTCATTCGAAATTGTCTCTTCACCCTTGAAATAGCCCTCTGCAAATCATACCTGGTTTTCTGGTACAGCCCTGGGTTGCCAGACTTGAATGCTATAGATCTAGCCTTCAGCCGACGACGTACCTCCTGGTTCATCCACGGCTTTTGGTTTGGGAATGTACAGTAAGTCTTTGTAGACACACACTCATCCACACAGGTTTTAATGAAGTCGGTAACAACTGCAGCATACTCATCCAGATTCAAAGATGAATCCCTGACTACAGACCAGTCCACCGATTCAAAACAGGGTAGACGCTCCTGTGCTACCCTTTGCACATTTGGCGAGTGATGGTCTTTTATTTTATGGGTTCTCTTGTGTTTCTTTGTTTTGTGACTCCTGTAAGGAGGTGAATCTCACGGTTGTATAATGTATGCATTCTTTGGTAATAAATGTACTTTGAACTTTGTGTTCTTTTTGTAGCATTATCTTATTTTACAGGGTATCTGGGGAGAGGTTTGGCTGACCTTAATCTATCTTACAAGGAGCATTGCAGAGATTCCAGGTTTATCACCGGATAACTGATAATATAGCTCTGTTGCAGAAATCAGCTGTGGAAATATTTGGCAATGCACTAATTAGTTTCATTTTGTTACCCACAGCTTGCACAGTTCGAGTCCCCCAAAGAGGAAGGGCAACCTGAATAAGTCAAATCTGTCTGTATCATTAGAAAATGGATGAAAGGAGTCTGAGAGAGCACCTGAAAAATTGTATTAAATTTGGAGCATTGATGTATACAGTGGATGGCAGCCAGTCTTTCAGGTTACACATAGCAAATATATCAGCACTTTCAGCTGACTCTTCTCAGTGATGCTTGTTGGCTTTTGTGAGCAGAATTTTGGTCTAAATGCAATAGTGGGACAAAATAAATTACAATTAACTTAAATGCACCATTAAACCCTACATAAGGAGTTAGATTCTGAAGTGACCGTTAAATGCAAGATAAATTTCACACACTTTCATGACTGCTTTAATCTTTACGTTTGGCAGTTTGTCGCCAGACCGACAATAGAATAGCTTTCTCTTTGAGCAACTAAGTTTGTTGAACGGTGCTTTTGCAATCTAGAGGAAAGCTGTAATGAGCAGGTTAAGATGTTTAATTTGTTATGTTTCCTGTTAGATTGTGAACAGGGGAGTGGTGGACCAAAGCAGGTTACCAATTATTTGAAATAGCATTTGGCCAATAAATTCTGTTCAAAAACAAAATGAACAAGTATCACCATTGTCCCGGACTTCAAGGAAGTCAAATCTGAATACAATACTCATATTGGAAGATTTCTTGTTAATCAGCGGTCTGGATTAGAGTTTGCAGCTGGTGAATAGATGCCTTTGAGCAATGAGTCAAGAGTAGCCCATCAAGAACCACGTACAAACATTTGCCTTTATCTGAAGAAAACAAAACATTGGCTGATTTTACAGATTCTTCCACTATTTCTAGCTGTACAGGAGTCCAACTTTCCCTTTTGATATTTACTCATAAACTTTGTTTGCACATCATTGTTCTGTTTATCCTTAAACGTACAGCAGTGACCCAAAGGTAAGTTTTTGTTCCAAAATGACAGATGATGATTGGAAATAACAGCACAGAATGAGACCACCCTCTTTATGTAACTGTGCTACCTTGTCATTTGGAATTGGCCAACTCAGCCACTCAGTCCTTTCTCCATTCATTGCCTCTGGCTAGTTGGGTGAGTTACAGTGGTGCTGTCTGAAATTTCCAATAATAATTATTCAATCCCCCTATTTACAGATTGGATATATATTTCTATCTTAACTCTCTCAGCATTGTTTTTCTCTGCAATGTCTTTTGACTCTCAGATACATTTATTTTGCTGCCATGTCTTTTTTTCTTTGGGATTTGAATATTGCTGTAAAAGCCAGCATTTATTACCCACCATTAACTTTTAGACAGAACTATGGTTGGGACCATGGCCTGGACACAACTGCACTACAAAATATGATGGTATATCCTAGTAAGAAAATTTGGAAATCCTCTAATTAAATTTTATCTGTATTTGCCATACTTATCCAGAAATTTCTGAAGAAAACAATTTAAATGTGCATGCTTTCTAAGCAGTATCCATGTGGGGCACAGTGGGCCATTTAATAGTATCCAATAATATGATTACTTCAGTTAAAATTGAATGACCACTTAAAAAGTCAATCAGCTAAAATATCACCAGCATGTGTTGTGAAGTTGTTAACTTTACAGCAGCAGTACAATGAAATACATGATAAACATAGAGAAAAAATTGACTTACAGTAAATGCGTCTTTTAAATAGTTAAGCTAAAATAAATACTGCAGCAATAAAGTAGTGAGGTAGTGTTCATGGGTTCAATACCCATTTAGGAATCGGATGACGGGGGAAGAAGCTGTTCCTGAATTACTGAGAAGCCTTCAGGCTTCTGTACCTCCTACCTTTCAGTAACAATCAGAAGAGGGTATATCCTGGTTGGTGGGGGGTCCTTCTGAGGCACCACGCCTTGAAGGTATTTTGGATACTACAGAGGCTAGTACCCATGACGGAGATGACTAATCTTACAAGTTTCTGCAACTTACTTCAATCTTGGTCAGTATCTCTTCTCCCCCCACCACCCCCATACCAGGCGGTGAAGCGGCCTGTAAGAATGCTCTCCATGGTACATTTGTAGGAGTTTTCAAGTGTTTTAGTTGACAAACCAAATCTCCTCAAACTCCTAATGAAATATAGCTCCTGCCTTGTCTTCTTTATAGCTGTATCAATATGTTAAATCCAGATTAGCTCCTCATAGATATTGACAACCAGGAACTTGAAACTACTCACTCTCTCCATTTCTGATCTCTCTATGAAGATTGGTATGTTTTTCCTCACCTTACCCTTCCTGAAGTCCACAATCAGCTCTTTGGTCTTGCTAACATTGAGTGCAAGGTTGTTGCTATGACACCACCCAACTAACTGGTATATCTCACTCCTGCATCTCCTCTAGTCACCATCTGAAATTCTGCCAACAATAGTTGTATTTTTAGATGGCATTTGAGCTATGCCTCGCCACACAGTCGTGGGTGCAGAGGGAGTAGAACAGTGGGCTAAGCACACACCCCTGAGGTGCGCCAATGTTGATTGTCAGTGAGGTGGTAATGTTATTTCCAATCCACGTAGATTGTGGTCTGTCGGTTAGGAAGTCTAGGATCAAGTCGCAGAAGAAGATACAGAGGCCCAGGTTCTGTAGCTGTTCAATCAGAACTGTAGGAATAATGGTGTTAAATGCTGAGCTATAGTCAATAAACAGCATCCTGACTCAAGTACTTACATTGTCCAGGTGATCCAAGGCCATGTGGAAACATTGAGATCGTGTCTACTGTAGGTCTATAGTGGCAATAGGCTAATTGCAGTGGGTCCAGGTCCTTGCTGAGTTAAGTGTTGATTCCAGCCATGACCAGCCTCTCAAAGCATTTCATCATCGTAGATGTGAGTGCTACTGGATGACAGTCATTAAGGCAACTCTTGGACACTGGTATTATTGTTGCCCTTTTGAAATGGGGGAATTGAAAGTGTCTTTGAATACCCCTGCCAGTTGGTTGATGCAGGTTTTCAGAGCTTTACCAGGTACTCCATCAAGCCCTGCTGCCTTCCGAGGGTTAAACCTTCTGAAAGACAGCCTGACGTCGGCCTTCGAGACAGAGGTCACAGGGTCACTGAATGCTGCAGTGATCCTTATAGCTGTGGTTCTATTCCCATTTTCAAAGCAAGCATAAAAGGCATTGAGCTCATCTGGTAGTGAAGCATCACTGCCATTCATGATGTTGGATTTGAAGTTCTTAGGATTATTAGTGGAAGTAAACAATTACCTAATTTGGGTGCAAGTGTAAAGCATTAATAGTGTGTGAAAAACAGTATAGGTAAAAAGGAAGAAATTGTAGTTAATATTGTTTTGTATGTTAGCTATAAACAGGAAAAATTATCAGCAAAGACTTAGTCACACGAGCTACCAACACAAAACTGTTCTTTTACATCGCCACCCAAAATCAAAAGTTACTGAACAACTCAATTACCTAATTAAGTGATGCACTTATTTGGAGAATGGGCTGGATTGACAATCCAGGTTATTTTTGTTGACTATTTAGTCAAAAACACTGAAAATTGCTTGCTGTTTTCATTCCAATAGTGCTCCAATGTTGGAATTCAGTCATAGAGAGCCAATTGTCTGCCGTTTCCAGCAGTTACAATTGGAAATTGTATTTCTTGAGAAGTTGACAGATTTGTTGTCAACTCAAACTGAGTGGAATGGCAATGTCCTGACTAACCAGGAGCTGCATTTGTTAGATTTGTTCTAATTAAGTACAAATCTCTGCACATGGGAATTGCAAGCAGCTCACTGAGGCTATATACTGTGCACCATTTCTAAGTAAAGGTTTTGTTTGCTGAACCCCCTTACATTGTTTTGTTTGTTGATTGGAGGTGTAGCTGAATATTGGCTATAAAAAAATGACTGTGTTCCAAGCACACTAAATTTGAAGAAACCACGTCTTTTTTTCCAGTTGACAACATTCCAGCCAAATCATGAGTTTAAGTATTTATTTCATGTGTGCACGAGACCGACGCCACAAAGCTGTGTATGCATCTGTTCTAACAACTGCCATTCCATGTCCAACCTGCAACCGCCTGTGTGCTTCGGCCTCCGAAGCCACATGCGTATCCAGATGACTGCACAATGTTTAGTCTTCCTCGGACCCCGAGAGACAACCACCACCATGAGTACATATCTTTTATTTTCTACCAACTATATTAATAGCTGTCAATTTAACATGAAAACTCCCCAACCCCTCCAAACAACTTAGCCTGCAATAGAGAGATCTATAATTGGCTGTTTGCTCTGACACGGAGAGCTTAGTTACCTGATAGCGTGGGAAGCAACTTTAGGGGAACCAATTCCTTGGGTGGGTACAAAATAGCATTAGTTGTAGTATTGGGAGGTTAACAGCCTTAACCCAGTGTCCGTATAAATATTTATTTTTAATAATACCAGGTACTGTACCTGTACAGTTCCTGCTATTTGCTGTGCACAAATTAGCTGCTCCCGTTCTTGCATATGAAAAAAATACAAGTTATGCATGCGATTTCCGTAGCGTAAATGGTGACTTGCTGTGATCGGCATTAAAACACGGTGTCCATGCGCGGTTAGCTGAATGTTTAAATGAAAAGGTGAATATCAGCTGTCCCTGTGATGGGTCAGCTCCAACCCGGAACATTCCATCGGACCGTGTTCGCATGGGAAACGGACCTGGTTTCTCACCCGGAGTGGTAGCTAAGGTGCGGTTCGTTCCGGTGACGGGCCGGATGTCTGCGTGTTGTGCTGGTAGGGAGATGGCGAGTTCGGGCTCTGCGGCGCCTGGGGCGGACAGAGGTCCCGGCCCTGGTCGCTCCTCCGGAGAGAACGCTAGCCAAGACAGTACGTTCGAGTGCAACATCTGTCTGGACACGGCCAAGGACGCAGTGATCAGTCTCTGCGGTCACCTGTTCTGGTGAGGACTTGGGATGGGAATGACCTGTAGGGAGGGAATGGGGTAACTACGGGAGGATATATGGGGTGGATGGAGGACCTGTGGGATCCGCGGAGTAAGAGGATGGAGGGGAGGTACCTGTGGGGGTTTGGGTTGGAAGGGGGACCTGTAGGATATGAGGAGGAGGAGGAAGTGACAGGTATGGGTGGGGAGGTAATTAAGGGATGAGAGAAAGGATGGAGGTTAGATTTGGAAGGATAGCCAGATGGAAATGTACAGTGGGGGTTAAACTGTGCTGGCAAAATGAAGGAAGAGACATTAGGGGCTGTGGAGGTGGTGAAACGTGGATCGCGGGAACAGGTGTTTGGGAGCGGTTGGATGGCGGGCAGTGGAGAAATAAATTGGAGTGCATTGCTATCGGGGAAGAGTGATTATGGCATGTGCTAAAGAGGGTTATGATGCTGATTCTAATATGCTAACTTGCCATTTCTCTTTTATTGCTGAAACCCGTGAATATCTACAGCTGGCCTTGTTTACATCAGGTAAGTTTCTGTTACTTTAACTTTATTTGTTTTAATTTTAAAGATAGAGCAAATGACAGGCTACTTAGTACAAGTGAATTCAGATGTTAAAATCCATCCATTGGCTACTGAACTGAGACTTAAACTGAGACACCTAACAGTAGTAGTGAGGTTGGGGATGGCATTAAACAGGAAATTAGAAATGCGTGCAATAAAGGAACAGCAGTTATAATGGGTGACTTCGATCTATGTGAACCAAATTGGTAAGGGTGCTGAGAAAGAGAATTTCTTGGAATATATGCTGGATGGTTTTCTGAACCAACATGTCGAGGAACCAACTAGAGAGCAGGCCATTCTTGACTGGGTATTGAGCAATGAGGAAGGATTAATTAGCAATCTTGTCGTGAGAGGCCCTTTGAGTAAGAGTGACCATAATATGGTGGAATTCTTCATTAAGATGGAGAGTGACATAATTAATTCAGAAACAAAGGTTCTGAACTTAGAGAAGGGGAACTTTGAAGGTATGAGACGTGAATTAGCTAAGTTAGACTGGCAAATGATACTTAAAGGGTTGACAGTGGATATGCAATGGCAAGCATTTAAAGATTGCATGGATGAACTACAACAATTGTTCATCCCAGTTGGAAAAAGAATAAACCAGGGAAGGTAGCGCACCTGTGGCTGACAAGGGAAATTAGGGATAGTATCAATTCCAAAGAAGAAACATACAAATTAGCCAGAAACAGCGGCACACCTGAGGACTGGGAGAAATTCAGAGTCTAGCAGAGGAGGACGAAGGGCTTAATTAGGAAAGGGAAAAAAGATTATGAGAGAAAACTGGCAGGGAACATAAAAACTGACTGGAAAAGCTTTTATAGATATGTGAAAAGAAAACGATTGGTTAAGACAAATGTAGGTCCCTTACAGTCAGAAACAGGTGAATTGATCATGGGGAACAAGGACATGGCAGACCAATTGAATAACTACTTTGGTTCTGTCGTCACTAAGGAGGACGTAAATAATCTTCCGGAAAGTAGGGGACCGAGGGTCTAGTGAGATAGAGGAACTGAGGGAAATACATGTTAGTAGGGAAGTGGTGTTCAGTAAATTGAAGTGATTAAAGACAGATAAATCCCCAGGGCCAGATGGTCTGCATCCCAGAGTGCTTAAGGAAGTAGCCCAAGAAATAGTGGGTGCATTAGTGATAATTTTTCAAAACTCTTTAGATTCTGGGCTAGTTCCTGAGGATTGGAGGGCGGCTAATGTAACGCCGCTTTTTAAAAAAAGAGGGAGAGAGAAACCGGGGAATTATAGACTGGTTAGCTTAACATCGGTGGTGGGGAAAATGCTAGAGTCAGTTATCAAAGATGTGATAACAGCACATTTGGAAAGCGGTGAAATCATCAGACAAAGTCAGCATGGATTTGTGAAAGGAAAATCATGTCTGATGAATCTCATAGAATTTTTTGAGGATGTAACTAGTAGAGTGGATAGGGGAGAACCAGTGGATGTGGTATATTTGGATTTTCAAAAGGCTTTTGACAAGGTCCCACACAGGAGATTAGTGTGCAAACTTAAAGCACACGGTATTGGGGGTATGGTATTGATGTGGTTAGAGAATTGGTTGGCAGACAGGAAGCAAAGAGTGGGAATAAACGGGACCTTTTCAGAATGGCAGGCAGTGACTAGTGGGGTACCGCAAGGCTCAGTGCTGAGACCCCAGTAGTTTACAATAGACGAGGGAATTAAATGCAGCATCTCCAAGTTTGTGGATGACACGAAGCTGGGCGGCAGTGTTAGTTGTGAGGAGGATGCTAAGAGGATGCAGGGTGACTTGGATAGATTAGGTGAGTGGGCAAATTCATGGCAGATGCAATTTAATGTGGATAAATGTGAGGTTATCCACTTAGGTGGCAAAAACAGGAAAACAGATTATTATCTGAATGGTGGCCAATTAGGAAAAGGGGAGGTGCAATTATACACCAGTCATTGAAAGTGGGCATGCAGGTACAGCAGGGGGTGAAAAAGGTGAATGGTATTGTAAGGGGGTTTCTTTTTTTTTATGTCACTGCACAGTCTAATTAAAATGGCTTCTTTGTTATGTTATAATTGAAAGGGTTTCTTTGTTATGTTAACTGCTGAGAAAGTCCTCCCGCTAGCAGTTGTTTTGGATTATCTATTGATAAGAAGATGAATGAACCAATTGGGATAGTTGTTATGCTTTGGTGTGTCTGTAAGATATTGTTTGTGTGGGGTTTTGGGGGAGAAGGTGGGAGAGAGAGAGAGACAGAGGATGGACCAGGTGCTGTGAGTCCACTAACGGGGTCAGATCCCGAGCGGGGCGTTCGGCGAGGAGAGGAGACGGACTTGTGTGGAGCGTCTGGTCGACCACCGTTGTTGGTCCCAGGCGACCAGTCGAGGTGGTCCGAGGGGTCGCAGGGTGAAGAAGAAGGGTCCTGAGCTCCAACTGTTTGTGCACGTAGAGATTGAACTTTGATAAGTGTGGCGCCTTTGATTTTCCTTTTATATTTTATTCTCTATTAATTATATAGTTCCAGTAATATCTATAAACTATAAATCATTTAATCGTATCTGGTGTATTGTCTGTTATTTGAGCGGGGTGGGGTACATCACACAGCATCCACACAAACTAATTACCCAGTTTGCTGGGGCCGAGGGCTGTTTCCCTAGACTACAGCGAGCCGAACGACCCTGAGGCTGGCCGGGGGGGCTACATTGTGGGGGCTCATCCGGGATTGGATCTATTGGTGTGCTGTGTGGTTCCCAGTATAAATCAGTAATGTGTGTCTCTGTGGGTTATTTGCTGGTTATTGCTGCATCCGTGGTGGCTGAGGTCTTTGTTCGAGTTCAGACTAGCGTTGATGAGTTGGAGGTGGAACTCGGTGCTGTCCATGCTGTTGGAAGAGAGAGGAAAGAGTGGTCTAATTTGGAAGTAGTGTCTGCGAATAAATGTTCTAGCTCTGGCAGGCTCCACCAGGCGTTTGGGATAGTATCCACCCCAAGAGGGGCAGAGGCATGCGAGATGTAGGCGGTGCAGATCACTCAGTTGTTAGATGAGTGGCAGTGCTCAGTTGAGGGAGAGCGACAGGGATTGGTTGAAAGTTTAAGTAGGCAGGCTGTCAGTTATTTGATAGAGTAGGGAAAGTTTTCAGTGTGTCTTCTCTGGCTAGGAGGGCGGCTAAATTGCTTGCAGCCAGGGGGATCATTTCAGGGGATCAGCCCCTCCTTCAGTTGTTCAGCTGATCAGAGAGGTGTCGGGAAACTTAGTGGAGGCCCAGTGGGGGAACGGCTTGGGGTCTCTGGGGAAGCACGTTCCCAGCAATGTACCAATGAACTTCTGAAAGGAAAGGACCCTATTCCTGAAGGCTTAGAGGGACCACGCCCCAGGGTGTCGTTACGTATAGAGGGAAGCGATGCTAAAGCCATCCTCGCCCCGGGGCGCAGGTCAAGTTGTTCTACAGTTCGTTTTACAACCGGTGTCTGAAGCATTTACCCTTGACAACCGCAAGGGCACCGGAGATTTTGGGTACCAGTGCCAGTAGAGATCCAGAAGACGATGATTGGTTAATGACCCTGGAGTTCATGGGGGCATTGTCTGGGCACCCAGCGTGTCGAGTTGCTTCTGAGGACGTGTGCAGCAGCCTTGAGCCGGTACTGAATTTAAACGAGACCCAGCGGTGGTACGGCCTGGGGAAAGGAGCTGAGGGTGAGACCCTCTTAGCAGACGCTCCGAACTACCACGAGGGAGGGGAGTTGACCGCTGAAGACACCTCAGTGAGTGAGAGGTCGCGGCAACTGGACCCTGGCACTGTGGAAGATGGACGCAGCGTGTGTGTGAATTATGCGACGTGGTTTGATGTGCTGGATCTGAGGAGTGGATGTTGCCAGATCCCGAGGAGTGCAGCTGTCAAGCCGAAGACGGCCGTTATTAGTTCCCTGGGATCCTTCTGATCCGAAAAGATGCCCAAGGGCATATCCGGAGCCCCTGCATCCTTCCTGCGGGGCATGAGGAAGACCATGGGGGAAGTGAAGGTGTGTGGAGTTTTGGTGTATGTGGATGACCGCCTGGAGCTTGGATTCGCCGGGAGGGACTATGAGGCGAGGCGAGTGGCTGAGCCCGGGCGACAGAAGAGAAATGTTACATGTGGAGGAGTTTGGTGCAATGTGAGAAAAATGACCCGACATACCAGTTGAACTTCCTGGTGTTGGAACAGATGGTGGTGGACCTGGGGATGGAAACTGTAATGGTGGCCTGAGTGGGAGAGTAGTCGGCAAGCAGGCCCGAGGTATCCCTAGTGGTGTCTGAGCTTTTAAGGTTTAGATGAGGGGGTACAGAGGGCTCGGAGGATTAGGGAGCTCTCAGATAGGTTGACCTATGTAGCGCCCGTGGACGGGCGGAAGGTCCACTGTTTGGGAGCAATGTCACTGTGTGTATCTGGATGGGTTTCTGTGTCTGTAGGACTGGTTGGCGAGTTATTTAGAAGTCATGAGGACATGACTTTATTTGGTGGGGGGGAGGGTGTAAGGGGGTTTCTTTTTTTTATGTCACTGCGCAGTCTAATTAAAATGGCTTCTTTGTTATGTTATCATTGAAAGGGCTTCTTTGTTATGTTAACTGCTGAGAAAGTCCTCCCGCCAGCAGTTTGTTTTGGATTATCTATTGATAAGAGGATGAATGAACCAATTGGGATAGTTGTTATGCTTTGGTGTGTCTATAAGATATTGTATGCGCGGGATTTGGGGGGAGAAGGCGGGAGAGAGAGACAGAGGATGGACCAGGTGCTGTGAGTCTGCTAACAGGGTCGGTGAGGAGAGGAGACGGACTTGTGTGGAGCATCTGGTTGACCACCGTTGTTGGTCCCAGGCGGCCGGTCAAGATGGTCCGAGCGGTCGCAGGGTGAAGGAGAAGGGTCCTGAGCTCCAACTGTTTGTGCATGAAGAGATTGAACTTTGATAAGTGTGGCGCCTTTGATTTTCCTTTTATATTTTATTCTCTATTAATTATATAGTTCCAGTAATATCTATAAACTGTAAATCATTTAATCATATCTGGTGTATTGTCTGTTATTTGGGTGGGGTGGGGTACATCACACAGCATCCACACAAACTAATTACCCAATTTGGCGGGGCCGAGGGCTGTTTCCCTAGACTGCAGTGAGCCGAGCGACCCTGATGCTGGCCAGGGGAGCTGCAGTATGCTGACATTCATAGCAAGAGGATTCGAGTACAGGAGCAGCGAGGTACTACTGCAGTTGTACAAGGCCTTGGTGAGACCACACCTGGAGTATTGTGTGCAGTTTTGGTCCCCTAATCTGAGGAAAGACATCCTTGCCATAGAGGGAGTACAAAGAAGGTTCACCAGATTGATTCCTGGGATGGCAGGACTTTCATATGATGAAAGACTGGATCGACTAGGCTTATACTCGCTGGAATTTAGAAGATTGAGGGGGGATCTTATTGAAACGTATAAAATCCTACAGGGATTGGACAGGCTAGATGCAGGAAGATTGTTCCTGATGTTGGGGAAGTCCAGAACAAGGGGTCACAGTTTAAGGATAAAGGGGAAGCCTTTTAGGACCGAGATGAGGAAAAACTTCTTCACACAGAGAGTGGTGAATCTGTGGAATTCTCTGCCACAGGAAACAGTTGAGGCTAGTTCATTGGCTATATTTAAGAGGGAGTTAGATATGGCCTTGTGGCTAAAGGGATTGGGGGTATGGAGAGAAGGCAGGTACAGGGTTCTGAGTTGGATGATCAGCCATGATCATACTGAATGGTGGTGCAGGCTCGAAGGGCCGAACGGCCTACTCCTGCACCTATTTTCTATGTATGTTTCTATTCAGTGATGGTGGTAGAAACCCAATATACTCGTCATAAATGCTAATTATGCTGGATATGATAAAGCTCCAGGAGCTGAGAACATTGTGCTACAGGGTTTCTGGTGCTGCTGTTGCTCTAGGGCAGGGGTTCCCAACCTGGGGTTCATGGACCCCTCAGTTAATGGTAGGGGTCCATGACACAAAAAAAATTAGGAACCTTTATTTGGGAGGGAGAGAGTGAGCCTGTGGTATGTCTAATTATGGGGCGAACATTTAGTTTTTGTTTTAGTGCAAATCATGGTCTTTACTGGGGGCTTTGCTTGGTGGGTGGAGGGTGCTGATGATTTTTTGCAGAAGAGGGTAGGGGTGGGTAGGTTGGTGCTTTGCCGCTGCTTGTGCGTGGGAATGAGGGGGATTTGGGGTTCTAATGTTTTAACTGTCAGTCATTCTTTGTGGAACTCTTCTGTTTTTGCGGATGTCTGTGAAGAAAAAGAATTTCAGGTTGTATATTGTATACATTTTCTGATATTAAATGGAACTATTGAACTTTTCCTGAATACTTTGAGCTGCTTGCTTGTTGTTGGTGCTATTACTCACCCAGACAACTGGAGAGTTCCAGCATGTTTCTCATGTGTGCCTAATAAATTTTGCAGAAGTTTTGGGCTATTTGGATGTGTCATTTATTACATGATACCCAAGCTCTGACCTGATTTAATAATGAAACCAGAAAATATTGATCCTCAGCAGGTCAGACAGTATCCATAGAGAAATAGTTAGAGCTTCAGTCAGTGACCCTTCATCAGAACTGGAAAAATGAGGTGTGTTTTAAGCCACAGAAAGGTAGTGAGAACAGAGGGAGCATCTGTGATAGAATAGAGACCTAAGAGAATCAAAATGGCATGTGGTATTGGTGACGTCTCCTAGAGGGTGGATGTAAATCATAATAGATCTGTCTGGAGCAGATATAAATAGAGGGAGAGAAGGCAGGATAGAAAGAAAGAAAAATTTAAAAAATACTGGAAGTGTAAAAGAGTATTTCCTAGGAAATACTCAGTAGTTGTTCAGCGAGGGAAATACTGAGGTTATGTTATTGGTGGATGGGCTTATTGCAGAACTGACCAGCTTTTACACAAACAGGAAGGGCTGGTTTTCTGAAATTGTTGAATTCAACATTGCGGGTTGAATGAAATTTGCAAATTGGATGACTAGATTGACACGAGCTGGGTTTTCCAGTGTAGAGGAGACTACATTATAAGCGTCAGATGCCTTACATTGGAAGAAGTGCAAGTGACACAACCTTGTAGCCACAATGTTTATGTGGCTCACCTGGTTGGATTTTCTGATCAGGTGACCTCTTCCTCATCACACTTGCCTACAGTGTAGGTAATTTACAGTAGTTTGCTGATCTTTATGGTGAGTAAGAAGGTATGTTCTCAAGCGCAGGTGGTGGTTGTCATTGATTGTACCTAAGTGACAAGTGCATTCATGCTGCAAGCAACCCTCCTTGAAGGTTTTCCTGGACCTTTCTGCATTTTTGCATTTTCCAAAGAGTTACAAATGGAACTGAACATTCTGCAATTATTGGCCATGGCAGATAGTAAATAATAAATTTTGAAATATCTATTTTGGTAAAGAAACAGAAAAGGCACAAAAGTGAGAATAGTGAATGTTGGTGTGCATAGCTTTTTGTTATAAAATCTCTTAATATAATTCTTGTTGTTGCGTGAATGAAGTCACCGGAGAAAATTACTGGAAGATACAAAGCAGCTTCTTTATTCAACAAAACTTACCTGGGACAAGCTGCAGTAGCCGGATCTCTGGCACTGAGTCTGGCTCTGCAGTGCAGAAGGGAAGGAGAAAAAGAGGAAAGCGGTAGTGATAGGGGACTCGATAGTTAGAGGTGCAGATAGGAGGTTCTGTGGTCGTGACAGAGAATCCAGGATGGTTTGTTGCCTCCCGGGTGCCAGGGTCAAGGATGTCTCTGATCGATTGCATGACATTCTGAAGTGGGAGGGTGATCAGCCAGATGTTGTGGTGCACATTGGTACCAATGACATAGCAAGGAAGAGTGAGGAGGTCCTGGAGAGTGAGTATAGAGAGCTTGGTAGGAAGTTGAAAAGCAGGACCTCGAAGGTGGTAATCTCAGGATTGCTACCTGTGCTACATGCCAGTGAGGGTAGGAATAGGATGTTCTGGAAGATGAACAAGTGGCATAGGAACTGGTGTAGGGAGCAGAGTTTCAGATTTCAGGATAATTGGGACCTCTTCTGGGGCAGGTGGGACCTGTACAAGAGAGACGGGTTACACTTGAACTACAGGGGGACCAATATCCTTTCAGGGAGGTTTGTTAATGCTATCGAGGAGGCTTTAACCTAGATTTGCAGGGGGATGGGAACCAGAGTGCCAGAGCTGACAGTGGCTGGAGTGAAAATAAATGATGTTAAAAGTTCAAGCAAATCTGCTAATAGAAAGGTTGTGAGTGGTGGTAAAAATCTTCTGAGGTGTATATATTTCAATGCTAGGAGTATTACAGGGAAGGCAGATGAGTTGAGGGCGTGGATTGACAAGTGGAATTATGACGTTATAGCAATTAGTGAAACTTAGCTACAGGAGGGGCAGGACTGGCAGCTTACTATTCCAGGGTTCTGATGTTTCAGATGTGATCGAGGCAGAGGAATGAAAGGTGAGGGAGTAGCATTGCTTGTTAGGGAAAATATTACAGCAGTGCTCAGGCCGGACAGATTAGAGGGCTTGTCTACTGAGTCTTTATGGGTGGAGCTGAGAAACAGGAAAGGTATGGCCACATTAGTGGGATTGTATTACAGACCACCCAATAGTCAACGAGAATTGGAAGAGCAAATCTGCAGAGAGATAGCAGGCAACTGCAGGAAACATAAAGTTGTGGTGGTAGGGGTTTTTAATTTTCCATATATTGATTGGGTCTCCCATACTGTTAGGGGTCTAGATGGTTTAGAGTTTATAAAATGTGTTCAGGAAAGTTTTCTAAATCAATATATAGAGGGACCAACTAGAGGGGATGCAATATTGGATCTCCTGTTAGGAAACGAGTTAGGACAAGTGACAGAAGTCTGTGTAGGGGAGCAGTTTAGTTCCAGTGATCATAACACCATTAGTTTCAACTTGATCATGGACAAGGATAGAGCTGGTCCTAGGGTTGAGGTTCTTAACTGGAAGAAGGCCAAATTTGAAGAAATGAGAAAGGATCTAAAAAGCGTGGATTGGGACAGGTTGTTCTCTGGCAAGGATGTGATCAGTAGGTGGGAAGCCTTCAAAGGAGAAATTTTGAGAGTGCAGGATTTGTATGTTCCTGTCAGGATTAAAGGCAAAGTGAATAGGAATAAGGAAAACAACAGGAATTCTGCAGATGCTGGAAATTCAAGCAACACACATCAAAGTTGCTGGTGAACGCAGCAGGCCAGGCAGCATCTGTAGGAAGAGGTGCAGTCGACGTTTCAGGCCGAGACCCTTCGTCAGGGATAAGGAACCTTGGTTCTCAAGGGATATTGCAACTCTGATAAAGAAGAAGAGGGAGTTGTATGACATGTATAGGAAGCAGGGAGCAAATATGGTGCTTGAGTATAAGAAGTACAAGAAAATACTTAAGAAAGAAATCAGGAGGGCTAAAAGAAGACATGAGGTTGCCTTGGCAATCAAAGTGAAGGATAATCCAAAGAGCTTTTATAGGTATATTAAGAGCAAAAGGATTGTAAGGGATAAAATTGGTCCTCTAGAAGATCAGAGTGGTCGGCTATGTGCGGAACCAAAGGAAGTGGGGGAGATCTTAAGTAGGTTTTTGCATCTGTATTTACTAAGGAAACTGGCAAGAAGTCTATGGAATTAAGGGAAACAAGTAGTGAGATCATGGAAACTGTACAGATTGAAAAGGAGGAGATGCTTGCTGTCTTGAGGAAAATTAAAGTGGATAAATCCCCGGGACCTGACAGAGTGTTCCCTCGGACCTTGAAGGAGACTAGTATTGAAATTGCAGGGGCCCTGACAGAAATATTTAAAATGTCGCTGTCTACAGGTGAGGTGCCGGAGGATTGGAGAGTGGCTCATGTTGTTCTGTTGTTTAAAAAAGGATCAAAAAGTAATCCGGGAAATTATAGGCTAGTAAGTTTAATGTCAGTAGTAGGTAAGTTATTGGAGGGAGTACTAAGAGATAAAATCTACAAGCATTTGGACAGACAGGGACTTATTAGGGAGAGTCAACATGGCTTTGTGCGTGGTAGGTCATGTTTGACCAATCTATTGGAGTTTTTCGAGGAGGTCACCAGGATGAAGGGAAGGCAGTGGAAGTTGTCTACATGGACTTCAGTAAGGCCTTTGACAAGGTCCCGCATGGGAGGTTAGTTAGGAAAATTCAGTCGCTAGGTATACATGGAGAGGTGGTAAATTGTATTAGACATTGGCTCAATGGAAGAAGCCAAAGAGTGGTAGTAGAGAATTGCTTCTCCGAGTGGAGGCCTGTGACTAGTGGTGTGCCACAGGGATCAGAGCTGGGTCCATTATTATTTGTCATCTATATCAATGATCTGGATGATAATGTGGTAAATTGGATCAGCAAATTTGCTGATGATACAAAGATTGGAGGTGTAGTAGACAGTGAGGAAGGTTTTCAGAGCCTGCAGAGGGACTTGGACCAGCTGGAAAAATGGGTTGAAAAATGGCAGATGGAATTTAATACAGACAAGTGTGAGGTATTGCATGTTGGAAGGACAAACCAAGGTAGAACATACAGGGTTAATGGTAAGGCACTGAGGAGTGCAGTGGAACAGAGGGATCTGGGAATACAGATACAAAATTCCCTAAGAGTGGCGTCACAGGTAGATAGGGTCGTAAAGAGAGCTTTTGGTACATTGGCCTTTATTAATCAAAGTATTGAGTAAGAGCTGGAATGTTATGATGAGGTTGTATAAGGCATTGGTGAGGCCCAATCTGGAGTATTGTGTTCAGTTTTGGTCGCCAAATTACAGGAAGGATATAAATAAGGTTGAAAGAGTGCAGAGAAGGTTTACAAGGATGTTGCCGGGACTTGAGAAACTCAGTTACAGAGAAAGGTTGAATAGGTTAGGACTTTATTCCCTGGAACGTAGAAGAATGAGGGGAGATTTGATAGAGGTATATAAAATTATGATGGGTATTGATAGAGTGAATGCAAGCAGGCTTTTTCCACTGAGGCAAGGGGAGAAAAAAACCAGAGGACATGGGTTAAGGGTGAGGGGGGGAAAGTTTAAAGAGAACATTGGGGGGGGGCTTCTTCACACAGAGAGTGGTGGGAGTATGGAATGGGCTGCCAGACGAGGTGGTAAATGCGGGTTCTTTTTTAACATTTAAGAATAAATTGGACAGATACATGGATGGGAGGTGTATGGAGGGATATGGTCCGTGTGCAGGTCAGTGGGTCTAGGCAGAAAATGGTTCGGCACAGCCAAGAAGGGCCAAAAGGCCTGTTTCTGTGTTGTAGTTTCTATGGTAAAACGAGGTACAGCAGGCATCACATGGAGACGCTTTCAGTGGAAAGGTCTGTTGGCTCAACAAAGGACTCAATATTTTATGTGCCAAACATCAAAGGACAACTCCATATTTACAATGTATGGACAATGCTTTCTTTGAAACTACATACAACCTTCACACCTCCTAATTCATATCCACATCATAGACAACCAAATGAATTTTAATCAGCATTGTCTGGACTGAGATTCACAGCTTTTAGAAACCCATTGTTCATAGCTGTACTCCAAATTAAATGCACAATACACTTTCAGATGTGAAGACTGGTAGCCAAAGTCAGTTGTTAAATGTATATGTCCGAAACCCAAAAATCACTCTTAACAATTCTCTAGACGTAGAAGGATTTGTGTTAAACACAGGCATTTGGGACTAGCTTAGATCAGCACAAATGAGTTTGGTCAAAGGCCCAGTTTCTATGCTATGTGATTCTATTACATGCTATTTTTCTCATCTCCTCTGTTTTCTAGGAGCTTTATGATCCTTCAACTCATTCCTGTTGGGAACGTTCAACTCTTTTTATGATACCATTGCCTTTACTTCTAGTTACTTTGGTCCTAAGCTTTGCAATTTTGTTTCTCAGAATCTTGCCTCTCAGTATAAGATGTTACACACAAAATGCTGGAGGAACTCAGCAGGTTGGACAGCATCTATGGAGTCAGGCCTAGACTGTTCATTAGGACTCATTATAAGATGCTGCTTTAAAACTATTTCTTTGGCCAAGCTATTGATCATCCACCCTCCTCAACATCTCCTCACGTGGCTCGTGTTTGATATTCTCATGATGTCCTGTTCAGCATTTGACTGTATTTATAATGCTACAACAATGCAAGTTTCTGCCATTGCCATTCCAGATGAAACACAGATACTTGGTGGTCAGGTATTCCATGTAATTAAGAAACTAAATGGTATTTTTTAATATAAGGAAGTTTTGTAATTGGTGAAACAGCATTTTATCTGAGGCTGCACTAGACTTAGAATAGTTTGCTGGTGGGTGTTTTGAATGAGGTGCCTATGATTCTACATGATGATGAAAGACTTCGAAGAGTCAAGAGTGAGTCATTTGCTGCAAGGTACACAAGAACCGACCTTCAATTGTATTGATGGTATTGTAGCTACACAGTAACGTGACATTATCACTAACAGAAAACCTCTGGTGCTTGTGTTCTGGCAGTGGTTGGAGACCAGACCTAATCGACAGGTTTGCCCTGTATGCAAAGCAGGCATCAGTCGAGACAAAGTGATTCCCCTTTATGGAAGAGGAAGTACTGGTCAGCAGGATCCCAGGTAAGCAAGACTGCTTTGACCTGCCCAAGTGAGATAGTGACTGCACAGTCTGCAGATTTCATATGGACTTCATGTAAGGTTGAGAATTTGGTCAAAGGGAAAACTTAGTAATTCTGATACGTGGAATTTTCACAATTTTAATAGAAACCTGAGTGGCATTTAGTAGTTAATGAATGCAGAACTCTGGAATAGTCACTGTGAAGCAAGCTGAGACAGTATTGATATCTTGAATGTGGTGAAAATAAAATTCTGTTCCACAACTTCAGTGCTTGGCTAGACCAGTCACCTCTTACCCTGACCATTATCAGTGGTGGTGTGGCTCTAAAATTCATGCCTTAATTTATCCTTCTGACTCCTGCTTTGACCACCAGTCTTGTACTTCGGTGAGCTAGAAAGAATGGATTTTCTTTGAGATATTTTCATCGCTGTCTTCCTTGAAAATCAAAAGCACTGAAATAAAAGTAGACAATCCTGGAAATCCCATTGAGCCAGGCAGCACTTGTGGAAAAAGAAACAGTTCATATGCTTCAGGTTCTGAGACCCTTCATCAGTTCTGACAAAAGGACCTTGGACTGAACTGATTGTCTTTCCTCAGGCTTCTGGTCTTTGTTTAGTTCATGTGTTCTCTTGAGTTTGCCTGGCTGACTATCACATAATCACAGGAGGCTTTGGGATGGGATGATCCATCCACATGGTCGATAGCCAAACATCGGTAGTTAATTGCACTTCCCAGGTTCAGCTCTTCAGTGTGCAACATAGCTACTTTTTAACTGTCTCGGTTTCTGCTTCTACCACCCTCTTGAGAGAGTGAATTACAGACCCTCTCCACCACCACTTACAGCACTTTAAATTTGAATGTGGCTAAAAAAAAAAATGTTGCATACCTTGGGTAGTTGGTCCCACCATTTGCCACCTCCCCTTGACCATCTCAGTGGTAGTGTTTTACTCAGCCGCCTTCCACAGATTAGCATTTGTCTCCTGGTTACTGATACCTTTCAAAATTGGTCCATATTATGCTCTTTCTGTGCCTGTCACATCTTTATCTAACTCAATTAGGCCACAATAGGTCAACGGCAGACACAATCTCAATGGCTCTCCACACGGCTTTAAACCACCTGGACAGCACAAACACCTACGTCAGGATGCTGTTCATCGACTATAGCTCAGCATTTAACACCATCATTCCCACAATCCTGATTGAGAAGTTGCAGAACCTGGGCATCTGTATCTCCCTCTGCAGCTGGATCCTCAACTTCATAATCGGCAGACCACAGTCACAGACCACATATCCTCCTCGCTGATGATCAACACTGGCGCCCCTCAGAGGTGTGTGCTAAGCCCACTGCTCTACTCTGTATATACACGTACTGTGTGGTTAGGCATAGCTCAAATACCATCTATAAATTTGCTGATATTGTTGGTAGAATCTCAGGTAGCAGCTGCATCACCGCCTGGTTCGGAAATTGCACCATCTCAGATCGCAAGACCCTGCAGCGGATAGTGAGGTCAGCTGAGAAGATCATCGGGATCTCTCTTCCCGCCATTACAGACATTTACACCACACGCTGCATCCACAAAGCAAACAGCATTATGAAGGACCCCACGCACCCCTCATACAAACTCTTCTCCCTCCTGCCATCTGGCAAAAGGCACCAAAGCATTTGGGCTCTCACGACCAGACTATGTAACAGTTTCTTCCCCCAAGCCATCAGACTCCTCAATACCCAGAGCCTGGACTGACACCAACCTACTGCCCCCTACTGTGCCTATTGTCTTGTTTATTATTTACTATAATGCCTGCATTGTTTTGTGCACTTCGTGCAGTCCTGGGTGGGTCTGTAGTCTAGTGTAGTTTTTGTGTTGTTTCATGTAGCACCATGGTCCTGAACAACGTTCTCATTTTTACTGTGTTCTGTACCAGCAATTATGGTCGAAATGACAATAAAAAGTGACTTGACTTGAGGTGGTAACAAGAGGGTAAGATATGCCAACTAGTGGAGTGGTGTCGTAGCAACAATCTGGCACAACATCAGTAAGACGAAAAAACTGATTGTTGACTTCTGGAAGGGTTAAGACAAAAGAACACATACCAGTTCTCATAGAGGGACCAAAAGTGGAGAGAGTGAGCAGTTTCAAATTCCTGGGTGTCAAGATCTCTGAGGATCTAACCTGGTCCCAGCATATTGATGCAGTTATAAAGAAGACAAGACAGCAGCTATACTGTATTAGGCATTTGAAAAGATTTGGTATGTCAACAAATACACTCAAAAACTTCTATAGATGTACATTCGGACAGGCTGCATCACTGTCTGGTATGGGGGCGCTACTGCTTAGGACCGAAAGAAGCTGCAGAGGATTGTAAATTTAGTTGGCTTCAAAGTACCCAGGACATCTTCAGGGAGCGGTGTTTCAGAAAGGCATCATCCATTATTAAGGGCCTCCAGCACTCAGGGCATGTTCTTTTCTCACTGTTACCATCAGGTAGGAGGTACAGAAGCCTGAAGGCACACACTCAGCGATTCAGGAACAGCTTCTTCCCCTCTGCCATCCAATTCTTAAATGGACATTGAACTCTTGGACACTACCTCACTTTTATTATATAGTATTTCTGTTTTTTGCATGATTTTTATCTATTCAATATACATATGCTGTAATTTATTAATTATTATTTTATTTTGTTTTTTTTTCCTATATCATGTATTGCATTGAACTGCCGCTGCTAAGTTAACAAATTTCACATGCCGGTGATAATAAACATGATTCTGATTCTGGATTCAATCTCCCTTCAGTTTTGTTCCAAAGGAAATAACCCCAGACATGATGGTCTCTCCTCTTAGCTTTGGTTCTTCAGCATTGGCAGCCTCCTTGTAAGCAACTTCTCAACCCTGTCTTTGCTATCACATCCTTCCTGTAGTATTGTGACTACAGCTGTATATACTGTGGCCTAACTAATTAGACAATAAGACTGTAAGGCAAAGGAACAGAATTAGGCAATTGGGCTCATCAAGTCTGCTCCACCATTCGATTGTGGCTGATTTATTTACCTTCTCAACCTCCTGCCTTCTCCCTGTAACCTTTGTCACCTTACTAATCCAGAGTCTATCAACCTCCACCTTAAATATTCAGTGACTTGACCTCCGCAGCCATCTGTGGCAATTAACTCCGCAGATTCACCACCCTCTGGTTAAGGAAATTCCTCCTTATCTCTGTTCTAAAGGGATCTCCTTCTTGTTATGATATCAACCCTCAACAGTGGTTTATAAAGTTCTACTGTGATGCTCCTGATATTGTTTTGTGCTTAGACCAATAGAGACAATTATTTTGCATGTTCATAACCATGTTATCCACAGGCACTGCTTTCCTTTGTAGGTATGAAGCATATTTTAGCCATGTTCAGTTACAAATGCTGTCTTAGTGTCTTGCTATTTATCGTGCATTCTCTTCCATTATTTACTTTTCTCAAATGTTTTAACTTGTACTGCATTTCTCTGGATTGAATTCCATTTACTACATTTAGCTAGCTTCCTGTACCCTAGAACTTTGAATCACGTGGTCAGATTTGGTCAGCAAACCTCTTTTTGTATTCAAAATTATTTGTCAACCAATCAGGAAGTCTTTGAGACGAGTAAAAGGGTTGGACGTTCAGAGTAGGAGATGGACCTTGGTGTACTTAAACAGATAAAATTCATTCTACAAATCAGCCGAGGCCTGAATATTCTCTTGATCTTGCTTTGTGAAGGCACAGAGAGCTTTCTTCCTCCAGGAGTTACAAATAAAACTGAACATTCTTAGTTATTGACAGTGGTAGATGATGATCGCTCATAGATCACAAAATTCATGATCTGTTGCCTTTGTTTTCTGTCACTAAGTCCATGGATCCCTCTAACATATGGGGTTTAAATAACTTGGCACAAATCCATGCATACCGCATCTGTTTATCAACAGTGAGTCAGCTTTGGGTCCAATTTGTCGCTCACTTGGATCCCATGAGTTTTGTTTGATCTAGCATCCATGTGGGACCTTTTAAAATCCAATTGGAATATATCAAGTTCTCTGCTCTCATTCACCCTCATTGTTACATTCTTGAAATTTAATTAAATTTGTTCAACAGGATCTAGCTGTAACAAATCTAATCTGTCTACAATTAATCTGTGGCTACTACTAAATTTAAACATAACTGGAGGAGGTACACTGGGTCGGGCAGCATCAATGGGGAGAAAAACAAAGCTGATGTTTTGTGTCAAGGAACTCTTATCAGAGCAGGGGAGGAAAGCCCATTCTATGTTGCTGGGAGTGGAGAAGAGAAAAGGAATGTCCCTGATAGGATGTAGACCAAAAGCTGTCAAGGTAACAAATCAGCAGTTGGACAAAATGATACAACTACAAATTGAAACATAATAGATTGATATAAACATGTAGCCACATCTGTGGAAAGAAAAGGGAGGCTGTGTGAGATCATTAACTCATTATTTAGTCCCAAGGGTTATTGAGCATTGAGTGTGACCAGCATTTTGTTTTTGATTCTAGATTTCATTATTGGCAGTACACTTTCCTTAGTAATCCTCTTGCTCTTTGTTTACTTATAAAGCTTTTAGATTTTATTTGATGTTACTTGCTAATATTTTATCATGGTCTCTCTCTACTTTTCTGTTCACACGTTTTAATATGACTCTTGTACTTTGTCTTCCAGCTTTTCAGTGTTAAACTCTTTAGTGTGTGATGTGATATGATGTCACCCTTACTTTTCTTCCCCCTCTGTGCATCTTGCTGTACAGGGGACAGTAGATTTGACAGTTTTATCCTTTTTTTTTGTGGGAGCTTGTTTATCCTTAAATCTTAGTAATGTTAGACCACAGCTTGACTTTTGAGCACATTTCTGGTCAACACTTTACACGAAGGATGTGTGGCACTGGAGTGGGTGCAGTGTCGATTCAAGCACATTATTCATGTTGTCAGGACCGGACAAATGAAGCTATGTGGAAAACAAACTGGATATGTTAAGAGACCCAGAATAGGTTTTATGGACCAAGTGGTATGATGCAGTTCTTCTGACAACATGACTAATGTGCAGTCATTTGTCCTTGTGATCACAGTCAATGTGGTGTTTGTAATGATGACTAAGAAGGTTCTGAATTTGCCTTGGACAAACTTCATGGGATGAACCAGGCTCTCCTCAGTAAAAGTTACAAACGTGATCATAGGTTAAATGTGTAGCCTATTGATAACCACTCAAAAATCTGCAACAGAACCACTTTTTGTCTCCTCCGCTCCCCACTCTTGTCCCACAAAAATTGTGATTGAGTAAAGTTAAAGGCCAGCATCAAAGTACAGGAGCTGCATACAACAGGGAACTGGTGCTGATCTTGGTGGCTGCGAAAAACAATTTAGAGCAACAGAATAGAAGGTGAAAAGAAGCTAGCAAGGAATAGTAAAATCATCAGGAAAAAATGTATTATTCAGAGAGAGGTTGGCCAAGAACAATGTAGGCTCCTTAAAGCCAATGTTATAAATATAAGTAACATAGTGGAGAATGCTGAATCATGAATTTTTACAGCAAAGGGAACAACAGGCTGGATATCCTGGAGCAATGAATTAAATCAGGGCTGGGGATTCAATAGTGTTAAGTGATACATCAGGAAAGAAGATGATCGTATCACGGAAGTGTGGTATCCCTGGGCCTAATAGATTTTATTCCTCGGTTTTAAAGGAATTAAATGATGTTAACTGGTTCCCTAGCTTTAACCTCAATTTGTCTTACCTTAAGTGTGTAAACTAATTTGGCAGGGGAATGGGAACTGGAATGATAGGGCTGAGGATGGGGCAGTTGGTATAGGAAGCAGTGTGTAGTGAGTTTGTGTGGGTGTCTGTCGGTATTGGTATAGGTAATTGTCTTATTTTCCCTTAGAAAATCATTCAAACTTTTATATTTTTGTGGTTACTGGAATCATATCCATCGTAAGCCTGTTTATTTACTTTCATTTGTTATTCCCCATACATTGTGGAGTCATGTTGCTGTTACTTTGTATTCACAGTAACAGCTAACTCATTACAAGCCTACAGTGAGAGGGTTACATCAAATCAAAAGAAAAATTCCAAAACCTGTCAACCATTTACTAAAAATTAAAAACCAAAATTGTGAGGCTGATAAAGTATTCACCTCCTTTGTAATTACTACACTAACTTTCCTCATTAGCGATATGCTGATTTACCTTACCAACTCACCCAGTTTGTTGAAATAGAAAATTGGAGAATCACCTGTTTTCAATGAATTAGAATAAATACCTGCTCTCTCTGTAAGGTCCAACAGTATGGTAGATTTTCAACAGAACAAACCAAAATGAAGACAAAAGAGCATTCAAGACAAGCCAGGGAAATGATAATAGAGAAGCACCAATCTGGGGAAGGGTATAAGACCAGCTGAAAGGCACTGAACATCCATCAGAGCTCAGTGCAGTCCTTCGTAAAACCACAGCCTAGGTCAGGTTGTCCTTCTAAACTGAGTCACCAGAGAAGAATGGTACTTGTAAGAGAGGTGACTGTCATGCCAACAGTCACTTACTGAGCTGCAGAAGGCCATGGCTGCAACTGGTTCACGGCTCCACAATCTCTAAAGTGTTGCGCAAAAAGAGTATTTATGGAAGAGTGGCAATGAAGAAGCCCTGGATTTTAAAAAAAATTATCCTTTCCGGTAAGGATTTTCCAAAGCATCACTTAGAAGATACTGTAAAGATGTGGAAGAAGGTCTGGTGGTTGGATGAAACTGATGTGGAACATCTTGGCCTCAGCACTACATGTGACATAAATCTAATATTGCACATAGGCAGGTAACACCATCCCTAATGTAAAGTATGGTGGAGGTAGTGGCATGCTATGGGGATGGTTTTCAGCAGCAGGAACTGGAAATCTTGTCAGAATTGAGGGGAAGATGAATGCTGCTAAATACAGAGAGATCCTGGGTGAAAACCTGCTAGCCTCTGCCAGAGCAATCCTGGAGTGGCTTCAAATGAAGAATATTAATGTCCTTGAGTGGTCTCGTCAGAGTCCTCACCTTAACCTGATCGAACATCTCTGGTAAGACCCCAAGGTTGCTGTCCACCACCACACTCCAACTAATGAACTGGAGGTGATTAGAGAGATTGAGGTGAAGGAACCCTTAGGAGGCAGTGATCATAACATGATTGACTTCACTGTGAAATTTAAAAAAGAAAAGCCGAAATCTGATGTGTCGGTATTTCAGTGGATTGAAGGAAATCACAGTGGCATGAGAGAGGAACTGGCCAAAGTTGACTGGAAAGGGACACTGGCAGGAAAGACGGCAGAGCAGCAGTGGCTGGAGTTTATGCGAGAAGTGAAGAAGGTGCAAGACAGGTATATTCCAAAAAAGAAGAAATTTTCGAATGGAAAAAGAATGCAACCATGGTTGACAAGAGAAGTCAAAGCCAAAGTTAAAGCAAAGGGGAGGGCATACAAGAAGCAAAAATTAGTGGGAAGACGGAGGATTGGGAAGTTTTTAAAAGCTTACAAAAGGAAACTAAGAAGATCATTAAGAGGGAAAAGATTAACTATGAAAGGAAGCTAGCAAATAATATCAAAGAGGATACTAAAAGCTTTTTCAAGTATATAAAGAGTAAAAGACAGGTGAGAGTAGATATAGGACCGATAGAAAATGATGCTGGAGAAATTGTAGTGGGAGATAAGGAGATGGTGGAGGAACTGAACAAGTATTTTGCATCAGTCTTCACTGAGGAAGACATCAGCAGTACACCGGACACTCAAGGGTGGCAGGGAGGAGAAGTGTGTGCAGTCACAATTACAACAGAGAAAGTAATCAGGAAGCTGAATAGTCTAAAGGTAGATAAATCTCCCAGAGCAGATGGAATTCACCCTCGTGTTCTGAAGGAAGTAGCTGTGGAGATTGCGGAGGCATTAGCCATGATCTTTCTAAAGTCGATAGATTCTGACATGGTTCTGGAGGACTGGAAGATTCCAAATGTCACTCTGCTATTTAAGAAGGGGGCAAGGAAGCAAAAAGGAAATTATAGACCTGTTAGCTTGACATCGGTGGTTGGGAAGTTGTTGGAGTCGATTGTCAAGGATGAGGTTACAGAGTACCTGGAGGCATATGACAAGATAGGCAGAATTCAGCATGGATTCCTTAAAGGAAAATCCTGCCTGACAAACCTATTACAATTTTTTGAGGAAATTACCAATAGGCTAGACAAGGGAGATGCAGTGGATGTTGTATATTTGGATTTTCAGAAGGCCTTTGACAAGGTGCCACACATGAGGCTACTTATCAAGATAAGAGCCCATAGAATTACGGGAAAGTTCCATACGTGGATAGAGCGTTGGCTGATTGGCAGGAAACAGAGAGTGGGAATAAAGGGATCCTATTCTGGTTGGCTGCTAGTTACCAGTGGTGCTCCACAGGGGTCTGTGTTGGGGCCGCTTCTTTTTACATTGTACGTCAACGATTTGGATTATGGAATAGATGGCTTTGTGGCTAAGTTTGCTAACGATACGAAGATAGGTAGAGGGGCCGGTAGTGCTGAGGAAACAGAGAGTCTGCAGAGAGACTTGGATAGATTGGAAGAATGGGCAAAGAAGTGGTAAATGAAATACAATGTTGGAAAGTGTATGGTTATGCACTTTGGCAGAAGAAATAAACGGGTAGACTATTATTTAAATGGGGAAAGAATTCAAAGTTCTGAGATGCAACAGGACTTGGGAGTCCTCATACAGGATACCCTTAAGGTTAACCTCCAGGTTGAGTTGGTGGTGAAGAAGGCGAATGCAATGTTAACATTCATTTCTTGAGGAATAGAGTATAGGAGCAGGGGATGTGATGTTGTGGCTCTATAAGGCGCTGGTGAGACCTCACTTGGAGTACTGTGGGCAATTTTGGTCGCCTTATTTAAGAAAGGATGTACTGACATTGGAGAGGGTACAGGGAAGATTCACTAGAATGATTCCAGGAATGAGAGGGTTAGCATATGAGGAACGTTTGTCCGCTCTTGGACTGTGTTCCTTGGAGTTTAGAAGAATGAGGGGAGACCTCATAGAAACATTTCGAATTTTGAAAGGCATGGGCAGAGTGGATGTGGCAAAGTTGTTTCCCATGATGGAGGAGTCTAGTACGAGAGGGCATGACTTAAGGATTGAGGGGCGCCCATTCAGAACAAATGTGAAGAAATTTTTTTAGTCAGAGGGTGGTGAACCTATGGAATTTGTTGCCACGGGCAGCAGTGGAGGCCAAGTAATTGGGTGTATTTAAGGCATAGGTTGATAGGTATCTGAGTAGCCAGGGCATCAAAGGTTATGGTGAGAAGGCGGGGGAGTGGGACCAAATGGGAGAATGGATCAGCTCATGATAAAATGGCAGAGCAGACTCGATGGGCCGTATGGCCGACTTCTGCTCCTTTGTCTTCTGGTTTTAACCAGGCACAGCTTGAGCAATTTTGCAAGAAGGAATGGGCAAATCTTGCTGCATCACAGTATGTGAAGCTAATAGGGACTTAGCCAAAAAGACTACTGGCTGTAATAGCTGCAAGAGGTGGTTCAGCTAAGTACTGATGAAAGGAGGATGAATACTTTTGAACTGCTTACGTTTCAGTTTTTCAATTTTGAGTTTTTCATGCTTTACAATTTTTGCTGATTTTTTTGGCTTTACTGTGGGGGAAAAAGGAGCATGTGATTCACAAATAAAACCTCAATTAAATTGATCAAAATCCTTGGTTTAATACTCATATGAACAAAGGGTTGGGTGCTGAATACTTTCTCAAGGCACTGTATATCAATCTAAGTGGTTTACAAAAATCTTATCTGAACTTCATGGATTAAATCATAAAGAGTGCACAAGCTTGAGTTGTACACCTTGGAATTTATGAACTTAAAGATACTTTGTAGAACACATACAACAATTTTCTGACTTTGTTTATTAAATTGTGTGAAGTAATTATAGTGTTCCTTCTTTAATAAAGGGGTTCCTTCTTTAATAAAGGGAATATGTGCGAGCAGTTACATCCAATCTGGTACATTTCATGTACAGCCCTTTCCTCATGTCTGTTGAGTTTAATGTTACAGTCAACTTGCCTTATTTCAGAGAGAAAACTCCACCGAGACCACAGGGACAGAGGCCTGAGCCAGAGAGCAGAGGGGTGAGTGGTTTCATTTCATTAAGTGTTGCTTTCATTCAAAAAGGTTGGGAGCCACTGCTCTATGAGATTGTTACCTTTGGCTACTTGTATAATTGGAGAAGCTCTTGCTACGTATTTTATGTTAGCTTTCACTCATCGTCTATTTTCTTCTTTATTTTAGTTACTCAAATTTTCACCATCGCCTGGCTGTGCCACTAACCTTAACAATATTGTATGCCTTTTCTTTCAGTTAATACCTTTCTTAAAATCCCTTAATCAATCACAGAAGGATTTATTTCTTAAGAATCTAAATGGAATGTGTCTTTATTGAAAATTATGAAGTAAGCCCATAAGTTTCTAGTCTCTACTTTAGGCAAGTCTGTCCTGGCATCACTAAGATATTAATTGCAACCCAAGATTCTCAATCTCAAACTGTGCTAATTCTCTTGTAATTATCTTCCTCATGTTAATATATTACTTTATCTCATCTCATTACACATGACCACATTGAGGTAATATATTGTTGGTGGAAGTGAGTGAAGCACCAGGACCCACAACAATCAATATGCTGGAGAGACTCAGCAGTTCGAGCAGCATCTGTGGGAGGAGAGGAATGGTTGACATTTTGGGTCGAAACCCTGCATCAGGACTGGTTATTATAGTACATATCTAATGAGTTCCGAAAATGTTTCTTGTCCTAGGCAATTACTGTCACAGGTCTACTAACTATGCTCACTGTTAACAACCTTCCCTTATTTCTTCATCAAAACTTTTTCTACATTTGAGCCTAATGCTTTCCTCACTGAGCTACCCATCTTATTAACCTTCTGAAATATTAAGTTTTCAGTTGACAGCCATTCTCACTGTGCTCTGTGCTGAATGTAAGATTAACTATTTCTATCATTCTCATTACTTCATCATCAGTTGCCATGTGCTTTCAGATTGAAAGATTTTTTGTTTTGCCTTTTTAGCCATCTTTTCCCTTCTCTATTTGCATATCAACTCCTATATTTGTAAGCACTATCCCTTTCTGTTTCTCTCTGAGTATTTTTACCCATTTTACCACTGCATTGCAAAATTGTCCTTTCCCTGAACTTTAAATGTCCCTTTATATAACTCTGGGTAATCTTTGCTATAAGAACAGTTGAGTGTTTCCGATCAGTTACTCTGATCTTCTGCCAGTGAATTAGGTCATGACTGCTCTGACCAACTTCCTGCCTTGATTTCTCACCTGATTTAAATGCTGAGCCTTGAGTTGGGATAGCATGTCCAGATATGCTCCATCTGTACCTTTTGTGAGTGCTGATTGTCCATGTCTGTCTGCAGGCTTTGAAAGAATTGAGGAAAATGCCGAAACACCTGCAGACACCACATATCCACATTTAATCCAACATGCCATTTAGAAATTACAGGAAACGTATCTTTAGATTCAACTGCTGAGTGCTGGTGTCATATTCCACATGCCTCCTCCCATGTAGATGCACCTGGAGGAGACATGGAATATTGGTATGTGACGACTTCCTCCTGACTTCCCAGGGCCTCTCCAGCACCTACAAGCACGAGTTAGGAATGCCCAGAATGCTCCCCATTTGCCTGGATGAATGTGAACCCAACAACACACAAGAAGCCAACACTAGGCATGACAATGTAGCCCACTTGGTTGGCATCCTATTGACAGCTTAACTATTCAGACCCTCCACTACTGGTGCTCAGTCTCCTCCAATAGACAATAGCTGCAGGAGTAGGCCATTCGGCCCTTCGAGCCAGCACCGCCATTCACTGTGATCATGGCTGATCATCCACAATCAGTACCCCGTTCCTGCCTTCTCCCCATATCCCTTGACTCCGCTATCATTAAGAGCTCTATCTAACTCTTTCTTGAAAGCATCCAGAGAATTGGCCTCCACTGCCTTCTGAGGCAGCGCATTCCACAGATCCACAACTCCGTGGGTGAATAAGTTTTTCCTCAACTCTGTTTTAAATGGCCTACCCCGTATTCTCAAATTGTGGCCTCTGATTCTGGACTCCCCCAACATCGGGAGCATGTTTCTGCCTCTAGCTTGTCCAATCCCTTAATAATCTTATATGTTTCAATCAGATCCCCTCTCATCCTTCTAAATTCCAGTGTATACAAGCCCAGTCGCTCCCATCTTTCAACATATGACAGTCCCGCCATCCCAGGAATTAACCTCGTGAACCTCCGCTGCACTCCCTCAATAGCAAGAATGTCCTTCCTCAAATTTGGAGACCAAAATTGCACACAGTACTCCAGGTGTGATCTCACCAGGGCCCTGTACAGCTGCAGAAGGACCTCTTTGCTCCTATACTCAATTCCTCTTGTTATGAAGGCCAGCATGCCATTAGCTTTCTTCACTGCCTGCTGTACCTGCATACTTACTTTCAGTGACTGATGAACAAGGACACCAAGATCTCGTTGTACTTCCCCTTGTCCTAACTTGACACCATTCAAATAGTAATCTGCCTTCCTGTTCTTGCCACCAAAGTGGATAACCTCACATTTATCCACATTAAACTGCATCTGCCTTGCGTCTGCCCACTCACCCAACCTGTCCAAGTCATCCTGCATTATCTCAACATCCTCCGCACATTTCACACTGCCACCCAGCTTTGTGTCATCTGCAAATTTGCTAATGTTACTTTCAATCCCTTCATCTAAATCATTAATGTATATTGTAAATAGCTGCGGTCCCAGCACCGAGCCTTGCAGTACCCCACTAGTCACTGCCTGCCATTCTGAAAGGGACCCGTTAATCCCTACTCTTTGTTTCCTGTCTGCCAACCAATTTATGATCCATGTCAGTACCCTACCCCCAATACCATGTGCTCTAATTTTGCCCACTAATCTATGTGGGACCTTATCAAAGGCTTTCTGAAAGTCCAGGTACACTACATCCACTGGCTCTCCCTTGTCCATTTTCATAGTTACATCCTCAAAAAATTCCAGAAGATTAGTCAAGCATGATTTCCCCTTCGTAAATCTCGTAAATCCATTCTGACTCGGACCGATCCTGTTACTGCTATCCAAATGTGTTGCTATTTCATCCTTTATAATTGACTCCAGCATTTTCCCCACCACTGATGTCAGGCTAACTGGTCTATAATTCCCTGTTTTCTCTCTCCCTCCTTTCTTAAAAAGTGGGATAACATTAGCTACCCTCCAGTCCTCAGGAACTGATCCTGAATCTATAGAACATTGGAAAATAATTACCAGTACGTCCACGATTGCTAGAGCCACCTCCTTAAGTACCCTGGGGTGCAGACCATCAGGCCCTGGGGATTTATCAGCCTTCGGTCCCATCAGTCTATCCAACACCATTTTCTGTCTAATGTGAATCTCCTTCAGTTCCTCCATTACCCTAGGTCCTCCAGCCACTATTACATCTGGGAGATTGTTTGTGTCTTCCCTAGAGAAGACAAATCCAAAGTACTTGTTCAACTCGTCTGCCATTTCCTTGTTCCCCATAATAAATTCACCCGTTTCTGTCTTCAAGGGCCCAACTTTGGACTTAACTAATTTTTTCCTCTTCACATACCTAAAGAAGCTTTTACTATCCTCCTTTATATTCTTGGCTAGCTTGCCTTCGTATCTCATTTTTTCTCCCCGTATTGCCTTTTTAGTTATCCTCTGTTGCTCTTTAAAAGTTTCCCAATCCTTTTGCTTCCTGCTCATCTTTGCTATGTTATACTTCCTCTCTTTTATTTTTATACTATCCTTGACTTCCCTTGTCAGCCATGGTCGCCCCTTACTCCCCTTAGAATCTTTCTTCCTCTCTGGAATAAACTGATCCTGCACCTTCTGTGTTATTCCCAGAAATACCTGCCATTGTTGTTCCACTGTCATCCCTGCTAGGGTATCTTTCCAGTCAACTTTGGCCAGCTCCTCCCTCTTGGCTCCAAAGTCCCCTTTGTTCAACTGCAATACTGACACTTCCGATTTTCCCTTCTCCCTCTCAAATTGTAGATTAAAACTCATCATATTATGGTCACTACCTCCTAATGGCTCCTTTACCTTGAGTTCACTTATCAAATCCGGTTCATTACACAACACTAAATCCAGAACTGCCTTCTCCCTGGTAGGCTCTAGTACAAGCTGCTCTAAGAATCCATCTCAGAGGCACTCCGCAAACTCCCTTTCTTGGGGTCCAGTACTAACCTGATTTTCCCAGTCTACCTGCATGTTAAAATCCCCCATAACAACCGTAGCATTATCTTTGCGACATGCCAATTTTAATTCTTGATTCAACTTGCACCCTATATCCAGGCTACTGTTTGGGGGCCTGTAGATAACTCCCATTAGGGTCTTCCCTTACAATTTCTCAGTTCTATCCATACTGACTGTACGTCTCCTGATTCTATGTCACCCTCGCAAGGGACTGAATATCATTCCTCACCAAAACAGCCACTCCACCCCCTCTGCCCACCTCTCTGTCCTTTCGATAGGACGTATACCCTTGAATATTCATTTCCCAGCCCTGGTCCTCTTGCAGCCATGTCTCTGTTATTCCTACAACATCATACTCGCCAATTTCCAACTGAGCCTCAAGCTCATCCACTTTATTCCTTATACTTCGTGCATTCATGTATAATACTTTTAATCCATTACTCCCCTCACCTTTCAAATCGATTCCTATTGCACTTGGCCATACTCTCCGATCCCTTCCTGAGCTTTCTGCCCCATTAATTCTTGTTGTCTTTCTTAACTTTCCTTATTCTCTCTTTCCCTTTAACTCCATCTTTATATTTTCTCTCCTCCCTCCGACTACTTAGTTTAAACACACCCGTGTAGCAGTGGCAAACCTGCCTGCCAGAATGCTGGTCCCCCGCCTGTAATGGTGCAGCCCGTCCCTTTTGTACAATTCATCCTTGCCCCAAAACAGATCCCAGTGGTCTAAGAATCTAAATCCCTGCTTCCCGCACCAGCTCCTCAGCCTATCTCCCTGTTCCTGCCCTCACCAGCATAAGGAACTGGAAGCAAACCGGAGATAACCACCCTGGAGGTCCTGCTTTTCAGCCTTCTTCCGAGTTATCTGAAGTCACGCTGCAGAATTTCTTTCCTCTTCCCGACATCATTTGTGCCAACATGCCCTACCACTTCTGGCTGTACACCTTCACACTTGAGGATGCCCTGCAATCGGTCCATGACGTCCTTGACCCTGGCACCAGGGAGGCACACACCATTCTTAAATCTCGCCTGTTGCTGCAGAAACCCCTTTCTGTACCTCTCACTATGGAGTCCCGTACTATCACGGCTCTGCCTGACGTCTGTCTCCTTGACTTTGCTTCAGCGCCAAATTTTGACTCACAGACCTGTCAGCCCTCTCAGACTGGCAGAGTCTTCTGTCCCAACAGCGTCCAAGATGGTGAACCTGTTTTCAAGAGGTACATCCCCCGGGATCTCCTGTACTCCAAGCATCTATCCCTTCCTCATCGTCGCCCCCCTTCTCTTTTCCGATGTCTTCAGAGTAATGATCTCGCTGTAGGTCCTGTCCAGAAAACTCTCAGTTTCCCAATGAACCTGAGATCATCCAGTTGCTTCTCCAGTGCCTCAACACGGTCCTTCAGGAGCTGAATTTGGACACACTTTCCACAGTTGTAGCAGCCAGAGGCACCATCTGTGTCCCTGACCTCCCACATCATGCAAGCATCACACTGAATCAGTTTACCTGTCATTTCTTCACCACCTCTCACCCTCTCCAATGTGGCATAGTCTCCTCTTTCAGCCTCCTCGCCGAAGACTCCTGAGCCAAAGACTGGCACTTCCCTCAACAAGGCCACTCCCCTAGAGCAAACCTTGCTTATATTGACTGATAAATTGACTAATTCACTGCACTTGCCGCGCCTTTGCCGACCTTGAAGGTATGTGTTGCAGGCTGGTCGCAACTGGTTTTTTAATCTCCCGCTCCTGAAAACAACAGAAAAAAGACTCCCAAGGGCTTAACTTCTCAGCCAATCCCTGCACTCACTCCTTCACTTTGCCAACCTTGAAGGTGTATGTCCGGGTGCATCTACATGGGAGGAGGCATGTGGAATATGACACCAACATTCAGCAGTTGAATCTAAAGATCCAACCCAAGGATGACAAATTTTAAATAATCCACAGTAACTTTGTGCTGTCAATGTGGAAGATATGTAGCTGTGACTTAATTTGTCATTGATATGTTTGTTGCCCAGTAGCTTAGCCCTACTCCACACTATTTCTGACCTTTTCGCCACTTTCTAGTCTCCATCAGTAGATTTCCTTCATTTTTGAGTGTTGTGGGGTTTTCATTTTGTCGTAAAGGGGGGCTTCGATCATGCTTATGCTTATTCTGGACACCTGTCAAGTTGCTGTCATAATCCTGTTTCAGGGTTTCCAAGGTTTTGGGTTTGGAGATGGAGGATTTCAGATGTCTTTCGGGATTGGTGCATTTCCATTCGGAATTTTTGCAACAGCTTTTAATATTAATGATGGCCGTCCACCGCCAGGTACTTGGTTTAAAATTACCTTTCTCCTTATATGTAGTTACTGCATCAAACAGATCAAAATTTGTCTTTCTGATAGCTTTGTATGGATTGGTCTCCATCTACATTTGCTTTTGCACATTGCTTTGAAAATTTAGGACAGGCAGCATCTTCAGTTCCAGCTTTGAAACCAAAAATTGAAACTGTATTACAGAGTCTTGATCCAGCATTGCATTCCACTCAACACTGTTAATGGATTTTACAAAGTTTGCATGAAACAGCTAATGTCAAATGACACAAGAGTAGATAATGATGTGCTTTGTAAGGCTGAGTAGCAACCCATTTTCAGGCTGATGATTGTGACTTGCCCTTAGCTGGCCAGCAATTCATTAAATTGTGCAGCCCGTCAGGACCTTAACTGAATCTTTGAAAGAGCTAGTTAGTCTTACTCCCCTGCTCTTTCCCTGTAACACATCTAGAGTTTATATAATTTTGTCTAGAAAGTTGACATGCTACTGTCAATGTGTAAACTTGCTGCTGCAGTCTGGATTAGGGTGACCAAAGTGTTCAGGCTCATGGCCTTGTTTTCGTAATGTATGTGGTGAGGAATCCTAGGAACTGGTTGCCAGTGATCTCCTCTACTTCAATATGTGTTTCCTGTTCTCTGTGGTTTTAACTAATAGGCTGGGCTTGCTTGGTCCATTGCTCTTGTTGTTTTCTGGCTGCACTTAGGTCAGCATCCTCGAGGTCGCACTGAAAGAGTTGAAGTTTGGCCTCAGATGGTGGAACTGGCAACTGGCCAGTTTTGAAATGTTTGAGAATCAGTGACAAGCCCCATCACCTGAGGTCAAGTCTCAGTTCTTGTCGTGAGACCTGCAGGATCCCTGACCTCAGTGAGCCGCAAACAAGAAGTGATCCGGTCAAGAATGGGGCACAAGCTTAATTATTATGATCATTCTAATAAGTGTTACTAGAGTAGAAAACGAACAAGAGAAGGACCAGAGAGAACAAAGAAGAGGAAGTAGCAGTGGTGGTCATCTCATACTCAGACTAGAGGCAATAAAAATTCTAGTGATAACTATTAACCTATAAAATAGCCAGATTCAAGTGATGTGACACCGACTGAAAATGAAAAAGTTTCTATAAATATAAAGAAGCAACTGTACCATAATTGTCAGAAAATTCATCTGGAAAAAGTACATGTATGTGGTTGATTATATAAAAATACAGCCATGGGAAAGTTAAACTACAAGAAAAATAGTAATTCTATAGCCCAAACTGGAGTTCCACTCCTTGGATGATCTTGATGGCTTTTTAACAGTTTTTTGGTGCCAAAGGCCATTGGCCAGTTTTGAGAAATAGTGATAAACAGGGAAGAAGCTGTTTTTAGTCTAATAGTCCTTGTTCTTAATGTGTTTGTGTTGCTTGTCCATTGTTTTCAATGATAACGTAAACCTGTGCGGGAGGAGTTTTACAGTGAAAAGGCCGCTGCACTGGGGCAGTTCCACTCTCTCGGCCTCAGAAAACTTGGTCCAATAGTATGAAAAATCATGACCGGAGACTTCCTCGACTTTCGCTCTCCACGAAGTGTTGCAGCACCGCCTTCTTGGCAGTTGGATCTTGTATTTGATCTCATCTACCCCGTCCACTGGATCTGGCTTTGCTTGCTGGGGTAGGCATATCCCTATCTCACCAGGATTGGAGGTTCCCGGCTACATTCACCTGGTTTAGCCTGCCTGTCGAAGCAATGTACCTGGGTGTGGCCTCTGTCGCATACAACAGTTACTTTTGAGCCACAGGTGAGAGCTGGGTGGCAGTTGGGGACCAAAGGTGGACAAACTGCCCCTGGGCGGAGCACGACAAGCCCGCCACCAGAGATGACACCCCATACACCCCTTGTTCTTGTACTGCTATATCTTCGGCCTGATGGTAGGAGGTCAAAGAGTTTGTGGGGCCGATGGGAGGCAGCCCACAATGCTGAGGTCTCTGCAAATGCGGCACTTCTGATATTTGTCCTAGATGGGGGGGGGGGGATGTTGGGGGGAGAAAGACCCCAGTGATTCTCTTAGCAGTCCTCACAATGCATTGCAGGGTCTTGCAGTCAGATGCCTTACAATTCCCATACCAGACAGTGATACAGCTGGTCAGGGCACTCTTGATGATGCTCTGGTAGAATATGGTTAAAATGAGGGTGGGGACCCTTGCTCACTTTAATCACCTCAGGAAGTTGAGGCATTGCTGTGCTTTCTTGACTAAAGATGTGGTGCTGAGGGACCAGGTGAGATTATCCATGATATGCACACCAAGAAATTTGATGTTTGTGGAGAGAGTCAGGGAGGAACTGTTGACGTGCAGGAGAGAGTGGTTAGCCTCACCTTCATGAAGTCCACAAATCATCTCTTTAGTCTTGTCCATATTGAGACTCAGATTGATGTTTTCGCACCAGTCCACAAGCCGTACTAGCTCCTCGCCGACTCATTATTGTTGCCGGTGAGGCCAACACTGATGTGTCAACGGCCAACTTGATGTGGTTAGAGTTGGATCTAGCACTACAGTCACACGTTAGCAGCAGGCTGAGACCAATGCTCAGTGTGATGGAGCTAGAGACATTGCTGCCGACACGGACTGCCTGAGGTGTCTCTGTCAAGAAGTCCAAAATCCAGATACAGAGAGAGGTGTTGAGACCCCAACATGGCCAGTTGACCCACCAGCTTCTGAAGAATGGTGATGCTGAAGTGAATGAACTGCACTCTGGTGTAGCAGACACCATTCTCCAGGCAGGCAGTTGATCTCCTGGGGGTTTTCACACACAACAATGCCTAGAGTTTACTGAGAATGGTGTGAAAAACAAATAACATCCGTTGAGCGGCAGTTCTGTGGATGAAAACGCCTTGTTAACGAGGGAGGTCAGAGAAGAACGACTAGACTGGTTCAGGCTGACAGGAAGGTGACAGTAGTTCAAACGATCTCGCATTACAGCCGGGTGAGCAGAAGAGCATCTCTGAATGCACAAGATGTTGAACCTTGAAATGGATATGGGCTTCACCAACAGAAGAGTACACCAGGTTCCATTCCTGTCAGCTAAGAAAAGGAAATGGGGGCTATAGTGGGCACAGACTCAGCCAAACTGGATAGTTAAAGATTGGAAAAACATCGCCTGGTCTAATGAAACTCTTATTTCAGCTGTGACATGCAGGTGGTAGAGAATTTGTCATAAACAACAAATCCACCCTGCCTTGTGTCAGTGTTTCAGGCTGGTGCATCCAACAAAACTGCAGCAACTATGTAACGCTATCAAGTTCACATAGATCAGAATCTCGAAAGAATGTTTCCTGCAGCTTGTTAAATCCATGCTTTGATAAAATCAGCCGTTTCTAGGGGCAAAGAGGGCCCTATTCAGTACTAGAGAGATGTACCTAATAAATCAACCACTGAGTCTTCAGTACCTCCTCCCAGATGGTAGTAATGAAAAGGTGGTATGTCCTGGGTGTTGCAGATCTTATTGATGGACCCCCACCTCTATTATTAATGTACAGGAATCTGCTGCAATGAAGGGACAAATGTGGGGAATCCAGCCGGACTTTGCTCTTTATCTGACTTGCAGCTCCATTCAGCCCTTTACACTGCAGTATCAGGAGAGGAAATCAGGGCCAAGTTGTTCGGGATATGCTGCATGTCTTCAGAACCACTAGCTCACCAGCAGTCTGTGTGTACAGGACTGATCACACCCAGGCTGCTGTAGGTAGACTCAGACACTGGAAAACTAGATGTTTGTTTAGTGCTTTTTATTTTTAATGCTGTACTTGTGTAAATTGAACTTGAGCTTGCTGGTACAGACATGAGAGGATCCAACAAGTGTTGTGTGAGCAGTTCTGTCTTTGATCAGTGTAAGCAGATTAGAAGCTCCGATACCTCTAAGCTCCTGAGTTGGGCTATTCATAATGTTGGTGTCCTGCTGCTGTGCTCTTAATACGTCAACGTGCTGTAGTTATTTGATTTTAATATGTAACACATTAACCCACTGTCCTCTCATAACTTGTACAATCCCTTCCAGTGCATGACTCATTGTTTTTCTCATGTTATTATTTATCTAGTATTTATTTATTTATCTCAATATTTACGTTCTTGGCATTTAGTCCATCTGACCATCTGGCTTGGTGTGTAAGCATACCACTTCTCACAGGTTGTAAACTTGTACAGATTATGATATCAGAGAAACCACTTGTGTTGTAGATTCTTATTTCTGGTGTGTTGAAGTGACCTTACTGAATGCTTCTCGGGTATAGTCTTCTCCACTTGCTCACCCTCACTCATCTAGATGTCTTGCCTCAAGGAATCTTTTGTAGTCTTGCAACTTTTCATTGGGACAGACATAACTTTGCATCTGTTCACCTTAAATTGTCTCCATTGCGTTATTGCTGTTGCAACTCTCAAAGGAACTGTTGGATTAGACTGTTTAATTGTGATTTTATTTGGATCTTAACAATCAATTACCTGCTTGTGCTTTTATAATACTTGTATACATGTAACTATTTAGTACAGCAGTCCCCAACCGCCGGGTCGCAAAGCATGCGCTACCGGGCCGCAAGGAGGCGATATGATTTGGCGATGTGAGTCAGCTGCACCTTTCCTCATTCCCTGTCATGCCCACTGTTGAGCTTGAACGCACGTGAGGTCATTTCCCGCCCGTCATCCATGTCAACGCGGGAAAGAGATCAACTCCTCGAGCTTGCAAATGACGACGGGCTGAAAAGTATGTTTGACATAACATTTCTGCCGGCATTCTGGATCAAAGTCAAGGCTGAGTATCCTGAGATAACCACGAAAGCACTGAAAACGTTGCTTCCATTTCCAACATATCTCTGCAATGAATGCAACGAAAACTAAATTGCAGAATAGACTGGACATAAGGAACCCACTTCGAGTATCGCTGTCTCCCTTCACCCCTCAATAGGACCGTGTTGTTGCAGGAAAACAAGCCCAGGGCTCCCACTGATTCAGCAACATTGGCGTGTTGCAATGATTTTATATGTTCATATGGTGAAAATATGTGCTGTGTGTTTAATATCCAAACGTTACTTAAAATGTTATGATGCTATTGACTGATAAGTGACTTGTATAACCATATAACAATTACAGCACAGAAACAGGCCATCTCGGCCCTTCTAGTCCGTGCCGAACGCTACTCTCATCTAGTCCCACCGACCTGCACTCAGCCCATAACCCTCCATTCCTTTCCTGTCCATATACCTATCCAATTTTTCTTTAAATGATAATATCTGTTACGTACCCCGTAACTGGGTTGCCAAACCAGCAGAAATGGGCCACTTCGTTGGAGTCTGGATTACTGGAACTAAGAAAGTTTTATTAAAGAGATAAGTAACACAGTACTCTAATCGTAAGGATATAAATGCAACAGGTTAGCAATGATAAAACACACATGTACACAGAACTAGGATAATAGGAATCAATCAAGCTCTATCGCAGCCTAGGGGTAAAATGATCAGTCTCAAGTGATGCAGAGTTCAGTTCAGCTGAGTACAGTTCGCAGCAATCGCTGTTGTGCTGTTGGAGAGAGAGAGAGAGAAGGATGATATGCAAATCGAATTCAGACAGACCTCGATGTTCTCCGCAGTTAGCTTTTGGACGAGCCCTTTTTAATGTCTTCTGAGGTCACTGACTGTGACCCCTCCGTTCCGGATACGATCATTCTTCCGTGATGAACCCGGCACCCAGGCAAGGACGGACACACACACCAGGTTCCCGCCGATCGTACCTTTTCATCCTGTGTGTCTATGGTCGGTCCCGCGACCAGACCTCCAAAACTCCCACAAATTTGTGGGGGACACACCGCACTTCCAGGGTCTCGTTATCTCGTGATCTCATGGTGTCTGTCTTGCCTTAGCGAACCTGTTCCTTTTATCCCCCTGCTGGGGTATCACCTGTCCATCAAACTTCAAACTGTTTAGGTTCAAAGCAACCGGTCTGTCAATACTCAGAACTGTGTCTCTCTCGTCTCTCATTAACATTTTGCCCGCTTCTCCCTTTTGTCTCTCATATCTCTCTCATCAGCATCAATCTTCTGATAACTTAGTCTTTCGTCACACCCCTATCCTTCAAAGGATTTTTACCGGGGTAAAAATTATAGGCATGAATACATTATTAGATACACACAAATATACATGGTCATCAGCCATTTGGCTAATACAGAGAAATTTAAGTTGTCAACACCTTGACAGACAGTCAGCCATCACCTTTCCATTCCTTTTATATGTGCTATTTTAATAATCCTCTAAGACCAGGCTCCAACTTAGCAAACTTCATAGTGGCCAAAAACACTAATGAGTTGTGATCAGTGTAACTTCTCAGTGGTTTTCGTCCCGGACAAATATAACAAGGATCATCCCCGACAAACCTAGCATTCTTTGGCAAGAGCTTGGTAAGAGGGAGGGCAAAATCCGCAAAGTTTTTGCAAAGCTTCCAACAGTACCCCACCATCCCCAAGAACCTTCTCAGGGCTCCCTTGTCTGTCGGGGTGGGGACTTCAGAGATAGCCCGCACCTTAGCCTGCATCAGTGCCAGCTGCCCCTGTCTTACCACAAATCCCAGATAAGTGATCTTTCCGTGGCCGAATTTACTTTTTGCGAGGTTCACTGTCAGGCTGGCTTCAGACAGCTTTTTAAACAGCTCCTCCCACGTGTCACTCCAGACCACTAACTCGCCAATATATGCTTCAGCGTTCTTTAGCCCTTTTGTCACTGAATTAATCATCCTGTAGGGGTGATGCTCACTAGGCTGACCTGATGTGACAACAACACCATGTCCCAGCTCTTTGCATCGCCTCGGGACATCCGGACATACGTGTGCGTGCCATGTAATTGACTTACCGGCAGCTCGCTTTGTTCGGGGATTAAGTGAGAGAACTCATCAGCAAAGTTGGCCAACACAATAGAGTTCTCCCATCTGGTCGGCACCACACTTATCTTTTCAAAATGGGTCTTCCCCTTATCAGGTGGCACCCTAGCCTCATTAATTTTCGTGATAACACCGACTAGGTTTGTTCGCCTATCGTGGCAAGCTGTTAGCATATCAATAGCCTGTAATTGTGTTAGCTCACGTCTACAGTAGTCAATAGCATCCTTCCTCCTGTGCGGCCAGTAAAACTCTTTCATGATTCTACTGACTGTTTTCCTCACCCCAAAATGTTCACCGAGGGGTAACTTGTGGGCTGGGTTAAGAATCTTATCCCCATAAATTTTTGGCACCACCCCCCATTCCTCATCTGCGAGCACGGTACTTGGTCTCCATTTCCTCCTTAGTACTCCCTCCTTCACATAACAGCCCACTGGCTCCCTTTTTAATTCTGCTTCAGAGAGAGCTGTCTCCGTCAAAACCATCAGCTCCTCGTCTCGCTCCTGTGTCTGTACAAATTCCTTCCTTGCTAATGATAAGTCTACCTTAACTTCCGTTTCATTTCCTCCCATTTTACTGTGCTCCTTCTTTTCACTTTCTAACCCCTCCTGGTACAAGGCTGGTAAAAACGTCTCTGCTAAATCTACATTCGCTTCGGCAGCCTTTCTGGGCATGCGCCGAGTCACTGCACAAACGGGATAAACCTGTGAGTCCATGGGCGGGGTCTCAATGCTGGCAGTCTGGCTTGTCAATCTTACTGCTGGGTACACCTCTCCACCGGCGAGGTCATTACCGAGTAAGACCTCCACGTCTTCCATCGGTAGTTCGGGCCTCACCCCGATCGTGACCAGTTCAGAGACCAAGTCGCTTTTTAGGTGTATCTGGTGCGAAGGTACTGCTTCAGTCCCTTTCCCAATGCCTTTTATCACCCTGACCTCCCCAGTCTGGGTCTCTGAACTAAAGTCTAATACACTGTTTAATATCAATGACTGCCAAGCTCCAGTGTCTCTCCAGATCCGTACTGGAACTGAGTTTAACCCCTCCTTCACCGACACCAATCCGGCCGAGATAAACCTCTCACGCCTTCCTGAACTTTCAGACCTCTTCTCCCCTAGCGGTTTGTTTACCAGCTCAATACAGCCAGTCGGAACCGTCGTTTTTCCTTTCCCTGACTCCTCCTTTGGGGCGAAACACCTGGACGCAAAGTGACCGGCTTTCCCACAATGATAGCATACGACCCCAGGAGACTTCCTACCAAACTGCTTCCTGTCTACCTTATCCCTCTCACTGGTCCCCGGCTTACTTTCTGGCTTTTCTGGCGGACTCTCTCCGCCGTCCTGACTACCCTTCTGGTAGCCTTTACTCGGGGTAAACTTTGTTTAAAGTGTCAACGCGTGCTCATCCGCTAACTTAGCAGTTGCAGCTAAGGTGTCTGCCTCTTTCTCATCTAGGTAGGGTCTCATACCTTCAGGGACACAACCTTTAAACTGCTCAATCAGGATTAGCTGTAGCAGTCTGTCATAATCCCCATTAACCTCTCTCGAGGCGCACCAACGCTCACAATATATCTGCATCTCATGGGCAAACTCTGCCAGTATGCCTCCGGGACCAACTCATAAATCCTGAGTATGGCCTCTTTCACCACATCATACCTCTGGGCATCTTCTGCGGACAAGGCCGAGTAAGCTTGTTGGGCTTTTCCTTTAAGTACACTCTGAAGCAAAACAGCCCACTTATCCCTCGGCCAGTCCTGTCTTGCAGCAACTTTTTCAAAATGGAGGAAGTACCGATCAACATCGGTCTCCTCAAATGAGGGAACCAGCCTAACCTCCTGGGTCACCCTGAACCCTCCACCTTGGTTCGGCATGGGCCCCTGCACTACCGTCATCTTTAACTTCTCCAGCTCAAATTCCCTTTTCCTCTGTTTCTCTCTCGCTTCTCGTTCCAACTGCCTGTCCTTCTCTTCTCGCTCCAGCTGTTTTACCCGGAACTTGTGCTCGAGTCTCAATTTTTCAATCTGCAGCTGTACTGTGTCTCCACCAGGTTTTCCAATAGATACCACCTCCAGCTCCCCTTGGGGAAACACACCTTTAGATACATAATGTTCAATGATAGCTCTGTGCATCTCCGCTCTCTTCATTGTCGACTTCCCCTTAAAAAGACTCAACTGTTTGGCCACAGCTGCCAATTCTGATTTCCTGGCATCCTCCAATGCCTCCAAGGTCGGCGCCTTTAGAAATTCCTCAATCTCATTTTCTGCTGTTTGCCTTTTCTTTCTTTCGGGAATTTTAACCCAATCAATTTACTCCGTCCCAAATTTAGCATTCAAAATCGCGGATGAGAACCCCACTTATGTTACGTACCCCGTAACTAGGTTGCCAAACCAGCAGAAATGGACCACTTAGTTGGAGTCTGGATGACTGGAACTAAGAAAGTTTTATTAAAGAAATAAGTAACACAGTACTCTAATCATAAGGATATAAATGCAACAGGTTAGCAATGATAAAACACACATGTACACAGAACTAGGATAATAGCAATCAATCAAGCTCTATCGCAGTCTAGGGGTAAAATGATCAGTCTCAAGTGACGCAGAGTTCAGTTCAGCTGAGTACAGTTCGCAGCAATCACTGTTGTGCCGTTGGAGAGAGAGAGCGAGAGAAGGATGATATGCAAATCGAATTCAGACAGACCTTGATGTTCTCCGCAGTTAGCTTTTGGGCGAGCTCTTTTTAATGTCTTCTGAGGTCACCGACTGTGACCCCTCCGTTCCGGATACAATCATTCTTCCGTGGTGAACCCGGCACCCAGGCAAGGGCGGACACACACACCAGGTTCCCGCCGATCGTACCTTTTCACCCTGTGCGTCTATGGTCGGTCCCGCGACCAGACCTCCAAAACTCCCACCAACTTGTGGGGGGCACACCACACTTCCAGGGTCTCGTTATCTCGTGATCTCGTGGTGTCTGTCTTGCCTTAGCGAACCTGCTCCTTTTATCCCCCTGCTGGGGTATCGCCTGTCCATCAAACTTCAAACAGTTCAGGTTCAAAGCAACTGGCCTGTCAATACTCGGAACTGTGTCTCTCTTGTCTCTCATTAACATTTTGCCCGCTTCTCCCTTCTGTCTCTCTTATCTCTCTCATCAGCATCAATCTTCTGATTACTTGGTCTTTCGTCACATATCGAACCTGCCTATACCACTTCTACTGGAAGTTCATTCAACACGTACTTCAAGCTCCCCTGTCCTCCCCTGATAATTGACTTATCACTATATTCATGCGAGGAAAATATGCGCTGTGTGTTTAATATTAAATTCGTTAGATAAACCCTTTTAGAAACGAAATTGAGTGTATTAGCCACTTATCACCTGTATTCCGGTCATAATCAACACCCCCCCCCCCCAAACAGAATCGCCAAAAACGATATGTAGAAAAAAATCGGCATGTACACGCATGCGCAAGTCACGCATGCGTACACAGGTGCCTGCGCAAGGCTTCATGGTCATGGTAGTCTTTCTCGGGGTAAACACAACGTATTTGACTGCTACTCTTGTCCGTTGGCAACCCTACGCCCCCCCCCCCCCCGGGTCGGCTGGTCCACAGTGCGAAAAAGGTTGGGGACCCCTGATTTAGTATATTTCCTAGTGGTCACAGTATGTATATTCAATTGTTCAGTGTGTTCCCTAGTGGTTACATTTGTATGATTCTGGAAGTTTATGGCATTATTTGAATAGGGGCCATCGACTGGTTAATCCTTATCTTCAAATTTGAATGGAATGTTTTTTATTTCTGTGGTATAAAAAGGGTCAACCACGAGGCTCCTCCATGTTTTGTTTCTTCTCTCCCTTCACTTGCTAGTCTTTGCTCTTGTTACTGTCTGTTTTCAATTTTCTTTGTTCTATTAACACTTAATAAAATGATGTGCAGAAGCAAGTTTGCCCTCTTTCTTGACTTCTGAAAGAACATTGAATTACGAACATCAGAATCAACAGAATCTAACATCATCCGATTTGCAGACATACTGTACAAGTTGTCATGAATACAGGTCGTTTGTGAGGATTGTCCTTGAAACTGCTTTATCTTCAGTTTTCTACTTTTCTACGGGCTAAGCTCACCACAGCACAGCGTGCCTCTATCTTTGACTCTTTGTGATGTGTCTTGCAACTGTGTTACCTCAGACGGGCACTTTGGAACTCCATCAAAGCCTCACACTTCCAAAGAGTGAATTGAGGTTTTTGTTTTAAAAAAGGATCAACTTTATTCATCCTATACGTTTACAGGTATTAGGAATTTCTGGTGTGTTGGCACAACATGCAACAAAAACAACAACATTAAACATTTATAAGAATAAAAAATTATATAAAAATAAACTTGGAGGTTAATGTATACATATGCATAAATACATAAATACCAGCATGTATTTACAATGTAAACAGCATGATAAAAAGTGGTTTAAAGTCTTTACAGTGCATTGACTGGTAATAGAGAGGGGTGGGGTGGTGGCTAACTATGCACTGAAATCTATTAATAATCTGTAGTTATTGTGTATTTGTATATTGAGAAATGTTGCACGACTCTATCATTAATGGTCTCCATCTCTGGATTCTAAGTGTTTTTCTTCTCTCTCACCCCACAGCAGTCCCTGGAACACCCCAACATGTGGATGAACAGTTCTTATCTCGCCTTTTCCTCTTCGTGGCTCTTGTGATAATGTTTTGGCTCCTCATTGCCTGAGGACAAACCGTAATCTTTAACACGAGTCCCATGCGTGATCTGAAATGTGGGCAATGAACAGGATTGTCTGTTTTTCTACCTTTGGATACGTATTAGGGGCAAAAATTATATCAAATAGAAACTAAAATCAGCTTCTAATGGGATGGGTTTTGATCGACTGTGAATGAGTTTAAAAGGCTCCTTTTCTCGGGCTGTAATTTTGTCACAGTGTCTGTTTCAGTGAGGTTGAGTGGTGTGCCCACTCACCGGACACAAAGTTTGTGGTGGTCTATATCACTGCTGCACTATCATTGTGCAAAAGGCCAAAGAAGCTGTTTGGTAATAGAAGAAATAGCCTTTGAGTGAAAGAGCCCGGAGATTTAAGCAGCATGTATCAGACAGCTTGGTTGCTTAAATCATCTGATGAAGACGAGTGTCTCAACTCCTCGACTTGAGCAGCAGTGCAAACCAGTGCTGAGAACCCATCTGCTGCTCAATGGAATAGAAAATTTCCTACAATACTATTCAAAGAAAGACTAAGAAATCTGTGAGAAACATTACTCAGCTATGTATTGATCATTGTGGGATCTCACAGGACCTGAACTGACTGGCACTTTTCCCTACATCATATTGACTATAGTTCAAAACAACTTCTTGGTTGTGAAGATTTTTGTAAATTGAGGGTGGTAATAATTGTAATTTCTTTGTTTTGCCTGCTTTTAATTTCAGATGTCATGTTATACAGTGACAAGGGGGACTTGTCTTTCATCTGCACACTTCCTGGTCACTCAGTAATGGTCTACCCTTGTTCTACCCATCCCTGCTGGGACACTAATATTGAGAGATATTTCTCAGTGACCAATTACCTACTCCGGTGACTGTAATAATGGATTTCCCTTTAGCAAAGCTGTTCATCAGCACTTTTTATTAATTACTCATGGGACCTGCACCTCAATAGCAATTACCTGCCCCTTGAGCCATTTCAGAAGACTAAGTCTTGACCACTTTAGTGAGTCTAGAATTGTAGGTAAGGCAAAACAGCAAACATCTTTGGACTCTCCCTGTAACATGAGGAGCCAGGGTTCAACCTGTTCTGAGACCCTGAGAAGACCCTCAGTGAGAGTTGTTTAAAGGGACAGGTTAAGGCCAGGGTGGCAGTCACTGATCAGAGGCCCCACTATAGTTCAGTCCTGGACATAACAAGCTGAAGAATGAAGTGGGCTGTATGGTATTTGGGCAGCCCTGCAACCAGATAGAAGGAATGAGTTACTGATGGATGAAGACCAGGTTACTGGATTGTGGGAAAGCTCTAGGGTTCTGTCCTATGGCTCAGCTAGTTAGTGGAGCTACTGGAAGTGATTGGGAATGCCTGTGCCTTGCCAGATTGACACTGTTGGGAGAGAATAACACCTTTACACGAAAACAAGTGGCTATTAGATGTATCAAAATGTATTTTTAATTTAATATTGTATTTCTGGCTTTGTATCAGATGTCAAATAAATACAGAACATAAATTAATTGATGACTTAGTATAGATTCTTTGTCCTGATTAATGGAAATATTAAAACATAATTTTATTGAAAACGTTATCAGTGGCAAGTAAACGGTGGGGCTGGGCTAAATTCTGCAGTTTGCTTCAAGTACTTGCACTACTTGGTTCCCTCGAGGCAGAACATATTACATTCAAGCTCCAACGCACAATCTGATGCGGCAGGTAGTGCTACTGCTTTGTAACTCCAAAGTCCCAGTCCTGACCCCTGCAAAATTCACACATTCTTCCCCCAACCTTGTGGGGTCCACCATCCCCCAATTTCCTCCCATGTCTCAAAGTTGTGTGAGTTGCTAGGTTAATTGGCCACTGTAGACAACCCCTAGTGTGTGGCAAAATCTTGGAGCACATGATGAGAATTAAATGGGATTAGTGTTGGACTGGTGTAAGGGTTGGTGTGAACCCATGACAATTCAGGCTGGCCCTTCAGGAGCAGAGAATATCTGTGAGAAAGTGCTGATTTTTGGATAAAGTTAATTTAAGCCCTGACCATGGGGCTGAAAGTTTTGCAACAATGGCAACTATTGTAGGTGACGTTTAACTCCATAACTTTGTGTTGAGCTGATAGCTACAGGGAGGGTGATGAGGTCCTGCAAAGTGAGTTCAGGGAGTTAGGTTCTAAGTTAAAGGACAGGACCTCTAGGGCTGTGATCTCAGAATTGCTACCCATGCCATGTGTTAGTGAGGCCAGAAATGGGAAGATCATAACAGTTTAACTCATGGCTAAGGAGATGGTGCAGGAGGGAGGGCTTCAGGTTTTTGGATCATTGGGCTCTTCCAGGGAAGGTGGGATTTGTAGAAGGGATGGTTTACAACTGAATTGGAGGGGGACTAATATCCTTGTGGGAAGGTTTGCTAGTGTTGCACAGGGATGGAAACCAGAGTATCAGAGCAAATGGTGGAGTGATTGTGGGGAAGATGTTGTTACGACTACATACAAACTCAGGAAGAAAGGTTGATCATGGTGGGATTAATGTTCTGATTTGAGTGTATTTCAATGTAAGGAAAGGCGGATGAGCTCCAGGCATAGATCAGCATGTGGAATTATGATATTGTAGTCATTGGTTGCAGAAGGGGCAGACTGGCAGCTCAATGTTCCAGGCTTCTGTTGCTTTAGACGTGATAGACTGAGAGGGATTAAGCGGGGAGGAATGGTATTACTAGAGTCATAGCAAAGTGCAGCACACAAACAGGCCTTTGGTCCATCTAGTCCATGCCAAACTATTTAAACTGCCTCGTCCCATCAACCTGCACCCGGACCTTGAACCTTCATACCCCTACCATCCATGTACTTATCTAAACTTCGAAATTGAGCTTGCATGCTCCTTGTGCTGGCAGCTCATTCCATACTCTGATGACCTTTTGAACAAGTTCCTCCATGTTTCCCTTAAACTTTATACCTTTCACCCTTAACCTGTGACCTCTAGTTGTAGCCCACAAAACCTTAGTGGAAAAACGTAAACACAAGGAATTCTGCAGATGCTGGAAATTCAAGTAACACGCATCAAAGTTGCTGGTGAACGCAGCAGACCAGGCAGCATCTCTAGGAAGAGGTACAGTTGACGTTTCGGGCCCCACTGAAGTGCAACACCTCACACTTGTCTGCATTAAGTTCCATCTGGCATTTTTCCAGCTGGTCAAGCTCTGATAGTCTACAGTGTAGACTCTGCACCCCCAATCTTGGTGTCATATGCAAATTTTCTAATCCAGTTATCCAGATTATTATCCAGATCATTGACAAAGATGACAAACAATAATGGACCCAGCACCAATCCCTGCAAACTAGTCTGGGAAAATGTCACGGTAGTGCTCAGACGGAACAGACTGGAGAATTCGTCTACTGTGCCTATTGGTGGATTTGAGGAATAAGGAACACCACATTAATGGAATCAGACAAGAAAAAAAGAGTGGAATTAGGCTATTCCTTCCAACCGCTCTGCTATTTCATCATAGCGCGTAACCTTTTACATCCCGAATCAAGAATCTTGAATGTCTTGACCTCCACAGCCACCTGTGGCAACGAATTCCACTGAACTGCCACCAGCTGGCTAAAGAAATTCCTTCTCACCTCCATTCTAAATGGATATCCTTCTATTCTGAGATTGTGCTCTGGTTCTAGACGTCACCACTTTAGGAAACATCTTCTGCAAATACAATCTATCCAGACCTTTCAATAGATTTCAATGAGATTTCCCCTTCCCCTCCATCTTTTAAATTCCAGTGAGTACAGGCCCAGAGCCATCAAACAAACTTCATGTGATAACTCTTTCATTCCCAGAACCAATCTCGTGAACCTGCTTTAATACTCCAAGTAAGACCCCACCAATGCATTATAAAGACTCAGCATCACATCTCTCTAGTCCTCTTGAAATTAATGCTAACATTATACTTGTCTTCCTCACCACCGACTCAACCTGCAAGTTAACCTTTAGGGAGTTCTGCATGAGGACTCCCAAGTCCCTTTGCACTTCGGATTTTTGAATTTTCTGCCCGTTTAAAATATTGTCTACACTTTTTTTTCTACCAAAGTGCACAAACATACACTTTCTGATACTGTATTCCATTTGCCACTTCTTTTCCCTTTAACCTAATCTGTCAAAAGTCCTGCAGCCTCCCTGCTTCCTCAACACTACCTGCCCCTCCACCTAGCTTAATATTGTCTGTGTATTATATCATAGACCAGCTAACAGTCCACGGGGAGTACAGCAGGAAACTATAGATAGATCATAGACTGTTGCAAGAAACAGAAAGGTTGTGATGGTAAGGTGACTTTAACTTTCCACATTTTGACTGGGACTTTCGTGCTGTAAAATTCTTATTTTATGGAGGTCAGCCACTGAGAACAGTGAGAAGAGTGTGTGAGGCCGGTTTTCTGTCAGATATGGGAGGTCCTGGAGACTCCCAGCCTCCAGATGGCCACCTCTACACCAGGTGCATTGAACTGCAGCTACTTAGGGACCACGTTAGGGAACAGGAGATGCAGCTCGATGACCTTCATCTGGTCAGGGAGAGTGAGGAGGTGATAGAGAGGAACTGTAGATAGGTAGTCATTCCAGGGCCTGGGGAGACAGATAAGAGAGTAACAGTCAGGAGATTGAAGGGCAAGAGGCAGATGCTAGAGAGTACCCCAGTGGCTGTCCCCCTTAACAATAAGTACTTCTGTTTGAGTACTGTTGGGGGGGGGGAATGATCTACCTGGGGGGAGAAACAGTGGTCGCACCTCTGGCACACAGTCTGGCCCTGTGGTACAGAAGGGAAGGGAAAGGAAGAGGATGGCAGAAGTGATAGGGGACTCTATAGTTAGGGGGTCAGACAGGCAATTCTGTGGATGCAGGAAAGAAACTCAGATGGTAGTTTGCCTCCCAGGTGCCAGGGTCTTGGATGTTTCTGATTGTGTCCATGATATCCTGAAGTGGGAAGGAGAACAGCCAGGGGTCATGGTACATACTGGTACCAACAACTTAGGCAGGAAAAAGGAGGAGATCCTGAAAACAGACAAAAGAGAGTTAGGAAGGAAGTTGAGAAGCAGGACTTCAAAGGTAGTAATCTTGGAATTACTGCCTGTGCCACTTGACAGTGAGTACAGGAATAGAATGAGGTGGAGATAAATGCGTGGCTAAGGGATTGGAGCAGGGAGCAGGGATTCAGATTTCTGGACCATCGGGACCCCTTCTGGGGCAGGTGGGACCTGCACAAAAAGGACGGGTTGCACTTGAATCCTGGGGACCAATATCCTGGTGAGGAGGTTTGTAAAGGCTATTGGGGAGAGTTTAAACTTGAATTGCTGGAGGATGGGTACCAAACTGAAGTGACGGAGGAAGGGGCAGTTAGCTCACAAATAGAGGAAGCTTGTAGACAGTACGAGAGGGAGGATAGGCAGGTGATAGAGAAAGGACATGCTCAGACCGATAGTTTGAGATGTGTCTATTTTAATGCAAGGAGTATTATGAACAAAGCGGATGAGCTTAGAGCGTGGATCAGCACTTGGAGCTATGATGTTGTGGCTGTTACAGAGACTTGGATAGCGCAGGGGCGGGAATGGCTACTTCAAGTGCCAGGCTTTAGATGTTTCAAAAAGGACAAGGAGGGAGGCAAAAGAGGTGGGGACATGGCACTATTGATGAGGGTTAGTATCACGGCTGCAGAAAAGGAGGAAGTCATGAAGGGATTGTCTACGGAGTCTCTGTGAGTGGATGTTAGGAATAGGAAGGGGTCACTAACTCTACTGGGTGTTTTTTATAGACCACCCAATAGTAACAGGGACATCAAGGAGCAGATAGGGAGACAGATTCTGGAAAGGAGAACAGGGTTGTTGTGGTGGGAGATTTTAATTTCCCAAATATCGATTGACATCTCCCTAGAGCGAGGGGTTTAGATAGGGTGGAGTTTGTTAGGTGTGTTCAAGAAGGTTCCTTGACACAAAATGTAGATGAGCCTACAAGGGGAGAGGTTGTACTTGATCTGATATTGGGAAATGAACCTGGTCAGGTGTCAGGTCTCTCAGTGGGAGAGCATTTTGGAGATAGTGATCACAATGTTATCTCCTTTATCATAGCATCGGAGAGAGAAAGGAACAGACAAGTTAGGAAAGCGTTTAATTGGAGTAAGGGGAAATATGAGGCTATCAGGCAGGAACTTGGAAGCTTAAATTGGGAACAGATGTTCTCAGGGAAATATACAGAAGAAATGTGGCAAATGTTCAGGAGATATTTGCGTCGAGTTCTGCATAGGTACATTCCGATGAGACGGAAAGGATGGTAGGGTACAGGAATCATGGTGTACAAAGGCTGTTGTAAATCTAGTCAAGAAGAAAAGAAAAGCTCACAAAAAGTTCAAAAAACTAGGTAATGATAGAGATCTAGAAGATTATAAGGCTAGCAGGAAGGAGCTTAAGAATGAAATTAGGAGAGCTAGAAGGGGGCCATGAGAAGGCCTTGGCGGACAAGATCAAGGAAAACCCCAAGGCATTCTACAAGTATATGAAGAGCAAGAGGATAAGACATGAGAGAATAGGACCAATCAAGTGTGACAATGGAAAAGTGTGTATGGAACCGGAGGAGATAGCAGAGGTACTTAATGAGTACTTTGCTTCAGTATCCACTACGGAAAAGGATCTTGGCGATTGTAGGGATGTCTTGTAGTGGACTGAAAAACTTGAGCATGTAGATATTAAGAAAGAGGATGAGCTGGAGCTTTTGGAAAGCATCAAGTTGGATAAGTCACCGGGACCGGACGGGATGTATCCCAAGCTACTGTGGGAAGCGAGTGAGAAGATTGCTGAGCCTCTGGCAATGATCTTTGCATCATCAGCGGGGATGGGAGAGGTTCTGGAGGATTGGAGGGTTGCGGATGTTGTTCCATTATTCAAGAAAGGGAATAGAGATAGCCCAGGAAATTATAAAACAGTGAGTCTTACTTCAGTGGTTGGTAAGTTGATGGAGAAGATCCTGAGAGGTAGGATTTATGAACATTTGGAGAGGCATAATATGATTAGGAATAATCAGCATGGCTTTGTCAAAGGCAGGTCGTGCCTTACGAGCCTGATTGAATTTTCTGAGGATGTGACTAAACACATTGATGAAGGTAGAGCCGTAGATGTAGTGTATATGGATTTTAACAAGGTATTTGACAAGGTACCCCATACAAGGCTTATCGAGAAAGTAAGGAGGCATGGGATCCAAGGAGATATTGCTTTGTGGATCCAGAACTGGCTTGCCCACAGAAGGCAAAGAGTGGTTGTAGATGGGTCATACTCTGCATGGAGTTTGTTCACCAGTGGTGTGCCTCGAGAATCTATTCTGGGACCCTTACTCTTTGTGATTTTTATAAATGACCTGGATGAGGAAGTGGAGGGATGGGTTAGTAAATTTGTTGATGACACAAAGGTTGGGGGTGTTGTGGATAGTGTGGAGGGCTATCAGAGGTTACAGCGGGACATTGATAGGATGCAAAACTGGGCTGAGAAGTGGCAGATTGAGTTCAACCCAGATAAGTATGAGGTGGTTCATTTTGATAGGTCAAATATGATGGCAGAATATAGTATTAATGGTAAGACTCTTGACAGTGTGGAGCATCAGAGGGATCTTGGGGTCTGAGTGCATAGGACACTCAAAGCTGCTGCGCAGGTTGACTCTGTGGTTAAGAAGGCATAAGGTGCATTGGCCTTCATCAGTCATGAGATTGAGTTTAGGAGCCAAGACATGTTGCAGCTATATAGGACCCTGGTCAGACCCCATTTGGAGTACTGTGCTCAGTTCTGGTCGCCTCACTACAGGAAGGATGAGGAAGCCATAGAAAGGGTGCAGAGGAGATTTACAAGGATGTTGCCTGGATTGGGGAGCATGCTTTATGAGAGTAGGTTGAGTGAACTGGGTCTTTTCTCTTTGGAGCGACGGACGATGAGAGGTGACGTGATAGAGATGTATAAGATGATGAGAGGTAATGATTGTGTGGATAGTCAGAGGCTTTTTCCTCGGGCTAGGATGACAGAGCACAGTTTTAAGGTGCTTGGAAGTAGGTATAGTGGAGATGTCATGGATAAGTTTTTTTACGCAGAGTGGTGAGTGCACAGAATGGGGTGCCTGTGACGGTGGTGGAGGCAGATACGATTGGGTCTTTTAAGAGACTCCTGGACAGGTACATGGAGCTTAGAAAAATAGAGGGCTATGGGTAACCCTAGTTAATTTCTAAGGTAAGAACAAGTTCAACACAGCTTTGTGGGCCGAAGAGCCTGTATTGTGCTGTAGGTTTTCTATGTTTCTAAATGAAGTGTTGGAATAGGAAGGCCAATTTCAATGTCAACAGAGAAAGTTAGACCGGGAACAGCTGTTGCAGATAAATCTATATCTGGGGCATTTGTTAAAAGTGAAATTGTAAGATGTCAGGGCCTGTAGGGGAAGGGGAAGGACTGAAAGTCCAGGAAACCTTGAATAACAAAGGGAGATAATGGGGAGGGTTTTTTAAGAAAGCAATAGGTAAGAATAGAGCATTGAAAATGGGGAAGGTCCTTCAGCAGTACAGACAATGCAGGGGAGTGCTTAAAGACAAAACAGGCTCACAAAAGGTCACAGCCATGTAAGATGAAGAAGAATCCTACTTTGCTGAAGGTGATTGTGAAGCACAAGTCAATGGATATATTTAAAGCAGAGGTTCTTCATTAATAAGGGCACCAAAGGTTACAGGAAAAAGGTAGGAGAATGGTGAAAATAATTGTAGGAGGGACTGAGCAAGTCAGGCAGCATCTACAGAGGGGAATAAACTTTCCCACATCTACAGTATTCTAGGAGTGTATTGTCTGTGAGTAATAAACCTTCCTACATCTACAGTATTCTAGGAGTGTATTGTGTGGGAGAAGATGGCAGCACGACGCAGCTTGCAGTGGCCACTCCGGTGAATGATGTCTGTTATCTGTCAAGTAGGGTGCCGTGCACAATCCTGATTTGATGGAGACAGACGTGAGAGCACGGAGGAACATCTGTGAAACTTCTGAAATGCCTGCTTTGCTGCCGCTGCTACTGTGTGATCCAGAATCTCCGGAGGGGAAGGTCCCGAGTCCTCGGCTTTGCTTGTCGCTTGGCAGCCGGGGCGGGGTTGAAGCGCCGGCAGAGATGGTGCTCGGTGTCCGAGGTCTGGTCGGAGACTCGACGTTTTCGGACGGACTCAGAGTCGGCTGCGGTCAGGTGCTTCCAATGCATTGGCAAGTTTGCGGCGCTTGGAGTTCACGGCAGGGAGAGTTTCTCCCTTCTACCATCTGCATGAGATGATGGGGCTATCGGGACTTGAGACTTTTTTTTTACCGTGCCCATGATCTGCTCTTTATCAAATTACGGTATTGCATTGCACTGTTGTAATTATATGTTATAATTATGTGGTTCTGTCAGTTTTAGTCTTGTTTCATCCTGTGTTTCTGTGATATCATTCTGGAGGAACATTGTATCATTTTTTAATGCATGCATTTCTAAATGACAATAAACGAGGACTGAGTGTCCTCATAATCTAATCTAATCTAATAAACCTTCCCACATCTATAGTATTCTAAGAGTGTATTGTGAGTAAAAGGGTAACCAGGGAAAGAGAGGGGTGTCTATTAGCATGTTGAGTCAGGGGACAAGGCTCAGATCTTAGTGATTACAAATGGAAAAATATTCAATAACAAAGACATTGTAGATGGAGACTTCAGTTGGGTTGCTGAAGTTCTAGAGGGTAGCAAAGCTAAAAAGCTAAAAGCTAAGTGTCTTAGTGAGCATAAAGGTGGACAAATCCCCAAGCCTAAGCCTGCGCCTGCTGACATTTATCCTGGGATGCTGAGTGAGGCAGCAAGAAGATGCTGTGGCCTGGATGGAGATGTTTACATCTTCACTGGCCACAGATGAGGTGCCAAGTTACTGGAGGGCAGCAGGGATAGCCCAGATAATCTCAGGCCAGTCCATTTAATATCAGTCGTAAAGGGATTAACGAAACAAATTTGGAAGGACAAGCTTATTCCGCTCTTAGGCATTGATCAGGAGTAGTTAGCTGGAAGAAGTTGTCTGACTACTTGAGAGGTAACTACAGTAAATGTATTGATGAGGACTGTGGGGTGAATGTGATTTACCAGGAGATCAGCAAGGCCTTTGATGAGGTCCCACATGTTTAGAGCTCACATAATTTGGGGCGGCACAGCAGTGTAGCGGTTAGCACAACACTTTATGGTACCAGCGACGCAGTTCAATTCCCGCCGCTGTCTGTAAGGAGTTTGTATATTCTCCCCAGGACCACATGGGTTTCCTCTGGGTGCCCCAGCTTCCTCCCACAGTCCAAAGACGTACCAGATGGTAGGTTAAATTGGTCCCGTGATTAGGCTAGGGTTAAATTGGCGATTGCTGGGCAGCGCAGCTCAAAGGACGAGAAAGGCTGATTCCAAGCTAAATCTCAATAAAATAGAATCAAATAAAAAATAAATGTTGGATCCATAGTTGTATTGGTATAGTGGTTAAATGTTGAAATCTAGTGGTCAGTGTTGGATCCTTTGTATATAGCTGAGAATGTAGGAGATAGGATTTGTAGATTTGCTGAAGACAAAAAAAAAACAATTGGTTGTGTTAGTGAAATTAGTCTCGGGCTACAGAGTGATCATTTGGTAAACATGGCAGAGCGATGGCTGATGGAATTTGATCCGGTTAAGTGTGAGGTGACCCATTTTTAAAAAACCTAATTGTACAAGATATACCGTGAATGGTAGCATCATAGAACACAGGACAGTACAGTTTAGGAACAGGCCATTCGGCCCACAGTGTTGTGGCGACCCAGCTAAAAAATAAATCAAAAACACCCAAAAACTAATCCCTCCTACCAACACAATGTCCATATCCCTCCACCTTCCTCATGTCCATGTGCCCATCTAAATGCTTCTTAAAAGCTTCTAGAGTATTTGCCTCTACCACCATACCAGGCAGCGCATTCCAGGTATCCACGACTCTCTGAGTAAAACACTTAACGCCTCACACCCCCTTTGAACCTTCAATGCATGCCCTCTGGTATTAGACATCTCAACACTGCGAAAGCTCTGTCCACTCTATCTTTGCCTCTCATAATCTTATAAACCTGTATTAGATTTCCCCTCAGCCTTCAGCACTCCACAGAAATCAACCCAAGTTTATCCAGCATCTCATGATAGCACACACCCTCTAAACCAGGCAGCATCCTGGTAAAACTCTTTTCCACCCTCTCCAAAACCTCAAATCCTTCCAAGCATGGGACAATCAAAACTACATAATACTCCAGATGTGGCCTAACCAGTTTTATAAAGGGAGGGGAGGGAACATTGACTCAGACCATGTGAGGCCTGTGTCAGGCATTTTCATGCCTTACAAGGTGCAGATTGGAAGTCTGTGCGGGGTGCCACTCCTCGCACAGACACGAGAGCAATGTGTGGTTAAGAGCCTTGCTCAAGGACACAAACACACTGCCACAGCTGAGGCTCGAACTAGCGACCTTCAGGTCACTAGACGAATGCCTTAACCATTTGACAACGTGCCAAGTGTTATAAAGTTGTAACATAACCTCCTGACTCTTGAACTCAATGTCTCGACTAGTAAAAACAAGCATTCCATAAGCCTTCTTAACCACCTGTGTAGACACTTTCATGGAGCTATGAACTTGGATCCCAAGATCTCTCTGTTCACACTGTTGAGGGTCTTGCCACTAACAGTGTTTTGTCTCGTTGCATTTAGAAACATAGAAAACCTACAACCCTTCGGCCCACAAAGCTGTGCTGAACATGTCCTTACCTTACCTAGGGTTACACATAGCCCTCAATTTTTCTAAGCTCTTAAAAGACCCTATCATATCCGCCTCCACCACCATTGCCGGCAGCCCATTCCACACACTCACCACTCTCTGCATAAAAAAACTTACCCCTGACATCTCCTCTGTACCTACTTCCGAGCACCTTAAAACTGTGCCCTCTCATTCTAGCCATTCCAGCCCTGGGGGAGAAGCCTCTGACTATACACATGATCAATGCCTCTCATCATCTTACACATCTTAAACATTTGCCCCATCAAGGTGCAATCCCTCACAATCATTTGGGTTTGAATGGATCTGGGATTGAGAGTGTAGCAGCTTTAAATTCCTTGGCATCCGCATCACTGAGGATCTCATGTGGTCTGTACTTACTAGCTGTGTGGTGAAAAAGGCACAACAGCACCTCTTTCACCTCAAACGGCTGAGGAAGTTTAGTATGGGCCCCCAAATCCTAAGAACTTTCTACAGGTGCACAATTGAGAGCATCTTGACAGGCTGCATCACTCCCTGGTATGGGAACTGTACCTCCCTTAATTGCAGGACTCTGCAGAGAGTGGTGCAGACAGCCCAACGCATCTGTAGTTGTGAACTTCTCATGATTCAGGACATTTACAAAGACAGGTGTGTAAAAAGGGCCCGAAGGATCATTGGAGACCCAAGTCACCCCAACCACAAACTGTTCCAGCTCCTACCATCCAGGAAACGGTACTGCAGCATAAAAGCCAGGACCAACAGGCTCCGGGACAGCTTCCACCAGGCCATCAGACTGATTAATTCATGCTGATTTGAGTGTATTTCTATTTTACATTGACTGTTCTATTTATTATAAATTACTATGATTGCACATTGTACATTTAGATGGAGATGTAATGTAAAGATTTTAACTCATGAATGTGAATGACGTAAGAAATAAAGTCAATTCATTTCAATTCATATCCCCTCCTGGATACACTTAAATTCTGCCCCATCTAAACCCCTTGCACTAAGGAGTTTATATTAGGGAAGTTGAAATCCCCCATAACAATAACCCTATTATTTTTACACATTTCCTTCATCTGATTACATATCTTTTGCTCAATGTCCTGGTGGCTATTGGGTGGTCTGTAGTACAATCCCATCAGTGCGATCGCACCCTTCCTATTCCTGAGTATCCAAATATACCAAGTGTCTGATCCCTCCATATGACTCCCATGAGTGCAGCTGTGATATTGTCCCTGATTAGTATTGCAAACCCCACACCCCATCTTCTCCCTCTTCTCTATCTTTTCTAAAGCTTCAAAAATCTGGTACATTAATCATTCATTCCTGCTCCTTTCTCAACCAAGTTTCAGTAATGGTTACAACAACGTAGTTCCATGTACTGATCCATGCTCTAAGTCCACCACCTTTACCAAGAGTACTCCTAGAATTAAAATATGCACACTGCAAACTATTTCACCCATCCTACCTGTTATTTTAATTTTGCCTTTCAATACTTCCCCTGACATCTACCTTACTGATCGATCGTCCGGTTCCCAGACCCTTGCAAAACTAGTTTAAACCCTCCTGAGTAACATCAGCAAACCTCCCGGCAAGGATATTGGTTCCCCTCCAGTTCAGATGCAATGTACAGGTCACCCCTTCCCTAGAAAAGGCTCCAAAAATCCAAGAATTTAAAACCCTGCCCCCTGCACCACCTCCTCAGCCACTCATTCATCTGGCCTATTGACCCATTCCTACCTGCACTAGGCCGTGGCACCAGGAGTAATTTGGAGATTAATACCTTGGATATCCTTCTATTCAGCCTGTTTCCTAACTCTACATACTCACTACGTAGGACCTCTTTCCCCTTTTTTGTCCTTGTCATTGGTGCCAATTTGCATCACGACCTCTGGATGCTCCCCTCCCCCTTGATAATATTCTGCAGCTGCTCTGCTACATCCTGAACCCTAGCACCCAGGAGGCAACACACCACCCTGGTGTCTCTTTTGTGGCCACAGAATCTCCTGTCAGTCCACCTTATATCAAGTCTCCTATCACTACCACTCTTGCCTGACTCTACCCTTCCCTGCTGAGTCTCAGAGCCAGCCAGAGTTCTACAAGTCTGGCTGCTGCTGCTGCTGTGCCCTTAATGGGTTGTCAGCATAGCAGTATCCAAAGGGTACACCTGTTGCTGAGGAGAATGGCCACGGGGAAACCCTGCACTGACTTCCTAATCCGCTTACCTGTCCTGGTGGTCACCCATCTACTGTCTGAAGCCTGTACTCTGGGTGTGACCATCTCTTCAAAAGTCTTGTCTGTAATATCTTCAGCCTATTGAATGATCCTGAGTTCATCCAACTCCTTGACCCAGTCAGTCGGGCGCTGGGTGCACTTCCTGCAGATGTAGTTATCCAGAATTCCCACACCTGATAGGAGGAGCATTCCATCCTGACTACTCTATACTCAAACAAAATCTGTGCCTCCACCTGTTCTTGCCGAAGCCTGCTCAGCCAAAGCCTTCCCACTCTGTCACTGGTAACCTCCAACAATGGCCACTCCACTTGTCCCTGCCTTCCTTTTACTTGATAGAAACATAGAAACATAGAAAATAGGTGCAGGAGTAGGCCATTCGGCCCTTCGAGCCTGCACCGCCATTTATTATGATCATGGCTGATCATCCAACTCAGAACCCTGCACCAGCCTTCCCTCCACACCCCATGATCCCCGTAGCCACAAGGGCCATATCTAACTCCCTCTTAAATATAGCCAATGAACTGGCCTCAACTGTTTCCTGTGGCAGAGAATTCCACAGATTCACCACTCTCTGTGTGAAGAAGCTTTTCCTAATCTCGGTCCTAAAAGGCTTCCCCTTTATCCTCAAACTGTGACCTCTTGTTCTGGACTTCCCCAACATCGGGAACAATCTTCCTGCATCTAGCCTGTCCAATCCCTTTAGGATTTTATACGTTTCAATCAGATCCCCCCCTCAATCTTCTAAATTCCAACGAGTACAAGCCCAGTTCATCCAGTCTTTCATCATATGAAAGTCCTGCCATCCCAGGAATCAATCTGGTGAACCTTCTTTGTACTCCCTCTATGGCAAGGATGTTTTTCCTCAGATTAGGGGACCAAAACTGCACACAATACTCCAGGTGTGGTCTCACCAAGGCCTTGTACAACTGCAGTAGTACCTCCCTGCTCCTGTACTCGAATCCTCTTGCTATGAATGCCAGCATACCATTCGCCTTTTTCACCACCTGCTGTACCTGCATGCCCACTTTTAATGACTGGTGTATAATGACACCCAGGTCTCGTTGCACCTCCCCTTTTCCTAATCGGCCACCATTCAGATAATAATCTGTTTTCCTATTTTTGCCACCAAAGTGGATACTTCACATTTATCCACATTAAATTGCATCTGCCATGAATTTGCCCACTCACCCAACCTATCCAAGTCACCCTGCATCCTCCTCACAGCTAACACTGCCACCCAGCTTCGTGTCATCCGCAAACTTGGAGATGCTGCATTTAATTCCCTCATCCAAGTCATTAATATATATTGTAGACAACTGGGGTCCCAGCACTGAGCCTTGCGGTACCCCACTAGTCACTGCCTGCCATTCTGAAAAGGCCCCGTTTATTCCCACTCTTTGCTTCCTGTCTGCTAACCAATTCTCTATCCACATCAATACCTTACCCCCAATACTGTGTGCTTTAAGTTTGCACACTAATCTCCTGTGTGGGACCTTGTCAAAAACCTTCTGAAAATCCAAATATACCACATCCACTGGTTCTCCCCTATCCACTCTACCAGTTACATCCTCAAAAAATTCTATGAGATTCGTCAGACATGATTTTCCCTTCACAAATCCATGCTGACTTTGTCCGATGATTTCACCGCTTTCCAAATGTGCTGTTATCACATCTTTGATAACTGTCTCCAGCAGTTTCCCCACCACCGACGTTAGGCTAACCGGTCTATAATTCTCCGGTTTCTCTCTCCCTCCTTTTTTAAAAAGTGGGGTTACATTAGCCACCCTCCAATCCTCAGGAACTAGTCCAGAATCTAACGAGTTTTGAAAAATTATCACTAATGCATCCACTATTTCTTGGGCTACTTCCTTAAGCACCCTGGGATGCAGACCATCTGGCCCTGGGGATTTATCTGCCTTTAATCCCTTCAATTTACCCAACACCACTTCCCTACTAACATGTATTTCGCTCAGTTCCTCCATCTCACTGGACCCTCTGTCCCCTACTATTTCTGGAAGATTATTTATGTCCTCCTTAGTGAAGACAGAACCAAAGTAATTATTCAATTGGTCTGCCATGTCCTTGCTCCCCATAATCAATTCACCTGTTTCTGTCTGTTTTTACCAGTCTTTTCCTTTTTACATATCTATAAAAGCTTTTATAGTCAGTTTTTATGTTCCCCGCCAGTTTTCTCTCATTATCTTTTTTCCCCTTCCTAATTAAGCCCTTTGCCCTCCTCTGCTGAACTCTGAATTTCTCCCAGTCCTCAGGTGAGCCACTTTTTCTGGCTAATTTGTATGCTTCTTCTTTGGAATTGATAATATCCCCAATTTCTCTTGTCAGCCATGGGTGCACTACCTTCCTTGATTTATTCTTTTGCCAAACTGGGATGAACAATTGTTGTAGTTCATCCATGCAATCCTTAAATGCTTGCCATTGCATATCCACCGTCTATCCTTTAAGTGTCATTTGCCAGTCTATCTTAGCTAATTCACGTCTCATACCTTCAAAGTTACCCCTCTTTAAGTTCAGAACCTTAGTTTCTGAATTAACTATGTCACTCTCCATCTTAATGAAGAATTCCACCATATTATGATCACTCTTACCCAAGGAGCCTCTCACGACAAGATTGCTAATTAACCCTTCCTCATTGCTCAAAACCCAGTCCAGAATAGCCTGCTCTCTAGTTGGTTCCTCGACATGTTGGTTCAAAAAACCATCCCGCATACATTCCAAGAAATCCTCTTCCTCAGCACCTTTTACCAATTTGGTTCACCCAATCTACATGTAGATTGAAGTCACCCATTATAACTGCTATTCCTTTATTGCACACATTTCTAATTTCCTGTTTAATACCATCTCCGACCTCAGTACTACTGTTAGGTGGCCTGTACACAACTCCCACCAGCGTTTTCTGCCCCTTAGTGTTACGCAGCTCTACCCATATCGATTCCACATCTTCCCGGCTTATGTCCTTCCTTTCTATTGCGTTAATCTCATCTTTAACCAGCAACGCCACCCCACCTCCTTTTCTTTCATGTCTATCCCTCCTGAATATTGAATATCCCTGAACGTTGAGCTCCCATCCTTGGTCACCCTGGAGCCATGTCTCTGTGATCCCAACTATATCATATTCATTAATAACAATCTGCACTTTCAATTCATCCACCTTGTTACGAATGCTCCTTGCATTGACACACAAAGCCTTCAGGCGCTCTTTTACAACTCTCTTAAGCCTTATACAATTATGTTGAAAAGTGGCCCTTTTTGATGCTTGCCCTGGATTTGCCGGCCTGCCACTTTTACTTTTCTCCTTACTACTTTTTGCTCCTACCCTCACTTTACACCCCTCTGTGCTAAAATTGCTAAAATTAGGCCTCTGACACCAATGGTTACTGCGCCTAGAATCTGCTCCTTTCATACTTACTCTCTCTCTCGACCTTCGGTAGAGCTCTGACACAGATACTTACTGCATCTGAACCGCTGAAAACTGGACATCTCAGGATCTCCAGACCTACCAACTAGGCTTGTGATGATCATCACCCATTGCCAGAGCCCACCACCAATGAGGATCATCCAGGGGGCTGAAAACTTCTGCAGAGGTGCTCACACCCCGAGTGCAGGCTTCAAACAGTCGATGGGCGACCACCAGGAGAGGTAAGGGGAGTGAGCAGCCAGTGACATTCTCCTCAGTACCCCTTTGGATGCTGCTGAAGGGACGACTCATCAAGGGCACAGCAGCAGTAGCCAGGCTGGTGGCACTGTGGCCAGCTCTGAGGCTCAGCAGGAAGGGTAGAGTCAGGCAGAGTCAGATAGGAACCCTCACAACGCGCTGGAGAAACTCAGCAGGTCGGACAGCATCCGTGGAAACGTCGACCGATCTTTTCCACGGATGCTGTCCGACCTGCTGAGTTCCTCCAGCGTGTTGTGAGTGTTGCTTTGACCCCAGCACCTGCAGATTATTTTGTGTTTAAGAGTCAGATAGGAGATGAATGTTAGGGAGATTCTGTGGCCGCGAGAAAGACACCAGGATGGTGTGTTGCCTCCAAGGTGCCAAAGTCCAGGGTGTCTCGGAGTGGCTGTAGAAGGAGTGTGAGCATGGTGCTGTGACGGACATGGACTGTGCCTTTAAAAGAGAGCGAGAGAAACTGATTACAGTACTGCTGCCTGCTTCTGGGTTGCTATGGTCAAGGAGAGGTGGAGTTATATAATGGACAGTTGACGTTTACAGATGCTTCGTAGCGTGTTTATTTAAGCAAGGTCAGATGACTCTCGGGACACACAGAGTGGAGCACTGGTTAAGGCGACAGGTCAACGAAAAGGAAGCCAGTGACATAACAGTCACTGGATGAAACTTTCGAGTGCCCACAAGGATGGTTTGAGGATCGATCAGGAAAATCAATCAGTGGCTATCACGGGGTGTAGAAGTGCTGACCCTGTGGAGGCTACCGGTATGTCTACCCTTGCCTGGGTGGTAGTTTTCCCTCGAAACCGGTCCCCTTTGTGATAAGCTACGTTTGGCTAACTCGAAAACAGATTTGGAGTCCGACGACGGAAGGCCAGCGGCATCTGTTTATTCGTTCTTCTCCGACTGTGGATTTCACCTCAGTTTACAAACACCTCTCTCTCCCCCCACCAACTCCAAGCACTGAACTGAACTTTCTTACATTACCATCGTAAGACTTTAAATCTTGCCACCCGAGCTTGAACAAGTTTGGGAATTATATTTACGTACATATACATGCATAACACTGCTAACTTTTGATTTACCTGGTTTAAATTACTATTTTAAGTAGTTACTAATAAATAGTGGTTTTTAACATCAAAACCAGACTCCAGGTGTGTTCTATTGCTGCTGGTTCATTTAAACCGTTGCGTGTACGTAACAGCGCACACTGGCACCAACGACACAGGTAGAAAGGGGGTAGAGGTCTTGTGCAAACTATAGGGATTTAGGTTAACAAGTTGAAGAGCAGGACCTCCAAGGTAGTAACCTCTGGATTACTCCCAGTACCATGTGCTAGTCAGGGCAGGAATAGACTGATGGTACAGTGACTGAGTGGCTGAGGAGGTGTTGCAGGGGACAGGGTTTCGGATTTGTGGACCATTGGGATCTCTTCTGGGGAAGGTATGACCCGTATGTAGCCCCCTGCCCACCCTCAGGGTCGCTCGGCTCGCTGTCGTCTAGGGACCCGTTAGCGGACTCACAGCACCTGGTCCATCCTCCGTCTCTCTCTCCCACCTTCTCCCCCCAAAACCCCGCGCCTACAATCTCTTACAGACTCCCCACAGGCATAACAACTCTACTAGTTACATCCTCAAAAAATTCTATGAGATTCGTCAGACATGATTTTCCCTTCACAACTAACCCAATTGGTTGATTTGTCCTCTTATCCAGATAATCCAAAACAAACTGCCAGCACAAGAACTTTCTCAGCATTTATCATAATAAAGAAGCATCCCAAGTATAACATAACAAAGAAGCCATTTTAATTAGCCTACACAGTAACATAAAAGACGAAACCCCCTTACACGTAAATAGAGGTTGGGTTACAGCTGTTAGGGAAGGTTTAAACTAAGTTAGCAGGGATGGGAAGCAGAGTGATAGGGCTGAAGTTGGGGCAATTGGTATACAAGTCGATGCATTACATAATGAAACCTTGAGGAAGAGGCAGATGATGAAGCAATATTACAGTCAGTGGGATGAGTTAAGTGTAACTTGGGGGCAAAATTGAAAAAGCTGATGAATACGGGACTGAAGGTTTTGTACTTGAATACATGCAGTAATTGGAATAAGGTAGATGATTTTGTCGAGCATTTAGAGATTGGCAGGTATGACGTTGTGGGCATCACTGAGATGGGCTGAAAGAAGATCATAGTTGGGAGCTTAACATTCAAGGATACACATTGTATCAAAAGAACAGGCAGGTGGCAGAGTGGATGGGGTGGCTCTGTTGGTAAAAAAAAAAAATGAAATCAAATCACTAGAAAGTGGTGACACAGGATCAGATGTGGGTAGAGTTAAGAAATTGCAAGGGTGCTGGAAGTTATAGGCAGGCCTCTGAACAGTAGTCAGAAAGTGGGATACAAATTACAATGGGAGATAGAAAAGGCATGTAAAAGGGGCAATGTCATGATAGTGATGGGGGATTTCAATATGCATATAGATCAGAAAAATCAGGTTGGTGCTGGATACCAAAAGAAGGAATTTGTAGAATGCCTACAAGATGGATTTTTAGAGCAGCTTGTGGTTGACTCACTATGGGACACAATCAGGGAAGACAGCAGAGCAGCAATAGCTGGTATTTCTGGGAGCGATTCAGGAAACGCAGGCCAGATACATCCCAAAGATGTAGAAGTGTTCTAAAGGGAAGATGAAGCAACCATGGTTGACAGCAGGAAAGATGATGGTGTGTAACTTTCTCAGTTACAGCACTCAGGTGAATCTGGAGAGGGCCTTGGATAGGGAGTGTTCTTCTCCCTATGTTATCCACAGTATTCAGGAGGTAACTTTGACAATGAAATGTTTTCTATTTTACAGCTTAGTTAAAAGTTGTAATGAAAGAGTTTGAGTTGATAAAATCCATATTACCCATTAATATGGTGTAATTTGCCACCCTCGAGTGCAGGAAGAGCTGCCAGTGGAAGTGGTGGATGTGGGTTTAATTTCAACAATTAAGAGAAGTTTGGATAAGTACGTGGCTACAGTCCAGGTGCAGGTCGATGGGACTAGTTTAGCACCAACTAGATGGACTGAAGGGCCTGCTGCTGTGCTGTAGTGCTCTACAACTTTGAGAAACAATGCACGATGGTACGTGGGTCACAAACAACACAAACTGCAAAGATGGACGTATAAGCTGAGCAGTGTGAAGGTTGTGGCTGGGACACTGAACCACACATAATACTGAGCAAGAAGGGAATGGATAGAAAACACAAATAAGGGCAGAGCTGTGATTCGAAGGGAGGAAGAATACTGAGAAGATAGCTGCAGGCAGCCTAGTCTAATGCAGTGATGTGGAAACACAGGAAAATAGCTGGAGCAACACACAAAATGGTGGAGGAATTCAGCAGATCAGGAAACATCAAACAATGAAAAAGTAGGTAGAAGGTTGTAGATCCAGCCAGCACCACCACAGGCACAACCCTCCCCACCACTGAGGACACCTTCAAGAGATGGTACCCAGCATCATCATTAAGCACCCTCACATGCCCCCTTCTCAACATGACCATCAGGAAGGAGGTACAGAAACGTGAAGGCCCACACAAACACACACAAATTTAACAACCTCCCTGCCTGTGTTTCCAAATGGTCCATGAAAACCACCTCATCTTTTTCACCATTTATTTATATTTATAAATTACAGTAATTTTTACGTCTTACATTGTAGTGCTGCAACAAAACAGTTTTCATGGTAGATGTCAGTGATTATAAACCTTGTTCTAGTCCAAATGAAGTGCTCCATCCAAAACGTTCACTGTCCATTTCCCTCCACAGATGCTGCCTGGCCCACTCAGCCCCTCCAGCAGTTTCTTTTATTTTTGTGCTCCAGGTTCCTGTATCTGCAATGTCCACCTTGCATGTGATCTGCCTTGCTTTGCGCCTATAGTGAAGCCCTGGGTTGAGATAACTGGTGTTTGTTCTGGGGCCCCAGTGTGCAGGACCAAAGGACATTCCTTGTGAAGTGAACTGGTGAATGGCAATATCCTCATACTCCAGGCTGGGAGCAGCAGTGTGAATATCTCATGGTCATTTGCACTGAGTGCAAACCCCTCCATGTCCGAGCGTCCTCCTCCATTCCAGATGAGGGGCAGCAGATTTGGAGAACATTAATCTGACCCAATGCCTGCGTTTCTGCGATGGGTCAACAATTTAGCAAATGCATTCTGAGGTACAGTCCTATCAGACCATCTTCCTCAGCTCGAGGTAGCTTAGTGAGGCTCCCCTGCACCTGTAACTCAATGAAGGATGCCAATGAATGGGACATTCCATGGGGTAGGGAGAGAAGGATTGGACCTGGAAGTGGGTGTTGGGAAACTGGAATTACTATAATTGTGAGGAACATGCTGATAAAGGATCGTCATGCGGTTGACTGACTGGGCAGGAAGGGGCTGATGGTACAGTATTGTGAAAAATAAAAGCATACATTTCAAAAATCTAATAAATACTGAGTCAGGAAAGTTGCTGTGCACTAATCACAGCAAGTAAAGAGGGAAGGTAAAGCTGGTGGTTTGAGACCTGCTGGACTTTGTTCCTGACTGGGCTTATCTAAGAAGGGATGTTCATGTGTTCGAAGCAGTGAGACATTCAAGTGTTTGTTGGAACTTGGAGGGATCTATCTGCAAAGGAGACAGCTGCAGGAGTTCATAGCTACTAGAGGGATCACACTGAGATTCAGAAAGTTCTAATGGACCGTGGCTGAGGTGATCTCCCCTACTGCAGAGTCTCGAAGCAAAGAGTCCGAGTGACAGCATTAGTTCACTGCAGAGACCGGAATTTTCTCTGTGGAATTGGCTATTAGGATGCTAACAAATTCAACAGATTCCTGCCTGGGCAGTGCAGGTTTAAGGGAAAGGGCAGGAAAAGAAACGGATCAACTCTGATCTATTGAATGGAACCATCTCCTTTCATCTCCCCTCCTAAACCGGTTATGTTGCTCTCTACACTTCTGACACACAATATTCCACTCCCCACAAGCGTTTGTGTTAGAAGTTTAAAACACTCGTAGCAGGCTGCTCACTTCCGAACCCAGATCATGCCTAACATATATATATATATATATATATACTGTACTGTACTAGGCGCAGTTCATGCACTGATTACCAACACCCAGACGTGGCCTGATCCTTCGCGGAAAAGCAAATTCTATGATTTGTCAGGCTGCTCGCTGGCAGTTGTCAGGGACAGTACTCTGCCTGGTAAGGTGTGGCTCACAGACCCAGTTCCGCTCTCAGCCCACTCTCCCAGAAGTCCACAGCCAGTCACCTTCTCAGCTGGTGTGCTGAGCTCAAGCCCCCGGAGTACCAGCTGGCAGCGAACAGTCACCCTCGCAGCTTTCTCCCGTGTGTGTCTGAGGGTTTACCATTACCACAGTGACCTCGTCATCCAGCTCACAGCTGGGGTTGGAGAAGGCTGACAGTGGCAGCATGATGCGATGGATTTCTTGTTCACATGCTCGCTGCTCCTGTTCCTTCTTTATATCTCGACCTCTGTAAAGGGAGGAGGCCCCGTTATAACCATATAACAATTATAGCATGGAAACAGGCCATCTCAGCCCTTCTAGTCTGTGCTGAACACTTACTCTCACCTAGTCCCACCGTCCTGCACTCAGCCCATAACCCTCCATTCCTTTCCTGTCCATATAGCTGTCCAATTTAACTTTAAATAACAACATCGAACCTGCCTCAACCACTTCTGCTGGAAGCTCATTCCACACAGCTACCACTCTCTGAGTAAAGAAGTTCCCCCTCATGTTACCCCTAAACTTTCGCCCTTTAACTCTCAACTCATGTCCTCCTGTTTGACTCTCCCCCGCTCTCAATGGAAAAAGTCTATCGATGTCAACTCTATCTATCCCCCTCATAATTTTAAATACCTCTATCAAGTCCCCCCTCAACCTTCTACGCTCCAAAGAATAAAGACCCATCTTGTTCAAACCATTAATTCCTCATCGGTTCACAAAGCGCCATTAATGCAGGGATTCATTATTGAGGAAAAGTTCACACTGAGCTGGATCAGAGGGTACAAGCCAAAGCTTGGGCAGAGGTGAGTTTGATGACACAAAGGTTGCTGGAGATGTGGAGAATGTAGAAGGTTGTCACAGGTGACAAAGGGACGTGACAGGATGCAGAGCTCAGCTCATACAGTAAGTGACAAATAGAGTTTGAAGTGATTCACTTTGGAAGGTTGAACTTGAAGGCAGAGTACAAGATTCTTAGCATTATGGAGGAACAGAAGGATCTTGCAATCTACATCCACAGATCCCTCAAAGTTGCTACTCGAGTTGAAAGGGTGGCGTATAGTGTGTTGGCCTTCATTAGTCACGGAACTGAGTTGAAGAATCACTCTACATAACTCTGCTTAGACCACACACCGAGTACTGTGTTCAGTTTTGGTCACCTCAATCCTGGAAGGATGTAGAAACTTTAGAGAGGGTGCAGAGGAGATTTACCAGGATGCTGCCTGGATTGGAGAGCATACCTTATGAGGAAAGGTTGAGCAAGCAAGGGTTTGTCCTCTTTGGAGTGAAGGAGGGCAAGAGGTGACTTGATCAAGGTGTACAAGATGGTAAGAGGCATTGTTAGAGTGGACAGCCAGCATCCTTTTCCCCAGGGTGGAAACGGCCAATGCAAGAGGACATATTTTAAGTTAATTGGAGGAAAGTATAGCTGGGATGTCAGAGGTATGTTGTTGTTGTTTTTTTTTTAGAAACACAGAGAGTGGTGAGTCCATGGAGTACCATAGAGTCCATGGGTGTGGTAGAGGCAGATATATTAGAGCCATCCAAGAAACACTTAGATAGGCATAAGGAGGATAGAGAAATGTTTGGCTACGTAGGATTAAGTTGACCTTAAGAGTAGATTAAAAGGTCAGCACAACATCGTAGGCCACAGGGCCTTCAGTGTGCTGCAATGTTCTATGTTAACAAGGGAGGAACTTCTGAGCACAGCGAAGAGCTTCTGCTGGAGGTAAACAGAGTGGACAAGGAGAAGGACATGTGGACAAATGACCTCAGTGCTCAAAGTGCTTCAGCATTGTCTCTCTGCTCTTTGTCACAACACATTCATGCCGCCTCCCTTGGACTGATGGGTGTGAGGAGGCAGCGTTGGGCTGAGGGCCAGCTGCTGTACTGTTAATGAGGGGGCAGTGAGGTTTGGGTAACCACAGCCTTGGGCTGTTTGTGTTGAGCAAAGGGCCAAAGCCAGGTAGGACATGGGGCAGGGTAGCACAGCAAGAGGCCCACAGCATCTGTGATGCTAATTAAACCAATTCCTTCTGCCTGCACATGATCCAGATTCTCTATTTCCTTCATATTAAAGTGCCCATCGAAAAGCCTCTTAAACTCTCCAAATCTGCTTCTACTACCACCCAGATACCAACGAACTGACCCAGTACATCTCTAAACTCTCCCCTCACGTCCTCTCAACTTAAAGCTATGCCCTCTCGATTTGGACATTTCTACCCTTGGAGACTGCCATGAACAATGTAGAAATTCTAAAAAACAAGTGCAAACAAGTCATTCAGCCCATCGAATCCACTCTCCCAGTCAGCACTGCCGTGGCTGGTCCTCCATCCCACACCCACCCCTGCCCATCAACATGGCCTAGTAACTCTCTGGACACTTGGAAATCAGATGATCCTGATGGCACAAGGATGGAGAAGGACTAATGATCAGACCAGCAGCTCACTCACAGTCCTGTCCAGCACAGGGACCAGGCATCAACCCTTGGCTTTCAGTCCTACATAGTACCCCGCTCGATCCCAGACCACACATCCCAGTCAGTTCATCAAGCTTGTCCTTACCGTTTGTAAATGTAGCCTAGTATGATGCCAGAACCCAAGGCTATGATGATGACAATCATTATAATCGCCAAGACCTGACCTAGGATTGAAAAATAAACCAATGTGAAAGGGGGAAAAAGAGTTGGGTAGTTACAAGCAAGTTGTTCAGAACCTCCGCCAGAGGAGAAAGTGTTGAAGTTTTGGGGATGATCTCCTGTCCTCAGTCACAGCTCTCCGCCCTCGGAATGAGGTATGACTTTGAAAAATGGTTACTTGGTAACGAACGCAGTCAACATCAGTGAAGCAAACATGTAACTGAGTCGAGAGCAAACACTGGCCAAACAAAGCTACTTTCAGTTTGGGAAATGGACCCTGCTGACAGGTTCCGAGCAGGGTAATGGACAACGTTTCATTAGTCGGGGGATTGAGTTCAAGAGCCACGACATAATGCTGCAGCTCTATAAAAGCAACAGACATAAAAATTGCTGGTGAACGCAGCAGGCCAGGCAGCATCTCTAGGAAGAGGTAGAGTCGACGTTTCGGGCCGCGACCTTCGGCAGAACTAACTGAAAGAAGAGCTAGTAAGAGATTTGAAAGTGGGAAGGGGAGGAGGAGATCCGAAATGATAAGAGAAGACAGGAGGGGGAGGGATGGAGCTAAGAGCTGGATAGTTGATTGGCAAAAGGGATATGAGAAGATCATGGGACAGTAGGCCCAGGGAGAAGGAAAAGGGGGGGGGGACCCAGAGGATGGGGTACGATGGGGAGGTGGGGCATTAGCTGAAGTTTGAGAAGTCAATGTTCATGCCATCAGGTTGGAGGCTACCCAGACAGAATATAATGTGTTGCTCCTCCAACCTGAGTGTGGCTTCATCTTGACAGTAGAGGAGGCCGTGGATAGACATATCAGAATGAGAACTGGACGTGGAATTAAAATGTGTGGCCACTGGGAGATCCTGCTTTCTCTGGCGGACAGAGCGCAGGAGTTCAGTGAAACGATCTCCCAGTCTGTATCGGGTCTCGCCAATATATAGAAGGCCACATCGGGAGCACCGGACGCAGTATATCACACCAGCCAACTCACAGGTGAAGTGTCACCTCACCTGGAAGGACTGCCTGGGGCCCTGAATGGTAGTGAGGGAGGAAGTGTAAGGGCATGTGTAGCACTTGTTCCGCTTACAAGGATAAGTGCCAGGAAGGAGATGGGTGGGGAGGGATGGGGGGGACAAATGGACAAGAGAGTTGGGTAGGGAGCGACCCCTGCGGAAAGCGGGGGCGGGGCAAGGAAAGATGCGCTTAGTGGTGGGAAGCAGTTGGAGGTGGCGGAAGTTACGGAGAAAATATACGTTGGACCCAGAGGCTGGTGGGGTGGTAGGTGAGGACAAGGGGAACCCTATTCCTAGTGGGGTGGCAGGAGGATTGAGTGAGGGCAGATGTGCGTGAAATGGGGGAGATGCGTTTGAGCGCAGAGTTGATGGTGGAGGAAGGGAAGCCCCTTTCTTTAAAAAAGGACATTTCCGTCATCCTGGAATGAAAAGCCTCATTCTGAGAGCAGATGCAGCGGAGACGGAGGAATTGCGAGAAGGGGATAGCATTTTTGCAAGAGACAGGGTGAGAAGAGGAATAGTTCAGACAGCTGTGAGAGTCAGTAGGCTTATAGTAGACATCAGTAGATAAGCTGTCTCCACAGATAGAGACAGAAAGATCTAGAAAGGGGAGGGAGGTGTCAGAAATGGACAAAGTAAGCTTGAGGGCAGGTTGAAAGTTAGAGGCAAAGTTAATGAAGTCAACGAACTCAGCATGCATGCAGGAAGCAGCGCCAATGCAGTCATCTATGTAGCGAAGGAAAAGTGGGCGACAGATACCAGAATAAATGGGCCTGCTGCGTTCACCAGCAACTTTTGTGTGCGTTGCTTGAAATTCTAGCATCTGCAGATTTCAGCACTGGTCACCTCATTATAGAACGATGTAGAAGCTTTAGAAAGGGTGCACAGGAGATAGACCAGGATGCTGCCTGGTTTAGAGAGCATGTCTTATGGAGATAGGCTTAATGGGATAGGGCTTTTCTCTTTGGAGGGAAGGAGAATGTGAGGTTACTTGATAGAGTGTATAAGATGCAAGTGGCATAGATAGAGTGGATAGGTAGCCCTTTCTCCCAGGGCAGACACACGAGAGGGCACAATTTTAAAGGGATTGGAGGAAAGTATGGGGGCAGGGTGTCAAGGGTAGGGTTTTTTTTTATAGAAAGTGCTAAGGAACATACAGTTAGGTGTGATGGTAGAGGCAAGTACATTAAGGACATTTAAGAAATTTTTAGATAGACACAAGGATGATTGAAAAATAGAGGGCTATGTGGGAGGGAAGGGTTAGATTAATCTTAGAGAAGGTTAAAAGGTCAGCACAACATCGTGGGCCGAAGAGCCTGTGGTGTGCAGTAGTGTTCTCTGTTCTAACAGTAAACTGGCAAATGGGTTTATACTTTGTCACATGCACTGAGGTACAGTGAAAAGCTTCGTTCCATCCATACCAGTCACCTCATCATTCAGTGCCAGATAGTTCAAGGGAAGCCCACGACAGAGTGCAAAGTGAGTGTTAACTCTCCCAAACCTGGCTGGGGCCAACAACCCCATCCTGTAAAAACCCAGAGCTGCAGAAACACCAACAGAAACCTCATCCCTGGGAGAGGAAGGAGAAGGTGGGCTATACCTGGGCCCAGGTCGGAGGAGATGCTGTTGGCGGCCTGGGCTTAAGCAGGTAAACTGGGTGCTAGTTACAGAGAAAGTACAGTGCAGGCAGACCGCAAGGTGCAAGGTCATAATATGGTAGATAGTTTGTGAGGTCAAAGCAGCACAATGGCTAATGCCATTTTATCCAAGTAGGTGGGAGGTGATGCATTTTGGGAGGTCTAATGAATGGTCTAGTCCTGAGGCACAGAGGGACCTTGGAACACAAGTCCAGTGATCCTTGAAGGTAGCAACTCAGGCAGACAGAGTTCAAATTATAGAAACGTAGAAAACCTACAGCACAATACAGGCCCTTCAGCCCACAATGCTGTGCCAGACATGTACTTACTTTGGAAATTACCTAGGGTTACCCAAATAGCCCTTCTATTTTTCTAAGTTCCATGTCCCTATCCAGGAGCCTCTTAAAATTATGTCAGCAAATTGGATCCAAAACTGGCTCTGTAGGGGAAGACGGGAAGTGGAGGGCTGAATTCAATTTGAAGAGGTGTACCACGGATTGGTGCTGGGACTCTAGCTGAAATTTATATTAACAACTTAGTAGAAATTTTGAAGATTAGTGGTGCTTGAATACAGAGGAGGGTAGATTCAGACTATAGAACGTTGCTGACCAGGTACTTCATGCTGATAAGGATGAGGTGATTTCTTTCAAGGTGTCAAACAAGTGGAGAACGAGAATGTTCACCATGAACGTTAGTACCCAAGACAAAGGGACAAGTCCAAAGAACCTTGAAGGTAGCAATATACTGTAGGTAGATGAAATGGCAAAGGAAGCACATGGAATACTTGCCTTCATTAGCTGGGACGTAGAGCTTAAGTATAAGAGGTCTTGGTGCAATGTTACAACACATTGATGAGAAACACTGCCGGAATAGTGTGTACAGATCTGGTGGCCACACTATAGATAAAATTACTGCACTGCAGAGAATGCAGAAGAGATTTATAAATGATACATTTTGTGAAATGTGTTGTTTCACAGCAGCGGGTCAGTGCAAGACAAAAGTCACTGTCAGTTGCAAAAGAAATACTTAGTGAAAAAGACAAATAACGAGCTAGTATTCATGACAGTTCAGAGATCTGATGGCAGAGGGGAAGAAGCTGTTCCTAAAATGCAGAATGCAGGTCTTCAGGCTCCTGTACCTCCTCCCCAGATGGTGAAGGTCTGTAATGATGGATGGCGCCTTCTCAAGGTACTGAGGATGTGCGACTCAGTGATATGGGCAGACGGCAGAAGCAGGGGATGCTCTCCCTGGAGACAGCTGGTTCTGAGGGGATCCGAGAGGGGTGATTGTTAAAATCACAAAGGTGGAGTCAAGAACTAGAAGCCATCAAAAGGAGATGAGCAGCTAAAGAACCCAAGCTGAGATCAGGGAAAAACAAATTAGTGATGGGGATTAGGTTGTATTCAATTGTGAGAACAAGGTAACTATCAGAAATCTACAGGCAACTGACTGGATCAACATTACAAAGAGTTAGCATAGTCTCAATAGGCCAAATAGCCTCCCCCTCCTGTACTGTAACCATTGCACTGAGTGCAGGGACCATACCTGGAACTCCAAGGTCTTGTTTCTGTTTTGCTGACTGTCTCACTGGGTGGCTAATTCCACTGACTGGCTGCCGAACAATGGGCTCGCTGGCAGAAGGCATCTTCACCTGGTCTTTGATCTGAGCTGCCCTCTCCCCTGGCTTCACCGTTTCCGGCTCTCCTGTCGTGTGATTTAGGTCTTCATTTAGGGAAGCACCTAACGAGATGTAAGCCTGGTAAATGACTGAGCAAGGACTGAATGCTCCCTGTGCTGGATCGTCCCAGGGGAATTTTGTTACCTAAACTTTCTGTTCCATTAAATAAACACTTCATAGTTATTTAAGATCATTCTGTGATCTACCATGAGAAAATACCCTTTTAGCTGGAGTACAATTCTGGTGAATGCCCTTGTGTTTGATGCAATCCCTCTACACTCTTCTATCACTATCTTCTACCCACAATAGAACAGTACTCAAACCTATCCTTGTACCTTGCCAGCTTATACTACTTCATCTTCCCCCACCTTCTTATTCTGGCTTCTTCCCCCTTCCTTTGCAGTCCTGATGAAGGGTCTCAGCCTGAAAAGTTGACTGTTTATTCTCCATACATGCTGTCTGACCAGCTGAGTTCTTCCAGCATTTAGTGTGTTCCGCAGTACTCAAACACAGTCTGTGCAGATATTTATACAACACAACTTATACCTTCTGAACTGTGTCCTGCTTCAGTTCTACACCACTGAATTTCCCCACAGCTCTACTGTTCCAGGATTCAAATCATTTAGAATGCCAGCAAACACTTTTTCCACCACCCAACATATTCATCTTCACAAGGACCATCCCACAACACTTCTGTCTGGCCACAATCAGCCTCTATACGTAAACACCAATGCCCTTGAAAGGAAAGCCTACACAAAGTAGTGGATACCCCTGCCATCCCTTCTCACTGCTGCCATCAGGAAGGAGGTACAAAAGCCTCAGGAACTTCACCACCAGGTTCAGGAACAGTTATTACCCCTCAATCATCAGGCTCTTGAACCAGAGGGGAAATTTCACTTCACTCACCGCAACAGTGAACTGTTCCCACAACCTGTGGGCTCACTTTCAAGGTCTCTTCCCCTCATGTTCTCGATATTTATTGCTTATTTATTCATTATTTTTGTGGGAGGGGGGTTTGTATTTGCACAGTCTGTTGTCTTGCACACTGGCTGTTTAACCATCTTGTGTATGGTCTTTCATTGATTCTTTTCTTTTTGTATTTATTACAAAATACCTGCAAGAAAATGAATCTCAGGGTTGTATATGGTGACATACATGTACTTCGAAAATAAATTGACTTTGAACTTGGAAATACACAACCATTACTTTCCAGTCCCTTGGCCCAGTGGTCTCTTCCACACTGTGTACTGGCCAGCAGAGACACCAAGTCCACCTCCCATCAGTGCCAACCAAGCCAAGTAATGCCCAGTCTTCACTGTCCATGCCAGGCACACAGCTTTCATAGAGACAGGAGAGACAGAATGCACAGCCACTGGGAGAGAGGAGATTTACCAAGACAGCAGGATTGGCTGAGAGTGGTGGATATGTGGAACGGCATGCCAGGGTTGGTGGTAGAGGCAGATGCATTAGGGGCATTTAAAGAAACACATATTAAATTAAAGCACATAGATGATAAAAAAAAATGAAGGGATATGTTGGCGGGAAGGGTTAAAAGTCACCATAGTATTGTGGGCTACAGACCCTGTACCTGTACTGTGCTGTGGTATTCTGTGTTTTACCAGACTGTCCTGGTGAGAAAGGAGTTCCTTGATGGGATCTTTGTCCCTGCCTTGCAGTGCACATCCAGGTATTGCTTACATGTGACGAGATTACCTCACACTCTCTCAAACACTGAAAGCTGGACACTGACACCCTCCAGGTGAAAACATTTCTTCAACCCTCCCACCAATTACTTCAATTGCCTTGGCTTTCGATCCGTCTGCGTTAGGAAACAGATGATTCCCGATTACTCTCGAGGCCCGCAAAAAATTATCTGTTTCATTAAGTCTGCCGTCAGCTTTCTCTGTTTGGACGAAAGCAAACCCTAGCTGCTTCAGTCCGCCCTCATTGCAATATTTTTCGACTCGTGTTCCACATCCTCGATAACCTCCAGTCTGCACTTTCACTCCAAAAATTCCACCACACCGTCTGTAAACACCACCCTTCGTAATTTAAAAGAAAACCCTTAATATCCTTGGCCCTGCAAAAAATGAACACCCCTCCCTCACATCAGGGGCCACCTACCTCCTCTGTACAACACCCATTCCATCCCCCTAAACCCAGCCCACCTCAAAGTTGCACTGATTGCTGTTGTCGCCCAGAGCGCAACACCAGTTATGACCGCTACCTGTGATGTTTTGAGAAAGATTCAGCTTTTCATCCTGCTCACTCTGCATCAAGTTTGCACAATTTACTCCAGGCGTAATACGCTGCTCTCCACTTAAACCAGTTCCATTGGAAGTTAGGCAGTCTGCAACAAATCAGCATAGAAATGTTCACCCGTTGTAGGACAGAGGGGAACCCCCTGTGCCTCCAAAACTCTGTCTCCACCCCTTTCTCCCATACACACCAACTACATTTGCCAGTTCCCCCATAAATGGCCCCACCACGAACTCTAACTCCCAAACCCTCCCCTCCCAACAACAATCACAACAACGCTCTCCCCAACCTCCAAAGTGTCTCGCTCAGAGCCGTCCTCATCGCCGATCCCAAGCTAAGGCTTCCTCCAACCCCTCTCCCCATCTTTCCCTCACTTCTCCAACCCATGCCCTCAACAGCTTCCCCTCTCCTCCGCCCAGATGCTGACACACTACCCTCACCCCTCCCCCGACTCCCTCGGTCTCACCTGGTCTCGAGACAGCTCCAACCACAGCCAGCAGGTGCAGGAGGAGCGCCGCCCGCTTCAGTCCCGGGAGGCTCCCGACACGGTCCCCCGTTCCCCAAGACCCACCGCCTGGTTCCATTGCTGCTTGTAAACAACCTCGTTCCTGCATCGGTCTCGCTCTCCGTCCAATCGGAACCCACATTCTCACAGCCAATCCCACCAGAACTAGGAGCACAGCAACCAATCCAAACGCAGATGCAAAGCTCAGCTATACGTCCTCACCCGAATGAACCAATCTCATAACAGCGTCCCACAACGACTCCAAATCCAGGCCTAGCTTTACAGCCAATCCAAACGTCGACCTGCTGCCCAGCAACCAATGGTATCTCGGTCCGTATCCAATTCCCCACAGATCCTCAACCAATCCAAACCTAGAGCTAGAGCCCCAGCGACAAGGGCCAGTCCGGACTCTGATACGCAGGGTTGCTGGCGTCGTGCTGAACGGCTCGGTAGCTCTCACACCCGCCCCTTATGCCCTAGATTTTTACATGCTATGGAGGTCTTTTTTTTTTATTATTGAATTAACCTTAGACTCTCGCCTCAGCTTTTCTATATGGAGACGCGAAGCTTTAAAAACCAGACCCGTTACGGGTTAAACATCCAACCCATGGGCTAGATTCCCGGAATCCCGTCTGCGATCTGCTGTTTGTCTTCGCTAATCTGGAAAAGACTCCCAGTTCCAGGAAGTGAATATTTTAAAAAACATAAACAAGTCAATTGGACTCCAGGCCCAATTTCCTTGATATTCTTTATCCTGTAATTCAGTATGCAATTCATTAACGATTCCCTGCGCCTAGAACACCCCAGTATCCCCATCATTCCTGAAACATCATTATTCTATAGCATAAACTCTCATCTCGTTGACTTGATTACATCTGGAGTGCAACATCCTCCTGGTGGTTTGTTACACAACAAACTGAAATTACCAAAATCCAGTCGACAATTCCGCCCCCTCCTTCCATCTACCGGCCACTCTTTGGTTATTCGTTACTCTGCATGTTTAGCCTCCACATCCCTTGATTCGATTCCAGTCCAAACCTCACTTCCGATATTTAATTGACTCTAAGACAAGTCTGATTAGATTCAATATAGTTCTATCATTTTATGTAAAGAACTCGAATCCTTAGAAAAGCTCCGAGGCCATTACAGATCTAGCATTCACAAAGGCAGAAATGGCTGCTGGATGTTCCAGGGTTTAGATGTTTCAAAAGGGACACGGAGGGAGGGTAATGTGGCATTGCTATTCAGGGATAATATCACAGCTGCAGAAAGGGAGGACATGATCGTCTACAGTGTTGGTGGAAGTCAAAAACGGAAAGGGAGCAATCACTATAGGAAATATTTTATAGAACCCACTCCCTCCCCAATATTCATAGAGACACTGAGATGCAGATCAAGAGACAGATTCTGGAAAGATGCAAAAATACCAGGGTTGTTGCAACGGGTGACTTAGCTTCTATAAGATTGATTGACACCTCCTTAGTGCAAAAGGTTTAGGTGGGGCAGAGTTGTTAGGTGTGTCCAGGAAGGATTCCTGACGTAGAATATGGATAGGTCATACTTGATCTGGTACTAGGCATTGAACCAGATCAGTTGTCAGATCTCTCGGTGGTGAGCATTTCAGAGACAGTGCCCACAACTCCCTGACGTTTACCATAGCTTTGGACAGGGATGGGAGCCAATGGTATGGGAAAGTGCCTAACTGCTGGAAGGACAACTAAACTGCTACTAGGTAGGAAGTTGGGAGCATAGACTGAGAACAGATATACTCAGGGAAATGCGCAATGGAAATGTGATATTGCTTGGGAGCACTTGCTGGATAGGTTTGGAAAAGATGGTAGGGTGAAGGATCCATGGTTGACAAGGAATGTGGAATATTTAGTCAGCAGCAAGAAAGCTTAATTAATGTTTGCAAAGCAAGGATCAGACAGGGCTCTAATGTTACAAGGTAGCCAGGGGAGCTTAAGAGTGGATTTAGGAGAGTGAGAAGGGAACATGAGAAGGCTTGGATAAATGGATTAAAGAAAATCCCAAGGCATTCTACACATACATGAAGGACAGAAGGATGACTAGAGTGAGGGTAGGGCCGATCAGGGGTAAAAGAGGAAATGAACCTGGAGTCACAGGAGGTAGGAAAGGTCCTTAATGAATACTTAGCTTCAATATTCACCAGTGAGGTCAATGTGGAACAGGCTGCTTTGCTGGAGCATGTCGACATTAAAGAAAAGGATGTGCTGGAACCTTTGATTAGGATGGATAAAATTTCAGGGCCAAATGGAATGTACCATTTTGCTGCAGGAATAATGGAAGAGATTGCTGCACCTTTGCCGATGATCTTTGTGTCCCAGAGGACTGGAGGGTGGCAAATGTTTGTTCAAGAAAGGTAATATAGAAAACCAATGGTGGGCAACCTATTGGAGTGCATTCTTGGGAGACAAGAGTTATGAGCATTTTGAGAAGAATAATGTGATTAGGGATAGCAGCATAGCTTTGTGAGGGGCATGCCGTGCCTCATGAGCCTGACTGAATTCTTTGAGGAATTAACTAAAGAAATTGTTGAAGGCAGAATAGTGGATATAGATTTTGACAACAATCTCTATGGTAAGCTCATTGAAAAAGTCAGGAGGCATGGGATCCAGGGAAATGACTGTGTGGATTCAGAATTAGCTTGCCCACAGAAGGCAGGGCGTGGCAGTAGATGGGAGTGTATTCTGCCTGGAGGGTGGTGGCCAATGTGTTTGGAGAGATCTGCATTTTGTGATTTAGATGACCAAGTGAAAGAGTGTGTTAGTAAGTTTGTTCATAGATGACATGACTGATGCTGGTGTGGATAGCATAGGTCATTGTAGTTACAACAGTACATTGATAGGATACAGAGTTGGGATGAGAAGTGGAAGTTCAACACAATAAAGTGTGAAGTGATTCACTCTGGAAGATCAATTTGAAGGCAGAATACAGGATTAATGACAGGATTCTTAGCAGTGTGGAGGAACAGAGGGATCTTAGGGACCATGTCCATAGATTCCTCAAAGTTACTGCACAAGTTGATAGGGTGGTTTAGGTGGCATATGGTGTGTTGGCCTTCATTAGTTGGGGAATTGAGTTCAAGAGCCACAAGGCAGTGCTGCAGTTTCATAAAGCTCTGGTTAAATCACACTTGGAATACTATATTCAGTTCTAGTCACCTCACTATAGAAGGATGTGGAAGCTTTACAGAGGATGCAGAGGAGATTTACCAGGATGCTGCCTGGATTAGAGAGCATGTTTTATGAGGATAAGTTGAGCAGGCTAGGGCTTTTCTCTTTGGAGAGAAGGAGATGGGAGGTGACTTGATAGAAGTGAAGATGATGATAGAGGCAGATAGAGTGGACAGCCAGAGACTTTTCCCAGGGTAGTAATAGCTAAAACAAGGGCACATAATTTTAAGCAACACACATAAAATGCTGGTGGAATGCAACAGGCCAGACAGCATCCATAGGAAAAAGCACAGTCGACATTTCAGGCTGAGACCCTTCATCAGTCCTGAAACGTTGACTGTGCTTCTTCCTATGGATGCTGCCTGGCCTGCTGTGTTCCACCAGCATTTTGTGTGTGTTGCTTGAATTTCCAGCATCTGCAGATTTCCTCGTGTTTGCCCACGTAATTTTAAGGTGTTTGGATGAATATTAAGGGTTATGGGGACAAGGCAGGACCGAGTATTGATAGTAGATGATCAGCCATGATCTCAGAATGGCAGTGCAGGCTCGAAGGGCCGAATGGTCTACTTCTGCACCTATTGTCTATTGTCTATAATATACAGGGGAGGATGTCAGAGGTAGCTTTTCCCCCCATAGAGTATGTGGAACGCCCTGCCAGGGATGGTGATAGAGACAGATACATTAGGGATATTTAAGAGATCCTTAGACAGGGACAGGAATGATAGAAAGATGGAGGGTTTATGGGAGGGGAGAGTGAGAATAATCTTGGAGTAGGTTAAAGGTTTGACACAACACTGTGGGCCAAAGGGGCTGTACAGCATTGTTCTGTGAAGACTTACTCATAATTCACTCATCTAGTTTGCTATGTGAACCCTGATTCCAGCCTGTACCACATTCCCGGTGATCAGTTATACTTGATTCCTCTGGCAATCCAAATACAAGGTTCTCAATCAACCTCTCAATTCCAGATTTAGACATCAATATGCAACACCTCTCTGAATTTATTCTTCTAGGCATGAATAAAGAAATAGGAAAGTAACCACTGGCTTTTAGTTATATCACATCTTAATGTCGCTGGTGCTATTTAAGAGGGTTTAAACTAGTTTGGCAGGGGCAAGGGAATCAGACCACCAGATCAGAAAGTGGAGGAATTGAGAGAAAAAAGTTCAAGAGGGAGTGTTGAGCTGCACCATTAAGCAGGGACAAAAGCTGCAGAGCTTCACTCAGTGGGGTCATAATGGAAGTTATAGAACATAGAAAACCTACAGCACAATAAAGGCCCTTCGGCCCACAATGCTGTGCTGAACATGTGGTTACCTTAAAAATTGCCTCGGCCAGGGGTAGGCAACCTACTGCCTGCGGGCCAAAACCGGCCCGCGAAAGTATTTTCACTGGCCCGCGAGCGATTTTTCCTTATTCTGAGCATTTTACGCGACCACACCGATGGACATGCATGGCGTCTTGTTCCAGACCAAACACTGGTATATACGAAAGACGGGAAGGCAGACTACCGGATTAATATGCATTAGATACTCTCCGTGCACGCGCAGGTTTTCAGATGGGATCATTCATATTTGTAAACAGAAACGGCGTCACTGTGTTTTAACAAGAAATTCACGCTAAATATCTAGATATTTACCTGTGCTACGATACCTGTTGAATAACCCGCGTTTCGAAATAAAATCAAAGAAAAAGTTCCAATGGCAATGAATGCAAAACGCAGGAAGGTAGACGCTGAGTGCCGAAAAAGCGGTGAAAATAAAGGAAATACCCGTGCCGGCTACGGAGTCTCAAAACGTGTTGCAGAAAAGATGAAGCCTTTTACAGATGGAGAGTTTGTCAAAGAATGTTCACTGGCAGTGGTGGATATTGTTTGTCCTGAAAAGAAATCTTTATTTGCATCTATCAGCCTGTCAGCAAGAACGATCTCACGGGATGTTAAAAGTTGTTTAAGGGATGCCTGCAACGAATTGCATTTTTTTTCCCCAATTGCGCTTGATGAGAGTACAGACTTGAGGGACACTGCTCAATTTGCAGTGTTTGTGTGAGGAGTGACCTCAACTTCTCAAATTTTTGAAGAGTTTGTTCAATTAATTCCTATGAAGAACACGGTAACTGGAGCAGACATTTTTGAAGCTTTGCTGGAAATGAACTCAGAAATGAAACAATGTGTTGAAGCTAATTGGCACCAGCAACGGTGGGAGAGAAAAACTAAACTGAGTTCTTTGGTTACTAATTGGCATCTTTCGTTAAGCACAGATGATTTTCTAGCATGTGTAATTCATTAATTTGAGGCAAAACATAACTAGATGTATTTAAATGGATAATTCCCATATTTCAGGTTTTTTTAATGGCATTTATCTGGCCCACCGTCCGCTCATTAATACGCGATCCAGCCCACAGAGGCAAAAAGGTTGCCAACCCCTGACCTCGGGTTACCCATAGCCCTCTATTTTTTTTTAAGCTCCACTTACCTATCCAGGAGTCTCTTAAAAGACCCTATCGTATCCACCTCCATCACCATCACTGGCAGCCCATTCCACGCACTCACCACTCTCTGCGTAATAAACTTACCCTGACATTTTCTCTGTACTTGCTTCCAAGCACCCTTGTGCCTTGTGCTATGGGCACCCTTATGGGTTCTAGCTATGCCTGCCTTTCTGTTGGCTTTGTGGAACAGTCCATGTTCCAAGCCTCTACTGGTATCTGTCCCCCACTTTTCCTTCGCTACATCGACGACTGCATTGGCGCTGCTTCCTGCACGCATGCTGAGCTCGTTGACTTCATTAACTTTGCTTCCAACTTTCACCCTGCCCTCAAGTTTACCTGGTCCATTTCCGACACCTTCCTCCCCTTTCTAGATCTTTCTGTCTATATCTCTGGAGACAGCTTATCTACTGATGTCTACTATAAGCCTACTGACTCTCACCGCTATCTGGACGGTTCCTCTTCTCACCCCGTCTCTTGCAAAAAATGCCATCCCCTTCTCGCTATTCCTCCGTCCTCCTTTTTTAAGGAAAGGGGCTTCCCCTCCTCCACCATCAACTCTGCTCTCAAACGTATCCCCCCCCCCCCCATTTCACGCACATCTGCTCTCACTCCATCCTCCCGCCACCCCACTAGGAATAGGGTTCCCCTTGGCCTCACCTATCACCCCACCAACCTCCGGGTCCAACATATTATTCTCCGTAACTTCCGCCACCTCCAACGGGACCCCACCACTAAGCACATCTTTCCCTCCCCCCGACCCCCGTTTTCCGCAGGGATCGTTCCCTACGCGACTCCCGTGTCCATTCGTCCCCCCCCCATCCCTCCCCACCAATCTCCCTCCTGGCACTTTGCTACACATGCCCTTACACTTCCTCCCTTACCACCATTCAGGGCCCCAGACAGTCCTTCCAGGTGAGGCGACACTTCACCTGTGAGTCGGCTGGGGTGATATACTGCGTCCGGTGCTCCCGATGTGGCCTTCTATATATTGGCGAGACCCGATGCAGACTGGGAGACCGCTTTGCTGAACACCTACGCTCTGTCCGCCAGAGAAAGCAGGATCTCCCAGTGGCCACACATTTTAATTCCACATCCCATTCCCATTCTGATATGTCCATCCACAGCCTCCTCTACTGTCAAGATGAAGCCACACTCAGGTTGGAGGAACAACACCTTATATTCCGTCTGGGTAGTCTCCAGCCTGATGGCGTGAACATTGACTTCTCAAACTTCCGCTAATGCCTCACCTCCCCCTCGTACCCCATCCGTTATTTACATACACACATTCTTTTTCTCTCTCTCCTTTTCCTCCCTCTGACTATACCCCTTGCCCATCCTCTGGGTTTTCCCCCCTCCCCCTTTTCTTTCTCCCTAGGTCTCCTGTCCCATGATCCTCTCATATCCCTTTTGCCAATTAACTGTCCAGCTCTTGGCTCCATCCCTCCCCCTCCTGTCTTCTCCTATCATTTTGGATCTCCCCCTCCCACTTTCAAATCTCTTACTAGCTCTTCTTTCAGTTAAGTCCTGACGAAGGGTCTCGGCCTGAAATGTCGACTGTACCTCCTCCTAGAGATGCTGCCTGGCCTGCTGCGTTCACCAGCAGCTTTGATGTGTGTGACCCTTGTGGCCTCTCGTGTTAGCCATTTATATGGGTAGAATTCAAAAATAAGAAATTGCAATCACTCTGAATGGATTATACTACAGATCCTTCATGCTGTCCTCCCTCCCATCCCCAGTAGCCACTGGGACAGATCAATTAGGGAAAGGCTTGTTACAGTCAGTGACTTCAACTTCCCCAATATAAACTGGAACCTCCCTAATGCAAGAGGTTTAGACACGGAACAGTTTGTATCCAGGAGGGTTTCTTAAATCAATATGTAGATAGTTGAACTAGAGGAGAGGCTTACAGGACCTGGTGTTGGGTAATGAGTCTGGCCAGGTGACTGACCTTTCAGTGGAAGAAGAGTTAGAGAACAGTGACCACAGCTCCTTAATTTTAAAGATAAGTATGGGCCTTGCGGATGAGTTTTAAATTAGAGCAGGGCAATTTACAAGAGTATTAGGCAGGAACTGGGAACAGTTTATTGGAAACATTTGCTTTTGGGCAAATCCACATCTGACATGTAAAGAATGTTCAATGATTAACAGGACAGGTATATTCCAATAGGACAAGGTCAGGGAGCCTTGAAAGACAAGGGAGGTGGGGATTTAGATGAGAAAAAGGAAACATCTGTAAGGCTTAAGATCAAATAGAGCCCTAGATTATAAAGAAGCCAGAAAAAAATGACTCAAGAATGGAATTAGGAAAAACAGGAGGGGCCATAGAAAGTACTTGACAAGTACATCAAAAGCAAGATGATAATTAGGAGCAGGTTGGACCACTCAAGGATAAAGGAGAGAACATGTGCTTGGAGGCAGAAGATGTGGGTGAGGTCTTAAATGAGAATTTTGCATCAACATTTGCAAGCCAGACGTGAATCATAGGGAGATCAGTGTAGAGTATGCTAATTTGCTAGGCATTTTGAGATAAAGAAGGAGGTAGTGTGGGTCTCTTAAAGTATAGTTAAGGTGGATAAGTTTCAAGGGTTTGATGGGATATATCTAGCCCAGGTTATCAATAGATGACTAACATCTTCGTGTCCCCTCCAGCCACAGGCAAGGTCTCAGAGCACTGGTGAGTAGCTGAAGTTAAGAAGTCGACAAGGGAAACAGGGAGAATTCTGGAAATTTTAGACTGGTATCTCCTACCGTAGCAGGGCAATTACTGGAGAGGGTAGAATTTATGAGCAATTGAAAAACTATGGCCTGATTTGGGACAGTCAGAATCAGGTTTATTATCACCAGCATGTGCTATGAAATTTGTTAACTTAGCAGCAGCAGTTCAATGCAATTCATAATGTAGAAGAAAAATAATAACAAATAAGTTACAGTATATGTATATTGAATAGGTTAAAAATCGTTCAAAAAACAGAAAAGTGAGGTAGTGTCCAAGGGTTCAATGTCCATTTAGGAATTGAACGGCAGAGGGGAAGAAGCTGTTCCTGAATCGCTGAGTGTATGCATTCAGGCTTCTGTACCTCCTACCTGATGGTAACAGTGAGAAAAGGGCATGCCCTGGGTGCTGGAGGTCCTTAATAATGGACACTGCCTTTCTGAGACACTGCTCCCTGAAGATGTCCTGGATACTTTGTAGGCTAGTACCTTAGATAGAGCCGACTAAATTTTCAACCCTCTGCAGCTTCTTTCAGTCCCGTGCGCCCCATACCAGACAGTGATGCAGACTGTCAGAATGCTCTCCACGGTACATTTATAGAGGCTTTTGAGTGTATTTGTTGACATACCAAATTTCTTCAAACTCCTAATGAAGTACAGTCACTGTCTTTGCCCTCTTCATAGCTGCATCGATATGTTGGGACCACGTTAGGTCCTCAGTGACCTTGACACCCAGGAACTTGAAACTGCTCACTCTCTCTACTTCTGATCCCTCCTTGAGAATTGGTATGTGTTCCTTCATCTTACCCTTCTGGAATTCCACAATCAGCTCTTTCAACTTACTGACATTGAGTGCCAGGTTGTTGCTGCAACACCACTCCACTAGTTGGCATATGTCGCTCCTGCACACCCTCTTGTCACCATCTGAGATCCTACCAACAATGGTTGTACCAACAACAGTGTGGCTTTGTGTGGCCAAGTCACATCTTATGAACATAATTGAGTTTTTTTGATGACAAAGATGACTAACGAAGGTTGACCTGTGGATGTTGTCTGTGGATGATTTTAGTAAGTTATTTGACAAAGTCTCTCATGGAAGGCTCAAAGATTAATTTGCATGGGATGCACAGTGAATTGGCTGTTTGTATTCAGACTTGGGGGTAGTGGTCCATGGGATTTATCCTGGGTAGAGGTCTGTAATTACCGCTATTCCTCATGGATCTGTACTGGATCTTTGCTGTTTGTGATGTACATAAATAACCTGGATAAAAATGTAGATAAGTGGGTTAGTAAATCTGCAGATAATACAAAGATTGGTGATGTATTTGTGATATCAGTGCCCTTTCTCTTGAGAAGACTCTTCAGTGCATCTTTCTCCAATTTCCTTTGACTGCTCCAGTAGTCATAGCAGAGTATAAAATATGTTCAGGGGATTCAATTGGCCATCTGTACGTAGTGACAACGGCAGAATCAATGTTGGTCACATCAGCTTTGGTAAAATAGCTGTATTTGTACTGTGGAATTCCCATTTAATGCAGTCTTATCACTTCCCACTTCATACATTGTACTGGACTTCAAATGTTAACAAGTTTCTATTAATGTCTTTAAAAACTTATCAAACACCAGTTTAGATTCTAATCAGTAACTTATACCTAGGTATCTACTATTTTTACATAAATTAGAAAAAAACTATATCAATTATATTGTTTGATATCATTTATATAACCCATGTGGACACTGGAGTTGTACTGCAGCATTTCAATCATTACCCAGTAGTTGTTATCACAGAGTGGTATCAGTATTCAGTCAGTTACATACCTACACATGAAACAGCTATCAGTTGTATCCTGCATCCTGCCCGCTTCCCTTAACTGCAAACTCTTTTCTTGCAGCTACTTATTCAGCTTCCTTCTGCACGCTGCAGGGGATCCTGTCTCCACTCCAGCCCTGGCAGTGCACTTTGACCACTCTGCTCAAGTTATTCTTGTTTCCCCCCCACCCCCGCCCCGTCACATTCATTTGATGACCTCTCCATCGATAAGAACAGTTTCTTTCCATCTATAATCTTATTGATCTTGCATAATATACCCATTCTTCAGCCACTCCCTTTATTCCAAGGAGAATAGCCTCACCTGCTGCAGTACATCCTCATCACTAAAGTCCCTCAGCTAAGGATTCATTTGGGTAAACCTCTCTGCACCCTCTCCCAAGATGCAATGCCCTGAAGTGGATACCATCCTCAAATTGTGACTGAACCAATGACTTTAAAATGTTCATCCTGACTTCCTCACTCATGTATTCTATGTTGCCATTTTTAAAATCCACATTCTCAACCTATCCTGCCGGCTTCATTAAACTATGAAGATACAATCCCCAGAGCTGTTTTTGTAGATTATATTGCCTCTCCTCACTCTCCTATTGAAAAGCAGCACATTTCAGAGCATTAACTGTCATCAGCCATTCCTCCACTCGTTTCATCTCTCTGCAAAGATTTGAACAACTACTCACCATACTGCACTCTCAGGTTTTGTGTTTGTTTAGAACTCCACATCATTAATAAAACATTGACATTGTGGAACTCCACTGTACATTTCCCTCCAGTCTGAAGAACAACCTCTCACTGCTGCTGTTTCCTGTTACTTAATAAAGTTTTCTGAATATGCTGCTCCTGCTCCTTTTATTCTGGATCCTTCAGTCCTGATGACAAGCCCATTGTGTGCAACCTCAACAGCCTTTTGAAAGTCTGGAAATAATCACATCTGCTGCATTTCCCTCATCAAACTTCTCTGTCATTTCATCCAAGAAACTATCAAGTTAGTTGAACATTATGTCTTTACCAAACCGGTCCTCGTGTCCAGTGACTACTAGTTTTTGCTTGATGTTTCCAGAACTTTCCCTACCATTGAGATTAACATTTAAAATTGTTTAATGTCACTTCCCGTACACAAGTGTAAAGGAGAACAAAATAATTGTTACTCCGGATCCGATGCAGCACTGTCTTGTCTTCCTTTCTCTTCACCATTTACACCTCAGACTTCAACTACTGCACGGAGTCTTGTCATCTTCAGAAGTTTTCTGATGACTCTGCCATAGTTGGATGCATCAGCAAGGGAGATGAGGCTGAGTACAGGGCCTCGGTAGGAAACTTTGTCACATGGTGTGAGCAGAATTATCTGCAGCTTAATGTGAAAAAGACTAGGGAGCTGGTGGTAGACCTGAGGAGAGCTAAGGTACCGGTGACCCCTGTGTCCATCCAGGGGGCCAGTGTGGGCATGGTGGAGGATTACAAATACCTGGGGATACGAATTGACAATAAACTGGACTGGTCAAAGAACACTGAGGCTGTCTACAAGAAGGGTCAGAGCCTTCTCTATCTCCTGAGGAGACTGAGGTCCTTTAACATCTGCCAGACGATGCTGAGGATGCTCTATGAGTCTGTGGTGGCCAGTGCTATCATGTTTGCTGTTGTGTGCTGGGGCAGCAGGCTGAGGGTAGCAGACACCAACAGAATCAACAAACTCATTCGTTAAGGCCAGTGATGTTGTGCGGTTGGAATTGGACTCTCTCACGGTGGTGTCTGAAAAGAGGATGCTGTCCAAGTTGCATGCCATCTTGGACAATGTCTCCCATCCACTACATAATGTACTGGTTGGACACAGGAGTAGATTCAGCCAGAGACTCATTCCACCGAGATGCAACACAGAGCGTCATAGGAAGTCATTCCTGTCTGTGGCCATCAAACTTTACAACTCCTCCCTTGAAGGGTCAGACACTCTGAGCCAATAGGCTGGTCCTGGACTTATTTCCTCGTGTAATTTACATATTACTATTTAACTATTTATGGTTTTATTACTATTTAATTATTTATGGTGCAACTGTAATGAAAACCAATTTCCCCCGGGATCAATAAAGTATGTCAATGACAAAAGAAAGAACACAATAATAAAACACAACAAATATAAGATAGCTTATATACACAAATTGATTGTATGTCCATCAAGTGATGCTGGGCACAGGAGTGTCTGTACATAAATTGACTGACAGAAAATGATAAAGTAGTGGTGGTTGAGGGTGTGGTGGGGTGGGTTAGTGGGTGGAGGTGTTGATCAGCCTCACTGCTTGGGGAAAGTAACTGTTTTTGAGATTGGTGGCCCTGACGTGTACACTACGTAGGCTCCTCCCTAACGAGAGTGAGACAAACAGTCCATGAGCAGGGTGGGTGGGATCCTTCATGTTGTTATTGGCCCTTTTCTGTACATACATCCTTGATGACAGGTATGCTGGCACCGGTGGTGCTCTGGGCAGTTTTTACTACCTGTTGTACCAACCGCGGTAGTTTCCGTACCATGCAGTGATGCAACTTGTTAGGATGCTCTCTACTGCGTATCTGTAGAATTATGTGAGCCTGGATTGTGCATAGTCCAGTTTCTTTCAGAAAGTAGAGGCATTGGTGAGCTTTCCTGATTGTGTTCTGGGACCATGAGAGGTTGTGCGAGATATGCACAACCTGATCAGTGTGGAGTTATTGTTTTATTACCCCACATGCATTTTTTTCCTGCAAACAATGGCATAATGTCCACAAATTTCTAGTCTTCAAGCATCACTGGTTCTATACTAAAATTTCACCAAACCCTTGGAGTAGATCCCCCAACCCAAGACTCACTTCCTGGGTACCCATTATTCTTTATTAAAACTACCACAATTCAAGGCTTTAAGATCACTTAGGTGTTTTATTTTTTATAACCCCTGCAGATCATCAGCATATATTCCATTTATCAAACCTGCAGATTCAATATCACTCTTACCTACGGGTTTATCTTTATAAAACTCCCTGGGGACCCTCTATCCTACCTTCGCCTGGTGCCCTGCACACAACTGTCAATGAAACACAGCTCTACTTGCTAAAATTCCTGCTTGGAACTTGCTGAAAGGTTTTTCTGATTCTGTTAATTGGATTTCCCCCCTTTGCCACTCAGCCACCTGCTAACCTACATAATGCCCCACCTGGTACTGCAGACTGCATCCTGTAGTTTAGACTTGGTTCTTTATTATTCTACACAAGTTCAGAATTCTTGGACTGCATTCTAATCTGTAACATACTCGTATGTTATTTCATATAAAATTTACATAAAAGATTAAGTGAGGTTCCAGCCTTTAACTCAGCCTTGAGTATCACAAACATGCAAGTATAAACCCCTAAATTTCTCATTGAAAAAAAGAAATTTAATTCCCATCTATTATTTAATTTACGTACACACTAACCCAAACTCAACTCTTATATAAAGGTAGTTCAAACCTGATGGGCTGAATGGCCTCATTTGTTGTAATTATCCTGCAAAATAACACTAAATGTCTACATTGAATTAGCACCTCTGACTGAATGCAATAAAGGCAATTCCAGAATCATCCCAGCCAATAACTTATACAAGAATTCTTCTTATATATACCTGCTCACACTCTCTACTCATCTATAATTTACCTTGGATTTCTGTTATTCAACATACAAAATATCCTCAATCCTCAGACAAAGGCCCCTCAATTAAATTACAGTCTCATGCATCCAAAGCCCTTTTTTGGAGTCCAGTATATAGTGTTGTTAATCTCAGTTAAAACCATCCCATCAGGTTACGTTCTAGGTAATAACCAGCCCATGGATCCATTATTGCCTAAGTAAACCAAACGTAGGTGTTGATATGACAGCAGTCTGTAGAGCCATCAGCTGGGCTCAGTCCACAGAAACATGCTGAGATTCTAGTCCTCAACAGCAGTTGTCTTACTGAGTAAGTGATGTGTGTTGATGGGAAGAGACAGCAAAATATTTTAACAGAATGTTATCTCCACTTCAGAATTTATTTGGCATTTCATTTTGTTAACAGAAGTACAAGACATTGAATCAGTCCTTACATGATGCAGTAAAAGAACAAGTGAAAAATGGAAACTCCGGAACAATCACATGACCTAATAATGGTATCAAATTTAACCTCTACTTGTATTCACTGAGTATCAAAATCTTCCCACTGCCACAGAAAGTTCAAATCACAAACTACAAATGTCTGTTAACTGCGGTGTTTAGGTTATGAGCGCGTGTGCACATTTTTGTGCTTATTTGAGACAATTGAAGAATGAGGGGAGAGACTGTGAGCAGCCAATACAGAGACAGTGCAGAATTCCCAAAAATCCCTATCTGAATGGACAATTTCCCCCAACAAAATGCCTACTACAACTGGGTCAACAGAAGCCCAGCGATTACATCAACTAACATCAAACCCATTGATAAGTATCACCAGGTCACATCAACATGATTATCACCCACCACTTTAATATAGAGCACGAACAGCATTGATTGATTTTAATCACATCAGTGTTGGCAATCATTAGACCACACGCACATTGTTGACCATTTCATTATTAATTGCATCTATAACAATGATTAATATCATCAGTGAAGATCTCCAGGACAGGGAGCCGAGAAAGAACTAAGGGCTTGTCAGTGTGTAATACACAGGACTAGCTCCTGCACGAGCCCTCCTCCACCCTCAGCTCCAGACCATTAGTACTGATACAGTACTGGACAACTGAGCCAAGACCTCCCACTGTGGTACACTACATCTGACTCAGACGCTTAACCCCATCCATCTGTACGGGAACCTGCAACAAGAGATGGGCTTGCACACCGTGCCTACTGTGAGAGCCAATGACAGTGGAAACTTCTCCCCACCCTCTTGCTGCAGAAGAACCCCTGACAAAGACCATAAACCCGCCTGTGGTGAAACAATGTGTAAACCAACAGCTCCCAGCATGAGAGCTTGCAGACCCTGCACCCCCCCTCAAATACACCACTATCACCCCCAACTCCTGAATACACCATCCCCCATTAACGTGCCTGGGGGCCTGCTTTACACTCCATCCAAGGCTTCTACCTTGCCCCCAGGACCTCCCCACCTCCCTGGGCCTCCACTCCACTCCCAATGATGAATACATTCACCTACCTCTCACTCTGCTGTTACACAGTCTGCTCCTAGTGACAGCACCAACTGGCTTAAGTTACACTGCCGTTTGCCCGGATGTATCTCTCGGCACTCCCCAAAGATTGGGCCTGGTTCACTCCCAGTCCAAGAGCCCTGGCTGAATCAGAGGTTGGTGATGCACAAAGAATCACCTATTCCCTCAAATCTCTTCCAGCTTCGATTCTAAGCCCTGTATTTCTATGCAAAATCTATTTTAAGAAAAACAAAAAAAAAAACAGCTGCCATTTAGGGTTCTAGAGTCCTACGATACCCATGAACTGGGAAACGTGCTGCATTCCATCATCAATATATACACAAATTATCAATTCATTCATCAAAACAGGGAAATCTGCTGGATACCAGAACCAAAGTCTATTTAAGTCATCTGACTGGTATTGTCGATATAGCATTGTGCAAACATTTGCCCAAATTTCATAAAAACAATGATTAATGCCCCTCCCTTCCTACTTATACAACGGTGTTTACTGAAGATTGACCGCTGCGACCCAGTGCCATGCTCTCTGGATGGACAGGCTGTGGTACCAGCAGGTTACCGTTACCAGCCGACACCTCCAGCTCCTCAGTGACTGCACCCAGAGCAAAGCTGCCCGTATCTGTCGGCTCTCCAATGACACCCTCGGCCATGGGAAGCTGGCCGGTCTGCTCCACCACCTGGCCATGACCACCATCTGAAAACAAAAGACGTTTATAAAGAACATAGAACATTTTGTGCCGACCTTGTAACCTACTCTAAGATCAATTTAATCCTCCCCCGCTATATAGCTCTCTGGTTTTCTATCAGCCATGTGCTTAAGAGTTTCTTCAATGCTCCTAATGTACCTGCCTCTACCACCCCCCGCAGGTGTGTAAAAAATCTTACCCCTGACATCTCCCCTATACTTTCCTTCAATCATCTTAAAATTATGCCCCTCATTTCCACCATGAGAAAATGTCTCTAGCTATCCACTCACAATCTATAACTCTTATCATCTTGTCACTCTCATCCTCCTTTACTTCAGAGCGAGAAGCCCTAGTTCACACAACCTATTCTCATATGACATGTCCAGGCAACATTCTGGTAAATCTCCTCTGCACCTTCTCTAAAGCTTTCACATCCTTCCTATAATTTCACTTGCAATATCACAACAAATTTCAGGTCTGTGGGGCTGCGACCAGCCTGTCGTAGTGTCTGTCACATAGGACAGAACTCTGAACCAAATTAGAGCCAGTGTGCCACTGCTACACTGACACACAAGAAAGACAGAGCTCCTAGAGAAGGTTCAGTGATAGGGGGAAACTCTGGCAGTCCTCAACATTGCCTCTGAACCTCACAAAGTATCAATTCAAATACAGTTATTAAATCCTCTTAACTATTACCATCGAGCTGGCCTATCAGCTGATGAAACCAGTGCCCAATGGTGAACTTCACTTGAAAGCAGCAGAGGGTACAGCAATGGAAGAGAATGTATAAAAATCTCTGCTGGCATCACGACTGATTAACTGGCCAAGTCCTGCAACACAGGCTGTCAGACTAGATCTGCAGAAGGTGACAACTGAGCTCCAGTTTACTTGGCTTTATCACCAATACAGGTGGCCCCCGTTTTCCGAACGTTTGCTTTACGACACCTCGCTCTTACGAAACACCTACATTGGTTACCTGTTTTCGTTAACAAAAGATGCTTTAACTGTTACGAAAAAGGCAGCGCGCGCCCAAACAGCCAAGCTCCTCCCCCGGAACTGCTTTCTAGCTGCCATTGCTTAAACATGTGCTTTATCTTGATTCTAAGGTATCGGAAAAGCCTAAAAGAGCTTGTAAGGCTGTTATACTTAGTGTAAAACTAGACATAATTAAGTGTTTCGATCGTGGTGAACGAAGTCAGAACATTGTCTGCACGTTGAACTTGCCTGCGTCCACCATTCACAATACTTATACACAGAGAGAAGGAATTTTGAAAGCTGTCGATGTTACTGTTGGTTCTGCTCATAGCAAGGCAGTCTTAGTCAGCATCCAATAATGGATAAAATGGAAAGTCTATTGCTTGAGTGGATTGATGGGTGTACAAAGTGTGGTGTTCCGTTAAGTTTTCTTATACTTAAGGAGAAGTCAGTCAATCTTTTTACTAAGCTGAAATAGAAAGCACTGGACGATGGTGATGAAAGTGTTGCGAAAGTGGAATTTAAAGGTAGTCATGGGTGGTTTGATCGGTTTCTGAGGCGAGGGTAGTTTCATAGTTTAATGTTTACCGGAGCAAGTGCTTCGGCTGATACTGAAACTGCCGAAAAGTTCCCAGCAGAACTGAAGAAAATAATTACAGAAGGTGGTTATTCGTATAAGCAAGTGTTTAACTGTGACGAAACTGCAATTTATTGTAGTCTTCCCGATTCCGGTAAGTGAAACTACACTGTTACATACATTATTTCTACTTTATATAGGCTGTGTATTTTTATGTGTTATTTGGTATGATTTGGCAGCTTCATAGCTTAAAGGTTACTGGAAAGAGTGTTTCTGCCGAGAGTGCTGCCGTGAGATTTTCGCTGCGCTAGACAGTGCTGCAGAAAAGTATTTCTACTTTATATAGACTGTGTATTTATCATATCATTCCTGCTTTTACTATATGTTACTGTTATTTTAGGTTTTGTGTGTTATTTGGCATGATTTTGTAGGTTATCTTTTGGGTCTGGGAACACTCAAAAATTTTTCCCATATTAATGGCTTATTCACTTTACGACATTCCGGCTTACAAAATATTTCATAGGAAAGCTCTACCTTTGGATAGCAGGGGAAACCTGTAATTCCTCTGTTCTAGATGCATCTGTTCGTGATAGTGTGGTAGGGGTGACTATCATGAAGACTCTAGAGAAGCTGGCCCTGGTTCACCTCCGACTCCTGGTCAGATCAGCTGTTGATCCCCTGCAGTTCGCCTACCAGGAGCACATTGGAGTTGACGATGCTGTCATCTACCCGCCTACACCCATTTGGATCAGCAGGGCAGCACTGTGAGGATCATGTTTTTGATTTCTCAAGTGCCTTCAATACCATACAACTCTCAATGCTGGGGGAAAAGCTCTGTTCAATGCAGGTTGGCACTTCCATTGTATGCTGGACAATGAGTTCCTGACTGGCAGACCACACAGAACTGTACTGGCTCCCTTCCCGTTTACCCTGTATACCTCGGACTTCAGATACAAATAGTCATGTTACCTGCAGAAATTCTCTGATGACTCAGCAATAGTTGGGTGTATAAAGGATGGGAGGATGAATACAGGGTCCTGGTGGAGGACTTTGTCAAATGGTGCAAGCTGAATCATCTGCAGCTAAACATTAGTAAGACAAAGGAGAATTTAGGAAGACTAAGCCTGCACTGTTCCCAGTTACTACTAATGGCGAGGATGTGGACGTGGTACCTGGGGGTGTACCTGAATGACAGACTTGAGTGGAGCACCAACACAGAGGCTGTGTAGAAGGAGGGCCAGAGTCGCCTCTACTACTCGAGGAGACTGAGGTCCTTTGGAGTTCTACCAGTCTGTTGTCGCCAGTATAATCTTCTATACAGTGGTGTGCTGGGAAAATGACGTTCACACGGGTGATGCCAACAGGCATCTGATGAGAAAGGCTGGCTCTGTTATAGGACTCAAACTGGACACACTGGAGGCTGTAGTCGAACAAACGGCCCTCCAGAAAATCCTGGCAGTTCTGGAAAATGTTTCTCACCCTCTGTATGCCATCTTGGCTGAGCAGAGGAACACTTCTGGTAATAGACTAAGACAACTGTGCTGCTCCAAAGAGCACTATATGAGGTCATTCTTACCTTCAGCCATTAGACTCTAGAATGAGTCAACCTATAGCCGGGGAAGAGATGACCTCCTCCTGTCAGACTGTTTGAGGTAACTTATTTTTTTTTTTATCCCTTCTACTTCTCTTCTAATATTTATATCTGTGCACTTGCAATGTTATTGTGACACTGTAATTTCCTTTGGGGTCAATAAAATATCTATCACACCATCCATGTGGGGACGAAGTTCCATCTCAACATCTTCCATCACATTGTGTGACAAACCAACATACTGAATGGGCCTGATTCAACAGTTGTCAAACAGTTCCAGACCAGTCTTTCTTGAGTGCTGTGGATCACCACATGCTGCAGAACTGTACTTGAACACAATTGGTAACTTCAGGCCCAGAAATGATCTTACTCCATTATTATTCGATCTGAGGTTCTGATCGGAAGTCCAGAAATCAGGGCCCGATGGCCGGAACCCCAAGTCTGTGAATCCTCGAGTCTGCTAATAATGGCCAGAAGCCGAAGAAGGCCTCTCTTGGAGTTCAAAGAATGTGTATGTGCATGGGTGGGTAGATTTTAATTACAGGAAAAATACTGGCATGGATAGAGAAATGGCTGACAGGTAGGAGGCAGCAAATGGGAATAAAGGAGGTCTTTTCTGATCGGCTGCCAGGGACTAGTGGTGTTCCTCAGGGGTCAGTATTGGGACCTCTGCTTTTCACATTGTTTGTCAATGATTTAGATAGTGGAATTGATGGCTTTGTGGCAAAGTTTGCAGATGATACGAAGATTGGTGGAGGGGTAGGTAGTGCCGAGGAAGCAATGCGATTGCAGCAGGACTTAAGACAAATTGGAAGAATAGGCAAAAAAGTGGCAGATGGAATACAGTACTGGGAAATGTATAATAATGCATTTTGGTAAAAGGAGCATTAGTGCAGACTATTATCTAAATGGGGAGAAACTTCAAACATCAGAGGTGCAAAGGGACTGAGGAGTCCTCGTGCAAGACTCCCATAAGGTGAATTTCCTGGTTAAGTCTGTGGTAAAGAAGGCAAATGCAATGTTGGCATTTATTTCAAGGGAAATAGACTATCAAAGCAAGGAGATAAGGCTTTGTAAGACACTGGTCAAGCCGCACTTGGAATACTGTCAACAGTTTTGGGCCCCATATCTCAGAGAGGATGTGCTGTCATTGGAGAGAGTCCAGAGGAGGTTCACGAGGATTATTCCAGGAATGAAGGGGTTAACATACCTGTTTGTTTGGCAGCTTTGGGCCTGTACTCACTGCAATTTAGAAGAATGCAGGGAGGGGATCTCATTGAAACCTACCAAATGTTTAAAGGACTAGATAAGGTGGATGTGGAGAGGATGTTTCCTTTGGTGGGGGTGTAAAGAACTAGAGGGCACAGCCTCAAAATGGAGAGATGAACCTTAGACAGAGGTAAGGAGGAATTTTTTTTAGCCAGAGAGTAGTAAATCTGTGGAAGGCTCCGCCAGACATTTGTGGAGGCCAAGACTGTGGGATATTTAAAGTGAAAATTGATAGTTTCCTGATTGGTCAGGGCATCAAAGGTGATGGCGAGAAGGCAAGTGTATGGGGTTGAGTGGGATCCAGGATCAGTCATGATGGAATGGTGGAACAGATTCGATGGGTTGAATGGCCTAATTCTGCTCCTATATTTTATGGTGGGAGGGAGGAGTGGGACTTGTTTTGTTGTTATTGCTTTGCCACTTGGTATGTTTTGTTTGGTTGTATTCAGGGTTGTTCTCCAAGCATGGAGGGCATGGCATGTTGGCACAAAAACATGTGGCAACACTTATGAGCTTCACCCAGCACACCCTTGGGTGTGTTAGTTGTTAATACAAACAACACATTTCACTGCATGTTTGATGTACATGTAATAAATGTGAATCTGAATTATTGTCATACCAGTGCATCGGTGTGTGCAATACAGCATGCCAAGAGAAATATCAGATGTACCCAAGAAATGCAGTGTCAACTTGGGAAGGTAAGCACATGATTAATGTATGCAAAACAGTGAATAGCAACACGCTGCTTCAAGCATGAAGGAAAAGAGGACAAGTTTGCTCCCATATTGACCCTAGCCTCCAGGAGAAGGTCCAAGTGGCAATGTTGCTGTTGATGGCACAATCTTCAAATCACAACTCCTCAGTAAACAAAGCAGCCCATGTCAACATGCAGCCAGACCTGATACATGGCAATTCATTTTCCAGCCACAAAAGAGCCAGGCACTGACTATTCCAGCAAGTGGGAACTGAACGCCTGTGCTCCAGTTCAGTCATCCTGTTGTTGCCAAGTTTCACATTAACATCCTGAGGAACACCACTGAGCAGAAACTCAGTGTGCCAGAAACACAAATATGGAGCAGGGGATCGAGTGGTGAGTGACTCACCTCCCAACTCCCCAGAGTCTTTCACCAAGTGCAAGGCATATCATGACTACAACGGGATGAGTGCAGCTCCAACAACCCTGAAACAGCTCAAGATTCAATATTTAAGTATATTTATCACAAGTACATCAAAACAGACAATGAAATGCATTGTACATGTTACAACCAACACACCCAAAGTTGGCTGCCCACGTTTTCCCCTTAAACATCCACGCCTACTGCAGGCATGCGTTCTACAAAACGTACTGTGCCAGTTTGTCAGGCACTGTGTAACACAACCTCCCAGACTTATGACCTTGACTACCCAGTACAATAAGGGGATGGGAACACCACCACTTACAGGTCCCCTTCTTGGTTCTGGAGTATCACGGAACTTGCCGATAATACTGTGAAATACTGCAGCTGTTCAAAGCAATGGCTTATAACAACCTCCCCAAGGGCAACTAGGATAAGCTGTGCCAACAACACCCACATTCTGTTAATATATTAAAAATCTAGTATCAAAGAAATGTAACCCAGCTTTCTAGCATACCATACTCCTAAGAGAATGGGGGGAAAAAACCTTCAAAATCATCCATCCTTACAGAAATTCCCAGTCTAATTCCACTCTGCCTTTTACCTTGAAGGCTGTGACTAATCTCTCTGCATATCGATAGATCAGGGAGCAGTGATAACATCCATAAACCATCCTCTTCAGAGTTATCATGGGAACATGCACAGAGATGAAGTAGGTTGGACCTACCTGGCCTGACACAAAGCATGCTGTTTGGATTGATAGATGCCTCATATGGTGGCGGGGGGTCATCAGGATGCTGAATGTCTGGATATTTATAAGCTGTGTAGGGAGGTGGGGGGTCGTGGAAGTGGAATGCTCCACCCTCACCATCGTCAGACAGATGTAGTGGAGTTAGGCCTGATCCAAGGCTATCCGGACCGTAATCAAAGCCTGGCATTCTGCTTCGGGCGAGGTTAAAATGATGCACTGAGAAAGGAAAACCAGAAGAATCAGCTGCAAACTTGAGCTGGGTTCAGGGTCAGCCAATGTCCACAGATCAAATCATAAACCAACACTGACAGCTGAGTAAACCCAGACCTTTCCCTTTCACTCTGCTCAGTGCCGTTACAAGGAAAATTTGTTCCTCTCTCCCCTCCTTCCTGGCCTGAGTTCTCTCCACTCCACCCACGCCGCCCACAATGCCCTCTCCGCACCAACCCGTTTCCGTCTCAACTTCCACCCACCAACCTCCCCTCTCCACATCTCCCCCGCACCCCCACTTCACCCCCTTCGTCGGTCAAGTTACACCCTGCACAGAACTTAAAACATAAGCTTCACTCAAGCAAGTTGAAATAGCTGGGCAAGAGGAAGTTGATTCAAAAATAAGTAATATCAATATTATAACTTTAACACACCAATCTATCCCAAATCTAACAGGAAATTCAACAAAATAAACCTGCCAATAGGTTGGTCACAAGGTAGGTTCCTAAAAGACAACACAAGGACCAGAAACTGCAGGCCAAGAGCTGTTAGACTTTGTGCATTGAGACAAGCTGAGAAAAACCGGTGTGTCTTAATCAGGAAGCAAAGTGGCTCTCAGCAAGTATGAGTCTTCCCGGTTTTTTTTTTACCAGAACCATGGTGAGGTGCCGGAGGATTGGAGAGTGGTTCATGTTGTTCCGTTGTTTAAAAAAGGATCAAAAAGTAACCCGGGAAATTATAGGCCGGTAAGTTTAACATCGGTAGTAGGTAAGTTATTGGAGGGAGTACTAAGAGACAGAATCTACAAGCATTTGGATAGACAGGGACTTATTAGGGAGAGTCAACATGGCTTTGTGCGTGGTAGGTCATGTTTGACCAACCTATTGGAGTTTTTCAACGAGGTTACCAGGAAAGTGGATGAAGGGATGGCAGTGGATATTGTCTACATGGACTTCAGTAAGGCCTTTGACAAGGTCCCGCATGGGAGGTTAGTTAGGAAAATTCAGTCACTAGGTATACACGGAGAGGTGGTAAATTGGATTAGACATTGGCTCAATGGTAGAAGCCAAAGAGTGGTAGTAGAGAATTGCTTCTCCGAGTGGAGGCCTGTGACTAGTGGTGTGCCACAGGGATCAGTGCTGGGTCCATTGTTATTTGTCATCTATATCAATGATCTGGATGATAATGTGGTAAATTGGATCAGCAAATTTGCTGATGATACAAAGATTGGAGGTGTAGTAGATGGTGAGAAAGGTTTTCAGAGCCTGCAGAGGGACTTGGACCAGCTGGAAAAATGGGCTGAAAAATGGCAGATGGAGTTTAATACAGACAAGTGTGAGGTATTGCACGTTGCAAGGACAAACCAAGGTAGAACATACAGGGTTAATGGTAAGGCACTGAGGAGTGCAGTAGAACAGAGGGATCTGGGAATACAGATACACAATTCCCTAAAAGTGGCATCACAGGTAGATAGGGTCGTAAAGAGAGCTTTTGGTACATTGGCCTTTATTAATCAAAGTATTGAGTATAAGAACTGGAATGTTATGATGAGGTTGTATAAGGCATTGGTGAGGCCGAATCTGGAGTATTGTGTTCAGTTTTGGTCACCAAATTACAGGAAGGATATTAATAAGGTTGAAAGAGTGCAGAGAAGGTTTACAAGGATGTTGCCGGGACTTGAAACACTCAGTTACAGGGAAAGGTTGAATAGGTTAGGACTTTATTCCCTGGAGTGTAGAAGAATGAAGGGAGATTTGATAGAGGTATATAAAATTATGATGGGTATAGATAGAGTGAATGCAAGCAGGCTTTTTCCACTGAGGCAAGGGGAGAAAAAAAACCAGAGGACATGGGTTAAGGGTGAGGGGGGAAAAGTTTAAAGGGAACATTAGGGGGGGCTTCTTCACACACAGAGTGGTGGGAGTATGGAATGAGCTGCCAGACGAGGTGATAAATGCGGGTTCTTTTTTAACATTTAAGAATAAATTGGACAGATACATGGGTGGGAGGTGTATGGAGGGATATGGTCCGTGTGCAGGTCAGTGGGACTAGGCAGAAAATGGTTCGGCACAGCCAAGAAGGGCCAAAAGGCCTGTTTCTGTGCTGTAGTTTTTTTTCTATGGTTTCTAACCAACCCCAGTCAAACCACAGCAAGGAACCCGATGGGAGTGTATGCAGAACTTGTTTTTTTTCAAAACAACAAATACTTTTGAGAAAGCATCAGAGCGAACACCAATAGTGAACTATTTGCCCCGAGTCTGCTCTGCCATCGGGTAGGATCACCGGTGATCACTTACCTCATCACCACTTTCTTGTAGCAACCCCAGATCGCTCAATTCCCTTAACATGCAAAAATCCATCATAATACACCCAAAAACTGAGACTCCTTTGCCCTTGGGGATAAAATTCTAAAGATCCCATATTTCATGTGAAGAAATGTCTCCACATTTCTGTTCAAAATGGTTGACCCATTACTTAAGACTGTGAACCCAGCTTTTGCCACTCCAGCAGGGATGTCATCCTGACTGCATTTAACTCGATAAACTTCACTAAAAATATATTTGAGATCACCTCTCATTCTTCTGGACTCCAGGGATTACAGGTCCAGATTATTCAATCTCTCCTCGTATGACAACCATACCAACCCAGGAATCAATGTGATTAACCTTTACCAACTTCTATATCCTTTCTTAGTTAATGAGACCAGACTGGCACAGAATAATCTACACATGCTCTCACAGGACACAGGAGCAGAATTAGGCCATTTGGCCGATTGACTCTGCTCCACCAATCACGGCCAATTTATTTTCTCCCTCACTCCCATTCTCCTGCCTTCTCCCTGTAACCTTTGACAGCCACACTAATCAAGAACTTATCAACCTCTACTTAAATTACACCCAACGATTTGGCCCCCACTGCCTTCTGTGGCAATGAATTCCACAGATTCACTACCCTCTGGCTAAAGAAATTCCTCCACATCTTTGTCCTAAAGGAGCTTCCATGTCACTGGAGGAAGAGTTCCATTCTTGTATTTAAAGCCGATGTATTTTTTTGGTGTTGGTGAGAGTGCCTCAGAGATGGTGCTGGGGCGAAAGAGCTGGATGTCATCAATACTATCCAAAGAGCTTTCATGGCTCTAATGGTGTTTATACAGTTACATGGTGAATGAAACTCACAGTTGCCTCCAATAAGAGACTCAATACGCTCTCTCCGTCGTTGCCGTAAACGGTGGACCATGAAGAGCAGCAGTGACAGGATGAGGAAGGAGGAGATACAGCTTACAATCAGACGCATTCCACTCGCCATGGAGTCAAAAATACCACTGCCATCTGTGGGCACAGGAATACAACAGGACAGTTACACTAAGTATGCCATCTGCTTCAGATTTTTCATGAGAAGCTACTGACACACCACTGACTTGTTCCCTGGAAACAGATGGTTACTGGAATTCGTTTCCTTGTTCCTAGTTCAAAATAGGGACACTTGTCTTGGTTAATGCTCGATGAAGGAAAACAGGGCACAAGTTCCAATAAGGTTCCAGCACCTATTCAATTCGTTAGCCACCAAGTCACACTTCCCTGGTCACTATGGTTGACTGTGTGGTGTTTTGTGTTGTGTCCGTGGGGCCGGGGCTGTGGGTGTTGTGTTGCGTCGTGTCCGTTGATGTTGTGTTGTGTCCGTGGGGCCGGGGCCCTGGGGTCAGGACGAAGGGTCTCGGCCTGAAACGTCGACTGCACCTCTTCCTAGAGATGCTGCCTGGCCTGCTGCGTTCACCAGCAACTTTGATGTCCATGGGTGTTGTGTCCGTGGGGCTGGAGTGGGGGCCGTGGGTGTCGTGTCTGTGGGACCGGGGTGGGGGCCGTGGGTGTCATGTTGCGTCGTGTCCGTGGGGTCGGGGCCGTGGGTGTCGTGTTGTGTCCATGGGGCCAAGGCCGTGGGTGTTGTGTCCGTGTGGCCATGGATGTTGAGTTGTGTCGGTGGGGCCGAGGCCGTGGGTGTTGTGTTGCGTCCTGTCCATGGGTGTTGCGTTGTGTCCGTGTGGCCATGGGTGTTGAGTTGGGCCGGTGGGGCCGGGGCCGCGGGTGTCGTGTTGTGTCGGTGGGGCCGGGGCCGCGGGTGTCGTGTTGTGTCGGTGGGGCCGGGGCCGCGGGTGTCGTGTTGTGTCGGTGGGGTCAGGGCCGTGGGTGTTGAGTTGTGTCGGTGGGGCCTGGGCTGTGGGTGTTGAGTTGTGTCGGTGGGGCCGGGGCCGTGGGTGTTGTGTTGTGTCGGTGGTGTCAGGGCCGTGGGTGTCCTGTTGTGTCGGTGGGGCCGGGGCCATGGGTGTCGTGTTGCGTCGTGTCCGTGGGTGTTGTATGGTGTCCGTGGGTGTTGTATTGTGTCGGTGGGGCCGGGGCCGTGGGTGTTGTGTCACGTTGTGGCTGCAGTGCCGGGGCTGGGGGTGTTGTATTGTGTCGGTGGGGCCTGGGCTGTGGGTGTTGAGTTGTGTCGGTGGGGCTGGGGCTGTGGGTGTTGTGTTGTGTCGGTGGGGTTAGGGCCGTGGGTGTCGTGTTGCGTCGTGTCCGTTGGTGTTGAGTTGTGTCGGTGGGGCCTGGGCTGTGGGTGTTGTGTTGTGTCGGTGGGGTCAGGGCCGTGGGTGTCCTGTTGTGTCGGTGGGGCCGGGGCCGTGGGTGTCGTGTTGCGTCGTGTCCGTGGGTGTTGTATGGTGTTCGTGGGTGTTGTGTTGTGTCGGTGGGGCCGGGGCCGTGGGTGTTGTGTCACGTTGTGGCTGCAGGGCCGGGGCTGTGGGTGTTGTATTGTGTCGGTGGGGCCGGGGCCGTGGGTGTCCTGTTGTGTCGGTGGGGCCGGGGCCGTGGGTGTCCTGTTGTGTCTGTGGGGCCGGGGCCGTGGGTGTCCTGTTGTGTCGGTGGGGCCGGGGCCGTGGGTGTCGTTTTGCGTCGTGTCCGTGGGTGTTGTATGGTGTCCGTGGGTGTTGTATTGTGTCGGTGGGGCCGGGGCCGTGGGTGTTGTGTCACGTTGTGGCTGCAGGGCCGGGGCCATGGGTGTCCTGTTGTGTCGGTGGGGTCAGGGCCGTGGGTGTCCTGTTGTGTCCCTGGGGCCGGGGCCGTGGGTGTCCTGTTGTGTCGGTGGGGCCAGAGCCATGGGTGTCGTGTTGCGTCGTGTCCGTGGGTGTTGTGTTGTGTTGTGTCGGTGGGGCCGGGGCCGTGGGTGTTGTGTCACGTTGTGGCTGCAGGGCCGGGGCTGTGGGTGTTGTATTGTGTCGGTGGGGCCGGGGCCGTGGGTGTTGTGTCACGTTGTGGCTGCAGGGCCGGGGCCATGGGTGTCCTGTTGTGTCGGTGGGGTCAGGGCCGTGGGTGTCCTGTTGTGTCCCTGGGGCCGGGGCCGTGGGTGTCCTGTTGTGTCGGTGGGGCCAGAGCCATGGGTGTCGTGTTGCGTCGTGTCCGTGGGTGTTGTGTTGTGTTGTGTCGGTGGGGCCGGGGCCGTGGGTGTTGTGTCACGTTGTGGCTGCAGGGCCGGGGCTGTGGGTGTTGAGTTGTGTCGGTGGGGCTGGGGCTGTGGGTGTTGTGTTGTGTCGGTGGGGCCGGGCCCATGGGTGTTGTGTTGTGTCGGTGGGGCTGGGGCCGTGGGTGTCCTGTTGTGTCCGTGGGGCCAGGGCCGTGGGTGTCCTGTTGTGTCGGTGGGGCCGGGGCCGTGGGTGTCGTGTTGTGTCGTGTCCGTGGGTGTTGTGTTGTGTCGGTGGGGCTGGTGCCGTGGATTGTGGAGGTTGTGTCGTGTGCAAGCACAGGATGGGAGCAACCCAAAGAGAGGAGCAGGGAAAATGGAGAGCGTGGATTTACACCGAAACACAGGGACGGTGAGCAGAAGCAAGCAAGAGATGCACAGTCTGCTGGGGCAACTCGGCAGTCAAGCAGCAGAGGAAAGGAATTGTTGGAATGTTATGTCAAAACTCAGTAACAAATCTGAAAGTGGAGAGGGGAGGTGGCCAATTTCAAGAAGACAAAGGGAAAGGTGATTGGTGGACTGTAAAGCAGAGAATCTGGGTTACACTTCTTAGCACGGAGTTGGGAGAAACTGGATTATAGGGGTGGATTAACAGAAAAATAGCTTGAGCCTGGCGGGATGAGAACTGCCGGAGCACATGTTTGGAACAGTGGTGATGGAGTGGGAGTAATTTGGATGGGATACAGGAAACTGTAAACACTGAATGTGGGAGTTGAGGAGAACTGCCATTTCTGTTAATTTATTTTAGGGATGTGGATGCCACTGACAAAGCCATTCTCCAACTTCACGTCAGTGGGTTGTAGCAAGTCACCCCCTACAACCAGTGAATCAGTCAGGTTTATTATCACTGCCATACAGTACCTATAAAAAGTATGCACCCCCTTGGAAGTCTTCATGTTTTATTGTTTTACAACATTGAACCACAGTGGATTTAATGGGGCTTTTTTTGACAGAAAGACTCTCATGGTATTGTTCAAACAACCCAAATTTCAAACCTCTCTACAAAGTGATCTGAATTAATTACAAATATAAAACAAAATAATTGTTTGCATAAGTACTTAGCCCCTTCAAGTCAGTATTTAGTGGATGCAGCTTTGGCAGCAATTACAGCCTTGAGTCTGTGTGGATAGGTCTCTATCAGCTTTGCGCATCTGGAAACTACAAAATTTTCCCCATTCTTCTTTACAAAACTGCTCAAGCTCTGTCAGATTGCATTAGGATCGTAAATGAACAGCCCTTTTCAAGTCCAGCCACAAATTCTCAAATGGGCTGAGGTCTGAACTCTGACTTAGCCACTCCAGAACATTAACTTTGTTTTGTTTTTAAGCCATTCCTGTGTAGTTTGGGCTTTATGCTTGGGGTCACTGTCTTGCTGAAAAGCAAATCTTCCAAGTCGCAATTGTTTTGCAGACTGCATCAGATTTTCCTCCAGGATTTCCCTGTATGCATTCATTTTACCCTCAAGTGGAGCATCCCCACAGCATGATGCAGCCACCACCATGCTTCATGGTAGGGATGGTGTGTTTTTGATGACGTGCAGTGTTTGGATTACACCAAATAGTGTTTAGTCTGATGGCCAAAATGCTCAATTTTGGTTTCATCAGACCATAGAACATTCTTCTAGCTGACTTCAGAGTCTCCCACATACCTTCTGGCAAACTCTAGCTGAGATTTCATGTGAGTTTTTTTTTCTCCCAACAGTGGCTTTCTCTTTGCCACTCTCCCATAAAGCTGTGACTGGTGAAGCACCCAGGCAACAGTTGTGTGCACAATCAGTCCCATCTCAGCCACTGAATTATCATAGGTCTCTTGGTGGCCTCCCTCACTAGTCCCCTTCTTGCACAGTCACTCTGTTTTTGAGGACAGCCTGTTCTAGGCAGAATTACAGCTGTGCCATATTCTTTCCATTTCTTGATGATAGACTTAACTGTACTCCAAAGGATTATCAGTGACTTGGAAATTTTCTTGTATCCATCTCCTGACTTTTGCTCTTCAATAACCTTTTCGCAGAGTTGCTTGGAGTGTTCTTTTGTCTTCATGGTGTAGTTTTTACCAGGATACTGACTCACCAGCAGTGGGACCTTCCAGACACAGGTGTATTTTTAATACAATCAATTGAAACACCCTGAATGCACACAGGTGATCTCCATTTAACTAATTATGTGACTTGTAAAACCAATTGGCTGCACCAGTGATGATTAGGTGTGTCATATTAAAGGGGGTGAATATTTATGCAACAATTATTTTGTTTTATATTTGTAATTAAGTTACATCACTTTGTAGAGATTTGTTTTCACTTTCACATGAAAGAGTCTTCTTCTGTTGATAAGTGTAAAAAAAAACACAAATTAAATCTACTGTGATTCACTGTAAAACAATAAAACATGAAAACTTCCGGGGGGGGGGAGGGGGAGAATACTTTTTTATAGGCAGTATATATCATGAAATTTGTTTTCCTTTTTTTTTTAGTTCAATACATAAAATATACTATAAATTACAATAAGAAAGGTACTTAAGTTAAATAAATAGTACAAAAACAGAACAAATGTAGTGAAGTAGTGTACAAGGGTTCATGGACTGTTCAGCAATCTGATGGCAGGAAGAAAGAAGCTGGTCCTAAAACATTGAATGTGTGTCTTTGAGCTCCCGTATCTCCTTCCTGATAGTAGTAATGAGAAGAGGGTATGTCCTCCTGGTGGTAGGGGTCCTTAATAATGGATTCTACTTTTATGAGGCATCATCTTTTGAGGATGTTCTCGATGATGCAGAGGCTGGTGCTCATTAGGTTGGTGGCTGACTTTACAACTTTCTGGAGCTTTCTTATAGGTGTCCTGTTCTAATATTCCATGTACCATCCAATGCCCATTGGTGTCCTGTTCTAATATTCCACGTATACCATTCAATGTCCATTGGTGTCCTGTTCTAATATTCCATGTACCATTCACTGTCCATTGGTGTCCAGTTCTAATATTCCACGTATACCATTCAATGTTCATTGGTGTCCTGTTCTAACATTCCACATACCATTCAATGTCCATTGGTGTCCTGTTCTAATATTCTATATACCATTCAATGTCCATTGGTGTCCTGTTCTAATATTCCATGTATACCATTCAACGTCCACTGGTCTCCTGTTCTAATATTCCATGTATACTATTCAATGACCATTTTTGACTTGTTCTAATATTCCACGTATACCATTCAATGATCATTGGTGTCCTGCTCTAATATTCTATGTACCATTCAAAGTCCACTGGTGCCCTGTTCTATTATTCCATATGTACCATTCAATGTCCATTGGTGACTTGTTCTAATATTCCACGTATACCATTCAATGATCATCCTACTTGCCACTGATCAGCCTGTGCTTAATGGCGACAGGGGCTACTTCATCTGTCAGGAAATTGTGAAAGAAACTGAACCTGCCTCTGTTGATATTATGATTATGGAACGTCACTGAAGCAGCTAAGGGTGATGAGAGGACTGAGCCGAGAGGTTCTTGTTTTGGTGTTCTTGAGCTGGTGTAAATTGACCTCTGACATCCATAAGCACCTTCCTTTGAACAGACAGGATTCCAACCACTGGAGAAGATGGAGACCTGAAACATTGACTGTCCTCTTGCCTGCATACATGCTGCGTGATCAGCTGAGTTCCTTCAGTACATTGTGTTGCACAGCTATTGAAATGTCAAAAACACAGCAGTATATCTCTGTATAAGCTCCCAGAAACAGCAATGTGATAATGATCAGATAATCTGCTTATGTATTGCTTGACAAAGAAACCTGCAGCCAGCCTCTTATTCTCTTAGATCTGGCCAAGGTGCAGACAAGGCATTGACTAACAACATCCACATGGTGGCACCTTTGACAATACAAAGCAAGGAAGTAATAGACAAAACATTTACACTCAAACCTGAATCCACGTCCTGCACCAGAAGGATTGCAAGTTTAAAAGCATTATGGAAGAAAAGAAATGCTCCCCCCACTAGTACTACCAATTCAATATCCCATAAAACAAAACTATTTACAATGAACCAGACACTGTGCCTGAATTCCCCTCTTCAGATACAATAAACTCAAGGCTGGTTTCTCAAGGACCTGCTACCTCCAATTTACAAACTGGTTCTAGTTCTGGTATATGTCCTCCACACTTTTAATGACCCACCCTAGTGCAAGTTTCCTCCAACGACCTTCAGGCTTCGAAAACCTAGCGTGTGATCCGTGTTACACCCAGATTCACTCACCAACTGCATCTATATATAAGGGTTGCTTTACCTGGGTCAAGGCAGGTGAATTTACAGCACTCCTTTGGGTCCTTCTCATAGTGCTGACAGCCTTGTGGCCGCTCACATAGAGCGGCAACGCACATCTCAGGTTCGCCATTGTGACAGGTACAGCTCAAGCATGGATCATTACCCTTTGGAGTGAAGTTCTTGCCCTCATCTACCACGTTATCTTTTATATCAACACAGGTTTGACCTGGAACATAAGCACATGTTTAGACACAGGTTTACAGTTCAATACCCATCCATACACCCACCTGCTCCCCCCAACCCCACCCCCTCAACAAGGCTGAGAACTACAAGGGCTGAACAAAAACTTAGAGCAAGGGTCCTAAGATCCAATCCAGATGTCATTTCAAAGTTTAGTCGAGTCAACTCAAACCACTGCTAATGCCCCGACAGCTAGTTACAGAGTCGATAATGAACATGTTCACAATCTGATGGAGAGAGGCTTCTGAGACAAGGTTAAACCCCTTCAGCCAGGGATTAATATCATGCTAAATGACAAATTACAAATTCCTGCTTCAGTAAAGCAGCCAACTTAATCAAAGGTCCCTCCCTCCCAAGACATATCCTCAACTCACCATCCCCACAAGAAAGAGGTACAGAAGCATGTACTACCAGGCTGATGGACAGATTCAATCCTGCTGTTAAGAAACCATTGACCAATAAAATGGACTCTTGATCTCACAATCTACAGTACCTCGTAATGGCCTTGCTTCTTACTGTCTGCTTGCACTGCATGTTCTCTGTAAACATATCTCTTATTGTATCAAGATACAATGAAAAGCTTGTCTTGCATGTTGTTCATTTTGATCAAACCATTTCACAATGCATTGAGGTAGAACACAGTAAAACAATAACAATGCAGAATAAATTGAAGGGCTACAGAGAGCAGTGCAAGTAAACAATAATGTGCAAGATCATCATTCTACTGTACTATCTCAATGTACCAACGTGATGAAACGTTCAATATGGTTGACATGCAAAGCAGAAGTTTTTCCCAAGATACCTAGGTGCATTTGACAATAATGAACTAATTTACCAGAATGATTAGTGGGATGAGTTTAAAGTTCTCTGGAGAAACCCTGATGATGCAATCATATTAATAGTCATTCCAACATTCACTCAGTGATCACTTTACAAGGTACAGTTTTACATCTGCTCATTAATGCAAATATCTAATCAACCAATCATGTGGCAGCAACTCACTGCATAAAAACATGCAAACATGGTCAAGAGCTGTCGTTCAAACCGAACATCAGAATGGGGAAGAAATGTGATCTAAGTGACTTTGACTGTGGAATGTTTGCTGGTGCCAGACAGGGTGGTTTGATTATCTCAGAGACTGCTAATCTCCTGGGGTTTCTATGCACAAGTCTCTAAGAGTTTACCTTCTCCATGGATCGTCACCTTGTCGTGGTGGAGAAGCTTGTGTGGCCCTGTGTTCCCGAGAGCAATGCTGTCTGGAGCTATGCTCCTGGTAGGGTCACCCATGGTGGTAAGGTCGAGGGTGAGGTCCCTGACAAAGAACAATCCAACCAAGACCCCAACGGTGAAACAGGCGGACAAAGTTACTTCGAACTCAACAGCTGTGAAGGGGGATGAAGGCTGCAACAAATCCATCGGCTCCAATCGTCGTGGTTTCCATGCCATTGGAATCAGTTGGTTGATTTGTGAAGTATCGTGTGCTTCTTGGAGTGCAACATCAAGTACACATTAAACAAATACACGCACAGGTGTCTTCACTCCGTGGGCCACTTCTTCAGAACAAAAACCATCATCCTCGACCTCGAGGGATAGCCACGACGACGAAGAGTTTACAGAAAATTGAGTGAAAAACAAAAAGCATCCACTTTCTCATTAACAAGGTATTTTCTGTGGGTGAAAATGCCTTGTCAATGAGAAAGGCTTACAGAAAGGCAACGGTACCCGAATAACCACATGTTACAACAGTGATGTGCAGAAGAGCATCAGCGAACACATGTCAAACCTTGAAGTGGATGGGCTAGAGCAGAAGATAACCACGAACATACACTCAATGGTCTTCCTCAAACAGAAGCCCTGGGTGAACCACAATTTTCCAAGGGCCAGATCAGTGGTTTTCAGATCTGGTGACCAAATGAAACACTAGTTATGACCAAGGAAAGCCAGATCACATGCAAAGTGTCAATTCCCGGCCAAACCTGAATCACTGAAGGATGCTCAACAGCTGTGGCAGGGCTTGAATACCGTCATCTCCTACAAAGTGAAATCAAGTGCCATAGGTGACAAGGAGGCTTCACTCCCAGATGACACAACGGCTTTTATGTTCACAGCACACTGGAGGAACTCAGCAGGTTGGGCAGCATCTGTGGAAACGATCAGTCAACGTTTCGGGCCGAAATCCTTCGTCAGGGCTTTTATGTTCGCTTTGACCATCAAAACATAGAGGTATCTTCATGAATTAACACAGCCACAAATGATCCTGTGATTTCAGTCTCTGAGGCTGACAAGACTGTGGTCTGTGGCGCCACTATTACAGCTTGGGGTGTCAGAGTTCACAGTTCTATTTTGGCATCATCTGTAAACAAGCTTGTATGTTCTTTTGTGTGTATGTGGGTTTCATCTGGGTGCTCCGGTTTCCTCCCAGTCCAAAGATGTACCTGTGAGTAGATCAATTGGAGATTAGCCCATGATTAGGTTTGGGTTAAATCAGTGGGTTGCTGGGTGGCACAGCTTGAAGGGCTGGAAGGCCCTGCCTGTGCTGTATCTCTAAAACTTAAAATAAAAAGTAAATAGAAAGGTCAATAGCAGATACCATTTCTTTGGTTCTTCACTCAACCTTCAAACATCAGGACAGTGAAGATGTATACATCAAGATGCTGTTAATCGACTTCTGCTTGGCATTCAATACTATCAACTCCTCGAAACTAATCAATAAGCTTCAAGGCTTAGGCCTCGAAACCACTTTGTGCAACTGGATACTCGATTTCCTTACCTGAAGACCCCAGTCAGTTCAGAGAGGCAACAACGTCTCCTCCACAATCACCATCAGCACAGGTGCACCACAAGGCTGTGTGCTTAGCTCCTGTTCTACTCACTTATGTCTTTTGAGGCCAAGTACCATTCCAATGCCATATTTAAATTTACTGACGACACCACTGTCGTCGGCTGAATCAAAGGTGGTGACAAATCAGCATGCAGGAGGGAGACTGCAAATCTGGCTGAGTAGTGTCAAAACAACAACCTCTCAATGTCAACAAGATCAAGAACTGATTATTGACTACAGAAGGTGGAAACCAGAGGCCCATGAGACATTCCTCATTCAGGGATCAGACGTGGAGAAGGTCAGCAACTTTAAATTCCTCCGTGTTATCATTTCAGAGGATCTGTCCTGGGTCTAGCAGGCAATGTTTCATTATAAAGAAAGCATGGCAGCACCTCCACTTTCTTCGAGTAGTGCCCAGTTGGATTAAAAATGACTGGTGGGTAAATGGAATAGTTGGGAAGTGTTTGGATTTGTTATGACTATGACCAATTTCAATGGAAGAGGGCCTTAATAACGCTTGTTCGCTGATGTAAATCAGGGAAATGAACATAAATTATTGACTAACTAGCACGATCCAGTTGACTTCAGAGGTAGCTAACTCAGTACCGGTGATCTTTAGTGTCAAGGTCAACACACTGTGGCAACTGCCTGCATGAAGACCAGTCCTACACATCCTTTTTCACAGCAAGTCTGATACTAACAACCACTTTATCATACAGCACAAACAAACTGATCGCTATCTGTAACCGAGTCAGACCAAAACTGGTGACATCCTGGCTTTAGTTAGTCTGATGTTTCTGAGGGCCTTGCTGCAGACAACAGTATCAACATGTACTTCTGTCAAGATGGCTCTGAATATCCCATTGGCAAGGAATGCATTTATTACCCATTCCTAACCACCTTCAAAGATGCTGGTCAGCTGCCTCACAGGCCAGTGTACTCTGTATGGTGAATGTATTCTCAGTGTCGGTGAGGAAGCAGCTGCATAACTTTCACCCATTAATAAGGGAATGGCAATGTACATCTAAATTAGAATAATGTGGGATTTACGGGTGGTGATTTTCCCCACTAACTACTCTGCTTCTTGAATGTAGTCACACTGGGTTTGGGAAGCATTGCTGAAAAAGTCCCTGGAAGTTGTGGCAGTGCATTTTGCACAAGTTACATATTTTTATGGTTAAGGCGTGCCATGAGTAAAGGGCGACAATGCCTCAAGTTTTTGGAAAGGTGTAATTATAACAGGGTTGCTGTGGTGGGAGATTTTAATTTCCCAAATATCGACTGGCATGTCCCTAGAGTGAAGGGTTAAGATGGGGTGGAGTTTGTTAGGTGTCTTCAAGAAGGTTTCTTGACACAATATGTAGATAAGCCTACAAGAGGAGAGGCTGTACTTAGAAACATAGAAAACCTACACCACAATACAGGCCCTTCGGCCCACAAAGCTGTGCCAAACATGTCCTTACCTTAGAACTACGTAGGCTTACCCATAGCCCTCTATTATTCCAAGCTCCATGTATCTATCCAAGAGTCTCCTAAAAGACCCTATCATTTCCACCTCCATCACTGTCGCCACCAGCCCATTCAACGCACTCACCACTCTCTGCATAAAAAACTTACCCCTGACATCTCCTCTGTACCTACTTCCGAGCACCTGTACAGATTGAAAAGGAGGAGGTGCTTGCGGTCTTGAGGAAAATTAAAGTGGATAAATCCCCCGGACCTGACAGGGTGGTCCCTCGGATCTTGAAGACTAGTGTTGAAATTGCAGGGGCCGTGGCAGAAATATTTAAAATGTCGCTGTCTACAGGTGAGGTGCCGGAGGATTGGAGAGTGGCTCATGTTGTTCTGTTGTTTAAAAATGGATGGAAAAGTAATCCGGGAAATTATAGGCCGGTAAATTTAACGTCGGTAGTAGGTAAGTTATTGGAGGGAGTACTAAGAGACAGAATCTACAAGCATTTGGATAGACAGGGACTTATTAGGGAGAGTCAACATGGCTTTGTGTGTGGTAGGTCATGTTTGACCAATCTATTGGAGTTTTTCGACGAGGTTACCAGGAAAGTGGATGAAGCGAAGGCAGTGGATATTGTCTACATGGACTTCAGTACGGTCCCGCATGGGAGGTTAGTTAGGAAAATTCAGTCGCTAGGTATACATGGAGAGGTGGTAAATTGGATTAGACATTGGCTCAATGGAAGAAGCCAAAGAGTGGTAGTAGAGAATTGCTTCTCCGAGTGGAGGCCTGTGACTAGTGGTGTGCCACAGGGATCAGTGCTGGGTCCATTGTTATTTGTCATCTATATCAATGATCTGGATGATAATGTGGTAAATTGGATCAGCAAATTTGCTGATGATACAAAGATTGGAGGTGTAGTAGACAGTGAGGAAGGTTTTCAGAGCCTGCAGAGAGACTTGGACCAGCTGGAAAAATGGGATGAAAAATGGCAGATGGGAATTTAATACAGACAAGTGCGAGGTATTGCACGTTGGAAGGACAAACCAAGGTACAGGGTTAATGGTAAGGCACTGAGGAGGGCAGTAGAACAGAGGGATCTGGGAATACAGATACAAAATTCCCTAAAAGTGGCGACACAGGTAGATAGGGTCGTAAAGAGAGCTTTTGGTACATTGGCCTTTATTAATCAAAGTATTGAGTATAAGAGCTGGAATGTTATGATGAGGTTGTATAAGGCATTGGTGAGGCCGAATCTGGAGTGTTCAGCTTTGGTTACCAAATTACAGCAAGGATATTAATAAGGTTGAAAGAGTGCAGAGAAGGTTTACAAGGACTTGAGAAACTCAGTTACAGGGAAAGGTTAAATAGGTTAGGACTTTATTCCCTGGAGCACAGAAGAATGAGGGGAGATTTGATAGAGGTATATAAAATTATGATGGGTATAGATAGAGTGAATGCAAGCAGGCTTTTTCCACTGAGGCAAGGGGAGAAAAAAACCAGAGGACATGGGTTAAGGGTGAGGGGGGAAAAGTTTAAAGGGAACATCGGGTGGGGGGGGCTTCTTCAACAAAGAGTGGTGGGAGTATGGAATGAGCTGCCAGACGAGGTGGTAAATGCGGGTTCTTTTTTAACATTTAAGAATAAATTGGACAGATACATGGATGGGAGGTGTATGGAGGGATATGGTCCGTGTGCAGTCAGTGGGACTAGGCAGAAAATGGTTCGGCACAGCCAAGAAGGGTCAAAAGGCCCGTTTCTGTGCTGTAGTTTTTCTGTGGTTTCACCTTAAAACTATGCCCTCTTGTGCTAGCCATTTCAGCCCTGGGGAAAAAGCTTCTGACTATCCACATGATAAATGCCTCTCATTATCTTATACACCTCTATCAGGTCACCTCTCATCCTCCATCGCTCCAAGGAGAAAAGGCCAAGTTCACTCAACCTATTCTCATAAGGCATACTCCCCAGTCCAGGCAACATCTTTGTCAATCTCCTCTGCACCCTTTCTATGATTTCCACATCCTTCCTGTAGTGAGGCGACCAGAACTGAGCACAGTACTCCATGCGGGATCTGACCAGGGCCCTATATAGCTGCAACATTACCTCTCGGCTCTTAAACTCAATCCCACGATTGATGAAAGCCAATGCTCCGTATGCCTTCTTAACTACAGCGATAACCTGCGTAGCAGCTTTGTGTGTCTTATGGACTCAGACCCTTAGATCCCTCTGATCCTCCACACTGCCAATAGTCTTGCCATTAATGCTATATTCTGCCATCACATTTGACCTAACAAAATGAACCACCTCAGACTTATCTGGGTTGAACTCCGTCTGCCACTTCTCAGCCCAGTTTTGCATCCTATCAATGTCCTGCTGTAACTCTGACAGCCCTCCACACTATCCACAACATCCCCAACATTTGTGTCAACAGCAAATATTTACTAACCCATCCCTCCACTTCCTCATCCAGGTCATTTATAAAAATCACTAAGAGTAGGGGTCCCAGAACAGATCCCTGAGGCACACCACTGATCACCGGTATCCATGCAGAAAATGACCCGTCTGCAACCACTCTTTGCCTTCTGCAGACAAGCCAGTTCTGGATCCACAAAGCAATGTGCCCTTGGATCCCATGCCTCCTTACTTTCTCAATAAGCCTTGCATCAGTTACCTTGCTAAAATCCATATACACTACATCTACGGCTCTACCCTCATGTGTTTCACCACATCCTCAAAAAATTCAATCAGGCTCGTAAGGCACGACTTGCCTTTCACAGCCATGCTGACTATTCTTAATCATATTATGCCTCTCCAAATGTTCATAAATCCTGCCTCTCAGGATCTTCTCCAGCAACTTACCAACCACTGAAGTAAGACTTACTGGTCTATAATTTCCTAATCCCTTTCTCGAATAAGGGATGAACATATGCAATCCTCCAACCTTCTGGAACCTCTCCCGTCCTCATTGATGATGCAAAGATCATCACCAGAGGCTCAGCAATCTCCTCTCTCGCTTCCCACAGTAGCCTGGGGTTCATCCCGTCCGGTCCCGGTGACTTATCCAACTTGATGCTTTCCAAAAGCTCCAGCATACCCTCTTTCTTAACATCTACATGCTCAAGCTTTTCAGTCCACTCTAAGTCATCCCTACAATCGCCAAGATCCTTCATGGTGAGATCACCATTGAAGGAGATAACTAGAGCAGAAAGGATGCAGAGGAGATTTACAAGGATGTTGCCTGGATTGGGGAGCCTGCCTTATGAGAATAAGTTGAGTGAACTCGGCCTTTTTTCATGGAGCGACGGAGGATGAGAGGTGACCTGATAGAGGTGTATAAGATAATGAGAGGCATTGATTGTGTGGATAGTCAGAGGCTTTTTCCAGGGCTGAAATGGCTATCACAAGAGGACACAGTGTTAGGGTGCTCAGATGTAGGTACAGAAGAGATGTCAGGGGTATGTTTTTTTAAAAAAAAATGCAGAGAGTCGTGAGTGTGTGGAATGGGCTGCCAGTGACAGTGGTGGAGGCAGATATGATAGGGTCTTTTAAGAGACTCCTGGACAGATGCATGGAGCTCAGAAAAAGAGGGCTGTGGGTAACCTTAAGTAATTTCTAAGGCAAGAACATGTTCAGCACGGCTTTGTGGGCCGAAGGGCCTGTATTGTGCTGTAGGTTTTCTATGTTTCTAAGTTCTGGTTGGTAGCATACTTTGAGTTTTGAAGCTGCATTTATCTGAGCTTTAAACATTAACTAAAACTCTGCTCCTGTGAATTTTGTCAATTGTGAAAAAAGACAATGGGGAGTCAGGAGATGACTTTCTAGCTGCTGACTACCCAGCTTCTGATATGCACAGGTGGTTGGTGCATTTGTCTCTGTTGAGAGTTGAGCTGCAAAATGTTTATCAGAATTGTCTGGAGGGTGGGTGCTTTTAAATATCTAGTTAGGGAAGTGTTTTGCCATTGTCATTAGCTCATTACTGGCTGGCATTAATGTTATTTTCCACCCTTGCACCCAAGCCAACAGGTTGCTCACACTTTGTTGCTCCTTGGGACGAACTGCCAGGACATGAGGATTTGTAAATGGATCTGAATATCTCTGTCAACATCTCCATTTCTGACCATACTTAAGTTCACTAAGGCAGCTAAATTCCTCTTTTCAAATGGTAACGTTCTAGAATTTCACCATGTCCCTCCTGAATTCTCCAATTATACTCTTTTTTTTCCTACAAACATTAAGACCTCAGCTATGTTCTCTGCTTCCATGGATGGATTTCCTCTGATTCCAAATGAACCCCATTCTCTCTCTGGTTAACCTCATCCTCAATACATTTATAAAATGCTTTAGGATTTCCTGTAATCTTAGTCCCCAGTGGTATTTTATGTTCCCCTTGGCCTAATTACTTTTTTTTAGTACTCCACTTTAATGTCTCTATGCCTGCCAAGTCTCTTGTGTTCTCATTCCTCTTTACTGCCATATGCTTCCTTATTTTTCCCTTTATCCAACCCTCAAAACCCATAATTTTCACATTTCCTCATCCTTCTCCTTTATGAGAACCCTTTAGCACTGAACAGTCGTTGAAGGCAAAAGTACTTGGTCTCACCATACTTCTGTCCACTTTGAACCCATGGTCTGGAGTTGTGCCCATCTGAACTAAACTTAGCATTAATGCAACTGAGGTGTTTTATAACTCTCCTGTATATCAGCAAACAGGGACCTGCATGGTGCTCCTCAGTTTTTAGACTTTGTAGTGAATGACTAAAGCAGTTTGAAAACAGAAGGAGCTTCAAATATTGGAATCTGGAGCAAAAAGTATCTACTGGAGGAACTCAATAGGGCAGGCAGAATCCGTAGGGGGAAGGGATGATCATGGTTTTGGATTGTGTCTCAAGATAAAAAATATTGGAGCTTGCACCACAGGAGTTAGAAACAATTGTAGGACAGAAGAAAATAAACAAAGACAAGACAAGAGGTGAAGACACAAAGAAAAACTGGCACCGTAGTACAGTTTCTAGAAAAGAGAAACAAGTCAAAACCGCAGATGTACTATTGCTGAAGGACCAGTTGAACTTTGTTTGTCAGTCACACCAGGGGCAGAAGCACCTGCAGGCTGATTAATCACCCTCTTAGTAACAAGGAAACACATAGCAGCTGAGGCTTGGTATATTCCAGGGTCATCCAGTTCATTTAAATCGAGGTCCCGAATCCCAGTCTGGGAATTTGAATTCAAAACTGTCGGCCTATCCACATTCACTCAAAGCTTGTGTCAGAGGAAAACAACAGCGCAAAATTGTTGCAGCAGAGCTTTACAGCACAGAATTGAATTTGGAAATTCCAACATCAAAGGCAAATATAAGCATTTTTTGTTTAAAAAGTTAATAATGAAAAGCAAGCATATCCAGTGGATATTGAGATAAAAATGGAAGATGCAAGTTACACATTTGAGTCATCTTAAAAGTGGGCTTCACAGTGGTGAATCTTCATTTTCAATTTGGTAGCTTAGTAGAGCTAATAGTTAAAACCAAGAAGCCTTGAGCAGTGAAAGAAAGGATGGGACGGTGGTGAAGCATGGGTAAAGGTGATCAAGGAAAAAACTGAGTGCACAGCTCAGACCAGGAACTACCCTGGATTGGAATGGAATGCCTTGACACTCCTGACTGCCTGTATCACAAGCCTCAACAGCTTTTTGTCCACAGAATGGAACATTGCCTTTATATAATCACTAGCTTTCACATGCACCGGCAACTTAAATTGGACAATAGACAATAGGTGCAGAAGTAGACCATTCGGCCCTTCGAGCCTGAACCGCCATTCTGAGATCATGGCTGATCATCTACTATCAATCCCCGGTTCCTGCCTTGTCCCCATAACCCTTGATTCCCCTATCCATAAGATACCTATCTAGCTCCTTCTTGAAAGCATCCAGAGAATTGGCCTCCACTGCCTTCTGAGGCAGCGCGTTCCACACCTCCACAACTCTCTGGGAGAAGTAGTTCCTCCTCAACTTTGCCCTAAATGACCTACCCCTTATTCTTAAACCGTGCCCTCTGGTACTGGACTCTCCCAGCATCTGGAACATATTTCCTGCCTCTATCTTGTCCAATCCCTTAATAATTTTATATGTCTCAATCAGATCCCCCCTCAATCTCCTTAATTCCAGCGTGTACAAGCCCAGTCTCTCTAACCTCTCTGCGTAAGACAGTCCGGACATCCCAGGAATTAACCTAGTGAACCTACGCTGCACCTCCTCCACAGCCGGGATGTCCTTCCTTAACACTGGAGACCAAAACTGCACACGATACTCCAGGTGTGGTCTCACCAGGGCCCTGTACAAATGCAAAAGGCTTTCCTTGCTCTTGTACTCAATTCCCTTTGTAATAAAGGCCAACATTCCATTAGCCTTCTTCACTGCCTGCTGCACTTGCTCATTCACCTTCAGAGACTGATGAACAAGTACTCCTAGATCTCTTTGTATTTCACCCTTACCTAACCACACCGTTCAGATAATAATCTGCCTTCCTGTTCTTGTTCCCAAAGTGAATAACCTCACACTTATTCACATTAAACGCCATCTGCCAAGTTTCTGCCCACTCACCCAGCCTATCCAAGTCACCTTGAATTCTCCTAACATCCTCATCACATGTCACACTACCACCCAGCTTAGTATCATCAGCAAACTTGCTGATGTTATTCACAATGCCTTCCTCTAAATCATTGACGTAAATCATAAACAGCTGTGGTCCCAATACTGAGCCCTGTGGCACCCCACTAGTCACCAACTAAATTAACAAAATTAGTTTGAAGAATACAGATATGAGTTTCATGGATCTATGTATTATGCAATCAAATTAAATTGCATCACATCAGGTGAAAAGGGGTAGAATTAATATCCTCATTGAGAGAAGTCCTCTGGGGAAAAGCAACCATTAGAGCTTTGTATTCAGTGAGAAATTATGAAAAGAGACATCAAATATCATCTTTCTTCTTCATTGCCAAAGAAAACAAAAAATGTACCAAATCTAGTGTAGTAATTAAGAGGAATTTGAATGAATATTAAAGGGAAAGCTTTAGAGACATTGAACACCAACAAATACCCAGCACCTGATGGCTGAGCTAGAAGTTGTGGGCATCCTAGGTTGGCGTCAGAAGCATGGCAATAGTTGCAGGCTGCCTAGTATAATTGATAATTTGATTTGATACAAATGGCACATTTCGCTGTATGTTAATGTGGCAAATAAAACTAATCTTAATCTTTTAGCTTACCAAGTACATCCAGTATTTCCTGCTGTATTTCAGATATTCAGCATCCATTGACTGACCTCATACACTAACTGGATAGAACCCCAGCCACCCCCAGTGAAGTCATGAGGCAGGGCCTTGAAATGCCACCCTTTAGCAGGAGACTAAACCAGAGAACCAAAGTAAATGTGAATAGATGAAGTAATTCCCCTTCACCAGCCCTCTACCTGCAAGCCAAAGATCTAGATTATCCCCAAACCAGCTGTGAGAAAATGGGCCGTAAGGACGTGGCCTAATAACCCTTCTGTCCTGAAATGCAAGTGAAATTGGGCAGATTGAACTCGCATCATGTTGAGCTTCATCTTGCGGCACCCTTTCCTGTGGTAACTGAAATGTAACACTGGTACCTTGGTGGGCTAGCAGATTCCAAGATGCAGGGTCAGACAACACTCACTTCTTTTGCAGAGGAAGGCTGACTTCTCATTGCAGTTCTCTGCATACCAGCTATGTAATCCATGGTGCCGCAAGCTGGGGAAGTGGGAGCACTGCAGTTGGGCACACAGCACATTCTCCTGCTCAGAAATGGTCATTCCAAACGTTGGCACCTGTTCTGGGGGAAGGAACACCTCCGTGGAACCTGAAGCAGAGAAGCACCATTAAGCAAGCAAAATACAGTTCAACTTGAAAGAAAATGAAACCATCTTTACAAAGAGGCAAGGGAGCAGAGACCAGAGGGCCATGAGAGCAAAGGGCAAAGGGAGGGAAGACAACAAAATGGAAAGGCTACATGGGTGGGAACATGGTGCAAAATGGCGGTCACAGGGGCAGGAGTTGCAAGGGAGGTGGGAAGCCTGGTGTTGAGGCCATAGATGGGAAAGAGTGGCAGAAGGAACATGAGGAAGCAATGATGGTATATGCTGAGGTATCTCAGTGGCAGAGACATAGGGTGGTCTGGAGGGCAACAGGTTGATTAGGTGGGAAGAGTAAGGTGCTGTGTATTTGGAGGCTCGTGCAATTCAGAAGAGGAAGTGACAGGGATGAGGAGTTAAGATTGTAGTCTTATTACAACCTAGAACACCACTTTGCTCACTGAATGCATGCCAACCCGTTCTCCACCCTTTCCTTTGCACCCTGCAAACATTTTGCACATTTTACATTTTAGAACTATGCGACAGAGCCTCCACTGTGCCTTCTCTCTTTCTTTATATGTAATTCAAGAAGATGAATCTCTCTCTTCCACACCAATGAACTCGTGAACAAGACCCTTGCTATCCATATGTTCTTTTTTAGATCTATAATTTAATTCCTGCTTTCCACTATCATTACCACAACCACACCCCTGTACTTCTTGTTGATCACCAGATTTATATTTAACAAATGCCATTTGTATAAAGGTTCCCTAATTTTATTCTGAAAGGCTAGGCTCTAATTTAGTGACTTTGTGCCATTGCCAAAACAACAAAATTTCTACCTTGTTTCCCTTAATATCATAATATCACAGAAAAGAAAACTCTTGTCTAGTCCATCCCATCAAACGGGCATTCCATTATTAAGCTCCCGTTCCTCCCCACATGCAGCAGTCTTCCAAATTTGTATTTACTTTCCTGGAACTCCTATTTGAATCCTGAATACTGAACAGCAACTAGTAATATGCTACGTGAATGTAACAAAGGTAATGTAATCTTCCTTGGCCTGAATACAAATTGTGTTACAGCTGAGTGACTGCAATGGTGGCTTGCTCAGTGCACTTTCCCAGGAATAAAAGCACAAATGAAATCACCATTGAAGGAGATAACTACAGCAGAAAGGATGCAGAGAAGATTTACAAGGATGTTGCCTGGATTGGGGAACTTGCCTTATGAGAATAGGTTGTGTGAACTCGGCCTTTTTTCCTTGGAACGACGGAGGATGAGAGGTGACCTGATAGAGGTGTATGCGATGATGAGAGGCATTGATTGTGTGGATAGTCAGAGGCTTTTTCCCAGGACTGAAATGGCTAGCACAAGAGGGCACAGTTTTAAGGTGCTTTGAAGTAGGTACAGAGAAGATGTCAGGGGTAAGTTTTTTTTAAAAATGCAGAGAGTGGTGAGTGTGTGGATTGGGCTGCCAGCGATGGTGGTGGTGGTGGATACAATAGGGTCTTTTAAGAGCCTCCTGGATAGGTATATGGAGCTTAGAAAAATAGAGGGCTATAGGTAGCCTTAGGTAATTTATAAGTACGTACATGTTCGGCACAGCATTGTGGGCCAAAGGGCCTGTACTGTGCTGTAGGTTTTCTATGCTTCTGTTTCTAAAACCAGGTAACTGCAAAGGGTTCACAAACTTTTTACTACAGCTGTATAGTGATCTTATTGCCACATGGCTCAGTGTGGACTGAACCACAGGAGAATATACAGAGGCTGCTTGAGGTCTGGGGTGAATAGTGTTCACTGTTGTGTCACAGGTTTAGAGTTGCATCCTTGCCGGTACCAAGAGAGCAATACTGAACCTATTACCATGGAGATCTGTTTAGGCTGGGTAGAGCAGTGAAACCAAACAAAGAGAGGAAGAAGCAGTAACTTCCATCACAACCAGCAGGAGGTAATGAAAGAGACAGACTGTCCACACTGGGAGAAGGTAGTGCACGTCATCAGCGATGGTCTCCAGGACAACTGTGCTACATCAAATCAACTCCATCCAGGGTGACTGTAAGTAGTGCAATATTGTCCTCCAAAGACCGCATGTCATTGAGCTTGGTCAAACTGTAATTGCTATGGACAGTTATCTATAATACTGAACAAAAGCCAAACTGCCTTAGCTTAGCTACTCTCAGCGTTACCTCTGCCATCCCCTCTCCGTGCTGCTCTTCAAAATATCTGAAAACCAGTTGCCCACTTCCCTGTTGTCGAGAACACTGTGCTCCACCTTGACTTCACTACCATCCTTCCACCCTTTCTCTCTGAATTGTCTATGTCCAAAGAACAGGCTTGGATGAGTAGTTTTACTCCAAATAAATAATGGCAAGATAGAAGCCAGTGCCTTCGATGCCCATTACAAACAATTCCCTAGTGATTTGATCCTTCTCCCTAACACTTGCCTGGTTCCACCTTGGTGCTATACATGATCCATGTCAAGTTTAGGAATGATTATCTGCTCCTGTTACAGGGCCCTATTGTACCTACATGATAATTCCATCCTTGTCACTTCTTCCTCCTAACATTTGTCTGAACAAATGCTTAAACATTTCAAGGGGCAAATTTTTGTTTGAAATGCACCCTTGCAGTTCTTTGGGATATTCCTCCTTATTACAGACTCTGCACAAATACATGTTAGAAAGAGCAAGAGGTTGTCAATGAGTTAGGAGGTGGTGTACTGAGCCACCATTAGTGGTACTTACATCGATTTCTCTTTCAGCATACTTACTACTCTTATACGCCACTTCCCATTGTCCCTCTAGTGAGGTGTGGCTTCGGTTTGTTATCGTGTACTGATAGCCAACCCAGAATCTGTAAACAATTTATCAGACGGATAATAAATTTGCAATTTTCAATGATGAAACTGTTCATTGCAATAACAAACCTTGATACCAGAAAGCAAGTTCACACCAGCTCTTCTCTGCCCAATGCTCCAGTCTAGCCCAAGCTCCCACTTTCCTGGCACAAGTCTTCTCTATTCCCTCATGCACACTCCACGCAAGTACTCACCTGGTCAACTTATCTTTTGGTACTCTGTGTCTCCTGGTTTATTCTATAACTACCCACATTCATTAGCCACTCCTGCCTTCTCCCCACGTCTTGCATCTCTTACATCTGCACCTTCCTCTTCACTTCTTTTACTGTGCCAATTTCTCTTTTGTTCCACCTAAGTCTCCTCTTTGACTCCATTTGCACATGCTTACTTCAAATCTTCTCATCTCTTCATTCTTCCAGCAACCCACCCCACCCCATCCATATACTCACCTCCGTTGGTCCTTGCGACTTAAGGGCCGTTCCTCTAGATCCCATTCTTCAGCTAGTATGAACCGCAGCTCTTGATCAGTAGTGAATGTAGCTAATGATCCATTCACTCGTTGGCATGTCTGGACAGCATCCCAATAATCCTCGCTGTTCGAATACACTCGGTAACAGCTTGCTGTACCCTCATAATGATGCCAGCCTGTTGGACACTTACCTGTTGGCAAGACCAAATTGATAGCATGAATTCTGTATTGCAATGAAATGCAGGCAACAGAATTTAAGGAGTACATCATATCTATGCCCACAGCATCATATCATTTCATCAGGGAGAACAAATCTGCAACAAAAAGCTTTCAGTAATGGGATTGTTAAAAGACTCACTTAGGGAAGTCAATCACCTTTCTCAGTCTAGAAGGCTCCACGCCAACAGAATAGTTGGCACTTTGACCGGCTTAGTATGCCACTCACTTCAACGGCAATCAATGGCAGCATCAGCCACATCCTGTGAAGTGAACGAGAGAAGTCTCTCTACTCTTCACTGGCTCTTCAGAAGAGAGTCCTGTGAGTCACATCACACTTTCCTCATACCTCTGCAGTTTGTTTCTCATTTATAGAAACATAGAAAATAGGTGCAGGAGTAGGCCATTTGGCCCTTCGAGCCTGCACCGCCATTTATTATGATCATGGCTGATCATCCAACTCAGAACACCGCCCCAGCCTTCCCACCATACCCCCTGACCCCCGTAGCCACAAGGGCCATATCTAACTCACTCTTAAATATAGCCAATGAACTGGCCTCAACTGTTTCCTGTGGCAGAGAATTCCACAGATTCACCACTCTCTGTGTGAAGAAGTTTTTCCTAATCTCGGTCCTAAAAGGCTTCCCCCTTATCCTCAAACTGTGACCCCTCGTTCTGGACTTCCCCAACATCGGGAACAATCTTCCTGCATCTAGCCTGTCCAATCCCTTTAGGATCTTATGCGTTTCAATCAGATCCCCCCTCAATCTTCTAAATTCCAACGAGTACAAGCCCAGTTCATCCATTCTTTCTTCATATGAAAGTCCTGCCATCCCAGGAATCAATCTGGTGAACCTTCTCTGTACTCCCTCTATGGCAAAGATGTCTTTCCTCAGATTAGGGGACCAAAACTGCACACAATACTCCAGCTGCGGTCTCACCAAGGCCTTGTACAACTGCAGTAGTACCTCCCTGCTCCTGTACTCGAATCCTCTCGCTATAAATGCCAGCATACCATTCGCCTTTTTCACCGCCTGCTGTACCTGCATGCCCACTTTCAATGACTGGTGTTTAATGACACCCAGGTCACATTGCACCTCCCCTTTTCCTAATCGGCCACCATTCAGATAATAATCTGTTTTCCTATTTTTGCCACCAAAATGGATCTTCACATTTATCCACATTAAATTGCATCTGCCATGAATTTGCCCACTCACCCAACCTATCCAAGTCACCCTGCATCCTCTTAGCATCCTCCTCACAGCTAACACTGCCACCCAGCTTCGTGTCATCCGCAAACTTGGAGATGCTGCATTTAATTCCCTCATCCAAGTCATTAATATATATTGTAAACAACTGGGGTCCCAGCACTGAGCCTTGCGGTACCCCACTAGTCACCGCCTGCCATTCTGAAAAGGTCCCGTTTATTCCCACTCTTTGCTTCCTGTCTGCTAACCAACTCTCCACCCACACCAATACCTTACTCCCAATACCGTGTGCTTTAAGTTTGCACACTAATCTCCTGTGTGGGACCTTGTCAAAAGCCTTCTGAAAATCCAAATATACCACATCCACTGGTTCTCCCCTATCCACTCTACTAGTTACATCCTCAAAAAATTCTATGAGATTCGTCAGACATGATTTTCCTTTCACAAATCCATGCTGACTTTGTCCGATCATTTCACCACTTTCCAAATGTGCTGTTGTCACATCCTTGATAACTGACTCCAGCAGTTTCCCCACCACCGACGTTAGGCTAACCGGTCTATAATTCCCCAGTTTCTCTCTCCCTCCTTTTTTAAAAAGTGGAGTTACATTAGCCACCCTCCAATCCTCAGGAACTAGTCCAGAATCTAACGAGTTTTGAAAAATTATCACTAATGCATCCACTATTTCTTGGGCTACTTCCTTAAGCACCCTGGGATGCAGACCATCTGGCCCTGGGGATTTATCTGCCTTCAATCCCTTCAATTTACCCAACACCACTTCCCTACTAACATGTATTTCGCTCAGTTCCTCCATCTCACTGGACCCTCTGTCCCCTACTATTTCTGGAAGATTATTTATGTCCTCCTTAGTGAAGACAGAACCAAAGTAATTATTCAATTGGTCTGCCATGTCCTTGCTCCCCATAATCAACTCACCTGTTTCTGCCTGCAGGGGACCTACATTTGTCTTTACCAGTCTTTTCCTTTTTACATATCTATAAAAGCTTTTACAGTCCGTTTTTATGTTGCCTGCCAGTTTTCTCTCATAATCTTTTTTCCCCTTCCTAATTAAGCCCTTTGTCCTCCTCTGCTGAACTCTGAATTTCTCCCAGTCCTCAGGTGAGCCACTTTCTCTGGCTAATTTGTATGCTGCTTCTTTGGAATTGATACTATCCCTAATTTCTTTTGTCAGCCACGGGTGCACTACCTTCCTTGATTTATTCTTTTGCCAAACTGGGATGAACATTTGTTGCAGTTCATCCATGCAACCTTTAAATACTTGCCATTGCATATCCACCTTCAATCCTTTAAATGTCATTTGCCAGTCTATCTTAGCTAATTCACGTCTCATACCTTCAAAGTTACCCCTCTTTAAGTTCAGAACCTTTGTTTCTGAATTAACTATGTCACTCTCCATCTTAATGAAGAATTCCACCATATTATGGTCACTCTTACCCAAGGAGCCTCTCACGACAAGATTGCTAATTAACCCTTCCTCATTGCTCAAAACCCAGTCCAGAATAGCCTGCTCTCTAGTCGGTTCCTCAATATGTTGGTTCAAAAAACCATCCCGCATACATTCCAAGAAATCCTCTTCCTCAGCACCTTTACCAATTTGGTTCACCCAATCTACATGTAGATTGAAGTCACCCATTATAACTGCTGTTCCTTTATTGGACACATTTCTAATTTCCTGTTTAATACCATCTCCGACCTCACTACTACTGTTAGGTGGCCTGTACACAACTCCCACCAGCGTCTTCTGCCCCTTAGTGTATGTATTTATGTATTTAACCATCAGCTAATGAAGCATGCTCATATACATTGTGTGTCTCTACTGCCACTCAGCTCAAATTTATGCCTTGGGATAATAAAAAGTGCTGGTTAATCCCACCATGATATAAAACACCACACAGCCTTCCCTACATTAGGAAATGCGGATACACTACTGCACACACCGACAAGACTGGTCTGCTGTAACATCAACATCTACAAAAATGCTTAGTGAAATCTGAGCATGTACAAAAATATGCCACTAACAACAAACAGGGGAACAATGGTGGAAATACATCTGTTACTTTTGCCCAACCACCTTCATCAGGAGTCGGCTCCAGTAGGGAGTTGTATTCAGGCTACCAGTGGGAAACCACTTCAAGAACAGTACCAAAGTCAATTCCTTCCATAACCAAGTTCAATGCCTTCCACGAAATATACCAAAGAATCTGCACTTTCATTATGGACACCCCAGTAAGAGGTAGCATCTTCAGCAATTCTATCAGAACTATTGATATGATCAGCAGAAAGGATACCTCAGGAGAAACCTTCAGATCTTTTCAAATTATACTACACTAGGACATAACAACAAAGAATCCTTCAGACAATATTGCCCCTTAATACACACCTTTGTTCAATAAGATTGTCCCTACATCAACAGGCAAAAATTCTGTGGAGCAAGTTCTAAAAAAATTTTACAACTTACGGGTGAACTGGAAAGGCTGGGCCACATTGATAGGATAGAAGCGGGTGTCCTCGGCAGTTCTCCCACGCGTCTGTTTCAGGTCAGTGGATTCCTTAACGTGGTGCACTCGGTGATCAGCAATTACTCCTATAAAGTAGACCATAGGTGAAACTGTGACAAGCTATACTGTCTGCAGCTGCATTGCCAAATAATTCATGCATGGAACAACTGTAATATAGTAAAATGCACCACACAATTTCATTTAAAAAATCCAGTTTCAAGCAGGTGAGGTCAAAAGATAGATCTTAGTCTACGAGTAAAGCCAGGCAGCCAATGGATGGTATAGTGGCATCCACACCAGACATCGAAGCGAGTGGTCCCAGATTCGAATGTGATCGGCTGCTTGCATGTTTTCCACCAGTACTGGGTTGAGCATTGAGCTGGCAACTTGGCCTTGGAAAAAAAACAGACAAATGCTAAAGAAACAGCAAGGTTGCCACCCGATGCGCCACAAGGAATAACAAAGCCAGATAGAGTATGCAGATGATACTAAGATAGGTGGCATTGTGGATAATGAAGTAGGTTTTCAAAGCTTGCAGAGAGATTTAGGCCAGTTAGAAGAGTGGGCTGAAAGATGGCGGATGGAGTTTAATGCTGAAAAATGTGAGGTGCTACATTTTGGTAGGACTAATCAAAATAGGACATACATGGTAAATGGTAGGGCATTGAAGAATGCAGTAGAACAGAGGGATCTCGGAATAATGGTGCATAGTTCCCTGAAGGTGGAATCTCATGTGGATAGGGTGGTGAAGAAAGCTTTTGGTATGCTCGCCTTTATAAATCAGAGCATTGAGTATAGGAGTTGGGATGTAATGTTGAAATTGTATAAGACATTGGTAAGGCCAAACTTGGAGTACTGTGTACAGTTCTGGTCACCGAATTATAGGAAAGATGTCAATAAAATTGAGAGTGTACAGAGGAGGTTTACTAAAATGTTACCTGGGTTTCATCTCCTAAGTTACAGAGAAAGGTTGAACAAGTTAGGTCTTTATTCTTTGGAGCGTAGAAGGTTGAGAGAGGACTTGATAGAGGTGTTTAAAATTATGAGGGGAATTGATAGAGTTGACGTGGATAGACGTTTTCCATTGAGAGTGGGGGAGATTCAAACAAGAGGACATGAGTTGAGAGTTAAAGGGCAAAAGTTTAGGGGTAACATGAGGGAGAACTTCTTTACTCAGAGAGTTGTGGCTGTGTGGAACGAGCTTCCAGCAGAAGTGGTTGAGGCAGGTTCGATGTTGTCGTTTAAAGTTAAATTGGATAGATATATGGACAGGAAGGGGATGGAGTGTTATGGACGAGTGCACGTCGGTGGGACTAGATGAGAGTAGGAGTTCGACACGGACTAGAAGGGCCGACATGGCCTGTTTCCGTGCTGTAATTGTTATATGGTTATAGAGAGATTAGAGACTTAAGAGAATTCCAAGACACAGGACAGGGGTTTAAGAGACTGAAGGGACACTGAAAAGTATAATAAAAAAAAAAGGAAATGTGCAAGAGGCCAGAAATGCAGGAGAGCAGATATCCGGTTTAAGATGGCACTGTTGAAGGTGAGAGACAGCTTACTGGTAGTTCAAAAGGCAAGAAATTTGACTAAAAACATTATTAATAACACCTTTTCTGAAGTAAATTGTGGTAAACTTTCATCGCAAACAATGAAGAAGTCAGTGGACACGAAGCTAATTTGGGGGATCAGTCATGCTGGTGTTCGAGACAAAGTCACAAACAGAGATGGTGTTACTGTCGGAGCTGGAGTGATTGATTTGGTGAGGAAGGGCTGAAAGGGAGGAGTTTCGATGCCTATGCACCCAAACCAGGTGCAAGTTTGGATCACCTTAAGCGTTCAACTGATTTGGAGAGGTCGAGAATGGCTTCGGGCTAGGCCCAGGGCATATCACCGCACTGAAGCCTGGGTCCTAATGCAATACCTATTCCAGTGTTTGGACAATGTAAACGCTGGCCCAGATAGGCTGGAAAGACATTGTGTCAGGACCGGAGGTGAGGGTCGGGCTGATTTTGCTTGGTTTCTGGTGATGTTCACTCCTCCCTCTGAAGCGCTGAGGCTGTGAAACTGTTCTGCCTGCCTGCCTGCTGTGCTTCATGGCAATTTGTCCCACTAATATGGTGAAATGAGACCGAGGCTTTGGGCCTACTCTGGATGCTCCTGAAATTCGGATCTATGGACTTAATTTGATTCGGATTGCTGTTGCTTGCTTCTGTTGTTTGCAGGATTTCTGTTTTTTCTCTTTCTCTGGATTATGGTCTCTCTTTTTTTAATCAAGTTCTTTCAGGTTTCTTGCTTGTAAGCAGACAAATCTCATGGTTGTATAATTTATACATACTTTGACAATAAACGTACTTTGAATCAAGAACTTTCCAGGCTTGGAGATGGTAATAATCACAGGAAGGGGCTAGGTCATAGAGGGATTTGAAAAGAATAAAAGTTTTCAGGCCACAATTATCCCACTTACCCATCAAAATAGTCAGAGAACCACTTCCTTCTTAAATGAAAGCCACACAATTTTCCTCCAGCATTCTGACTCAGGAAGAGCTGCTTTGATGCCTCTCATTTCTTCAAACTGTTGGGTTTGCTACAGGGACCCATATAGTTCTCTGTGGGATACTCAGAACATTCTGGGTTTCAGTTTCATTCTCTCTGGTACAATGTTCCTTCTGCCGCCAACCTTTTAGTTTCTCTTTCAAGTTGTATTTCATCAGACAACTAAAAGTTTACCCAACAAAGGATAATCATCTTTTCAGCTCTCGCCAATAAATTCAACAACTCTGTCAATTTAGATATGCATTTTAAGATGGTGCTGGTGACCTCAGCGACCTCTGTCTGGTGGCTAACGAAACAAGGATAGCAACTAAATACTTTGTTAGTCACACTTTTTCTGGCAAACAATCATTGCAAGTGATAGTCTACAACTTCCCTTTGGGCTTGGATGCAATTCAATGTGGCATCCCTGAGGCAGGGTGAGGCAGCGAGCTCGTTGCCGAACATATGGAAAAGTGTGAAAGGGCACAGCTTAATCGAAGCCACCGGCTCCAGGTCCCAGAGCGTGTCAATAATACCAGATACAATGGTCAGACGGAGATTTACAGGCAAGATCAAGGTGGTGAAGTCCGGTTTATCCAAGCTGCAGAACCTGTTGTTCAGATGGAGATTTAAGCACCGGGCCAGATTGAAAAGGTCAGGGTGTAGCACCCTGAGGCAAGTTGGGGGTTGGTTCAGATCACTGCACAGGTGTGTGCTGAACTATAGGACTCTTTCATATTTCAGTTCAGAAACACTATTTGCTTGTGGTTACTGTTTGCATGAAGTTTTTTTCATTGCACATCAGATGAACGACAGACTTTTAAAAAATATCTACTTCAAACTAACACTGGCTTTTAAGAAATGAATGCAGCATTTTATGGATTAATTTAGCCCTCCCCCAAGCTATGAATAAACATCATCCTGGATGGTTGTCTTAAAGTTTTCTCAACGTCAGCCCCCACATCCCGCTTTATCAAATAAGATTTATAATTTGGAATTACACAACTTTTGCTTTACTGTTACACCGCAAACATTCTGTTCAGCAGAAAAGTAATCAATTACTACTTCAGCTGTGCCTGCAATATGCCTCCACAAATACCTCCGCTTTGGTCTCCAATTGCTCCTCTTCCCTTCAATGAGCTTTTTCTGGAAAGCATTAATAAAACAATTGGGGTTCTGCTTATGTTCCATGTAGCCCTTTCTTATTCTTTGTCTCTTTATTCTTAAATTCTCCTCTGACCATTCCACATTCAACTTGATTCTCTACTTTACCGTTAAGTATTTATCTATGATTGATGCCCCACTAATTTTTAATTACAACCCAAATGGTCCAAATCCTTTTGACTTAGTAAAGGCAGCCTTCCCCTAGTCAGCCATTTTAGTATTTGGATTTTGTACAATTTAGAAAATGTGATATTATAATCAGTGCTTCCACATAATCTCCATGCTACAAGCCTCATCTGATTCCCCAGAATCAATACTACTACCCTTCAGCTTTTAGTGGGAACACAATGATCTTACACTTATTTTTAAAACAACTTCTTCCTCTTTGGCCTTCTTTATTAGTTACTTCGTAATAAAATGATTGAAGTCTGTCATTCTCGATGTCCTCTGCATATTTCTCAGAACTTGCTCAACCTCTTTCCCAATATGCAGTCATATACATCATCCACTCAGCAGCAGAAAATCTGCCTGTTCCTCCATTCTAATCTGAACTGGAGGTGCGCACGTGTGTGCGTGTCCACAGTATCCCACACAGGATGATGGGCAAAAATGACACATTGCAAGGAAATGCATACATCACCAGCCACCTTGCTCTTTTCTCCTATTGCAGGTTATTGTACCAGGTCATGACTATATCACTATACTATATGGCAACCTGCATTGATAGCATATAACCATATATACTGCACTTCAGACCCATTTTAGATTGCCTAACAGTTTACCTCAAACCTTACCTCACCTCCATCGAATCTCAGTCATCCTGTTATTCTTTACCACACATCCACCTACCCTTCGCTGTGACGTTATTCTTTGTCATTCTGGTGCCCATCACACTGTCAAGTTTTTTTGTCCCTGGGCTCCCCGGAACTAGCACAAGAACACAGGTCACAACTCTATTGAGAAGAAACCTGTCTATCAACAAGAGATTTCTCCTAATCTTGCCTACTCTGCTGCCTCATTTCTCCAGCCCAAATTATCTTGCCTTATTCAACTGTTCCCATACTCTGCATCTTATAGCACTAGAATCAACCAGAGAACCATTACTGCAGGAGCAACCTTCCCATTTCAGTGGTCAGCAACTACATTATGATTACAAATAATTCCCCTTTCTTTCAAGTCTATTCTATTTAGTCAAGGGACTAAATTGCTGTCCAGGCCACCATCTGTTTTCCACCTAGATGTAGTCAAGTGAGTCTCTTTGCTAATGGCAGTAAAGGTATGTGAGGGAGTTCCACAATTTAAACCTAGCAACAATAAACAAGCACCAACACATTTCCAAAGTAAGATGTGTGTAAAGTTGGAGGGGCAATGGAAATGGCTGCTATCCCATCTGTTAGCTGTCCTTGTCCTTCAAGGTGAGATTAGAAACTGCTGCTGCTGTTGATTGCTAATACTCAAGATTTGTAGTAGGCCACGCAGATGGGTGATGGCAGAGGATGCAAGTGTTTACGATAGAGGATGTGCTGTTTACACTACCAAGCAACTTTGACTCCTACTGCAAGGAGCATCTAGTACATCTAGTACACTTCTAACGTGAGCTTTGTAGACTGTGGAAAACCAGAAGTCAGGGGGCAATCACTCACTGCAAAAGACCCAGGTTCAGTACACGGTTGCAACTACTATATTTTTCAAACTGTGACCTTACTTGTTTCTGGTCAAAAGTATTCTACTCCTCAGGATTTTGTGCTGAAGGATTTAATTGTGACAATGCCACTGGAAAAACTCTTAGAAATGATAATTATTATGACTCAGCTGTGCTAACTGCTGTCAAATAATCCCTTGGAGGATCAGGCAGTCACCCACACTTCACTTCTGAAATAGTGCACTTTTCATACATGGATAAACCTGTAACGATATCTGGAATGAATGTTATTTGTCATTTATTAGCCGAGTCTGAACATTTTAGAGATCTTGATGTACGCAAGCAAAACCTGTTTGATTTTCTGAGGAACAGCAAATAGAACTGAATATTTTACATTAGTAGCAAGTATTTCAAATTCTGATGAACAGTGGTCATTGAAGCAGTAGCTGGTTAGACTAGGGACATCGCATGGAAGAATGCTCCCTTGTGACATCAGAATCTGTATTCACTGGTTGCACACAAAACTCCAGAAGAAGAGTTTACCCAAACCTACTGATTTCTAAATTTGCTAGAATTTCCTTATGGTGATGTTTTGAAACAATTCATCCTTAGGGTAGTCACTCTGAACTGAACTCTGAAGTTGTGCTCTTTTGTTCACGCTTGCCCAAACCTGTATCGAATGCTGCAGTAGAGTAGCCCAGGGAAAACCCAGAGCATTGATGCATGAAACACTGCCTTACAGGATACACTTCTGAAAGCTGAAAGGAAGAATACCAGGGACACTTGCTGGGTATGCCAAGGTGAGTGATTCACCTCCCAACACCCCACAGCCTACCTACAATCCACAGAAGCAACTGCCACTTCAGATTCAGATTTATCACATGTATATCAAAGCATGTAGTGAAATGTTTTGATTTCACCTAGCGATGTGCTGAGGGCAGCCCACAAAATGCATTATACCTTTCGACGCCAACATAACAAACCCACAATACTCGACCAAACAACGGAACACAGTAACAAAAAACAAGCAACACAACAACAGCAAAACAAGACACTTTCCTGCCACCCACACATGGATAGTCCTCCAACTCCAGGACAAGCCTTCAATCTCCTGCCATTGGGCTTCAAATTCAGAACTTCCAATTGACCATTAGGCTCCAATCTTTGGTACTGACCTCTAGACTAACTGATGTTGGGATTCCAAACTCTGGGCATGGTGACTGACCGGCCCCTGTGCCTCCTGCTCACATGGACCCACCCAATCTCAGGCCCACTAACAGGGACAGCCCAACATCCACAACATTTTTCATCACCCATCCACGTCACTGGCCTTCAAGTGTGGAGCGAGAGGTCTTGACTCCATATGTCCTTCATCACCTATTCACGTCGCGGGCCTTTGAATATGTGACCTTACCTGCATGAGGGCTACTCCAATAACTCTCAGGAAGTCTGACACCACGTGGTATAAAGCAATCTGATTCCTGGCAATCCAGCCGCCAACCTAGATATTAATTTCTCACTCCCATCACACCATAGCTCTGAAGTATGCCTTCGACAAAATCGCTTGCCTCGGCTGCTCCAGAAACACCTCATAAACCTATGACCTCCATCACAAAAAATGACGTGAGCAAATGTAGTTATTGAATTGGGTGGGGAGAATATTTTTCAACTTGAGAGTAACCAGTAAACATTGGTTTTCAGAGATTTGTTTGTCTCCTTGTTGGTATGCGATAAGCTCAATGTTGTCATTCACTAAGTGATGTGGAGTACACATTAAGACATTTGTTCAGTGCTTTCATGAGATCATACTTGAAGCATGGTATATTGAAATACTGTGCACAGATTTTAATCTCCTCTTAGAAAAGCATGTGAATTTAGCAGATCATCACAGCTCTGCAGAGTCAGCAAAATGTCAGCCAGTTTGGACTTAATGTGCTTGTGAATATTAGTGTCAGGATATGCACTTTTTTTTTTACTGGAACTAAATCAAAAACAAGTTAAACAAACTTTGTCAGGGCCTGCAACCTATGTACAAGTTTCAGTAGATTCTACACATTCTCCCTGTGGGATTTCTCCCACTTCTCAAAGATATGCTAGTTAACTGGCTGTTGCCAATTTCTCAGGTAGCAGAAGATAGAGACAGGAACTTGAAATGTTTTAAGAAAAATTTCCTCCCCTCCACCAGATTTCTGAATGGTTGAGAAACCCACGACATCCATTATTCATCTTTCACACTATGTATTTATTTTGTAATTTGTTGTAATTTTATTATGGCTTGCACTGTACTGCTGCTGCAAAACAACATATTTCGTGACAGGTCACCGATAATAAACCTGATTCTAAAGAGGAATTTCACAGTGAATGGTAAGGTCCTGGGGAGTGTTGCAGAACAGAGGCAACAAGGCATACAAGTTTGCTGAAAATGCCATCACAGAAAAACAGGGTAGTGAAGGCGGCTTTTGGCATCTAATCAGAGCACTGAGTAGAGGAGTTGGGATGTGTACTTCAGTTATACAAGTGAGTCCACATCTAGGTCATTTTATAGTTTCAGTTACCCTGCTATAGGAAAGACATATATTAAACTGGAACACGAGGAAATATGCAGATGCTGGAAATTCAAGCAACACACAAAATGCTGGTGGAACGCAGCAGGCCAGGCAGCATCTATAGGAAGAAGCACAGTCGACGTTTCAGGCCGAGACCCTTTGACAGGACTAACTGAAAGAAGAGATAGTAAGAGATTTGAAAGTGGGAGGGGGAGGGGGAGATCCAAAATGATAGGAGAAGACAGGAGGGGAGGGATGGAACTAAGAGCTGGAAAATTGATTGGCAAAAGGGATACCAGGCTGGAAAAGGGAGAGGATCATGGGACGGGAGGCCAAGGGAGAAAGAAAGGGAGAGGGGAGCATCAGAGGAAGATAAAATGAGAGGGACAGAGTGAGAAAAAGAGAGAGAAAGAAAGGGGAAAAAAATTTTTAAAAAATGGGGTGAGAAGGGGAGGAGGGGCATTAACAGAAATTAGAGAAGTCAATGTTCATGCCATCAGGTTGGAGGCTACCCAGACGGAATATAAGATGTTGTTCCTCCAACCTGGAAGGAGTGCAAAGAAGATTTATGAGAATGCTGCCAGGAGTTGAGGGCCTGAGCTATAAGGAGAAGTAGGATAAGCTAGCAGTTTATTCCTTGAAACACAGGAGTCAGAGTTTGCCTTATAGGAGCGTATAAAATCACAGGGGGCATGGATAGGATATAGCCACACAAAACTTTCCTAAGAGAAGGGGAATCAAAAACCAGGGAGCACAGGTGAGAAGGGGAAGATTTAAAAGGGACCTGAGGGCCAGTTCTCACTGCAGAGGATGATGCATATGTGGAAAAACTGCAAGAGGAAGTGGAACTGGATGACGCAGTACAATAACAACATTTAAAAGAGATTTTGACAAGTACATGGATAAAGACATTTAGAGGGATATGGGACAAATGTAAGCAAATGGGATTAGTTTCGATGGGCATTTTGGTTGACATGGACAAATTGGGCCAAAGGACCTGCTTCTATCCCACATTACTCTGCAAATTTTTTTTGAACTTTACTGCTTTCTCAATATGTAGAGCTTATTTTCCTGTTTGAATTCTTAGCCTCTGCTGCTACAACAGTGGGCCAGAACTTGATAGAAAACATCAGTTTTGAACCACTCCATCAAAAAAATCAAATCAGGAATGGAGGGTTATGGGCTGAGTGCAGGTCGGTGGGACTAGGTGAGAGTAAGAGTTCGGCACGGACTAGAAGGGCCGAGATGGCCTATTTCCATGCTGTAATTGTTACATGGTTATATGGTTATCTGGGGCCCCCCGCCATCAGCCCAAATACAACCAATCCACCAACAGAAAAGAAAGTTGCTACAAATCTTCAGCAATTAAGTTAGCAAACCCTCCCTTTACACTTGAATCAGGTTTGGACTGGTGCAGGAGCAGCCATTCCAAACATGTCTGAACAAGGCAGCACTTTCAGATTGAGAAGTTTCTAATCCTGTTTAAAGAGGTGTACGAGGGAGAAGAGTAGAGATATTTAAGTCAAAGCTCTAATAATGACCAAAGAGATAGAGAGTGAAATGGACACAAGAACTGGAAAATGGTTGCAAGAGGAGCAGTGAGTAGACCAAGGAAAGTCACTTGTGGGTGCAGCTATGGCTGAAGTACTAAATTAGTGTTCATTTATTTATTTGGAGATACGCACAGTAACAGGCCTTCCGGTCCAACAAACGTGCCACATCCAATTACATCCATGTGACCAATTAACCTACTAACCCTTACATCTTTCGTAAGGCCAGTGATGTTGTGGGGATGGAACTGGACTCTCTGACGGTGGTGTCTGAAAACAGGATGCCATCTTGGACAATGTCTCCCATCCACTACATAATGTACTGGGTGGGCACAGGAGTACATTCAGCCAGAGACTCATTCCACCGAGATGCAACACAAAGCGTCATAGGAAGTCATTCCTACCTGTGGCTATCAAACTTTACAACTCCTCCCTTGGAGGGTCAGACACCCTGAGCCAATAGGCGGGTCTTGGACTTATTTCCTGGCATAATTTACATATTACTATTTAACTATTTATGGTTTTATTACTATTTATTATTTATGGTGCAACTGTAACAAAAACCAATTTCCCCCAGGATCAATAAAGTATGACTATGACTATCTTTGGAATGAGTGAAGAAACTAGAGCACCTGGAGAAAACCCCACACGGTTAAGGGGAGAACAAACTCCTTACAGACAAGAGCGGAAGTTAACCCGGGTCGCTAGTGCTGTAATAGTATTACACTAACCTTTGATGTCAGTTTTCTCAAGGGAAGCGGTGCTACGAGAGATGGTTGCAATTTGAAAAAAAAACAAAATGCACACAAACAGCACTTCTGCAAATAGTAAACATACAGGTTCAGGACCATCAGAACAGAGGGAAAAAAGTGTTTGTGCGTATAGCACAGGAGATGGAGGAGGGTGCTGATTTACTGATAGCATACTGATACAGTTAAATTAAGATTAAGCTTTTTTGCCACATACTAGAGTGGCAGAGTGAGCTAGTGTTATTGCCAAGAGACGTCAAGAGCATAATGCAGTTGAGAGCTTGGATGAGTGAGATATTGACAGAGGTGGAATAGAAAAGTTAGCTGTGATTAAAGCAGATTAATCATCAAGTACGGGTGGGATAATTTATAAGAAGAATGGACGGAAAATGCAAAGGCCATGGCCACAATCTTTCAATTATCTGTAGATTTGGGTCTGGGACCCAAGGAATGGACAACTGCAAATGTTCGAAAAAAGGATAAAGGGATTAAACCCAGGACTACCAGAACAGTTTAGCCTTAGTAATGGGAAGTTTTAGAAACAACAAATTAGTGACAGAACTAGCAGTCACTTGGACAAGTATAGATTGATTAGAGAAAGGTATATGAATTTGTTAAAAGCAAATTAAATCTAATTCATGTTTTGATGAAGTAACAGAGGGCTGAGGAAAGTGCTGGTTGTGGTTCATACAGACATTTCTTATGATGCCGGACAACAGCTTACCATGAAGACTGATGACCATGGTCAAAACTTCAATAAGTAATACAAGCATTAATCATGAAGGGTTGCTTTTAAGACTCGAGGGACATACACAGCAGAGTTCCTCAGGGATAAGGTCAAGGATCACCATCTTTACTATACATTTGGACTTAGGGATGTAGGGCATATTTCCCTATGCAAATGGTACAGAACCCAAGGGTAAAAGTGAACCATGACAAACTTCAAGGAGATACAGACTGACTAGGGGAAGTGAGTGGATATGGGATAGATGGAAGGTAATGCCAAGAAATCTGATGAAAAGTTCCATCTTCTAGTGAGTGTGGTGGGGCATGTTGAAGAAGTGAATTATTTTTTCTGGCTATCAGCAATCCATTGAAGAGTCAGCAAATGCTACTGCAGAGACTTTTTGCACAGCTGAAGACAGTGCATCTATCAAAAGCAGCAAATCAAGTGTCTAGAGATGAAAAGTTCTTAGCTTATTTCAACATATTCTCCATCAGTATTTTTTCCATCAGCAAATCTACTAAAATCTAAGAATTCTATTATTCCAGAGACATGTTCTACTTCAACAGTAACTTGCCCCACTGCTCTAGGGCAGCACAGAATATAGAACAATACAGCACAGTACGGTACAGGCCCTTCAGCCCACTATGTTGCGCTGACCCTTTCATCGACTCCAAGATCAATCCAACCTTTCCCTCCCTCATAACCCTCCATTTATATTTTATCCATTTGCCCATCTAATAGTTTCTTAAATGCCTCTAATGTATCTGCCTCTACCACCACCCCTGGCAGGGCATTCTATGCAACTATTACTCTGTAAAAAAAAACCTACCTCTGACATCCACCCTATACTTTCCTCCAAACTTGCTTAAAATGATGCCCCCTTGTATCAAGCAACACATATAAAAGTTGCTGGTGAACGCAGCAGGCCAGGCAGCATCTCTAGGAAGAGGTGCAGTCGACGTTTCAGGCCGAGACCCTTCGTCAGGACTAACTGAAGGAAGAGTGAGTAAGGGATTTGAAAGTGGGAGGGGGAGATCAAAATGATAGGAGAAGACAGGAGGGGGAGGGATGGAGCCAAGAGCTGGACGGGTGATTGGCAAAAGGGATACGAGAGGATCATGGGACAGGAGGTCCGGGAAGAAAGACAAGGGGGCGGGGGACCCAGAGGATGGGCAAGGGGTATATTCAGAGGAACAGAGGGAGGAAAAGACGACTTCTCTAACTTCTGCTAATGCCCCACCTCCCCCTCGTACCCCATCTGTTACTTATTTTTATACACACATTCTTTCTCTCACTCTCTTTTTCTCCCTCTGTCCCTCTGAATATACCCCTTGCCCAACCTCTGGTTCCCCCCACCCCCTCCTTGTCTTTCTTCCCGGACCTCTTGTCCCATGATCCTCTCGTATCCCTTTTGCCTATCACCTGTCCAGCTCTTGGCTCCATCCCTCCCCCTCCTGTCTTCTCCTATCATTTTGGATCTCCCCCTCCCCCTCCAACTTTCAAATCCCTTACTCACTCTTCCTTCAGTTAGTCCTGACGAAGGGTCTCGGCCTGAAACGTCGACTGCACCTCTTCCTAGAGATGCTGCCTGGCCTGCTGCGTTCACCAGCAACTTTTATGTGTGTTGCTTGAATTTCCAGCATCTGCAGAATTCCTGTTGTCCCCCTTGTATCAGCCATTTCTGCCTCTGAGAAAAAGTCTCTGGCCTTTCACTCTATCCTCTTATCAGCTTATTTATGTCTATCAAGTCACCTCTGGAGAAAAGAGAAAAGCCTTAGCTCACTCAACCTCTCATTAGACATGCTCTCTAATTCAGGTAGCATCCTAGTATATCTCCTCTGGACATACTCTAAAGCTACCACATCCTTCCTATAATGAGTCGACCGGAACTGAAAACAATATTGTAAGTGTTGTCTATCCAGAGTACCATATGCACCACACGTTTCTCAACCATCTTATCAACTTGTGCTACAACTTTGAGGGATTTATGGACGTGGGCCTCAAGATCCCCCTTTTCCTCCATGCTGCTAACAATCCTGCCATTAACCCAGAATTCTGCCTTCAAATTCAAATTCCAAAGGAATCACTTCACACTTTTCAGGGTTGAACTCCATCTGCCACTTTTCAGCCCAGCTCTACATCTTAAAAATGTGCCATTGTAACCTATGAAAACCCTCTACACTATCCACAACACCACCAGCCTTTGTGTCATCAACAAACCTACTAACTCACCCTCCCACTTTCTCTTTTTTATGTAATTTATTTTTATTGAAATTCAGCATCATATAAACATTTTCATAAGATGTACTTCAGATACTGTATGTATAGATCATATATTCATGTTTGTCACAAATTTCTACATAGTATTTATCTGAGGTATACACCTATAGAAAAGAAAGAACAAACAAAAGAAAAACTATGTACAAGTAGGGAGTTATCTTTTTTTCACAACATAATCATTGATTTGTAAGAATAAAATCAGGTCAATGGGGTGTTATGTAGTTAAACCATTTTTCCCCAGTATGAATCAAATTGCTCTAATTTATGATTGACAGATGCTGTTATCTTCTCCATTTTGTAAATGTCCATTGTAATTTCCATCCATGCGTTTAAAGTTGGGCTCTCCTGTGATAACCATTTCCTGGTAAGAGTCTTTTTACCAGCCAACAGCAGTATATTCATTAAATATTTATCTCTTTTCAACCATCCTTGAGGTATATACCCAAAATATATGGTCTTACTTTATAAGGGTATTTCACATTTAAAAATGTCTTGTAGGGCATTCTGTATCCAACTCTAATAGTCTTTGATAACAGAGCAATCCCAGAAAATATGGTAATGGTTTGCATTTTGATTCCCACAATTTCTCCAGCAAACAGGGAGGTTACTATCATAATGAGATTTCTGAGAGGATGTAATAAAATATCTTACCAGGTTTTTCCACCCAAACTCCCTCCATTTCTGTGAACTAGAACACTTCCATTAATACCTCCATATTATTGTCCATTCTTCCTCAGATATAGTTATCCCTCCTTCTTTTTCCCATTTTATTTTAATGTATGAAGTAGAGTGTGTTTTAGATTTGATGGATCCTTATACATGCTTGAAATGATTCTACCATTATCTGAATTGTATGCTTTTCTAAACAGTTCTATCAAACATATACTTGCCTTGGTTACATTTTTCACTCTCCTAGTAACATAATGTCACATCTGCAAATACCGATAAAAGTCTTGTTTTTCCAAAAAGTGTTTCTTTTTAAGCATTCCAAAACTGAACAGTGTTCTTTTTTCATTATATTGCATAGAACTGTTTATTCCTTTAGCTGTCCAGTCCTTAAGTCTAGCATCCAGTTTATTTGGCGTAAAATCCGAGTCATATGCACACCATTTAAGAATTACAGTATCTCCCTCAAGTTTATATTATTTTATAATAGTTTTCCATATTTTAAGAGTCCATTTCACCCACTGGTTATCAATAGTATTTATATAACTTTGTAGGCTGTTATCAGCCAAAATTGCCTGTATGGGGATGGAAGGTATCTTCTCCTCAATGTTTTTCCATTGAGCGTCAATGATGGGTTGCACCAGCATATCACAGCTCTCATCTGTGCTGCAAAATAATAATCTCTAAGAGAAGGCAGGTCCCATCCCCCCTTTTCCTTGGCTAATTGCAAAGTTTTGAGATGTACTCTAGGTCTTTTATCTTGCCATATAAACCTTGATAACATTTTGTTCCATTCATTGAATTGATTTTGGTTAATCTCTATTGGTAGGGTCTGAAAGCGATATAATAGTCTGGGCAATATATTCATTTTAATGGATTCAATCCTTGAACTGAGACTAAAGAAAGGAATTAGATTCCATCTTGTTATATCTTCCTTAATTTTTTATATATAGGCAAATAACTACATTCTAATAATTTTGCCAAATCTTTTGGCATGATGCCGCCCAAATATTTGAAAGACTCCATTTGCCATGCCAAGGGGTATCTACTTTCAATTTCTCTTGATGAGCTATAGTTATATGAAAGTAATTGGGTTTTATCCATGTTGATCTTGTATCCTGATAATTGACCATATTGTTCAAAGGTAAAGAGTATGTTGATTGCCCTAGATAGATCAAAATGTCATCCGCGTAACAGGCCAATTTATGCTCTGTCCCTTTAATTGTAATTCCCCTGATATCTTCATTTTGTCTGATGTATTGAGCTAGTGGTTCCAGATGTAATGCGAAGAGTAATGGTGACCCTGTCTCGAGCCCCTTTCCAGGGTAAAGCTATTTGATAAATATTCATTGATTTTAATCCTAGCAGTGGGATTGTCATATAGTGCCTGTATAGTTTTAATAATTGTGTCATGTAAAACAAGTCTATGTAAAACTCTGTAAAGAAAATTCCAATTAACCGAATCAAATGCCTTTTCAGCGTCCACACTTATCACTACTGCTTTAATTTTATTTTTTTGTATATGACCCATAATGTGTAGTGTCCTTTGTATATTGTCTTGTGTTTGGCATTGTATAAAACCTGTCTGATCATTGTGTATCAATGTGGGTAGAAACTCTTCTAATCGTTTGGCCATGATGGAGGTAAATAATCTATAATCTACATTAAGAACAGATATTGGTCTAAATGACTCACATTCCATTTTATCTTTGCCTTCTTTCGGTATAGCTGAGATTATCGCCTCCTTCCAGCTGGGTGGCGTTTGCGCCTTTTTTTAGAGCCCAGTTCAGTGTGGGGAGTAAAACAGGAATTAACTCATTTTAAATTCTTTATAACACTCTGGTCCTGGTGACTTACTTAATTTAAGCCTGCTAATTGCAGTTTTTAGATCAGCTTCAGTTATATCAGCAGTCATTGTTCTATTTTGATCTTTGTTTAAAGTGGGTAACTCTGGAGAATTCAGGAAGGTGTCAATTTGGGTTATGCTTCCCCCTGGAACTTTAGAACATAGAGTTTTGTAAAACACTTCAAAAGCTTCCTGAATTTCACTTAGCTTACTTTTTATCACTTTTGTTCTTGAATCTCTAATTCTATGAATTGTATTTTCTGCTATCTTTTTGTTTCAGTTTCCACGCCAGTATTTTCATAGATTTAGATTTCATAGATTTTGATGACAGGCATTGATCGTATGGATAGTCAGAGGCTTTTTCCCAGGGCTGAAATGGTTGCCACAAGAGGACACAGGTTTAAGGTGCTGGGGGATAGGTACAGAGGAGATGTCAGGGGTAAGTCTTTTACTCAGAGTGGTGAGTGCGTGGAATGGGCTGCTGACAACGGTGGTGGAGGCAGATACAATAGGGTCTTTTAAGAGACTTTTGGAAAGGTACATGGAGCTTAGAAAAATAGAGGGCTATAGGTAAGCCTAGTCATTTCTAAGGTAGGGACATGTTCGTCACAACTCTGTGGGCCGAAGGGCCTGTATTGTGCTGCAGGTTTTCTATGTTTTTAGATCCACTTTCACAGTGTCTCTGTTTCAAAAACATTAGATTTTTCCTGATTTCTTGTGTCGCCAAACTATTAATTTTGTTCCTAATTTTTAAAATTTCCTCCAATGTATCCTGCACCAAACTCAATGTGTTTTTTTTCTAGTTCCTTCAGCTTGTTTTGTAATTCCTCTGTTTTATTCCTCATGTTTTTCTTATATGAAGATATCACCATAATTTTCCCTCTTAAGACAGCCTTCAGAGCATCCCATAGAATGGGAGGTAAAACCTCTCCATCATCATTGAATGCTAAGTAAAGACCAATTTCTTTTTTAATTAGTTCCTTAAAATAGGGATCATTGAGTAGACTTGAATTTAGTTTCCATATACTATTGTTTGGTTGCAGGTCAAAATCAACAGATAAATATCTAGGTGCATGGTCACTTACATCTATTGTCCCAATTCCACAGGTGTTTATTTTGTCCTTATCTTTTCTAAATGTTATGGAATAGTCTATTCTTGTATATAAAGAATGCAAGGCAGAATAGTGAGTGTAATCCCTTCTATCAGGGAAAAGGTCTCTCCGTGTATCAATTAGACCAACATCCTCAAAAAATGTGTTAACTTTCTTATGTAATTACTTTGTTTCGTGGGTTTTTCTACTGGAAGAGTTTAACTTTGGTTGTAATTGTAAATTTAAGTCTTCCCCACATATCAAGAGACCTTCTGTTTCCATTACCATAATATTAGTGATTTTCTGAAAGAAACTAATATCACTTCCTGGAGGTGCGTATATATTCAATAGAGTAACTGAATTCCCGTCTATATTCCCCCTTACTAGAATATATCTGCCTTCCTTATCTCCCATTTCGAATACTTTTTCAAAATTTAGCTTGCTTGAGATGAGAATAGCAACTCCTCTCCTATATTCTGATTTCTATGAGGAGAAAAACAAATTAGTGAAGCCCATTCTCTTTAGTTTTCCATGCTCATTATCATTTAAATGAGTTTCCTGTAAATATACTACATGGGCTTGTTCTTTCTTCATCTTAGATAGAATTTTACCGCATTTGATTAGATTCAACAGCCCATTGACATTAAAAGAAATGAATTTTACTTTATCGTTAGTCATGTGTATTTATCTGTCAGTGTATTACTGAAATTAGCAGAAAAGAACTTAGCTGATCTACTCCCTGAACAAGTAAGAACAAAGAAACAAAAATTTTAAAAAAGGTAATGAAGGTGTGATTCCAAGGCTGAGGTCTCTAGTAAATGACCCTGGGCCGAGCTAGAGGAAATGTCTAGCTGTGGGGGATAGCCTCTCCTACCTATGGGCTAAAGGCCACCACTGCAGCACCCATAAAAGTAAGTGAAAAAATCTATGTCCATTACCCAGAAAAGACTTTCCTGTGTATTCCTCCTATATATATATATGTTCTCACTTAGGTGGGGAAAAAGGAGTGAATGAATGAATAAAAAATAAAATAATAGAATAATAGAAAATCCACATTGTATTTCTTGAGATAAATATAATCTATTTTGGCTTCTGTTTAGCTTATCAACACTTTTCAGATTAGTCAGACCTTATAACTTCTGGAGGGGGTGAGGGCCGTCTTCTGAAAACCCGCAGTCTCTCCCTGATATTCTTCTCTTGCTCTTCCCCTGTCCCCTGCTTTCTCGGTCCTCCCACCATTTTCCAGGCAGAGCGGGATAGTTGCTCAGCCAGGCTTTCCTTTGGTATGATCACGTTGACGGGCAGTCCTCTGTTCTTCATATCTGCAGTTGCCTCCTCCACTGTCTGGTACAGCCACATCCCGTTCTCATAGAACACTCGTAGTTTAGCAGGGTACGGAGTCTGGAAGCTAACCTTTCTCTGCTTTAACACTCACTTCACTTCAGAATATTCCTTACATTTCTGCAGGACCACTGGGGGATAATCTTGACCAAAATATATTAATCTCTCATTCAAAAATACATTCTCCTTTCCCCAGGCCTTGTGCAGAATCTCTGCTTTGGTTTTGTAGCGGAGGAATCTGATTATTGTTGACCGTGGCTTGTCTTCCCTATTCCCGGAGGGTCTCAGGGTGAGCTTCCGATGTGCTCTCTCGATGTCAAGTTCCGTAGTCGGGGGAATCTCCAGCGTGTCCCGTAGTAACTTTTCCACAAACTCCACCATAGATAACCCCTCCGTTCCTTCAGGAACATTATACTGCATATCCTTATATTCTTCCATCGAGTCCTCCCTTCTTGGTCAAGTAGTTTACTTTCTTGTTGATTCATCACTTTTATCATCTTGCTTAGCACCTGTTCTACATTTTGAACGCGATTTTCCACCTTTTCAACTTGTGTCTCTGCTTCCGCTATCTTTTTGATTAATGTTGGTGAGCTCAGATTTAATATCGTTTAGTTGCTGTTTTATGTCTTTACGAAAGTCCCGTATCTCCTCCAGAACTTTCGCTAAACTTGCTTCTTCGTTTAAATGAGGGTTAGCGTTAACTTCACCATCATGTGCCTGTGCAAGAGAGCTGTTCTCTGTATTTTCTTTGTTTACAGGCTCTGCAACGGTGCTTTTTTTTTGTTTCCATCCCTTTTCCCCATTCTTGCCCCCCTTACCAGTTCAAGTATTATCGAGAGATTTTGTATTTGGCGGTTTAACGGGGAGAGATAAACGTTTTTTTGGAGGAGCTATTATTTTAGGCAGCCATTCTGGGTGATGACATCACCAGAACCCCACCCTCCCATTTTCTCACCCAAGTCATTTACAAGTCAAAAGGAGAAAGGGTCCCTGAACAGATCCACTGGCCATCGACCTCCAAGCAGAATACACTCCATCTACCACCATCCTTTGTCTTTTGTGGGCAAAACAATTCCAATTTCATGCAGCCATGTTCTCCTGGATCCTACGCCCCTTGACTTTCTGAAGGAGCCTACCAAAGGGGAACCTTGTCAAGTGCCTTACTAAAATCCACATACACCACATCCACTGCTCTGCCTTTATCAATTTGTTTTGTCACTTTCTCAGAATTCATTCAGGCTCATGAGGCAAATCTTGCCCCTCATAATACCATGCTGACTATCCCTTATCAAACTATGCTTTTCCAAATGATCATAAATCCTGTCTCTAAGAATTCTGTTTGCCCACAAATGATGTAATACTCACTGGTCTATAATTCCCAGGATTATCCCTATTACCTCTCTAGAACAAAGGAATAATGATTTGCTACCCTGGTATTACTCCTGTGGAGAACAAAGATGCAAAGATCACCACCAAGGGCACAGCAAACTCTTTCCTAGCATCCCGTAGTAACCAGGGATATCCTCACAATATGCCCCTCAATATCTCTGCTGCTGATGGGGGTCAATAGAATACTCCCAAGTAGAGTGTTTGCTTCCTTCTGTTTCTGACTCAGTATTCAATCCCTCCACGATGTCCTCCTTTTCTGCAGCTGTGATAATATCCCTGATTAGCAATCCCACTCCCCCACCTATTTTACCTCCTACCCTGTTCCTTCTGAAACATCTAAATCCTGGAACATCCAACAGCCATTCCTGTTCGTGTGAAACCCAAGTCTCTAATGGCCATGATACAGTAGTTCCATACTCATACACATACTCGAAGTTCATCACCCTTGTTCCTGATACTTGTTGCATTAAAATAGACACACATCACACTGACTGCAATTATGCCCTTTCCACTGCCTATCCTTCCTTACAATCTCTCGACAGGCTTCATCAACCTTTACAATCACTGCCCCATTCTCTGACTAATCACTCTGGCTCCCATCCCACTGCCAATCTGGTCTAAACCCCCCAATAACTCCAGCAAAACAGCCTGCAAGGATATTGGTCTCCACCACCCCTGCCCCACTGAGTTCAGATGTAACATGCCCCTATTGTACAGGTCATACCTTCCCCAGAAGAGATCCCAAATGACCCATAAACCTTAAATCCTGCCCCCTGCATCAATTCCTCAGCCACATATTCATCTGCCAAATCATCCTATTCATACCCTCACTGATGTGTGGCATAAGGGCAATCCAGAGATCCTTGAGTTGAGGTCCTGCAGGACCAGATTCCTTTTCTTACCCATGCTGTCGGTGCCAATATGTACCGTGACTTCTGGTTGCTCATCAGTCCCTTTTAGAATATGGTGGACCTGATCTGAGATGTCCCTGATCCTGCACCTAGGAGACAACATACCATCCAGGAGTCTCTTTCATGTCCACAAAACTCTCATCTGCTCCATACCATTGAACCCCCTATAAATAGTGCTCTTCTCTTCTCTCCCCTTCCCTTATGAGTCACAGATCCAGACTTACTGCCAGAGACCTGGTCACCTTGGCCTTCAGCCCACTGCCCCAACCCACAGCAGTACTGAAAGCAGTATATGTGCTATGGAGGGGAAAGACCACAAGGGTACTCTGCACTATCTGCCTATTCCCTTTCCCCCTCCTGGCAGTCACCGGGCTCCTGCAATATTGGTTATGACTATGTTCCTGTAGCTCCTATCACCTCCTCATTCTCCTGAATGAGCCAAAGGTCATCCAGCTCCAGCTCCCATTTTCTATCATGGCTTGTAAGGAGCTGCACCCAAATGAATTTCTCACAGATGTAGCGATCAGGGACACTGGAGGTCTTGAGATGTCCTGCTTCTTGCAAGAGTAGCGCACAACTGACCTGGAGTCCATTATCACTACTCTAGCTAGGCACAAATAGACAAAGGAAAAAGAAACCTCAGCTTAGTCTCCACTCCCCCTCACCACAGCTTGTTTCCCACTCCAACAATGGTTACTCTGCTTATACCTCACTTCTCTTTATTGACCCTAATGCCTAATAACCCAAACAATCGCAATCACAGCAGAAGGTCCAGATGGGGACCACTTGCTTTTTAATTCTGTGCTTAAACTCAAACAACTGTTGCACAAGTTCCTTGTCTGCATCAGCAAGCATCACTTCAACAACTGTAGATAATTCCAGTTCTCAATTCTGCTTTCATGTCAAGAACAGTTCTCCAGTATCTGCTCACTGTGATCAGGAACTTACAGCTCAGAAATTATAGTGTCTACTAATATTGCGCAAGTTCTCCGTTTCAGTATTAACTTGTCCAGACACAAACAAGAGAAAATCTGCAGATGCTGGAAATCTAAGCAACACACACAATATGCTGGAGGAACTCAGCAGGTCAGGTAGCATCTATGGAAAAGAGTACAGTCGACATTTCAGGCCAAGACCCTTCATCGGGACTGGAAGAAAAAAAGACAAGGAGTCAGTGTAAGGTGCTGTTGGAGGGGAGGAAGAAACACAAGGTGAGAGGTGAAACCAGGGGGAGGAGGAGGGGAAGGAGTGAGGTAAAGAGCTGGGAAGCTGATTGGTGAAAGACATACAGGGCTAGAGAAGGGGGAATCTGATAGGAGAGGACAGAAGGCCATGGAAGAAAGAAAAGGATGGGTTGAAGTGTGTCTTTTTTAATGCAACAAATATCAAGAACAAGGGTGATGAACATGTCAGTCATGGAACTACCATATCGTGGTCATTGGCTTTCACAAGGGTAGACTGGGAGAACGAAAGTTCGGCTTTAGTTTATGAGAGATCTGTTCAAGTGTCTGAAACCTGGTGGTATGTGCTTTCAGGCTTTTGTATCTTCTGCCCAACGGGAGAGGGGAGAAGGAGGAATGCCCTTAGTGGGTGGGGATATTCATTGCCTTAGTAAATGGTACCGACAGGCAATGTTTCCTCTAATTTTTAGTAGTCAGTGTGCGCAAAAATATTATGTTGTCCAAGTTTTTTTCCTGTGACAGAAGTATGTGCGCACTGAATGCACACATGGCACAGTTTATGTAGGTTTACAAAATATTTGACTTAAAACTGCACAGAACAACAACAAAATAACATACATATTTAAGTCACTCAGTTATATTTTCTCTCTGTCTTTGGCATTTACCCATTCTATGTAAACTCTATCTAGACTAACAGAACTTCCATCCAATTGATAGCTTTTGATTCTCATTAACATATCCAAATGACATTCACCTAAATGGTTTCTCAGTTTGTTTTTCAGTTGTTTCATTAGGCTAAGACCTCGCTCACAGTCCGCACCAGACGCAAGAAGGTTCCCCTAATGTCCATCAACTGTGCAAGGTCGCAAAACTGTTCATTTTGAAGTACAAATGCCACCATTTGAGCAAAGTTTGAAACTGGTTTGGATTTAATTTTTTCTTGCACGGAAAATTTGAAATAATTAAACTGTCCAACTATTACAATATTTTTAGCTAGAAAATCATGATATTTTAGATATAAGGCATTAACTTGTTCATCGCCAGATGTGAAGTCACAATCTGCAATTGCGGAGACATCAAAAGCTGACCATTCTTGTACCTCAACTTTGATCTCCTCTTGGGTTTGATCGCTTTCGCTCTTGTTCATCTGCACTCAACCGTCACATGCATAGCACTCCTGTAACAGGTAATGACGGGTTCTGTTGCCTGAGCTTTTGTACACTGTCCAATTGCAATTTACTTGCCAAATGACACTTCAATAAGTTTCCAAATATCATCCCACTTCTTTCTACTAGCAATTCTCCAGCAACTTTCGCATCACGACAATACAAACAGATAACTCCAGTTTCCGAATCATACATAAATATTTCTCGTAGCTGAACGTTCATGACCTCATGAGCTTTCGGTGTAGCAGCTTCTACTATTTTGTTAATCCATTCAACTTTAAACAAATTTGCAGTTCTTTTGCGCTTCAAGCCCTTCGCTTCTTTTGAATTCGACATAGTGAATCAATATTTTTTCCAATAAAAACTTAGTAAGCTATCTACAGGATTTGAATCAGATCTTTGTAAACTTTACGATATGAACACTGTCTGCCAAACATGGCTGCCGCCATGATGCAGCTGTACAAACAGGAACAGGAAAGGTGAGGTGATGTAAATTAGTGACGTGTATTTGAAAAACCAACTAACTAGTTAACAGAAACAGTTAGCTAAAAGATTTTCAGTAAGTATAATTATTAATTACATTATTTTAGGTAACTAACCTTTTGTGCACACATTAATTTCCTTTGCGCGCTGGTTGAAAAACGCGCACACGCGCACAGTTTAGAGGGAACTATGCCGACAGGTCATCAACTGTGACTGTACAGAGTGGCTAGCAGGCTTGGTGGACTGAATAGCCTTCCCTTTTACATGCTTCAGGGTTCCCATATGTCACAAATATGAAGGTTCATCGATCAAGAAACAGTCCCTGGGAATAGTTACCACGTTAAGTAAAAGCTCCATACCTGGGGATGAAGCAGAGGCAGCTGCAGCCTCCTGTAGCAGGTCAGGAGGTTCGAGAGGGCTGACAGGGTTGATCCAGAGGTAATAGAAACATAGAAACGTAGAAAATAGGTGCAGGAGTAGGCCATTCGGCCCTTCGAGCCTGCACCGCCATTTATTATGATCATGGCTGATCATCCAACTCAGAACCCTGCACCAGCCTTCCCTCTATACCGCGATCCCCGTAGCCCCAAGGGCCATATCTAACTCCCTCTTAAATATAGCCAATGAACTGGCCTCAACTGTTTCCTGTGGCAGAGAATTCCACAGATTCACCACTCTCTGTGTGAAGAGGTTTTTCCTAATCTCAGTCCTAAAAGGCTTCCCCTTTATCCTCAAACTGTGACCCCTCGTTCTGGACTTCCCCAACATCGGGAACAATCTTCCTGCATCTAGCCTGTCCAATCCCTTTAGGATTTTATACGTTTCAATCAGATCCCCCCTCAATCTTCTAAATTCCAACGAGTACAAGCCTAGTTCATCCAGTCTTTCTTCATATGAAAGTCCTGCCATCCCAGGAATCAATCTGGTGAACCTTCTTTGTACTCCCTCTATGGCAAGGATGTCTTTCCTCAGATTAGGGGACCAAAACTGCACACAATACTCCAGCTGTGGTCTCACCAAGGCCTTGTACAACTGCAGTAGTACCTCCCTGCTCCTGTACTCAAATCCTCTCGCTATAAATGCCAGCATACCATTCGCCTTTATCACCGCCTGCTGTACCTGCATGCCCACTTTCAATGACTGGTGTATAATGACACCCAGGTCTCATTGCACCTCCCCTTTTCCTAATCGGCCACCATTCAGATAATAATTTGTTTTCCTATTTTTGCCACCAAAGTGGATAACTTCACATTTATCCACATTAAATTGCATCTGCCATGAATTTGCCCACTCACCCAACCTATCCAAGTCACCCTGCATCCTCTTAGCATCCTCCTCACAGCTAACACTGCCACCCAGCTTCGTGTCATCCGCAAACTTGGAGATGCTGCATTTAATTCCCTCATCCAAGTCATTAATATATATTGTAAACAACTGGGGTCCCAGCACTGAGCCTTGCGGTACCCCACTAGTCACTGCCTGCCATTCTGAAAAGGTCCCATTTATTCCCACTCTCTGCTTCCTGTCTGCTAACCAATTCTCTATCCACATCAATACCTTACCCCCAATACCGTGTGCTTTAAGTTTGCACACTAATCTCATGTGTGGGACCTTGTCAAAAGCCTTTTGAAAATCCAAATATACCACATCCACTGGTTCTCCCCTATCCACTCTACCAGTTACATCCTCAAAAAATTCTATGAGATTCGTCAGACATGATTTTCCTTTCACAAATCCATGCTGACTTTGTCCGATGATTTCACCGCTTTCCAAATGTGCTGTTATCACATCTTTGACAACTGACTCCAGCAGTTTCCCCACCACCGACGTTAGGCTAACCGGTCTATAATTCCCCGGTTTCTCTCTCCCTCCTTTTTTAAAAAGTGGGGTTACATTAGCCACCCTCCAATCCTCAGGAACTAGTCCAGAATCTAACGAGTTTTGAAAAATTATCACTAATGCATCCACTATTTCTTGGGCTACTTCCTTAAGCACTCTGGAATGCAGACCACCTGGCCCTGGGATTTTATTTGCCTTTAATCCCTTCAATTTACCTAACACCATTTCCCTACTAACATGTATTTCGCTCAGTTCCTCCATCTCACTGGACCCTCTGTCCCCTACTATTTCTGGAAGATTATTTATGTCCTCCTTAGTGAAGACAGAACCAAAGTAAATATTCAATTGGTCTGCCATGTCCTTGCTTGCCATAATCAATTCACCTGTTTCTGTCTGCAGGGGACCTACATTTGTGTTTACCAGTCTTTTCCTTTTTACATATCTATAAAAGCTTTTACAGTCAGTTTTTATGTTCCCTGCCAGTTTTCTCTCATAATCTTTTTCCCCCTTCCTAATTAAGCCCTTTGTCCTCCTCTGCTGAACTCTGAATTTCTCCCAGTCCTCAGGTGAACCACTTTTTCTGGCTAATTTGTATGCTTCTTCTTTGGAATTGATACTAGCCCTAATTTCTCTTGTTAGCCACGGGTGCACTACCTTCCTTGATTTATTCTTTTGCCAAACTGGGATGAACAATTGTTGTAGTTCATCCATGCAATCTTTAAATGCTTGCCATTGCATATCCACCGTCAATCCTTTAAGTGTCATTTGCCAGTCTATCTTAGCTAATTCACGACTCATACCTTCAAAGTTACCCCTCTTTAAGTTCAGAACCTTTGTTTCTGAATTAACTATGTCACTCTCCATCTTAATCAAAAATTCCACCATATTATGGTCACTCTTACCCAAGGGGCCTCTCATGACAAGATTGCTAATTAACCCTTCCTCATTGCTCAAAACCCAGTCTAGAATAGCCTGCTCTCTAGTTGGTTCCTCGACATGTTGGTTCAAAAAACCATCCCGCATACATTCTGAGAAATCCTCTTCCTCAGCACCTTTACCAATTTGGTTCACCCAATCTACATGTAGATTGAAGTCACCCATTATAACTGCTGTTCCTTTATTGCACACATTTTTAATTTCCTGTTTAATACCATCTCCGACCTCACTACTACTGTTAGGTGGCCTGTACACAACTCCCACCAGCGTTTTCTGCCCCTTAGTGTTACGCAGCTCTACCCATATCGATTCCACATCTTCCCGGCTTATGTCCTTCCTTTCTATTGTGTTAATCTCATCTTTAACCAGCAACGCCACCCCACCTCCTTTTCTTTCATGTCTATCTCTCCTGAATATTGAATATCCCTGAACGTTGAGCTCCCATCCTTGGTCACCCTGGAGCCATGTCTCTGTAATCCCAACTATATCATAATCATTAATAACAATCTGCACTTTCAATTCATCCACCTTGTTACGAATGCTCCTTGCATTGACACACAAAGTCTTCAGGCACTCTTTTACAACTCTCTTAGCCCTTATTCAATTATGTTGAAAAGTGGCCCTTTTTGATGTTTGCCTTGGATTTGTCGGCCTGCCACTTTACTTTTCTCCTTACTACTTTTTGCTTCTACCCTCACTTTACACCCCTGTCTCTCTGCACTGGTTCCCATCCCCCTGTTGTGAACTAACCTCCTCTCGCCTAGCCTCTTTAATTTGATTCCCACCCCCCAACCATTCTAGTTTAAAGTCACCTCAGTAGCCTTCGCTAATCTCCCTGCCAGGATATTGGTCCCCCTAGGATTCAAGTGTAACCCGTCCTTTTTGTACAGGTCACGCCTGCGCCAAAAGAGGTCCTAATGATCCAAAAACTTGAATCCCTGCCTCCTGCTCCAATCCCTCAGCCACGCATTTATCCTCCATCTCAACGCATTCCTATTCTCACTGTCGCGTGGCACAGGCAGTAATCCCGAGATTACTACCTTTGCAGTCCTTTTTCTCAACTCCCTTCCTAGCTCCCTATATTCTCCTTTCAGGACCTCTTCCCTTTTCCTACCTATGTCATTGGTACCTATATGTACCACGACCTCTGGCTCCTCACCCTCCCACTTCAGGATATCTTGAACACGATCAGAAATAACCCGGACCCTGGCACCAGGGAGGCAATCTACCATCTGGGTCTCTGGACTGCGTCCACAGAATCGCCTATCTGACCCCCTTACTATCGAGTCCCCTATCACAACTGCCCTCCTCTTCCTTCCCCTACCCTTCTGAGCTACAGGGCCAGACTCTGTGCCGGAGGCATGGCCACTGTCGCTTCCCCCGGGTAAGCTGTCCCCCCCCAACAGTACTCAAACAGGAGTACCTATTGTTAAGGGGCACAGCCACCGGGGTACTCTCTATTACCTGACTCTTCCCCTTCCCCCTCCTAACCGTGACCCACTTGTCTGCGTCCCGTGGCCCCGGTGTGACTACCTGCCTGTAACTCCTATTTATCAACTCCTCACTCTCCCTGACCAGACGAAGGTCATCGAGCTGCAGCTCCAGTTCCGTAATGCGGTCCCTTAGGAGCTGCATCTCGATGCACTTGGCGCAGATGTAGACGTCCAGGAGGCTTGGAGACTCCAGAGCCTCCCACATCCGACACCGAGAACAACAAACTACCCTCACACTCATACTGCCCCTCTCCTCAAATAACAACAGAAAATGAATACCAAACCTTCCTCGCCTCGCCCGTTTCCGCCTAAGCCCGTTGAGCCGAAGCCCTTAAGCCTTCACCCTGCTCCCGGCTCACTCCGCCGCCCACAAACTACGCTGCCCGCTGTATGAGGCTCTGTTCCTTTTAAATCTGCCGCGCTGCACTGCCAGACGTCACACGCCTGCGCAGTCCCGCCTCTCTGAACGCCGTTGGAGAAAAAAAAACGAAAATTTCAAAAATGTCTTCCTCCGCACTCCCGCTCCAACTCTCAGACTTCCTTCTTTGAATCAAACCCGAAGCAGGATTTCTGCCCTTTTAAATCTGCCACACTGCACTGCTCGACGTCACACGCCTGCACAGTCCCGCCTCTCTGAATGCCATAATGCCATAATTGCCCTGGTTGAGCAATTAGCCAGCAGCTGACTGGCAACAAACAAGATGCTACTGAATCATTCACACTCTGTCTGTCTCTTCTGTCATTCACAACCTGGTCAGGGATAGGGTTCCTCTTGTCCACAACTACAACCCCACCGTCCTCCATGCCCAGCACATAATTCTTCAAACTTCTGCTACCTCCAACATGATCCCACCATCAAGCACATCTTTTCCTACCGCCCCCTCACCACTTCCTGATTTTGGCAGGGATCACTCCCTATGCAACTCCGTTGTCCATTGGTCCCTTCACACTGATCTCCCTCCTGGCAGTTATCCTTGCAAGCAGAACAAGTGCTAAACCTGTCCCAACACCTCCTCCCTCACAGTCCTTCCACACGACTGGGGTCATCTACCTTATCCGGTGCTTTCAGTGTGGTCTCCCGTATATCAGTAAAATTGGACGTAGATTGAAGGACTGCTTCACTGAGCACCTACACTCCATCCGCCAGAAAAAGCGGGATCTCCTAGTGGCCATCCAATTTAATTCTATTTCCCATCCCCATTCCGACATGTCAGTTCATGGCCTCCTCTACTGTTGTGATAAGGCCACACTTGGGTTGCAGGAGCAACATCTTGTATTCTGCCTGGGTAGCCTTCAACCCGATGGCATGAACATCGATTTCTCAAACTTCCGGTACTGACCTCCCTCTTCTCCTTGCCATTTCCCTCTCTCACCTTATCTCCTAACCTGTCCATCACCTCCCTCTGGTGCTCCTCTCATTTTTCTTTCTTCCATGGCCTTCTATCCTCTCCTATGAGATTTCCCCTTCTTTAGCCCTGTATCTCTTTCACCAAACTTCCCAGCTCTTTACTTCACCACTCCTCCCTCCCAGTTTCACCTATCACCTTGTGTTTCTTCTTCCCCAACTTCTAACTTTGACTCATCTTTTTTTTTTCTCCAGTCCTGATGAAAGGTCTTGGCCTGAATCTTTTCCATAGATGCTGCCTGGCATGCTGAGTTCCTTCAGCATTTTGTGTGTGTTAAAACTTATCCTGAAGCAGGTTGAAGCACTGCTTCCTGTTCCGAGCTAAGGTCTTCCAGATTACGTATACATTCTATTCATCTTCTCTTACTGCAAGCACCACACAAATTTAACCAAAAGTTTGAGAATTTTTACAGAACTCTAAGGTTCATACACTTGCTAAAAGGATTAAAATGTGATCTAGAATTCAGAATTTCTCCAGCTGGCTATTTCCACCTCTTCTGTTTGCATTGACCAGAAAAAGAATCAATTCTGGTGTAAAGGAACTGGAACTTGGGTTTAAACTCAAGCAGAACCAGGGAACGAATTAACTTCCAATGAAGGTGACAGTTCCAGCAAGCACAGATGTGGCTAGAACACAACTTCTACATCTCAAAATATTTCAAAACTCCAACCATCAGAAAAATGAGAACGGGAGAGATGCACCTCTCAACTTGATACTTCAATTCTGGCATTATGAGCATTTTACCCCAACTCCTTTGACCTGTCTTGGCTCTCAAAATTATTAAACAGACAATCGCACATATAAAATTTTTGACCAAGCTAGCAACTATTCACTTTGAGACAAAGGGGCAAATCTTTAATTGTCTTCAGGCAGTTCTAACATTAATTCTAGCACAAATCAACGAGTTATGCCCAAAAAACATCATGTTCTTCCTCTTCGCCAATGTCCCTTAATATTATTTTTCAAAGGTACCTCAATCTCAGATTCAAAATCAAGTAGTGTTCTGGGCAGCTGCGCTAGTTCAGAGATATTTGACTCCATCCTTGGGTGCTGTCTGCTGACTACATGGGCTTCCACTGGGTGCTCTAGTTTCCTCCCAAAGCAGTCCCAGTTAACGTTGACTGGGTACTGCAAATTAATCTTCATGTAAATAGGGATCCTGGGAGAATCGTATTAATGAATATGCAGGTTCAGATTTATTTATCACGTGTACGTTGAAACAAATAGTGAAATATGTAGTTTGCATTACAACCAACACACCCTGCAGATGCGCTGGGAGCAGCTTGCAAGTGTTGCCACGTATTTTGGGGCCAAAATAGTATGTGACAATGCTCAGCAGTGACAACAGAACACAAGAAGCACAAAAACAACAGCAAAAACAAGCCCCTTTCCTCCCTCCCAACCACCCACGCACATGGACAGTACTCCAACTCCTGTACAGGCCTCTACTCCAGGATTTGGCCACTGGACTTCGACTTCCAGACCTTCTGATTGACCTCTGGGATCCTATCTACAGTACTGACCTCTGGACAAGGCACTGACAGGACAGTGAACTCCAGGCTCACTTACTAACCAGCCGTCATGCCTCCTGCTCACACAGGCATCCAACTACAAGACACAGACTGGGACAGTCCGACATCCACAGATGACCTTTGTCAGTTGTCCACATTGTTGGCTTTCAACCTAAAGTGCAGATGTCTTTTGTCACCTATCCATGTCATAACACTTTGAAGGTGGATCAGGGATTTGGCCTCCAATTCCTCCACATTCCTGTCCTTAAAACAGAATCTAACCTCCTACTTCCTCATGTCACTATCCTTAAGCCCTAACCTGACCTTTAATTCCTGTCTGTCCCCAAACCCATCCCTGCAAACTTAAAAAGCAACTAAGCAATCTTCATGGAGACTACAGCTGAACACCATTTTGGAGAAACAAAAGGGTATTATTGAGAGAACATTTTAAGGAAATAGACAGTAGAATTGGGAATAATCTGGATGCGGGGGGACTTCCGGGTCATCAAGGGAATGGCGGCGTAAGGAAAAGGTCTCTTGACAAAAAAGAAGGTAAACTGCCCCATAATCGAATTTAGACAAATACTTAATATTGCATAACTATATTAATAAAAGGGGCAAGGATGATCTCTAAGAACAAGATTAAAAAGTCCGCTCCGAAGGTTGATAAACATAAAGAGACGCAGCAAGGCGACGGGCCTAGCTCCCCCACGGCAAGCCAGGACGGAGATAATGAGGGGGAATCGGTGACTCTGTCCTTGATTCTTGGAGAGATTCGCGAGTTCCGACAAGATAACAGCAAACAGCTGGAAGATATTAAAGGAGAAATAGTAAAAACTAACTCGCGGACAGATGAAGCCAAAGCGAGGATTGTTGGAATTGAAGAGAAATTACAAAACGCAGAGGAGGTGATAGCAGAAATGCTGAAGCTGCAAGACCAGCTCCAGTGGAAACTAATATATCAGGAAGGCCGCTCGAGAAGGAAAAATGTGAGGATTTACGGAGTTCCCGAAGGAACTGAAGGTAAACCGGATTGATGATTCCCTTCGTGGAGAAGCTACTTAGAGAGAACCTTGATATACCGACCGCAAAAGATCTACAGATAGAAAGAGCTCACCGCGCGTTGGCACCACAGCCTCCAGCAGGCGCCCAGCCCAGATCGATTCTGGTCAGATTTCTCAGTTACAGAACGAAGGAAGAGGTGCTTAAAAGGGCATGGCAAAAGAAAGGTTTCATGTGGAACAACTGTAAAATCAGTTTAGACCACGACTACGCACCGGGGATTCTTGCCAGATGGAAGCACGGAGAGTCCTGAAGGAAAACAACATCAGATTCCAGACCCTGTATCCAGCTCGGCTGAGAGTCTTTTACGACGAAGGGACAAAAACTTACGCTACGGTGGAGGAGGCAACATTGGACCTGGCGGACTGGGGACTACCTATTAAAGTTATCACCCAACCGGAGTCGCTACTGGAGAGGATTTGGTAGAAGTCGTGGCAGTTATTGTGGCGAGGACGCTCCACACGAACCAGAGTGTCAAACTACAAGGAAAAGCTGCAAATATTCAGACGCGAATGTACAGAGAACACAGATTAATTAAGAGAAATGACTGAAAAGAGTAAATCGGACTTAAAGGTAAAATGAAAACTGGTAACTGAAAATAAACTAGACGGAATAACTTGAATGATAGCAATATGGTCGAGACATAAATAGGAGAAAATTCTCTATGATTATTCAAACTGCTGAGGGCCCTCTAACACAGGGTGAAGATAGAGGTTATCCCTCTGAACTGAGGTGGGTCGGTGCTCAGGCCTCACTGTGGGAAGTCGGGAAAAATTTTCAAATGTTGTACGTTCAAAAATGTCTAGGGTGTGGTTATATGTCTTGGTTTACTGTTGAGAAGGGATTGCTTACTGTTTGGTTAGAAAAGGAGAGTGTTTTTTCTTCTACTAGAGAAAAATGCAAACTGAATTGGTAAAAATAATTTCCTATAATGTTAATGGGGTTTTGAATCCAATTAAAAGAAATAAGATTATGTCTAAATTGAAAAAAGAGAGGGCACAAATAGCTTTCCTCCAGGAAACACATATGAGCCAATCTGAACATGGAAAATTAAAAAGAATGGGCTTTAAGCATGTATTTTATTCATCATATAAATTGAGTCACAAAAGAGGGGTAGCTACTTTAATATCAAGTACTCTTAATTATGAACATATTTCAGAGACTAGAGACAAAGAAGGACGGTTCGTAAAAATCACAGGAAGAATAGAAGGTACAGAAATAACATTGCTGAATGTTTATGCTCCTCCAGGTTGTGAATGGTCATTTTATAGACACATTTTTGACCTAATGGTCAGTTCTCAAGGGGTAGTAATTTGTGGAGGGGATTTTAATATTAGATTAAATCCTATATTAGATTCTTCAAGAATAGTTATTCAGAATAAACCTCTGACTCGGAAAGTGAATTCATTGATGGAGGAGTTGGGAATTACAGATGTCTGGAGGGAATTACACCCTACTAGTAAAGATTATACATATTACTCTTTCCCTCATTCAGCCTATTCAAGGATAGACTATTTCTTTATCTTTAATACAGATAGACTCAGGATAAAAAACTGTAATATTGCAACAATTGATCTGTCGGATCATAGCCCAGTCTCTATGTTTCTAATCCTGGAAAGGAAAATGAGGAAAACACTATGGAGGCTAAACTCACATATACTCAATAACCCGATAATGGAGAGATTAAGGGGAGAAATCAAAGAATATCTAGACCTTAATGACACGGGAGAAACATCACCAGTGATCTTATGGGATACACTGAAAGCTGTACTGAGAGGGGAAATTATTTCCATTACCACTCACATGAAAAAAATCAATGCACAAAAATTAGCAGACCTTCAAGGAAAATTAAAACAACTTGAAGTTGTAGATAGCAACAAAAGTAAGTCAAATCGAAAACAGGAAATTAGGAAATTGCAAAGTGAAATAGACGATATTTATACGTTGGAAACTCAAAGAAATTTTCTTTACCTGAGACAAAAGAATTATGAAGTAGGAGGTAAATCAGCTAGATTATTAGCATATAAATTACGAAAACAACAAGCAGACAATACAATTCATAAAATAAAGAATCCAAAGTCAAAGCTTGTGGAGAGTACAATAGGGAAAATTCAAGAGAGTTTTGAAACATATTATCGAGAGCTGTACTCCCAACCCCGGGCCCCCAATGAGCCCTATATAGACAGTGTATTGAATTTTTTAGATCTACCTAAACTTACAGATTTACAAAATGAAAGTTTATTAGAACCAGTAACTGTCAAAGAACTGAACGTGGCCATCTCTAGGTTAAAGGCTGGAAAGTCCCCGAGTTCTGATGGGTTTACCTCAGAGTGGTACAAGTCCCTGAAGACACAGTTAGCCCCATTACTACTTAACACCTTTAACTGGATCTTGCAGAGAGGAGAAACTCCACCTTCCTGGAGAGAAGCGATTATTTCAGTTATTCCTAAAGAGGGTAAAGATAAACTAGAATGTGGCAATTATCGGCCAATTAGTGTTCTTAACTTAGATTACAAACTACTTACATCTATATTAGCGCACAGTTTGGAAAAGTTTTTACCTGGCCTAATCCACTTAGACCAGACTGGATTTATTCAACAAAGACAAACACAGGACAACATAAGGAGAACTCTGCACATATTAGAACAGGTTAATAAGAACGAGACAGAGACAATGGTAGTAGGATTGGACGCTGAGAAAGCTTTTGATTCGGTTAGTTGGGCATTCTTATACAGAGTGTTAGGAAGATTCGGCTTTCAAGAAAAGTTTATTAAAGTAATTCAGACTCTATATGACAGCCCTACAGCCCGAATTAAGATAAATGGGGACCTCTCTGACTCCTTCATCTTAGAGAGAGGAACTAGACAGGGATGCCCAATTTCTCCTCTCCTTTTTGCGCTATATATTGAACCGCTTGCCCAACTAATAAGACAGAGCGAAATCGTAAAAGGTATCAAGGTGGCAGGGATTGAACAGAAAGTGGCGTTATTCGCAGATGATGTTTTGGTCTATCTGAGTGAACCAGAAAAATCATTTATAGGATTGTTTACACTGTTGGATGACTTTGGGAAAATATCAGGTTATAAAATAAATGTAAAGAAAACGCAGGTTATGTCCCTAAATTATACACCATCCAAAAAATTGCAGGATACATATGATCTTAAGTGGGAAGCTAAATCATTAAAATATTTAGGAATAACCCTGCCGAAGGATCTTTCAACACTGTCACAGGTAAATTATGGGCCATTAATCTCAGAGATAAAAGCAGATATGCATAGATGGAATCTTATCCCCTTTTTAAGTTTAAATTCAAGGATAAATACTATAAAAATGAATATTCTTCCTCGGTTATTGTATCTTTTCCGTACTTTACCGGTGGAGGTGGATGATAATCAATTCAGGGAATGGAACAAATGGATTTCCCGCTTCATTTGGCAAGGAAAGAAACCTAGAATTCGATATAACACCTTACAGTTAGGGAAGGAAGGAGGAGGTATGGTTCTTCCTTGCCTGAGAAATTATTTTTATGCCTCACAGATAACCCTTCTGTTATATTGGTGTAATAGGGAATATAAGGCTAGATGGAAGGAAATAGAATTTGGATTAGTTGACAGTTCTCCTCTTCAGGCCTCAATAGCTGACAAAGGATTGATGGCCCAGTTGGAAAAATTTAAAAACGCTTGGATAAATCTTACATTAAAAGTATGGCAGAAGGTGGTTAATTTATGTGGAATTAATAACATGTTAAAACTCTTTAGATGGTGTGCATATGATACCAAATTCCTTCCCAACAGAGGAGATAAAAGATTTGAGCTATGGATAAAGAAAGGTCTTACAACCTACCTCTCATTTATAGATAAAAGAGTATTACAAGTTTCCAAATCCTGCAGGACAAACATGGCCTAGAACATAATGACTTTTTTAGGTACCTTCAAGTACGAAACTATGTTAACCAGAGTTGTAGATATACAGACCTATCAACAGTAGAATTAGAATTTTTCAAGATTCTGAATTCGGCTTGCAGTTCAATACCTAGTAAATCAGTTTCTCGATTATATAATGCACTCTCCCATGCTAAAAATGTAAGTACACTGTATATTAAAGAGAAGTGGGAGAAAGGAGCAGGGTTGGTACTTTCAGAGGAGGTTTGGGAGAAAATCTGCAGCTTTCAATGGTCCTCGACTAATTCTTTGACTTGGAGAGAACATTGTTGGAAAAACATTATAAGATACTTCAAGACCCCATATCAGGAAAAATATAAAGATACAAATGTGATGTGTTGGAGAAGGTGCGGCTCCAAGGAGGCAAATCATTTTCATATTTTTTGGGATTGCCCTAAATTAAGTCTATTTTGGGAAGGTATTCATAGAACATTAGTTAAGGTACTTAGGTCCCAGATACCTCTGAACTTTGAGATGCTCTATTTGGGGCATGTATTGTTTCTTGAACAGAAGGAAGATATAAAGTTGCTGCAGGCCCTCTTAGCGGCAAGTAAGAAATCAATCACTAGAAAATGGCTAAATCCAATACCACCTACATTAGAAGATTCGTACGAAATTATCTTGGAAATATTTAAAATGGAAAAGTTGACTTACTCCCTGAGAACTCAAAAAGAAAAATTTTATCAAATCTGGAATAAATGGATTGAATATATAATCCCAATGCGAGCAGACTTTAGATGACTCTCCTAATGATTTATACTGCTCTTCTCATCAACACAGTAATATTGCTAACGTAAGCAACCCTAGTCTAAATGTTTGTTTTTTTTGTTTTCTTTTGGAAAATAGAGAATTAACACAAGTAAAGGGAAAGATTTGGGAAAGGGATAAAAAAAATGAAAAAATTAAGTAAATAAGTACATAGGGATTGGATAATTATGTCTGCGGGCAGGAGCAAGCATGAACAAATTAGGATATAAACACCTACAATGGTTGATACATAGGCTTATATACAACATTTTGGACCAGTGGAAATGGTCCAGAAGGGTTATATGGAAACTATTATTACCATTTTTCTTAACAACTAATTCCATTACTTAGCCTAATAGGTTAGATTTACCACAGTACATAATTATCTATTTAAATGTTTATTTTCCTTTTATATCATCTCAATGTGTACTTAAGAATGTATAAATAATTGTAGTTTTATACATATAAAAAAATGGAAAAGGTTATATGTGTGAAAAAAGTACATGATATTTGTGAATTCCTTATCCAAATAAAAATAAAATTAAAAAAAAAAGAATTGGGAATAATCTGAAACTCAGAATAAACTCACTTGGTCAACTGGATCAGTTAGGATCAAACGGAGCAGGTAACAATTAGAAAGAAGCCAGAAAAGAACTAAAGAAGGCAATTAGAAAAGCCAGGAGGAGCCATGAGAAGTCCTTGGCAAGTAGGATTAAAAAGAATCTCGAGGCATTCTATAACATACATGAAGAGCAAGACGATAACTAGGGAGAGGGTAGGATCACTCAAAGACAAAGAAGGGAACATTTACTTGGATGCGGAGAATGTCAGTGAGGTACTCAAGTACTTTGCTTCAGTACTTACCAAGGAAAAGGACACGGAGGACCAGAAGATCAGTGCCAAGTGCATAAATACGTTAGGGTATTCAGAGATAAGAGCAGGAAATGTCGGGTTTCCTACTGAGTATTAAGATGAATAAGTCCCCAGGACCTGATAGCATTTACCCCAAGTTATTGAAGGAGATAAGAGACGAGATTGCTGGGGCCTTGACCAACATCTTTGCATCTTCTCTAGCCACAGGTGAGGTCCCAGAGGACTGATAAGTGATGAACCCTGTACCTCTATTTAAGAAGGGAACAAGGGAAAATCCTGTAAACTATAGACTGGTGAGTCTCACGCCATTGTAGGGAAATTGCTGGAAAAAATTCTTAAGGATAGGATATGAGCATTTGGAAACCCATGGCCCAATTAGGAAGAGCATGCATGGTTAATCTAGAAGATTAGTATGCATGGGGTCCGTGGCATTTTAGTTGTTTGGATTCAGAACTGGCTTGTGCATGGAAGACAGGGACAGTGGTTGCAGGGACTTATTTGAGCTGGAGGGATCTGTGCTGGGACCGCTGCTGTTTGTGATGTATATAAATGACATGGATGAAAATGCAAACTGTGGGTTAGTAAATTTGCAGATAATACCAAGATTGGTGGAGTTGTGGATAGTGCAGCAGACTGGCAAAGAATACAGCACAACGTAGATCAGTTGGAGATATGGGCAGAGAAATGGCAGATAGAGTTTAACCCAGATAAATGTGAGGTGTTGCACCTCAGTAGGGCAAGTGCAAGGAGACAGTACACTATTAGTGGTAAGACCCTCAAAAGCGTTGCTGAGCAGAGAGATCTTGCGATCCAAGTTCATAGCTCCATGAAATTGGCTACACAGGTTGAAAGGGTGGTTAAAAGGCTTATGGAATGCTTGCTTTTAATTAGTTGAGGCAATGAGTTAAAAAAAAAATCAAGGGGTTTTGTTGCAACTTTATTGAAACTCTGGTTAGGCCACATCTGGAGTACTGCATACAGTCCTGGTCACTCCACTATAGGAAGGACATTGAGGCTTTTACCAGGATGCAGCCTGGTTCAGAGGGCATGTATTATCATGAGAGGCTGGAGAAACTTGAGTTGTTTTCTTTGGAGTGGTGGAAACTGAGGGGAGATCTGGCAGAAGTTGATAAGATTATGACAGACATAGATAGAGTGGACAGAGTACATCTGTTTCTGGGTTGAAATGTCTAATACCAGAGGGCATAGACTGAAGGTGAGAGGGGTAGTTTCTAAAAGGACGTGAGAGTCAAGTTTTTTTTTTTAAAAACTCAAAAGTGGTGGATGCCTGGAATGTGCTGCTTGACATGGTGGTAGAGGTAAATATATTAGCGGCTTTTAAAATATGTTCAGAAAGGCATGTGAATATGAGGAAGATGGAGGGATATGGACATTGTGTAGGCGGGAAAGATTAGTTCTTAGGGGTTGTTTTTGATTTAATTTTCAGCTAGTTTGACACAACATTGTGGGATGAAGGGCCATTTCTGAACTGTTCTATTTACTCTTTTGCATGGAAATGTGTCATAATCTGAACTCCAGGTATGACTAGTTATTTGTTAGAAGGAATTGCAGGGCTGCAACAGCTTAAGAACTGATTTCTAATCTTCTTCCTGAAAGGCCCAGCTCTACTTATTTAGATCATGTTTGCTGCTGCAGATCTAATTGAAGCTAGTGATAACCAAAACATGGTTGGGGAATTCAGCAAGTGTGAGCAAAGGTATGGGTGGAGTCAGATTGTTATCGAGGTTAAAAATAGACGTCTTAATGACAGAAAGGGCGTAAGATTCAAAACTCAGTTTATAACTTCCTTTCAGCTCCAGATGGTTGAAAGGAAGGGGATGGGATTTAGAATTGCGGGTTGGGATAGAGAGCTTGTGACTGTAGTGAGCTGACCCTGCCTCTGCTTGAAATTGTGTTAATCCTCTGAAATTACCTACTCTTTAGATATTGCTGCCATGAGTAAAATAGTTGCTACACAAGTTAAATCTGCCTGCAGATGGCAAATAGTGCCCAAGCAGTGGAAAGTAAGGCCACAAAGGCTTTAACTCTCAACTAAAAAATAGATACGTATTAGTAATGAATAGAAGTTAACAGATAAAACAAATTCACTTTAAGATGAATGTAACCGGCATACATTCATATTTATTTTAATTTTTAAAAGCTTACAGGTTAGACACCCCATTGAAATGAAATAGACCACACTAAGATACACCAGCTGATGAAACTCTCACTGAGCTTGACAGCGAGTCCAGGATCACGTGAGAGGTCACACATACCTGCCAATATGCAGGCTGCAAATCTGGAACACAGACTACACACAATGCAACTAATTCATGGTTCTCCACTGGGCCACCAACTGTCAGCCCAATCTGGCCCGATGGCTCTGGTCTTCCCAGTGTTTCGCTGAAGGAAATTTCCACTTATACAGTTGTCGGATGCTGGATAAGCCATTGAATCAGAATTAGGTTTAACATTAATGGCATATATCCTGAAACTTTTCATTTTGCGGCAGCAGTACATTGCAATACTATACATAATAATAAAAAAAGAAAGTAATATAGAGAAAATCTGCAGATGCTGGAAATCTGAGCAACACACACAAAATGCTGGAGGAACACAGTAGGCCAGGCAGCATCTATGGAAAAAAGTACAGTTGATGTTTCAGGCCAAAACCCTTCAGAAGTAGGAAATAAATATATACAGTGCCTTAAAAAGTATTCATCCCCCTATGAAGTTCTCATGTTTTATTGTTTTACAATATTGAATCACAGTGGATTTAATTTGGCTTTTCTGACACTGATCAACAAAACACATTCTCTCGTATCAAAGTGAAAACAAATTTCTACAAATTGGTCTAAAGTTATTAAAGTTATTAAGCACAAAATAATTGAACGCATAATTACTCACACCTTCCAGTCAGTACTTAGTAGATGCACCTTAGGCAGCAATTACAGCCTTGAAACTGCGTGGATAGGTCTCTATCAGCTCTTCACATCTGGACATTGCAATTTTTCCCCATTCTTTACAAAACTGCTCAATCTCTGTTAGATTGCATGGAGGTCATGAGTTAACAGCCCTTTTCAAGTCCAGCCGCAAATTCTCAATTGGATTGTGGTCTGGACTCTGACTTGGCTACTCCAGGACATTAACTTTGCTTTTTTTTTTAAGCCATTCCTGTGTAGTTTTGGCTTTATGCTTGGGTCATTGTCTTGCTGGGAAACAAGTCTTCTCTCAAGTCGCTGTTCTCTTGCAGACTGCATCAGGTTTCCCTCCAGGATTTCCCTGTATTTTGGTTGCATTCATTTTACCCTCTACCTTCACAAGACTTCCAGAGCCTGCTGCAATGAAGCATCCCCACCATATTGATGCAGCCACCACCACGCGTCATAGTAGGGATGGTGCGCTTTTGATGATGTGCGGTGTTTGGTTTATACCAAACATGGTATTTAGTCTGATGGCCAAAAAGCTCGATTTTGGTTTCATCAGACCACAGAACCTTCTTCCAGCTGACTTCAGAGTCTCCCATATGCCTTCTGGCAAACTCTAGCAGAGATTTTATGCCAATTTTTCCCAACAGTGGCTTTCTTTTTGCCACTCTTCCATAAAGCTGCAACCAGTAAATTGGTTTTTTTGATACTGATCAAGAGTTTTTGACTCTTTCCTGTCAAAGCCAAATTAAATCCACTGAAATTCAATGTTGTAAGACAATAAAACATGAAAACTTCTGGGGGAGGGAGGTGTTGGAGTACTTTTTATGGAAATATTTTATATATTATATAAATAAATAATTTGGATTTTCAGAAGGCCTTTGACAAGGTGCCACACATGAGGCTACTTAACAAAATAAGAGCCCATGGAATTACGGGAACGTTACATACGCGGATAGAGCGTTGGCTGATTGGCAGGACACAGAGTGGGAATAAAGGGATCCTATTCTGCTTGGCTGCCGGTTACCAGTGGTGTTCCACAGGGATCAGTGTTGGGGCCGCTTCCTTTTACATTGTACATCAACAATTTGTATTATGGAATAGATGGCTTTGTGGCTAAGTTTGCTGACGATACGAAGATAGGTGGAGGGGCCGGTAGTGCTGAGGAAACGGAGAGTCTGCAGAGAGACTGGGATAGATTGGAAGAATGGGCAGAGAAGTGGCAAATGAAGTACAACGTTGGAAAGTGTATGGTTATGCACTTTGGCAGAAGTAATAAACGGGCAGACTATTATTTAAATGGGGAAAGAATTCAAAGTTCTGAGATGCAACGGGACTTGGGAGCCCTCGTACAGGATACCCTTAAGATTAACCTCCAGGTTGAGTCAGTAGTGAAGGTGGCGAATGCAATGTTGGCATTCATTTCTAGAGGAATAGAGTATAGGAACAGGGATGTGATGTTAAGGCTGTATAAGGCGCTGGTGAGACCTCACTTGGAGTACTGTGGGCAGTTTTGGTCTCCTTATTTAAGAAAGGATGTGCTGACGTTGGAGAGGGTACAGAGAAGATTCACTAGAATGATTCCGGGAATGAGAGGGTTAACATATGAGGAATGTTTGTCCGCTCTTGGATTGCATTCCTTGGAGTTTAGAAGAATGAGGGGAGACCTTATAGAAACATTTCGAATGTTGAAAGGCATGGACAGAGTAGATGTGGCAAAGTTGTTTCCCATGATGGGGGAGTCCAGTACGAGAGGGCATGACTTAAGGATTGAAGGGCGCCCATTCAGAACAGAAATGTGAAGAAATTTTTTTAGTCAGAGGGTGGTGAATCTATGGAATTTGTTGCCATGGGCAGCAGTGGAGGCCAAGTCATTGGGTGTATTTAAGGAAGAGATTGCTAAGTATCTGAGTAGCCAGGGCATCAAAGGTTATGGTGAGAAGGCAGGGGAGTGGGACAAATGGGAGAATGGATCAGCTCATAATAAAATGGAGCAGCAGACTCAATGGGCCTTCTTTGTCTTATGGTCTTATAAATAAATTATGTAATATATTAAAAAAAGTAGTGTAAAAACAGCAAAAAAAGAAAAAATAGTGTAGCTCATTGCCCATTTAGAAATCTGTTCCTAAAATGTTGAGCATGTAGCTTCAGGCTCCTATACCACCTTGATGGTAGCAATGTGAAGAGGGCATGCTCTGGGTGATGAGGATCCTTAATGATTGATGCCACCTTTTCAAGGCATCATCTTTTGAAGATTTCTTCAGTGCTGGGAAGGCCAGTGCCCATGATTGAACAGGATGAGTTTGCAACTTTCTGCAGCTTTTTCTGATTCTCTGCAGTGGTCACTCCACATGAAACAACAATGCAACCAGTTAGAATGCTCGCCATGTTACATCTGTAGAAATTTGAGAGAGTCTTTGGTGACCTACTAAGTCTTCTCAAACTCCAAAGGAAATACAGATGTCTTTGCAATTGCACCAATATGTTGTGTCTCATATATATTCACACCCAGGAATTTTAAATTGCCCACCCTTTCCACTGATAATGGAAAGTGCAGCATGGCAGATTTAAAAGGGCAGACATCCTGCTTCGGGTTTGATTCAAAGAAGGAGTCTGAGAGTCTGAGTGGGAGTGCCGAGAAAGACATTTTTGAAATTTTCGTTATTTTTTTTCTCCAATGGCGTTCTGAGAGGCGGGACTGCGCAGGCGTGTGACGTTGGGCAGTGCAGCGCAGCAGATTTAAAAGGGCAGACATCCTGCTTCGGGTTTGATTCGAAGGAGGAGTCTGAGAGTCTGAGTGGGAGTGCCGAGAAAGACATTTTTGAAATTTTCGTTATTTTTTTCTCCAACGGCATTCTGAGAGGCGGGATTGCGCAGGCGTGTGACGTCGGGCAGTGCAGCGCAGCAGATTTAAAAGGAACAGAGCCTCATAGAGCGGGCAGCGTAGTTTGCGGGCTGTGGAGTGAGCCGGGAGCAGAGTGAAGACTTAAGGGCTTCGGCTCAACGGGCTTAGGCGGAAACAGGCGAGGAAGGTTTGGCATTCATTTTCTGTTGTTATTTGAGGAGAGGGGCAGTATGAGTGTGAGGGCAGTTTGCTGTTCTCCGTGTCGGATGTGGGAGGCCCTGGAGTCTCCAAGCCTCCCGGATGTCTACATCTGCGCCAAGTGCATCGAGATGCAGCTCCTAAGGGACCGCGTTACGGAACTGGAGCTGCAGCTCGATGACCTTCGTCTGGTCAGGGAGAGTGAGGAGGTGATAGAGAGGAGTTGCAGGCAGGTGGTCACGCCGGGGCCACGGGAGGCAGACAAGTGGGTCACGGTTAGGAGGGGGAAGGGGAAAAGTCAGGTAATAGGGAGTACCCCAGTGGCTGTGCCCCTTAACAACAGGTACTCCTGTTTGAGTACTGTTGGGGGGGACAGCTTACCCGGGGGAAGCGACAGTGGCCGTGCCTCCGGCACAGAGTTTGGCCCTGTAGCTCAGAAGGGTAGGGCAAGGAAGAGGAGGGCAGTTGTGATAGGGGACTCGATAGTAAGGGGGTCAGATAGGCGATTCTGTGGACGCAGTCCAGAGACCCGGATGGTAGTTTGCCTCCCTGGTGCCAGGGTCCGGGATATTTCTGATCATGTCCAAGATATCCTGAAGTGGGAGGGTGAGGAGCCAGAGGTCGTGGTACATATAGGTACCAATGACATAGGTAGGAAAAGGGATGAGGTCCTGAAAGGAGAATATAGGGAGCTAGGAAGGAAGTTGAGAAAAAGGACTGCAAAGGTAGTAATCTCGGGATTACTGCCTGTGCCACACGACAGTGAGAGTAGGAATGCGATGAGGTGGAGGATAAATGCGTGGCTGAGGGATTGGAGCAGGGGGCAGGGATTCAAGTTTATGGATCATTGGGACCTCTTTTGGCGCAGGCGTGACCTGTACAAAAAGGACGGGTTACACTTGAATCCTAGGGGGACCAATATCCTGGCAGGGAGATTAGCGGGGGCTACTGAGGTGACTTTAAACTAGAATGGTTGGGGGGTGGGAATCAAATTAAAGAGGCTAGGCGTGAGGAGGTTAGTTCACAACAGAGGGATGGGAACCAGTGCAGAGAGACAGAGGGGTGTAAAGTGAGGGTAGAAGCAAAACGTACTAAGGAGAAAAGTAAAAGTGGCAGGCCGACAAATCCAGGGCAAGCATTAAAAAGGGCCACTTTTCAGCATAATTGTATAAGGGCTAAGAGAGTTGTAAAAGAGCGTCTGAAGGCTTTGTGTGTCAATGCAAGGAGCATTCGTAATAAGGTGGATGAATTGAAAGTGCAGATTGTTATTAATGATTATGATATAGTTGGGATCACAGAGACCTGGCTCCAGGGTGACCAGGGATGGGAGCTCAACGTTCAGGAATATTCAATATTTAGGAGGGATAGACATGAAGGAAGGGGAGGTGGGGTGGCGTTGCTGGTTAAAGAAGATATTAACGCAATAGAAAGGAAGGACATAAGCCGGGAAGATGTGGAATCGATATGGGTAGGGCTGCGTAACACTAAGGGGCAGAAGACGCTGGTGGGAGTTGTGTACAGGCCACCTAACAGTAGTAGTGAGGTCGAAGATGGTATTAAACAGGAAATTAGAAATGTGTGCAATAAAGGAACAGCAGTTATAATGGGTGACTTCAATCTACATGTAGATTGGGTGAACCAAATTGGTAAAGGTGCTGAGGAAGAGGATTTCTTGGAATGTATGCGGGATGGTTTTTTGAACCAACATGTCGAGGAACCAACTAGAGAGCAGGCTATTCTAGACTGGGTTTTGAGCAATGAGGAAGGGTTAATTAGCAATCTTGTCGTGAGAGGCCCCTTGGGTAAGAGTGACCATAATATGGTGGAATTCTTCATTAAGATGGAGAGTGACATAGTTAATTCAGAAACAAAGGTTCTGAACTTAAAGAGGGGTAACTTTGAAGGTATGAGACGTGAATTAGCTAAGATAGACTGGCAAATGACACTTAAAGGATTGACGGTGGATATGCAATGGCAAGCATTTAAAGGTTGCATGGATGAACTACAACAATTGTTCATCCCAGTTTGGCAAAAGAATAAATCAAGGAAGGTAGTGCACCCGTGGCTGACAAGAGAAATTAGGGATAGTATCAATTCCAAAGAAGAAGCATACAAATTAGCCAGAGAAAGTGGCTCACCTGAGGACTGGGAGAAATTCAGAGTTCAGCAGAGGAGGACAAAGGGCTTAATTAGGAAGGGGAAAAAAGATTATGAGAGAAAACTGGCAGGGAACATAAAAACGGACTGTAAAAGCTTTTATAGATATGTAAAAATGAAAATACTGGTAAAGACAAATGTAGGTCCCCTGCAGACAGAAACAGGTGAATTGATTATGGGGAGCAAGAACATGGCAGACCAATTGAATAATTACTTTGGTTCTGTCTTCACTAAGGAGGACATAAATAATCTTCCAGAAATAGTAGGGGACAGAGGGTCCAGTGAGATGGAGGAATTGAGCGAAATACATGTTAGTAGGGAAGTGGTGTTAGGTAAATTGAAGGGATTGAAGGCAGATAAATCCCCAGGGCCAGGTGGTCTGCATCCTAGAGTGCTTAAGGAAGTAGCCCAAGAAATAGTGGATGCATTAGTGATAATTTTTCAAAACTCGTTAGATTCTGGACTAGTTCCTGAGGATTGGAGGGTGGCTAATGTAACTCCACTTTTTAAAAAAGGAGGGAGAGAGAAACCGGGGAATTATAGACCGGTTAGCCTAACGTCGGTGGTGGGGAAACTGCTGGAGTCAGTTATCAAGGATGTGATAACAGCACATTTGGAAAGCGGTGAAATGATCAGACAAAGTCAGCATGGATTTGTGAAAGGAAAATCATGTCTGACGAATCTCATAGAATTTTTTGAGGATGTAACTAGTAGAGTGGATAGGGGAGAACCAGTGGATGTGGTATATTTGGATTTTCAAAAGGCTTTTGACAAGGTCCCACACAGGAGATTAGTGTGCAAACTTAAAGCACACGGTATTGGGGGTAAGGTATTGGTGTGGGTGGAGAATTGGTTAGCAGACAGGAAGCAAAGAGTGGGAATAAACGGGACCTTTTCAGAATGGCAGGCGGTGACTAGTTGGGTACTGCAAGGCTCAGTGCTGGGACCCCAGTTGTTTACAATATATATTAATGACTTGGATGAGGGAATTAAATGCAGCATCTCCAAGTTTGCGGATGACACGAAGCTGGGTGGCAGTGTTAGCTGTGAGGAGGATGCTAAGAGGATGCAGGGTGACTTGGATAGGTTGGGTGAGTGGGCAAATTCATGGCAGATGCAATTTAATGTGGATAAATGTGAAGTTATCCACTTTGGTGGCAAAAATAGGAAAACAGATTATTATCTGAATGGTGGCCGATTAGGAAAAGGGGAGGTGCAACGAGACCTGGGTGTCATTATACACCAGTCATTGAAAGTGGGCATGCAGGTACAGCAGGCGGTGAAAAAGGCGAATGGTATGCTGGCATTTATAGCGAGAGGATTCGAGTACAGGAGCAGGGAGGTACTACTGCAGTTGTACAAGGCCTTGGTGAGACCACAGCTGGAGTATTGTGTGCAGTTTTGGTTCCCTAATCTGAGGAAAGACATCCTTGCCATAGAGGGAGTACAAAGAAGGTTCACCAGATTGATTCCTGGGATGGCAGGACTTTCATATGAAGAAAGACTGGATGAACTGGGCTTGTACTCGTTGGAATTTAGAAGATTGAGGGGGGGGGATCTGATTGAAACGTATAAGATCCTAAAGGGATTGGACAGGCTAGATGCAGGAAGATTGTTCCCGATGTTGTGGAAGTCCAGAACGAGGGGCCACAGTTTGAGGATAGAGGGGAAGCCTTTTAGGACCGAGATTAGGAAAAACTTCTTCACACAGAGAGTGGTGAATCTGTGGAATTCTCTGCCACAGGAAACAGTTGAGGCCAGTTCATTGGCTATATTTAAGAGGGAGTTAGATATGGCCCTTGTGGCTACGGGGGTCAGGGGGTATGGAGGGAAGGCTGGGGCGGTGTTCTGAGTTGGATGATCAGCCATGATCATAATAAATGGCGGTGCAGGCTCGAGGGGCCGAATGGCCTACTCCTGCACCTATTTTCTATGTTTCTATAATCCCTCCATGACGACTGGTGTGTTCTCCCTCAAATTCCCCTTCCTGAAGTACACAATCAATTCCTTGGTCTCACTGACATTGAGTGCAAGGCTGTTGTTGTGACACCACTCAACTATCTGATCCATCTCACTCCTAAAAAGAGCAATCATGGTAAGGGTAATCAGTTCAAATGTAGACACTGCTGACATGTTTTCAGATTATGTTAGTAAGGAGCAGCACTTTAAAAATAGAAAGAGACAAAATATTTTCCTGGAGGTAGTGCAGGAAGAGAATCCTGCAAGATAGATTTGATAAGAATGCAGCTTTATCAAGTCAAGCATTGGTAAGGGCCTACTGGTCAAATACATTAACGTCTAGAACAAGAAGGGGTAGATTACCCTCGTGATAATCATATAATTCTATTTGTATCCTTGACCAGAGCAATTTTGGTAGCCTGGCAGGGGTAAAGCTGACTGGAGAAATTTAAATAAACAGATGGAGGAAAGATGGGCATGATATGCAAATTCACAAAGAATCCAAAGGTTTTAAAGACAAAGACAAGCGGGAGATTAAACATGGGGTTACACATAACATGCTAAAAGAACTTGGCTTGTTATGGTGATTTCTATGGAGAAAACATTATGGGTTGAGACCCTTCATCTGTACTGAAAGAGGGGAGACAGGCAGCATTAAAAGGTGGTGGGAAAGGATGGAGCAATAGCTAATGGGTGATAGTTGGATACAGGTGAGGGGGTGGGACATTAGATAGCAATAACGAAACAGTTGTGGTACCCACTGATCTACATGCTTCATATGCATGTGCCCAAAAGTGCCCTGATAGAGGCAAAGGTCAATCTTCAGAAACTAAACCATCATTCAATGGACCTTTGCCACCAAGGAAAATTCAAAACAGAGTATCCATGAAGAATTCGGGCCATCAGATTTCTATTTCACCACAATCAGTAGGCTGACGCACAGGAATTCCTCAACGCTGCAGATCAATCCTTGTTCTCCTGGTGTAGAGGCGCCATCAGGAGCAGTACCTAAAGATGAGTCAACTTGAAACAATACAGATGTGCACATACTGTATGCTTCAAGTAGTAACGAAACACAAGAATAAGTCGCAAGTGCAAATGTGAATGAAGAACATAAAGGAGAGGATTAGCAAAGGTAATACAAAATATTACAAAAGTCAAACTAATTAGGCCAATGTAATTGTCAACAAAATGTAAGAGTCCTGTATTCTGTAGCCCCATGACCAACTAAAATAAAGAAATGGACAGGGTGGACCAGGGAGGACACAGCTGCTAGGCTGAGTGGTTTTCCCTGCCAATCTGCCACAAATATCCAACATTGTGAGAGGGTAATCACTGCGTTTTCTTCAGGGACACAGTCTTGCCTTCACAGCAAGCCATAATCCGTCAGCTACTATGCTTTCTGATTATATACAGTTCCATACCTTGAATCTAAGTGGCATTTTCTACATGTTGAGACAAGAGACTACAGGTGCTGGAATCTGGAGCAACAATCTGCTCAAGGTACTCAGCAGATCAACGTGTGAGAGAAAATAAATTTTGACACTTCAGGTCAAAACTGTGCATCAAGATAGCCAGTATAAAGACAAAGGGGTGGCAAGACAGGAATCTGAGGTGACTGGTAGATTGAGGGAATGTATAACATTACATGTCAAGGAGCGGAGTGGCAGATAAATGATAGAAAGAGACAAAGAGAGAAGAAACAGAGGCAGATGGAGCAAGGTGGGAGTGGGGGAGGGGTGGGGTGAAGGTCAGACACTACTGCTGAAGGGAAATAAGCAGGAACACAAATAGCTTCCAGAGCTGGTGATAATGGCTCCATTCATGGAAAGGTGAATGGCAAATGAAACCAGATGCATAAACACAAGAGATTTGTACAGATACTCTAAGGCTATGTCCACACTACGCTGGATAATTTTGAAAACGCCGGTTTCGAGTAAAAACGACAGGCGTACACACCAAGCGTTTTTCAAAATATCTCTGTCCACACTAATACGGATATTTGGGCGAATCTCCTTTACTGGGCACGCGCAGGACACACAGAAAACAAGCGAAGAGGAAACGGTATACTTAGTGCGCATTTGTCCAGTTACAGAGTAGAAAAACTTCAAAGGAATTGCTCTTGACTCTCGCGCAGGAAGACTTAAAACTAAAAAAAATACTGGAGCGTATGGAGGCAACTGACAGGGAGTTCACGGACAGTATGACCTGGCTAACGACGAACACTGAAAAACTGACTAACTCTGTTGCATTAATAAAGCACCTTGTTAAATGTATAAAACATGTCTGCATCAGCGTTATCTTGTATTTCCACACAATGTTACTTTAGGCTGTTACACATCTATTGTCAGAGAAGTACTTGCATAAATAGGTAAACCATCTTCATACAAGTAAGGACAGAAAACAGGGCAAAGTGAGTATACTTATTTATTCAGTAAGTTATGGGTCAAAGTATCTGGTGAGTACATTTCTAACTCTTCTGGCTTCAGTCTCGTTGCCGTCTGTTCTGAAATTGTTAGATTATGTGGGGAGTTGCGTTCCAGAAAACAACGAAATGCCGCGCCGTGGCCATCTGTTCCGGAACGTCATGACATAAATAGTCAAAAAAGCTCACTTTACAATTTAACTCTCACACCATTCACACCAACTGCACGTTATAACAGCTGTATGGAAGTGCTTGCGCAGTACCAAGCAGAAGCAGAAAAAGCATTTTTGTTGTGGTGTTGTCATGACAGTGTTTTTAAATCTCTCTGTTTACCCCGTACACACTACAATGGATATTAGGCGTTTTCAGATTTATTCACTCTGGAGACCGTTTCTGAAAATCTCCATTTTCGGGGGATGAAAACGCCGCTTTAGTGTGGACGGAGGGTCAAAACGAAGAGAAAAAGCTTCATTTTCAAAATTATCCGGCGTAGTGTGGACGTAGCCTAAATCTAGAGTAACATACACACACAAAACATTGGAGCAAATCAGCCAGTAGGAATAAACAGTCGATATTTCTGTTCAAAGTAAATTTCATTATCAAAGTACATACATTTCACCAACTACAACCCTGAGATTCATTTTCTTGTGGTATTTTCTCATACTCAGTAAATCTATAGAATAGTAACAGGATCAGTGAAAGATCAACCAGAATGCAGAAAATAACAAACTGTACTAGTGCAAATATACAAACGAGAATATGACATAATGAGATAAGAGTCCTTAAAAAATGAGATCACTGGTTGTGGGAACATTTCAATGATGGGGTAAGTGAGTGTAGTTATCCCTTTTATTCAACAGCCTGATAGTTGTTCTTGCAAGGGTCTATGCATGAAACTGTGGCTGTTTACTTCCCACTACAGATGTTGCCTGACCAGTTCCTCCAGCATTTTGGGTGTGTTACTTTGGAACTAAATGTATCAAAGGGAGGGAGAGAGAGCTGAGTCTGTGTAGTAGGTGGGAATGGGAAGGCAAATTGAGATGGCAGACAACTGGGAACTCAGGATGACCATTATGGATCCAGCATAAATGATATGCAAAAAGGTCACCTAATCTGTACTTGGTCTTGCTGGCATAGAGGTCACCACATCAAGAGCATAGAAGGTAGTCGATGAAATTGAAAGAGAAGCACATAAATCTTTGCCTCACTTGAAAGTTCTTAGATGGTGATGGAGGTGGAAATTCAGATTTATTTATCACATGTACATAGAAAATATCCATGAGCATTAACAGCCAAAACACCCAGGGATGTGCAGGGGACAGTCTAGAAGTGTCATCACACAGTCTTTTTCTTTTACAATATTTTTATTGATATTATATAAATTGCATGAATACAAATACAAAATTCATAAGGATACAAGTAAATAGCACGAATTACATTTAAATCACAGTAATATGATCACAGTATCCCATATTTCAAATCAATCATGAAGAAAATTGAATTATGAAATGAAATAAAGTAAAATAATTGTATTTTATTTTTTAAAAAATCTACCCCCACTACCAAAATGAACTGGTTGATAAAAAAAAGAAAAAATACATTACTATATGAAATTATAATAATAATGGCTCAGGTCCATACTTCAATAACAGTTCAAAGATTGTGAAAATAATTCAGAAAGGGTCCCCATAACATTAAAAAATCATGTTTAGAATCAGAAATCGAACAACGAATCTTCTCTAGATCAAGGCACAACATAACATCAGATACCCATTGAACATGAGTGGGCAGAGCGGCCTCCTTCCATTTGAGCAAGATCGCCCTCCTGGCCATAAGAGACAAAGGCCAATACCTACAAATTAGATGGCTTCAATTTTGTAGCACTATCCTCCTCATCACACAGTTTGGCGCCAACACAGCCTGCCAACAATGTTCGGCAGAACAACAGAACACATAATTCAAAAAAACAATGACAGCAAATCATGCCCCTTTACTCCCTCCCACCCACATATGTGAACAATCCTCTAACTCCAGGATAGGCCTCCAGACTAGTCTTTGGCCATCAGGCTTGGATCTTTGTTATCTACCCATAAACTAGCCAACAACAGGACCTCGAGCTCCAGATTTGCCAACTGAACGACCTTCATGCGTCCCAGGACTCAACAACCTGGGACAGCCCGACATCCACGATACACTTCGTCAACCATCCACATCGCTAACCTTTGAGTGTGGAGCAGAGGCCTAGGATCTAGATGTCTTTCATCACCTGCCCACATCACTAGACTTCGAGTGCAGAGCAGAATTCAGATCCATTAAATCACCCATTCACATCGCTAGTCTTCGAACGCAGAGTAGAGCCCTGAACTCTAACTCCTCCAAATCCCTCTTGCTAAACCCTAGTCTGACCTTATTTTATCATGTGCCTACAAGTACCCCGAAACTTCATTAAGGATGAGGTTTCAGGGTATTTGGGGCACATGACAAAATAGGCAAAGCCAGCATGGTTTCCTTAAGAGGAAATCTTGCCTGACAAATCTGTTGGAACTCTTTAAGGAAATAACAAGCAGGATAGACTAAGGACAGTCAATCGCCTTTAACAAGATGCCACACACAAGACTGTTAAACATGAGCCCATGGTATTACAGGAAAGATACTAGCATTGGCAGAAGATTGGCTGACTGGTAGGAGGCAAACAGTGTGAATAAAGGGGGCTTTTTCTGGTTGGCTGCTGATGACGTGGTGTTCTGCAGGAGTCAGTATTTGGACAGCTTCTTGGATGTTATATATCAATAATCTGGATCGCATTGATGGCTTTGTGGTCTAGTTTGCAGATAATACAAAGATAGGTGGGATCAAAGAGAAGTGTTGAGGAAGCAGGGAGTATGCACAACAAATAAAGTTGTATTTTCTAAATGGAAGCAAATTCATAAGTCAGAGGTGCAAAGAGACCTGGGAATCCTTGTGCAGGATTCCCTGAAGGATAACTTGCAGGATGAGCCTGTGGTAAGGAAGGCAAATGCAATGTTAGCATTCATTTCAGAGGACTAGGTTACAAAAGGAGGAGCTTAGGAGGACTGATAGTACCTAATGGTAACTCCTTGCTTGCATCTTCGGAAACTGTTCTATTTTCATCTTCAATATTTCTATTTTTGGAGTTACATGCTGACTACATTTCTTTACGGAAGTGGGACCAACTCTCGGGGTTTCACGACTGGCTGTTATTTGGCATGCCAAAGGCTCAGCCTAAGAACTCAAACAACAGGAATTCTGCAGATGCTGGAAATTCAAGCAACACACATCAAAGTTGCTGGTGAACGCAGCAGGCCAGGCAGCATCTGTAGGAAGAGTGCAGTCAACGTTTCAGGCCGAGACCCTTCGTCAGGACTAACTGAAGGAAGAGTGAGTAAAGGATTTGAAAGTTGGACGGGGAGGGGGAGATCCAAAATGATAGGAGAAGACAGGAGGGGTAGGGATGGAGCCAAGAGCTGCCTGGGCTGCTGCGTTCACCAGCAACTTTGATGTGTGTTGCCTAAGAACTCAGCGCACCTTCAGAGGGCCAAGATCTCATGGCTCTGGGGACAGGTGGATCGAAGTTCGGTGTCCGGGCAGGAGATCTGTGTGTCATGGGAAATGGAAGATCTAGGCTGTGTGCCCAGAGACCTGAGATCTTTGGGCACAGAGCTCAGAAAAAGAAACATAACGGACTTTTAACATCGTAAACCATCGAGTTGTTTATTATGTCTCCCCTCTCGCTGTGAAACGGAGACACCTCTTTCTCCCTTATTAGGGAGAGAGGGAGAGCCTGTGGTATGTCGAATGCCATGCGAACAATGTAGTCTTTGGAGTACTGCAAGTCTGTGTTTTTGCTGTTGCTTTGCTCATGCTTGAGTGCTCAGTGGTGGGTGCTGATGCTTTTTTTTTGGCGGTGGGGGGAGAGGAGATCTTTCCTTGCTGCTGCTTACGTACGGTGGGGGGGAGATGGGGGGGCCTTTGGCATTCTATCATTTAACTGTCATTCATTCTTTGGGGGCACTGCTCTGTTTTCATGGATGGTTGTGAAGAAAAAGCATTTCAGGATGTATATTGTATACATTTCTCTGACATTAAATGTACCTTTGAAACCTTTGAAAAGCTAGGATGAAATGCTGAGGCTTTGTAAGGCAGTTATCCTGCATTTGGACTATTGAGAGCAGTTTTGGCCCTTTATCTAAGAAAGGATGTACAGGCATTGGAGAGGTCCCAGAGGAGGTTCATGATAACGGCCCCAAGAATGAAAGGGTTAATATATGAGGAGCATTTGATGGCTCTGTGTCTGTACTCACTGGAGTTGTGAAGAATCAGAGTAGATCTCATTAAAACCTATTGAATATCGAAGGACCTAGATAGAGGGAATGTGGATAGTGGGGGAGTTTAGGGCCAATGGGCACAGCCTCAGAATACAAGGGCATCCCTTCAGAACAGAGATGAGGAAGAATTTCTTTAGCCAGAGGGTGATGAATCTGTGGAATTCATTTCCATAGACTACTATAGAGACTGTCATTGGATATATTTAATATGGGGAGAAGGCAGGAAAATGGTGTTGAAAGGGATGTCATGATGAAATGGCAGAACTGTCTAAATGGAATGAATAGCCTAATTCTGCTCCTGCGTCTTATGGACCTCCAACTCCCCATATTGCTATCCCTAAACCCTAATCTGACCCATAACTCTCCATGCTGTCCCCCAAAACCATATCCACAAACTTAAAAAAAAACCAACTAAATCTGAGCCATATCCCGACAGAAACTGCAAGTTGGTACCACCTTGACCAAAAACAATTCCAAGTGTCACACCATCTGGAACTGCAGGGGTAAAATGAATGGAGCAGGAAATCACATAAAGCCCTTGAGGATGGCAGAAAGAAGTAGGGAAAAGTGGCTGGCAGTGGGATCTTGTTGCAGTTGGTGGAAATGACAAAGGATGATATGCTGGATGCGAAAGCTCAGGGTGAGAGGTGAGGACTCAGAGAACTCTGTCTCTGTTCTATCTGGAGGGAGATGGGTGAGAGCAGAAATCAAGAAGCAGATGTAGAATGGCCCCAATCAACTACAGCAGAAGGGAAGCAACACTTCCTGTAAATGGGGAACATTTAAAATTTCCTTAAGCACTCTAGGATGCAGACCATCTGGCCCTGGGGATTTATCTGCCTTCAATCCCTTCAATTTACCTAACACCACTTCCCTACTAACATGTATTTCGCTCAATTCCTCCATCTCACTGGACCCTCTGTCCCCTACTATTTCTGGAAGATTATTTATGTCCTCCTTAGTGAAGACAGAACCAAAGTAATTATTCAATTGGTCTGCCATGTCCTTGCTCCCCATAATCAATTCACCTGTTTCTGTCTGCAGGGGACCTACATTTTTCTTTACCAGTCTTTTCCTTTGACAATGAGGTGGTGGGAGACAAGATAAAATAAAAGTATGAATAGACAGAAATGGTGGGACATAATGGCCAACACAGACAGTCCTGTTTGTGATCTTGTCTACAATGTCTACATGTCCTCCTACACTTCCGAAATATTTCATTCTTCATTAACAGAATCAGCAGAACCCCTTTCTAGTGGTTCAAAAAACAAGTTGTGGCCCAAAAAAAATCTATACAAAGTATAGAAAACAAATGGAATGAACTACGGTACAAAAAAGCAAAAAAAACAAATAGTTGATAGGTACTCAAACTGGCAGCTCATGATTAAAGGCGCTACAAAAGAAACACAGTGGGGAGCACAGCATTTTATCATTTTTAAGTTCTGGATAATGGGACAGAAAAGCATGCACCTTGGTTTGTATTAACTTACAAAGATGCATTGGGGGATTACGTGAATGGGTAAAACTGGTCTAAATGGATTTCAATGCAGGCAATTGTGATCTCATTCACTATGGAAGCAAAAAGTGTTTAGTAAAAGATAGGAAAATTAATGGGAGGTTCACATGGTCAAAAGTAGTATTTGTATGGCCCATTAGATGTTTTTAATGGTGCAGAAAATAGTCAAAAGAGTAATGAATCCATGCCTTGGTATCTAGAGTATTTTAATACAAAATTCTTCTGTCATGCTAGAGCTGCACAAAGCTACATGGAATAATGCGAGTTGCTGCAACATCAACACAATTGAAAGGCTACATTAGGCTATGTCTGTTCATTTGAAATATCTGGAATCCAAAGATCAAATGTTATTTGTGCAGTATTTTTCATGGGCTCCGGTGGCCCCAAAGAACTTCTATAATTTTTTCCACCCTAATGTGCAATGTAGGCAACAGCAATTTTGGCATCCATCCAATTACTATAAACAACAACAAATAAAGCCTGGGATAATTAAGCAGAGTTTAAGGAGGGCAGGGCAAGATAAAGCAGCTATCACAAACAGCTGCAGGCGAAATTCTTAAGTACCACTCTGGCAGTCAACTACATTATCTTTAACTGAAAAATAAGCAATCTAGAGAATCTTCAATGACCACCAATATAACTGGAGCAGCCATACAAATACCACACAAGAGTTGCTCAGAAACTGGCTATTCTCCAGAGAAAATTACTTATTTCCTGACTCCAGTCACTGGTCACAAGTCAGGAATGTAATGGAAAACTTTCCACGTGTGCCAATGTGGGACTCAATACTAGTCAGGCAGTTGCATACTACTGAGAAGAAAGTAATCTGCTTTATTTGCACACCCCTGGTGCACCTTGACTACTTGACAAATTGCCAAGGCTTTAATACCATCTACAAACCCAAACACTTAGAATGACAAGGATAACAGACACATGGGCACCTCATCACCTGCATGTTCTCCTCCAAATCACACACCAGTCTGACTGACCACATCGACATCTTTGCAGGGGCAAATACAATTCCCAGAGTACCTTCACAAAGTACCTTCATACTTTGTAATTAGATTAAAGCACTTGAAGAAACATTTTTTTCCATTACCACAAAGGAAAATTATGTCTGGGCAATAAATATCAGCATATCCCATGGGTAATCCTATTACTGTACAAACAGCCACTGATACTACCAGACAGTACTACCGCAATACAGCACTCCCATTAGTACTGGTACTACACTAGTTACACTGCTGCCAAAATCCAACCTTGGACGACATGAGAAAAGCAAGCTAAGTCACTCCCAAACTGTTCCAGAACGGCTGATACGTCCCAATTCTACATAATCACTTTTTGTACAAAATACCTAAGAAATCACTAAGCTATAAAACTTGGATTTCAAATCAACAACTGAACCAAAATCAACACATGAATGGTAAAGTGATCCAAATCCTGACTAAGCTGTGTTCGGCAGTTTTGTAATAAGTCAATCCCTGCCACAGTATGTAGAGAATTTGAAGTATACAACTCTGAAATTCAGTTCTCTGGGTAGCCACGAAACCAAGAACAGAAAAACAACATGATCATCAACCCCCAAATCCCACCTCCCTATAAAAAACACAAACAGAAATGGAATAGGCATATCGACCCCCAAATCCTCCTCCCTGCACAAACAAACCAAAAAGATTGGACAGAAAAATACAGATTATAAAACTATAAGGTTGAAAGAAGATTTTATAGTCCAAGTCCACATCCAAAACGCAGGAAAAAACTTGGGGCAACACTCTCGGCAGCGGCAGGCTCTTCCTTCTCTGGTAGTGTAGTACAGCTGAGGCTCACCCTCCGCACTCGTTTTGATGCTTCAATTGCTCTTGTTGCTTTAGTTGGCAAACAATGAAAGTGTTAATTGGTGAAATGGAGGCAAACATCGGCTTGCACCCCATCCTGCAGCCTGCCCGCTACGAGATTCGCACATGCTGCCTCCCAGAATCCTCTGAGACTGCAGAGCACTGGAACACCCAAATTATCTCCACGCTCACCTTGATGTTTCAATCATCTTTGTTGCTTTAATCAGCAAACAACAGAAGCTATAATTGGCAAAATGGAGACAAACATCGGCTCGCGTACTATCCCGCAGCCTTCTCACCATGAGTCTCACTCACGCTGCCCCTACGTCCCAGAATCTCAGAGACCACAGAACAGTGAAGCAGCCGAACGATCTCCAGACAGCAAAACACAGGCTCCAACAGCTCCAAAATCACATTCAAGATGAGAAACATACATAAAAGACAAAGTGAAGAAGATGGTTCAGTGATCTACCCATAAGATGTCGACTAAAGAAGCGTTGTATGCAAGCACCATCTTGGCACCATATGGACAGGAAAGGAATGGAGGGTTATGGGCTGAGTGCAGGTCGGTGGGACTAGGTAAGAGTAAGAGTTCGGCACAGACTAGAAGGGTCCAGATGGCCTGTTTCCGTGCTGTAATTGTTATATGGTTATATGGACTGGAGTTATACTTTCCCCATGACGAGTTACCTCTGGGTGTTTTGCTTTCTCCCCACATTCCAAAGATATACAGGTTAATAATTTGTGGGCATATTATGTTGGCATTAGAAGCAGAGCGATGCTTGCAGGCTGCCTTCAGCACATGCTCTGACTGTGGTAGTTGTTTACGCTAATGATACATTTCACTATACAAGTTAATTTTTTTGATGTACTTGACAAATACAGTTAATCTTTAATTCAACCAATAAAGGATATTGGTCTTAATTGTAAACTGTCCACATAGAAATTATTTACCAAAATGAGAAATCATAAGTTGAATCATTCTTAGCTACCTGAACTCTAAAGAAATCAACCTCGTATTCCTTTGAAATATAGTCCTTAATTCTTGGCATCATTCTTACTTTCACTGCTTCCCTAAGGTATAGTGTCCAGAACTATTCACCAAACCCTAAATGGGCTGAACTAGGACCATATGATTCTTAGCATGTCTTTACATTGCTTTTTTTTTTTTACAGACAAGCTTCTGCAAGGTTTTTATATTCACTGCACAGTCTCAAGTGTACCTTCTACAGTAGATGGAATCCTTCTGATAAAGGCCAACAATGCAGTCAGGTGGAGTATTTCCAAGATATTGATGCAGAAAAGCAGGATAGCCATACATTCCTGCTATAGGTCGAGTGACTCGAGAGAAAACACAGGTGGTGGTAACTCCATGCTCTTGCTTAAGCAACAAGCTTATGTGAGTATTGCCGTGAATTTTGTAGAACAATGTGCTGAGGTTTCAAGGAATTAATCTTTGGGAAGTGGATAGGGTGTAAATCAAATAGGGTGCTTTATCCTGAATGGGCTCGATTGAATATTGTTGGAGTTGCACTGATCCATTGAGCTCCTGACTTGCATATGCTGCAAAGCCTTTGGAATGTCAGGAGGAGCGACTCACACCAGGATCATCAGCACGACCTGCTCCTGAAATCACAGAATGTCCAGTTTAGCCGGTCCAGTTCAGTTTCCAGACGAGAGCATCCCCTAGGATACTGATGGCAGGGGAAATCAGTGATGATAATGCTGTTACTGTCATTGCATGGCATTCTTGTAGCATCAGTGTTATTTAACACCCGTCAGCTCAAGGCCATAGGTTTTGAAGGTCATGCAATACGTCGGCATGGGTTACTTGATCGTCGATTACATTTTGACTGTTTAACCCCGCCACCCCCCAACCTTCATCACTATCCCCCCCTCCACCTCTTCTTCATCCCCACCCTCCTCTCCACCCTTCCCCCTCTCTCCCCCTATCCCTCTCTTCTCCACCAACTGAATAGTAGTGCATACACAAAGAGAGCATTCCTATTTTAACAGAAGATCTTTTAAGTTAGATATCAAATTTGTCCACATTAAGATTGTGTTTGGTCATGCATCATTTACTCTTGATGAAAAGCAGGACCTCAAGGGTGGTAATCTCAGGATTGCTACCTGTGCTAGGTGCCAGTGAGGGTAGGAATAGGATGCTCTGGAGGAGGAACAAGTGGCTGAGGAACTGGTGTAGGGGGCAGGGTTTCAGATTTCAGGATCATTGGGACTTCTTTTGGGGCAGGTGGGACCTGTACAAGAGAGACGGGTTACACTTGAACCACAGGGGGACCAATATCCTTTCAGGGAGGTTTGTTAGTGCTATTGGGGAGGCTTTAAACTAGATTTGCAGGGGGATGGGAACCAGAGTGCCAGAGCTGACAGTGTGGCTAGGGTGAAAATAAATGATGTTGAAAGTTTAAGCAAATCCGCTGATAGAAAGGTTGTGAGTGGTGGTAAAAATCTTCAGGTGTATATATTTCAATGCTAGGAGTATTGCAGGGAAGGCGGATGAGTTGAGGGCGTGGATTGACACGTGGAATTATGATGTTGTAGCAATTAGTGAAACTTGGCTACAGGAGGGGCAGGACTGGCAGCTTAATATTCCAGGGTTCCGATGTTTCAGATGTGATCGAGGCAGAGGAATGAAAGGTGGGGGAGTAGCATTGCTCGTTAGGGAAAATATTACAGCAGTGCTCAGGCAGGACAGATTAGAAGGCTTGTCTACTGAGTCCTTATGGGTGGAGCTGAGAAACAGGAAAGGTATGGCCACATTAGTGGAATTGTATTACAGACCACCCAATAGTCAACGAGACTTGGAAGAGCAAATCTGCAGAGAGATAGCAGGCAACTGCAGGAAACATAAAGTTGTGGTGGTAGGGGATTTTAATTTTCCATACATTGATTGGGACTCCCATACTGTTAGGGGTCTAGATGGTTTAGAGTTTGTAAAATGTGTTCAGGGAAGTTTTCTAAATCAACCAACTAGAGGGGATGCAATATTGGATCTCCTGTTAGGTAACGAATTAGGGCAAGTGACAGAAGTCTGTGTAGGGGAGCACTTTGGTTCCAGTGATCATAACACCATTAGTTTCAATTTGATCATGGACAAGGATAGATCTGGTCCTAGGGTTGAGGTTCTGAACTGGAAGAAGGCCAAATTTGAAGAAATGAGAAAGGATCTAAAAAGCGTGGATTGGGACAGGTTGTTCTCTGGCAAAGATGTGATTGGTAGGTGGGAAGCCTTCAAAGGGGAAATTTTGAGAGTGCAGAATTTGTATGTTCCTGTCAGGATTAAAGGCAAATTGAATAGGAATAAGGAACCTTGGCTCTCAAGGGATATTGCAACTCTGATAAAGAAGAAGAGGGAGTTGTATGAAATGTACAGGAAACAGGGGGTAAATCAGGTGCTTGAGTGCAAGAAAATACTTAAGAAAGAAATCAGGAGGGCTAAAAGAAGACATGAGGTTGCCTTGGCAGTCAAAGTGAAGGATAATCCAAAGAGCTTTTACAAGTATATTAAGAGCAAAAGGATTGTAAGGGATAAAATTGGTCCTCTTGAAGATCAGAGTGGTCGGCTTTGTGCGGAACCAAAGGAAATGGGGGAGATCATAAATAGGTTTTTTGCGTCTATATTTACTAAGGAAGCTGGCATGAAATCTATGGAATTGAGGGAATCAAGTAGTGAGACCATGGAAACTGTACAGATTAAAAAGGAGGAGGTGCTTGCTGTCTTGAGGAAAATTAAAGTGGATAAATCCCCGGGACCTGACAGAGTGTTCCCTCGGACCTTGAAGGAGACTAGTGTTGAAATTGCGGGAGCCCTGGCAGAAATATTTAAAATGTCGCTGTCTACAGGTGAAGTGCCGGAGGATTGGAGAGTGGCTCATGTTGTTCCTTTGTTTAAAAAAGGATCGAAAAGTAATCCGGGAAATTATAGGCCGGTGAGTTTAACGTCAGTAGTAGGTAAGTTATTGGAGGGAGTACTAAGAGACAGAATCTACAAGCATTTGGATAGACAGGGACTTATCAGGGAGAGTCAATATGGCTTTGTGCATGGTAGGTCATGTTTGACCAATCTGTTGGAGTTTTTCGAGGAGGTTACCAGGAAAGTGGATGAAGGGAAGGCAGTGGATATTGTCTACATGGACTTCAGTAAGGCCTTTGACAAGGTCCCGCATGGGAGGTTAGTTAGGAAAATTCAGTCGCTAGGTATTCATGGAGAGGTGGCAAATTGGATGAGACATTGGCTCGATGGAAGAAGCCAGAGAGTGGTGGTAGAGAATTGCTTCTCTGAGTGGAGGCCTGTGACTAGTGGTGTGCCACAGGGATCAGTGCTGGGTCCATTGTTATTTGTCATCTATATCAATGATCTGGATGACAATGTGGTAAATTGGATCAGCAAGTTTGCTAATGATACAAAGATTGGAGGTGTAGTAGACAGTGAGGAAGGTTTTCAGAGCCTGCAGAGGGACTTGGACCAGCTGGAAAAATGGGCGGAAAAATGGCAGATGGAGTTTAATACTGACAAGTGTGAGGTATTGCACGTTGGAAGGACAAACCAACGTAGAACATACAGGGTTAATGGTAAGGCACTGAGGAGTGCAGTGGAACAGAGGGATCTGGGAATACAGATACAAAATTCCCTAAAAGTGTCGTCACAGGTAGATACGGCCGTAAAGAGAGCTTTTGGTACATTGGCCTTTATTAATCAAAGTATTGAGTATAAGAGCTGGAATGTTATGATGAGGTTGTATAAGGCATTGGTGAGGCCGAATCTGGAGTATTGTGTTCAGTTTTGGTCACCAAATTACAGGAAGGATATGAATAAGGTTGAAAGAGTGCAGAGGTGGTTTACAAGGATGTTGCCGGGACTTGAGAAACTCAGTTACAGAGAAAGGTTGAATAGGTCAGGACTTTATTCTCTGGAGTGTAGAAGAATGAGGGGAGATTTGATAGAGGTATATAAAATTATGATGGGTATAGATAGAGTGAATGCAAGCAGGCTTTTTCCACTGAGGCAAGGGGAGAAAAAAAAACCAAAGGACATGGGTTAAGGGTGAGGGGGGAAAAGTTTAAAGGGAACATGAGGGGGGGCTTCTTCACACAGAGAGCGGTGGGAGTATGGAATGAGCTGCCAGACGAGGTGGTAAGTGCGGGTTCTTTTTTAAACATTTAAGAATAAATTGGACAGATACTTGGATGGGAGGTGTATGGAGGGATATGGTCCGTGTGCAGGTCAGTGGGACTAGGCAGAAAATGATTCGGCACAGCCAAGAAGGGCCAAAAGGCCTGTTTCTGTGCTGTAGTTTCTATGGTTCTATGGTTCTATGATAGTTGCAGGTAAGAAATGTCCAAAAAGAAGCCAATGAGTACTTGAAATATCATGGGGAGGCTGCCAATGCTGGACTACAATCTTCTTAGCTGCAATCAGGCCTGCTAGCCAGACCTTGCGTGTTTTCCTGTTTCTCATTTTATGATGAAATGTAGCAAAGACGAAACAGCTAAATATGGTTAGGCCCAGAGCACTGAATTCTACAGTGACATCACTGTAGTTCACCTTCAACAGTGACAACCATCTTCCTTTCATCAATTCAATCCAATCACTGAATATCAAGGATAGTCTGTGAGATGGCCACAGCCTGGCATAAACAGTTCTTTTACTGGACAACCAAATGCAAGGAATGTTGTACAAAAGTATTGGTGGTGAATGAAGGCATCAAAAGCATGGTTGCTAAATTTGCTGACGACACAAATATAGGCAAGAAAGTATATTGGAAAAAGACCAGCAGGAGGCTATAAAGAGATAGGTAGGTTAGTGAGTGGGGGGAAATTTGACAAATGGATAATTCGGGAAAATGCAAAACTGTCCAACTAGGCAAGATGAAAAATTATCTAAATGATGAAAGATTGAGGAGTTCTGAGATACATAGGTATCTTGGTGTCCAAGTGCAGTATTTGCAAACGCTTACATACAAGTGCATTACGTAATAATCTAACAGATTATCATTTATTGCTACGGAATTTGAATACAAAAGTAGAATATTATGTCAACCATGTCTTCAGCACTGTGTGTAGTATTGATCACACAATTTAAAGGTCAGTGTTAAAATGTTGGGACCAAATTAATAGTTCACTCAGCTTAAAGGTTTACTCTACCATTACCTGGTATCTCATGAGGAAGCCTGAGGATTGAAATTGCTAGAGTTTAGAACGTTGAAGGCTGAGGATTCTTGACGGGGTGGATATGGAGAGGAAGTTTCCTGTTCTAGAATCTAAGAGGCTTTTTAAATAGAAGTGTTCACTTTTCAGAGATGAGCTGAATTTTTTCTCCCAGCAAATTAAAAATCCTTGGAATTCTCTTCCTCAAAAAGGTGGTGGAAGCAAAGTGATAATAAGGTAGAAGATGGAAGATTCTTGATAAGCAAAGGAGTAAAGGATTATCAGATAGAAACAAGAATGTGAGGTTGAAGTTACAATTTGATCAGCCATGATCTTACTGGACTTGAGGGGCAGAGAATTCTACCTCTGCCCCCAAGTTATGTATTTGTATGGTCTCCTTTTCATCCACCAGCTTCAGTTTTACCAGAGACCTGTGATGCACACCTGGTCAAATATTGCCTGACAAAGGCTATCAACTCTGATATTGCCTATGAGAATTAAATCTTCAACCCAATTTTTGTTTTAAAAAAGGCTGTGATTATATCCAGAGACCATTAGTCATAACCAAAATCAAACTCATGTCATTAAGCGGGATAAGAGAAAATAGCACTGCCAAAGACACCCTCCATCACTTTGCTAATGATCGAGGATAAACTGATTGGATGGTTACTGACTAGACTTGGACCTAATATACCTGGGCAATTTTTTTACAATATTAGAATGATACCACTGTTGTTTCTGAACTGGAACAGTTTGTCTGGAAGAGCAGCTAGTTTTGAAATGCATTATGTCAGAATGACAGCTAGGATGTTGTTTCATGCTGAAACTTTTGCCGTACCCACTGGTCCGAACCATTTCTACATATTGCATGCCGTGGATTAAGTTTGGTTTATGTGATATATTGACCCTGGCCAGGAAAATCCTATGGATCTCAGCATTTCCAGTTGAATGGTCTACAAATGGCTGGAGACTGCAGTCCACAACAAAAAGGTATAGAACATAGAATATTACAGTACAGCACAGGCTCTTCGGTCACAATATTGTGCCAACCTTTTAACCTACCCTAAAATTGTACTCACCCTACCTTGGTTGTACTTTTAGATGACATACCAAATCTATGTAAACTTTATGTAAGCAGAGGCACCACTATGCCTTCTTTGTGATGGCCTTACATGCTGATCCCAGGACAGATCCTCTGGTACAATAGCACTAAGGAACTCCATCTTCGATCCCCTAATGAGGCCTGGCTCATGGAGCTTCAGCTTCTTCCTCCTGTAATCAACTCTTTGATTTTGCTAATGCTGAGTGAGAGATTGTTGTTGTTGCACCATTCAACCAAATTTTCAGTCTCTCTCCTATATGCTGATTTGTCACCCCCTTTGCACATGTAGATTGGCAAAGGAAAAGTCAAATAGGTTAATCCCTTGTGTTAGACCTCCACAGGCTGTCTGGCAGCTCCAGCTTTCAGCAGCTGGACAGCTCACTCACAGCTGGTGCAACAAAGCTATTCTCAGTGACAAGACATTAAGGTCATCCAGCCAGAGCACATTTTGCATCCTTGCCATTCTCTTCTGTTGAGAGCTATCTAACTTGCAGCAACATTCATTAATCTGAAAACACTGAATAAAAGTTATTGATTTGGTAGTGAATTGGCAGCGATTTAGAAGGAGATACAGTTGCAAGAAAAAGTTTGTGAACCCTTCGCAATTACTGAGTTTTCTGCATTATTACTCAATATATGGTCTGATCTTCATCTAAGTCACAATAATACACAAACACAATCTGCCTAAACTAATAACACACAGACAATTGTACTTTTCATGTCTTTATTGATCACATTGTTTAATCATTCACAGTCCAGGCTGGAAAAATTATGTGAACCCTTGTATTTAATAACTGGGAGAACCTCCTTTAGTAGCAAAAACCTCCATCAAACATTTCCTGTAGATGTGAACAGATATAAACAATGGTGAGGAGGAATTTTAGGCCATTCTCCATACAAAACTATTGTAGTTCATCAATATTTCTGTGATACCTTGCATGAACAGCCCTCTTCAGGTCATGCCACAGCATCTCCATTGGGGTTAAGGTCTGGACTCTGACTTGGCCATTCTAAAACATAAATTTTCTTCATTATAAACAATTCTGTTTTGATTTACTCAACTTTCAGATCATTGTCTTGTTGCATCATCCAACTTCTATTAAGCTTCAGGTGACAGACTGCTACCCTGACATTCTCCTGTAAAACATCTTGATACAATTTTGAATTTATTGTTCCCTCAATGACTGCAAGATGTCCAGGTCCTGAGGCAGCAAAGCAGCCTCAAACCATGATGTACCTTCCATTATACTTCACAGTTGGGATGAGCTTTTGCTGTTGGTGTGCATTCTGCCAAAAAGTCCAACTTTTTATCTCACCTGTCCACAGAACTTTATCCCAGATGCTTTGTGGAACACCAGGTGGTCTTTTGCAAACTTGAGACATTCAATAATGTTTCTTTTTGGAGAGCAGTGGTTTCCTCCATGGTGTCCTTCCATGAACTAAAGTGAAGAGGCAGAGGATGGGGCAGTTGGCACACCAGTAGTGACAGCTTGTAGGGAGGTTATGAGGAAGGATAGGCAGATGATAGATCAAAGAAGCACTCAACCAGATTACAAAGCCTTGGATGACTCGGGCAGGAATGGCTGCTGAGTGTGCTGGGCTTTAGATATTTCTAAAAGGACAGGGAGTGAGCCTAAAGAGGTGGGGGAGTGGCACTGCTAATAAAGGATAGTACCACGCTGCAGAAAAGGAGCAAGTCATGGAGGGATTGTCTACTGAGACATTGTGGGTGGAAGAGAAAAACAGGAAGGCGGCAATAAATCTACTGGGTGTTTTTTTATATATAGACCGCCCCCCCCCCCCCCCCCCAACAGTAACAAAGACATTGAGGAGCAGATAGGAAGGCAGATTCTGGAATGGTGCAATAATAATAGGGTTGTTGTGGTGGGTGATTTTAACTTTCCTAATATTGATTGGCATCTCCTTAGAGCAAGGGGTTTAGATGAGATGGAGTTTGTTAGGTGTGTTCAGGATGGTTTACTGACACAATATGTGGATAAGCCAACCAGAGGCTGTACTTGACCCAGTATTAGGAAATGAACCTGGTCAGCTGGCAGATCTCTCGGAGGGAGAGCATCTTGGTGGTAGTGATCACAACTCTATCTCCTTCACCATAGCACTGGTGAGGGACAGGAACAAAAAATGTGGGACATTTAATTGGGGTAGGGGGAAATATGATACTATTAGGCAGGAGCTTGGGAACATAAATTGGGAGCAGATGTTCTCAGGGAAATGCACAGTAGAAATGTGGCAAATGTTCAGGGAACATTTGCATGGTGTTCTGCATAGGTATGTTCCATTGAGGCAGGGAAAGGATGGTAGGATAAAAGAACCATGGTATACAAAGGATTTAGAAAATCTAGTTAAGAAGAAAACCTTAAGAAAGGTTCAAGAAACTAGGTACTGTTAGAGCTCTAGAAAATTACAAGGGTGCCAGGAAGGAGCTCAAGAATGAAATCAGGAGAGCTAGAAGGGGCCATAAAAAGGCCTTGGTGAGCAGGATTAAGGAATTCCCCAAGGCATTCTACAAGTATATGAAGAGCAAGAGGATGAGCTGTGTGAGAATAGGACCAACCATGAGTGAGGGTGTAAACGTGCGTGGAGTCGGAGGAAATAGCGGGGATACTTAATGAATGCTTTGCTTCAGTATTCACCAGTGAAAAGGACCTTGGCAATTGTGGGGATGACTTACAGTGGACTGAAACGCTTGAGTGTATATATACATTAAGAAAGGATGTGCTGGAGCTTTTGAAAGGTATCAAGTTAAACAGGTCACTGGGACCGAACGAGATATACCCCAGGCTACTGTGGGAAGCGAGGGATGAGATTGTTGAGCCTCTGACAATGATCTATGCATCATCAATAGGGATGGGATAAGTACCAGAGGATTGGAAAGTTGTTCCTTTGTTCAAGAAAGGAGGTAGAGATAACCCAGGGTGGGAAAATTGTTGGAGAAGATCCTGAGAGGCAGGAGGGACATAATCTGATTAGGGATAGTCAGCATGACTTTGTCAAGGACAGGTCATGCCTTTTGAACCTGACTGAATTCTTTGAAGATGCAACAAAACACATTGATGACGGTAGAGCAGTGGATGTAGTGTATATGGATTTCAGTAAGGCATCTGATAAGATTCCCCATGCAAGGATCATCCAGAAAGTAATGAGGCATGGGATCCAGGAGATCTTGCTTTGTGGATCCAGAATTGGCTTCACCACATAAGGCAAAGAATGGTTGTGGATGGTTTGTATTTTGCATGGAGGTCCGCAGGGATCTGTTCTGGGACTTTGTGATTTTTATAAATGACCGGGATGAAGTAGTAGAAGGGTGGGTTTGAATGTTTGCTGATGATAAAAAGTTAGGGGTGTTGTGAATGGTCTGGAGGGTTGTCAGAGGTTACAGCGGGACATCAATAGGATGTAGAACTGGGCTGAGAAGTCGCAGATGGAGCTGAATCCAGATAAGTGTGAAGTGGGTCATTTTGGTAGGTCAAATTTAAAGACAAATATTAATGGTAAGACTCTTGGCGGTGTGGAGGATGAGCGAGATCTTGGGGTCGATGTCCATAGGACACTCAAAGCTGCTGCGCGGGTTGACAGTGTTGTTAAGGTGGCGCATGGTGTGTTGGCCTTCATCAACTGTGGGATTGAGTTCAAGAGCTGCGAGCTAATATTACAGCTATATTAGACCTTAGTTGGACCCCACTTGAAGGACTGTGTTCAGTTCTGGTCACCTCATTACAGGAAGGATGTGGATGCTATAGAGAGCGCAGAGGAGATTTACAAGGATGTTGCATGGATTGGAGAGCATGCCTTATGAGAATAAGTTGAGTGAACTTGGCCTTTTCTCCTTGGAGTGACGGAGGATGAGAGGTGAACTGATAGAGGTGTATAAGATGATGAGAGGCAATGATAGTGTGAATAGCCAGCAGCTTTTTCCCCAGGGCTGAAATGGCTAACACAAGGGTCATAGTTTTAAGATACTTGGAAGTAGGTACAAGTGGGATGTCAGAGGTAAGTTTTTCCACACAGAGTGGTGGGTGCTTGGAATGCACTATCAGCGAAGGCAGTAGAGGCTACTCATTAAAACCCAGGAAGGTGGCACAGGAGTCTGAAAACTCACTCCATGATTCAGAAACAAGCTTCCCTACCATCAGATTTCTGAAGGATCCATGAACAATACCTTGTTATTCATCCTTTGCTTTGCACTGTTTATTTATTTTCATTATGTTTTTGCACCATCCTATTGCCAGTAAACAAACTTCATGTCATAGATATGTGATAATAAATCTGATTTTCATTATAGAATCCAAGCCTCTGAATTAGTGGTCTGGTAACTTAACCATTGCCCTACCACTAGGCCCATGTATACAATTGGATTCCAGTTCTGTTACCCATTGCTCTTCAGTTCAAAGTACAGCAGTCACAAACTTGAAGTTTTCTGATTATTCTCTGGGCCTACCCATGACACTTCAGTGAAGTTTAGGACCTGCCATTCGTCTGATCCTGCTTTTTAACTGTTTAGAAAGAATTTTTCTCTGTTACATTGACTAATCTAATCTGGATAACTTTACACTTGCTTATAGAAATAGAAACCATAGAAAAACTACAGCACAGAAACAGGCCTTTTGACCCTTCTTGGCTGTGCCAAAACATTTGCTGCCGAGTCCCACTGACCTGCACACAGACCATATCCCTCCATACACCTCCCATCCATGTATCTGTCCAATTTATTCTTAAATGTTAAAAAAAAACACATTTACCACCTCATCTGGCAGCTCATTCCACATTCTCACCACTCTGTGTGAAGCCCCCCCCAATGTTCCCTTTAAACTCCCCCCGCCCTCAGCCTTAACCCATGTCCTCTGGTTTTTTTCTCCCCTTGCCTCAGTGGAAAAAGCCTGCTTGTATTCACTCTATCTATACCCATCATAATTTTATATACCTCTATCAAATCTCCCCTCATTCTTCTACGCTCCAGGGAATAAAGTCCTAACCTATTCAACCTTTCTCTGTAACTGAGTGTTTCAAGTCCCGGCAACATCCTTGTAAACCGTCTCTGCACTCTTTCAACCTTATTAATATCCTTCCTCTAATTTGGTGACCAAAACTGCACACAATACTCCAGATTCGGCCTCACCAATGCCTTATACAACCTCATCATAACATTCCAGCTCTTATACTCAATACTTTGATTAATAAAGGCCAATGTACCAAAAGCTCTCTTTACGACCCTATCTACCTGTGACGCCACTTTTAGGGAATTTTGTATCTGTTTTCCCAGATCCCTCTGTTCTACTGCGCTCCTCAGTGCATTACCATTTACCCTGTATGTCCTACCTTGGTTTGTCCTTCCAAAGTGCAATACCTCACACTTGTCTGTATTAAACTCCATCTGCCATTTTTCAGCCCATTTTTCCAGCTGGTCCAAATCACTCTGCAAGCTTTGAAAACCTTCCTCACTGTCCACTATACCTCCATTCTTTGTATCATCACCAAATTTGCTGATCCAATTTACCACATTATCATCCAGATCATTGATATAGATGACAAATAACAATGGACCCAGCACTGATCCCTGTGGCACACCACCAGTCACAGGCCTCCACTCTGAGAAGCAATCCTCTACTACCACTCTTTGGCTTCTTCCATTGACCAATGTCTAATCCAATTTACCACCTCTCCATGTATACCTAGCGACTGAATTTTCCTAACTAACCTCCCATGCGGGACCTTGTCAAAGGCCTTATTGAAGTCCATGTAGACAACATACACTGCCTTCCCTTCATCCACTTTCCTGGTAACCTCCTCGAAAAACTCCAATAGATTGGTCAAACATGACCTATCATGTACAAAGCCATGTTGATTCTCCCTAATAAATCCCTGTCTATCCAAATGCTTGTAGATTCTGTCTCTTAGTACTCCCTCCAATAACTTACCTACTACCGACGTCAAATTTACCGGCCTATAATTTCCCGGATTACTTTTTGATCCTTTTTTAAACAACGGAACAACATGAGCCATTCTCCAATCCTCTGGCACCTCACCCATAGACACCGACATTTTAAATATATCTGCCAGGGCCCCTGCAATTTCAATACTTGTGTCCTTCAAGGTCCGAGGGAATACCCTGTCAGGTCCTGGGGATTTATCCACTTTAATTTGCCTCAAGATAACAAGCACCTCCTCCTTTTCAATCTGTACAGTTTCCATGATCTCACTACTTGTTTCCCTTAATTCAATAGATTTCATGCCAGTTTCCTTGGTAAATACAGACGCAAAAAGAAACATTTAAGATCTCCTCCATTTCTTTTGGTTCCGCATATAGCCAACCACTCTGATCTTCAAGAGGACCAATGTTATCCCTTACAATCCTTTTCCTCTTAATATACCTGTAAAAGCTCTCTGGATTATCCTTCACTTTGACTGCCAAGGCAACCTCATGTCTTCTTTTAGCCCTCCTGATTTCCTTAAGTATTTTCTTGCACTTTCTATACTCCTCAAGCACCTTCTTTACTCCATTTCCTATACATGTCATACAACTCTCTCTTCTTCTTTATTAGACTTGCAATATCCCTTGAGAACCAAGGTTCCTTATTCCTATTCACTTTGCCTTTAATCCTGACAGGAACATACAAGCTCTGCACTCTCAAAATTTCTCCTTTGAAGGCTTCCTACTTAACGATCACATCCTTGCCAGAGAACAACCTGTCCCAATCCACGCTTTTTAGATCCTTTCTCATTTCTTCAAATTTGGCCTTCTTCCAGTTTAGAATCTCAACCCTAGGACGAGATCTATCTTTATCCATGATCAAGCTGAAACTAATGGTGTTATGATCACTGGAACCAAAGTGTTCCCCTACACACACTTCCGTCACTTGTCCTAACTCGTTTCCTAATAGGATATCCAATATTGCATCCTCTCTATTTGGTACCTATATACATTAATTTAGAAAACTTTCCTGAACACATTTTACAAACTCTAACCCATCTAGACCCCCAACAGTATGGGAGTCCTAATCAATATGTGGAAAATTAAAATCCCCTACCACTACAACTTTGTTTCCTGCTATCTCTCTGAAGATTTGCTCCTCCAATTCTCGCTGACTATTGTCCTATAATACAACCCCACTAATGTGGCCATACCTTTCCTGTTTCTCAGCTCCACCCATAAAGACTCAGCAGACAAGCCCTCTAATCTGTCCTGCCTGAGCACTGCTGTAACATTTTCCCTGACAAGCAATGCTACCCGCCCCCCCCACCTTTCATTCCTCTGCCTCTATCACATCTGAAACATCAGAACGCTGGAATATTAAGCTGCCAGTCCTGCCCCTCCTGTAGCCAAGTTTCATTAATTGCTATAACGTCATAATTACACATGTCAATCCACGCCCTCAACTCATCTGCCTTCCCCGCAATACTCCTAGCATTTAAGTATATACACCTCAGAAGATTTTTACCACCACTCACAACCTTTCTATTTGTGGCTTTGCTTGAACTTTTAACATCATTTATTTTCACCCCAGCCCCACTGTCAGCTCTGGCACTCTGGTTCCCATCCCTCTGCAAATCTCGTTTAAAGCCTCCCCAATAGCACTAACAAACCTCCCTGAAAGGATATTGGTCCCCCTGTAGTTTAAGTGTAACCCGTCTCTCTTGTACAGGTCCCACCTGCACCAGAAGAGGTCCCAATGATCCTGAAATCTGAAACCCTGCCCCCTACACCAGTTCCTCAGCCACTTGTTCATCCTCCAGAGCATCCTATTCTTACCTTCACTGGCACGTGGCACAGGTAGCAATCTTGAGATTACCACCTTCGAGGTCCTGCTTTTCAACTTCCTACCAAGCTCTCTATACTCACTCTCCAGGACCTCCTCACTCTTCCTTGCGATGTCATTGGTACCAATGTGCACCACGACATCTGGCTGATCAGTCTCCCACTTCAGAATGTCATGCAAGCGATCAGAGACATCCTTGACTCTGGCACCCAGGAGGCAACAAACCATCCTGGACTCTCTGTCACGACCACAGAACCTCCTATCTCTATCTCTAACAATCGAGTCCCCGATCACTACCGCTCTCCTCTTTTTCCATCCTCCCTTTTGCACTGCAGAACCATTCAGTGCCAGAGATCTGGCTGCTGCAGCATGTCCCAGGTAAGTCATCCGCCCCCCCCCCCCCCAACAGTCTCCAATGTAGTATAGTTGTTGTTGAGGGGAATAGCCACAGGGGAACCCTGCTCTGCCTGCCCTTTCCCTTACCTGACAGTGACCCAATTTCCTGTGCTCTGCTCCTCTGGCATAACTACCTCCCTGTAGCTACTATCTATAATCTCATCATTCTCCCGAATGATCCGGAGGTCATCCAGCTCTTGCTCCAGTTCCCTAATGCGGTCTGTTAGGAGCTGCAGCTGGATGCACTTCTTGCAGGTGTCATTGTCAGGGACACTGGAGGGCTCCCTGACTTCCCACATCCTGCAAGAGGAGCATTCCAACATCCTGTCTGGCATTCTCTCTACTCTAAACAAACTGGACAAAAAACTTACCGGAACCAACCCTGGCCTCTGCCTGTTCTCGCCGAAGCCTGTTGGGCCAAAGCCATCCCTCTCTGCTCCCTCTCACTCCGCTGCCCGCTGTATATGGTGGTCTCTTTTTAAACCTTGGCGTGCTACGTCACGCACCTGCGCAGTGCAGACCCTTCTCTCCGAGCAGTGTTTATATATATATAAAAAAAAGACTTCTTGTACCCGATTTCTTCACTCCCTCCTTCTCAGCTGCTTGCTTCGACTGAAACAAGAACGATCGAAAATTCCTCTTTTTAAACCTTGGCGCGCTACGTCATGCACCTGCGCAGTGCAGACCCTTCTCCCCGAGCAGTATTTATATATTAAAAAACACTTTTTGTACTGATTTTTTCTCTCCCTTCTTCTCAGCTGCTTGCTTCAACTGAAATATATTAATTTCCATTTGCTAGCTTCAATTTTCAAAGTTCGAAAGTTCAAAATAAATTTTATTATCAAAGTACATACATGTCACCATATGCATTTTCTTGTGGGCATACTCAACAAATCCACAGAATAGTAACTATAACTGAATCAATGAAAGACCAACCAACTACGGTGTTCAACCAGAGTATAGAAGACAACAAACTATGCAAAAGTAAATAAACAGCAATAAAAAAGAACATGAGATGAAGAGTACTTGAAAATGAGTCCATTGGCTGTGGGAATATTTCAGCGATGGAGCGAGTGAAGTTATCCCCTTTTGTTCAAGAGCCTGATGGTGAAGGGATTGTAACTGTTCCTGAAACTAGTAATGACTCTTGTACAGGCAAAATTGCGCCAGTGATCACCGGTGATGCTCAGTGGGCTGCAGAAATTTGCTCCAAAAATTCTTATAGATTTGCTTTTTTTTTATTTAAAATGATGTTCTACTTTCACTGCCTACAATGTCATCCATTATCAGCAAACTAGGACACTACTCTCTTCCACTATGTAGTATATAGGGATGTAGGAAATTTATAAATAGGTCAAATATTTGTGGCTCCACTGCAGATTCCTAAAGGCAATGCCACTTACACTTCCTGCCATTAACCCTCGCACCTATCTCCTTCTCAATCTCTGCTAATTCTCTACCAAATCAATAATTTTCTTTCAATTACACATGCTTCAACAGTATATTAGCAAGTGTTTTCCTACATATATAGCAGGGCCAGTTGTCAAACTGGTTAAAAATAGAACAAGGGAACAAGGAATCCTGGCTTTATAAATAGAGGCACGGAGTAGATCATCAACAAAATCACTAAGAACCTTAACAGAACACTGGTTTTTGTTCAGAGCAGAACAAGGCACAGCCATTTTGCTGATTAAGCAACAATGCAAAAGTTTGAAAGGATTTGAGAAAGACTGGGCTAAAAAATTTGGGGCTGTCCTCCCTGGAGCAGAGGTAGTTGCATGGGAACTGGATAGTTGTTTACAATCATGAAACTATGAAATATTTATAAACAGAATAGATTGAGGGAAATTGTTTTCAATGGCAGAGGGGTCACAGAACAAAGATGATCACAAGCTAAAGGTTGAAGAATAAACAATAATGAAAAGGAACAAGAGACATTTTTAAATCTCCATAACCAGAACATTATGTTTCCTCTCCGTCTATTGAGCAGCCTCTAGCTCCAAAGTGGCACAGCAACCTTTCTCCAAAACTTTTATCGAAGGGCACATACACTAGATGTCAGGAGCAATTCTTCTGCATCAGAGTCTACTAATCACTCACACCAACTCTGATTTGATGTTGCTCCACTCCGAGGAGTGGCCTCGTCAGGAGGAAACGATCAGGAGACCCCTCCCATTCCCCTTTTTGGGAGAGGCTACAGTTCAGATTCCAGTTCAATGATTTACCGTGTTAACTGCTGACAGGATCACCCAGGACAGATTAGCTTTCACATTCCAGAGTACAAATACAGAAATCTGCTCTATGATTTGTACAGCCTTCCAGTCTGTTAAATTCAAAACACACCAACTTGCATGAACTAAATCATTGTACAAAATTTCAAACAGTTTTTAGTTTACAGGAACTTCATCAAGGACTCAAGACAAAAGGCAGCCCTTCTTTCCACTCTCTAGCCAACCTACTCAATTCAAGCACCTCTTTTAAGTTCTTTGATCTTAGCCATCAATGCAGAATCAAAATCAGGCTTATTATCACTGACATATCGTGAAATTTCCTGTGTGAAACTTGTTTTCAGTGCAAGATGTGAACATTGTGATAAGTTACAAATAAACAGTGCAAATGAGGAATAATGATGGTGAAGTTGTTCCTAAAATGCTGATTGTGGGCCTTCAAACTCCTGTACCCCACCGTCAATGGTGGTAATGAAAAGATGCTATGTCTCTGGATGGATGAGACACCACTACTTGAATTTGCCATCAATGGAGGGAGAGTTGTCCATGTGATGGAACAGTCCGAGTCGACAACCCTCTGCAGCTTTTGATGTTGTGCATTGGAGCCTTCAAACCAGGCAGTGATGCAGACAGTCAGATTGCTCTACACAGTACATTGTAGAAGTTTAAGAATCTTTGGTGAGATACTAAATTTCCTCAAACTCCTAATGGAGTATAGCCACCGATGTGCCTTCTTTGTAATTGTATTCATGTCTCAGGACCAGGATAAATTATTTATATACACACATTCTTTTTCTCTCTCTCCTTTTTCTCCCTCTGTCCCTCTCACTATACCCCTTGCCCATCCTCTGGCTTTCCCCCCTCCCCCTTTTCTTTCTCCCTCGACCTCCTGTCCCATGATCCTCTCATATCCCTTTTGCCAATCAACTGTCCAGCTCTTGGTTCCATCCCTCCCCCTCTTGTCTTCTATCATTTCGGATCTCCCCCTCCCCCTCCCACTTTCAAATCTCTAACTAGCTCTTCTTTCAGTTAGTCCTGACAAAGGGTCTCGGCCCGAAACGTTGACTGCACCTCTTCCTAGAGATGCTGCCTGGCCTGCTGCATTCACCAGCAACTTTATGTGTGTTGCTTGAAATTCCAGCATCTGCAGAATTCCTCATGTAAATCCTCTGAGATATCTATGCCCAGAAAATTGAATCTGCTCACCCTTTCTACCATTAACCCTTTTATGAGGACTGGTACATCTTCTCCCACTTGCCCTTCCTTAAGTCCACAATCATTTTTTTGGGTTTGCTGACACCGGGTAAGGTTGCTGTTGTGATACTAGCTGTTCTATCTCACTCCTGTCCACCATCTTGTTACCGTCTGAGATTCTGCCAAGACACTGCTGTCCTCGACAAATGTACAGATGGCATTTGAGCTGTGCCTAGCCACACAGCATTAGTATAGAAAGAGTAGAGCAGTGGGCTAAGCACACATCCTTGAGGTATGGCTGTGTTGACTGTCAGATGAGACGTTGTTACTGATCTGCATTGACTGCAATTTCCCCATAACCAGGTTGAGGATCCAGTTCCAGAGGGAGATACAGAGGCTCAGGTTGAGAAACTTGTTGATTAGTACGGAGGAAACAGCGGTGATGAATGCCGAGCTGTAACAGATAACAGCATCCCAGCCAATGCACTGCCATTGTCCATGTGCACACTGCTGTTGTCCACATACACTCCCCCCCGCACCCTCCCCCCAGCCAACACACTGCCATTGTTCATGTGCCCCTGCCCCCCCAGCCAACGCACTGCCGTTGTCCACGTGCACCCCCAGCCAACACTGCCCTTGTCCACGTGACCCCCCCCCCCCCGGCCAACGCACTGCCGTTGTCCACGTGCCTTCTGGCCAACACAAAGCCATTGTTCACATGCCCCTGACATCAATCAAAGCCTAGTGGAGACCCAGTAAGTTTGCATCCACTGTAGACCTGTTGTGTTCAAGCAGGAGTTAATTTTAACCCATGACCAACCTTCGATAGCACTTCATCACATCACAGAACAATGCCAGTGCCACAATACTCACAATTTTATAGACACTAATCTGTATGTTTCTATACACACTGATACAAAATCTTTATCTCAAGTTGTACCAGAGAAGGAAATGAAGTGAGACACCTTGCTTAAGAGTCCTGGGTTTTATATTTACTTTCATGTGCATTGATGTCACAAATATAACCAAACCCAAAAAAAAACATATTTGAGATCACATCACAGACTGAATCCCAGTTTAATCCTTTACCTGGACAATCGAGTTCATCACTACCATCTTCACAGGTCTGCCAGCCATCGCAGTACCAGCTCTGAGGAATACACTGAATAGTTCCAGTCTTACAAGCAAATTCTCCAGTGGTACAGCGCAGCTCTGTGAAAAGAAACGAGCAATGTTACCACATCAGCAGCTTGTCCAAATGCCGTTTCTACAGTACGTCCTATTTTAAAACAGCATGCTATCAGAGGTTTCCCTCCACAACTGGTGTTGAAATAGGAAGAACTGCAGTGAAAATCCCAACATCTCTCTATAGACCAGTCAGAAACAGAATTGAAATGTAAATGTGATGATGATGGATCTGCCAATAGTTGAGGGAAAAGAATCATTCTTGCATTCAAATCCCTAATGAGTGTATTCTTAGGCACTCCAGTTCACCATTTTCCACTTTAACTTCACCAAAGCCCAACCCCTTCACAGAAGTGAGTCTGCATCACTGGCCACGGATATACCATAGGCTTATGGAGACCTTACAAAGAACATAAAACCTCTCCAAATACAAACCCATTAATCGCCATCAGACACAGAAAGTTAACCACAATCTGACAACTTGAGTCATAAAACAGTGTTGCTAGTACTGAAAGAATTATATCTAAAAAAACATTTATTCTGACTCCTGACACATGCTGATAGGTCCATTTGTTTTATTTTGTATTCAATGATAAATACAGTCATTACATAATGTCATACTTTAACAAATGTGCTATACTTCATATTTTTATAAACTCTTACCTGACAGAAGTCTTGCCAGACCAAGGCGTGGACCTGTAAAAAACAGAATGAGCAGGTTAGGAATGGTTTACCACAACCATAGATAATCCTATACATTAGGACACATTCCCCAGACCAAAGGTTTTATGTTGGACTCTACCCCTAGAACAATGCCACATTTTTTTCTACATTGAATGCCTCTTTACCAACAGCCTAAATATTCTAGGCACAGTTGAGAAAGATCTCGAAGTCCCATATTGGGACTCAAGATTAGAAGAGTCCCTTGGAGGAAAGATCAATCCACATAGATTGCTCCAAGATGCAGAGAACCATGTCATCACCATGGGAACACAGAAACAAGCCATGTATAGTTTTGGCTCCAACAGGATCAATATGTTGTATGTTAACTTATGAATTGTCAGGAGTATAGCTAGAAGATTAAGTAAGTTGTTTACTGCTTGAAATTATCCACATAATAATGGTTAAGATATTGTAGGTTTTGGGAAGGCAATAAAAAAATAACAAAGGGATGTTGAGACAGCATTCTTCAATATACAAGCTTCAGCAGTTAAGCTTTAGTAGAGCTTTAAAAGCAGACATGTACCACTGATAATCTCTGGAGGAAAAATAAATATGACATTAACTAGGATGCTTTTAAGGCAAGTGAGTTTGTGTTGGACAGATAGAACAGTTTGCATCATTTTGGTCAGAACTAAAATATTATTTTATTTGGAGATATGGCACAATAACAGGCCCTTCCAGCTCAACAAGCCCGTACCGCCCAATTACACTCAAGTGATCAATTAACCTACTAACCCATATGTCTTTGAAATGAGGTTGGAAACCCATGCAGAGAACATGCAAATTCCTTACAGACAGCAGCAGGAAATAAACCTGGGTCACCGGCACTGTAAAAGTCTGATGCTAACCACTATGCTGCCATACCACCCCTTACCTGAACACCCTGACCTCTAAACACCACCCAACTAAAGCTAGAGATTAACAAGGATCGCATTCACAAAAGAGAAGCTGGTTGGCGTAACTGATTGAAGCAAGGAAACATCCGGATAAGGAATACTGGCCAAACCACTAGCATCTGCCCAATGGATAAAAAGCAGTCAACCGAGAACTGAGATAAATCCTTTATGCATCTTCTCTTAAAACTGCGATCAGTAGAGATGAAGAGAAGACAAGAGGAGAAAACAACCATAGAGACCACAGCTAATGAAACACCTCACTGTTCTGCCAACCTTGACAGATCTGTTAAGTAACCAGACATCTTTTTCATATGTTATAGTACAATAATTAAAGAGCTTTCTTCAAATGGAAACCAATAAAACAGCACTGTACCTCGATTCTATGAGTAACCTGCGATCTTAGAGAAGTTAAAATCTTATAGCCAGCAGTCAGTCAAGTTTCTACTTGCTGACGTCCATATTATTTTGGATTATACAAAAACACTACAGTTACCATGTCAAGCAGGGTTCCTAACCAACCGGCTGAGACTCACTCCCACACTTTGCCACACACTAGAGGTCATTACTACTAAAATGATAAATAGTTTGACTAGTGAATACATAGTATAACGTAAAGGAGCAGAGCTAAGAATCCTGGTCTAACCTTTGACATTTGCAGAGCCACCCTGATTCAATAAAACATTAACAGGTCTGGGAATTAGCCTCAAATACACAAACTCAGTGGTCCAAAGGGCTGTCTCAGCTTTGAAATACTGCATGGGCTGCAACATGCTCTCCCTTTGCTCACAGCTTGCTAGAATAACAAGGTACCAATAACAAGGTACTTGTTGCAGGTCACTGAATTATTGACTTTGGGATGGGACAAGAGCAAGCCAGTCTGAGCAGAATGCAGCCCAATAACTCAACAGCATCCACAGTTCCAAGGTACAGAATTCGATCATTTTACAGACATCAAGGGAATTTTTCCTCACATCTCAAGCATGCATCCTCTCCAAAGAATGACCCCCATTCAAGATTCTACCATAGGAAATGTTGAGCCACTTAGAATTACATGCTTTGATAAGACCATTCTCATTCTTCTAAACTTGGGCCAGCAGACACAATTTACTCAGTCAATACTTGCATTACTGAATAAACCTAGTAAACATTTTTCCACTTTTATACTCAGCCCTTTTGTAATGGAGCCAATATATACTTATCTTATAAACTTGTTGAAACTGCATACCAATGGTTTCTTATGCAAGAACACCCAGATTTCCTGAATACCAGTACTCTAGTCTTGTACTGTTGAAGTAATAAACACATTTTTCTCTTTTATTTCAGATCTCTATCCAAACAGATTTTACTTCCATGTTTTGAGCCAAGATAATTTCTCACACTATCTGGTTACTATCTGAGCTATCTCACCAATTGTTTTCAATTTTGATTATCCTTCAAAAAGACCTCTGAAATACTGTTCCCAGCCTTGGCTAGTTTGTAATCATATCTGCCTAATGGTCATTAAAACATTTCCATTTTTCTCTGTGAACGAACTGTTATGGATGCTTTGTGCACTTAAGATTAATAGCCTTTAATTATCACATCAACTTTCCTTTTGGAATCTATGACATAATAAAATTGCAGTGGCAGATAAATCACAGAATTATACCACACAGAAACAGCCCCTTGGAGTGGATTCGTCCATCCATGTCAATCAAGTTGCCAGTTGAGCTAGTTACATTTGCCTACATTTGGCCCATATCCCTTTAAACCTTTCCTTTCCACTAACCTATGCAATCTCTTCTAAACTCCCTCTAACACTTCCTCTGGCAGGTTGTTCCTTATATCAAGCATATTGTGTGAAACATTTGCCCCTCAGGTCCCCTTTAAACTTTTCCCATCGCATCTTAAACGTCTTCTCCTACCCTGGGGGTAAAAATCTTGACTGTCTATCTTATCCACGACTCCTGATTTTATAAACCTCTAAGGTCATCCCTTGGGCATGAAGGGATACAGGGAGATGGCAGGAGATTGGGGCTGAGAGGAAAACTAGATCAGCAATGACAAAATGGGGGAGCAGACTCAATGGGCCAAATGGCCTAATTCTGCTCCTATATCTTGTGGCTTTATACCCCTCTGCTCCAAGGAAAGTAGCCCTAGTGTCTGATCTCTCTTTACCTTCCAGCCCTAGGATCATCCTTGTGAATTTTTTTCTGTATACTCGAGCACAATCACATCCTTTAGTATGGACCAGTATACTAGGTGCGGTCTCACCAATATCCTATACAACAGTAACATGACTTTCCAACTCTCATACTCAATGCCCCATCTAAGGAAGACAAGTATGCCATATGTCTTCTTCATCACTTACGTACTTGTACCCCGAGGTCTCTGTTTTACAAGATGCTCCAGAGCTCTGTCATTTATTGTGCAAAACTTCCCAAAATGTTTTATTTCAGATCTGCCATTCCTGGGCCTGTCTTCTCATCTAAGTTCTGTGGCAACTTTAGACAACCTTTTTCATTGTCCTACCACACCACCTATGTTCCCTCTAATATTTTTCGACCAGTGCACAAAGGAAATTAATGTGCACACAAAAGGTTAATTACCTAAAATAATGTAGTAATTAATAATTATGCTTATTGAAAATAACCTTTTAGCTAAATGTTTCTGTTAACTAGTTAATCGGTTTTTCAAATACCACAATGCATGTCACTAATTTACGTCACCTCACCTTTCCTGTTCCTGTTTGTACAGCTGCATCACAACTGCAGCCATCTTTGACGGACAGTGTTCATATCGTAAAGTTTACAAAGATCTGTTTCAAATCCTGCAGATAGCTTACTAAGTTTTTATTGAAAAAGATCGGTCAAATGAACCTGTGGCTAAATACTGTCACAAGAAATTGAAAAACATCACATACAAAGTAGCTTTACAGGTTTTAAGTGATGTCTTTGATGAACTGGCTGCACAGTGCAAGAATCTGAAAAAGAGTGGCCTGACACCGATTGATTCACCTTATTTTGCGCGAGGCAAAATTAACAAGAAAGCAGTATCTGGGAGACAATGTTTCGTGGAGTGACAAAGTTAAAGTTTTGCCAAACCAACAATGTGAAGAAAACGTCACAGTAGATACAAGTTCACTGTTGACTTTTATAAATAGTCTTTGTGTTCATTTAGAAGATAGGCTTCCTGAAGATGAGGTACAAGAATGGTCAGTTTTTGATTTCTCCGCAATTGCAGATTGTGACTTCACATTTGGCGATGAACAAGTTAATGCCTATGTCCAAAATATCATGATTTTCTAGCTGAAAATACTGTAATAGTTAGACAGTTTAATGATTTCAAACTTTCCATGTAAGAAAAAATTAAATCCAAACTGATTTCAAACTTTGCTCAAATGGTGGCATTTGTACTTCAAAATGAACAGTTTTGCAACCTTGCACAGTTGATGGACATTGGGGGAGCCTTTCTTGTGTCTAGTGCAATGAATCAACTCAAGAACAAGCTGAGAAACTGCTTAGATGAATGTCATTTGGATATATTAATGAGAATCAAAAGCTATCAATTGGATGGAAGTTCTATTAGTCTAGATATTTACAAAGAATGGGTAAATGCCAAAAACAGGAGAGAGAAAAAATAACTGAGTGACTTAAGTATGTATGTTATTTTGTTGTTATTCTGTGCAGTTTTAAGTCAAATATTTTGTAAACCTACATAAACTGTGCCCATGTACATTCAGTATGCACATACTTTTGTCACAGGAAAAAAATTTGCACAACGTAAGATATTTGCGCACAGTGACAACAAAAAATTAGCCGGAACATTGCACACCACCAGTTTTGATGTCAACCACAAACTTACTAATCATGTTGTTTGTCATACCCATGTTAATGATTTGGATGAGAACCAAGCTTGCAATCTCATCCAAATCGTTATGCATGACAAGGGTACCCAGCACCAATCATTTGTCACATCACTGGTCACAGGCCTCCAATCTAAAAATCACTTTCACTATCATGCTCGCTCATCCTGCACACCACGTCATCTCAGCTTCCAGACCAACCTACTTGTGGGACCAGGTCAAAAGCCTTGCTAAAAGCCTCGTAGTGTCTGCTGTTCTGCCTGTCAATTCTCATGGGTACCTCTTCCAAAAAAAAAATGCAATAAAATTCATGACACACTATTTTCCACTGGTACCAATCAGTCCTTGCCTTTCCAAATGCAGATAGATCATGTCTCTCAGAACCCTCTCCGGGAATAATGTCACCAGTACTTTGGTCCAAGCAGAATTCAAATGAAACTTATCCCAGTGGAACAGCTCCCTCTTTCCCCAGTACTGGTGCTACTGACCCAGTCTCTTGCCCCAACCTTTGAGCCATTTAACTCCATTGCCATTATGAAAATGGCACAGAATATAACCAGCTCTCCTTCTTAGTTCAGACTATCTCTTTCAGATGAATCTTTGTTTTACTCGACTGACACCTGAGTTTTGGAAAGTGGCTAGAGAGGACAGAATTTGCACATAACAATTGCATTCTAAGTTTAGAGTGCTTTCACAGAAAAAAAGAGGAAGATTTTCCTCTAACAAAGAAAGAGAAAGTCAAAGATCTCAGCAATGAACAAGGAAGACTTGAGACATTAAGATCACAACTTGTTTAGAGTACAGTAAACTGCACTATCAGATTGTTAAAGAACAGAATTACTAATGGGCAAAATACACAAGGGATACAGTGAAAAACTCACTTTTTTCTAGACAGAATAGTTTTAACCTTCTTGTAGTGCTTGTGGAACATCAATCAGCCAATTCAAAAGGGAATTAGATAAACAAAGGAAAATAATTTGCAGAGTAGGGTAATTCTTTAATTAAAAAAACAAAGAATGAACAAGGGCCATTCTCAGCATTGCAACGTTATGAACAGGTCATAAAAGATAAAGTGCAGCAGTTAGAGCAGATTTTTATCAAATATAACTTGGAGACAAATTTAAATGATTTCAGTGTTCCACAAATTTCCACTTCAGCTTGAGATAAGTGTTCCTATAACCCTTTGAAATTCATTTTGAAGTTCAAAACAACCCCAAATCTCCCTGCAGTTGCACAATTCCTGGTTGTTTACTAAAGATTTCAGCTCTTGAATCTAAAGTAACGAGTGACAGCACACTGTTCATTAAACATCTACCATACCACTGAAACTGCCTGCACCCTTTATAACTTTTTGATTTTCCTTCCCTTCTTTATTCGTTGTCATCTAGAAACCTGAATACTTAACTCTATTTTCCTTCATTTAAATCACTTGGGGGAGGTACCCAGATTCCAAACATACACCATTTGTCAAGTCCTGACAATCAGGAAACATTCCATTTATCCATTTGCTGCCACCTAGTTAATGTCACCCATACATTTGTATTTTCGCTGATGATTGTTGTATCGACAGGGATTTATTTGAGGGTGGGGCGAGAGGAACATGACTTATTCATCTGAAAATGTGTATGCGTGGATCCGAGTGGCAAGCCCATTTTCTGAGGTCAGTGTTGTTAAGCTAATGAGGTGAGAGAACAGTCCTTAGTGAGATGCAACACCACATCTACCCCTATCTGAAGAGCATAACGGCAAGGGCCAGTTGTTGTACCGTTCTCTGATCGGTTCCCTAGGTTTGCTGGACAGGTCAGAGAGTATATGACTCAATATTATTCCTCCAGAGCTGCCGAGGTGAAATAATCCGCCTCCCCCCGGCCGCCGGTACAACCAGTTACCCCAGTGCATCGGCTCCAACCTAACCAATGCTTCCACAGGCTGGGAACGGCCTCCCTGCCCGGGAATAAATCCTCAGCGCTCTCCACAGGGTAGGAGGCCAAGCCTGGCCTCGCCCCCCGCCCCCGTTACCTGGCCGCTCTGGCTTCGCCACCACCGCGATTAGCAACAACAGCAGAGCGATGCTGGGTTTGGGCCACATTTATCCACCAGGCATCCTCCAGCCGGCTGCAGCAGCTCCAGCCCCGCCGCACGCACCAGCTCCCGGCCTCAGCCTGTAGGAAACACATAAGATGGCGACCGCAGCGCGCCGAGCATTCCGGGAGCGAGCGAGCGAGCGAGCGAAGCAGCTGGACGGAGGGGCGGGGTCTCAAGGCACGGGGCGTGGCTTACAATATGGGGGCGGAACCAGCAGCCGGGGGCCTGCAATCAGGGCTTGAGCTCAATTCAGGGGGCGGAACTCAAAAGCAGGAGGTGGGATCTGGCCACGTGGGCGGGGTCCTGCTCCGCTCCGAGGGGGTGTGCAAATCTGTATCCATAAACTCCCTCCTCCCTACTCCGGTATCAATACCAGGAAGTTGCCAACTCCTGGCACAAGAATCTTACCACAGTATTCTGTTCACAACTCCATCGTTCCCAGTATCGCTCAGGTACACAACTCATGACAGCGTAGCTCTCAGCATTTTCAAAAACTCCAGACCCTCCTCCTGCCCATAACTTAGAGGATCGCAGGAACTGGAAAGTGTGGGGTATGACAGGATTGGGAACCCTTTTTATAGGACCCCCTGCTTCTCCTTCAATTAGCTGTCTCTTACCCCTCTCCCAGCAGCATTATGCCTGGCAACATTGACAACCCTGCAACCCTTCCCCAACTCCAACATGAAGCACTTCTTTCATGTGGTTGAGTTCAAAGCCGCGGGGTATTATTGCAGTTCAATGGTTAGACTACAATTGGAACATTGTGTTCAGTTCCAGTCATCTCATTAATCAGGTTTAATATCACCGGCATACGTCGTGAAATTTGTTAACTTTACAGCAGCAGTACAGTAAAATACATGATAAATAAATATACAGAGGAAAAAAACTGAGTTACATTGACCAAATATATGTCTATTAAAATAAGTAGTGCAAAAAACAGAAATTAAAAAAAGTAGTGAAGTAGTGTTCATGAGTTCAATACTCATTTAGAAATCAGATGGCAGAGGGAAAGAAGCTGTTCCTGAATCATTGAGTGTGTGCCTTCAGGCTTCTGTACTCCTTCCCGACAGTAACAGTGTGAAGTGGGGATGTCCTGGGTGGTGGGGATCCTTAATGATGGATGCCCCCTTCCTAAGGCACTGCTCCTTGAAGATGTCTTGGATACTCTGGAGAATCGTGCCCATGATGGAGCTGACTAATTTTACAAGTTTCTGCAACTTATTTCACTCTTGTGTAGTGGCATCCACCCCCCCCCCTCACCATACCAAACAGTGATGCAGCCAGTCAAAATGCTCTCCATGGTAAATTGGTAGAGTTTTCAAGTGTCTTAGTTGACAAACTACATTTCCTCAAACTCCTAATGAAATATAGCTGCTGTCTTGCTCAACGCATCTGATGATGTAAACATTGAGAACATTTGCAGCAGCAGGTGCATAAAGAAGGCCTGGAAGATCATCGGGGACACTAGTCACCCCAACCATAAACTGTTTCAGCTGTTTCAGTCTGGCAAATTTATTAAAGCCAGCACCAACAGGTTACAGGACAGCTTCTTTCTACAAGCCACTAGACTTATAAATTCACATTTCTGTACATTACGATGCAAAGGTTTTTACTCCCTCATGGTGTGGGATGGATGTAAGATTTATATAAATTCTAAATTTATAGCTGCATCGATATGTTGGGACCAGGTATTGATACTCAGGAACTTGAAATTACTCACTCTCTCCACTTCTGATCCCTCTATGAGGATTGGGGTTGTGTTCCCTTCCTGAAGTCCACAATCTTTGATCTTGCTGACACTGAATGCAAGGTTGTTGCTGTGAGACCACTCGTCTAACTGGTATATGTTACTCCTGTATGCCCTTTCCTCACCATCTAAAATTCTGCCAACAATGGTTGTATCATGAGCAATTTATAGATGCTGTTTGAGCTATACCTAGTGTGACGAAAAACCAAGTTATCAGAAGATTGATGCTAATGAGAGAGATAAGTGAGACAATGGAGCAGCATTCAAAAATGTTAATGAGAGAGGAGAAAGAGATAACGGAACGAGACACCGGTCCGAGTATTGACAGACCGATTGCTTTGAACCTGAACTGTTTGAAGTTTGATGGACAGGTGATACCCCAGCAGGGGGATAAAAGGAACAGGTTCGCTAAGGCAAGACAGACACCACGAGATCACGAGATAACGAGACCCTGGAAAAGCGGTGTGCCCCCACAAGTTGGTGAGAGTTTGGAGGTCTGGTTGCGGGACCGACCATAGACGCACAGGGTGAAAAGGTACGATCGGTGGGAACCTGGTGTGTGTGTCCGCCCTTGCCTGGGTGCCAGGTTCACCGCGGAAGAACGATCGTATCCGGAATGGAGGGGTCACAGTCGGTGACCTCAGAAGACAGTAAAAGGGCTCGCCCGAAAGCTAACTGAGGGGAACATCAAAGGTCTGTTGAATTGAAATTTGCATTCGCTCTCTCTCTCTCCAACGGCACAACAGCGATTACTGCGAACTGTACTCAGCTGAACTGAACTCTGCGTCACTTGAGACTGATCATTTTATCCCTAGACTGCGATAGAGCTTGATTGATTCCTATTATCCTAGTTCTGTGTACATGTGTGTTTTATCATTGCTAACCTGTTGCATTTATATCCTTACGATTAGAGTACTGCGTAACTTATTTCTTTAATAAAACCTTCTTAGTTCCAGTAATTCAGACTCCAACTCAGTGGTCCATTTCTGCTGGTTTGGCAACCCAGTTACGGGGTACGTAACACTAGCCACACAGTCATGAGTGTAGGAACAATGGGGAAGCTTAGGAGAGGGAGCAGTGGAGTTTCAGCAGGATGCTGCCTGGACTAGAAAACATGTCTTATGAGGAAAGGTTGAGTGAGCTAGGGCTTTTCTCTTTGGAGCGAAGGAAGTTGGGAGGCGATTTGATGGAGGTATATAAGACAGGCATAGATAGAGCAGACAGACAGACCGTGACTTTTTCCCAGAGCGGTAACAGCTAATACAAGAGGACATGATTATAAGATAATTGGAGGAATGTGTAGGGGGATGTCAGTAGGTCTTGTAAGTGCATGGAACTACAGAGGTGGTAGTAGATGCAGATACATTAAGGACATTAAGTGACTCTTAAATAAGCACATGGAGGACTATGTGGGATGGAACAGTTAATCTTGGAGGAGGTTAACATTGCAGTATTTCACGAACTGAAGGGCCTCTGCTGTGCTGTACGGTTCTATGTTAGCCCTCTACCCCCATCAGCCCAAAGAACTGATAACTCCTTGCATCCAGCACCTTTTCTCTCAGCAGACTAATGCTCTTTCATCAGGCAACCAATTGCCTCCACTCCACTGTGCCCAGCTGAGAAAGGAGGGGAGTTGGGCATGGGGCTAGCAACCCCATCCCATTAAAAACCCAGTGCTAATGAAATGCCAACAGAAGCTCCAAAGACAGCATCCCTGGGAGGGGAAGGAACTTCACCTGGAAGACATATGAAGTCATGTGGTGAAAGCAGATGCCAAAGGGCCAAGTAACCTTCCATCGGCTCAGGACGGAGGACTCTGGTGAGGGTATGCCCCAGTAGGAATGATGGCCTTAAGAAGAAGAAGAATTGCATCAACTTCAGCTGTAGCAACATTTTAGTCATTACACAATACATTATTCTGCTTGTCATTTTATTAGTTAATTTCTCCAGATGTCCTGGATTGGAGATTTCACATTCCCTGATAGTCACGATTTATGGTGCATTCCATATTTTTGAGTGATCTGTTCTTAAATTTCTCCCACATTTCTTGATTTGCTGCGTTTTGAATTATACACCATTTTATCCTGCCATTCCTTTTACAAACATACTGGATTTCTTCAGGACACTGACATTTATTCATCCTACATTTCTGTAATTTGCTGATTTTAATTACATATTTCTCTGGTTTTCCTCTTTAATTACATTTTTTTTAACCTTTTGGTTTTTAGTATATTTCAAACTTCCTTTCTAGTCCTTTATTTTACAGGAATCATATATTTTTCCAAGTGGATGCTTGTTACTAAATATGCTTCCACCCACCAATCTGCTTTTATGTACCCTCAGTGCTGTTACATACCCTGTAACGGGTTAAAAGAACCAGCAGAAATGGAACACACCTGGAGTCTGGTTTTGCTGTTAACTAATTCTATTTTATTAGTAACTACGTAATAAAGTAACACAAAACCAGATAAATCAAACAGGTTAGCAGGGTTTATGCATATACAGGTGTGTAAATATAAAACCCAGACTTCTTCAAACTTAGGTGGTAATTGATATGGTCTTATGATAGTATGTAAAAAAAAGTTCAGTTCAGTTGCACAGGTTGGTTAATGCGAGATGTTTGTAATCCGAAGGCGAATGTTGTGAGAAGGCAATTACACCGATATTCCACAGATTCCACGATAGCAATACAAAATAACAATAGTAGTAGATTTTATCTCCGAAGTTGTTCCACTCCACACACGAAGTATCACCGATAGTGATCTTCAACGAATATCCTTTCACCACAAGTGGTACCACACCCGAATTCAGCTACGGGACATCTCAAAGTGGTGGCCACAGGATACTCCAACAGAGTCCACATATGGATTATCACCAACAGTAGCTTATCACAAAGGGGACCCTCTTCAAGGGAATTACCACCCAGGCAAGGGTCGACACACCGGTAGATTCCACAAGGTTACCCCAAACACACAACGTGATAGCCACTTATCCGGTTCCACAACATACAAAATGACTCCAACAGTGATTTGTCACAGGGGTGCCTTTCTTCAGTGAACTACCACACCCAGACAAAGGGTAAATACACACGTGGTATTCACAAAGGCTTTCCCCTCACCAGAAAACCTACTCCTGTGGATTAACTAAGTGACAATCACACTTTCGTAGTCGAATGGAAACAAACTTACCCTCACGGACTACTTAGAGAGACAGTCCAAACAGTAGCCTCTTTGTCACTAGGTTTCTTCTGTTTCCAACCTATCCCTCCTCACTTCTCTTCCTGCAAACTTGTTCTAGTTGCAGAAAATTTGTGAGAGTCATTTATCAATACTCAGGATCGATCTCAACTCACCCCTCTTGGGCTACTTAAAGTTTAAACCAGCAACCGACTCACTGGTGTCTTCCACTGACCGAATCCATCTTGACTTTAACTGTGAGTGTCTGTGTGTCCTGTATATTCAAAACAAGCTGCAGAGAAACCATAACATCGATTGTTCATCAAATAACTCCATCTCTCTCTCTCTCTCTCCCCCCCCTTTCTCTCTCTCTCCCTCCCTCCCTCCCTCCTTCATCAAACAGTGTCCAAAAGTCAGTCTCATTCTCCCGGCATTTTAAAGTGACAGCCCATAGAAAATATGAACCCTAGGGGTACATAACAGTGGCTATTTTATCAGGAACACTGTACCCCTGCTAATTAATAAGACCATAAGATATAGGAGCAGAATTAGGCCATTTGACCCATCAAGACTGCTGCTCCACTTATCCGTGGATTGTCACCTCGTCGCGATGGCGAAGCTTGTGTGGTCCTGAGATCCCGAGAGCAATGTCGTCTGGAGCTCTGCTCCTGGTAGGGTCACCCATGGCAGTGAGGTTGAGGGTAAGGTCCCTGACAAAGAACAATCCAACCGGGTTCCGGTGACGTCATCGTTCAGAATGGCTGGTTAAATCAACAGCTCCTCCGGAAAAACGCATATTTTGCCCCGTTAATCCCTCAAATACAAGATCTTTCGAAAATATCTGACTTGATGAGGGAGACAAGAATGAGAAAAAGAATGGAGATTAAAAAAGCATCATTGCGGAGCCTATGGAAGAGAGAGGTACAACGCGCGGCTCTCACACACGTGCCCGTGGCGGCGAAGCTGAAGCTGGGCCTTGTGCAGGCGAAGCGGCAAATATGATAAGGATTCTGGAAGAGATAGGGAAATCCAAAAAGATATAAAGCAGCAACTCAATGATATCAAGTCTGAGCTTGCCAACGTCAATCAGAAAATAGCGGTGGCAGAGACTCGAATTGAGAATGTGGAAGATCGCGTGCAAAACATGGAACAGATAGTAAGTAGGACGATAAAAATATTAAATAAGCAGGAAAGTAAATTGCTTGACCAGGAGGGAAGATCGTGACGGAAAAATATCAGGATTTATAATGTGCCCGAAGGAGTGGAGGGATTGTCGATGATAGACTTCGTGGACAAGCTGCTGCGGGAAATGCTGGAGATTCCTCAGACTACGGAGATTGAAATTCAGAGGGCACACCGTTCCCTCGTCCCGCGGCCTCCCGGAGACAGAGAAAGTAAACCACGCTCAGTAGTACTTAAATTCCTTCGATTCAAGAGCAATATGGAGATTCTATGAAGGGCCTGGGGTAAGAAGAGGGTTTTTTGGAACGGGAAGTTAATATACTTTGATCATGATTACCCCCCGGCGGTCCTACAGAAACGGAAGGAATATTCTGAAGCAAAACGATTATTAAAACAAGAAAAGGTTAAATTCCAAACCCCGTACCCTGCTAAACTGGGGGCATTTTACCAAGAAGGGATAAGACTATACCAGACGGTGGAAGAGGCAACTAATGAACAGAGGACTGTCCATTAGCGTGGCCAAAGCAGGGGAAAGTCTGGCAGAGTAGTTATCCCGAACTGCTTGGGAAATAGTAAGAGAACCTAGAAAGCAGGGGACGGGAGCAGGACGAGAGAAGGATATTAGGAAGAGACTGTCAGTTCTCCGAGGGCAGCCCTCACCTCCTCCAGAAGAGCCATAAGGTTTGGCTAACTTTAAAAGTGCTGATAAACTAAACAGAAGCAGAAATAGACTGTGATATACCTATCTCGAGAAATACGTGTTATAATGTGGATTTTATATTATTCCATTTTTAAAAATTCATTTATTCATTCCTCCCCCCCCCCCCCCGCCATGAGAATATATACATGGGAGGAATATACAGGGAAATCATTTCTGTGTAATGGACATAGTTTTTTTTGCTTACTTTTATAGGTACTGCAACGGGGGCCCTCAACCCACAGGTAGGAGGGGCTATCCCCCACGGCTAGACTTTTCTTCTAGCCCAACCCAGGGTCATCTAGAGGCCCTAGCCTTGGAATCACACCTTCGTTACCTTTTTTTTAATTATTTGCGTTTCTTGGCTCTTATTTGTTCAGGGAGTAGATGGATTAAGTTATATTCTGCAAATTTCAATGATATACTAACAGATAAATACACATGGCTAAGGACAAAGTAAAATTCATTTCTTTTAATGTCAATGGGCTGTTGAATCCAGTCAAGCGCAGTAAAATTCTATCAAAAATGAAAAAATAAAACAAGCTCATGTAGTATATTTACAGGAAACTCACTTAAGTGATAATAAGCATGGAAAATTAAAGAGAATGGGCTTCATTAATTTGTTTTTCTCCTCATATACGTCACGGTGTAGGAGAAGAGTTGCTATTCTCATCTCAAGTAAGCTAAATTTTGAAAAAGTATTTGAAATAGGTGATAAGGAGGATAGATATATTCTAGTAAGGGGGAATATAGATGGGAATTCAGTTACTCTATTGAATATATATGCACTCCCAGGAAGTGATATTAGATTCTTCAAAAAAATTACTAATATTATGGTAACAGAAACAGAAGGTCTTTTGATATGTGGGGGAGATTTAAATTTACAATTACAACCAAAGTTAGACTCTTCCAATAGAAAAACTTATGAAACAAAGTCCTTACATAAGAAAGTTAACATTCTTTTTGAGGATGTTGGTCTAATTGATATATGGAGGGACCTTTTCCCCGACAGAAGGGATTACACTCAATATTCTGCCCCCCAATTCTGTATATACAAGAATAGACTACTTCATAACATTTGGAAAAGATAGAGACAAAAGAATCACCTGTGGAATTAGGACAATAGATGTAAGTGACCATGCACCTATATATTTATCTGTTGATTTTGACCTACAACCAAAGAATACTATTTGGAAACTAAATTCAAGTCCACGCAATGATCCCTATTTTAAGGAACAAATTAAGAAATAAATTGGTCTTTACTTAGAATTCAATGATAATGGAGAGGTTTCACCTCCCATTCTATGGGATACTCTGAAGGCTGTCTTAAGAGGGAAAATTATAGCGATATCTTCATATAAGAAAAAAATAAGGGATAGAACATTAGAGGAATTACAAAATAAGCTGAAGGAACTAGGAAAAAAACACATTGAGTTTGGCACAGGATACACTAGAGGAAATTTTAAAAATTAGGAATGAAATTAATAGTTTGACTACACAAGAAATTTGAAAAAATTTAATGTTTCTGAAACAGAGACACTATAAAAGTGGATCTAAATCTATGAACATACTGGTGTAGAAACTGGAAAAAAAGATAGCAGAAAATACAACTCATAGAATAAGGGATCCAAGAACAAAAGTGATAAAAAAAAAATAAGCTAAGTGAAATTCAAGAAGCTTTTGAAATGTTTTACGAAACTCTATATTCCAAAGTTCCAGGGGGAAGCATCACCCAAATCGACACCTTCCTGAATTCTTTAGAGTTACCCACTTTAAGCAAAGAACAAAATAGAACGATGACTGTTGACATAACTGAAGCTGAACTAAAAACTGCAATTAGTAGGCTTAAATTAAGCAAGTCACCAGGATCAGATGGATATATGGCAGAGAGGTATAAAGAGTTTAGAAGTGAGTTAATTCCTGTTTTACTCCCCACACTGAACTGGGCCCTAAGAAAGGTGCAGATGCCACCCAGCTGGAAGGAGGTGATAATCTCAGCTATACCGAAAGAAGACAAGGATAAAATGGAATGTGGATCATTTAGACCAATATCTGTTCTTAATATAGATTATAGATTATTTACCTCCATCATGGCCAAACGATTAGAAGAGTTTCTACCCACACTGATACATAATAATCACACAGGTTTTATACAACAACGCCAAACGCAAGACAATATACGAAGGACATTTCACATTATGGATCATATTTAAAAAAATGAAATTGAAGCAATAGTGATAAGCGTGGATACTGAAAAGGCATTTGATTTGGTTAATTGGAATTTTCTTTACAGAGTTTTACATAGATTTGGTCTGCATGACACAATTATTAAAACTATACAGGCACTATACGACAATCGTACTGCCAGGATTAAAATCAATGGATATTTATCTAATAGTTTTACCCTAGAAAGGGGCTTGAGACAGGGTTGTGCATGGTCACCGCTACTCTTCGCATTATATCTGGAACCATTAGCTCAATACATCAGACAAAATGAAGATATCAGGGGAATTACTATTAAAGGGACAGAGCATAAATTGGCCTGTTAAGCGGATGACATTTTGATCTATCTAGGGCAACCAATATACTCTTTATCTAAATTGATGCAATCCTTTGAACAATATGGCCAATTATCAGGATACAAGATCAACATAGATAAAACCCAACTACTTTCATATAACTATAGCCCACCAAGAGAAATTGGAAGTACATATCCTTGGGCATGGCAAACAGAGTCTGTCAAATATTTGGGCATCATTATGCCAAAAGATTTGGCAAAATTATCAGAATGCAATTATCAGCCTGTATATAAAAAAATTAAGGAAGATATAACAAGATGGAACCTAATTCCTTTTCTTGGTCTCAGTTCAAGGATTGAATCTATTAAAATGAATATACTGCCCAGACTACTATATCTCTTTCAGACCCTACCAATAGAGATTAACCAAAATCAATTCAATGAGTGGAACAAGATGCTATCAAGATATATATGTCAAGGTAAAAGGCCTAGGGTTCATCTCAAAACGTTGCAATTAGCCAAGAAAAAGGGGGAATAGGGCCTACCTTCTCTTAGAGATTATTATTTTGCAACACAGTTGAGAGCCGTGATATGCTGGTGCAACCCATCAAATGGCACTCAATGGAAAAACATGAGGAGAGGATACTTTCCATCCCTATACAGGCAATTTTGGCTGATAACAACCTACAAAGTTACATAAATAATATTGACAACCCATGGGTGAAATGGACTCTTAAAACATGGAAAACTATTATAAAAGAATATAAACTAGAGAGAGACATTGCAATTCTTAAATGGTGTGCATATAGAAACATAGAAAATAGGTGCAGGAGTAGGCCATTCGGCCCTTTGAGCCTGCGCCACCATTTATTATGATCATGGCTGATCATCCAACTCAGAACCCTGCACCAGCCTTCCCTCCATACCCCCTGATCCCTGTAGCCACAAGGGCCATATCTAACTCCCTCTTAAATATAGCCAATGAACTGGCCTCAACTGTTTCCTGTGACAGAGAATTCCACAGATTCACCACTCTCTGTGTGAAGAAGTTTTTCCTAATCTCAGTCCTAAAAGGCTTCCCCCTTATCCTCAAACTGTGACCCCTCGTCCTGGACTTCCCCAACTTCGGGAACAATCTTCCTGTTCTAGCCTGTCCAATCCCTTTAGGATTTTATACGTTTCAATCAGATCCCCCCTCAATCTTCTAAATTCCAACGAGTACAAGCCTAATTCATCCAGTCTTTCTTCATATGAAAGTCCTGCCATCCCAGGAATCAATCTGGTGAACCTTCTTTGTACTTCCTCTATGGCAAGGATGTCTTTCCTCAGATTAGGGGACCAAAACTGCACACAGTTCTCCAGGTGTGGTCTCACCAAGGCCTTGTACAACTGCAGTTGATGACTTGGATTTTATGCCAAATAAACTGGATGCTAGATTTAAGGACTGGACAGCTGAAGGAATAACAGCTATTTGCAATATAATGAAAGAAGGAACACTGTTCAGTTTTGAAATGCTCAAAGAGAAACACTTATTAGAAAAAATAGACTTTTACCAGTATTTACAGATGTGACAGTATGTTAATAGGACGGTTAAAAATGTAACCAAGGCAAGTACATGTCTGATAGAGCTATTTAGAAAAGCATATAATTCAGGCAATGGTAGTAGAATAATTTCAAGCGTTGAAAAGGGTTTGTCAAATCTTAAAACACATTCGACTTCATACATTAAAACAAAATGGGAGAAGCAAGGAGGGATAATAACATCTGAGGAAGACTGGACAAGAATATGGAGATATCAATGGAAGTGTCACTTCCACAGATGCTGTCCAACCTGCTGAGTTCCTTCAGTGTGTTGTTTGTGTTGCTTTGACCCCAGCAGCTGCAGAGTATTTTGTTTTTTCAATGGAAGTGTACCAGTTCACAGAAATGGAGGGATTTCGGGTGGAAAAATTTGATAAGATATTTTATTACACCCTCTCAGAAATCCCATTATAATAGTGACCCTCCCCCCCCCACCCCGCTTGTTGGAGAAATTGTGGAAATCAACATGCAAACCATTATCATATTTTCTGGGAATGCCCCGTTATCAAAGACTATTGGAGTGGGATACATAATGCCCTACAAGACATCTTTAAATGTGAAATACCCTTTGAGAGTAAGACCACATATTTTGGGTATATACCTCAAGAATGGTCAAAAAGAGATAAATATTTAATGAATGCACTGCTGGTGGCTGGTAAAAAGACCCTTACCAGGAAATGGTTATCTCAGGAGAACCCAATGTATGGATGGAAATAATAATGGACATTTACAAAATGGAGAAGATAACAGCATCTGTTAATCATAAGTTGGAACAATTTTATTCATACTGGAAAAAAATGGTTTAACTACATGACACCTCATAGGCCTGATTTTATTCTCACAAGTCAATGAATATGTTGTTTAAAAAAAAATCACTCCCTACTCTGTACATAGGTTTCTTTTTTCGATTGTTCTTCCTTTACTCTCTATAAGTGTATACCTCAGATAAATATTATGTGGAGATTTGTGACAAATATGATTATACTGTATATGTACAGTATTTTTATGGAAATGTTTGTTTGATAATGAAATTCAATAAAAAATAAATTACAAAAAAAAAGAACAATCCAACCAAGACCTCAATGGTGGAACAGACGGACAAAGTTACTTCAAACTCAACGGCTATGAAAGCGGATGAAGGCTGCAACAAATCCATCAGCTCCAATCTTCGTGCTTCTTGGAGTGCAACATCAAGTACATGTTAAACAAATACACGCACAGGCGTCTTCGCTCTGTATGGAATGAAGACCATCATCTTTGACCTCGAGGGATAACCACGATGATGTCGACGACTGCTCCTCCATTTCATCATGGCCGATCCACACTTCCTCTCAGCCCAACCTCCTGCCTTTTCCCTGTACCCCTCCATTCCCTGAGCAGTCATGGAACTATAAAACTCTGCCTTAAATATACGTAAAGACTTGGCCTCCACAACCGCCTGTGGCAACAAATTCCACAGATTCACAACTCTGGCTAAAGAAATGCTTCCTCATCTCCGTTCTAAAAGGACTCCCCTCTGTTCTGAGGCTGTGTCCTCTGGTCTTAGACTCTCCCACCATAGGAAACATCCTCTCCGCATCCACTCTTATCAAGGCCTTTCACCATTCACTAGGTTTCAATGAGGTCACCCCTTCATTCTTCTGAATTTCAGTGAATACAGTCCCACAGCCATCAAACGCTCTTCATGTTCAAACCTGGAATCATTTTCCTGAGCCTTTGAGCCCTCTCCAGTTTTAGCACATCCCTTCTAAGATAAGAGGCCCAAAACTTCTCAATACTCCAAGTGAGGCCGCACAAGTGCTTTATTAAGTCTCAACATTATATAAAGTCTTATTCTTGCTTTTGCATTCCAGTTCTCCTGAAATGAATGTTAAGATCACATTTGCCTTCCTCACACAGACTCAACCTACAAAACAACCTTCAGAGAATCCTGTACAAAGACTCCCAAGTCCCCTTGCATCTCAGATTTTTGTATTTTCTCTCCATTTAGAAAATAGTCAACCCTTTCATTTCTTCTACCAAAGTGTATGATCATACACTTCACAACACTGTATTCCATCTGCCACTTCTTTGCCCATTTTTCTAATCTAAGTCCTTCTGTAGCCTCTCTGCTTCCTCAAAACTACCTTCCCCTCCATCTATCTTCATATCATCTGCAAATTTTGCAACAAAGCCAGCAATTCCATCATCCAAATCATTGACATTACATAAACACAAAAAAGAATTGGTCCCAACAGAGACCCCTGTGGAATACCACTAGTCACCAGCAGCCAGCCAGAAAAAGGTTGCCTGCTGCCAATTAGCTATTGCTTTATCCATGCTACAATCTTTCCTGTAATCCATGGGCTCATAGCTTGTTAAGCAGCCTCATTTGTGGCACCTTGTCAAAGGCCTTGTGAAAATCCAAGGGCACATCATCAACCTATTCTCCTTTGTTTATCCTGCTTGTTATTTCTTCAATGAATTCTAACTGACTTGTCAGGGAGGATTTTCCCTGGAGGAAACCATGCTGACTACAACCTATTTTATCATGTGCCTCCAAGTACTGGACTGTGAGGCATAGAAACATAGAAAACCTACAGCACAATACAGGCCCTTCGGCCCATAAAGCTGTACCGTACATGTCCTGACCTTAGAACTATCTAGGGTTATCCATAGCCCTCTATTTTTCTAAGCTCCATGTACCTATCCAGGGGTCTCTTAAAAGACCCTATTGTATCCATCTCCATCACCGTCGCCGGCAGCCCATTCCACACACTCATCACTCCCTGCATTAAAAAAACTTACCCCTGATATCTTCTCTGTACCTACTTCCAAGCACCTTAAAACTGTGCCTTCTCATGCTAGCTATAAATGGTTTGCCCTCTCATCCTTAATAATCAGCTCCAACATCTTCACAACCACTGAGGTCACACTAATTTGGCCTATAATTTCCTTTCTTTTGCCCCTCTCTCTTGAAGAGTGGTGTGAAATTTGCAATATTCTACTTTTCCAGAGCCATTCCAGAATTTATTGATTTTTAAAAGATCATTACTAATACCTCATCAATCTCTTCAGCCAGCTCTTTCAGAACCCTGGGGTGTATACCATCTAGTCCAGGTGACTTATCTACCATCAGACCTTTCAGTTTCCCAAGAACCTTCTCTCTAGCAATGGTAACACACTTCATGACCCGTGACACATGGAACTTCAACCATACTGCTACTGTCATCCACAGTGAAGATTGACGCAAAATACTTACTGAATTTGTTTGCCATTTGTTGTCCCCCATTACTACCTCTCCACTATCATTTTCCGGCAGTCTAATATCCATTCTCTGTTTTGCACTTTGTGTATTTGAAGAAACTTTTGGTATCCTCTTTAATATTATTGGCTAGCTTACTTTCGTATTCCATCTTTATCTTCTGATGACTTCTCAGTTGCCTTTTGTTGGTTTTAAAAGCTTCCCAATCCTCTAACTTCCCACTAACTTTTGCTCTATTATATGCTCTCCCTTTGGCTTTTATGTGGCTTTGACTATTTTTGTTAGCCATGGTTGTGTCATCTTGCCTTTAAATACTTCTTCCTCTTTGGGATGTATATGTCTTGTGCTTTCAGAATTGCTTCCAGAAATTCCAGCCATTGCTGCTGTACCGTCATCCCTGCAAGTGTTCTTTTCCAATCAATTCTGGCCGTCACTTCTCTCATGTCTCCGTAATTCCCTTTACTCCACTGTAATACTGATACATCTGACTTTAGGTTCTCCTCAAATTTCAGGTTGGATTCAATCATATCATGATGACTTGCCCCTAAGGCTTCTTTTCAACTCTAATCAATTCTGGTTCATTGCACAACACCAGATCCAGAGCAGCTGATCCTTTAGTGGCCCCAACCATGAGTTGCACTAAAAAGCTATCTTGTAGGTGTTCTAGAAATTCCCCCTCCTGGAATGCAGCACTAACCTGATTTTTCTAATATACCTGCACATTGAAGCCCCCCATGACATTGCCCTTTTGGCATACATTTTCTATATCCCATTGTAACTTGTAGACCACATCCTTACTACTGTTTGGGGGTCTGTATACAACTCCCATCAGTGTCTTTTTATGCTTGCAGTTCCTTAGCTCTATCCACAACGATTCAATACCTTCTGACCCTATGTCACCTCTTTCTAATGATTTGATTTCATTTTTTACCAATGAGCAACACCACCCCCTCTGCCTTCCTGCCTGTCCCTTTGATACAATGTGTATCCTTGGACATTAAGCTCCCAGCTATAATCTTCTTTCAGCCATGATTCAGTGATGCCCATAACAACATACATGCCAATCTGTGATTGTGCTAAAAGTTCATCGACCTTATCGACCTACACGCATTCAAATATAACACCTTCAGTCCTGTATTCACCCTTTTCAACTTTGTCCACTTCTTATGTTACAACTGATCCAATTGACTGCAATTTTTTCCTATCAGCAGCCTTTCCTTGCTAGGAGTCCCACTATACGTTGCCTCTGTTTGTAACCCAGCTACATCATCTTCAGCACTATCACTCCGGTTCCCATCCCCCTTTCAAATTGGTGTAAACCGACCCAAATAACTCTAGCCAACCTGCCCACAAGGATATTGGAGTCCCTCAGGTAACCTGCCTGCCTAATCATCCTATTCTTACCCTCACTGGCACGTGGCACAGGCAGCAATCCAGAGATTACTACCCCGGAGGTCCTGTTTTTCAGTTTTCTATCTAGCTTCCTAAAAAATCTCTTCAGGACCTCACCTTGTCTACCTATGCCATTGGTGCCAATATGTACCAAGACTTCTAGCTGATCACCCTCGCCCTTGAGAATGCCATGGACATGATCCGACACATCCCTGATCCTGGGTGCCAGGGAAGCCACTTACCTTCTGGGTGTCTCAATCATGCCCACAGAACCTGTTCCTCTGACTAAAGAATGTCCCATCAACACTGCAGTCCTCTTCACTGCTCTGCTCTTCTGAGCCACAGCATCAGATGTAGTGCCAGAGACTGGGTCACTGTGGCTCCCCCCTCCCCCACCCCGTAGGTCATCCCCCTCAATATTACCTAAAATTATATATTTATTATTGAAGGGAACGGCCACGGGTGTACTCTGCACTGGCTGTGTATTTCCCCTCCTCCTGACAGTCACCCAATTACCTGTTTCCTGCAACCTAGGGGTGACTACCTCCCTGTAGCCCCTGTCTATCACCTCCTCATTCTCCCGTATGAATCAAAGGTCATAGAGCTGCAGCTCCAGTTCATTTATACATTCTCTCTGGAGCTGCAACTTGGTGCATCTGGTACAGATGTGCTTATCCGGGACACTGACGTCTCCTAGACCTCCCACATCCCACACAGAGTACAAAGTACTGCCCGTGGAGCCATTCTCACTAAGCTACTATGCTCTAATAGATGAGAAATGAACAAATAAGAAGAGAGAGAGAGAGAGAGAGACACTGACTTACAAGCCAATTTACCTCACCCAAGGCTGATAAGCCAAAGCCAGTATCTAATCAGCCAAACATGTGGCAACAACTCAATGCATAAAAGCACGCAGACATGGTCAAGAAGTTCAGTTGTTGTTCAGACCAAACATCAGAATGGGGAAGAAATGTGACCTAAGTGACTTTGATCATGGAATGATTGTTGGTGCCAGACGGGGTGGTTGGAGTATCTCAAAAACTGCTGATCTCCTGGGATTTTCCCGCACAGCGGTCTCTCGGATTTATAGAGAATATTGCAAAAAAAAAACAAAGAAAAATTTCAAGTGAGCGGCTGTTCGGTAGCGAAAGCACCTTGTTAATGGGAGGTCAGAGGAGAATAGCCAAACTGGTTCAAGTTGACAGGAGGACGACAATAACTCAAATAACCATGCCTTCCAAATGTGGTATGTAGAAGAACATCTCTGAACGCACAACAGGTTAAACAGGAGGCACCCAGTAAAATGGCCAGCGTGTATATTCCACATGTTGGATCCGAGTGCTTAACTTCGTCATTTTCTTTGAAGTTTAACAATTAATGATCTGCTTGTATTTTAAGTAGCCTTTATATAGATAACAATTTAATATGCCTTTAGTGGCTATACAAAGGATAGTTTTGGAAGCTTTGTGGCTGGTATTTTCTCATTGGCTAACCTTTTTACTACAGTATTGAACAAGTATTTTCTCTTTTCAACGGAATTTTTCTTATCCCTTGATAAAATGGCTGGGCGCAATCTTATCTCCAGTTCTCTTCCTCAAGTAGCAGACTTCTCTCCTTGTTTGTTTCAACTTCCCTTTGTTCTATCTACACTTAATAAAACGATTGTGAAGCAACAAGCTTTATGCCTTGTTCCTGACTTGTAAAAAAACCTCGGATTTAAACATCGAAATCCATCAGCTGGCGTAGTCAACGGAGATATTCCGATGACAATGCGCGTAACAAAAGAGGTAAAAAAACTTCCCCTGTCGTCTGGGCGAGAAAATATTCTGGCTTCGAACATCGGATGAAAATCCGGATTGAGGGCTGCTGGGTTGCTATTTAAAAGAGAAACAGCTGTGGCAATATTGGTTGCAATCTATTTGGTCGTAACCTATTCGGTTACGATCTATTTTGGTACAAGGTGAAAATAGTTCTGCAATCTATTTGGTTGCTGTCTATTTGATTGTCGGATCAACCTATGTGGTCGCAAACTATTTGGTTGCCGGAGCAATCTACTTGCTACTTTACGAACCATGAATATTTTGAGGTCTCAATCAAAGTGATAGAAGTATTTAAGAATTAAGATCGAGTCGAAACGATGGCCAAAGACGTGAAACTTACTAAGCTCTCTTACCTGAATAAAATATCTTCATTTGATAAAATCAATGAAAAAGTCAGGACGAAAAATACCAAAAATAAGTTTATGAAGAATTAGAAGGAATACATGAATATTGATGCTACTGATTTACAGATAATAGCGCGTGGTCAGTTTGATCGAAATGTGGAAGCGATTGAAAGTTAAAAGAATGAGAAAAGTCTTTTACTAAACGAAAGAAATGCGAAACTTGCGATATACTAGCACATCACGATGGACGGTAGAAAAAATAGGGTGTAGGTCTTTACATTGGACAAACGAACGGAAGAACAGCACGGTAATTCAGTCAATGTGCACTGTACGAAGTTTCCAAGCGAACTAAATAAAATAGAAAATCCGCCACTTCACAACCGCGATTTCAAGGGGTAGTGACACTTCGAGTGACGTAACTGCTGGTGCTCCGCCCCATACCTACTTCTGAAGATCCACCCGTGGATTTACAGTTCATATCATATCCCTGTATAGCGCCACCATCCGAACTCCTAGGAATTAGAAAATGTCAATAACAGACTCTACAGCGGCCCATAGCGACTTGGTGAGAATAACAGTGTTGGAACAGTAACATGAGAAGAGAAGACGCAAACACGAGGAAATCTGCAGATGCTGGAAATTCAAGCAACACGCATCAAAGTTGCCTGGCCTGCTGCGTTCACCAGCAACTTTGATGTGTGTTGCATGAGAAGAGAAAAAATAGGAGCAGGAGTAGGCCATCTGGCCCGTCGAGCCTGCTCCACCATTCAATAAGACCATGGCTGATCAGGCCATGGACTCATCTCCACCTATCTGCCTTTTCCCCATAGCCCTTAATTTCCCTACTATGCAAAAATCTATCTAACCTTGTCTTAATTATATTTACAGAGGTAGCCTCCACTATTTCATTGGGCAGAGAATTCCACAGGTTCACCACTCTCTGGGAAAAGCAGTTCCTCCTCACCTCCATCCTAAGTCTACTCCCCTGAATCTTGAGGCTATGATCCCCAGTTCTAGTCTCACCTACTGGTGGAAACAACTTTCCTGCCTCTGTCTTATCTATCCCTTTCATAATTTTATATGCTTCTATAAGATCTCCTCTCATTCTTCTGAATTCCAGCAAGTACAGTCCCAGGCGACTTCAATCTCTTCTCATCATCTCACCCCCTCATCTCTAGAATCAAACTGGTGAACCTCGCTCTGCACCGCCTCCAAAGCCAGTATATCCTTCCTCAGTATATCCTTATGGGTCTTTTATGCGGCACCTTATCGAACATCTTCTGGCAATCGAAGTAAATGAGATTAATAGTTAGTTCAAAGTAACTTTATTATCAAAGTACATTTATGTCACCACATACAACTCTCAGATTTGTTGATTTGTTTTCTTGCGGCATACTCAGTAAATCCATGTGGGCACGTGGCCAAGTGGTTAAGGCATTGGACTAGCTACTTGAAGATCGTGAGTTCGAGCCCCAGCCGAGGGAACGTGTTGTGTCCCTGAACAAGGCATTTAATCACACATTGCTCTGCGACGACACTGCTGCCAAGCTGTATGCCCTTCCCTTGGACAACATTGGTGCCATGGAGAGAGGAGACTTGCAGCATGGGCAACTGCCGGTCTTCCATACAACCTTGCCCAGGCCTGTGCCCTGGAGCGTGAAGACTTTCCAGGTGCAGATCCATGGTCTCGCAAGACTAACGGATGCCTTTACTCAGTAAATCCAATAACTGTAATAGAATTAATGAAAGACCACACCCAACAGGGAGACAACCAGTGTGCAAAAAACAACAAACTCTGCAAATACAAAAGAAATAATAATAATTTAGCAATAAATATTAAGAACATGAGATGAAGAGTCCTTGAAAGTGAGTCCAAAGTTTGTGGGAACAGTTCAGTGATGGGGTAAGTGAAGTTATCCCCTCTGGTTCAAGAGTCTGATGAGGTTCCTGAACCTGCTGGCCTGAGTCCTGAGGCTCCTGTACCTTCTTCCTGAAGGCAGCAGTGAGAAGAGAGTACAATCTGGGTGATGGAGGTCTCAGATGATGGATGCTGCTTTCCTGCAGCAACACTCCATGTAGATGTGCAGTGGTGGAGAGAGCTTTACCTGTAGTAGAATGGGCTGCATATTGTTGGTTATTACTCTGCCAAAAATCTGATTCTATACACTGATGGCTCTCGTTGAATCTGGCATCAGGAAGCATGGCTTCTGGTACCTTTGCACAAAAGGCAGAATTAAAGGCTCTGATTGAAGGTTGTAAATTGGCAGAAGGAAGATCAGCAAATACCTACACTGATTCTTGATATGTTTTTGGAGTTGTTCATGGCTTTAGAAACTATGGAGACAAAGAGGATTTCTTACGGCTCTAAGAACCCAATCAACAATAGCCAACTAGTACACGAACTGAGGTATGGGTGTTGTACAACTGTGGTCAGAAGTTGCTGTATAAAAACCACTCCAAAATGACTACAATGGAAAGCCATGAAAATGTATTTGTGGATAAAATTGTAAAGAAGGCTGCATGGGAAGGAGTAAAAGCAAACATGAGAACATTTACAGTAAACTCACCAATTGGAATTGGAAACAAAGTTGAACTCTGTATTACAGATGAACATACAAGATACTTGAGAGATGCAAGCTCCCTGCTCTAATCAGGAAAAATCATCCTGGATTGGAGAATGGTGGAAGATATGGCAATTGCCATAGACTAGTAGCCCCCAACTACACTGCTTCCTTATCTAGTACAGCAAATATAGTCTCTGTGACACATTGGAGTGTCAAAAATGATCAACAGATTCTCTGAATGGTGATGGAATTTAAAGTTCAGGGCACAGGCCTGACAAATGTTTGCAAGATGCAAATCCTTAAGCTGCAGAAAAGCTATCGCAATTAAGTGCTCCACTTGGTCCATTTTTACACTTACAAGTGGATGACATTTCTTCACCAAAGTGTCAAGGATACTCAGACGTACTGGTAATAGTGGGCAAGTTTTCAAGAAGGGTGGATGGGTGGAAGCTATTTCAGCAGGGAAAACCACTGACATGCATGCACCCACACATCCCCAGATGGGGATTGCCATGTCACATTAACTCTGACCAGGGAACACATTTCACTGGGAGTGTTTGTCAGGAATTATGTTGACTGATGAACATTGAATGGTCTTTTCATTCTCCACAAGGCCCAGAATCATCAGGACAAGTCTAATGTACGAATGGAATCATTAAACATTGACTAAGTGTCATGAGGAGGGCATACCACGGCCTACAGCTCTTTTTATGGTCTTGTATAGAATGAGAACAACCCCAAACAAGAAAATTAAACTAAAACCATTTGAGGGGTAACAGGACATCTTGTGTCACTGTCGGGAGTCCTCGGTCTTAGAGAGGATGATATACTCATTAGTTACATTATCAAAGCTGTACAGTCTGTTTCTCAACAGGTTTCTGCTGCTTGGGAAGAGCCAATGAAAGGAGGACGAGTGGGTCCTGATTCAGAAGCTGCATAAGGAACTACTGGGAGCTGGATGGGAATGATCCTTAGCAAGTGCTGTAAATTACCAATTTGGTAGTGAAAGTAGAAGGTAAAAGCAAGTGGATACATGCCAGACGCTGAAAGTAGCTAATGTGGTGTCCGACAAGACAATAAGTGCTGTGGTTAATGTACTAGTAACCTCTTATTCACAGTCACTATACTGTTGAGCTACAGTGAGCAAATCACTGACCAGCCAGTAAACTTCCAGCAAGTCTACAAATACCAGCCACGATGAAGTTTATTCTAATGTTATTTCTTCAGCGGTTTGAACGGGGCACGATGGCACAAGTGCATGGAGGTCAGCCACTGAGAACAGTGAGAACCAGAATTTAAAAAGAAGACAGATTTATACAGTGGACATCAGAGAAGCAGGTGTCGGAGTAGAGGGAGACAGAGTAGGAAGGCTTTGCCTCAACCGGGCTTCGGTGATAAAAAATTGAGACGAGGTAGGTCGTCTGTGCAGAATACATACAGAAAGTATGTGTGTGAGGCTGGTTTTCTGTGCTTGGTGTCAGATGTGGGAGGTCCTGAAAAGTCCCAGCCTCCCGGATGGCCACATCTGCACCAGATGCGTCGAGCTACAGCTCCTTAGGGACCGTGTTAGGGAACTAGAGATGCAGCTCAATGAACTTCATCTGGTCAGGGAGAGTGAGGAGGTGAGGAGGTGATAGAAAGGAGCTATAGGCAGGTAGCCACTCTGGGGCCTGGGGAGACAGATAAGAGGGTAACAGTCAGGAGAGGGAAGGGCAACAGGCAGATGCTAGAGAGTACTCCAGTGGCTGTCCCCCTTAACAATAAGTACTCCTGTCTGAGTACTGTTGGGGGGGGGGACAGCCTACCCAGGGGAAGCAACAGTGATCATGCTTCTGGCACAGAGCCTGGCCCTGTGGCTCAGAAGGGTAGGGAAAGGAAGAGAATGGCAGCAGTGATTGGGGACTCTATAGTTAGGGGGTCAGACAGGCAATTCTGTGGATGCAGGAACGAAACGCGGATGATAGCTTGCCTCCCATGTGCCAGGGTCTGGGATGTTTCTGATCGCGCCCATGATATCTTGAAGTGGGAAGGAGAACAGCCAGAGGTCGTAGTACATATTGGTACAAACAACATAGGTAGGAATAGGGAGGAGGTCCTGAAAACAGACTACAGGGAATTAGGAAGGATGTTGAGAAGCAGGACCTCAAAGGTAGTAATCTTGGGATTAACGCCTATGCCACATGACAGTGAGTATAGGAATAGAATGAGGTGGTGGATAAATGGGTGGCTGAGGGATTGGAGCAGGGGGCAGGGATTCAGATTTCTGGATCATTGGGACCTCTTTTGCGGCAGGTGTAACCTGTACAAAAAGGACGGGTTGCACTTGAATCCCGGGGGACCAATATCATGTAGAACATAGAACATAGAATAGTACAGCACAGTACAGTACAGGTTCTTTGGCCCACAATGTTGTGCCAACCCTCAAACCCTGCCTCCCATATAAGCCCCCAACTTAAATTCCTCCATATACCTGTCCAGTAGTCTCTTAAACTTCACTAGTGTATCTGCCTCCACCACTGACTCAGGCAGTGCATTCCACGCACCAACCACTCTCTGAATAAAAAACCTTCCTCTAATATCCCCCTTGAACTTCCCACCCCTTACCTTAAAGCCATGTCCTCTTGTATTGAGCAGTGGTGCCCTGGGGAAGAGGCGCTGGCTATCCACTCTATCTATTCCTCTTATTATCTTGTACACATCTGTCATGTCTCCTCTCATCCTCCTTCTCTCCAAAGAGTAAAGCCCTAGCTCCCTTAATCTCTGATCATAATGCATACTCTCTAAACCAGGCAGCATCCTGGTAAATCTCCTCTGTACCCTTTCCAATGCTTCCACATCCTTCCTATAGTGAGGTGACCAGAACTGGACACAGTACTCCAAGTGTGGCCTAACCAGAGTTTTATAGAGCTGCATCATTACATCGCGACTCTGAAACTCTATCCCTTGAGTTATGAAAGCTAACACTCCATAAGCTTTCTTAACTACCCTATCCACCTGTGAGGCAACTTTCAGGGATCTGTGGACATGTACCCCCGGAGCCCCCTGTTCCTCCACACTACCAAGTATCCTGCCATTTACTTTGTACTCTGCCTTGGAGTTTGTCCTTCCAAAGTGTACCACCTCACACTTCTCTGGGTTGAACTCCATCTGCCACTTCTCAGCCCACTTCTGTATCCTATCAATGTCTCTCTGCGATCTTTGACAATCCTCTGCACTATCTACAACACCACCACCCTTTCTGTCGTCTGCAAACTTGCCAACCCACCCTTCTACCCCCACATCCAGGTTGTTAATAAAAATCACGAAAAGTAGAGGTCCCAGAACAGATCCTTGTGGGACACCACCAGTCACAATCCTTCAATCTGAATGTACTCCCTCCACCACAACCCTCTGCCTTGTGCAGGCAAGCCAATTCTGAATCCACCTGGCCAAACTTCCTTGGATCCGATGCCTTCTGACTTTCTGAATAAGCCTACTGTGTGGAACCTTGTCAAATGCCTTACTAAAATCAATATAGATCACATCCACTGCACTACCCTCATCTATATGCCTGGTCACCTCCTCAAAGAACTCTATCAGGCTTGTTAGACACGATCTGCCCTTCACAAAGCCATGCTGACTGTCCCTGATCAGACCATGATTCTCTAAATGCCCTTAAATCCTCCCTCTGAGCATCTTTTTCAACAGCTTTCCCACCACAGAAGTAAGGCTCACTGGTCTATAATTACCCGAACTATCCCTACTACCATTTTTGAACAAGGGGACAACATTCGCCTCCCTCCAATCCTCCGGTACCATTCCCGTGGACAACGAGGACATAAAGATCCTAGCCAGAGGTTCAGCAATCTCTTCCCTCGCCTCATGGAGCAGCCTGGGGAATATTCCGTCAGGCCCCAGGGACTTATCTGTCCTAATGTATTTTAAAAACTCCAACACCTCCTCTCCCTTAATATCAACATGCTCCAGAACATCAACCTCACTCATATTGTCCTCACTATCATCAAGTTCCCTCTCATTGGTAAATACCGAAGAGAAGTATTCATTGAGGACCTCGCTCACTTCCACAGCCTCCAGGCACATCTTCCCACCTTTATCTCTAATCGGTCCTACCTTCACTCCTGTCATCCTTTTTTTCTTCACATAATTGAAGAATGCCTTGGGTTTTCCTTTACCCTACTCACCAAGGCCTTCTCATGCCCCCTTCTCGCTCTTCTCAGCCCCTTCTTAAGCTCCTTTCTTGCTTCCCTATATTCCTCAATAGACCCCTCTGATCCTTACTTCCTAAACCTCATGTATGCTGCCTTCTTCCACCTGACCAGATTTTCCACCTCACTTGTCACCCATAGTTCCTTCACCCTACCATTCTTTATCTTCCTCACCGGGACAAATTTATCCCTTACATCCCGCAAGAGATCTCTAAACATCGACCACATGTCCATAGTACATTTCCCTGCAAAAACATCATCCCAATTCACACCCGCAAGTTCTAGCCTTATAGCCTCATAATTTGCCCTTCCCCAATTAAAAATTTTCCTGTCCTCTCTGATTCTATCCTTTTCCGTGATAATGCTAAAGGCCAGGGAGCAGTGGTCACTGTCCCCCCCCAGATGCTCACCCATTGAGAGATCTGTGACCTGACTCAGTTCATTACCTAGTACTAGATCTAGTATGGCATTCCCCCTAGTTGGCCTGTCCACATACTGTGACAGGAATCCATCCTGGACACACTTAACAAACTCTGACCCATCTAAACCCTTGGAACTAATCAGGTGCCTATCAATATTAAGGAAGTTAAAGTCACCCATGATAACAACCCTGTTATTTTTGCACCTTTCCAAAATCTGCCTCCCAATCTGCTCCTCTGTATCTCTGCTGCTACCAGGGGGCCTATAGAATACCCCCAACAGAGTAACTGCTCCCTTCCAGTTCCTGACTTCCACCCATATCGACTCAAAGAGGATCCTGCTACATTACCCACCCTTTCTGTAGCTGTAATAGTATCCCTGACCAGTAATGCCACCCCTCCTCCCCTTTTCCCGCCCCCTCTATCCCTTTTAAAGCACTGAAATCCAGGAATATTGAGAATCCATTCCTGCCCTGGTGTCAGCCAAGTCTCTGTAATGGCCACTACATCATAATTCCATGTATGTATCCAAGCTCTCAGTTCACCACCTTTTTTCCTGATGCTTCTTGCATTGAGGTACACACATTTCAGCCCTTCTACCTTACTGCCTTTACACCGTTTATTCTGCTTCTCTTTCCTCAAAGCCCCTCTATATGTTAGATCTGGCTTTACTCCATGCACTTCTTTCACTGCTCTATCGCTCTGGGTTCCATCCCCATCGCAAATTAGTTTAAACCCTCCCGAACCATGCTAGCAAACCTACCTGCAAGGATATTGGTCCCCCTCGAGTTCAGGTGCAATCCATCCAATCTGTACAGGTCCCACCTTCCCCAGAAGAGATCCCAATGATCTAAAAATCTAAAACCCTGCTCCCTGCACCAACTCCTCAGCCACGCATTCAACTGCCATCTCCTCCAATTCTTACCATCACTGTCACGTAGCACTGGCAGCAATCCTGAAAACGCCACCCTTGAGGTCCTGTTCTTCGGCCTTCTGCCTAGTTCCTGGTGGGGAGGTTTGATAAGGATATTGGGGAGAGTTTAAACTAGAGTTGCTGGAGGGGTGGGAACCAAACTGAAGTGACAGAGGACAGAGAGGTTGGCTCACAAATAGAGGAAGCTTGGAAACAGTGTGAAAGGGAGGATAGGCAGGTAATAGAGAGGGGACACGCTCAGACCAATGGTTTGAGATGTGTCTATTTCAATGCGAGGAGTATTATGAATAAAGTGGATGAGCTTAGAGCATGGATCAGCACTTGGAGCTATGATGTTGTGGCCATTACAGAGACATAGATGGTGCAGGGGCAGGAATGGCTACTTCAAATGCCAGGCTTTCGATGTTTCAGAAAGGACAAGGAGGGAGGCAAAAGAGATGGGGTGTGGCACTGTTGATCAGAGATAGTATCACGGCTGCAGAAAAGGAGGAAGACATAGAGGGGTTGTCTACGGAGTCTCTGTGGGTGGAAGTTACGAATAGGAAGAGGGTTAATAACTCTACTGGGTGTTTTTTATAGACCACCCAATAGTAGCAGGGACATCGAGGAGCAGATAAGGATAGCAGATAGATTCTGCAAAGGTGTTATAATAACAGAGTTGTTGTGGTGGGAGATTTTAATTTCCCAAATATTGATTGGCATCTCCCTAGAGTGAGGGGTTTACATGGGGTGGAGTTTGTTAGGTGTGTTCAGGAAGGTTTCTTGACACAATATATAGAAAGCCTACAAGAGGAGAGGCTGTATTGATCTGGTATTGGGAAATGAACCTGGTCACGTGTCAGATCTCTCAGTGGGAGAGCATTTTGGAGATCGTGATCACAATTCTATGTCCTTTGCCATAGCATTGGAGAGGGATAGGAACAGACAAATTAGGGAAATGTTTAATTGAAATAAGGGGAAATATGAGCCTATCAGGCAGGAGCTTGGAAGCATAAATTGGAAACAGATGTTCTCAGGGAAATGTACGGAAGAAATGTGGCAAATGTTCAGGGGATATTTTCGTGGGATTTTGCATAGGTACATTCCAATGAGACAGAGAAAGGATGGTAGGGTACAGGAACCATGGTGTACAAAGGCTGTTGTAAATCTAGTCAAGAAAAGAAGAGCCTACGAAAGGTTCAAAAAAACTAGGTAATGATAAAGATCTAGAAGATTATAAGGCTAGTAGGAAGGAGCTTAAGAATGAAATTAGGAGAGCCAGAAGGGGCTATGAGAAGGCCTTGGCAGACAGGATTAAGGAAAACCCCAAGGCATTCTACAAGTATGTGAAGAGCAAGAGGATAAGACGTGAGAGAATAGGACCAAACAAGTGTGACAGTGAAAAAGTGTGTCTGGAACCAGAGGAGATGGCAGAAGTACTTAATGAATACCTTACTTCTGTATTCACTGTGGAAAAGGATCTTGGTGATTGTAGGGATGACTTGCAATGGACTGAAAAGCCTGAGCATGTAAATATTAATGAAGAGGATGTGCTGGAGCTTTTGGAAAGCATCAAGTTGGATAAGTCACCGGGACCGGACAGGCTATTGTGGGAAGCGAGGGAGGAGATTGCTGAGCCTCTGGGGATGATGTTTGCATCATCAATGAGGACGGGAGAGGTTCCGTAGGATGGACAGTTGCCGATGTTGCTCCCTTATTCAAGAAAGAGGGTAGAGATAGCTCAGGAAATTATAGACCAGTGAGTCTTACTTCAGTGGTTGGCAAGTTGATGGAGAAGATCCTGAGAGGCAGGATCTATAAACATCTGGAGAGGCATAAGCAACACACATCAAAGTTGCTGGCGAACACAGCAGGCCAGGCAGCATCTCCAGGAAGCGGTATGGTCGACATTTCAGGCCGAGACGAAGGTAGAGTCGACTGTACCTCTTCCTAGAGATGCTGCCTGGCCTGCTGCGTTCACCAGCAACTTTGATGTGTGTTGCTTGAATTTCCAGCGTCTGCAGAATTCCTGTTGTTTGGAGAGGCATAATATGATTAAGAATAGTCAGCATGTCATGGTCCCATCTGACAATCCCCCACCTTGCCATTTGCCTCAAGATCTGGGCCTCGATCACCTCATTCAGATTCCAATCATTCCCAGGTATCACTAACTACAAGCACCTGCTTCCCATCAAACAGCAGGATAAGAACCCTGTGACCACAGCAAGAAGCCGCCAGTTTGTCTTTCGACTCTTGTGAGAGTAAACCTTGTTTCCTATTCCTGAGAACTGTTAGTTCTAAGCTTTGCATTGTCTCCTGGATATTGGCTCCCCGTTCGCGGAGGTGCTATGCCTAACAACTCTGCCTCAGCATCTGTGTCCTGCACTTGGGTTCATCCCCAGCCACGTCCTTGCAACACAGCATGGCTTTGTCAAAGGCAGGTCGTGCCTTATGAGCCTAATTGAATTTTTTGAGGATGTGACTAAACACATTGATGAAGGTAGAGCCCTAGATGTAATATATATGGATTTCAGCAAGGCATTTGATAAGGTACCCCATGCAAGGCTTATTGAGAAAGTAAGGAGGCATGGGATCCAAGGGGACATTGCTTTGTGGATTCAGAACTGGCTTATCCACAGAAGGCAAAGTGTGGTTGTAGATGGGTCATATTCTGCATGGAGGTTGGTGACCAGTGGTGTGCCTCAGGGATCTGTTCTGGGACTCCTACTCTTTATGGTTTTTATAAATGACCTGGATAAGGAAGTGGAGGGATGGGTTAGTAAATTTGCTGATGACACAAAGGATGGGGGTGTTGTGGCTAGTGTGGAGGGCTGTCAAGAGGTTACAGCGGTACTTTGGTAGTATGCAAAGCCGGGCTGAGAAGTGGCAGATGGAGTTCAACCCAGATAAGTGTGAAGTGGCTCATTTTGGTTGGTCAAATATGATGGCAGAATATAGCATTAATGGCAGTGTGGAGAATCAGAGGGATCTTGGGGTCAGAGTCCATAGGACACTCAAAGCTGCTATGCAGGTTGACTCTGTGGTTAAGAAAACATATGGTACATTGGCCTTCATCAACCGTGGGACTGAGTTTAAGAGCTGAGAGGTAATGTTGCAGCTATATAGGGCCCTGGTCAGACCAGTCCCCATTTGCAGTACTGTGTTCAATTCTGGTCACCTCACTACAGGAAGGACATGGAAACCATAGAAAGGGTGCAGAGGAGATTTACAAGGATGTTGCCTGGATTGGGGAGCGTACCTTATGACAATAGGCTGAATGACCTCGGCCTGATGGAGGATCAGAGATTACCTGATAGAGGTGTACAAGATAATGAGAGGCATTGTTCGTGTAGATAGTCAGAGGCTTTTTCCCAGGGTTGAAAGGGCTAACATGAGACGGCATAGTTTTAAGGTCCTTGGAAGCAGGTACAGAGGAGACGTTAGGGGTAAGTTTTTTACGCAAAGTGGTGGGTGTGTGGAATGGGCTGCTGGTGGCAGTGATGGAGGTGGAAACTATAGGGTCTTTTAAGAGACTCCTGAATAGGTACATGGAGCTTAAAAAAAATAGAGGGCTACTGGTAAGCCTAGGTAGTTCTAAGGTAAGGACATGTTTGGCACAGATTTGTGGGCCAAAGGGCTTGTATTGTGCTGTAGATTTTCTATGTTCTATGTCCTATTATTGTTATATTTTCCCTATTCATTACACTCATTACACATTGTTCTAAATGGGGTCATGATTCTGCAATTTTTACTGACAATCAGAAAAGTATTACAATTCAACACAACTCCCAAGTTTTTAACCTTTAAAAACCTTACAGACATCAGTACATCAAGATAGTACAAGGGAAACACAACAGAGAATGCAAAATACATTACAGTTACGGAGAAAGTACAGGCAGTCTATAAGGTGCAAAGGTAATACTGAGGTAGATGGTGAGGTCAAGGGTTTATCTTATCATACAAAAGATCCATTCAATAGTTTTATAACAACAGGAAAGAAGATTTCTTGAGTCTGGTGGTATGTGCTTTCAGACTTCTGTATTATCTGCCTAATGCAAGGAGGGGTGGGGGATGAGAGGATGCCCAGGATGGGTGGGATCTATAAAAAATGGTGAAGGTCAAGGACCTGCTGAATTTCCAAAGCCTCCTGAGATGTTTGAAACTTGAAGCTGTCAACCCTTTTGACCTCAGCACCATTGATGCAGGCAGGAGCATATGCAACATCCTACTTCCTGAATCAATTACCAGCATTTTTTGTTTTGCTGACATTTTGAAAAAGGCTGTTGTCATGATATCATGTGAAAGGCTGTCAATCTCATTACCTCACTCAGATTCATCATTATTTGAGATACAGCCCACTATAGTAGTATCATCTGCAAACTTGTAGATGGAGTTAGTGCAGAATCTGGCCTTGCAGTCATGCGTCTTTTACGAACAGAGTAGGGGGCTGAGGATGCAGCTTTGTGGGCCACCAATGTTGAGAATAATCGGGGTGGTGGTATTGGAAGTCAAGGATCTGTTGCAAAGGTCTAGGAGTTTGGAGCTGAGTTCTACATGGAATTATGGTGTTAAAGGTGGAGATGTAGTCAATAAATAGTAGTCCGATGTCCTTGTTATCTAGATGCTCCAGAGGTAAGTGTAGGACCTGGGAGCTGGTGCACACTATGGCCTGGTTCTGCTGTAGGGAGATTGCAGTGGGTTGAGGTAATTATCTGGAAAGCTGGAGTCGATGTGTGCCATGATGTTGTAGATAGTGTAGGGGATTGTCAAAGATTGCAGAGAGACATTGATAGGATGCAGAAGTGGGCTGAGAAGTGGCAGATGGAGTTCAACCCGGAGAAGTGTGAGGTGGTACACTTTGGAAGGACAAACTCCAAGGCAGAGTACAAAGTAAATGACAGGATACTTGGTAGTGTGGAGGAGCAGAGGGATCTGGGGGTACAGATGGATAGGGTAGTTAAGAAAGCTTATGGGGTGTTAGCTTTCATAACTCGAGGGATAGAGTTTCAGAGTGGCGATGTAATGATGCAGCTCTATAAAACTCTGGTTAGGCCACACTTGGAGTACTGTGTCCAGTTCTGGTCGCCTCACTATAGGAAGGATGTGGAAGCATTGGAAAGGGTACAGAGGAGATTTACCAGGATGCTGCCTGGTTTAGAGAGTATGCATTATGATCAGAGATTAAGGGAGCTAGGGCTTTACTCCTTGGAGAGAAGGAGGATGAGAGGAGACATGATAGAGGTGTAAAAGATAATAAGAGGAATACATAGAGTGGATAGCCAGTGCCTCTTCCCCAGGGCACCACTGCTCAATACAAGAGGACATGGCTTTAAGGTAAGAGGTGGGAAGTTCAAGGGGGATATTAGAGGAAGGTTTTTTACTCAGAGAGTGGTTGGTGCGTGGAATGCTCTGCCTGAGTCAGTGGTGGAGGCAGATACGCCAGTGAAGTTTAAGAGATTACTGGACAGGTATATGGAGGAATTTAAGGTGGGGGGTTATATGGGAGGCAGGGTTTAAGGGTCGGCGCAACATTGTGGGCCGAAGGGCCTGTACTGTGCTGTACTATTCTGTGTTCTATGATAGAGGTGTACAAGATATTAAGAGGAATAGATAGAGTGGACAGCCAGCGCCTCTTCCCCAGAGCACCTCTGCTCAATACAAGAGGACATGGCTTTAAGGTAAGGGGTGGGAAGTTCAAGGAGGATATTAGAGGAGGGTTTTTTACTCAGAGTGGTTGGTGCCTGGAATGCACTGCCTGAGTCAGTGGTGGAGGCAGATACACTAGTGAAATTTAAGAGACTACCAGACAGGTATATGGAGGAATTTAAGGTGGGGTTATATGGGAGGCAGGGTTTAAGGGTCGGTACAACATTGTGGGCTGAAGGGCCTGTACTATGCTGTACTATTCTATGTTCTATGATCAGCCTCTTTAAGCACTTCATGATGGTGAATGTTGGAGCCACCTTATGTTTTTTTTGGTATAGGATGATAGCGATTTTCTTAAAGCAGATTGAAGTAGGGAGAGATTAAAAATGTCTGCAAATACCCCTGCCAGTTGATCTGCACAGGATCTAAGGAAACAGCCTACATTCACATCCAGGTAGTTGAACCCAACCCAAGGCTGGTCCCTTGATGTGTATGATATACATAACAGTTTGTGGTACACCACTGGTCACAGACATCTGTTCATGAAAGCAGACCTCCACCATCACCCTCTCTCTCATATTACCAATCCAGATTTGGGGACTTGCCTTATTTAGCCACAGTCTGACAGCAATGTTGAAATTTAACCCTTCTCTCATTTACCTAGTTTGTAGCAGTGTGTGGTATTTTTCCAATTTAATTGCAAGTCCAGACTGTTTTATCCTGTTTGTTGCCAAACTGGACTACTCCAGTCTGTGGTATCTACCCAGTATAGCCTTGGCTTGTTCAGTGTTTTCTTCATCTAAAAATCAATTTGTGCCGTGAACATTTTTAAGCTACTTTGTGTTGAATAATCGGTAACTACATTGATTAAAAGCTCCTTTTCAGGGTAAAGTATTGCTTTGATCAACTCTTTCCAGGTCTGGCATGAATCTATTCAATGTATTTAGCTCAGAACATAACACTAGTTATGTTCATTCTCACTGTAGGATATCCTACATTTGTGGTAGGAGATAGGAGATACCTCCCTCAGCAACAAAACAATATAATCAATGTATTTCTTTGCATAAATGTATTGTTTTAGTTTTTTTCACTGTCTGTGTATAATTTGTGTTCTGTGTGTTGTCTGAATCTGTCTGTGATGCTACTGCATGTGTGTTTTTCATTGTACAGTACCTCACTGTACTTGTGCACACGACAATAAACTTGACTTGAACATAGAACACTACAGCACAGTACAAGAGCATTCAGTCCACAATGCTATGCTGACATTTTAATTTACTCTACAATCAATCTAAAGCTTCCCTCCCATATAGTTCTCCATTTTTCTTTCATCTATATCTGAAGTCTCTTAAATGTTCCTAATGTATCTGCCTCTACCACAGACCCCTTGCTTATTGGTATTGGTCCGTGGCATAAAAAAGGTTGGGGACCCCTGTTCTACCACATTGCAAATGAAATGTCTTTTGCTTTCAGATGGAGGTCATGGGCAGGCGGTGGAGCGGAGCAGATTACTTTATTTCCCTCATAGATGCTGCCTGACCTGTTGAGTTCCTCAAGCACTTTGTGTATGTTGCCCTGGATTTCCAGCATCCGCAGAATGTCTTGTGTTTATGATTTGCATCAGTCAAAAAAGCTTTATCTTTTTTCTCTCTCTCTTACTATAACACTTAAATAGCTGTGGTGTGTTCTTCATGCCGGAGGTTGGAAAACTGTTGACCCAGAGTCTCCCGGTGAACTACATCTGCGTGAAGTGCATCCAGCTGCAGCTCCTTGAAGACTGTGTTATGGATCTGGAGCAGCAACTGGATGACCTGAGGGCGACCAATATTCTCGCGGGCAGATTTGTTAGAGCTGCTGGGGAGGGTTTAAGCAAATTTGGCGCGGGGGCGGGTGGTGGGAACCGGAGTGAAGGGACCCAGGATAGGATGGATGGTAAAGTAAAGATAGCGTGCAGTCAGACTGTCAGGAAGGGCAGGCAGGTGATGGGACATAGTTGCAGCCAACAGGCTAAATATCAAAATATTAGGGATGCAAAATCAGAAAGGATAGCAAATACAGTACTCAGGGTGTTGTATCTAAATGAGCGTAGTATAAGAAATAAGGTAGATGATCTTGTTGCACTATTACAGATTGCCAGGTAGGATGTTGTGGCCATCACTGAATCATGGCTGAAGGATGGTTGCAGTTGGAAGCTGAATGTCCAAGGTTACACATTATATCAGAGGGATAGGAAGGTAGGCAGAGGGGGTGGTGTGGCTCTACAGGTAATGGCATCAAATCAGTAGAAAGTTGTGACATAGGATTGGAAGATGATGAATCTTTCCGGGTCGAGTTAAGAAAATACAAGGGTAAAAGGATGTAGATGGCAGTTATATAGAGGCCTCCCACAGTGGCTGGGAGGTGGACTACAATTTACATCAGGAAATAGAAAAGGCGAGTCAAAAGGGCAATGTTATGGAAGTCATGGAAGATTTTAACATGCAAGTTGATTGGGGAAAATCAGGTTGGTAATGGACCTCAAGAGAGTGAGTTTGTTGAATGCCTAAGAGATGGTTTTTTAGAGCAGTTTGTTGTTGAGCCTACTAGGGATCAGCTATGCTGGATTGGGTGTTATGTAATGTACCAGAGGCGATTAGGGAGCTTAAGGTAAAAGAACCCTTAGAAGCCAGTGATCACAATATGATTGAGTTCAACTTGAAATTTGATAGGGAGAAAGTAAAGTCTGATGTAGCTGCATTTCAGTGGAGTAAGGGAAATTACAGTGGTATGAGAGAGGAGTTGGCCAAAGTAAATTGGAAGGAGCTGATGGCAGGGATACCAGCAGAGCAGCAATGGTGTGCATTTTTGGGAAAAATGAGGAAGGTGCAGGACATATGTATTCCAAAAATGAAGAAATACTCAAATGGTAAAATAGTACAACCATGGCTGACAAGGGACATCAAAGCTATTGTAAAAGCAAAAGTAAGGGTATACAACAAAGCAAAAATTAGTGATAAGATAGAGGATTGGGAATCTTTTAAAAACCTATGGAGAGCAACTAAAAAAAAAGGAAAAAGATGAAATATGAAAGCAGGACCGCTAGAAAATGAGGCAGGAGAAATAACGGGGACAAGGAGATGGCAGATGAACTAAATGAGTATTTTGCAAAAGTCTTCAATGTGGAAGACACTAGCAGTGTGTCAGATGTTGAAGGGTGTGAGGGAACAGAAGTGGGTGCAGTTACTATTACAAGAGAGAAGGTGCTCAAAAAGCTGAAAGAGCTAAAGGTACATAAATCATCCAGACCAGATGAACTGCACCCTAGGGTTCTGAATGAGGTCGTGGTAGAGATTGTGGAGGCATTAGTGATGACCTTTCAAGAATCATTGGCATGATTCCAGAGGACTGGAAAATTGCAAATATCACTCCACTCTTTAAGAAAGGAGGGAGGCAGCAGAAAGGAAATTGTAGATCAGTTGGCTTGACCTCAGTGGTTGGGAAAATGTTGGAGTCAGTTGTTAAGGATGAAGTTATGGAGTACTTGGTGACACAGGACAAAGTCAGCATAGTTTCCTTAAGGGAAAGTCTTGCCCGACGAACCTGTTGGAATTCTTTGAGAAGATTACAAGTATGATAGATAAAGGGGATGTAGTGGATGTTGTATATTTGAGCTTCCAGAAGGCCTTTGAAAAAGTGCCACACAGTGAGGCTGCTTACCAAGTTAAGAGTCCATGGTATTACAAGAAAGTTAGGTTAGAGCATTGGCTGATTGGTAGGAGGTAGTGGGTGGGAATAAAAGGATCCTTGTCTGGTTGGCTGCCAGTGACTAGTGGTGTTCTGCAGGGGTCGGTGTTGGGACCAATAGACAACAGGTGCAGGAGTAGGCCATTTGGCCCTTCGAGCCAGCACCGCCATTCACTGTGATCATGGCTGATCATCCACAATCAGTATCCAGTTCCTGCCTTATCCACTTCTATTTATGCTGTATATAGATGATTTAGTTGATGGAATAGGTGGCTTTGTTGCCAAGTTTGCAGATGATACAAAGATTGGTGGAGGGGCAGGTACTGTTGAGGAAACAGGTAGGATGCAGAAGGACTGAGACAGGTTAGGAGAATGGGCAAGAAAGTGGCAAATGAAATACAATGTTGGAAAATGCATGGTCATGCACTTTGGTAGTAGAAATAAATGTGCGAACCATTTTCTAAATGGGAAGAAAATCCAAAAATCTGAGATGCAAAGGGACTTGGGAGTCTTTGTGCAGAACACCCCAAATGTTAACTTACAGGTAGAGTCGGTGGTGAGGAAGGCCAATGCCATGTTAGCATTCATTTCAAGAGGTCTAGAATACAAAAGCAGGGATGTAATGCTGAGGCTTTATAAGGCACTGTTAAGGCTTCACCTTGAGTACTTTGAACAGTTTTGGGACCCTCATCTTAGGAAAGATATGCTGGCATTGGAGAGGGTCCAGAGGAGTTTTGCAAGGATGATTCTGGGAATGAAAGGGTTATCATATTAGGAACGTTTGATGGCTCTGGGTCTGTACTCGCTAGAGTTCAGAAGGATGAGAGGGAACCTCATTGAAACCTTTCAAAATTTTAAAGGCTTAGACAGAGTAGATATGGAAAGGATGGTGGGAGCGTCTAGGACAAGAGGGCACAGCTTCAGGACAGAGGGGCACACTTTCAAAACAGAGATGCGGAGACATTTCTTTAGCCAAAAGGTAGTGAACTTAAGGAATTTCTTGCCATATGCAGCTATGGAGGCCTGGTCGTTGGGTGTATTTAAGGCAGAGATTGATAGGTTCTTGATTGGACATGGTATCACAGATTACAGGGACTGGGGTTGGAGAGGAGGGGAAAAAAAAGTATCAGCCATAATTGAAATGCGGAGTAGACTCGATGAGCCAGATGGCCTAATTCTGCTCCTATGTCTTATGGTCTTATCTCAATGTAAGATCTTGCTTTGATTACCTCCTGAATCTGGGGATAATATATTAGCATAGATACAAAGCTAGTTAACAAACAGAACGTAGAATCCAGTTAAAGGAGTCATAGTCAAGTTGGCAGGTCAGGTTCCACAGTGATCAGTGCTGAGGTCTCAGCATCTTACATTCCATGGTAATGACATAGGTGAAAGACCAAGTATACTGTAGCTATGTGTTTTGATAATTCAAAAGTAGTTGAGAAAGTGATTGATAAGAGGAGTAGGTCGTTTAAGGAAACTGGTAGGTTGCAGAAGGACTTAGACACATTAGAATGGGCAAGAAAGTGGAAAACGAAATACAATGTTGGAAAATGCATGGTCAAACACTTTAGTAGAAGAAATAAATGTGCAGTCTATTTTCCAAATGGGGAGAAAATACAGAAATCTGAGATGCAAAGGGACTTGGGAGTCCTTGTGCATAATACCCTAAATGTTAACTTGTAGGTAGAGTCAGTGGTGAGGAAGGCAAATGCAATGTTAGCATTCATTTCAAGAGGTCCAGAATATAAGAGCAGGGATGTGGTGCTGAGATTTTATAAGGTACTGGTGAGGCCTCATCTTGAGTACTGTGAAAAATTTTGGGCTCTTTATCTCAGAAAAGAAGTGCTGGTATTGGAGAGAGTTCAGATGAGGCTCACAAGGATGATTCTGGGAATGAAAAGGTTATCATATGAGGAATGTTTGATGGCTCTGTGTCTGTACTCACTGGAATATAAAAGGATGGCGGGGGGGATCTCATTGAAACCTTCCGAATGTTGAAAGGCCTAGACAGAGTAGATGTGGAAAGGATGCTTCCCATGGTGGAAGCGTCTAGGACGAGGGCACAGCCTCAGGATAAAAGAGTGTCCATTTAAAACAGATGTGGAAAAATTCCTTTAGCCAGAAGGTGGGGAATTTGTGGAATTTGTTATGACAGGCAGCTGTGGAAGTTGGGTCATTAGCTGTATTGAAGGCAGAGGCTGATAGGTTCTTGATTGGCCACGGCTTCAAAGGTTACAGGGAGAAGGCTGGAGATTTGGGCTGAGGAGGGGAAAAAGAGATCAACCATGATTGAATGGCGGTGCAGTAGATACTGGAAATGCAGATCAACACACATAAAATACTGAAGGAACTTCGTAGGTCTGGCAACATCTATGGAAGGACTAAAGAGTTGATGTTTTGGGTCGAGACCTTCAACAGTACTGGAAAGGAAGGGAGAGGAAGCCAGAATATGAAGGTGGAGGGAAGGGAAGGAATCCACGATGGAAGTTGATAGGTGGAGCCAGGTATCTTTTTCCAAGGGTCAAAATATCTAATAGTAGGTAGCATGCATTCATGGTGAGAGGGGGTAACAGTGGAGCGAGTTTTTTATTTACAGAGAGTGGTGGGTGTCTGGAATGTGCTATTGGGGTGGTGTGGGGGCAGATACATCAGAGGCTCCTAGGTAGGCATATGGATGCAGAGAATGCAAAGTGTAGGCCAACCTTTTTTATGCTTATGTTCCCCTATGATTAACTGAGGTGTCCATGGACTCCAGGTTGGGAACCTCTGGCGTAGGCAGAAGGGATTAGCTTTCGTAGGCATTTAATTACTAGTTTAATTAATTTGGCACAACATTGATGGCTCCTGTGCTGGACTGTTCTAATAGAAACAGAACATTGTATAAATGGAGAAACTGGAGAATAGTACAGTGCAGAAGGAGTAGGTTGTCTGATTACTTGATACACAGTAAGATGCTATCCTACTACACCACGTGCTTAGAAAGACGAATGGACTGTTGCTATTTATTTGGGAATCTGAGGTTTGCTGACAAGGTTAGCATTTGTTGCCTATCATTAAATACCTTCCTCCGCTGTATTCTTAAACAGTTTCTCATGAAGGTGCTCCTACACTGTAGACTCGAAGGGGAATCTGCGGCAATTCTCAGCAAACATCAAGGCTCACAACACAGGAGGGCCACTCAGCACTGGAGAGCCGGGTTCAACTCTGACCTCTGGTGCTGTCCGTGTGGAGTTTGCACGTTTTCTGTCACCAGATGGGTTTCCTGCACTTGCTCCAGTTTCAACTCACATCCCGGGCTCATATAAAAGGATGGTCAGGATGAATTTGGTGGCTGAACAGCCAGTTTGCAATCTGTACTTCTCTATGATCATTGGAAGAACAATAATTGGTGAAGCAACTGACAGCCACTGGAGCACTTTTCCCTTGACATTAGTACTTTAGTTTACCCATGCTATACTCGGTCAAAAGCTGCCTTCCATTTCACTCTGTCTATTCTGGAAATTTAGCATGTTCCCTACAGTTATGTCTAAATCACTGTTGTGTTGGGGGAGCGCAGGGGGGTGTGGGTTATCTGAAATTGGGAAAATCAATGGAATATAAGATGATGTTCCAATTTGCATCCGGCCTCTCCAAAGCAGGGGAGAGGCTGAGGACAGACAAGTCCATATCAGACTGGGAAGAAGAATTGAAATGGCATGCTCAAGATGGTGTTGCAGACAGAGTGCAGGTGATCCATCCACACAACAGTTGCCAAAACTACACATGATTTCACCAGTGTAGAGGAAGTTTCATAGTGAGCATTGAATGCAGTCAACCAGATTGGAAGAGGTGCAGATGAACCTCTGCCTCACCTGGATGGGCTGTTTAAGTCCCTTGGACGGTGGTGAGGGAGGATGTGAAGGAACAGGTGTTACACCTCCTATGGCTGCAGGGGAAAGTAACACTAAATTCCAGGCTGTTGTGTGGTGACATATACATACTTTGATAATAAATTTACTTTGAACTTTGAAGTTTCAGGGGATGTGCTGGGAAGGGGTGGGGGAGATGAGAGGACCAGCCAGGAAGGGAGTGATTTCTGCAGGAAGCAAAAAATTGGGGGAGTGAGCTGGGGGAGAGGTGGGTAAAGGTGACCTATAATTGGATGACATAGGAGAAACATAAGAGGATGATAAGTTGGATGTGAAGGATGGTGAGATGAAAGATGAGGACCAAGGAAACTCTTTTGCTATTCTGTTTGGTGAATGGGGAAGGTGAGAGGACACTCGCAGCAAATTGAGGCAATGTATGTGAGGACTTCATCAACTATGGCAGAGGGGAAGCCACATTTCTGGAATTTGGCAGCCCTGTGTAAGGGGTTTCTTCTTTTATGTTACTGCTAAGGCTAATAAAATGGCTTCTCTGTAATGTTAACTGCTGAGACAGTGGTTCTCTATAGCAGCTTGTTTGGGTTATAATTACTGATAACGAGAATTGTATTCATTTGCTAACCAATTGGGATAGACGTTATTCTTTCTTGTGTGTCTGTAAGCTATTGTTTTCGTGGGCTTTGGGGCAGAAGGCGCAATGGGGACAGAGAGAGGAGACGCGATGCGGTAAGCTGGGCAATGCAACGGACCCCGAGCGGGAGGCTAAGGCCCAGGGTCTTCGGCAAGGAGAGGAGACGAGGACAGACTCGAGTAGACTCAATGTAGCCTCCTGGTAAGCCTTAGGCTCAATCAGCTCACTTTCGTATAGGGGGAGCAGCCTTCGGCCCCGCCAAACTGGGTAATCAAGTTTGTGTAGATGCTGGGTGATGTACCCCACCATGCCAAGTAACACCATATGCGATTAAATGATTACACTTTATAACTCTTACTTTGACTATGTAGATAGTAAAGGAACAAAATGAGAACTGTTCAACTGTTTCTGAAAAAAAAGAAAAAGATGCCATTATTATAAACCAGTTTGTGCACACATCGTTGGAGCTCTTACAGAACCGGGTCCCCCTTCCTCTAGTCGATGTCCTCTGAACTCTGCCGACCCAATGGGACCACCCTTGGCGATCCACGAAACGCTCTACTCAAGTCTGTCCTCGCCGAAGACCCTGGACCTCGAACTCCCGCTCGGGGTCCTTTCTGTTGCCCAGCTTACCGCATCGCGTCTCCTCTCTCTGTCCCCATCACGCCTTCTGCCCCAAAGCCTGCAAAAACAATAGCTTACAGATACACAAGAAAGAATAACATCTATCCCAATTGGTTAGCAAATGAGTACAATTCTCATTATCAGTAATTATAACCCAAACAAGCTACTTTTGAGAACCACTGTCTCAGCAGTTAACATTACTGAGAAGCCATTTTATTAGCCTTAGCAGTAACATAAAAGAAGAAACTCCTTACACTTAGTATAGAAGGTAAATTTGGTGCCTTCAGCAGTGGAAAGGTGAGCAGATCCTGTTCCTGGCTGTCAACATCTCTGTGGACCTATCCTGGGCCCAACAGATTGTTGCAATTACAATGAAGGCACAAGAGCGGCTATATTTCAATAGGAGTTTGAGGAGATTTGCAAAGTCACCAAAGACTCAAACAATTTTCCACATATGTACTATGGAGAGCATTCTGCATGGTTGCATCACCGTCTGGGTTGGAGACACCAATGCACAGGATCGGAAAAAGCAGCAGAGGGTTGTAAACTCAGCCAATTTCATCTTGGGCACTAGCCTCCATGCATTGAAGAAATCTTCAAAAGGCGATGCCTCAAATAGACAGCATCTATCATTAAGGACCTCCACCCCTCAGGACAATCCCTTTTCTCATTGCTACCATTGGAGAGGAGGTACAGGAGCTTGAAGACACACACTCAATGTTTTAGGAACAGCTTCCTCTCTCTGCCCTTCACCATCAGATTTCTGAAGGGTTCATGAAGCCATGAACACTTCCTATTGCGTTCACCAGCAATTTTTATGTGTGTTGCTTGAATTTCCAGCATCTGCAGAATTCCTGTTGTTAACACTTCCTATTTTGCTCTTTTTGCATTACTTCTTTATTTTGATCATATTTCTTATTACAATTTCATAATTTTGTATGTACGGCTGCAAAACAACAAATATCACCACATTTTTCTGTGATAATAAACCTGATTCTCATTCTGCTCAAGCTGTGACCCCTTCTACATTGGTGAAACCAAGCGTAGACTGGGAAACCTTCCATCAGTCACATCTTCCACTCTCTCCTGCCCTTCCCCTTATAGCTTTCTACAGGGAAGACTTTCTTTGTGATTTCCTAGTTTCCTCATCTCTCACTTCCCACCACTCTCCTTCCCCTGGCATGAAGACAGGCTGGTCAGTGGATCATGTTGGCGCTGGCTGAAGTGCCAGAATATGATGCCCTGGATGTGGTGTCCTATGAGGGGAAAGGTGAGGACCAGTGGTCCTATCTCTTTAACTTCTGGGAATGGGGGGGGGGGGAAGGTGAAAGCAGACATACAGAAAAAAGAACAAACACATGGCAACAGGCTCCTGTATCATAACTTAAACATACTGGGATGTAATTTGCAGAGTTGCACTGATAACTTCAGGATTTCTGTTAAACTGTGAAAAAAAATCTTCAATTATCAGTATACTAACAATAAGTATCTGTCTGACAATATGTCTGACTAGTTCTGCCATTCATACAAGGAGATATTAATCAGGATAAACCTCTTCTCCAGAGTTCATAAGAATGAGAGATGACCTCACTGAACCACACAAAATACTTAGAAAGCTTGTCAGGATGTATGCAGGGAGGATCCTGCTGGGTATAGGAGGGTCTCAAAATAAGGAATAGACCATTTAGAAATGAAGTGGGTAACTTCTTTATGCAGTGGATCATTGGAATCCTTTGCCCAAGAGGTCTGTTGAGAGTCATTCATTGATACTTTCAAAACAGAGTTTCTCAGTTCCAGTGATACAGGCTGATCCTAATTGCAGGTGTTGAGTTTGTATGTTCTCCCTGGATTTCCTTCCTGCATCCCAAAAGTATATGAATTGGTTAACTGGCTACTTAACTATTGCTCAATGTAGCTAAGTGGCAAAAACTATCATAAAATTGGTGGGTATGAGACTAGTGAGTGATCTGTTGGGAGCTGGCACCCCAAATGTTTTTTTCTGTGTCATAATTCGCGTATTCATATATTTTAAAAAAATAAATCAGTGAATTCCACGAATAGTGCACTGAAGTGGAACTGAGGTAGATCACTGAAAATTGGAGCACACTCAAAGCGCTAAATTCATCAATTTCTCCCTAGTTCATCAAGTTCAACTGTAGATAGTACAACAAAGTTAGGTCACGCACTTAATAAAGATTTTACTCATGGAAAGATCATGTTCTCAATCCATAGTGGTTATTAATGACGGAAGTTTCAGTAATTGTTCGTGTGTTTTTATTGCTTCAGCATCTACAGGAGGTGCTGCCTCAAGAAGGCAGCATCTATCATAAAGGATCCTCTCCATCCCGTTCACATCCTCTTCTTGCAGCTACCATTAAGCAAGAGGTACAAAAGTCCCATGACACTATGTTCAGGGACAACTACATTCTTACAGCCATCAGGTTCTTGGACCTACACAATCCCAACCCTACCTAGCAATGGAACACCATGGATCATCTCTACGATGGATTGACTGTGTTTTGATTTTGCACTACGATTTTGTTTTCGAACAACACACACAAAATGATGTAGGAATTCAGCGGGTCAGACAGCATCTATAGAAATGAGTAGTCGACGTTTCGGGCCGAGGCTGTTCATTCTTCACCTGCCGAATCCTGCCAGCATTTTGCGTGTGCTCATCCAGATTTTCGGCATTTGCGGTCTTTCGTGTCGTTATTTTCACACAGCTTTTTTTCCCCCTTCCACCGTCTTGTATAATAAACGCCTAATTTATATCGTGTGTCGTCTCTACTGACGTGGCTATGATGCTGCTGAAAGCCAGTTTTTCGGCTTAATGACAGCAAACTCTTGACCCGACCGAGGTAACAACTCTGAGCTCACCGATCCCAGAACAGTCTTCCACTGACTAGAAAGGACAGAAGAGGATCGAGCTGAGAATTTTGCCAGTCGGTAGATACCCCCTGCTGTTGTCGGTCGCTCTCTGTAATAGAAGCCCCGCCGATAATTTACACCCTCTCCCGGTCCAGACCGCTTCCCTTCGCACCCGCTGACTCAGGCCGCGGGGACTGCTGGGATACTGGAAGACTCCTTCCGAGGGGCCGCGCAGCCGCAGTGACTACCGACATCGGCGCTGCGATGGGGACCGAGGAAAAGGGACCGAACGGCGGCAATGGCAACGAGAGTCGGGCATTAGCCTGTATCAGCGCTGAGAGGCCGGAGAAGCTTTGTGGCCGGGGCAAGAAACGGATCCTGGACGAGGAGTCGTACATCGGGGTAGGGGATAAAAGTTACAAGCCAGATCCGTTGCAGATTTCCGGTGTCCCCTGTCCCTACTACTGACCCGGCCTCCTGACTGCGTCCTGTCCCGGCCCAGCATATCTATCGTGACCCGCCATCACATCCATGGGCCTTGGCCTCCCTCCCACCCCTCCCCTCTCCCCAATTCCTCCCACTCCTCTCCCTTTTCCCATTCTTCTTCCCCACCACTCCCTCTCCCTCACCTCTTCATCCTCTCAGGTAGCCCTCCCTCATTCAGCCAGGGTGTCACTGGTCCTATAACCTCTCCCTAATCCAGAACACTTGACTGATTCTTGAGTCAGCCCTTTTGGCTGAATCAACACACAAAATGTTGCAGACACTCAGTGGATCAGGCAGTATCCAGACACTTCACCTGGTCTTGACCTGAAATGGCTACTGTCCATTTCCTTCCATAGATGCAGCCTGACCCACTGAGTTCCTCTTGCATCTTCTGTGTTGCTTCAGATTCCAATATCTACAGTTTTTGTGCCTGTATTGGTTGAATAATGACTTCTCTGATGGTTGGGATCTCGGGGGAAGCTGAGGCGGGCCATCCACTTGCTACTCCTGACTAAGAATACTTCAGTCTTTTGCACTTTTATCCCCAGTACCACTTAGTTAAATGGGAACACTTTTGGAGCTATGCCTGTTAGCTGTTTAACTGACCATTTGTTACTGTTTAGATCATAAGATTTCGGAGCAGAATTAACCCATTTGGTCCATCGCATCTGCTCTGCCATTCCAACAGGACTGATTTATCCCTTTCAATCACATTCTCCTGCCTTCTCCCCATAACCTTCAATAGCCTGACTAATCAAAACCCTGTCATCTTCCACTTTAAATATACTCAATGACTTGGCATCCACAGCCGTCTGTGGTAATGAATTCTACAGATGTACTACCTTCTTGCTAAATAAATTCCTGCTCATCTTTGTTCTAAATGGACATCCCTCTATTTTGAGGCTGTTCCCTCTGGTCCTCGATTGACCCACTATAGGAAATACCCTCTCCACATCCATTCTATCTAGGCCTCTCAATATTCAATAGGTTACAATAAGATTCCCCCTCATTCTTCTAAACTCCAGCAAGTACAGGCCTAGAGCCATCAAATGCTCCTCATAAGTTAACCTTTCATTTCCAGAATCATTCTCGTGAACCTCTTCTGGATCTTCTCCAATGCCAGCTCATGTTTTCTTAGATGATGAGCCCAAAGCTGCTCCCAATACTCCAAGTGTGATCTGACCAGTGCCGTATAAAGCCACAGCATTACATCCTTGCTGTTATATTCTAGTCCCCTTGAAATGAATGCTAACATTGCATTTGCCTTCCTAACCACCATCTCAGCCTGCAAGTTAACCTTTGGGGAATCCTGCACAAGGACTCCCAGGTCCCTTTACACCTCTGATTTTTGAAATTTCTCCCAGTTTAGAAAATAGTCTATGCCTTTATTCTTTCTACCAAAGTGCATGACCATACACTTCCCTACACTTGTATGCCATCTGCCACTTGCTTGTCCATTTTCCTTCTGTAGACTACCTGCCTGTCCACCTATCTTTGTATTACCTGCAAATTTGGCCACAAAGCCATAACTTCTGTCATCCAAATCATTGACCTGTAAAGTGAAAGAAGTGGTCCGAACACAGACCCCTGCAGAACATCACGAGACACCAGAAGCCAACCAGAAAAGGCCCCATTTGCGCTGACACTTTGCCTCCTGCCAGTCAGCCAATCTTTGATCCATGCCAGTATCTTTCCTGTAATTGTGATCTGGCTGGCAGGACCTCCAGGGTTTGACCTAATATGTCAGTTGAGGGACTGCTTGGCTCTGGCTGTTTCTGATGGCTTAGTGGATGTTTGTGACTGCTTTAGCAGCCTGGCACCTTGTGCTGTTCCTTTGATGCCCTCTCTGCACTTCATTGAACTAGTTTTTATTTTAATGATAGAAAAAAATTAGGTGATGAAGTTGCAGAACGCGGTGATGTCCATTTCTGCTGTTGTGGTTCAGTGTTCAGCTACTGGATCTATTCAGAGTTTCTCCCATTCAATGCACTAGTGTCACACCATATATGGAATAGCCCTCAGTGTGACGAGGAGCCTTCCTCAGTAAGGACTCGTGCTGCCATAGACTCAACACAGCCTATAGAACGGCTTCCTCACTCGTCCGGCAAGCTGGGTTTGATACTGTCCAGGTGCAGCCTGCACATTATTCCTGAAAACGTGTGGGTTTCCTCCAGTGGTTCAGTTTTATCCCATGTGTTGAAGATGGGTACTGGTAAAATGAATGGACAACTGTAAATGACTCCCTACTGTAGGGGAGTGCAGTGCTACGTGGGAAGAGTAAACTGGGATTAGTATGCATGGGTACTGATGGTTGATGTGGACTCAGTGGGATGAAGGGCCTGTTTCCCTGCTTTTTGACTCTGTGATGCACCTTCCATGGTAGATTAGTGAGGAAAAGGTCAAAAGCACTTATCCCTCATGGTCTGTCATAAACTGAATTTGCCAGCTATGCCGTTCAGTCCTTGGTGAGTTCAGACAGAGTAAGCCACATCAGAATCAGGACTGGGTTTATTATCACTGACAGATGTTGAGCGCCAGGCTATAGATGTGGGTGGCATGCAATGTAGCAGTTAGCACAATACTTCTCAGCACCGGCTGTAAGATCAGGGTCTGATCCCCACCGCTGCCTGTACATTCTCCCTGTGACTCTGTGGGTTTCCTCCGGCTGCTTCAGTTTCTTCCCACAGTCCAAAGACACATGGATTAGGGTTAGTGAGTCGTGGGCAAGCTGTGTGGGCGCCACAGCTGTGGGCTGCCTGGCGCGATCCTTGCTGCTTTGATTTCACACTAGTATTTCCCTCTGTTTCAATGTATGGGGGCAAATAAAGTGAATCCTATTTTATAATCTGAACATCGCCCATTACATTCTATGCCCTTGCAATTTTCAGTGTTTCAATCATGTGTTATCCAACTTGGAGAGACACTAAATCCTCATTTGAGGGAGGCAATAGCTGGTGATCAGATTGTTCTCTTCGTCATGTTTGACATGATGGGATGTGATTTAGTGGGTTCTGAAAATAAGGTTCAGGTTCAAGTTGTAGTTTATTTTCATTCAACCAGCCTCATGTATACAGGTGAATGAAATAGAATTCTTCTGGGGTCAAGGTGTCAAACACAGCATGTATAGTTACAATTCAGCACATATAGTCACACACACAAAATAACATCAACACCAGGCCCTGAGTGGCATGGCCTGAAGACTGACAGGCTGACATAAAGTGTGAGGTGCATCTTTATACAAGATAATGTAATTTTGCTGTCACTATATAAAAAACAAGCAGTTGTATAAATGTGTGAAACAACAGCAATAAAAGATGAGAGATGACCCTTGCAGGATGAGAATGTGTCTGTGAGTTGGATAGTGGGGGAGTGGTGGTGGTGGTAGGACATTCAGACAGTGCTTACATCTGTGTTGGGGGTAAGAATTCTAAGAGCTTGTGGGAAGAAATTGTTACCCAGTCTGACATTTCTGGTACCAATGCTGCTGTACCTTGTGTCTGACGGCACAAGGTCAGGAAGATTGTGGGAAGGATGGGAGGGGTTTTGTCAATGCTGGTGGAACTGCGTATGCAGTGCTTCTGATAGCTGTCCTGAATTTTGGGGGGGGCTGGGGTTGGGAAGAAAGATATTTTCAGCACTCCTCACTATCCGTTGCAGCATCTTGCAGTCTGATGCATTGTAATTCCCATACCAATTGTTGATGCAGCTGGTCAGGACACCTGATGCTGTTCTGGTCACCAAAGGGTGGTGAATTTGTGGAATTTTCAAGCCACGTGCAGTTGTGGATGCCAAGTTATTGGGTGTATTCAAAGCAAAGGTTGATAGGTTCTTGATTGGACATGGCATCAAGGATTACAGGGAGAAGGCCGGTAATTGGGGTTGAGGAGGAGAGAAGAAAAGAAGGATCAGCCATGATTGAATGGTGGAGCAGACTCGATGGGCTAGATGGTCTAATTCTGCTACTATTTCTTATGGTCTTATGGTAGGTTGTGAGAATAGGGAGGGGAGCCTTATTTGCACCAGTCTCCTCGTGAAGTAGAGGCATTGCTGTGCTTTCTTAAATAAAGAGATGGTGTTGAGGGACCAAGTGAGATCATCAGTAATGTGCACGCCAAGAAATTTGGTGCTCCTGACTCCACAGAGAGGCTGTTGATGTGCAGTAGGGAGTGGTCAGCCAGAACCTCCCTGAGGTCCACAATCATCTCGTTTCTTCTTCACTCAGGTTGTTGTGTTTACACCAGTCCACAAGCTGCACTGCCTCCTCCCACCTCCCTCCACACTGCTGCATCATTTTTGCTGATGCTGATGAGGCCAACCATTGTTGTGTCACCAGCAAACATAATGATGTGATTAGAACTGGATTTGGCAGTACAGTTGCCTGTTAGCACTGTGAAGAGCAGTACAGTTGTCTGTTAGCAGTGTGCAGAGCAGTAGAGTTGTACGTCAGCACTGTGAAGGTCAGTACAGTTGTACGTCAGTGTGAAGAGCAGTACGGTTGTACGTCGGCAGTGTGAAGAGCAGTACAGTTGTACGTCAGCAGTGTGAAGAGCAGTACGGTTGTACGTCGGCAGTGTGAAGAGCAGTACAGTTGTACGTCAGCAGTGTGAAGAGCAGTACGGTTGTACGTCGGCAGTGCAGAGAGCAGTAGGGTTGTGCGTCAGCAGTGCAGAAAGCAGTACAGTTGTCTGTGTGAAGAGCAGTGTGAACAGCAGCACAGTTGTACGTTAGTGTGAGCAGCAGTACAGTTGTACTTTAGCATTGTGAAGAGCAGTTATGGTTGCCTGCTGGCACGGTGAAGAGCAGTACGGTTGTGTGTTGGCAGTGTGAAGAGCATTTTGGTTGTACGTTAGTGCTGTGAAGAGCAGTACGATTGGACGTTAGCGCTGTGAAGAGCAGTACAGTTGTACGTCAATGTGAAGAGCAATACAGTTGTCTGTTAGCACTGTGAAGAGCAGTACAGTTGTCCATTGGCAATGTGAGGAGCAGTAAGGTCTGCTGGTAGCGTCACGAGCAGTACTGTTGTACGTCAGCACTGTGAAGAGCAATACAGTTGTACGTCAGCATTCTGAAGAGCAGTATGGTCGTACGTTAACAGTACAGTTGTTTGTGTGAAGAGCAGTGTGAACAGCACTACAGTTGTACATTAGCACTGTGAAGAGCAGTTATGGTTGTCTGCTGGCACGGTGAAGAGCAGTACGGTTGTGTTTTGGCAGTGTGAAGAGCACGTCGGTTGGACGTTAGCGCTGTGGAGAGCAGTACGGTTGGACGTTAGCACTGTGAAGAGCAGTACGGTTGGGTGTGAGCAGTGTGAAGAGCAGTACAATTGTACGTCAGCGGTGTGAAGAGCAGTACGGTTGGACGTTAGCACTGTGAAGAGCAGTTACGGTTGTCTGCTGGCACGGTGAAGAGCAGTACGGTTGTGTGTTGGCAGTGTGAAGAGCAGTGCGGTTGTATATTAACACTCTGAAGAGCAGTGCGATTGTACGTTAGTGCTCTGAAGAGCAGTATGGTTGTAAGCTCTGTGAAGAGCGGTACAGTTGGATGTGAGCAGTGTGAAGAGCAGTACCATTGTACATAAGCACTGTGAAGAGCAGTACGCTTGTACGTTGGCAGTGCAGAGAGCAGTACAGTTGTCTGTGTGAAGAGCAGTACAGTTGTCTGTGTACACTCACAATGCGCTGGAGGAACTCAGCAGGTCAGTCAGTATCAGTTGAAAAGATTAGTCGACATTTCGGGCCGAAGCCCTTCGTCAGGACTGAAGGAAGAACTTTGGGGAGGGTTTGAAGAATGCTGGTAGTTGAAAAAAACAGTAATTTGAAAGACAAAGGGGTGGGGGAGGGGAAGCATTGAGGTGATTGGCAGGAGAACAATGCGCAGTAGTAGAAGGAGGCGGAACTATGAGGGAGGTGATGTGAAATAGGGATAGAGGAAGGGAGGGGGAGGGAATTACCAGAAGTTGGAGAATTCTATGTTCATACCAAGGGGCTGGAGACTACCTAGACGGTATATAAGGTGTTGCTCCTCCAACCTGAGTTTAGCCTCATCATGGCAGTAGAGGAGGCCATGTATGGACATATCTGAATGGGAATGGGAAGGGTGGCTACGGGGAGATCCTGTCTGTTGTGGCGGACGGAGTGGAGGTGCTCGACGAAGCGGTCCCCCAATCTGTGTCGGGTCTCACTGATGTAGAGGAGGCTGCACCGGGAGAACCGGATGCAATAGATGACCCCAACAGATTTGCAAGTGAAGTGTTGCCTCACCTGGAAGGACTGTTTGGGGCGCTGAATGGTGGCAAGAGAGGAGGAGTAGGGACAGGTGTACACTTACGCTTACAGGGATAAGTGCCGGGTGGGAGATCCGTGGGATCACCTCCCTGCTTCCCCTCCCCCACCCCTTTGTCTCTCAAATTACTGTTTTTTTCAACTACCAGCGTTCTTCAAACCCTCCCCAAGGTTCTTCCTTCAGTCCTGACGAAGGGTTTCAGCCCGAAGCGTCGACTAATCTTTTCAACCGATGCTGACTGACCTGCTGAGTTCCTCCAGCGCATTGTGAGTGTTCCTTTGACAACAGCATCTGCAGATTATTTTGTGCTTACAGTTGTCCATGTGAAGAGCTGTAAGGTTGTATGTCAGCAATGTGCAGAGCAGTACGATTGTACGTCAGCAGTATGAAGAGCAGTACATCAGCACTGTGAAGAGCAGTATGGTTGTACGTCAGTAGTGTGAAGAGTAGTACGGTTGTACGTCAGCAGTGTGTAGAGCAGTACGGTTGTCTGTTAGCAGTGTGAAGAGTAGTACGATTGTTAGTGTGAAGAGTAATATGGTTGTCTGTTGGTGTGAAGAGTAGTACGGTTGGACGTTAGCAGTGTGAAAAGCAGTATGGTTGTCTGTTAGTGTGAAGAGTAGTACGGTTGAACGTTAGCAGTGGGAAGAGCAGTGCAGTTGGACGTTAGCAGTATGAAGAGTAGTGCGGTTGGACGTTAGCAGTGTGAAAAACAGTACGGTTGTCTGTTAGTGTGAAGAGTAGTACGGTTGGGCGTTAGTGTGAGGAGCAGTGCAGTTGGACGTTAGTGTGAAGAGTAGTATGGTTGGACGTTAGCCGTGTGAAGAGCAGTATGGTTGTCTGTTGGCAGTATGAAGAGCAGAACGGTTGTATGTTAGAGCTGTGAAGAGCAGTGCAGTTGTCTGTGTGAATAGCAGTGCAGTTGTCTGTGTGAATAGCAGTACAATTGTCTGTGTGAAGAGCAGTGCGGTCATCTGTGATGAGCAGTGCAGTTGTCTGTGTGAAGAGCAGTGCGGTCGTCTGTGATGAGCAGTGCAGTTGTCTGTGTGAAGAGCAGTGTGAACAGCAGCACAGTTGTACGTTAGCAGTGTACACAGCAGTACAGTTGTATGCTAGCACTGTGAAGAACAGTTATGGTTGTCTGCTGGCACGGTGAAGAGCAGTGCGGTTGTGTGTTGGCAGTGTGAAGAGCATTTTGATTGTACATTAGCGCTCTGAAGAGCAGTACAGTTGGACGTCAATGTGAAGAGCAGAATAGTTGTCTGTTAGCACTGTGAAGAGCAGTACGGTTGGATGTCAATGTGAAGAGCAGTACGGTTGGCTGTCAATGTGAAGAGCAGTACAGTTGTATGTTAGCACTGTGAAGAGCAGTACATTTGTCCATTGGCAATGTGAGGAGCAGTAAGGTTGTCTGTTGGCAGTGTGACGAGCAGCACTGTTGTACATTAACGCTCTGAAGTGCAGTATTGTTGTACGTTAGTGCTCTGAAGAGCAGTATGGTTGTACGTTAGTGCTGTGAAGAGCAGTATGTTTGGACGTGAGCAGTGTGAAGAGCAGTACCGTTGTTTGTGTGATGAGCAGCACAGTTGTACGTTAGCACTGTGAACAGCAGTGCAGTTTATGTTAGCACTGAACAGCAGTATGGTTGTCTGTTGGCAGTGTGAAGAGCAGTACGGTTGTACGTCAGCAGTGTGAAGAGCAGTATGGTTGTACATCAGTAGTGTGAAGAGCAGTACGGTTGTATGTCGGTAGTGTGAAGAGCAGTACGGTTGTCTGTTAGCACTGTGAAGAGCAGTAGGGTTGGACCTGAATGTGAAGAGCAGAACAGTTGTCTGTTAGCACTGTGAAGAGCAGTACATTTGTCCATTGGCAATGTGAGGAGCAGTAAGGTTGTCTGTTGGTAGTGTGTACAACCCTCCTGCTCTTCACAGTGCTGACATACAACTGTACTGCTGTTCAGTGCTAACATAAACTGCACTGCTGTTCACAGTGCTAACGTACAACTGTGCTGCTCATCACACAAAGAACTATACTGCTCTTCACAGTGCTAACGTACAACTGTAGTGCTGTTCAGTGCTAACGTAAACTGTAGTGCTGTTCAGTGCTAACGTAAACTGTACTGCTGTTCCAGTGCTAACGTACAACTGTGCTGCTCATCACACAAGCAACGGTACTGCTCTTCACACTGCTGACGTCCAAACATACTGCTCTTCACAGCACTAACGTACAACCGTACTGCTCTTCAGAGCGCTAACGTACAATGATACTGGCAGTGTGAAGAGCAGAATGGTTGTACGTTAGAGCTGCGAAGAGCAGTAGGGTTGTCCGGTAGTAGTGTGAAAAGCAGTACAGTTGTCTCTGTGAAGAGCAGTACAGTTTTACGTTAGCACTGAAGAGCAGTACAGCTGTACGTTAGCAGTGTGAACAGCAGTACAGTTGTACGTTAGCAGGGTGGAGAGCAGTACTGTTGTATGTTGGCACTGTGAAAAGCAGTACAGTTGTCTGTTAGCTCTGTGAAGATTAGTACAGTTGTCCATTGGCAATATGAGGAGCAGTAAGGTTGTCCATTGGCAGTGTGACGAGCAGTACTGTTGTATGTCAGCACTGTGAAGGGCAGTACAGTTGTACATTAGCAGTGTGAAGAGCAGTACAGTTGTCTGTTAGCACTGTGAAGAGCAGTGTGAACAGCAGCACAGTTGTACGTTAGCACTGTGAAGAGCAGTTATGGTTGTCTGCTGGTACGGTGAAGAGCAGTATGGTTGTGTGTTGGCAGTGTGAAGAGCAATTCGGTTGTATATTAGGGCTCTGAAGAGCAGTACAGTTGGACGTGAGCAGTGTGAAGAACAGTATGGTTGTACATCAGCAGTGTGAAGAGCAGTACAGTTGTACGTTAGCACTGTGAAGAGCAGTTACGGTTGTACGTTAGTGCTCTGAAGAGCAGTACGGTTGTACGTTAGCGCTGTGAAGAGCAGTACGGTTGGACGTGAGCAGTGTGAAGAGCAGTACAGTTCTATGTCAGCACTGTGAAGAGCAGTACCGTTGTACATTAGCAGTGTGAAGAGCAGTACGGTTGTCTGTGATGAGCAGTACAGTTGTACGTTAGCAGTGTGAAGAGCAGTACAGTTGTATGTTAGCAGTGTGAAGAACAGTACAGTTGTACGTTAGCAATGTGAAAAGCAGTACGGTTGTCTGTTAGAAGAGCAGTACGGTTGTCTGTTGGCACTGTGAACAGTTGTACGTTAGCACTGCGTAGAACATTACGATTGTACTTTAGCAGTGTGAAGAGCAGTACATTTATACGTTACCAGTGTGAAGAGCAGTACAGTTGTCTGTTAGCAGTGTGAAGAACAGTACAGTTGTATGTCAGCAGTGTGAGCAGCAGTAGGGCTGTACGTTATAGTCATAGTCATAGTGATACTTTATTGATCCCGGGGGAAATTGGTTTTCGTTACAGTTGCACCATAAATAATAAATAGTAATAAAACCATAAATAGTTAAATAGTAATATGTAAATTATGCCAGGAAATAAGTCTAGGACCAGCCTATTGGCTCAGGGTGTCTGACCCTCCAAGGGAGGAGTTGTAAAGTTTGATGGCCACAGGCAGGAATGACTTCCTATGACCCTCTGTGCTGCATCTCGGTGGAATGAGTCTCTGGCTGAATGTACTCCTGTGCCCAACCAGTACATTATGTAGTGGATGGGAGACATTGTCCAAGATGGCATGCAACTTGGACAGCATCCTCTTTTCAGACACCACCGTCAGAGAGTCCAGTTCCATCCCCACAATATCACTGGCCTTACGAATGAGTTTGTTGATTCTGTTGGTGTCTTCTACCCTTAGCCTGCTGCCCCAGCGCACAACAGCGAACATGATAGCACTGGTCACCACAGACTCGTAGAACGTCCTCAGCATCGTCCGGCAGATGTTAAAGGACCTCAGTCTCCTCAGGAAATAGAGACGGCTCTGACCCTTCTTGTAGACAGCTTCAGTATTCTTTGACCAGTCCAGTTTATTGTCAATTCATATCCCCAGGTATTTGTAATCCTCCACCATGTCCACACTAACCCCCTGGATGGAAACGGGGGTCACGGTACCTTAGCTCTCCTCAGGTTTACCACCAGCTGCAGATAATTCTGCTCACACCATGTGACAAAGTTTCCTATCATAGCCCTGTACTCAGCCTCATCTCCCTTGCTGATGCACCCAACTATGGCAGAGTCATCAGAAAACTTCTGAAGATGACAAGACTCTGTGCAGTAGTTGAAGTCCGAGGTGTAAATGGTGAAGAGAAAGGGAGACAAGACAGTCCCCTGTGGAGCCCCAGTGCTGCTGATCACTCTGTCGGACACACACTGTTGCAAGTACACATACTGTGGTCTGCCAGTTAGGTAATCAAGAATCCATGAGTTCACGTTAGCACTGTGAAGAGCCATACAGTTATCCGTTGGCACTGCAAAGAGCAATACAGTTGTCTGTTACCACTGTGAAGAGCGGTACGGTTGTACGTTATCACTGTGAATTGCAGTACAGTTGTACATTAGCGCTGTGAATTGCAGTACAGTTGTACATTAGCGCTGTAAGGAGCAGTACGGTTGTAAGTAGTGTGAAGAGCAGTACCGTTGTATGTCAGCAGTGTGAAGAGCAGTACCGTTGTACATCAGTAGGTGTGAAGAGCAGTCTGGTTGTACGTCAGCAGTGTGAAGAGTAGTATAGTTGTCTGTGTGAAGAGTAGCACAGTGAAGAGCTGTACAGTTGTCTGTTAGCAGTGTAAACAGCAGTACAGTTGTATGTCAGTGTGAAGAGCAGTATAGTTGTGCGTCAGCACTATGAAGAGAAGTAGAGTTGTACGTCAGGACTATGAAGAGCAATACAGTTGTCTGAGTACTGTAAAGAGCAGTACAGTTGTACGTCAGTGTGAAGAGCAGTACGGTTGTACGTTAGCAGTGTGAAGAACAGTACAGTTGTCTGTGTGAAGAGAAGTACAGTTGTTAGCACTGTGAAGAGCAGTATGGTTGACTGTTGGCAGGGTGAAGAACAGTACAGTTCTCTATTAGGACTGTGAAGCATATTAAAATTGCACGATAGTATCCACAGGAACTTGCTTGTCTCTCTATCGTTGCATTTTGACTGACTGATGTGTTTTGTCTGCTTTCACCCTTTTCCCTGCCTACTAGGATTGCAGCTGCTCCTTGCTTCGTGTCTCAGATCCAATGCCTAATAGGAGCCTTTTCCCCACAACCCCATTTCCATGTCTTTTTTTCAAAGGTTGCCCTGTACACATCAAAGGTTCACCTGGTCACGATCCAGTTGCAGTAGACACTGGATAATTTTCATCCTCACAACTAAAGAAGCTCAAGGAGGTGACATTATTATTTCCTCCACTTTGTCATTTGTAGTCCATTACAAATAGCAATGGAGGAGTTTGATGGTGGAGGTGCCAGGTGATTATCATTTAGAAGGTGAAAGAGCAGTAAACACGAGGAATTCTGCAGATGCTAGAAATTCAAGCAACACACCTCAAATTTGCTGGTTAACGCAGCAGGCCAGGCAGCATCTCTAGGAAGAGGTACAGTCGACGTTTCGGGCCGAGACCCTTCATCCTGATGAAGGGTCTCGGCCCGAAACATCGACTGTACCTCTTCCTAGAGATGCTGCCTGGCCTGCTGTGAAAGAGCAATATTGACTTAGTTTCAGACCCATTGACGTTTCAATGATGCGTTAATGGTTTCCAGCCAAGCAGCTTGACAACTTTCCTAACTGCTTCAAAAAGAGGCATAAATTATTAACTGTTTTGTCTGGAAGCAGTGCCACTTGGACTCACTTTAATTTCATTGGGATTCTAAGTACATTCTGAGCCAAGCAGTGCTCAGTGGCTTTCTGGGTGAAAGTATTCACCTTCAGGAGCAGATGTTCGCTGGAAAAATAAGAACCATAAAATTTCTGGTTCCATTTTACTTACTTGCCATCGAACATCTGTGTATCTCATAATTTATGCATTCTCAGTTTTATTTTAAAGCCACATTACATGATAGCCTTCCTCTATTTAGACCATAAGTCATAGGAGCAGAATTTGGCAATTTTGCCCAACGAGAGTTTGCTATGCATTGGGTGCAACCTGCTTGGGTATATCCTAAATAAGGTTCTCCTGCACTTGTTGGCTAGAAGGCAGCCAGTTTGTGAGCAGCTCATGTTACTCCTGAGACTCAGAGTAATGAAGGAAATTATCACTGCTAATATACAGCTTGGCAAGAGAGGGAGGGAGGAGAATCCCAGTTCCCTTCCTCCTCTCCACAGTTCTAAGCATTCCGAACTGACCGTTGTTCAATGGCTTTGCAGTCTAAGGGCCTTTCTTTTGGAGGTTGTGCAGCTTGGTGTGGCAGTCCAGCAGAGAGGACGTTTTGGATCTAGCTGGGTAGCATAGAAGGACACAACCTCCTTAGAAAGTGAGTAAAGGAAGAGCCTCAGCATGGACTCTTCATTGTCTCCCAAGGCAGCCACACACAGATGGCTATCAGGATTGGTATAGTGTTAGTGTGCTCTTCTCCCTCCTTTGGGATGACATATTGTTTATCGGTGACGGGTGACTGTGGCATGCCTCTTATCATCAACTTCTGCCAGTTGTAATGGACCAGGTCACTGCCTAACCAGCTTCTTTCTGGCATTGGAGAGGGTCCAGAGGAGGTTCATGAGAATGATCTTGGGAATAAAAAGGTTAATGTATGAGGAGCATTTGATGGCTCTTGGCCTGTAATCACTGGAGTTTAGAAGAATGAGGGGTACCTCATTGAAATACATCGAATATTGAAAGGCTTAGATCAGGAGTGGCCAACCTTTTACATTCCAGGCGTCAATTTTTTCACGCATGAGTTCAGATGTGCCATACAACTCTTGTACCCCCTTTCAATTCCTGTAAAAGTATGTTAATATAGACATATTTAGTATTTTTACATGATATATTGCTTTAATATAAAAACAAAATAAACATTACTTACCTTAGTGAGACTTAACAAATATATTTTGTCGTCTTTTGATTTCTTCCTTTTTCTTAATCACATATTCTTTCTGTAACTCAGACCCAAGCACTAGCTTCAGTTTTCCTGCTATTTCAGTCTGATGTTGTGTTTTATAGTGTCTCTTAAGATCATGTCTTCTATTATGTGAGAAAGTGTTTTCACAAATAATGCACAACGGTTTTCCTGATAGACCCGCAATAGATAAGAACTCATTTTCCCACTGTTCATTGAATTCATGCTTAGTATCACTTTCTGCTTTTCTTTTGCTCATTTTCTTTTGCACTGTGATGGGTAACTGAATGTAAAAACAAGGCTTAATTTTCAAAAAAGTACAAAACTGCAAATATTCACAAAGGATGAACAAAGCACAACTCCGTAGTGCATGAGTGTCAATTGTAAACTGACTGGCAAAAACCTGCGACGCACTGCTGGTGCAGAAGCCTGGCGCCTCAGGATCAAACAAGTATCAAACGTGTATTGAACAGTTATGGAACGACTGCAGAACAAAGTCCTTCTTTCCTAGTTTGACTCATTGAACATTTTTAAAGAATTGAAAACAGATTAATGTGAAAGAAGATAAAATTCGCCAAAAGATGTGCACAAAATAACAAAATCGCTAAAAATAATTGCTAAGTTTTAGATTTATTTTCAGTAAAACCCATTTCTAGCTCTAAGCTACTTGAATTCCTGTTATGATTTTTTTTTCTACAAATCGGTTTTTGGTTAATATTTTTTGCATGAGTAGGCTTACTTTTTTATTATTATCACTGGGGTGCAGTGCGCCACTTCTAATCATCCAATGTGCCACTTTTGCTGCATGCGCCATAAGTTAGCCATCCCTAGGTGGAGAGGGTGGAAGTGGTGAGCACATTTCCTATATCAGGGGAGTCTAGGACCAGAGGGCACAGCCTCAGAATGGAAGGCTTTAAAACAGAGTTGAGGAATTTCTTTAGCCAGAGGGTTGGTGAATCTGTGGATTTCATCACCACAGCCAGCTGTGGGGGCCAAATCATTGGGTATATTTAAAGTGGAGTTTGATAGGTTCTTGATTAGTAAGAGTGTCAGAGTTTACGGGGAGAAAGCAAGAGAATGGGTTTGAGGTGGAGGATAGTAAATTAGCCTTGACTGAATGATAGAGCCGACTCTGGGCTGAATGACCTAATTCTGCTCCTATGTCGAATGGTCATATGGCCATCATGAAATAGTCGCTGATGCCATGAACATGTAGACCAGTTCACTTTTTGTTCATATGCAGGGAGAAGTTAGCCCAAGTTGTTCCTCTCGTATAATTCCTATTTCCCATTCACCATCAATATCCTGTAATGGGCACGGCAAATGGGTATAATACAGCAAATTAATACAACGGTAAAGGGAGAGGGCAGCTCTGCCTGAAAATAGTTCTACTAATAGCTTGGCTTTTGGGATTGGTGAACAAAAACATGCTGAGCCTGAACAATCCCATGAGGTAACCTTTTTATATATAATGAAGCAGGATTTGATTCATTTTTTATGTGACTTATCACCACAGGCAAAAATAAATGATGGGAAATGGAGTAGAGTTTTTATGGTTCCAACAATGAGACTGCTTCAAAAATTGCAAAGATAAATTTTTATGTAACATTACCAATACCACTTACTGTAGTTGGGAAAAGTGATATGGGAATACTTATTTGAACCCAAGTTTTGTTTCATACTTTGTGGATGTGCTATCTCTTATTTCCACCGACTTCAAATACAATATTACTTCATCCACTCCTGAAATTCTCATCCAAATTCAAGTTCATTGTGTCAAGTATAAATGTGCAGCATATAAATGCCATGAAAATTCTCTCTTTGTAGCAGTAGCACAGTACATTAAAAACATAACACACATAAACTTCAATTAAAATAAATTACACATAACTTGTGTGCAAAAACAAACAACAAAATGAACGTAATGACATTATTGCAAGATGATAAGAAAAAGTAATATTGTCGGAGGTAGCGCCAGGGTTTTTCAGGTTGGATCAAGAAACTGATGACAGTGAGAAAGAAGCTGCTGCTTCATCTTGAGATGTGGGTCTTTTGGCTTCTGCTCCATCTGTACCTCTGTATTGGACTAACTACCTCTCTCCTGACCAGCCTTAGTTGTTCTACTCTCAGTAGAGATGAAGTCATTTAAAACCATGCCCTGATGTGGACCAGCTTTTGTCCACCAATTACTCAAGTGCTTCCTGGCCTATATAGACCCCAGTATCTTAATTTTGAAGCTGCCATCTTTCATGTAAAATCCCTCCCTACAGATAGACTTCCCCTAACAGTTAACTTCTCAAGAAGAGTAACCAGTGACATAGAGGCGTGTTCTTCCACTTCTAGACATTTTACATCCTTGACTTTAATTATTTAGCCAACTCTCTTGTATTCTCTGCAAAGCTGCTCTGCTCTTGAACCCTCTTCCCTCCCTTGCAGCTTTCCTAACTATTAGCTGTGATCAGGATTCATTAGCTGCCCTAACAAGTCCTTTATATGGCTCAATGTTTGTGGTTATTAAATGTCTGTAAAACACCATGATACACTTTTTGCTAGGTTAAAGATGTAATGTGAGTTACTGTATAATACAGGTCTGATTGTTGCACTTCCAACAGAATTTGGAAAAAATTATCCAACGTGACTTTTTCCCCGATGTGGTAAAGCTAAGTGCTCAGAAGGAGTTTTTGGAGGCTGAAGAGAGCGGCGACATGGAAAAGATGCGTGAAATAACCATAAAATATGGCCCTTCACTTGGGAAACCAAACTTGATGACCCCTGTCCCATGTAAGTTCTTCTCTCTGTTCTCACCTCTGTTTCTGACTGCACAAGTTTTTCTTTGCTTTGCCCTTAGAGTTTTTAACTACTACACTTACACCATACTCTCAGTGGCTACTTTATTAGGTACCTTCTGCTGCAGTAGCCCATCCACTTCAAGGTTCGACGTTTTGTGGATTCAGAGATGCTCTTAAGATCATAAGACATAGGAGCAGAATTAGGCTGTTCAGCCTAACAAGTCTGCTCTGCCATTCCGTCATGTCTGATCCCGGATCCCACTCAACCCCAGACACCTGCCTTCTCACCGTATCCTTTGATCCTGACTGATCAGGAAACGATCAACTTCTGCCTAAATATACTCATAGACTTGGCCTCCATTGCAGTCTGTGGCAGAGCATTCCACAGATTCACCACTCGCTGGCTAAAAAAATTCCTCCTTCCCTCTGTTCTAAAGGGCTGCCCCTCAATTTGAGACTGTGCCTTCTAGTTCTGGATACCCCCCCGCCATAGGAAATATCTACTCCACATCCACCCTACCTAGTCTTTTCAACATTCAGTAGGTTTCAATGAGATCCCCACGCATTCTTCTAAATTCCAGTGAGTACAGGCCCAAAGTTGCCAAAGGCTCCTCATATGTTAACCCCTTCATTCCCAATGAATATTGAAACACTGTTGTAACACATGGTTATTTGAGTTACCGTCAAAGTTCAAAGTAAATTTTATCATCAAGGTACATATATGTCACCATATACAACCCTGAGATTCATTTCCCTGTGGGCATACTCAGCAGATCTACAGAATAGTAACTATAATGGGATCAATGAAAGATCAACAAGCTGTCCAACTGCAAGTATAAATAAATAGCAATAAATAACAATAGATAATGAGATAGAGACCTTAGAGTGAGATCGTTGGTTGTGGGAACACATCAATGGATGGGCGTGAGTGTAGTTATCCCCTTTGTTCAAGAGCCTGATGGTTGTTGGGTTGTAACTGTTCTTGAACCTGGCAGTGCAAGTCCTGAGGTTCTTGTACCATCTTCCCGATGGTAGCAGCAAGAAAAGAGGATGGCATGCGTGGTGGAGATCTCTGATGGTGGATGCTGTTTTCCTACGACAGTGTTTCATATAGATGTGTTCAAAGGTTGGAAGGGCGTTACCTATGATATACTGGGCTGAATCCACTGCCTTTTGTAGGAATTTCCATTCTGACTTTCTGTCAGCTTGAACCAGTCTGGCCATTCTTCTCTAACCTGTCCCATTCACAAGGTATTTTTGCCCACACAACTGCCGCTCACTGTACGATTTTTGTTTTTCACACCATTCTCTGTAAACTCTAGAGACTGTTGTGTGTGAAAATCCCAGGAGAACAACAGTTTCTGAGATATTCAAACCAGCCTTTCTAACCCCAGCTATCATTCCATGGTCAAAGCCACTTAGATCACTTTTCTTCCCCATTCTGATGTTTGGTCTGAAGAACAGCTGAACCTCTTGACCATGTCTGCGTGCTTTTATGTTTTGAGTTCCTGATACATGATTGGCTGATTGGATATTTGCATTAACAAGCAGTGTACAGGTGTATCTAATAAAGTGGCCACTGAGCATAGGTTTTCTTGTTCAGTGTCCATGGGAATTAGAATGAAAATGTTAAAACTGAAACTCTGTCTAGGAATCTCCCCCCCCCCCCCCCCCACCTCCCCCACCTCCCCCAGATGCTCAAACAAATAAAGGTAATGCCAGAAAGTAGGAGGAGTTCTGCTTTGAAGGCGAGCTCAGCAGTGCAAGCAGGAGGTTCTGGTAAGGAAGCAGGTAAATGGCAGGCATCAACCATGACTTTGCAAAGTGTGGTTTAGATGAAAATGGACTTTACTATGATTCTCCCTACAGTCAAAACATTTATGTAATTTTTATAAACTTTGTTCTGAATGTTAACTCAAACACAAGGAAATCTGCAGATGCTGGAAATTCAAGCAACACACACAAAATGCTGGTCTCGGCTCGAAACATCGACTGTGCTTCTTCCTATGGATGCTGTCTGGCCTGTTGCATTCCACCAGCATTTTGTGTGTGTTGTCTGAAAGTTAACTCAACAGCGAAGGGTTGGCGTGGCTTGCTTGTCCAATCTGAGAAATTGTTACATCAGAAAATTGATGTGAGCGGCAAAAGAAGGGCAAAGAAAATACGTAAATGTACAGAAATGATTAGTTATGTAGGAGGAATTAAAGAACTCAAACATTTTATTATCCTATGATTCCAATACTGTGAAAATGCCATCAATCTAATCCTTCCTTCCCACATAACCCCCTCTATTTTTCTATCACCTGTGCTTATCTAAGAATGTCTTAAATGTCCCTAATGTATCTGCCTCTCCCACGACCACTCTGTGTAAAATACCTACCTCTGCCGCCCCCCCATGCTTTCCTCCGAACACATTAAAATTATTTGGTGTGGCGATTTTGGTGATGGGTGTTTGTGGTGAGCTGAGTGGTTGTCAAGGGGCCAGAGAGGTATGTTGGTGTGTTGTTAAGGAGAGTGGAGGAGTAATGTGTGTGTCAGTGTGTCTCCTCCATTTCATGTTTTAATGTCTTGCAGATCACACTCCAGGTTCTTTCGAGACACCAGAAGTTACCTCAGGTTCTCCATCTTCGCAGAGTAAATCCCGATTAGATGGAAAGCCTCCAAGTGATGGAGGTAATTTTCATTTCATTTTCATGAGTTTAAACTCTTCCTTGCTGTGTGATAATAACTGGCCTCCGTGTCTTAACCAGCTGAGCTCAAGGTTTATATCCCAGCTTACTAAGTCTTCCACTTTGCAGGAGAAAAAGAAGAGGAATTGCCAACTCTGGACACTTACTTGGGGCAAAGTACCAGTGAAGACAATGCTTCCTTCAATCAGATTATGGAGCTTGCTGAAGAGCGGAATAGGGCTAAACACGCCTGGCTCTATGAGGCAGAGGAAAAATCAAAGCAGGTGCACTTTCTTTATGTTGACCTGTTAACCTACTCCATGATTAATCTAACCCTTCCCTTCTACACAGCCCAAAGCCCTCCATTTTTCTTTCATTCTTGTGCTTACCTCGGAGCTTCTTAAATGCCTGTAATACATCTACCGCAACCACCAGACCTAGCATCTTGTTATATACACCTACCACTCTCTGTGTGAATAACTTGCCCATGACATCCACCGCCCCCCCCCCCTCCATTCTTTATACCCTCTTGTATCAGCCATTTCTGACCTGGGAAACAGCCTCTGGCTGTCCACTCTATCTACACCTCTTGGACACTTCTATTCTTTAAGATAAAAGCCCTAGCCCACTCATCTTATTTTCATTAAGACATGCTCTCTAGTCCAGGCAACATTCTGGTAAATCTTCTCTACACCCTCTCTGGAGCTTGCATGTCCTTCCTACAATGAGGCGATCAGAACTGAGCACAATATTTTAAGTATGTGCATTTGCAAGTATGCTTGACACACCTCCTTCTTGAGTTAAATCCTTGGATAATTTTGAAAAATTGGGTTGGGGATGTGGTGAGATGTCCAGGGACGCTGGCTTTTTATAAATACATACAGTGTGCTAGTAACTTTGTGAACCCTGTAGAATTTTCTCTATTTCTGCATAAGTATGACCTAAAATTGATCAGATCTTCATACAGGTCCTAAAACTAGATAAACAGAACCCAATTAAATAAATAACACTATACAACATTATACTTGTTCATTTATTTATTGAGAAAAATTATCCAATATTACATGTATTTGTTGGAATAAGAATGTAATGCCTTCTACAAAAGCTATTTGGAGTTCCGTATTCCAATCAATGAGATGAGATTGGAGGTGTGGGTTGTATAGGGGCCCTGCCCAAAAAAAAGACACACCAAGTCAGGTTACTGGTGGAGCCTGCTCTTCTCAAGGAAGATCTGTGCACCATGCCTCGATCAAAACAACTTTCAGAGGACCTTGGAAGAAGAATTGTAGAGATGCATGAAGCTGGAAAAGACTACAAAAACATTTCTAAAGACCTGAGTGTTCATCAGTCCACAGTAAGAGAAGTTGTCTCCAAATGGAGGAAAATCAGTACTGTTGCTACTCTCCCTAGGAGTGGGCATCCTGCAAAGATCACACCAAGAGCACAACTTGCAATGTTGAAGGAAGAGAAAAAGAAGCCAAGGATAACAGCAAAAGACCTGCAGAAATCTCTAGAACTTGCTAAAGTCTCTGTTCATGTGTCCACTATAAGAGAAGCACTGAACAAGAATGGTGTTCATGGAGGGACACCATGGAGGAAACCACTGCTCTTCAAAAAATCATTGCTGAACGTCTCAAGTTTGCAAAAGACATACTGGATGTTCAGCAATGCTTCTGGGACAGATGAGACCAAAGTTCAACTTTTTGCCAGAAATGCACACTGCTGTGTTTGGGGAGTGAAAAGGCACTGCACACCAACACCAAAATCTCATCCCGACTGTGAAGCATGGTAGAAGGAGCATCTTGTTTTGAGGCTGCTTTGCTGCCTCAGGGCCTGGACAGCTTGCAATCATTGAGGGACCAATGAATTCAAAACTATATCAAGACATTTTACAGGAGAATGTCAGAGTAGTAGTCTGTCATCTGAAGCTTAATAGATGTTTGATGATGCAACAAGACAATGATCCGAAAGACAGAAATCAACAACAGAATGGTTTAAAAAGAAGAAAATTTGTGTTTTGGAATGGTCAAGTCGGAGTCTAGACCTTAATTCTATAGAAATGTTTCTGGAAACATTTGATACAAGGAAGCTCATCAACATCCCAGACTTGAAGCAGTTTTGTAAGGAGGAATGGCTAAAGTTCCTCCAAGCCGATATGCAGGACTGATCAACAGTTACCCGAAATGTTTGGTTGAAGTTATTGCTGTACAAGGGGCGGGGTCACACCAGTTACTGAAAACAAAGGTTCACATACTTTTTCCAACAAATACATGTAATACTGAATCATTTTTCTCAATAAATAAATGAATGAGTATAACGTTTTTTGCGTGATTTATTTAATTGGATTCTCTTTACCTAGTTTTAGGACTTGTGTGAAGATCTGATCACGTTTTACGTCATATTTATGCAGAAATAGAGAAAATTCTACAGGGTTCACAAACATTCTAGCACCACTATACATTGTTTTCTCTCACGAAGTGTGCAGCAAAGGAGATCTGAGGACAATTTGACTTGATCATGCCCACTTGGTCATTCTGTGATTTTGGAGGAACATGCTGTATGTCTGAACTGGTGCTCAGACAAGTGCAACTTAAACATGGAAACTGTAACCCTCCTTCCAACATATGGACTCAGAGTTTTGATAATGGGTACCCTCCTCTCTCATCATCCTGTTGCTGAATGATGAACAGGGAATGGTTTGTGGAGGATAAATCCCTTTGACTTTAGGGAGGAGTGGATAGCTGAAATATAGAAGCAATGCGCCTATGAGGTGCTTATTTATTGCTAATGTATTTTGTTGTTCCTTTCTGCACCTTGTGGCACATCGGGCAGCAACCTTGCTGTTTCTTTAGCATTTGTATGTTTTTTACAAAGTCGAGTTGCTAGTTCGACACTCAACTCAGCACGGATGGAATGCTTGCAAAGAGGCGGCCAGATTCAAACTCAGGACCACTCTCCTTGAAGTCCAGTGCAGATGGCACTACACCAGTGGCCGGCTTTAACGTATATGAAATAAAGGAAATAAACCTCTTTGAGGTTTAAAGAGGGGTTGTGTAAAGTTTTGCTGTCTGGCCATCCATGGGTGATGATGGATCTCATTACAGGGCCATGAAGAAATGCTGGCACTACCTTCGCCTGATGCTTTGGCCATTGAGGACAGGAAACCAGGGGTGAAAACCTGGAAGTACAAAGCCAAGAATATTCTGATGTATTACCCGGAAGGTAAGGCTCAGACTGATACAGTAATCCTATTCAGCTCTGTCTCCTTATTGTTTGAGTATTGATAACAACTGAGCCACATGTACAGTGTCACCTACAGTCAGTAGCCTCTGTCACTGCCAATATTGGAGTAAGAAAGGAGACACAAGACTGCAGATGCTGGAATCGAGCAAAAGCAAAACAAATATTGGAGGAACTTAGTGAGTCAGACAGCCTTTGTAGTGGAAATGATCAACACTTCAAGCAGAGATCCTTCAACAAGATTGAAGGGGCAGAGGGGAGGTGAGATGAGGGGAATTGGTGGCAAGGGATGGCAAGATATTGAATTCCATCATTTGCAGCCCTTTAATGTTTCTGCCTGTTACCTCCCAGTGTCTTGCTTTTTCCACCCTTCCTTCCTTCATATAATCACCCAACCTGTCACCTGAATCCATGTAGTGCTTGCTGTCTTGCCCGACTTCTTCCTTTTCTGTGGCTACTTCCCCTCTATTCATTAACTCCAGATGAAGAGTCTCAATCTGAAACATCGACTGGCCATTTCTCTCTTCAAATGTTGTCTGATCCACTGAGATCCCCCAGCAGTTTGTTTTATTTTTGCTCATAGGTACAAGAAATTGAGAAGAGGGTATGTAATACTTATGGTGATGAAGCAACAAGAGCTGGAGTATTTGGGGTGTAAGAGAAAGGAGATTTTCAAAGAATAGTGAAAGTTGTGAACACAGTTGGAGTGAGTACCAAAGAATGTCAAGATCCTTGCTCACTTTGTGTGCTAACAGACCTTTCCAATCAATTAGAACGTAACTGAAGCTCATCCTTTCTGGAACCGTTCCAGTGACTCTTCTTTTCCAATGCTTTCGAAAGTGCTTGCCTTTCAGTGCAACGCTTTATGGAAGTTCGAAATAAGTTTGTTGGTTTTGTACTTTAGGTATAAAGCCCAGATAGTTTTTGGCTTCTCTCTGCCTTTGCAATGTTCTCCATAATAAATATCACTACACCATTCTTTTCCAAATGTCTAACCACTGCCATCACCCTCACATTTTCCTGTACACATTCTCTCTGACATGTCCATCACATTTTCTACCATCTACCTACACTGGGCAAGTTTACAATGAACATAGTGACCAGCACATCTGTGGGATGAGGGAGGAAACTGGAACCCCCAGGTTACCGGAGCTGTAAGTGGCAGTATTGATAACTACACCAATGTGCCCAGTCTGCCTGCCTCTACTGCCAACGTTTACTCTTGTTCTTAGCAGTGTAGAGGAACGGTTGAATGTTTGGGTTCATGTCCATAAATCCCTCAACATTGCTATGTAAGTTGATAGAGTGGTTAAGGTGGTTTATGGTGTGTTGGCCTTTATTAGTCAAGTTCAAGAGCCTTGGGGTAATGCTGCAGCTCTATAAGACCTTGAGTAGACCACACTTGGACTATTGTGTTCTGTTCTGGTTGCCTAATTATGGGAAGGATGTGGAAGATTTAGACAGGGTGCAGAGGAGTTTAACCAGGATGTTGCATGGGTTTAGAGTGCACGTCTTATGAGGATAGGTTGAGTGAGCTTGGGCTTTTCTCTTTAGGAGAGAAGGAGAATGAGAGGTGACTTGGTAAAGGAGTGTACAAGATGAAAAGAGGCATTGATTTATTGGACAGCCAGTCCCGTTTTCCCAGGGCAGCAATGACTAATATGAGAGGGCATCATTTTAAGGTGATTGGAGCATAGTATAAGGGAGGAGGTATGTTTCTGACACAGAGTGGTGGGCGCATGGAATGCCCTTCCAGGGTGGGGATAGAGGCAGATGCAGTAGAGATATTTAAGAAACACATGGATGAAAGAAGAATGAGGGCTATGTGGGAGGGAAGGGTTAGATTGATCTTGGAGTAAATTAAAAGGTCAACACATCGTGAGCTGATGGGCCTGTACTGTGCTGTAGGGTTTTATGTGTATGTTCCAGCTCTAATGTTTTTGTTCGGTCTATATTTTGAGATATTTTTAACTGAATTCCTTAATAAAACTTAATTAATATTTGACACCTATTTGCTTAATCCTCATCTGATGCAGCATGTGAAAAGGTGCCTAAAATTGCTTATCCATTGTGCTGTGAAGTCACTCCTTGGTTGTTTCTCCACAGTCTCTGGTCCTCTGTAGTCAATCCGATATCCCGTCCACTCAGCTGTCCCTCTCCCTTTCTCTCTCTTGTTTGTAGGAGTGAAGGATGATGAACTCTTCAAGAAACCTCGTGAGGTAATTCACAAGAACACCCGCTTCCAGAGTGACCCTTTCAGTCAAACCTTGAGCAAATCTCAGCTGCAGCAAGCAGCAGCTCTCAATGCACAGGTATGTGAAATGGGATGCCTTTCATGGGCCCTCATTCTAGCTGGCTCTGACAGGTCTTGGCCACGTCCTGTCCCTTTTGTAACCACACTATGTGACCATGCTTGTTCCTCCCTCATCTGCATCCATCAGAACCCCTTCCTTCATTATTCCTCAACAGCCTGGGCGTCCATCTCCCTACCTTTCCACCTCGATCATTCCCTTGATCTTCCCCACTCGGTATCAATGCACTGAAGAATCCACAGATTTGAATAGTCCGATACGGTCGTGACAGCACTGTCAAGTTATCAAACGCCTATCTCAGCTGAAGGGTCTTTAATTTGAAACATTAACTCTAAGGTGCTGAGTAGGTTTTCAATTTTTTTTTGTTTTTATTTCCATTACTAACAATCCAGAGACTTGAGGCAGCAATTGTGGAACTTAACACTTTGTTTTTTAAGGAAAATAATTGGTGTGTATATTGGTGAACAAAAAAATTACTGGATCATTGTAAAAGATCATCTGGGTCATTAATACCTTTCAGAGGAAGGAAATCTGTGTTTCCTTAACCTACAAAACCAGTGAGAACATGCACAGAAAGTTTCGGACAGTACAAATAATCTTATATATTATATTATTTATTTATTTATTAATCAGAATTTGACATCGGCAGGATGAAAGAAAATAGAGGGCTACGTGGGAGGGAAGGGCTAGATTTATCTGGAGTAGGTTAAAAGGTAAGCACAACATTGTGGGCTCTATGGCCTGTACTGTGCTGTACAGTTTTATGTTCTGCATGTTACTGCAGATCACCAAAGTGGTCAGACTCTAAACTGCTGGTTGAAATATTGCAACAAACCACTGGGTTGTATTATAATGATTGTAACTGTTAAAACAGGGACGGTTTAAAACCTGATGCGTCTCCTTGCATTGAATGAGGGTGTGTCAAGTAGTTCTTGTCTGATTTTTTACAAAGTGCTCCTCTCAAACATCTGGGGATTAGTGTCCACGTTTTGGGGAGTTGTCCCACAGACTAGTCAAGTTACAGCCTGACTCTTACAGAACCTTCCCTTTCAAGCAATGTGTTGGGCTCCTCCATCACTAATTCTACCCCATTAGAGGACAAATTCACCAGAGGGGATGTGATTGAGTGATACTCTTACAGGAGATAGTAGCCCTCTTGTGTTGACTCTGTGAGGTTTCTTGGCATCAGGTAAAATGTGGACAAGAAAACCTCCTGATTACCGCCTCCCGTCCAAACCACTAACAGTAACAAGGGAGCATATTGTACTCTCGAGTAATAGAACACTACAGTACAGAAATAGGCCCTTCTGCCCATCTACTTTGTGCTGAACTATTAACCTGCCTCATACCACCAGCCTGCACCCGGACCACAGCCCTCCATACCTCTTCCATCCATGTACCTATCTAAACTTCTCTTAAATGTTGAAAATGAACCCACATCCACCACTTCCACTGGCAGCTCATTCCACACTCTCCCGCACCATCTTCTGAGTGAAGAAGTTCCCGTTCAAGTTCCCCTTAAACATTTCACTTGTCATCCTTAACCCATGACCTTTTCCACCCAACCTCAGTGGAAAAAGCCCGCTTCCATTTACCCTATATATACCCCTCATAATTTTGTATACCTCTATCAAATCTCTCCTCAACCTCGTCTGCTTCAGGGTAAAAAGTCCTAACCTATTCAATCTCCCTATAATTCAGGTCTTGGCAATGTCCTTGTAAATTTTCTCTGTTCTTTTTCTGGATTCTGGGTGAGGGAACTTCGTTATCCACTAGCAACAGTGGCCAGGTAGTACCACAACTGATGGGCCAGGGTAAGCACTAAAGGCATTACTGCACGTCCATGTCTGCCATTGATAATAAGTGAACCAAAATAAGATAAATATATTTGACCATCTCTTCCCTAATCTACCAGAGGTGGATGTATGTGCCTATGACAGACAGACGTGCGTGTACACACACACACACACACACACACACACACACACACACACACACACACACACACACCCCTCCCCCGCCAAGTCTCTCTTTTTATCAGTGCTACTCTCCATGTTGACAGATGTCTTTGGTATTGGTGACCAAAAAATAATGGGTTAGACCATAAAGACAAAGGAGCAGAAGTTGGCCTTTTGGCCCATCGAGTCTGCTCCGCCGTTTTATCATGAGCTGATCCATTCTCCCATTTAGTCCCATTCCCCTGCCTTCTCACCATAACCTTTGATGCCCTGGCTACTAAGATACCTATCAATCTCTGCCTTAAATACACCCAATGACTTGGCCTCCACTGCTGCCCATGGCAACAAATTCCATAGATTCACCACCCTCTGACTAAAAAAATTTCTTCGCATTTCTGTTCTGAATGGGCGCCCTTCAATCCTTAAGTCATGCCCTCTCGTACTAGACTACCCCACCATGGGAAACAACTTTGCCACATCCACTATGTCCATGCCTTTCAACAATCGAAATGTTTCTATGAGGTCTCCCCTCATTCTTCTAAACTCCAAGGAATACAGTCCAAGAGTGGACAAACGTTCCTCATATGTTAACCCTCTCATTCCCGGAATCATTCTAGTGAATCTTCTCTGTCCATCCTTTCTTAAATAAGGAGACCAAAACTGCCCACAATACTCCAAGTGAGGTCTCACCAGCGCCTTACAGAGCCTCAACATCACATTCCTGCTCCTATACTCCATTCCTCTAGAAATGAATGCCAACATTGCATTCGCCTTCTTCACCACCGACTCAACCTGGAGGTTAACCTTAAGGGTATCCTGTACGAGGATTCCCAAGTCCCGTTGCATCTCAGAACTTTGAATTCTTTCCCCATTTAAATAATAGTCTGCCCGTTTATTTCTTCTGCCAAAGTGCGTAACCATACACTTTCCAACATTGTATTTCATTTGCCACTTCTTTGCCTATTCTTACAATCTATCCAAGTCTCTCTGCAGACTCTCTGTTTCCTCAGCACTACCAGCCCATCTACCTATCTTCGTATCGTCAGCAAACTTAGCCACAAAGCCATCTATTCCATAATCCAAATCATTGATGTACAATGTAAAAAGAAGTGGCCCCAACACGACCCCTGTGGAACACCACTGGTAACCGGCAGCCAACCAGAATAGGATCCCTTTATTCCCACTCTCTGTTTCCTGCCAATCAACAAACGCTCTATCCACGTATGGAACTTTCCTGTAATTCCATGGGCTCTTATCTTGTTAAGTAGCCTCATGTGTGGCACTTTGTCAAATGCCTTCTGAAAATCCAAATATACAACATCCTCTGCATCTCCCTTGTCTAGCCTACTGGTAATTTCCTCAAAAAATTGTAATAGGTTTGTCAGGCAGGATTTTCCTTTAAGGAATCCATGCTGAGTTCTGCCTATCTTGTCATATGCCTCCAGGTACTCTGTAACCTCATCCTTGACAATCGACTCCAACAACTTCCCAACCACCGATGTCAAGCTAACAGGTCTATAATTTCCTTTTTGCTTCCTTGCCCCCTTCTTAAATAACGGAGTGACATTTGCAATCTTCCAGTCCTCTGGAACCAAGCCAGAATCTATCGACTTTTGAAAGATCATTGCTAATACCTCCGCAATCTCCACAGCTACTTCCTTCAGAACATGTGGGTGCATTCCATCTGGTCCGGGAGATTTATCTGCCTTTAGACTATTCAGCTTCCTGAGTACTTTCTCTGTCGTAATTGTGACTGCACACACTTCTCTTCCCTGCCACCCTTGAGTGTCTGGTATACTGCTGATGTCTTCTTCAGTGAAGACTGATGCAAAATACTCGTTCAGTTCCTCTGCCATCTCCTTATCTCCCATTACAATTTCTCCAGCATCATTTTCTATCGGTCCTATATCTACTCTCACCTGTCTTTCACTCTTTATATACTTGAAGAAGATTTTAGTATCCTGTTTGTTGTTCTAAAGCTCTAACTGGCAGCTCAAAACTGAGCATCAATTATCCTGTTTACAAAATGCAATGTGGCAGTGTTTACCCAATCAGGAGATCTACGGGTTTGTTGGGTAGGACAGAAAACACTGATTACCAAAAGGCATATTAATCATTTATTTACAAACAGTAATAAACAAAAATTTAAGTTCCCCCAAGTTAAACAAACCACAGAACTAAATATTCAACAATCAGAGACTTAGCTAAAAGTGGGTGCGGACCATACCTCCCCAATAGGCTGTGTACTGTGCCTTGGACAAAGGGATTGAGCGAGAGAACCTCTCGCATGTGTTATTCTTATACCCCCTGAAGTGCCTGGAACTGGAAATGGGTGCCATGGTGCACAAGTCAACCAATGGGAAAGGGTGGCTGCAGTTTTTAAACACACCAATTGGTGGCCAACATGTCGGAAGCGGCTTTTGACTGGCAAATAAGCCACAACCCATACTACAATCTGTTCACTCTCAATATTAGGAAAATGATAGCAAGCTAATACAGGAAGACATAATTTTAAGGTAAATGGAGGGAAGTATAGGGAGAATGTCAGAGGTAGGTTTTTTTACGCAGAGAGTGGGAAGTGCTTGGACACCCTCCCAGGGCTGGTGGTGGAGGCTGATACCGTAGCAGCATTTAATAAACTCTTAGACTTTTATCATGGGTAAAAGGACAATGCAGGGCTATGCGGGAGGGAAGTGTTAGAATGATCCCCGAGAGTTTAAAGGTCAGCAGAACATCGTGGGTCAAAGGGACAGTACTGTGCTGTATTGTTGTATATTCGAAGTGTCATTCACATTATATTTTCATGGCTACTTGCTGTCCAATACCTACTCACTGACACCCAGTTTGGGTTTCGCCAGGAGCATTTGGCTCCAAGCAGCTGAATTACAGAGGTGAGGTGAGTTGGCCTGCACTTAGTCATAGTCATAGTCATACTTTATTGATCTCGAGGAAATTGGTTTTCGTTACATTTGCACCATAAATAATTAAATAGTAAAAAAAACATAAATAATTAAATAGTAATATGTAAATTATGCTAGGAAATAAGTCCAGGACCAGCCTATTGGCTCAGTGTGTCTGACCCTCCAAGGGAGGAGTTGTAAAGTTTGATGGCCACAGGCAGGAATGACTTCCTATGACGCTCTGTGTTGCATCTCGGTGGAATGAATCTCTGGCTGAATTTACTCCTGTGCCCACCCAGCACATTATGTAGTGGATGGAAGACATTGTCCAAGATGGCATGCAACTTGGACAGCATCCTCTTTTCAGACACCACCATCAGAGAGTCCAGTTCCATCCCCACAACATCATTGGCCTTACGAATGAGTTTGTTGATTCTGTTGGTGTCTGCTACCCTCAGCCTGCTGCCCCAGCACACAACAGCAAACAAGATCACACCGGCCACCACAGACTCGTAGAAAATCCTCAGCATCGTCCGACAGATGTTAAAGGACCTCAGTCTCCTCAGGAAATAGAGACGGCTCTGACCCTTCTTGTAGACAGCCTCAGTGTTCTTTGACCAGTCCAGTTTATTGTCAATTCGTATCCCCAGGTATTTGTAATCCTCCACCATGTCCACACTGACCCCCTGGATGGAAACAGGGGTCACCGGTGCCTTAGCTCTCCTCAGGTCTACCACCAGCTCCTTAGACTTTTCCACATTAAGCTGCAGATAATTCTGCTCACACCATGTGACAAAGTTTCGTACCGTAGCCCTGTACTCAGCCTCATCTCCCTTGCTGATGCATCCAACTATGGCAGAGTCATCAGAAAACTTCTGAAGATGACAAGACTCTGTGCAGTAGTTGAAGTTCGAGGTGTAAATGGTGAAGAGAAAGGGAGACAAGACAGTCCCTTGTGGAGCCCGAGTGCTGCTGATCACTCTGTCGGACACACAGTGTTGCAAGCACACGTACTGTGGTCTGCCAGTCAGGTAATCAAGAATCCATGACACCAGGAAGGCATCCACCTGCATCGCTGTCAGCTTCTCCCCCATCAGAGCAGGGCGGATGGTGTTGAATGCACTGGAGAAGTCAAAAAATATCAAGGTAACGTTAGATTGCATGGGTCATCCAAGTCCCTGATAGCATTGACGTAATTGGTATCAAGAGGATAAACACCCAGTGGCTGGAGTCATGCTTCACAAAGGCAGAGAGTTGCGGAAGGGTCAATGATGCCATCTCCAAGATATTAGTGTAGGGTTCCTCAGGGCAGTGCCCTGGGCCACACTATCTTCAGCTGTTTCATCAATGACCATCCTTCTATCAGAAGGTAGGAAGTGAGGGTGGAAGATTGTGGGGGCTGAAGATAGGTGAAGAAGTGGAGAAGTGGCAGACAGAGATCAATTTGGACAAGTGTGAAGTGCTACACTTTGAAAGATCAAACTTGAAGGGGGAGGAACAGAAGGATCTTAGCGTCCCAGTCCATGTATCACTCAAAGTTGCCCCACAAGTTGATACGGGGTTTAAGAAGGTGTATGGTGTGCTGGCCTTCATTGGTCGGTAAGGAGATTGAGTTCAAGAGCCATGAGGTACACCCCTCTCCGCCTTCCACAGGGATCGGTCCCTCCGCGACTCCCTGGTCCACACGTCCCTCCCCACGGATCTCCCACCTGGCACTTATCCCTGTAAGCGCGAGTGCTACACCTGTCCCTACACCTCCTCTCTTGCCACCATTCAGGGCCCCAAACAGTACCTTCAAGTGAGGCAACACTTCACTTGTGAGTCTGTTGGGGTCATCTATTGCATCCAGTGCTCCCGGTGCGGCCTCCTCTACATCGGTGAAAGCTGACGCAGATTGGGGGACCGCTTCGTCGAGCACCTCCACTCTGTCCACCAAAATAGACAGGATCTCCCAGTAGCCGCCCACTTCAACTCTGCTTCCCACTCCCATTCAGATATGTCCATACATGGCCTCCTCTACTGCCATGATGAGGCTAAACTCAGGTTGGAGGAGCAACATCTCATATACTGTCTAGGTAGTCTCCAGCCCCTTGGTATGAACATAGAATTCTCCAACTTCTGGTAATTCCCTCCCCCTCCCTTCCCCTATCCCTATTTCACTCTGCCCCCTCCCCCAGCTGCCTACCACCTCCCTCTTGGTTCAGCTTCCTTCTACTACCCATTGTGTTTCCCCTATTCTTTCTTCACCTTTCCTGTCTATCGCCTCCCTGCCTCCCTTCCCCCACCCCTTTATCTTTCCCCTTACTGGTTTTTCACCTGGAACCTACCAGCCTTCTCCTTCCCACCCTCCCCCCACCTTCTTTATAGGGCCTCTGCCCCTTCCCCCTACAGTCCTGATGAAGGGTTCCGGCCCAAAACGTCGATTGATCGTTTCCACGGATGCTGTCCGACCTGCTGAGTTCCTCCAGCTTGTTGTGAGTGTTGCTTTGACCCCAGCATCTGCAGATTATTTTGTGTTTACAGTAATGTTGTAGCTCTATAAAACTCTGGCTAGACCAAACTGAGAGTAATGTGTTCAGTTGTGGTCTCCTCATTATAGGAGAAATGTAGAGAGGTTGCAGAGGAGAATATACCAGGTTGCTGCCTGGATTAGAGAACATATCTTACAAGGAACAGTTGGAATGACGGTGGATGAGAAGTGATTTGATGGAGATGTTTAAGTTATGAGGGCCACAGAGAGAGTGGACAGCCGGCACCTTTTCTCCAGAGCGGCAGTGGCTGATGCCGGAGGAGGTCAGTTTTAAAGTGAGTGGAGGAAAGCTTAGGGGAGATGTCAGAGTTAGGTATTTTTTTATACAGGGAACACATTGCCAAGCGTGGTGGTAGAGGCAGATACAAAGGTGACATTTAACAGACTCCTGGATAGCCATGTGGATGTAAGAGAAATGGAAGGTTATGGGGTGTGTAGGAAGGAAGGGTTAGATTGATTGTGGAGTAGGTTTATAAAGGTTGGCACAACATTGTGGGCTGAAGGGCCTGTACTATGCTGTACTGTTCTACGTTCAGTTTACAACTCCTCAGCAAACTCCAGCTCCGTGGTTACCTGCAGCAAGACCTCGACAGCGTTCAGACATGGCCTGACAATGCGTCCTTAGAAGAGTCATCATTATTCAGAAATTCTCAGGATTGGTCACGTAACTACAGTAGCTACTAGAGATGAGGATCCTGGTAAACATAAACATAACCGTTCAACAAGCTGACCTGTTAATATATCACTGACCTTTCATCATCCCTGGGTCTAAGTCCTGCAAGCCCTGAATCAACAGTGTTTGGCAAGTTCCTTAATCAGGTAGTGGTACAAAGCAACTCATAGAACATAGAATAGTACAGCGCATTACAGGCCCTTCGGCCCACAATGTTGTGCCGACCCTCAAACCCTGCCTCCCATATAACCCCCCACCTTAAATTCCTCCATATATCTGTCTAGTAGTCTCTTAAACTTCACGAGTGTATCTGCCTCCACCACTGACTCAGGAAGTGCATTCCACGCACCAACCACTCTCTGAGTAAAAAACTTCCCTCTAATATCCCCCTTGAACTTCCCACCCCTTACCTTAAAGCCATGTCCTCTTGTATTGAGCAGTCGTGCATGGGGAAAAGGCGCTGGCTATCCACTCTATCTATTCCTCTTAATATCTTGTACACCTCTATCATGTCTCCTCTCATCTTCCTTCTCTCCAAAGAGTAAATCCCTAGCTCCCTTAATCTCTGATCATAATCCATACTCTCTAAACCAGGCAGCATCCTGGTGGATCTCCTCTGTACCCTTTCCAATGCTTCCACATCCTTCCTATAGTAAGGTGACCAGAACTGTACACAATACTCCAAGTTTGGCCTAACCAGAGTTTTATGGAGCTGCATCATTACACCGCAACTCTTAAACTCTATCCCTTAATTTATGAAAGCCAACACCCCATAAGCTTTCTTAACTACCCTATCTACCTTCACCACTACCTTCTCAAGGGCAATTAAGGAGGAGTGCACAAGTTAAAACTTGAGTTAAATGCATTTTTAGGAAAAGGAAATGGAAAGTTTGATTTGCATCTGTAGCAATGAAATGTTGAGCAAGTGATGCTTTGTCACAATGTATGCACTCACGTTGTCTTTGGTTTTGAAGTTTAAACAGGGCAAAGTGGGGCCAGATGGAAAGGAGCTGATCCCACAGGAGTCGCCAAAGGTGAATGGCTATGGCTTCGTAAGGACTCCTTCACCTGCTCCAGGTAAGAGTCAGTTATGGAGCCTCATACTGACATTCTTGCATCACTGTCTAAAAATCCCTATTTTGCCTGCATTCAGGGTGGCATGGTAGCATAACGCTTTACAGTATCAGCGACCCCGGTTCAATTCCTGCTGTTGTCTGTGAGTTTGTACGTTCTCCCTGTGACTGAATGGGTTTCCTTCCACATTCCAAATACAAATGGGCTAGTCAGTTAATTGGTCACGTGGGTGTAATTAGGTGGCTTGGGTTCATGAGCTGGATGGCCCTGTTACCGCGCTGTATCTCCAAGTAAAAATAAAGTTAATGAAGACGAGGTGTATGTATGTAGGTGAGAAACATGGAGCACTTGATTGGCAGTGATTGGTTTGTTATGTAGACCAGACTAACAGCAATATTCCTTAATCAGCGTGCAAGTGATTGGCTATTTCATCAGCTTTATGCCATTATTTCAGAGGAATATCAACTCAAAACTCTGGGAAAACTTCCAGCTTCTCCAACAGCACTTTGGAAATTCACTTTCTGTACAGACTGCTAGAGAGTATGATACACTGTTAGAGTGTCAATCTAAATTACATGCTTGAATCTTTTGTGGCGGGGGGGGGCAGCTCAAATATGAGGCCCACGCTCCCGCATCCCAAATAGGCAGCAAGGGCCAAGTCCTGAGACCCAGCCTGAACGAATACCCAACCTATGGAGGCACCCAAAGTCGAGGCCTCTCAGATCAGAAGTCCGATCTTACGGAGCATCCGAGACTGAGTCTTGACGCCAGGGCTCTCTCTCCTAGATGCCCCTACTTACCTGCTAAGGAAAGTCACTCCTCTTCAGTGGGCTTTCAAACCTGTATTGAGATAAACAACTTTCACACCAGATGAATCCATCCCAGGACTTCGATGTCTGTCCTTAAGCAGTTACTTATTTCCAGCCCAGGTGGCTCCACTCCAGGTTTTTCTAGGACAGACCAGATGCAGCCATTTACCTCGGAAGTGGGGGCTGCAGGTGAGACTGAAATAGTGTGGGTTCAAGTCCCGCATCCCACCTGCTAATATCCAGACCATTGATGAACTAAGAGCGAGACTTGTCTATCAAAAGAGGTTCGGGACTGCTGTGTGCTCACAGCTACTTCACCTGACTGTGTTAAACAACCCAAGGGCTTCTCAATTCACAGGGTTGTTCATATGGTGTCCTTGGGCAAAGTTAGATGCACAGATGTCTGCTTCCCAGGCAAGACGTCATGGTGTTTGGAATTAATGGTCCTGGTGAGTTCTTGCTCACCCAGCCAGGAATAGTGTTGCTCATACTGCCTGCTATGAGAGTTCTCCTCAGTTATTCTGATGGCAGTCTTCATCTCACCCCAGGCGGATGTGAAGCCTGCACTGAAGGAACTGAACCTTGTGGTCAAATGTCTTGAAACAGGAGAACCAGAGGCCCTTTTCATCATTGACGGTGACATCCAGCAGGCCAACCTCAAGAGTCTGTTACCACATTGCTCACCAGCACATTTCCTGTCCCACCAGGGTATCAGAGGCCTAAACACCCTTGGCCATTGCTATACAACCATCAAAGCTACCTACCTCCTACCCCTCCCCAACCCCCGACTGTTCATATATTGGTAAATCTGAATAACAGGCTGAACAAGCTGTGCTCCTTCTCCCTGCATATAAACAAAACGAAACAGAGGGTTTGGTACAGAAAATCATTCCAAGCAGGTCTGAGTAAATAGATGAGCTTCTGTGCGACTGCCTTAGACCATAAGACCATGAGACATTGGAGCAGAATTAGGCCCGTGGGCACATGGCCAAGTGGTTAAGGCATTCGACTAGCGATCTGAAGGTCGTGAGTTCGAGCCCCAGCAGAGGCAGCATGTTGTGTCCTTGAGCAAGGCACTTAATCACACAGTGCTCTGCGACGACACTGGTGCCAAGCTGTGTGGGTCCTAATGCCCTTCCCTTGGACAACATCGGTGCCGTGGAGAGGGGAGACTTGCAGCATGGGCAACTGCTGGTCTTCCATACAACCTTGCCCAGGCCTGTGCCATGGTCTCGCAAGACTTTACTTTACTTTAATAGGCCATTCAGCCCATCGAGTCTTCCATCACGGCTGATCCCAGATCCCATTCAACCCGATACACCTGCCTGCTCACCATATCATTTGATGCCCTGACCGATCAGGAAACAATTAACTTCCGCCTTAAATATATGCACAGACTTGACCTCCATTGCAGTCTGTGGCAGAGCATTCTGCAGATTTACTACTCTCTGGCCAAAAAAATGCCTCTGTTCTAAAAGGTCGCTCTCAATTTTGAGGCTGTGTCCTTTCAACATTTGGTAGGTTTCAATGAGATCCCTGGCATTCTTCTGAATTCTATAGGACCATAGAACATTACAACACAGAAACAAGCCTTTTGGCCCTTGTTGGCTGTGCCAAACCATTTTTCTGCCTAGTCCCACTGACCTGCACCTGGAACATATCCCTCCATACACCTCTCATCCATGTACTTGTCCAAGTTTTTCTTAAATGTTAAAAGTGAGCCCACTTCACTTCATCTGGCAGCTCATTCCACACTCCTACCAGTCTCTGTATGAAGAAGCCCCCCTAATGTTCCCTTTAAACTTCTCCCCCTTCCCCCTTAACCCATGTCCTCTGGTTTTTTTCTCCCCTAGCTTCAGTGGAAAAAGCCTGCTTGCATTCACCCTATCAATACCCATCATAATTTTATATACCTGTATCAAATCTCCCCTCATTCTTCTATGTTCCAGGGAATAAAGTCCTAACCTATTCAATCTTTCTCTGTAACTGAGTTTCTCAAGTCCCGGCAACAACCTTGTAAACCTTCCCTGCACTCTTTCAACCTTATTAATATCCTTCCTTTAATTTGGTGACCAAAACTGAACACAATACTCCAGATTCGGCCTCACCAATGCCTTATACAACCTCAGCATAACATTCCAGCTCTTATACTCAATACTATGATTAATAAAGGCCAATGTACCAAAAGCTCTCTTTACGACCCTATCTACCTGTGACGACACTTTTACGGAACTTTGTATCTGTATTCCCAGATCCCTCTGTTCTACTGCACTCCTCAGTGCCCTACCATTTACTTTGTATGTTTTACCTTGGTTTGACCTTCCAAATTGCAATACCTCACACTTGTCTGTATTAAACTCCATCTGCCATTTTTCAGCCCATTTTTTCCAGCTGGTCCAAATCCCTCTGCAAGCTTTGAAAACTTTCCTCACTGTCCACTGCACCTCCAATCTTTGTATCGTCAGCAAATTTGCTGATCCAATTTATCACATTATCATCCAGATCATTGATATAGATGACAAATAACAATGGACCCAGCACTGATCCCTGTGGCACACCACTAGTCACAGGCCTCCACTCAGAGAAGCAATCCTCCACTACCATTCTCTGGCTTCTTCCATTGAGCCAATGTCTAATCCAATTTACTACCTCTCCATGTATACCTAGTGACTGAATTTTCCTAACTAACCTCCCATGCGGGACCTTGTCAAAGGCCTTACTGAAGTCCATGTGGACAACATCCACTGCCTTCCCTTCATCCACTTTCCTGGTAACCTCCTCGAAAAACTCCAGTAGATTGGTTAAGCGTGACCTACCACTACAAAGCCATGTTGACTCTCCCTAATAAGTCCCTGTCTATCCAAATACTTGTAGATCCTATCTCTTAGTACTCCTTCCAATAATTTACCTACTACCGACATCAAACTTACTGGCCTATAATTTCCTGGATTACTTTTAGAGCCTTTTTTAAACAACAGAACAACATGAGCTATCCTCCAATCCTCCAGCACCTCACCCGTAGATACTGACATTTTAAATATATCTGCTAGGGCCCCTGCAATTTCAACACCAGTCTCCTTCAAGGTCCAAGGGAATTCCCTGTCAGGTCCTGGGGATTTACCTGCTCTGATTTGCCTCAAGATAGCAAGCACCTCCTCCTCTTCAATCTGTATAGGTTCCATGACCTCACTACTTGTTTGCCTTATTTCCATTGACTCCATGCCAGTTTCCTTAGTAATACAGATGCAAAAAACCCATTTAAGATCTCCCCCATTTCTTTCAGTTCCATACATAGCGAGCACTCTGATCTTCAAGAGGACCAATTTTATCCCTTACTATCCTCTTACTCTTAATATATCTGTAGAAGCTCTTTGGATTATCCTTCACCTTGACTGCCAAAGCAACCTCATGTCTTTTAGCCCTCTTGATTTCTTTCTTAAGTTTTTTTTGCACTTTTTATACTCCTCAAGCACCTTATTTGCTCCCTGTTTCCTATACATGTCATACATCTCTCTCTTCTTCTTTATCAGAGTTCCAATATCCCTTGAGAACCAAGGTTCCTTATTCTTATTCACTTTGCCTTTAATCCTGACAGGAACATACAAACTCTGCACTCTCAAAATTTCTCCTTTGAAGGCTTCCCACTTACCAATCACATCCTTGCCAGAGAACAACCTGTCCCAATCCACACTTTTTAGATCCTTTCTCATTTCTTCAAGTTTGGCCTTTTTCCAGTTTAGAACCACAACCCAAGGACCAGATCTATCTTTATTCGTGATCAAGTTGTAACTAATGGTGTTACAATCACTGGAACCAAAGTGTTCCCCTGCACACACTTCCATCATCTGTCCTAACTCGTTCCCTAATAGACAATAGGTACAGGAGTAGGCCAATCGGCCTTTCGAGCCAGCACCGCCATTCACTGTGATCATGGCAGATCATCCACAATCAGTACCCCGTTCCTGCCTTCTCCCCATATTCCTTGACTCCACTATATTTAACAGCTCTATCTAACTCTTTCTTGAAAGCATCCTGATAATTGGCCTCCACTGCCTTCTGAGGCAGAGCATTCCACAGAGCCACAACTCTCTGGGTGAAAAAGTTCTTCCTCAACTCCGTTCTAAATGGCCTACCCCTTATTCTTAAACTGTGGCCTCTGGTTTTGGGCTCCCCCAGCATCGGGAACATGTTTCCTGCCTCTAGCCTGTCCAATCCCTTAATAATCTTATCTGTTTCAATCAGATCCCTTCTCATCCTTCTAAATTCCAGTGTATACAAGCCCAGTCGCTCCAATCTTTCAACATATGACAGTCCCACCATCCTGGGTATTAACCTCGTGAACCTACGCTGCACTCCCTTAATAGCAAGAATGTCCTTCCTCAAATTTGGAAACCAAAACTGCACACAGTACTCCAGGTGTGGTCTCACCAGGGCCCTGTACAAGTGCAGAAGGACCTCTTTGCTCCTATACTCAACTCCCCTTGTTATGAAGGCCAACATGCCATTAGCTTTCTTCACTGCCTGCTTACTTTGAGTGATTGATGAACAAGGACACCTAGATCTCATTGTACTTCCCCTTTTCCTAACTTGACACCATTCAGATAGTAATCTGCCTTCCTGTTCTTACCACCAAAGTGGATAACCTCACATTTATCCACTTTAAACTGCTTCTGCCCACTCACCCAACCTGTCCAAGTCACCCTGCATTCTCATAACATCCTCACATTTCACACTGCTACTCGCCCAGCTTTGTGTCATCTGCAAATTTGCTAATGTTACTTTTAATCCCTTCATCTAAGTTATTAATATATATTGTAAATAGCTGCGGTCCCAGCACCGAGCCTTGCGGTACCCCACTAGTCACTGCCTGCCATTCTTATAGGGACGCGTTAATGCCTACTCTGTTTCCTGTCTGCCAACCAATTTTCTATCCATGTCAGTACCCTACCCCCAATACCATGTGCTCCAATTTTGCCCACTAATCTCCTATGTGGGATCTTATCAAAGGCTTTCTGAAAGTCCAGGTACACTACATCCACTGGCTGTCCCTTGTCCATTTTCATAGTTACATCCTCAAAAAATTCCAGAAGATTAGTCAAGCATGATTTTCCCTTCGTAAATCCATGCTGACTCGGACCAATCCTGTTACTGCTATACAAATGTGCCGCTATTTCATCTTTTATAATTGACTGCAGCATCTTCCCCACCACTGATATCAGGCTAACTGGTCTATAATTCCCTGTTTTCTCTCTCCCTCCTTTCTTAAAAAGTGGGATAACATTAGCTACCCTCCAGTCCTCAGGAACTGATCCTGAATCTATAGAACATTGGAAAATGATTACCAATGCGTCCACGATTTCTAGAGCCACCTCCTTAAGTACCCTGGGATGCAGACCATCAGGCCCTGGGGGTTTATCAGCCTTCGGTCCCATCAGTCTATCCAACACCATTATCTGCCTAATGTGAATTTCCTTCAGTTCCTCCGTTACCCTAGGTCCTCTGGCCACTATTACATCTGGGAGATTGTTTGTGTCTTCCCTGTGAAGACAGATCCAAAGTACCTGTTCAACTTGTCTGCTATTTCTTTGTTCCCCATAATAAATTCACCTGTTTCTGTCTTCAAGGGCCCAACTTTGGTCTTAACTAATTTTTTCCTCTTCACATACCTAAAGAAGCTTTTACTATCCTCCTTTATATTCTTGGCTAGCTTACCTTCGTACCTCATCTCTACTCCCCGTATTGCCCTTTTAGTTATCTTCTGTTGCTCTTTAAAAGTTTCCCAATCCTCTGGCTTCCCGCTATGTTATACTTCTCTTTTATTTTTATACTGTCTGTGACTTCCTTGTCAGCCACGGTCGCCCTTACTCCCCTTAGAATCTTTCTTCCTCTTTGGAATGAACTGATCCTACACCTTCTGTGTTATTCCCAGAAATACCTGCCATTGTTGTTCCACTGTCATCCCTGCTAGGGTATCTTTCCAGTCAACTTTGGCCAGTTCCTCCCTCATGGCTCCATAGTCCCCTTTGTTCATCTGTAATACTAACACTTCCGATTTTCCCTTCTCCCTCTCAAATTGTAGATTAAAACTTATCATATTATGGTCACTACCTCCTACTGGTTCCTTTGCCTCGAGTTCCCTTATCAAATCCGGTTCATTACACAACACTAGATCCAGAATTGCCTTCTCCCTGGTAGGCTCCAGTACAAGCTGCTCTAAGAATCCATCTCAGAGGCACTCCGCAAACTCCCTTTCTTGGGGTCCAGTACTAACCTGATTTTCCCAGTCTACCTGCATGTTGAAGTCCCCCATAACAACCGTAGCATTACCTTTGCGACATGCCAATTTTAACCCTTGATTCAACTTGCACCCTATATCCAGGCTACTGTTTGGGGGCCTGGAACTCCCATTAGGGTCTTTTTGCCCTTACAATTTCTCAGTTCTATCCATCCTGACTCTACATCTCCTGATTCTCTGTCACCCCTCGCAAGGGACTGAATTTCATTGCTCACCAACACAGCCACTCCACTCCCTCTGCCCACCTGTCTGTCCTTTCGATAGGACGTATACCCTTGAATATTCATTTCCCAGCCCTGGTCCTCTTGCAGCCATGTCTCTGTTATTCCTACAACATCATACTTGCCAATTTCCAACTGAGCCTCAAGCTCATCCACTTTAATTCTTATACTTCATGCATTCATATATAATACTTTTAATCCATTACTCCCCTCACCTTTCACATCGATTCCTGTTGCACTTGGCCATAATCTCCGATCCCTTCATGATCATTCAACCCCGTTAATTCTGTTGTCTTTCTTAACTTTTCTCATTCTCTCTTTCTCTTTAACTCCATCTTTATATTGGATAGGAGATCTAATATTGCGTCCTCTCTAGTTAGTACCTCTATATATTGATTTGGAAAACTTTCCTGAACACATTTTACAAACTCTGACCTATCTAGATCTTTAACAGTATGGGAGTCCCAATCAATATGTGGAAAATTAAAATCCCCTACTATCACAACTTTATGTTTCCTGCAGTTGTCTGCTATCTCTCTGCAGATTTTCTCCGCCAATTCTCGCTGACTGTTGGGTGGTCTATAATACAACCCCATTAATGTGGTCATACCTTTCCTGTTTCTCAGCTCCACCTATATGGCCTTGGTAGACAAGCCCTCTAATCTGTCCTGCCTGAGCACTGCTGTAACATTTTTCCTGACTAGCAATGCCACCCCCTCACCCTTCATTTCTCTGCCTCTATCACGTCTGAAACATCGGAACCCTGGAACATTAAGCTGCCAGTCCTGCCCCTCCTGTAGCCAAGTTTCACTAATGGCTATAATGTCGTAATTCCATGTGTCAATCCACGCCCTCAGCTCGCTTGCCTTCCCCGCAATACTCCTTGTATTGAAATAGACATACCTCAGAAGATTATTACCACCACACACAACCCTTCTATTTGTGACTTTGCATGAACTTTTAACATCATTTATTTTCACCCCCGCTCCACTGTCTGCTCTGGCACTCTGGTTCCCCCTGCAAATCTAGTTTTATCCGTCCCCAAAAGCACTAACAAACCTCCCTGCAAGAATATTGGTCCCCTTGTAGTTCAGGTGTAACCCGTCTCTCTTGTACAGGTCCCACTGCCCCAGAAGAGGTCCCAATGATCCTGAAATCTGAAACCCTGCCCTCTACACTAGTTCCTCAGCCACATGTTCATCTGCCAGAGCATCCTATTCCTACCCTCACTGGCACGTGGCACAGGTAGTAATCCTGAGATTACGACCCTTGAGGTTCTGCTTTTTAACTTCCTACCAAGCTCTCTGTGCTCACACTTCAGGACCTCCTCACTCTTCCTTCCTACGTCATTGGTACTGATGTGTACCATGACATCTGGCTGATCACCCTCCCACTTCAGAATGCTGTGCACGCGATCAGAGACATCCCTGACCCTGGCACCCAGGAGGCAACAAACCATCCGGGAGTCTCTGTCATGACCACAGAACCTCCTGTCTGTACCTCTAACTAACGAGTTCCCTATCACTACCGCTGTCCTCTTCTTCCATCCTCCCTTCTGCTTTGCAGAACCAGACTCAGTGCCAGAGATCTGGCTGCTGCAGCTTGTCCCAGGTAAGTCATTCCCCCCCCCCCCCCCAACAGTATCCAAATCGGTATACTTGTTGTTGAGGGGAATGGCCACAGGAAAACCCTGCTCTGCCTGCCCTTTCCCCTTCCCTCGCCTGATGGTAACCCAATTATCTGTGTGCTGCTCCTTTGGCGTAACTACCTCCCTGAAGCTACTATCTATAAACTCCTCATTCTCCCGAATGATCTGGAGGTCATCCAGCTCCTGTTCCAGTTCCCTAATGCAGTTTGTTAGGAGCTGTAGCTGGATGCACTTCTTGCAGGTGTCATTGTCAAGGACACCGGAGGTCTTCCTGACTTCCCACATCCTGCAAGAGGAGCATTCCAACATCCTGCTTGGCATTCTCTCTACTCTAAACTAACAAAACAAAACTTACTGGAACCTACCCTCGCCTCTGCCTGTTCACGCCAAAGCCTGTTGAGCCAAAGCCATCCCACTCTGTTCCCTCTGACTCTGCTGCCCGATGTATATGGTGGTCTTTTTTTTTTAAACCTTTGGCGCTCTACGTCACGCGCCTGCGCAGTTGAGCCTCTTTTCCCCGAGCAGTGTGAAAAAATTCCAGTGAGTACAGACCCAAAACTGCCAAACACTCCTCATCTGTTAACCACTTTATTCTCGGAATCATCCTTGTGAACCTCCTCTGGATTCTCTCCAATGACAACACATCGTTTCTGAGATCTGGGGCCCAAAACTGTTGATAATACTCCAAGTGTGGCCTGACAGTGTCTTATAAAGGTTCAGCATTATCTCCTTGCTTTTATATTCTATTCCCCTTGAAATAAATGCCAACATTGCATTTGTCACAAAGCCATCAATTCCGTTGTCTAAATTATCGACAAACAATGTGAAAAGCAGCGTCCCCAATACTGACCCCTGAGGAACACTACTAGTCACTGGCAGCCAACCAGAAAAGGCCCCCTTTATTCCCACTTGATGCCTCCTGCCTGTCAGCCATTCTGCTATCCATGCCAGTATCTTTCCTGTAATGCCATAGGATTTTATCTTGTGAAGCAGCCTCATGTATGTCACCTTATCAAACACCTTCTGAAAATCCAAGTAACTGACATGCACTGACAGAACTCTAACAGATTTGTCAGGCAAGATTTCCTTTTACAGAAATCATGCTGACTTTGACTTATTTTATCATCGGTCTCCAAGTACCTCGAAACCTCATCCTTAATAATAGACTCCAACACTTTCCCAACCACTGAGATTAGACTAACTGGCCTATAATTTCATTTCTTTTGCCTTTCTCTCTTCTTGAGGAGTGGAGTGACATATGCAATCTTCCAGTCCTCCAGGACCATGCCAGAATCAAGTGGTTCTTGAAAGATCATGACCAATGCATCTGTTATCTTTCAGCACCTCTCTCAGAACTCAGGGATGTGGTCCATCTGGCCTTTGTAATAGCAATGGCACTCACTCCTGCTCCCTGACACACCAGACCTCTAGCACACTGCTAGTGGCTTCCACAGTGAAGACTGATGCAAAGTACCCATTAAATCCATCTGCCATTACTACCTCACCAGCATCATTTTCTAGTGGTCCAATATCAACTCTCATCTCCCTTTTACTCTTTATATATCTGAAAAAGCTTTTGGTATCCTGCTTTATATTATTGGCTAGTTTGTCCTTGTATTTCATCTTTCCTTGTAACTTTTTTTAGTTGCCTTTTGTTGGATTTTAAAAACCAACACTCACTTTTGCTACCTTGTATGCCATTCCTTGGCTTTTATGCAGTCCTTAACTTCCCTTGTCAGCCACGGTTGCCTATCCTTGCCACTTGAGAACTACTTCCTCTGTGGGGCATATCTATCCCGCGGCTTGTGAACTATTCCCAGAAATTTCAGCCATCTCTGCTCTGCTGTCATCCCCACCAGTATCTCCCTCCAATCCATCTGGGCAAGCTCCTCTCTCATGCCTCTGCAATTCCCTTTATTCCATTGCAATACTGATACATGTGAGTTATGCTTCTCCCTCTCAAATTAGAGTCAGTAGAGTCAGTTTTTGTCAGTAGACTTTGTTCCAAGACTTAGCAGCCATTCTAGATGGGTGTCACCACTGTCATGGACTTTATCAGCAAGTGCATTGAGGACTGCGCCAAAGAGGACAATCTAGGTTTTGCCAAACTGAAAATGGGAAACCCACACCCTACTGAAAACTAGAACTTTTTTTTTTACAAATCTTTTTATTGTTATATTATACAGGAAAAATAAGGAGTACATTGAAGTAACAACACTTAGAATGCCTCAAAAAAAACATTATCTTAAAGATTGAAAAAAATTTTGTGATAACAAAAAAAACCTACTAAGCAGGAAAGTGAAAGAAAAAAAAAAGAACCCATTAGGTGTACAACCCCGGAGTCATGCGTCATACAAAAAGTTTCTAAAAATAAACATCAAACTGGAAAGCGGCCAGTGAAGGAGTGGAGTTTTGAGGCTTTGACTCGAGAGATTCTGGCAGTTTTGGCAGTTGGTCAGTGCAATCAAGTCAATCAAGATTTGAATAGATCAGCAGTGAAGGAGTGGAGCTTTGAGGCTTTGACTCGAGAGGGCTTCGACGAGAAGAGGCGGAGGACAAGCTAGCTCGCAGTCAGTTTTACAATGTCTCCTGAGACGGTGATGTGCCTCTCATGTGAGATGTGGCAGTCTTGGGGGAACTCCCCTCTCCCGCAGATTCACATCTGCCAGAAGTGCATACGGCTGGGTGATCTGGAAGACCGTGTAAGGAATCTGGAGCAGCAGCTGGATGACCTTCGACTCATAAGGGAGAATGAGGCAGTCATAGATGAGAGCTACAGGGAGGTAGTCACACCTAGGCTGTCGGAAGCAGGTTGTTGGGTGACAGTCAGAGGGGGGAAAGCAAAGGTGAGCAGACAGGTAGTGCAGAGCACCCCTGTAGCCATTCCCCTGAATAATAAGTTTACTGTCCTGGATACTGTTGGCGGGGACGACCGACCAGGTGTGAGCCATGGTGGCAGGGCCTCTGGCACTGAGTCTGACCCTGTGGTGCAGAAGGGTGGGCCGGAGAAGAGGAGAGCTGTCGTCATTGGAGACTCTATAGTCAGGGGAGCAGACATGAGATTTTGTGGACGTGAGAAGGACACCTGCATGGTTTGTTGCCTCCCGGGTGCCAGGGTCCGGGATGTCTCTGACCGGGTGCACGACATCCTGGTACGAGAGGGAAAGCAACCAGAAGTCGTGATACATGTTGGGACCAACAACATAGCCAGAAAGAGGGATGAGGTCCTGAAGTGTGAGTTTCGGGAACTAGGCAGAAGGCTGAAGAACAGGACCTCAAGGGTGGCGTTCTCAGGATTGCTGCCAGTGCTACGTGATAGTGATGGTAAGAATTGGAGGAGATGGCAGTTGAATGTGTGGCTGAGGAGTTGGTGCAGGGAGCAGGGTTTTAGATCTTTAGATCATTGGGATCTCTTCTGGGGAAGGTGGGACCTGTACAGATTGGATGGGTTGCACCTGAACTCGAGGGGGAGCAATATCCTTGCAGGTAGGTTTGCTAGCATGGTTCGGGAGGGTTTAAACTAATTTGCGAAGGGGATGGGACCCAGAGCGATAGAGCAGTGAAAGAAGTGCATGGAGTAAAGCCAGATCTAACATACAGAGAGGCTTTGAGGAAAGAGAAGCAGAATAAACGGTGTAAAGACAGTAAGGTAGAAGGCCTGAAATATGTGTACCTCAGTGCAAGAAGCATCAGGAACAAAGGTGATGAACTGAGAGCTTGGATACATACATGGAATTATGATGTAGTGGCCATTACAGAGACCTGGCTGGCACCAGGGCAGGAATGGATTCTCAATATTCCTGGATTTCAGTGCTTTAAAAGGGATAGAGAGAGTGGAAAAAGGGGAGGAGGGGTGGCATTACTGGTCAGGGATATTACTACAGCTACAGAAAGGGTGGGTAATGTAGCAGGATCCTCTTTTGAGTCAATATGGGTGGAAGTCAAGAACAGGAAGGGAGCAGTTACTCTATTGGGGGTATTCTATAGGCCCCCTGGTAGCAGCAGAGATACAGAGGAGCAGATTGGGAGGCAGGTTTTGGAAAGGTGCAAAAATAACAGGGTTGTTATCATGGGTGACTTTAACTTCCCTAATATTGATCGGCACCGGATTAGTTCCAAGGGTTTAGATGGGGCAGAGTTTGTTAAGTGTGTCCAGGACGGATTCCTGTCACAGTATGTGGACAGGCCGACCAGGGGGAATGCCATACTGGATCTAGTACTAGGTAATGAACCGGGTCAGGTCACAGATCTGTCAGTGGGTGAGCATCTGGGGGACAGTGACCACCGCTCCCTGGCCTTTAGCATTATCGTGGAAAAGGATAGAATCAGAGAGGACAGGAACATTTTTAATTGGGGAAGGGCAAATTATGAGGCTATAAGGCTAGAACTTGCGGGTGTGAATTGGGATGATGTTTTTGCTGGAAAATGTACTATGGACATGTGGTCGATGTTTAGAGATCTCTTGCGGGATGTTAGGGATAAATTTGTCCCGGTGAGGAAGATAAAGAATGGTAGCGTGAAGGAACCATGGGTGACAAGTGAGGTGGAAAATCTGGTCAGGAGGAAGAAGGCAGCATACATGAGGTTTAGGAAGCAAGGATCAGATGGGTCTATTGAGGAATATAGGGAAGCAAGAAAGGAGCTTAAGAAGGGGCTGAGAAGAGCAAGAAGGGGGCATGAGAAGGCCTTGGCAAGTAGGGTAAAGGAAAACCCCAAGGCATTCTTCAATTATGTGAAGAAAAAAGGATGACAGCAGTGAAGGTAGGACCAATTAGAGATAAAGGTGGGAAGATGTGCCTGGAGGCTGTGGAAGTGAGCGAGGTCCTCAGTGGATACTTCTCTTCGGTGTTCACCAATGAGAGGGAACTTGATGATGGTGAGGACAATATGAGTGAGGTTGATGTTCTGGAGCATGTTGATATTAAGGGAGAGGAGGTGTTGGAGTTGTTAAAATACATTAGGACGGATAAGTCCCCGGGGCCTGACGGAATATTCCCCAGGCTGCTCCACGAGGCGAGAGAAAAGATTGCTGAGCATCTGGCTAGGATCTTTATTTCCTCGTTGTCCACGGGAATGGTACTGGAGGATTGGAGGGAGGCGAATGTTGTCCCTGTGTTCAGAAAAGGTAGTAGGGATAGTCTGGGTAATTATAGACCAGTGAGCCTTACGTCTGTGGTGGGGAAAGCTGTTGGAAAAGATTATTAGAGATAGGAACTATAAGCATTTAGAGAATCATGGTCTGATCAGGGACAGTCAGCATGGCTTTGTGAAGGGCAGATCGTGTCTAACAAGCCTGATAGAGTTCTTTGAGGAGGTGACCAGGCATATAGATGAGGGTAGTGCAGTGGATGTGATCTATATGGATTTTAGTAAGGCATTTGACAAGGTTCCACATGGTAGGCTTATTCAGAAAGTTAGAAGGCATGGGATCCAGGGAAGTTTGGCTAGGTGGATTCAGAATTGGCTTGCCTGCACAAGGCAGAGGGTGGTGATGGAGGGAGTACATTCAGATTGGAGGATTGTGACTAGTGGTGTCCCACAAGGATCTATTCTGGGACCTTTACTTTTCGTGATTTTTATTAACGACCTGGATGTGGGGGTAGAAGGGTGGGTTGGCAAGTTTGCAGACGACACAAAGGTTGGTGGAGTTGTAGGTAGTGTAGAGGATTGTCAAAGATTGCAGAGAGACATTGATAGGATGCAGAAGTGGGCTGAGAAGTGGCCGATGGAGTTCAACCCAGAGAAGTGTGAGGTGGTACACTTTGGAAGGACAAACTCCAAGGCAGAGTACAAAGTAAATGGCAGGACACTTGGTAGTGTGGAGGAGCAGAGGGATCTCGGGGTACATGTCCACAGATCCCTGAAACTTGCCTCACAGGTGGATAGGGTAGTTAAGAAAGCATATGGGGTGTTAGCTTTCATAAGTCGAGGGATAGAGTTTAAGAGTCGCGATGTAATGATGCAGCTCTATAAAACTCTGGTTAGGCCACAACTTGGAGTACTGTGTCCAGTTCTGGTCACCTCACTATAGGAAGGATGTGGAAGCATTGGAAAGGGTACAGAGGAGATTTACCAGGATGCTGCCTGGTTTAGAATGTATGCATTATGATCAGAGATTAAGGGAGCTAGGGCTTTACTCTTTGGAGAGAAGGAGGATGAGAGGAGACATGATAGAGGTGTAAAAGATAATAAGAGGAATAGATAGAGTGGATAGCCAGCGCCTCTTCCCCAGGGCACCACTGCTCAATACAAGAGGACATGGCTTTAAGGTAAGGGGTGGGAAGTTCAAGGGGGATATTAGAGGAAGGTTTTTTACTCAGAGAGTGGTTGGTGCGTGGAATGCACTGCCTGAGTCAGTGGTGGAGGCAGATACACTAGTGAAGTTTAAGAGACTACTAGACAGGTATATGGAGGAATTTGAGGTGGGGGCTTATACAGGAGGCAGGGTTTGAGGGTCGCCACAACATTTTGGGCCAAAGGGCCTGTACTGTGCTGCACTATTCTATGTTCTATGTTCTAAACCGCCAGCAAGAAAAGAAAATATACTCAAAAATTTACAATTAGATCGTGGAAAAATTATATTAATTAATTCAAATGATAATAACGAGCAAATGAGCCCCATCTTTTCTCAAAATCAAATAAAGGTTCAAAGGTTCAACTTCTAATTTTCTCCAAACTAAGACATAGCATCACTTGAGAGAACCATTGTGACAAAGTGGGAGCTGATGTATCCTTCCACTTCAACAAAGTGGCCTCCTAGCTATCAATGTAACAAATGCAATAACATGTTGGTCAGACACAGAAATACCATGAATATTTTGAGGAATTATTCCAAAAAGCACAGTTAGTGTATTAGGTTGTAAATTAACTTTAAGTACTTTAGAAATTGTTGAAAAAACCGACTTCCAGAACTGTTCCAATATAGAACAAGACCAAAACATATGTGTCAGTGTAGCTATCTCAGTTTTACATCTATCACAATGACTATCAACATTAGAACAGATTTTAGAAAGTCTCTCCTTTGTCAAATGATAACGATGTACAATTTTAAATTGAATCAATGAATGGCTAGCACAAATTGAAGAAGGGTTAACCAACTTCAATATCTGCATCCAATCCTCCATCATATAAGTCAAATTAAGTTCCTTTTCCCAATCCTGTTTGATCTTAGATAAAAGACGCTTATCCCATTGTAATAATAAATTATAAATTCTTCCAACAGAAACCTTAATCAAAGGATTCATACTCATAATAGTATCTAACTGGTCAGCCTCCAATATGTAAGGAAAATTACTTAAATATTTTTGTAAAAAATGTCTAACTTGAAGGTATTGCAGAAAGTGTGAGTATGAAAGAGAATATTTATCAATTAATTGTTCAAAAGACATCTATCTATCTATCTTCTTTAAATAAATCCAAAAAAGAATTAATACCTTTATTTTTCCAAAGTAAAAAAATTGGATCACTCAATTTCGGTAAATTAAACTACAAAGTTTAAATTTTTTAAGATTAAAAAAATTGCGGAATTGGAGCCAAATTTGTAAAGGATACTTAATCACAGGATATAGGTTTAAATTAACAACTTTAACTAATTGCATAGGTAAAGCAGCTCCCAATAACGAGGTTAAATAAAACTGTTTTACAACTTTCAGTTCCAGGTCTACCCAAATTGGCCGATCACTCTTATCAACCCAGTATAACCAAAAAGACATATATTGCACATTAACAGCCCAGTAATACCTTCTTAGATTAGGCAAAGCAAGACCTCCATCCTTTTTCAATTTTTGTAAATGACATTTACTAATTCTTGGTCTTTTATTATTCCAAATAAAAGATAAAATAATAGAATCAATCCGATCAAAAAACTTCCTAGTCAAAAAAACAGGAATATTCTGAAATAAATATAAAAATTTCGGTAAAATCATCATTTTAACTATATGAATCTGACCAACAAGTGAAAATGTAAGTGGACTCCATCTACTAAATAAATACTTCATAGAGTCTACTAAGGGAACAAAATTGGCTTTATAAAGATCCTTATATTTTTTAGTAATTATAATACCTAGATATCTAGAAGAGTCTGTAACTTTAAAAGGAGTATTATCATATATAGAGACAGAATCATTTAAAGGAAACAATTCACTTTTACTAAAATTTATTTTATATCCTGAAAAACCTCCAAATTCATTAAATAATTTTAGCAAGGCAGGAATGGATTCGTTAGGGTTAGATATATAAACCAATAAATCATCAGCGTAAAGAGTAACCTTATGCATGGTCTCATTCACAAAAATCCTGTGGATATTTTTAGCCTGACGAAGAGCAATAGCAAGGGGTTCTAATATTAAATTAAACAACAAAGGACTTAATGGACGGCCTTGCCCTGTCCCCCGTGAAAGCTGAAAAAAAGGAGACCTACAATTGTTAGTGACAACAGTAGCAATAGGGGCTTTATATATCATTTTAATCCAATTATTAAAATTAGCACCAAAGCCAAATTTCTCTAAAACATTGAATAAATATTTCCATTCGACTCGGTCGAACGCTTTTTCAGCATCCAAAGATACAACACATTGTGGAGTTTTAAAAGAGAATATATAATGTTAAATAGTCTCCGAACATTTGAAAAAGAATAGCGACCCTTTATAAAGCCTGTTTGATCTTTAAAAATAATTTTACCCAAAATATTCTCCAACCGATTGGCTATTATCTTTGACAAAATCTTAGCGTCAACATTCAGTAAGGAAATAAGTCTATATGAAGCACAGTCAGTAGGATCTTTATCTTTTTTAAGAATTAAAGAAATAGAAGCCTCATAAAAAGTAGAGGTAAGTCACCTTTCACAAAAGAATCCTTGAATATTTCCAACATATACGGAGAAAGCAACTTTCCAAAATTCTACAGGGTAGCCGTCAAGTGCTGGGGACTTACCAGATTGCATTGAAAAAATAGCTTTATGAATTTCGGCTTCAGTAATTTGAGCATCAAGAGTTTTTTGATCCTCAGCCGTGATTTTAGGAAAAAAAATCTTTCGTAAAAAAGCATTCATTTCAGAGGAATCTAATGGATATTGAGATTTATAAAACTCAGCATAAAAATCTTGAAAAATCTTATTAATTTCTTCATATTCCTGAGCTAAGTTATCATCTTTCCTACGAATTTTCATGATTTGCCTTTTGGCTGCAGCCATTTTTAATTAAGATGCAAGCAGTTTATTATTTTTATCCTCAAACATATAAAATTGGCTCTTTAACTTAAGCAAATATCCTTCAATGGGATGAGTTAATAACAGGTTATATTGTGATCGAAGTTCCACCCTTCATTTAAATAAATCAGTATTGGGGGAAATTGCATAGATATTATCTAAATCTTTAATTTGTTTTGAAATTCTGTCTTAATTCTGCTTTAGTTTGTTTTTTAAGTTTAGCTGAATAAGAAATAATCTGACCATGTAAAAATGCTTTAAATGTATCCCATATAACTAATTTAGACATATCCCCTATATCATTAAAAAGAAAAAAATCTTTTCTCTGGGTTTCAATGAAACTGACAAAGTCAGAGTTTTGCAATAATGTCTGAGACATGCGCCAAGGTGGGTGGGCAAGAATGACATCATCAAATTCAAAAGACAAGCTCAGAGGCGCATGATCAGATAGAGCAATAGCGTCATATTCAGAAGTTTTAACACTAGGCAAGAAGCGGGGATCAATTATAATATAATCGATCCTCGAACATTTTTTATAAACATGTGAGAAGAAAGAATATTCTCTATTATCAGGATGGAGATACCGCCACAAATCAACCAACCCAAAATCAATCAAAAAGGAATTAATAAATGACGCGGATTGATTTGGAAGTCGCTGACTGGTTGAGCTCTTATCAATCATAGGATTTAGGACCATACAAATTAACCAAAACAACTTTTCTGTTACAGATTGTTCCTTTAACAATTAAAAATCTACCATTAGAATCTGATTCAATATCCTCTTGAATAAATATATAAGGTTAAATAAAAACAGACAAGCTTTTTGATCTCCCGCTGTCTATGTGTCTCTTGAGCAAAAATTATATCAGGTCGGAATCGGTTAATAATTTTAAAAGTCTTTTTGCTTAATGAGATGATTCCAACCACGTACATTCCAACTTATTATATTAATCCGATTAAATGCCATACTATAATTTTATTCTACTTTATGCATGCACAGAGCACATACCAATACAGGATGATCAAAAATGGTGGTGATGAAGAGTACAACCAGATAAAAAACACGCATGCTTCAGAACCACCCAATGGGAAAAAACTCCTAACTCTAAATCCACCCACCCACACCCGGAAACCCGAAAAAGGCAAGCGATCTACGATAGAATTCAAAGCTACAGACTGCCCTGCCTGTGTTTTCTTTCCCTACCCCCAGTTAGTAAAAAAGTGGAGTGACCTTGTGAAAAAAACAATAAAGTCTCAGCAAAAAAAGGTATTTACATTCCATCGACTAATAAACAAGAACCAAAATAATGTTATCTCTTAGAGAGAAAAACCAGTGCCATCTTTAAGTTTAATATTAATTCCCTAAAAAAACTTTAAATTCAATTATAAAATGTTGTAATAAAACAGAAAAAATATATAAAAAGCCCTATTAGTAGGAAAAAACTACCAATTAGCTAATTAAAAAAAAAGAAACAAACCAAGTATTAAATTAAAGGAACAAATCCCCGTATCATCTTCTCTCAGTCATAGAATGTTCAGAGATCATTTAGACAGAGATACTTAAGCCGTAAATCTTTCCAAAGGAAAACCAACAATATGCAACGATGAACAACTCTCCTTGTCTTCTTTAATTAGTCTCTCAATGAAATATACAAATGACCTTAATAAATCTTCTTTCCAAAATGCCAATAATATACAGATAGCCAAACAGCCTTTCAGATAGATCATTCAACAGCGGCATTGGTAACAGCAGCGGGTATAGTCTGAACAAAGTCCAGTGCAGCTTTTGGATCAAAAAAAGTACGAGGAGGAGAATTAGCAGGAAAAATTTTAATTCTTGTCGGGTACCTCAAAGACAGAAAAAGTTTTTTATCATATGCTTGTTTCATTACCAGGGCAAATTTTGATCTTTGTTCCATTACCTTTCTTGGATAATCTTTGTAAAAGCGAAGCTCAGATGCTATAAATCTAAAAACTCTGTTTTCTTGCCTGTCGCATTATTTGATCTTTAATTTTAAAGTGATGAAAGCAAACCAGAACAGATCTTGGTTTAGTAGAATCCTTCAATTTGGAGATAAACGCCCTGTATGTCCTTTCTAAAGCAGGTGGCTTTGATAGAATGGTAGGAAATAAAATGTGGAAAAGCTTACCAAAGTAAGCCGTTAGTTCTCCATCTTCAGCTCCTTCTTGCAGCCCAACAATTCGTATATTCCTTCGTTGAGACCTAGTTTCCAGGTCTATAATCTTATTTTGATATCTTTCTAAATGAGTTGTAGCTTCAGACAACTTTTGCTTAGTTATCTTCAATTCCTCTTCATGTGAAATAACTTGAGTTTCCAGGTCTTTAAGTTTTCCCAGAAATGACTTCATTTCATTACTAATCTTTTCCAGTTGGTCTTTAATTGATCCATTCTGATCCTTAATTGAATTCGGTGTCCGAACGATATCTTCAGCCCACGATGGCATTTCATCAGATCTTTCCTTTTGCACCTTTCCTTTCCCATTACCTTTATCACTAGGTTCAGGTAAATTCTTCCCACTTCTTGTAGACATAGACATATTGATCCCCCTCAAGAATCAGCAAGTAAAAATTTTAAATTCAAAGCTTAAACTAGGGGGAGAGAAGGAAAACTAAGAGCAGCACAAAAATACTGCTACTCCATTTGAAGACGGGGCGGTTCCCCTGAAAACTAGAACTTCTAACATTCATATCAGTTAACCTGACCTTTGCAAGAAATCAAGATATGATCTCTGTAAAGCAATCCTAAACAGAGCCCTACACAGGCTAATCAGCTATGGTAGGGATTATGTTTTCTTCTTGAGCCCTTAACTCCCAATGGAACATAGGCCATCAATGACTTCCTGTCTCCCATCATTCCAAACCTTCCCCAGTAACGCTCCCCAATTCTGGCATCGTTAGTGCTGCTTCATGCAGCCATGCTGAGCTCGTCAATTTCATCAGCTTTGCCTCTAACTTCTACACCAACATCTTTTATAAATCTACAGGTTCCCACAATTTTCTAGTCTATACTTCTTTCCACCCTGTTTCCTGTAAAAATGCTGTTCCCTTTCCTGAGTTCCTTCATCTCTGAGCATCTGTTCCCAGGATGCAGCTTTCCTTTCCAGGATATCAGAGATGTCCTCTTTCAAAAAGCAGGGTTTCCCTTCCTCCACCATTAATGCTGCCCTCACCCACATCTCCTCCATTTCCTGAAAATCCAGGTTCACCCCATCTTCCCGCTGCTTCAACAGTGATAGAGTTCCTTTTGTCCTTACCCAGAGCCTCCGCATTCAACACATCATCCCCTGCAAGTTCCGCCATCTCCAAAGGGATCCTACCACCAAATATATCTTTGGTGTCCTGGGTGTCATTATACACCAGTCATTGAAAGTGGGCATGCAGGTACAGCAGGCGGTGAAAAAGGTGAATGGTATGCTGGCATTTATAGCGAGAGGATTCGAGTACAGGAGCAGGGAGGTACTACTGCAGTTGTACAAGGCCTTGGTGAGACCACACCTGGAGTATTGTGTGCAGTTTTGGTCCCCTAATCTGAGGAAAGACATCCTTGCCATAGAGGGAGTACAAAGAAGGTTCACCAGATTGATTCCTGGGATGGCAGGACTTTCATATGAAGAGAGACTAGATGAACTGGGCTTGTACTCGTTGGAATTTAGAAGATTGAGGGGGGATCTGATTGAAACGTATAAGATCCTAAAGGGATTGGACAGGCTAGATGCAGGAAGATTATTCCCGATGTTGGGGAAGTCCAGAACGAGGGGCCACAGTTTGAGGATAGAGGGGAAGCCTTTTAGGACCGAGATTAGGAAAAACTTCTTCACACAGAGAGTGGTGAATCTGTGGAATTCTCTGCCACAGGAAACAGTTGAGGCCAGTTCATTGGCTATATTTAAGAGGGAGTTAGATATGGCCCTTGTGGCTATGGGGGTCAGGGGGTATGGAGGGAAGGCTGGGGCAGGGTTCTGAGTTGGATGATCAGCCATGATCATAATGAATGGCAGTGCAGGCTCGAAGGGCCGAATGGCCTACTCTTGCACCTATTTTCTATGTTTCTACCAACTCCCTCTCCTACCGTGATTCTCTTGTCCATTCATCCCTCCTCACTAAAGTCCCTACTGGCACTTATCACTCGGGGCCCCAAACAGTCCTTCTAGGTGAGGCAACTCTTCACCTACGAATCGGCTAGTGTCATCTATTGTGTCTAGTGCTCCCGATGTGGCCTCCTCTACATTGGTGAGACCTGTCATAAATTGGGGGACCACTTTGTCGAGCGTCTCTGCTCCATCTGCCTAAAGCAGAACTTTCCTTTGGTCAAACACTTTAATTCCAATTCCCATTTCTGTTCTGAAGTGTTGGTTCATGGCCTCCCCTTGTGCCAAGATGAGGCCCCCCTCAGGGTGGAGGAGCAACACTTTATATTCCATCTGGGTAGCTTCCACCCTGATAGCATGAATATTCAATTCTCCTTCCAGAATAAAAAACATCCCCCCCTTCCCTCTTCCTCTATTCCCCACTTTGACCTCTTTTCTCTTCTCACCTGCCTATCGCCTCTTCCCTTCCCCACCTGGGTCACCCCCCTTCTTCCCTTTCTCCTATGGTTCACTCTCCTCTCCTATCAGATTCCTTCCTCTCCAGCCCTTTACCTTTCTCACCCACCTGGCTTCACCTATCACCTTTTAGCTATCTTCCTTCCACATTTTTATTCTAGCATCATCCCCCATCCTTTCTAGTCCTGAAGAAAGGTCCCAGCCTGAAACGTCAACTGTTTATTCATTTCCATAGATGCTGCCTGACCTGCTGAGTTCCTCCAGCATTTTGTGTGTATTGCTTTCTTTATGAAGACTGAAAGTGCGAATTAGATTTTATGAAACATTGCATCTGTTTTAATGAAGGGATTAGATTCTGCTGATGTTGTCATTAAGGCAATGTGAAATATTGGATTTGGTAAAGAACGGAAGGGGAAATAGGGGATTTGACAGTAGATAATATCACTAGATTTTGATGGGATTGTTCTTTCTTTGCTGTGGAAGGCTGAGGTGATTTAATTGAGGTGCATAAATCTACTTACTTATTTTATTTATTGCGATACAGTGCGGAATAGGCCCTTTTGGCCCTTTGAGGATGTGGCCCAGCAATTCCCCAATTTAACCCTAGCCTAATCACAGGACAATTTACAATGACCAACTAACCTACCAATTGATACATCTTTAGACCACTGGATGAAACTGGAGCACCCGAAGGAAATCCCCACAGTCACAGGGAGAACGTACAAACTCCTTACAGACAGCGAAGGGAATTGAACCTAGATCACCTGCACTGTAAAGTGTTATGCTAACCACTATGCTACCGCCCCAACCAGGCTAATTTGAGTCTGAATAGCTGGGAAAGAGCAGCAAAGTTTCCTTGTCACGTAAATTAGTAACCCGGTGGCGTAGATTTAAATTAATTTGTGGTGTAAAAGAAATCAGTTAGTTTTTCTGTGAGTGTCAGTGGGTCTTTCTGAAGGCTAGCAGAGGCATAAACACTATTTTAAAAAGTACCTGAACCTCTGTAATCTGTTGGTCAACAGACCACAAACTAGAATGTGGATTAGCCAGGTGTCAGTCTGTGCAGAAGCAGCACCCTTTGAGTGGGCTTGTTATGCTCTCTGGGGCTCTATGATGCTCTAACGCAGAGGTGTGTCTTGATTGCCCATACTAAACATGTGCTTGGCTTCTACTATTCAATTCATTTTGTGTTTAGCACTATTGACTGAGGGCTAATCTTTGCTGCTCTGATTCTACTATGTGTGGGACTGTCCAATGACTGGATTTGTGCTGCTGGAACTGAGACATCAGACTGTATGTTGATCAAAGCTTGTTCTCCTCATTCCCCAGGTGTGATGGACTCACCGATGATGACATGGGGTGAGATTGAAGGCACGCCATTGCATTTGAGTGGTTCAGAAACCCCTCATGTCGACAGGACACCAGGACCTGCATTTAAGGTACATCCTGGAAAGGGAGAACACCTCTAGTAGAAACTGTGCAGTACATTTCCCTAGTCAACTAATGTGTTAACCTGATGAAGGATGTTAATCCAAAATTTCGCCTGTTTATTCCCCTCTGTAGATGTTGCCTGAGCTGCTAAGTTCTGTGTGGTGCTCTGGATTTCCAGCATCTGCAAAATCTCATGTGTTTAATATTTTAACATGTGATTTTTGTACCTGTTCAGCCAGCTCTACTTTGGAGTGGTGGATGAAAGGTGAATTTAGGATATTATTAATCATACTACGAAGAGTCAGGTGCAAGAACCACAATTGACTGTACCGAGTCTTAAGGCCCTTCACAAAACTGGCACCAAAACGCTAAGAAGATTCCAGAGCAAGTCTAAATTTAATTGCCAGTCAACCACACACGTATGCATCCAAATGAAACAGTGTTCCTCTGGGGCCAAGGTGAAAAGCACAGTACATACTGTCACACACAGCATGTCTTCTTATGATGGCACCTGCAGTCACAGGTCCCTGAGTGGCATGGCCTGAAGATTGATGGTGCATTCCTGCTGGGTCAGCTGCAGACAAAGGCAATCCAGCTTGGGATTCCAGGGAGTAAACACTGGAGAGCAGAGAGGCAAGTTTAAACAGACCAAAGTTTAAGAGGAGAGCTTGGGACATTGAAGATAAAAATACACTTGTTAATACTGGATCAATTGTATCTGGAAAGGATCAGGAGTCCAGAACCTGAGTACTACTCATTTCATGGATTAGAGGAAATTATGGAGACAAATGGGAACTGAGAAATCATAGAGATTTGAAAATAGGAATGAGCATTTTAAAATTTGAAGCAAAGCTTAATACATACGCAGACTGGATGACCATAATAAGCAATTTGTGCTCAGTCACCAGGATAAACGTGCAAAGTAATACTGACTGCAAATTGTAGTTGGTTTCAAAGTATAGAAGGCACTATGTGTTTCTACATTGAATCAGAATCAAGTTTATTATCACTGACATGTCGTGAAATTTGTTTTTTGCAGCAACAGTACAGTGCAACACATTAAAAAAATTATGATAAGAAATGTATATAAAAAGAAATTAAGTATTACAAAAAGAGAGAAAAATAGTGAGGTAGTGTTCATTGGTTTATAATGAATCTGATAGTGGAGGGGAAGAAGCTGTTCCTAAAGTGTTGAGTATCTTCAGGCTCCTGTACCACTTGTTTGGTGGTAGTAATAGGAAGATGGCATGTCCTGGGTGGTGGGGTCCTTAATAATAGATTCATCCATTTTGAGGCATCACTTTTTAACAATGTTCTCATTGGTGTGGAGGCTTTTAACCACGACGGAGATGGCTGGGTTTACAACCCTTTGCAGCTTTATCGATCTTGTGCATTGGTACCTTTATACCAGATGGTATTGTGTGCAGAGCATTAGTGACCAAGGACAGACATCTGCCCCCCTATTCCTATTAAAGACAGCATGTAGAAGGCTGAAAAGAACTGCTTATTGGGAATTGCAGGAAGTGCTCTATTGGTTAGAATCACATCTCATGCAAACTGATAAACCTGCTTAATCATTTCTGCCCCTGGATACAATTGTAGGAGTTCCCCAGGATGGTGTCATTAACCTACTTCCAGCTGCTTCCCTAATTTACCTTCTATGATCAGGGGATGCTTGCACCACTCCTCAATCATACGTCAAAATCTAGCCATCATTCAGCATGGGACTGATAAATGCCATGTGATCCTCATGCCACATAAATTCCAGGCAACTCGTGTCCTTGACCTTTTGTGGGACAGCCTTTGCTTAGTCCCCCGTCATCATCATCCAGCCTTTTTGCCAGCTATGCCGACAGGCGGATCAGATGGACTCATCCCCATTTGCCCGCAAGACTTCCCTGCCAACAACACCTGAGGAGCTTAGACCCATTCAAAGACTAGGAGTTGACATGATAGGAACTCAATCCATCACCATTGCATCACCATCACCCCATGTCTGATGTGACGACCATTTGCAACATAGAGATATCTTCAAGGGCTGTATCCAAACAGCACCTGCCAGACCCATCATTTTAGCTGTAAATGAAAAACAATACAAGTAAATCTACGCAAACATGAGGAAATCTGCAGATACTGGAATTTCAAGTACTGCACATAAAACTTGCTGGTGAACGCAGCAGGTCAGGCAGCATCTCTAGGAAGAGGTACAGTCGACGTTTCGGGCCGAGACCCTTTGTCAGGACTAACTGAAACAAAAGCTAGTAAGAGATTTGAAAATGAGAGGGGGAGGGGGAGATCTACGTTTACTCTAAATCTGAAACAAAAGCAGAAAGTTCAGGAAGCAGTATTTTTTTACTGTCACTCCAGTATCCATACAAGATAGTACACTACAGCACATTATAGGCCCTTCAGTCCATGATGTTGTGCTGACTTTTTAAACTACTCTAAGATCAATGTAACCCTTCCCTCCTACATAGCCCACCGCTTCTCCATCTTATAGAAAAACAAGGACAAACACAAGTGTTACTGCTGCCTGAAAGCCCCCTTCATGCACTAGAAAATGTATCATTCAAAATGAATTCCTGGTTTAAATTGTAGACCTACTTACCCAAAGCAAGGTACCACGGGGAATGTGGCATTTCAAGAGAGCCTCACCTCTCCCTTCTCGAAAGCATTGAGTAGTTGGTGATTGTTGGCTTGCCGGTGACACCTGTATCATGCAAGTGAATATTTTTTATTGAAACTGGAATTGATAAATTCTGGCGCAGGTGGACGACAATGAAGAGTACATTACAGAACGTTTCTGCTGTCATCTGTATCAGAGTTGGTCAATAAGAAGAACTGTTGATTACTTGCAACATAATCACAGAAGGTGTTTCTCTTGGCTTTCACCAAAGTGATTTTTAAACATTGTCATGAATCCAAGAAAATAAAATGGAACGTTTTAGGAAGCTGCTGTACACTCAAGGCCATGAAAGGGAATGGTTAGTTAGCAATAAGGTGGTAGTGTGCAAGGATTTGTTTGAGGCAGATTTGAAGGCTGTTATGACAACACCTGAAGAATTGCCAGGTGTGCAACAAGATCAGTCAGAATAGAAGAAGCTGGATCTTGAGCAGATAAATGGGAATGGGGTCAAGTGAGCTGAATCTAAGTGGAAAGATGAGCTTAAAGAGGGGAAGAAAATGTGAGCTTAGGGCCATGATGAGACCAATCTCAGGTTGGAGGAGCAGAACTTCATATTCCCTTTGACCTCATAGCATGAACATCGATTTCTCTAACTTCTGATAGTTTCTCCTTCCTTCCCCTTCCCCTTCTTCTTTTTCTGGCTCCCTCTTACCCCTTCTCACTTGCCTATCACCTCCTTCTGGTGCTCCTCTTCCTTCCCTTTCTCCTATAGTCCATTGACCTTTCCTATGAGATTTCTCCTTCAGCCCTTTACCTTTTCCACCCATCAACTCCCAACTTCTCAGTTCATCCCACCCTCCTTCCCCCTCACTTAGTCTTGCCAGCTTTTATTGCTTCCCTTTCCTTCCCCCATCTTTTTATTCTGGCTTCTTCCCCCTTCCTTTCCAGTCCTGAAGAAAGGACTTGGCCTGAAACATTGGCTGTTTATTCCCCTCCATAGATGCTGCCTGACTTGCTGAATTCCTCCAGCATTTTGTCTGCATTACTCTGGATTTTCAGAGAATCTCTTGTGTATATTCTTCCAAATCTTTGAACATTAATGTGTGGCCCTTATAGAAGGGGATGCAGGTTTATGGTAAATTGGGATGTTGGATTCATGGGAAGGCCACCAATTTACTGTCCATTTCTAATTCCCTTTAAAATTATGCTGGTGACCCTTTAAGCTCTAGCTTCATCAGCAGCATTTAGAGCAGTGGATGGACAATTGAGGAGAAAACACCAAAAGCTGGGTGGCAATGCTGCAGGAAAGGGCGTTTAGTCAAGGATTCAGCCATCTTAGAGAATGTGAGCGACAAGGGAGCTGTTGGGATATGGTCATTTTATTTGGTGCAACGTAGGTTGTGTCTCTCTACACCTTTTAGCCTCATGGACAGTGGAAATCTAGGGACACACTGACAATTAACAAGCTCCAGCAGAGGGCAGATCTGCCCATGGAACCATATCCCATTATTTCATGGGGTGCCAATGTAGACAACTCCATTCAGTGGCCACTTTATTAGGCACCTCCTGTATAAAGTGGCCACAGTTTATGTTTGTGGTCTTCTACTGCTGTAGCCCATCTACTTCAACATTTGGTGTGCTGCGTGTTCAGAGGTGCTCTTCTGCACAACGTGGTTGTAATGAATGGTTGTTTGAGTTACTGTTGTCTTCCTGTCAGCTTGAACCAGTCTGGCCATTCTCCCCTAACCTCTCTCATTAACAAGATGTTTTCGCCCACGGAACTGCAGCTCACTGGGTGTTTTGTTTTTTTGCACCATTCTCTGTAAATTTTAGAGACAATTGTGGGTGAAAATCCCAGGAGATCTGTTGTTTCTGAGATACTTAAACCACCCCGTCTGGCACCAGCAATCATTCCACAGTGAAAATTTCTTTCCTATTCAGATGTTTGATCTGAACAACAGCTGAACCTCTTGACCATGTCTGCATGCTTTTATGCATTGAGTTGCTGTCACGTGATTGGCTGATTAGATATTTGCATTCATGAGTAGATGTGTTTAGTAAAGTGGCCACTGAGTGTTTGTGGTTAGGAAACCTGTGTGTGAACTCAATACCTCCTGGCTTCTGTTCTCTTGCCACAGATTCTGGAACCAGGCAGGAGAGAGAGACTGGGCCTCAAAATGGTCAATGAAGTTGCAGCCAAAAACAGGACCAAGAAACAGGAAGCTTTGAGGAAGGCGACAGAGAGTCTGGTCAGGTGAGTGTGGACACTTGGCATCGTCCCTTCACAGTGCTGGGACTAGGCTACGGAGTGGGAACCCCAACCCAGGGATTAACACCCAGACCTATGAAGACTGCTGGGGGCCACAATGACAGGTGCAGTTTGCCGTTAGTTGGCAAAAAGGTGTTAGATGGGGAACTAACGTAGGTGAGTTCTGTCTCTTCCCTTCAACAGCTCAGACCCTGCCAATGTGTGTGGGCTTGAGGACAGACCCTAGGGAAGGGAGGATGCAGGTCTTTGGTTGGAGGGAGTGCATCTGTGCTGGGATATCAGTACTGGAAGGAGGTGGATGGGTCTCCCTCTCTGGGATTAATGTATAGTGCATGCAGAAATGAGTGGGAATCTGACGTTGGAGTGAAGGAGGATGAGAGGTGACTTGATAGAGATGTACATGATAATAAAAGGCATAGAATGGGTGGACAGCCAGAGACCTTTTTCCAGAGTGGAAATAGTTAATACCAAGGGGCTTAATTTGATACACAAGAAGTTCTGCAGATACTGGATATCCAAAGGACACACACAGGATGCTGGAGGAATTCAGTAGGACAGGCAGCATCTATGGAAGTGAATAAAGAGTTGATAGTTCAGGCTGAGACCCTTCTTCAAAACAGGAAAGAAAGGGGGAAAACAGCAGGATAAAAAGGTTGGGGAGGCGAAGGATACCTAGAAAGTGATAGGTGAAGCCAGGTGGGTGGGAAAAGTAAAGGGCTGAGAGGAAGGAATCTGATAGAAGAGGATAGTGGACCATAGGAGAAAGTGAAGGGTGAGGGGGAGGACCGGGGGAGGCGATGGGCAGGTGAGAAGAGATAAGGGGCCAGAGTGGGGAATAGAAGATGAGGGGAGGGGGGTGGGAATTTTTTTTTACCAGAAGGAGAAGTTGATATTCATGCTATAAGGTGTTGCTCCTCCACCCTGAGGGTGGCCTCATTGTTGCACAAGTAGAGACCATGGACCGACATGTCCGAAAGGGAGTGGGAATCGGAATTAAAATACTTGGCCACCGGGAAGTTCTGCTTGTGGTGGTTAGCACGAAGGTGCTCAACGAAGCAGTCCCCCAATTTATGACGGGTCTCACCAATGTAGAGGAAGCCACATTTTGAGCACCAGATACAATACCCCAGCAGATTTGCAGGTGAAGTGTTGCCTCACCTGGAAGGACTCTCTGGGACCCTGAATGGAGGTGAATGAGCAGGTGTAACAATTTGGCTGCTTTTAGGGATAAGTTCCTGAAGGGAGATTAGCGGGGAGGGATGAATGGACAAGGGAATCATGGAGAGAGTGTTCCCTGCGGAAAACGGGGAGTGGTGGGCAGGAAAGTACAGGAGGGATGTCAGAGAGTTGAGTGTGTGGAATGTCCAGCCAAGGGTGGTGGCAGAGGCAGGTAGATAGATCAGCCACATTTAAGAAATTCTTAGATAAGTACATGGATGATAGGAAAGTGGAGGGTTCATGTGGGAAGGTAGGGCAGGTCGGTTAAAACATTGTGGTCCAAAGTGCCGGTATTGTGCTGTGGTGTTCTGTGTTCTACATTTGGGGTGTTAGTGTGACAGGTTATTCCTTCACTGGAGAGTTGAGGTATTTGTTTCTCCTCCGCAGCCTTTCTCCACATGGTATCAGTCCTGTGATGTCACCAGCCCTGCAGCGCCTCGTGAACCGCACCTCCAGCAAATACACGGACAAAGCTTTGCGTGCCAGTTACACGCCCTCGCCGGCACACAAAGGAACGCCACGGTGTAAGACGCCACGTGCTGGCGTCACCCCTAAAACGTTTATTGCCACCCACACGCCGAGCAGCCAGGACCCCACCTCCATCACAGACAACCTGCTGCAGTTGCCCAAGAGGAAGAAAGCAGCGGACTTCTTCTAGTGCCAGTCCTGTCCTGTCTCTCCTGTGGAAACGGGAAATCTTCAGATTGAGGACAGAAGTACTTAACACTGAACTACGACCTGGCATTCATCTCCTACGAAGGAGACCTGTAATGTAGTTTCTGTCACTTCTCTAGATCTGACATGGCACAATCGATGCATTGGCAGTTAAACCGCTTGGGTTCTTGTAATCTGCCAAGGCTGCCAGCCAAGGTGATGGGTGTGGGCTGACTATCTCAGCCTTTGCTGCCTGATTCAGCTGTGGTCTGCACTGCATTCCTCAAGAACACTCAGAAAGATTTTGCCTGTGTATTAACCATTTTGGCATAGGCACATGTCATACCCATTTCTGTCCAGCCTGTTATCCATTTACTTTGGCTCTAGTAGTATTAGGGTTTTGGGTTTGATGATTTTGTTATGAAAGTACAGTTGGTTCAGGGACTCTGCTGCGGCCTCATTTCCTAAGGCACTGCCTTCCCTCTTCATGATCAGTGTGTTAATTGCGTGGAGGGAGATATCTTCCCCTGTCCGCAACTGGAGGGTCTCTGTCTCTCGTGCACCCTGAGTGACCATCTACTAACAGTGCCAGTGTTTGGGGGATGCTGCTCATTCACATTCACTCACTTTTGTCTGTACCCTCACTCCCAGGCATCATCAGTGTCCCCTCTCTGCCCATTGGCACCTTATCAGTGCTCCCTTTTTCACATCTCTTTATTGGCCTCTGTCTGTTCCTAAGTTGTTTCTTCACCTGCACCAGCCTTGAGCAAGGTTTTTAACCCACATCTGTCTGATGCATCCTCTCTCAGGCCATTCTCTCTCTTGCCCTCCCCTGGGTTGTTTCCCTCTGCCACTCTACCGTCCCCAGACAATGTGACAATGTTCTTGGTTCCTTTTTTTGCTGTTTGTGTGTGTATGTGTATGCAGGGAGACACAGACAGACATACGTTTTTGCTTTGCCATAAGCCCTCTTGGACATGCCTTTATTCCGTGTATTGTGCTGATATTTCCTGACAGAATTTTTTTCTGGAAATGACCTCTGGTTAAAAGAAACCATATGCGGCTTTTTCTATGTGGACTTTCTGTAACGCTTCCAGATGGGAACCAACTCCTGCATCTGCTCACTTACTGCAGCCTCGGTAACATGTCCCCACTTGGACAGGTGCTCTAAATCATAGAAACAAGTTCTGGCACTGGAGGCTGTTCAGGGGATTGTAGCCATAGCAACTGAAGATTCGGGCTAATCCCTCTTTCCTGGTACAATCGGCAGTGAGTTCCAAACTGTCACCACTCCTTGGACTTCCTCTGACCCCGAATCCTTAAACCTCTCAAACTTTTGCCTCTTGCTTAATTTTCTCTGTGTCCGGGCAAATTTGCTCCTTCCTCTCTATCCTGTGCCACCATTATTTTATACACTGCAGCTAAATTAAACCCTTACCACCTCTTCTACAGAAAGCAGTGTCAGTCTGATCAATAATTCTTCACATCTGCAACATCTTATAAGCACATTCATGTATTTCCTGTAAAGTGACCAGAGTTGTTTTAACTAGTCTTTATTTCAATGTATGGATCCCAGATCTTCACATTTCATCCCTTGCCGATGACGGCATGTTTATCTTTTGCTTTCCTGTCACTGTCTATATGCAGTAAATCTTAATAATCCTGTGTGGATGGGATTTTAGTGATGGACTGACATATTTTCAGACTACTGGGCATTACTCATTTTATTCCGATACTTTATTTTAAATGTGACAAATAGTTTAATAAATTTCCAATAAGTTCTGAATTTCAAGGGAGTGGGAAACTTAAGTTCTGATGAGTGTAAAGGGAGCTCAGGGAAACAGAAGCCGGTGAGTTTCTAGCACATTGCTCAGGGTGCACACCAGCTCCCAAGCTCCCTTGTGGTCCCTTGTATCGTGAACTCCAGCTCACATTCCTGGCCCCTGGTGCTCCCAGCTGCAACTGCCCCTGAGTATGCAGATCCAGGGATAGTAGGTGCCCTAATGAGTGAGTCAGATGTTGAATTATTGTGGATCATCGGAATTTAATGGAACTGAGTTCCTATCTGGACCCTGTAGAATTGCACTCGATCTCCTACCATCCATCTCATTGCTTGTTCTTCTCCGATCCATCACCCCACGCTGATCTAAATTAATTCCGTTTGCTACTTTTCTGCATATATATTCCCATTGATATCTTTGAGTTAATAAGTATCCTCTTGTGTTTCATGATCATCTGCCACCTTTGTGTAGGTGAGAAGAGTAGGAAAATGGGTTCTCAATTCCTGCCCTATAGTCAGAGAAAGAAATACTGAGCACGTTGGAAAAGATGTGATAAGCTGAGGCAAGGGAGAAGTAAAACTCTATTCAGATGTACAATTGGAATGCAATTTGATGAGTCAGAGGTGTGGCAAATAAATGCTGCAGACAAATGTAATCTGACAGAAGCTAAGATGTCTGGAACATCTGGGATCAAAGTTGCATCTTGCTCACTTGCACGCACCCAGTTCCCACACTCCCTTTAAACTTAATGGGATCTATTGGCCGTGCTCCACTGAATCTTACTGGATTCATTGAAATGTTACTGTGTAACATCTTTAAAAATGGGAATTAAATGTGTGTGTTGGAATATGAATAAAATAACATCTGATGGTTTGGAAAATCTAATCCTTCTCCAGCATAGTCCCAAGCATTCCTGCTTCTTGGAGCTTTACTGTACATTTGAAATATTATGGACAGGCATGGGAAATGACCCAAAAAGCCACATAGACTGGTGATTGTATTTCGAGTGGACAAGGTGGGTTGGGGTGAGGGCTGCTATGGTTAAATAAAACCAGAGCTTTAGAAAATCCTGGCTGATCACACAGTCAGGACTTGGGGTGACCTTGGTAGAATATTTGGGCTTAGAGAGAATTACTTTGCAGCCTTAAAGTTACACAGTGTTTCCTGGAGGGGTGGTTTGGATGGAGTTGTCAAGGTACTGTACTTGGGAGAACTTGGGGTATGTTGTCACATTCATTAAGATGTCTGGAATGAAAGGGCTGGCTTATGTATTAAAACTGGGTCTCTCCTTTTCTACATGTAAAAGATGATTGGAGTCTGGATTATTCTGTAAATAGCAGTAGGTACCAGGCCAATAATGCTTTTTAAAATCTGACATTAATAGACATTAAAGCATAGAGGAGAATGTAATGTTATGTCACTGATTCAATTAAGTCACATTGATGGGCCCAACAGGCTCAAGGAACAAGAGGCCTACTCTTCTCTGTGTTCTTCTTTTTAAATAAACGAAGAATGTGTGTATGTTTCATATTTACGTCAGGTACACTGCTGTATTTTTTGGGGGTGCCAAATTAGCCCAGACTGAAGAAGGATATGAGTGATATTACTGTTTCTCACGTGACCAGGTATTCACCATCACAGCTTGACACACAGAATTAAACAGGTATTTTGCACCAGTCCCTATGATACTACAAACATCCCCTTAACCATGAATAATGTCCAGGAGGAATTAAATACCATTACCTTCACTAGAGAAATAGTATTTGGCAAAATAAGCAAGGCTGAAGGCTGACGATGCTGCCCCAGAGCACTTGTATTGTCATGCGCTAAAAGGAAGTGTCTACTGAGAAGTAGATGAATCTTGTAATCTTCTTAATTCTAACATTCTAAAGTACCAGTGCAATACTCCTAGTCAAAAAGTGGGTAACTAGACTAATTTTAGTCTTAACATCTATGGTTATGGGAATGTTAGACTCAATTATCAAGAAAGTTGTAATAGCACATTTGAAAAATCAAATACAATAAGATAGTCACATGGCTTGATGAAGGGAATATTGTGTCTGGCAAATTTATTAGAGTCTCTTATTGATGAAGTATTGACCAGAGTGGCTAGACTGGAACAGTACATAAAGTGCCTTTGGATTTCCCGAAGGTGCAGTTAGAAAGGGTTGTAAAGAAATCTTTTCACACATTGGCACTCATAACTCAAAAGTGTAGAGCACAGGAGTTGGGATGTTATGTTGAAGATATTGGAGAGACATAATTTGCAGTATTGTGTGCAGTTCTGGTCACCTACCTACAGGAAAGATATTTTAAGATTGAAAGTATGGGAAAAATTGACAAGGATCTTGCTGGGACTTGAAGACCTGAGTTATAGGGAAAGGTTGAATAGGTGAGGACTTCATTCCCTGGCATGTAGGAGAAGGGGCGGAGATTTGATACAGGTATACAAAATGATGAGGGGTATAGATAGGGTAAATTCTTGCAGGCTTTTTCCACTGAGGTTGGGTGAGACTGGAACTAGAGGTTAAGGGTGAAAGGTGAAATGTTTAAGGGGAACTTCTTCACTCAGGTGCTGGGGAGAGTGTGGAGAAAGCTGCCAATGGAAAGTGATAGATGCTGGTTCCATTCGAACATTTAAGAGAAGTTTTGATAAGTATATGGATGGTAGGGGTATGGAAGTAGCAAGTCAGGATAATGTGGTAATTTAAGATGGGACTTATTAACCAAGGTGGGACGCCACAGAGATCAGTGGTGAGACCACAACTGTTGATATATTAATGACTTAGAGGAAGGAAATAGATTTGTGGCCAACTCAGCGATAGGTAAGTGGAGAATACAATGTTTACAGAGAAGTATCCATAGGTTGAATGAGTAGGCATAAAGTTGGCAAGTGGAGCATAACGTGAGGAAAATGTGAAATTGTTTTGGAAGGGAGAACAAGAGGAAAGCTGTAGCACAGAGGGATTTGAGGATCCTTGTGCTGAGATACAGGAAGCCAGCACATGTGCGGCAGGTAATCTGGGAAGTTAATGGAAATTTCAAGGGCATCGTACTGCAACTGTGCAAAGCATCAGTGAGACCACATCAAGAGAACTGAGTCCCTCTATTTAAGGAAAGATGATTTCATTGGAGCCAGTTTGCAGAAGGATTAACCTGTGTTGGGAGGAATTGTTTTAAGAGGAAATATTGAACAGGTTGGGACTGTACTCAGTGGCATTGAGAGGAAAGTTATTGAAATGTATCAGATTCTGAGGCAGCTACAAAGGAATCAGAAGATGTGGTATCAGAATAACACACAAAATGCAGGATGAACTCAGTAGTTCAGGCAGCCTCCATAGCAAGGAATAAACAGTTGACATTTGGGCTGAGACTCTTCATCAGGATTTCCAGTATCTACAGAATCTCTTGGTATCAGAATAATAGTGTGTCACTGAAGACTAAGATGACAATTTTTTTATGTGAGGCATTCCTTGCCATATGGGGGCAGAATCCCGGTGTATACTTAAGGGTGGGATTGAGAGATTCCAGTTAATAAGGGAATCAAGTTTATGGGGAAAGAGCATGGAAATGGATTTGAGGAAAGTTGAATCAATCATGATCCATTAAGTAGCCTCTCTTTTTTTTGGTTCTGGTAATGTCTGCGATCCTAGTCCAGGAAAAGAAACCCAGACAAGCTGCTGACAAATCGGTCGGGATCGGGCCAATGAGATGGAAATGAAGTGTGAGAAATGGAAAGAAAGCAAGCAAGGTCAGTGTGAACTAGTGTCACTGAGGACAGTTTTGATTAGGAGGGGACTGTTAAAAAGCAGAAGGCATCTTTGGGACTGCCTTTTACCAATATAAGCCCTGTGGGGGCAGGAGCAACAGAGCGGAGGGTTTGGGATCTTATTTGCTGTCAACATTCTGACCCCCAGGTTGCTGTTCCCAATCCTGTTGTCCCATAACATTTTTCCCTTTGGTCTGTGAACACTTTTGTGCACTGTAGAGAACTCCCTTTTCCCATTAATGTCCCGTCTGACCTGCACATGACTTTGTAAGTATTTGGGGTAGTTACTGTACTTGGTTCAAAGCTCTATCACCTGAGTACTCTACAAATATTATAGGGTATTAGTTCCTTTCTGATTCTTTATTAGATTCCTATGCAGGCAGAAGTAACACATGGCAGCGATTTGGGTAGCCTTACAGATGATTATTTGCCCTTTGCTACTGTATGTAGAAATTTTTGAGCGCCTAGGCACGGGATTTGCTTGAATGTTTGCCCTTCTTTTCCACAGATTTTGACTTTTTGGAACTAACTTTTTTCAGCTCGGCTTTGCTCTGTGCATCAATCAGGCTCTCCTGGTCAGGGTAAACTTCGCTGTCATCAGGCTGATCCTCGTTGCTTGCTCTCAAGCTCCGAGATTTGCGGCGGCTGCTTTTCGGCTCCATTCTGGCATCCACTAGTTTGCCACTAATCACGCTTTCTGTTCTGGACTTGTCCTGCTTCAACCCGGTCTTGGTCCCTTCCTTGTACTCTGATTTCAGCTCCCCTTCTTCAGCCCTGTTTGTGCGGTGGGCTTCGAGCTCGGCCTGAGCTCGCTCCTCCTGCTTGCTCTCTGCCCTGTCTCGCTTCATGTTCATCCACTCGTGCTTTGCCTCGTGCTTCGTGTCAACCCATTCGTGCCCCGTTTCGAGCTCCCACTGGTACTTCTGGTCGTGCTTTTGCTCGCTTTTCCCATTGTGCTTCTCCTCCTTCTTGTGCCCATGCTTCTCCGAGGTCGCCTCCGATTTTTTGGGCGCAGAAGAGTCTTTCATCTTGCTGGTGATGAGCCAGGGATGCTCCAATACCTCTTCAATGGTGAGGCGCTTACTGGTGTCCGGGTGGAGCATGCGGTAGATCAGCTCTTTGCATTCAGGAGGCACCACCTTCGATCGAGGGAAATCTACTCTGTGTTCCTTCTGTATCCTGAGCATCCTTTTGATATTGGAGTCATCGTACGGCATTGATCCACACACCATGATGAAAAGGATCACCCCAAGGCTCCAGACATCATACACTTTGGGCTGGTAAGGGATCCCTTGTAGAACCTCAGGAGCTGCATACGCTGCAGAGCCGCAGAAGGTTTTACTGAGCAGGGGTCTCCCTTGGTCATCTATACTGCACCGCTTGGCGAAGCCGAAGTCAGAGAGTTTGATATTGAAGTCCTTATCTAGGAGGAGGTTCTCACACTTGAGGTCCCGGTGGACCACACCCAGTTCGTGACAATGCTTGATGGCTAGAGCCAGCTGCCGGAACATCTTCCGTGACACCTCATCCGGCAGGGAGCCCCTGGTTTTGATGAACTCCAACAAGTCTCCCTGCACACCCAGTTCCATGATAATGTAAACCTTCCCGTCAGAAGTCTCAAAAATTTCAAAGGTTTTGACGATGTAGCGGTGGTTAAGCATGGCCAGGATCTCCAGCTCGCGGGGTAGGAATTTCTCCAGAAAGTCAGCAGGTGCCTTTTTCCTATCAATGATCTTTACGGCCACGTTAGTCTTCAGGCGTTCTGAGTACGCAGACTTGACTTTGGCGTATGACCCCTCTCCTAGGCTGACACCCAAGGTGTAGCCTCGTTTCTTCAAGACCATTCCATCGTCCATGGTGCTGTGGTATCAATAGGTGTACACCGTCCCTGTCAGGTTGCCCACAAATGCCATGGAGACATGTATCCAAAGGCACGTCTGCCCAGTGCATAAACGTTACTTTCTTACTCAGACTCCAGCAGGTCGTTTTTCACACAGTAACAAGTCACCACCTTTGGACTGACAACTCCTGTTGTGATGACTCGAAAAAGAATGTTTGCCTGTTACATCACAAAGGTGAAGGCACAATGGACGTTGTACTACAATGGGTAGAGAACACGGCTGTAGAATGGCCTCTACTTCCTCCTCTGCCACACCTCATCTAAGAAAAGATAGTCATCAACCCACCCTGATCACATTGAATGGTGGAGCAGGCTTGAGGGGCTGTGTCCTTCTGCTCCCATTTTGTTGTTAAAATGCCGTTTTCATTGGCTTTCCCTTGATCAGACTCTGACATTAGATTGTGTGTCCTGATTCCACAACTTGTAATTTGTGAATGATGTATTTTCCTGCTTTTTATTAATAACTGTAACTGTTCGGTGAGCATTTTGAAACATTCTGGATGATCCGGGAATGGTAGATGTAGGAGATTGACCACAGGTTGGATTGGAAGTGTGCAAAGGTCACAGATGATAGTGAAGTTGGTGGAGACAAGGGTAAAGGGCATGAGGTCATGGGAGGTGTTGGGGGGGGGGGTGTCGTGAGGCATTCAAAAACCGAGCATGTAATTTTTAGCAGATAGTTGTATGTGCCCAGAACAAGGAAGTGGACAGGAAAATCATTGCAGAAACTACCCACTCAGCAAATAGCCTTTTTCAAAAGCTCCCTTCTGGAAAGTGCTACAGGACTATTAAAACAAAAACTTCATACCATCCTAAACAGGCAGTTAACCATTCCAGTTTGCTCTTCATTTTCTCTCTCTATTACCCCCCCCCCCAATCACTGCACTGTAAACACTTTAAACCAGTTTTGATAAAGCTTTATACGTACTTGTTGGTATTTATGTGCAGTTTATTCCATGTCCATACTTTAACCTCTAACTTCCTTTGATATAATTGTTGAATGTTGTGTTTTCTTTGTGTGTCAAACCACAGCAAATTCCTCATACATGTAAATGTATGTGGCAAATAAAACTTTGCTAGACCAGGAACCAAGTAGGGAGGTGCTGAACAGGACCTGCCATTAGGGAGGATGCTACAGCAACATTTAGAAGGAGCTGAAGTTTAATGAGAATGGAAACAGGATTGGTTAACGTGTGTGTTGAGATGGGGTGCAAACAAGTGACCCTACAAAGTAATGTACATTGGCTGTGAACTGATTTGTTCTCAGGGGAGGCAAGCAGTCAACATTTTGAGCTGAGACCTGTTGAAGGGTCTCAGCCTGAAAGGTTGACTGTTTATTCTTTTACATTGATGTTGCCTGGCCTGCTGAGATCCCCCAGCAGTTTTTGTGTGTTCCTCTGGATTTCCAGCATCTGCAGACTTTCTTGTGTTTGTATTATGGGAAGGAGCCAAGCAAGTGGCTCAAAGAGAGGTAGGTCATTGTTGTTAACAGTGAAATGAGGGGGCAAAAATGGCTGCTGGGCTATATCAGTGAATAAATAAGAAAAGTACCTAAAATTAAATATAAAATGTGCAGAACTAGAATATATTTTACAAAACAGTTGAAGAAAAAGGCTATGCAGAGCAAGAATGCCGGGCAAATGTGTGGAGCTGACAAAACTGGCAAACAACCTCTCCGTCAATGTTGCAAAACAAAGGAGCTGGTTGTGGATTACAGGAGGAATGGAGACAGGCTAACCCCTATTGACATCAATGGATCTGGGTTTGAGAGGGTAAACAGCTTTAAGTTCCTCAGCATCCACATCACCGAGGACCTCACATGGTCTGTACACACCAGCTGTGTGCTGAAAAAGGCACTACAGTGCCTCTTTCACCTCAGACGGTTGAGGAAGTTTGGTATAGGCCCCCAAATCCTAAGAATTTCCTACAGGGGCACAACTGAGAGCATCCTGACTGGCTGCATCACTGCCTGGTATGGGAACTGTACTTCCCTTAATCGCAGGGCTCTGCAGAGAATGGTGTGGACAGCCCAGCACATCTGTAGTTGCGGACTTCCCATGATTCAGGACATTTACAAAGACAGGTGTGAAAAGAAGGATCATTGGGGACCCAAGTCACCCCAACCACAATCTATTCCAGCTGCTACCATCCGGGAAGCGGTACCACAGCATAAAAGCCAGGACCGACAGGCTCTGGGACAACTTCTTCCACCAGGACATCAGACTGATTAACTCACACTGATTTGAGTGTATTTCTATGTTACATTGACTGTTCTATTTATTATAAATTACAAAGATTGCACATTTAGACGGAGACGTAACATAAAGATTTTTACTCATGTATGTGAAGGGTGTAAGAAATAAAGTCAATTCAATTCAATTCAAGAACAATGAGGGACAGGACCATTGGAAAAGTGAGGAACATGCTTAAAGTTAGTACTTAAAGCAGAGTACCAAAAGATACATAAAACCTAATCAAAGCCAGGAGCATCAGAAGACGAAGGAAGCTGGACGCCGAGTGAGGCAATGTGGGAAAATCAGAAACAACAGAGAAGTATATTTTTAAAAATGACAGGAATGTGGAATTTGCTCAAAACTGAAATATAGAGCTCAGCAAAAAAAAGGATGGAGACTCATGAGGAGATCAGTGATGGACAGGCGATTGATGAAACAACACTGACAAAGGCTAAGTGAGAAGATGCAACAGGGTCTGAAGGACCCAGTTCTATAAGGGGTCACATCTGGGATATATGTGATTGGTCCATTATAAGGAACTGGTCAGGTTGAGTATGTGGTTTAAAAGAAAAGCTAATGTTCTGTTGTTGCTGCTGCTTGTGTTGTTCCGTTGTGTCTTGTGTTATCTTGTTGTGTTGAACATGGTAGGCGTGCTATGTTGGTGCTGGAACGTGCACTGACACTTGCGGGCTGCCGCCGGCTAACCCTTGGGTACGTTGGTTGTTGATGCACATGATGCATTTCTCTGTCTGCTTCCATGTACTTGTGATAAATAAATCGGAATCTGGATCGAATGTGATTCTAGGCTTTATAATAGTACAAGAGCAAGGAAGTTACAGGGAACCTCCTCAGAAGAGGGGTTCAGCCATAACTGTTCTACTAGGCCCAGTTCTATGCACGACATGTTAGGCTTAAAGATTTACTAGTATGATTCCAGGAAGAGACTAAACCATGCAAATTCTGAGTCAAATACTCCAGTAAATGCTCCTAGACCCAGGACACAATGGGTAGTTAAGGCAGGATAGTGGGAAAATATGCCCGCTGTGGCTACACTGGATGAACACACGAAAACAGGGACTAAACAAAGAAACAATAAACACTGGAGAAATTCAGCAGGTCAGGCAGCATCTATGGAGGGGAATAAACAGTCCATGGTTCAGGCTGAGACCCTTCATCAGGATTGGAAAGGAAGGAGGAAGACACCAGAATAAGAAGGTGGGGGAGGGGAAGGCGTACAAGCTGGCAGGTGATAGGTGAAACCGGATAAAGTAAAGAGTGTAGATAAGAGCCGACAGTACCTATGACGGGGATATGGGGAAATGCCACCAGACTGGAATAAACCTGAGGTTAAACGGGGAAAGTATTGCAGACTTGAGGTCAAATATCTGCAGACTGATGTTAACCTGGAGAGATACCCACAGATTTGGGTATTACACAGTATGTACCATGGATAAATGGGGTAAGTCACACTGTATAAACCAGGAAACAACCAATGTGTGCTAATAAGGGAAGTGACACTGTGGACAATCAGCAATAGTTTTATATAATGGGGTAGGCTGAATGGCCTTCTCCTGCTTCAGTTGGTAAACTTAGAAAACATTCCCAACCCGAGGCTAAGCTGGGTAAATTCCCCAAGGGGAGGGATAATTTGAGCAAGTACTGTCCAACTGTGTCTTCAGGAGCTCCCTGCCTGCAGCTAGGCTTAAACCTACCCAGACTGGGACTCCTAGGCCTAAATCCACCCAGACTGGGACTCCTAGGCCTAAATCCACCCAGACTGGGACTCCTAGGCCTAAACCCACCCAGACTGGGACTCCTAGGCCTAAATCCACCCAGACTGGGACTCCTAGGCCTAAACCCACCCAGACTGGGACTCCTAGGCCTAAACCAGGGAAAAACACTTGGAGTTATACTCAGCCATTTAATACATCTGGGTGGCAGTGAAATCACAGAATGGTTGAGACAAGAAAGGGGACCATTTGGCCCTTCAAGTCTGATCCAGCAGAATGTAGTAGGAATCCAGCTGAGATCTCTTCTTTCCACAGCCCTCCCAAGTTCTTTCACCTTGGATACGTATCCAGCTTTTCAACACTGCAAGTGAATCTGCCTCCACCCCTACCCTTAGCAGTATGTCCACATCCCCGTCACTCACTCGTGTAAACAAAATTACTCACATCTTTTGTTTGGTTCTTTTCAGTTGTCTTCATTCTCTTCACTGGCTTGACCATTCATTCCACATAACCCCAGTCACACTTCCCTGGAGAAATTTTGGTGACAGGATTGCTGTAACTTGAAATTACATTAATGACTTGTACTAAGGAAAAGTAACCCTGCAGAAGCTACGAAACCAGCAACTGAGCTGACACTGGGCAAGAATGGAATGTCATTATAGAAGATATTGGAAATGTAGTGTTGGATTTGACAACCTGAGTGGTGGGGCATTACTCTTTAGAAAGGTCAAGGTGCCATTGCTGCAGTCTCCATCAAGATTGTGACTCAGACCTACAGTAGTTATTTTAACCATAGAAACCATAGAAAAAAAACTACAGCACAGAAACAGGCCCTTTGGCCCTTCTTGGCTGTGCTGAACCATTTTCTGCCTAGTCCCACTGACCTGCACACAGACCATATCCCTCCATACACCTCCCATCCATGTATCTGTCCAATTTATTCTTAAATGTTAAAAAAGAACCCGCATTTACCACCTCGTCTGGCAGCTCATTCCATACTCCCACCACTCTCTGTGTGAAGAAGCTCCCCCTAATGTTCCCTTTAAACTTTTCCCCCCTCACCCTAAACCCATGTCCTCTGGTTTTTTTCTCCCCTTGCCTCAGTGAAAAAAGCCTGCTTGCATTCACTCTATCAATACCCATCATAATTTTATATACCTCTATCAAATCTCCCCTCATTCTTCTACGCTGCAGGGAATAAAGTCATAACCTATTCAACCTTTCTCTGAGTTTCTCAAGTCCCGGCAACATCCTTGTAAATCTTCTCTGCACTCTTTCAACCTTATTTATATCCTTTCTGTAATTTGGTGACCAAAACTGCACACAATACTCCAGATTCGGCCTCACCAATTCCTTATACAACCTCATCATAACATTCCAGCTCTTATACTCAATACTTTGATTAATAAAGGCCAATGTACCAAAAGCTCTCTTTACGACCCTATCTACCTGTGACACCACTTTTAGGGAATTTTGTATCTGTATTCCCAGATCCCTCTGTTCCACTGCACTCCTCAGTGCCTTACCATTAACCCTGTATGTTCTACATTGGTTTGTCCTTCCAACGTGCAATACCTCACACTTAGCAGTATTAAACTCCATCTGCCATTTTTCAGCCCATTTTTCCAGTTGGTCCAAGTCCCTCTGCAGGCTCTGAAAGCCTTCCTCACTGTCTACTACACCTGCAATCTTTGTATCATCAGCAAACTTGCTGATCCAAGTTACCACATTATCATCCAGATCATTGATATAGATGACAAATAACAATGGACCCAGCACTGATCCCTGTGGCACACCACTAGTCACAGGCCTCCACTCAGAGAAGCAATTCTCTACCACCACTCTCCGGCTTCTTCCATCGAGCCAATGTCTAATCCAATTTACCACCTCTCCATGTATACCTAGCGACTGAATTTTCCTAACTAACCTCCCATGCAGGACCTTGTCAAAGGCCTTACTGAAGTCCATGTAGACAATATCCACTGCCTTCCCTTCATCCACTTTCCTGGTAACCTCTTCGAAAAACTTCAACAGATTGGTCAAACATGACCTACCACGCACAAAGCCATGTTGACTCTCCCTAATAAGCCCCTGTCTATCCAAATGCTTGTAGATTCTGTCTCTTAGTACTCCCTCCAATAACTTACCCGCTACTGACGTTAAACTCACCGGCCTATAATTTCCCGGATTACTTTTCGATCCTTTTTTAAACAACGGAACAACATGAGCCACTCTCCAATCCTCCGGCACTTCACCCGTAGACAGCGACATTTTAAGTATTTCTGCCAGGGCCCCCGCAATTTCATAGAAACATAGGAAATAGGTGCAGGAGTAGGCCATTCGGCCCTTCGAGCCTGCACCGCCATTTATTATGATCATGGCTGATCATCCAACTCAGAACCCAGCACTAGCCTTCCCTCCATATCCCCTGATCCCCGTAGCCACAAGGGCCATATCTAACTCCCTCTTAAATATAGCCAATGAACTGGCCTCAACTGTTTCCTGTGGCAGAGAATTCCACAGATTCACCACTCTCTGTGTGAAGAAGTTTTTCCTAATCTCGGTCCTAAAAGGCTTCCCCTTTATCCTCAAACTGTGACCCCTCGTTCTGGACTTCCCCAACATCGGGAACAATCTTCCTGCATCTAGCCTGTCCAATCCCTTTAGGATTTTATACGTTTCAATCAAATCCCCCCTCAACCTTCTAAATTCCAACAAGTACAAGCCCAGTTCATCCAGTCTTTCTTCATATGAAAGTCCTGCCATCCCAGGAATCAATCTGGTGAACCTTCTTTGTACTCCCCCTATGGCAAAGATGTCTTTCCTCAGATTAGGGGACCAAAACTGCACACAATACTCCAGCTGTGGTCTCACCAAGGCCTTGTACAACTGCAGTAGTACCTCCCTGCTCCTGTACTCGAATCCTCTCGCTATAAATGCCAGCATACCATTCGCCTTTTTCACTGCCTGCTGTACCTGCATGCCCACTTTCAATGACTGGTGTATAATGACACCCAGGTCTCGTTGCACCTCCCCTTTTCCTAATTGGCCACCATTCAGATAATAATCTGTTTTCCTATTTTTGCCACCAAAGTGGATAACTTCACATTTATCCACATTAAATTGCATCTGCCATGAATTTGCCCACTCACCCAACCTATCCAAGTCACTCTGCATCCTCTTAGCATCCTCCTCACAGCTAACACTGCCACCCAGCTTCGACACTAGTCTCCTTCAAGGTCCGAGGGAACACTCTGTCAGGTCCCGGGGATTTATCCACTTTAATTTTCCTCAAGACAGCAAGCACCTCCTCCTTTTCAATCTGTACAGTTTCCATGGTCTCACTACTTGATTCTCTCAATTCCATAAATTTCATGCCAGCTTCCTTAGTAAATACAGACGCAAAAAACCTATTTAAGGTCTCCCCCATTTCCTTTGGTTCCGCATATAGCCAACCACTCTGATCTTCAAGAGGATCAATTTTATCCCTTACAATCCTTTTGCTCTTAATATACTTGTAAAAGCTCTTTGGATTATCCTTCACTTTGACTGCCAAGGCAACCTCATGTCTTCTTTTAGCCCTCCTGATTTCTTTCTTAAGTATTTTCTTGCACTTCTTATACTCCTCAAGCACCTGATTTACCCCCTGTTTCCTATACATTTCATACAACTCCCTCTCCTTCTTTATCAGAGTTGCAATATCCCTTGAGAACCAAGGTTCCTTATTCCTATTCAATTTGGCTTTAATCCTGACAGGAACATACAAACTCTGCACTCTCAAAATTTCCCCTTTGAAGGCTTCCCACCTACCAATCGCATCTTTGCCAGAGAACAACCTGTCCCAATCCACGCTTTTTAGATGCTTTCTCATTTCTTCAAATTTGGCCTTCTTCCAGTTCAGAACCTCAACCCTAGGACCAGATCTATCCTTGTCCATGATCAAATTGAAACTAATGGTGTTATGATCACTGGAACCAAAGTGCTCCCCTACACAGACTTCTGTCACTTGCCCTAATTCGTTTCCTAACAGGAGATCCAATATTGCATCCCCTCTAGTTGGTCCCTCTATATATTGATTTAGAAAACTTTCCTGAACTCATTTTACAAACTCTAAACCATCTAGACCCCTAACAGTATGGGAGTCCCAATCAATGTATGGAAAATTAAAATCCCCTACCACCACAACTTTATGTTTCCTGCAGTTGCCTGCTATCTCTCTGCAGATTTGCTCTTCCAAGTCTCGTTGACTATTGGGTGGTCTGTAATACAATCCTACTAATGTGGCCATACCTTTCCTGTTTCTCAGCTCCACCCATAAGGACTCAGTAGACAAGCCCTCTAATCTGTCCTGCCTGAGCACTGCTGTAATATTTTCCCTAACAAGCCATGCTACTCCCCCACCTTTCATTCCTCTGCCTCGATCACATCTGAAACATCGGAACCCTGGAATAGTAAGCTGCCAGTCCTGCCCCTCCTGTAGCCAAGTTTCACTAATTGCTACAACATCATAATTCCACGTGTCAATCCACGCCCTCAACTCATCAGCCTTTCCCGCAATACTCCTAGCATTGAAATATATACACCTTAAGTTCGTAGGGATGGTTTTAGGAGTTAGAGGTCAGGTTAGGGTTGAGGGACAGTGATATGGGGAAGTTAAAGGTCAAGCCTCAGCTCTTCATTCAAAGTCTAGGGGATGGGTGACAAAGGATGTGCGGAATCGAGGCCTCCGCTCCATGCTCACAGGCCAGTTTCGTGGATGTGAGACGAAGGACATCTGTGGTTGTCAGCTGTTCCAAGCTGCTAGATCCCTGGATGTCTGTCAAGCCAGAGGTGTGAGGAAGCAGGAGGACTTGTCATTCAGCACACCCAGAGTTCAGGGTGCTGTCATTGGCAATTCCGAGGGTCAATAACAAAGCTTGGAGCCTGGAAATCGATTGGAAGTGCGTAAGTCAAAGCCTGATGGCCGGAGGCTGGCAGCCTGTTTTGGAGTTGGAGGACTCTCCGTGTATGGGAGGGAGGCAAGGCTGGGAGGGTGGAAAGGGGGATTGTTCTGTTGTTCATTGTGTTCCTTGTTGTTCTGCTCAGCATCGTAGACATACTTTGCTGTCACTGGAGTTGGAATCTGTGGCAACCCCCAGCACATCCTTGGGGTGTGTCGGTCATTACACAAATGATACATTTCACTATATGTTTCACTGGATGTGATAAATAATTCTGAATCTAATGCTAAATCTAATCTGGAATCCAAGGGCAACAGAGAGACCACCTACGCTTTAAATGAGGGCAGTCGCTAGATGGAAGCACAAAGGGATTTCAGGACATTAGTGAGCATGTTGTTAAGAGCAGATAAAAAAATGTTAATGCTGAACTATATTCCAATTCCAGGGGCATAAATGTCAAAAATGGGGAAGCTGCTTTGAAGTTACAGGTCTTCCCCAGATTACAAGTGTGTTCAGTTGCTGAAAACTGTCTGCAACTTGAACAGTTCACAGATTGGAAACAAGGCAGTCCAGCAATATATGTGAATAAAAACATCAGCCAGCCAAAGGCAGTGTGTAGTTAAACAGAGTGTTTAACTCTACCAGTCAGACATAGCCACAAACTGAGTTCTCACACAGCAGAAGATGCCTGGAACCACCAAATCCACCCCAACATCCCAGTCTCCCAAACACCAGTTCGTACATATCTTCATGCTATATATTAATCAGGTGGTCATTACTTGGGGAGAACCTGTTTAGGAATCCAGCCAGACTTTGCTTTGTATACACAGTCAAGTACTGACTGTAACCTCAACTCCTCATTCCTGACTATACCCACTAACGTTGCAACCCTTTGTTTATCGATACTCCACCTACAAAGCCTTGCTCTGAGCTGATGGTGTTAGTGGAGGGGTGGGAAGGTTGTGTTACTGGTCAATTCTATATACTTCAGCAATGACGCTGAGTTCTATAATGGGGGTCTGTTCTGAACTCTAATGGTTACAGACCTACTCTGTCCCACTGGACAACCAGATATTAGTCTGCCTGGTGTACACGGTGTGGCCCTGCTCCCCATTGTCTGAGAACAAAGTTCAAAGTAAAGTTATTATCAAAGTACACATATCAGCTGAGATTCATTTTCTTGCAGGCATTCACAGTAGAACAAAGGAATAGAATAGAATCAATGAAAAATTACACACAAAAAATGGACAAACAGCGCTAATGAGCAGAAGAAGACAAACTGTGTAAATACAAAAAAAAATAATTATAGATAATAAATAACATTGCGAAGATGAGTTGTCGAGTCCTTGAAAGTTAGTCCATAGGTTGTGGAATCAGTTCAGGGTTGAGGTGAGTGAAGTTATCCGCACTGGTACAGGAGCCTGGTGGTTGAACAGAATGAGCCCAGAGCTGATCATTTGGAAAAGATGGAGCAGAGAGAGAAGAGCTCCTGTGAGAGCAGCTTTAATATGGATTGGACAGGACTGATGAAGAGGGAATATTACTATCTCGGAACACTCCACAACCAGGACCGGAAACCCATGGGATTCTGAAGGGAAAACAGTGGAGTGTTGCTTCTGCTAGAACTGGAAATTACCCTGCTACAGAAAATGGTCAAGGCAAAGGGCTTGCATGCAATTAAAGGGTGAGTTGGTGAGAGAGAAGGAAGCAGAAAATGCTGAAGATACTCAGCAGGCCAGGCAGTGTCAATGGGGGGAGATGACAATAGGTACAGTAAATGTGAATGCACAGCAGTTGGTTGGATGGAATAGTGAGTTAACACCAGCAGGGAAGAGTTAGATCTTGTGTTTCTATTTAGTGTAGAGCAGTGAGGTATAGAGAGCGTTAATCATCTCGTCCCAGTTTCATGACCCTGAGGCCGATAGTGACACAAAGACTGTGACCTGGCTTCAGAAATCACTGTGAAACGTGGCTTTTCTACGTTCTACTCAGTGGAACACATTTCCTAAGCCAACAACCAGAAGAGCTCCACTCAAAACTTCTATAGTTGTACCGTGGTGAGCATTCTGAGAGGCTACATCACTGTCTGGTATGGAGGGGCTACTGCACAGTACCAAAAGAAGCTGCAGAAGGTTGTAAATTTAGTCAGCTCCATCTTAGGTACTAGCCTACAGAGTACCCAGGACATCTTTAGGGAGCAGTGTCTCAGAAAGGCAGCGTCCATTATTAAGGACCTCCAGCACCCAGGGCATCCACTTTTCTCACTGTTACCATCAGGTAGGAGATACAGAAGCCTGAAGGCACACACTCAATGATTCAGGAACAGCTTTTTCCCCTCTGCCATCTGATTCCTAAATGGACATTGAAGCTTTGGACACTACCTCACTTTTTTAATATACAGTATTTCAGTTTTTGCACATTCTTTTAAATCTATTCAATATATGTAATTAAATTACTTGTTTATTATTATGTTTTAATTTTAATTATTATTTTTCTCTCTGCTAGATTATGTATTGCATTAAACTGCTGCTGCTAAGTTAACAAATTTCATGTCACATGCTGGTGATATTAAACGTGATTCTGATGCAGTTCCACCTCCTGTTCACTGACACAAGCTTGGCTCTTCCACTCTGGGGCCCTTGTTGCCTGAAGTGTGGCTGGCTGGCAGACTGTGCTTTTCTTGAGTGAGTAAAGATGGCCACTAGCAGCAAGGTGGGGGTGTTTGCAATGTTTTATGTGCCACCACTGGGCATACTGTGGGACTTCCTGCCATCAGATTGTGTTCCGCAAACTTCCACAACACACAAATCACACAGGTGGGGTGGCTCGGTAGCTAGCGGTCACCGTAACACTACAGGGTTCAGTTTCCACCACCGTCAGGAGCTTGTACATTCTCCCTGTGACCGCGTAGGTCTCCCCCCACGTTCCAAAGATGTACGGGTTAGGGTTACTGAGCTGTGGGCATGCTATGCTGATGCCGGAAGCCTGGTGACACTTGCTGATTTGAGTTGATGCAAACCATACATTTCACTGTATGCTTCAATGTCCGTGTGACAAACGAAGCTCATCTTTCTCTCTTTTTTGGTGGCACAAATAACCCTGTCCTTCTGATAGAGTTTATCTGTTCTCTATACCCACCTGTTGGTTTAATTTTCAACCTCACCGACTGTCTAGCTTTGTTATAAAACCCTCGAATAAACTTCTTGTACAATAGAGATGAGCTCTGGAGCTCTCAGCCACCTCATTGTGTCCCTTGCACTTCATTGTCTACCTGCACCAGACTTTGTTACTGCAGTGAGATAATCTGCATTGTGCGATTTATCCCATTGAACTACCTCGACATGCTGGTGTTCGGAATGATCTATTTGGATAGCATGCAAACAAAATGATTTCCACTGTTTTAAGCTGCGTGTGACAATGAAACCAATTGTCTTGTGTATGAGTGGTGAGGTGTCTAATGTCGGACCTCAGAGGCGAAAGAGCTGGCAAACTGAGCTTTCGTGGTGATGCAGTGGTTATGTGGCCAGGCCTGGGTTCAAGCCCAGCAGTAGAAGCTTTGGAATTTACACTCAGTTAATACTTTGGTGCTTTTATATATTTAAAAAATGAGTAATGATCACAAAGTGATGGGGTAGTCACTAAAAAGCAGCTGACTCACAGATATACTTCAAGACCCAGTCAGACATATTTGTGACTTCATACTCGTCAGCTGGTTTGTTCTTCAAATTACCCAGGTTGCCTCTCTGGTCAATGGGCAGTTAGGGGTGGAAAATAAATGTCAGCAATGCTCAGATTCCAGAAATTAATATATTTAAAAATAAGTTCACTGTGGTTCATTTATCTTCAATTAATCCTACATTTAGTTAAAACAAAAAGGTTACCAGGCAACCTCACAGTTCCCTAAGGAAAGGACATCTATCCAACTTCCCTGCATTCTCTGTCTTTTATCCAAGTTCCTAGCTCAGTCCTTTCTTCAAAAGCTTTGACATTTGCAAGTATATCCCTAATTTGCTTTTGTAAATTGCAATCAAATTTATTTCCTACAGGTCCTGCAGTGTCAAAAGCTTCCCCCGTTCTGATGAAGGGTCTCAGCCTGAAACATCGACTATTGACAGCTGCCTGGCCTGCTGAGTTCCTCCAGCATTGTGTGTGTGTGTGTTGCTTTGGATTTCCAGCTTCTGCAGATTTCCTTGTGATTGTGCTTCCCACTATCCTCTGATCAGTACAAGTATACCCCTTCTCCTTCCTTCTCCTCTTCTTCACATTTTAACTTTAAACCAATGAGCAGAGTGGGGCATTTAGCTTCACACAGAATTCCAGTGCACAAATAAAGCAATATACCAATCTGAGATTTGTTCCTCCGCTTTGGTGCTTCTCTCCTTCTTTGAAGAATGTTTAGTTTTTGTTATATTACTCAAAATAAAGTCACTGGCCAACCCATCTGGACCACTCTTTGCATTTCTGTTTAGTGAGTTGGCTTCCACTTGACTGTGGAGGATGTTACAGCCAAACTTCAACATTGTATAGTGATCAGGGATATGATCTCTGCACATTTTAAAATAGTTTGACCACTTACAGTGTTAGTTTTGTAGGAATTCAGTTCAGGAAATCATGGGCCCGTACTGTCCGATCTTCTGAATTAGAATATGACCTGCATTAACAACTGTGACTGTAATTTCAGAAGAAACTAACGGGCTAACGGAAATTACTGAGCTGATCACTGTCAAAGTGGCAATCTTAAGATGATCTAGGGAGAAGGCAGCACTTGTAAGAGGCAGATCATGTTTGATTTAATTGGATGAATCTATGTTTGAAATAAAAGGAACACTTACTGTATGTGTGTGAATGGATTTTAAGAGAGCATTTGACAGAATCTCATTAACAAAATGATTCACAAAATCAAGTCTTAGGGTGCAGATATCAGTGTTGGCTTGGGTAAAATACTGGCTGAAAGATGGAAAATAGCCAATTGTGGTAAACTGTTGTTTTTTTGACTGGAGATGTTAGCTTGTGGCATTCTCTAATCGGATCTCTGACCATTGCTTTCTTTGTGTACATTAATGACTTGGATGCTGGAATATTTCAAAATTAGCCAAAGGTGCCAAACTTTGTGGAATGGCAAATGGTGAAAATGATATCAGTTAAAGACAACGGTGTGGAACAGGTGAGTGGAATAGAGTTTAGTACAGAGCTATGTCATGATGCATTCAGACAGAAAGAGGGGAAGAGGCGGTCTGGGTGTAAAGAGACTGTGGGGTTCATGTATGTGGACCTCTTGAAGGGCAATAATGTGCAAGCTTGGACCTGAGGTGTTTCTAAAGTGGAACTGCTATGGTGAATCTTGGTAAATTCTGGTTAGGCCACAGCTGTATGATACTATGACCAGCACACGACAGGAAGGATATGGAGGTTCCAGAGGGAGCTCAGAGGAAACCTGATGGTCACAGGGAAAACGCAGGCAGCCCCAGAAATCAGAATTGCATCTAAGTTTTGGGAAGTATTGGGTGGCAGCTCTGCCAGCCGCATCACTATGCCAGCCTTAACAATTAATAGCTTTAATATTCTTTATTTAATATTGAACATACAGGAAAAAAAAACAAATCTCTCAATCACAGATGTGCACAATTAAATCACTTTTTCCAGTGCATGGGCAGGGCCGCGAATCAGAAACAGATTTATTAAATAAAAATGGACTGTAAAAGCTTTTATAGATATGTGAAAAGGAAAAGACTGGTAAAGACAAATGTAGGTCCCCTGCAGACAGAAACAGGTGAATTGATTATGGGGAGCAAGGACATGGCAGACCAATTGAATAATTACTTTGGTTCTGTCTTCACTAAGGAGGACATAAATAATCTTCCAGAAATAGTAGGGGACAGAGGGTCCAGTGAGATGGAGGAACTGAGCGAAATACATGTTAGTAGGGAAGTGGTGTTAGGTAAATTGAAGGGATTGAAGGCAGATAAATCCCCAGGGCCAGATGGTCTGCATCCCAGGGTGCTTAAGGAAGTAGCCCAAGAAATAGTGGATGCATTAGTGATAATTTTTCAAAACTCGTTAGATTCTGGACTAGTTCCTGAGGATTGGAGGGTGGCTAATGTAACTCCACTTTTTAAAAAAGGAGGGAGAGAGAAACCGGGGAATTATAGACCGGTTAGCCTAACGTCAGTGGTGGGGAAACTGCTGGAGTCAGTTATCAAGGATGTGATAACAGCACATTTGGAAAGCGGTGAAATGATCGGACAAAGTCAGCATGGATTTGTGAAAGGAAAATCATGTCTGACGAATCTCATAGAATTTTTTGAGGATTTAACTAGTAGAGTGGATAGGGGAGAACCAGTGGATGTGGTATATTTGGATTTTCAGAAGGCTTTTGACAAGGTCCCACACAGGAGATTAGTGTGCAAACTTAAAGCACACGGTATTGCGGGTAAGGTATTGGTGTGGGTGGAGAGTTGGTTAGCAGACAGGAAGCAAAGAGTGGGAATAAACGGGACCTTTTCAGAATGGCAGGCGGTGACTAGTGGGGTACCGCAAGGCTCAGTGCTGGGACCTCAGTTGTTTACAATATATATTAATGACTTGGATGAGGGAATTAAATGCAGCATCTCCAAGTTTGCGGATGACACGAAGCTGGGTGGCACTGTTAGCTGTGAGGAGGATGCTAAGAGGATGCAGGGTGACTTGGATAGGCTGGGTGAGTGGGCAAATTCATGGCAGATGCAATTTAATGTGGATAAATGTGAAGTTATCCACTTTGGTGGCAAAAATAGGAAAACAGATTATTATCTGAATGGTGGCCGATTAGGAAAAGGGGAAGTGCAACGAGACCTGGGTGTCATTATCCACCAGTCATTGAAAGTGGGCATGCAGGTACAGCAGGCGGTGAAAAAGGCGAATGGTATGCTGGCATTTATAGCGAGAGGATTCGAGTACAGGAGCAGGGAGGTACTACTGCAGTTGTACAAGGCCTTGGTGAGACCACACCTGGAGTATTGTGTGCAGTTTTGGTCCCCTAATCTGAGGAAAGACATCCTTGCCATAGAGGGAGTACAAAGAAGGTTTACCAGATTGATTCCTGGGATGGCAGGACTTTCATATGAAGAAAGACTGGATGAACTGGGCTTGTACTCGTTGGAATTTAGAAGATTGAGGGGGAATCTGATTGAAACGTATAAGATCCTAAAGGGATTGGACAGGCTAGATGCAGGAAGATTGTTCCCGATGTTGGGGAAGTCCAGAACGAGGGGCCACAGTTTGAGGATAGAGGGGAAGCCTTTTAGGACCGAGATTAGGAAAAACTTCTTCACACAGAGAGTGGTGAATCTGTGGAATTCTCTGCCACAGGAAACAGTTGAGGCCAGTTCATTGGCTATATTTAAGAGGGAGTTAGATATGGCCCTTGTGGCTATGGGGGTCAGGGGGTATGGAGGGAAGGCTGGGGCGGGGTTCTGAGTTGGATGATCAGCCATGATCATAATAAATGGTGGTGCAGGCTCGAAGGGCCGAATGGCCTACTCCTGCACCTATTTTCTATGTATGTTTCTATGTAAATCTGACTTATGTTGTGAAATGTGTTGGTTTGCAGCAAATGTCAAGGGATACAGGCCAAGTGAGAGCAACTCGGATGGGCATCTTGGTTGGCAGGTTGAGTCAGGCTGAAGGTCATGTTTCTATGCCATGTTACTCTATAACTGTGAAACATACAATTGGACCCAAAGTTAAGGGACTTTAGCTGAACTGTTATGTTGGACAGCTAGTGTGTTGGCCTTCATTAGTCGGAGGATTAAGTTCAAAAGCCTCAAGGTAATGTTGCAGCCCTATAAAACTCTGGTTAGACCAAACTTGGACTATTGTGTTCAGTTCTGGTCACTTCATTATAGGAAGCTTTATAGAGGATGCAGAGGAAATTTACTTAGGATGCTGCTTGGATTAGAGAGCATGTCTTATGAGGACAGGCTGAGTGAGATAGGGCTTTTTTCTTTGGAGTGAAGGAGGATGGAAGGTGACTTGATAGAGGTGTAAGATAGAGGCATTGATTGAAGGGATAGACTTTCTCCCAGGATGGAAATTGCTAATACAGTGGTGGTGGTGGGGGTGGAGGGTAATTTTAAGGTGATTGGAGGAAAGCATAAGGGGGTTATCAGAGGTAGATTTTTTTATTACACAGAGTGTGGTGAATGTATGGAATGCCCTGACAGGGGTTGGGGTAGAGGCAGAAACATTAAGGACATTTGGAAATTCCTCGATAGGCACAAGGATGATAGAAAATGAAAGGCAATGTACGAGGAAAAGCTTAGATTGATCTTTTTAAAGGTCGGCACAACATCATCGGCCAAAAGACTGTTTTGTTCTATGTTCTATCATGGACAAATCTCCAAAGGTTTAGTTTTGACAGTGCAAATCAATAAAACACACAGAACAGGGTGTGCCCATGTGATCCTGGTCTGGGGATGTGGTAAACCATGTATATAGGTTGTAACTGGGTTACCTGTCTGGACATGCCTGGACACGCCCCTCTGCTGACTGCTCCTGTGGCTCCTCCCACAGACCCCTGAATAAAGGCGATTGTACCACTGCTCCTCCCTCAGTCCAGGACAGACACAGCATGGACGAAGACCCATTTTACTGTTAATAAAAACCTTTCAGTATTTACTCTACTTCCAGTCTTTTGGAGTAATTGATAGTGCATCAGGGGACATCTTTCGTCTCCACCTTACCTCCATCCTCTGACTGATCTCTCCTGCTCATCTGACCCGATTTCTGCTTCAGGGCAGCTGTGCGAATAGAATCCTACATCAACTGGGTATTATGTCCAACCTTCTGATCACAATCTTGGGAAAGAATTCCATATTGAACTTTGTTAATGGTGCATGGATTGGAGTCTCCCACGTGGAAACTTCTGTCTCCTAATGAATTATCAGAGGATTTGTGAATGGTAATTGGTTTAGTATTGTCACATGTACTGAGGTTTAGTGAAAAGCTTTGTTTTGCATACCATCTATACAGATCATTTCACCATATCAGTACATCAATGTGTACAATGGAAAACATTCACAGACTGCAGTGTCACAGTTACAGAGAAAGTGCATTCAGGCACTTGTAAACAAAAAGATGCAAAGCCATAAGAGTTAGATTGTGAGATCAGGAATCCAGCTTATCATACAAGAGTTCAGAATTTCAAAGTAAATTTATTGTCAAAGTACATATATGTCATCATGCACTACCCCGAGATTCATTTTCCTGCAGGCATTCACAGGGACGTAAAGAAATACAATAAGCTTCTGAAAAATATGCATAACAAAGAGCAGCAACAACTAATATGTAAAAAAAAAACAAATTGTTCAAATAAATAAACAAATAATACGACAGCATGAGTTGTCGAGCCTTGAAGTTGAGTCTATAGTTTGTAGAATCAGTTCAGTGAAGTTATCCATGCTGGTTCAGGAGCCTGATGTTTGCATGGTAACAGCTGTTCCTGAACCTGTTGGTGTAGGACCCAGGGATCCTGTACCTTCTTCCTGATGGCAGCAGTGAGAAAAGAGCCTGGCCTGGATGGTGGGGGTCCTTCATGACAGATGCTGCTTTCTTGTGACAATGCTCCTTGTCGATGTGGAGAGCTTTTCCTGTGATGGACTGGGCTACATTCACTATTTTTTGTAGGCTTTTCCATTCAAGGGCACTGGTGTTTCCACACCAGGTCATGATGCAACCAGTCAGAACACTTCCACTGTGCATCTATAGAAGTTTGTCAAAGTTTTAGATGGCATGCAGAATCTGTGCAAACTGCTGTGCCTTCTTTGTAATAGGACTTATGTGCTGGTCCCAGGACAAATCCACTGAAATGATAACGCTGAGGAATTTAAAGTTACTGACTCTCTCCACCTTCGATCTCTTGATGAGGACTGGCTTATGGCCACCCTGTTTCCTCCTCCTGTAGTCAATAAACACCTTTTTGGTTTTGCTGACATTGTTGCTGTGGCACCACTCAGCCAGATTTTCAGTCTCCCTCTTATATGCTGATTCACCACTAGCTTTGGTATCATCAGCAAACTTGAATATGGCATTGGAGCTGTACGTAGCCTTATAGTCACAAGTATAAAGAGAACAGAGCAGGAGGCTAAGCACACAGCCTTGTAGTGATTGTAGAGGAGATGACTGGGGTCTGTAAGTGAGGAAATCAAGGATCGAGTTGCATAAGGTGGTATTGAAGCATAGGACTTAGAGCTTATTGATTGGTTTTGAGGGAATAAGAATGCTGTAGTCAATGAAGGCATCCTGATGTATGTATCTTCACTGTCCAGATGTTCCAGAGCTGAGTGAAGAGCTAATGAAATGCATTCTGCTGTTGAGTTGTTATGACTGTAGGCAAATTGCAGCGGATCCAAGTCACCCCTTGGGCAGAAGTTGATATGTTGCAAGAACAACCTCTCAAAGTACTTCATCACAGTGGATGTAAGTGGGACCGGATGATGGTCATTGAGGCAGGTTACCACGTTCATCTTGGGTACTGGTAGGATTGAAGCCTGCCTGAAGTAGGTGGGGACCTCAGAATGCAAAAGCAAGAGGTTAAAGATATCAGTAAACACTCCAGCCAGTTAATTAATATGGGTCTTCGGTACTCAGACAGGTACAATGTCTGGGTCAGATGCTTTCCGTGGGTTCACTCTCCTGAAGGATGCTCTAATGTCAGCCTCAGAGACCGAAATCACAGAGTCATTGGCGGCTTTGGAGTTCGTGAAGGTGCTTCCATGTTCTGTTGATCAAAGCGAGCATAAAAGACATGAAGCTCATTTGAGAGTGAATCGTTGTTGTCAGTTATGTTACTTGGTTTTGCTTTGTAGGATGTGATGCATTCAAGGCCTGCCACAACTGTTGAGGATCCCTCTATGATTCAAGTTTGGTCCAGAATTTGCACTTCACAAGTGAGATGATTTTGTGGAGAATGTACCTGGGCCTCTTATGCTTTTCTCAATCATCTGACCTGACTACCACCAAACTAGACTTCAGCAGATTATCGATCTCTTGGTTCATCCAGGGCTTCTGGTTAGAGAAGACTCTGAATGATTTTGTGGGGACACACTTGTACGCAAGTATCTTTATAAAGCCTGTGAGAACCCATGCCATATTCGTTCAGACCCTCTGATCCATTCAACAACCAGATAGAAGCTGTCCTTCAGTCTAGTTGTACGTGCTTTCAGGTTTTTGTGTCTTCTGCCTGATGGGAGGGGGAGAAGAGAGAATGTCCAGGCTGGGTGGGGTCTTTGATTATGCTGGTGCTTTACTGAGGCAGCGAGAAGTGTAGACAGGGTTTATGGAAGGAAGACTCATTTCTGTGATGTGTTGAGCTGTGTCCACAGCTCTCTGTCTTTGTGGTAACAGCCTGAGCAGTTGCCATAGGAAGTCATGATGCCTTTGGATAGGGTGCTTTCTGTCGTGAATCTATAAAGGTTTTCAGAAGGTTTGGTGAGTAAAGCTGAGGATTGAAGATGTGAAAGTTTCAAGTAAGTTTATTATCGAAGTACATATATATCACCACATACAACTTTGAGATTCATTTTCTTGTGGAATACTCAACAAATCCATAATAGAATAATGACCATTATAGTATCAATAAAGACCGTACCAAATGGGCGTTCAACCAGTATGCAAAAGACAACAAACTGTGCCAATTAAATAGAAAGAATTAATAATAAGTAAGTAAGCAGTAAATAGAAAGGACATGAGATGAAGAATCCATAGATTGGAACATTTCAGTGATGGGGCAGGTGAACTTTGGTACAATGGTTGAGGGATAATAACTGTTTCTAAACTTGGTGGTGTCAGTCCTGAGGCTCCTGTATCTTCTTCCTGATGGCAACAGCAAGAAGAGGGCATGATTTGGGTGATGGGGGTCCCTGATGATGGATCTGCTTTCCTGCCATAGTGTTTCATGTGGATGTGCTCACTGGAGAGAAGAGCTTCACCCAAGATGCACTGGGTTGTCTCCACTACTTTTTGTAGGATTTTCTGTTCAAGAGCATTGATGTTTCCATACCAGGCTGTGATGCAACCAGTTAAAATACTCTCCACTGCACATCTGTAGAAGTTTGTTAAAATTTTATATATCATGCCAAATCTTTGCAAAGCCCTAAAGAAATAGAGGTGCTTTCTTCATAGTTGCACTTATGTGCTAGACCCAGGACAGGTCCTCTGAAATGGTAACAGCGAGGAATTTAAAGTTGCTGACCTCTCCACCTCTGATCCTCCAGTGAGTACTGGCTCATGAACCTTCGGTTCCCTCCTTCTGAAGTCAATAATCATCTCCTTGGTCTTGCTGACATTGAGTAAGAGGTTGTTGTTTTGGCACTGCTCAGCCAGATTTTCAATCTCCCTCCTATGCTGATTCATCACCACTTTTGATCCAGCCAATGACAGTGGTGTCGTCAGTAAACTTGAATATGGCATTGGAGCTGTGCCTATCCTCGCAGTCATAGGTGTAAAGTGAGTAAATTATGGGACTAAGCACACTGCCTTGTGATGCTCCTGTGCTGATGGAGATTGCGGAGGACATGTTTTTGCCAATCTGAACTGACTGAGGTCTGCAAGTGAGAAAATCGAGGATCTAATTGTATAAGGAGGTTTTGAGACCAAGGCCTTGAAGCTTATTGATTAGTTTTGAGGGAATGATAGTATTGAATGCCAGACTGTAGTTGATAAAGAGCATCCTGATGTTTGCATCCTTGCTGTCCAGGTGTTCCAGGGTTGAGTGAAGAGCCAGTGAGATGTCATTGAGGCAGGTCACCACGTTGTTCTTAAGCACCAGTATAACTGAAGCCTGCTTGATGTAGTGAGGGGTTAAAGATCTCCGTAAGCTCTCCAGTCAGTTGATAAGCACAGGTCTTTAGTACTTGGCCACATACCCCATCTGGGCCAGATGCTTTCCATGTGTTCACCCTTTTGAAGGATGTCCTCATGTCAGAGACTGAAATCACAGGGTCATTGGGGACTGAGGGAGTTTGTGAAGGTTCCTCCATGTTTTGATGGTTGAAGTGAGCAGAAGATTGAGCTCATCTGGAAATGAAGCCCTGTTGTCCCCTATATTGCCTGATTTTACTTTGTAGGAGGTAATAAGAGATACCTTATAAAGATTTCGGCTGAAATTGAGACCTTTGGTGGAACTTTACCTGTCTGATCGCTGGGATTTCATTCCATCTTTACAAGAGAGGAGACTAAAGTGGAGAAGAATTATCTTATTATAATTGTTTGGGGAAAGTGTCATTTCAGTCAGACACCACAATGTATTTGAAAAACAAAATAAAAGCCTGCAGATGCTGTCAATCTGGAATAAATACAGAAGACGCTGGAAATACTCTTAAGGTCTGTGGAGAGAGAAACAGATTGATGAAGTCAGTGTATGGTAGTGTCTCGCTGGCTGATATATGACGAAATTTATGTCAGGGAGTATTGTCTGAATGACTTATGACTGGTTGAGAAGTTCCTGGAGGCATATTTATTTCATTTTCCAAGCACTGGATTGTGTTATAGAGTCATAGAGCACTACAACATAGAAACAGGCCCTTTGGCCCATCTAGTCTATGCCTGGTCCATCCACCTGCACCCTGACTGCTTCCTCATATCTCCCTCATCCATGTGCTCATCCAAACTTCTCTTAAGTGTTGGGGCAAGTGGTAGTGTGACGCCGTTACAGCACCAGTGACCCAGGTTCAATTCCGCCGCTCCCTGTAAGGAGTTTGTAAAGTCTCCCTGTGGCTGCGTGTGTTTTCCTCCAGGTGCTCTATAATGGGATCCATGGGCCGGAGACAGTTAAAGGCTGCAGACCAGAGCACTTGTGAAGCTTTGACAAGTGGATACAAAGCTGCCAGATTCCATTCTGTTAACTTCTGAGAAACATCTGATTATAATACAAGAAGGCAGATAATTGCTTCCACATGAAGACTGTTAATTTCAAACACCAGCAGCTTCCAAATGTCATTTCCCAGCAATGGATGGAGCACAACCTTCCACTGTTGGAGCCAGCGGCTGCCAGGCATTCACTGTGATGTTATCGGTACACTGTCGCTCTCTCACTGATCTCTGCTTGACATCCTTTACTGGAGCTCAGAGTGAAGTGGAGACAAACATTGATAGTCCCACCATGAAGGGAGGAATTGTTCTCGTCTTCTTCATTGCAATAGCTTTGGGTAAGAGTGAAGTTCTCCTCTCGCCAGAGCTGGCCATGTGTAATTTATTGTCAGTTTAGTCGTTTCTGTGTTGTTTAACTATCTCTCTGACTCCAACAGGTATTTCAGCTTATTCATCGACAGAGAACACTGCATCACACCATAGAACCTGTGACCCATGGTGTTATGCCTGTATTTTAACCAGCTCTAAGGTCAATCTAACCCTTCCCTCCAACATCACCCTCTATTTTTCTATCACCCATGTGCCGATCTAAAGTTTCTTAAATGCCCCTAATGTATCTGCCTCTACCATCACACTTAGCAGGACATTCCACACACCCACCCACTGTGTAAAAAAAACTTACCTTTGACATCCTCCCTATACTTTCCTCCAAATACCTTAAAATGATGCCCTCTCATATTGGTCGTTTCTGCCCTGGGATAAAGGTCTCCGGCTGTGAACTCGAACTGTGCCTCTTATCATCTTGTACGCCTCTGTCAATTTGCCACTCATCTTCCTTCACTCCAAGCAGAAAATTCCTCGCTTGCCCAGCCTTTCCTTGCAAGGCATGCTCTCCAATCCCAGCAGCATCGTAATAAACCTCTGCACCCTCTCTAAAAATTACACTTCATTGTTTCATGGCAGATGCAATTTAATGTGGATAAATGTGAAGTTATCCACTTTGGTGGCAAAAATAGGAAAACAGATTATTATCTGAATGGTGGCCGATTAGGAAAAGAGGAGGTGCAACGAGACCTGGGTGTCATTATACACCAGTCATTGAAAGTGGGCATGCAGGTACAGCAGGCGGTGAAAAAGGTGAATGGTATGCTGGCATTTATAGCGAAAGGATTCGAGTACAGGAGCAGGGAGGTACTACTGCAGTTGTACAAGGCCTTGGTGAGACCACACCTGGAGTATTGTGTGCAGTTTTGGTCCCCTAATCTGAGGAAAGACATCCTTGCCATAGAGGGAGTACAAAGAAGGTTCACAAGATTGATTCCTGGGATGGCAGGACTTTCATATGAAGAGAGACTGGATGAACTGGGCTTGTACTCGTTGGAATTTAGAAGATTGAGGGGGGATCTGATTGAAACGTATAAGATCCTAAAGGGATTGGACAGGCTAGATGCAGGAAGATTGTTCCCGATGTTGGGGAAGTCCAGAACGAGGGGCCACAGTTTGAGGATAGAGGGGAAGCCTTTTTGGACCAAGATTAGGAAAAACTTCTTCACACAGAGAGTGGTGAATCTGTGGAATTCTCTGCCACAGGAAACAGTTGAGGCCAGTTCATTGGCTATATTTAAGAGGGAGTTAGATATGGCCCTTGTGGCTACGGGGGTCAGGGGGTATGGAGGGAAGGCTGGGGCGGGGTTCTGAGTTGGATGATCAGCCATGATCATAATAAATGGCAGTGCAGGCTCGAAGGGCCGAATGGCCTACTCCTGCACCTATTTTCTATGTATAATGGAAATTATAACAGTGACTATGTTTCTAAATATTTATAACGAGGTGGAGACATTTGAATGTTGTGTTATGCAGAATATAAATGCACTATTTGTTTCTTACATTGACCTAAAGGGCCGTCTGTTAGAATGATGCAGGGAAAATGAAGATTAATGTGACAGCTTCCACAGACCAGATGTAGCTGGGGGTGTCTGTCCCATCTAGACAGTTTCTGTGTGGTTCTCCTGTAGAACAGAACAGACCAGGAGTGGCTGGGGTTGTCTGTCCCAGTCTGGATAGTTTCTGTGTGATTCTCCTGTGGAACAGAACAGACCAGGAGTGGCTGGGAGTATCTGTCCCAGTCTGGATAGTTTCTGTGTGCTGTCTCCTGTGGTAGAACAGTGACCTGTTCCTCATCATTGAACAACATTGCTGTGGAGCTGAACTGTTTGACCAATTGTGCCAAAAATAGCTCTAGGTAAGAGCCTTTGTGGTTAATCTCAGGCCCACTTCACCATTGCTCCTGGTCAGCTTTCCCTTTTCCCAAAAGTAAACTGTTTACTAAGAAAATATTGGTCATTGCTGTGGTAAGTTAGGTCTCACAAATAGGTCCAGATAATACAAATCCTGCAGTCTTCCATCACTGCAGGACTCACCTATGTTCAGGGTAGACAAATGGGCAGTAAAACCATTGTGGACGCTACCCACCCTGAAAACTGCCTTTTCCAAAAGCTCCCTTCTCGAAAGTGCTAAAGGGTTATTAAAACAGAAACTTTCCTCCCCAAAGCTGCTAATCTGATCAATCATTCTATTTACCCTGCCCATCTATTACCCTCATCACAGCACTGCTCTGTAAACACTTAAAACCACTTTTCATAATATTGTTTATATTGCAAATACATGCTGGTATTTTTAGATTATGAGAACACTCAGTCCTCTTTTATTGTCATTTTCAAATGCATACGTGCATTAAGAAATGAAACAATGTTCCTCCAGAGTGATATCGCAGGTGATATTTATGTATTTATGCATATTTCTGTCCATATCCACACTTTATTTTTATATAATTCTTTATTCTTTATAATCGTTGAATGTTGCTTTTGTTGCATGTTGCACCAACACACCACAGCATATTCCTAATGCCTGTAAATATATATATATATGGTGAATAAAGTTGATCCTTGATTAGGTATATTTGCACTGAGTGTGTGGGTGTACCTTTGTGTGGGTGTGCTCCCCCAGTGCCTTGTACCTCCACCAGGCAAGCACAAGGCACTAGGGAACACCCTGCACTAGTAGCCCCTGGCCCCCTCCCACTCACATTGCTGGTCCTTCACCACTACTGGGTCTGGAATTCCCTGACCTAACAGCACCTTGAGAACTCCTTCACCTTAGGGACTTCAGCAGTTCATGGAAGTGGCTAACTACCCCGTTTTGCAAAGGTAACTCGGAATGGGCAATAACCGATGACCAGATTCAGATGATAGATTGAAAACAAAACCAAGCGCTGATGTCTTCACTTTGCTTCAAACAAAAATCAGTTTGTCTTCTGTGCAAATGTGGAATGGGGGTTTGGATGAGGAAGTAGGAGATGATGCTGTTAGCATTAGTAAAAATCAGCACACTGCAGTAGCATTGTACAGGACAGATGCAGGCCCTTTGGCCCATCTTCTCCATGCTATCATACAGTATCTATGGTAACCCATTTGCCTGCATTTGGCCTGTATCGCTCTGCTCCTTTTCTGTCAAGAACTGTACCTGTCCAAATGCTGTCTAAACACTGTATTTGTACCTCCGTATAAACCTGATTCTGATTTGAAATATTTATTATTTATTTGGAGATAAAGCGTAGTTACAGGCCCTCCTAGCCCAATGAGTCCGCACCACCCAATTACACCCATGTGACCAATTAACCTACTAACCCCATGCCTTTGGACTATGGGTGGAAACCGGAATATCCACAGGAAACCCATGCAGCCACAAGGAGAACGTATAAGCACCTTACAGACAGTAGCGGGAATCGAACTTGTGTCACAGGTGCTGTAATAGTACCATGCCAACCACTACGCTACCATGACACCCTCAATACACGCCACCTGCTCTTGCGGGGAAAAATGCCCCTCAGATATTTAAACTTCTCCCATCTCAACTTAAACTTATGCCCTCTAGTTTTACACTGAGAGGAAGACCTGACTATCTATCCTTTCAATATGCTTCATAATTTTATAAACTGTTCTGTTAATTGGACCCGATCAGATTCTTCCAGAGTTATTCAAAAATGTTGCCGTGTGCTGGATGTCTTCACAATTCCCTCTACAATGAACAGTCCTCACTTTGCTCTAAAATACACTTTGTTCATTTTTGCTCTAAATCCATTTTCTTATAAAACCTGTTTATGATTTGAGTTTAATTGATGCGTTTCTGGTGAATGCTGCTTGTGAGATGCTCTGTGCTTGTGATGTGGCTGCAAGTAAGTTTTTCTTTGCAGCGCGCGTAGGGGAGGGGGTTGTGGCACAGCGGTTGGCCTCGTGCTATGAATCAGAATCAGGTTTAATATCACCGGCATGTGCCGTGAGATTTGTTAACTAGCAGCAGCAGTTCAATGCAATACATAATATAGAAGAAAAAAAACAAAATAAAATAATAATAAATAAATAAATAAAATACAGTGTATGTATATTGAATAGATTAAAAATCATGCAAAAAAACAGAAATAATATATATTCAAAAAAAATGAGGTAGTGCTCACAGGTTCAATGTCCCATTTAGGAATCAGATGGCAGAGGGGAAGAAGCTGTCCCTGAATCACTGAGTGTGTGCCTTCAGGCTTCTGCATCTCCTACCTGATGGTAACAGTGAGAAAAGGGCATGCCCTGGGTGCTGGAAGTCCTTAATAATGGACACTGCCTTTCTGAGACACGGCTACCTGAAGATGTCCTGGGTACTTTGTAGGCTAGACGGAGCCCACTAAATTTACAACACTCTGCAGCTTCTTTCGGTCCTGTGCAGTAGCCCCTCCATACCAGACAGTGATGCAGCCTCTCAAAATGCTCTCCACGGTACAACTATAGAAGTTTTTGAGTGCAATTGTTGACATGCCAAATACCTTCAAACTCCTAATGAAGTATAACCGCTGTCTGTCCTTCTTTATGACTACATTGATATGACAGCGTCAGAAACCTGTGTTCAATTCTGCTGACTGCAAGAAGAATGCACATTCTCCCCACGGCCATGGGGGTTTCCTTGCATGTTCCAAAACATATGAGTTAGTAGGTTAACTAATCACATGGGCATAATTGGGTGCTGCGGGCTCGATTGGCTGGAACTGCCTGTTACTGTGCAGTATCTCGAAATAAAGGGTTTTTAGTTAGATATCCTTTAAAATGCAGGAGGAACTCAGTTGGTCAGGCAGCATCTATGGAGGGAAATAGACAGTCAATATTTTGGACTGAGACACTTCATTAGGACTGGAAAAGAAGGGAGCAGAAACCAGAATAAGATGGTGGAGGGAGGGGGAGAAGTACCAGCTAGCAGGAGATAGAAAGATTTTCTTTCCACCATGCACATGTGTGGTTGTGCGAATGACAACAAACTCAACTTTGACTTTACATGATAGAAATTGTGGGCTCGACTGAGTTAGTGTGCAAGGGACTGGAAGGGGATGAAGTTTATTCTGCCAAGTTGGGCTGGGACTGAAAGGGTACGAAGTTTATTTGGGCAGGTTGGGTTGGGCTGGGACTAGAAGGGAATGAAGTTTATTCTACCAGGCTGGGCTGGGACTGGAAAGGGGTGAAGTTTATTCTACCAGCTGGGCTAGGCAGAGCAGAAGATGGCAGAAGTACAGGGTAGTATCTGCAATGAGGAAATGATCTGAGCACTGCCATTTGTGAAGGAATATTCCCTTTGAGAGATATACGCCTGACAAGGACGGGAAGGATGCTGGTGAGTAACATGATCAACACAGATCAGCAATTTGAAAACTCCCCAAGAGTGGGGACTTCAGTTACACCAGAACTGATGCCCTCATTTATTGGAACCCAGGAGACCATTTGGCCCATTGGAGCTGTACTATTTCTCAGCCCATCAGTCCAGTTGCCCTTCTAAATCCCCTTACCCCTGCACCCAATTCCATCCCACACATCCCCATCAGCTTATCGTTGATTCTCTGCGGCCCCTTGTCTATACATGAGAGACAACTATTCCCCTGCATAATTGCTGCCTGATCTGCGGAGTTCCTCCGGCATTTTGTGTGTGGAGGTACAAGCTGAGATGTGTAAAGGAATCATGTCAACACATACAGAACGTGTTTCTGGGTGGGTTCCCTCTGACGTTGAAGGACCTAAACAACGCAGCTGAAGTGTGGTACGTGTTTGTGGAATAAGGAACTTTCATTTCAATGTTTAATTGTGACAAAATATATTGACAGGAAACTAAGCCTCAAAGACACACTGGCTATAAAGTAGAATAAAAAGGATTTTATATGGCATATTGAGTATCGCAAAGTAAAAGAAAACAACAAGAAACTGCTGGAAACATTCAGATTAGTTATACAGTTATACAGAGAACGGTGTTATTTTGTGTCAATTCAAATCAACATTTGGATCAAAACACAGCATCTTTTCCCAAATGTCACCAAAACTGGTTTGGATGCATAAATAAAAAGATAGCCAGGACCTTTTCCCCCAGCACGGGGAAGTTTAGAACTAGACGACCCAGGTTTAAGGTGAGAGGGGAGAAATTTAAAGATGGTCTGAGTGGTTAATTGGATGAGGTGTCGCTTCACTTCTGGTGTCAATATGGCATGCCACAATTTACCAACCCTAGCCTGTACATCTTTGGAATGTAGGGGGGAAACTGGAGCACTCGGGGAGAATGTACAAACTCCTAACAGACATCAGAAGGAATCAAACCCCGCTGGGTGATTGGTAGCATTGAAAAGTGATTGTGCTAACCGTTCACTACAGTGCTGCCTCGCACAACCAGGCAGCATCTGCCATGAGGAACACAGAGAAGGCATGGGCTCTGGCTTTCCTGACAGTTTCCCAGTGCACCAGTTCCTCCCCGATACACGATGACTCTGAAATAACTGTGTGTGCTGTGGTCAGGAGTGTTATTGGGAGGTAGAGAGGAGGTATTGAAATCAGTCAAGTCCTCCAGCCACCGACACAGCTTCTGGTGGGGCGGGTGGGATTGAACATCATTGAACAGTTCCAGAGCTGTCATATGAGGCGAGGTTAAACAGGTATGCTCTGTATTCACTGGGAGGAGGAGAAGACTTCCTATGCAGCTAGAAAAAAGGCACAACGGCAGCTATATTTCATTAGGAATTTGAGAAGATTTGGTACGTCATCAAAAACACTGGCAAATTTCTACAGATGTACCATGGAGAGCATTCTAACAGATTGCATCTCTGTCTGGTGTGGCAGTGGGGGGGGCGGGGGGCGCGGCCACTTCACTGGATTGAAGTAAGCAGCAGAGAGTTGTAAAATTAGTCAGCTCTATCATGGTCACTAGCCTCCACAGTATCCAGGACAACTTCAAAGAGCGATGCCTCAAAAGGGCTGGGTCAACTCAAAATGCCGAGGGAACTCAGTAGGTCAGGCAGCATCTACAAAAAGGAATAAAGAATGGACATTTCAGGCTCAGGCTCTTCATCAAGACTGGGCATCTCTGCACAAAATATCGACTGTTTATTCCTTTCCATAGTTGCTGCTGGATTCCTCAAGCATTTTGTGTGTGTTACTCTGGCCTTCCAATATCTGCAGAATCTGTTGTATTTGCACATTAGGTGACCATGTGCACGCACTGGGAACTTGGATCAAACAAAGTCTTCCATCAGTTGCCTTTAACATATCAATATCCACAGAGAAAAGCTCCATGCCCAATGCACCAGATGCATGCAACACATTCAAAATGCCGGAGGAATTCAGCAAGCCAGGCAGCAGCCATGAAGGGGAATAAACAGTCAACTTTTTGGTTTTAAATGTCTTTTAAATGTTCTCATTGTACTTGCCTCAACCACTTTCCCAGGTATCTTGTTCCATTTACCCAGTAATCTGTGTGTGGAAAAAAATTGCCCTTCAGGTCCTTTTTAAATCCTTTCCCTTCTCACCTTAAACCCATCTCCTCCAGATTTCGCTTCCCTTTCCCTGGGAAAAAGACCTTACTAATGCATCTCATGATTATATACACTTCTAGTAAGGTCTTCCCTCTGTCTCTTACATTCCAACAAATAAAGTCCAAACCTACCCAGCTTCTCCCTATCTCAGCCCTTCGAGTCTTGGCAGCATCTTTGTAAATCTTCTCCACAGTTTAGTAATGTCTTTCCTAAACAGGATAATCAAAGCTGTCCACAATACTCCAAGTGCAGTCTTAGTAACGCAATGAAGAGGGGTAATAGAGTGCCCCAGTTTCTATGTTCAATATGAACCAGTGTTCTGACAGAATTTAAAAAAGATATGTTATTCATGCATAGAAATGACTGTTGGACCTGGAGATGGTATTGTCCAGAAGATCGTTTGGAAGTCTAGACAGAGATGCAAATCTTGTGGTTACAGCTGTTTATTAGGTGCTCATACAAAGGAAAACACTGATCTCAAACCTCTGCTGCCTTGTGGATCTACCCACAAATGGGAAAGATCTTGGGAGTAAATCCCAAGGAAAAACCTGGAGCTGGAGTCCCCAAGGCAGTCCCACGTTAAATTCAATGTTGACTGGCCACACTTGCGACGCCACTGGTGGCAAAATGTATCAGTCTCTGCTGTTCCTTTGGATTCATCAACTGCATGGAGAGTAGGAGCCTGCTGCATGGGCAACAGCTTGCTCCCGTATTGCATTTGCTCCCTATATCGCATTGCCCTGACGTGTATCAGGTATCAGGTGGCTGGGATGCAACATCCATAGTCTATGCTGACCAATTCAGGCCTCCGACATAACAGAATGACAGTAACCAATGCACTCAGTAAGAACCAGAAGAAAAAGACAAAGTAGTCATGGTCATCTTATACTGAAAACTCGTTTAAATTAGACAGATAAGGAAATTCTTTGACAAGAACCCCCTTTGAGACAGTTCGATTTAAGGTGTGACGCAGGCTGAAGGCAAAGATGCTACAAAAAAAAAACAGAACCAGCTGTGCTACAATTTACTAAAATTCCAAATGTTTATAGACGAACAGATTATAAACATAAAAAAATTAAGCTACAAGAAAAATAAGAATTTAGACCCAAGTCCAACATGGCTGATGCTGTTTAATTGAGGCTTCCATTTTCTGTGTCCTCTAACTCCATCTCCAGCTGTATCTTTCCAGGTCCCCATTCCATCACTTCTCTTCTTCCCACACTGTCTTTTCTCTGCAACTTAAAACTTCTGCGATTTCTAATTTTTCCCATTTCCGATGCAAGGCCATCAACATGCAACATTAACTCAGTTCCCCTCTCCACAGATGCTGCCTGACCTGCTGCGTACTTCCAGCATTCTCCAAAGTAATTATGCAAATTCAATGTTAATGCTTTTGATTTGCATTGGTCACCATGTGGAAAGGGGGCATTCAGCCCTTGAACCAGCTATGACCTAGTTCTTGTCACTCTCCAGTTCCAATGTACTGAGAGAAACTGTGGTTGCAGAGGAATGGTCAGTGGCGATGCGGGGCGGGGATGTAGACTGCGAGTAGCAGAAGGAACAGTTTCTTCAGAAAAGGTGAGGAGAATGTGTCTGGTGGTGGACTTTCAGAGATAGCACTGAATTGTGGCAGCACCGAAATTCAGCTGGTAGAGCTGCACCATTACAACTCCAGGCTCCTGACCTTGGACACCCCGTTTCCGTGGAGTTTGAAAGTTCTTTGTGAATACATAGCTTCCTCCTGGATGCTTCAGTTTCCTCTCACATCCCAAAGGCGTCCAGGTAGGTAGCTGGCAGCTTAAAAATGACCCTCGGTGCAAGTGGGTGATAGGAGAAAGGGCTGGGGTGTGGGGGATGGAGAAATGAGTGGAGAATGAGACAGATAGGATGTTGTGCATTTTGAGCAGAGTTCCCTAGTTACAATCCCCTTTCTGAAATTGCAGCAAAGAAGTTCAGATGGTGTAATATATCAGACATGGAACAGAGGAAGTGTGCCAAACTCTCCAAGGCTCTCCAGACAGTGCTGACTCCCAGAGCAAGGAACTCCCTCACCAAGCTGTCCTGCATCAAAGCACATAATGTCGAGGACTGCATCAAGAAGATACGGGTAAGGAAGCAAAGGTCAAGGAAAGGCCCTTGAGCATATCCTGTTAGAGAAATGAACCTGTTTGCATCTGATGCTCCCACTATACCCCTCGTGGTGCTCCATCATTGTAGCAGGCTGTTGATCAGGGCGGCTCACTTGGAGAATTGTGAACGGTTCTGGGCCCCTCATCTATGAAAAGATGTGCTGGCATTGGAGATGGTCCAGAGGAGGTTCACAAGTGCGATCCTGGGTGTGAAAGTGTTAACATACAAGGAACATTTGATGGCTGTGGGCCTGTACTCACTGACGTTTAGAGGAATGAGGTGGGGAGGAGATCTCATTGAAACATCAAATATTGAAAGGACCAGATAGACCGAACATTGAGAGGATGTTTCCAATAGTGGAGAAGTCTAGGACCACATGGCACAGCCTCGGAGTACAAGGGCGTTCATTTAGAACAGAACTGAGGAGGAATTTCTTTAGCCTGAGGGTGGAAAATCTATGGATTTCATTGCCACCGATGGCTGTGGAGACCAACGACAGGGTAAGTGGAGGCTGATGGGTTCTTGACATAGGTTCAAGGGCATCAAAGGTTACCAGGTAAAGGCAGGAGAATGGGGTCGAGAGGAAAAATAAATCCCATGATAGAATGGACGAGCAGATTAAATGGACCAAATTGCTTAGTTCTATTCCTTTGTCTTAAGATCTTATGGAATGCACAACTGCTGAAGGGGTCCCAGAGAGTGTGGAGGTACTCTGCATTGGGCAGGAGTTTTTTAGTTTGTTCCTCCTCAAGTTGTTGAAGTCACTCAATGGCAGGATTTATTGTCCGCCCCAATTCCTCCTCGAGTAGTCACTGAGATAGATATGGGTGGGCAGGAATCACACAGAGACCCCGATTCTCTCTCTGGACCAACAGTCCCTGTTTCTGTGGTCATGCTCACTGAAACTGGCTTCATTTTAGCTACAGGTTACGAGAGTGCAAGTCCACCAGCTGCCTCAGTGAGGTTTGAGCTTGGGTCTCCAGAAACATGGGACAACATCCCGGTTATTATGCCATTAAGATCACACAAAGTGCTGGAGGAACTCAGCAGGTCAGGCAGCATATCTGGAGGGGAATGAACAGTCAACATTTCAGGCCGAGACCCTTTATCAGGAGTGGAAAGTTAAGGGAAGGAAGCTACCGATTACCCCAGTAACATCCCCACCACACGGCTACGCCCTTTGTACTGGGTGAGAAGTCGGAAAGCACAATGCAGGTGACAAAATTCACCTCTCAAGTTCACCAGAGGAAGCACTTGAACAGCCTCAAAGAGTTCAGGGTAAAGGCTCACCTTTCAGAATGGGGTTTCTTCACAGTGAATGGGAAGGTCCACAGGAATATTGTAGAGTGGGTGGGGTTGGGAGGGGGTTGGAAACTCAGTGAAATCTATCGAATATTGAAAGGTAGAGCAGACATTACAGGCTGTTTCCTATAGTGCGGGAGTCTAGGACCGGAGGGCACGGCGTCAGAGTACAAGAACGTCCCTGCAGAACAAAGAAGAGGACGAATTTCTTTAGCCAGAAGGTGGTGAATGTGAAGAGATCCCTTTACGAGGAAGGTTTGGACACAAGTGCTGGAGTATCCGGGGCTGGAATCAAGACACGGTATAAAGCTGGACCAAGTAATGGGCAAAAACAAAATGCCAGACGAACCTTGGTTCAGGTGCTCTTTAAATACTCAGTTCTTGGCACCCAAAACCTGACTGCCAATAGCCAGACTGCACCAGCTATCCGTACTTCGATGAGTTGGAGCGTCTAAATCCCTGAAGCTGGCACGGTTGGGAGTGTCTTGTAACAGGACCCCCTCCCCTTACGGCCAACTCCTTACGGTCCTGGCTGCTTGGAGAGATGGTGACGATGGCCGTGGGTCAGAGGCGGATCCAAGATGTCCTTTTCAGGCCCCCAGCACTGTCCCTCGCGTCAGAATCCTTCCCAGTCCACGAGGTGTTGCCGAACAGTACGGGGCTCCAAAAGTCTCCTCACCATGAAGCCCTGGCCTCCATCGATAAATCTGGGTGATAGATAGTGGGGCTAAGTGGCTGGTGCAGACAGGTTTTAATCTGGTGATGTGGAAGGTGCAATTGAACTTGAGGGTCTTGGGGAGCTTCAAAGCGCAAGCCTCTGGTTTTACTTTCCTCTGGCTTTTGAAGGGTCCAATAACTTGGGTGCCAATTCTCTTGACTCCACCAAATCGAGCGTGGACAGCCAGGGCTGCAAAGTGGGTCCTTGCCTTATCCTTCGGTTCGCCTTGGTTTCCGTATTCTGGGTAGAGACCAGCAAAATCTCTTGCCCCGGTCCAATTTTGCTTGCAGCGGTGGATGAGATCTTTGGCCACAGGGACCCTAACCTTGGTCTCCTGTTCCAGAAAGGGGTGGAACACAACCAAACTGGCACTTGAACAGCAGCATCCTGAGCGCAGAATGCTGCTAGATGTTGTGGGTGGCCTCTGCCCCCATCAGATGGTCGCACCACTCATCAGGCCTTTCTGCCGCCAGGCATCTTAGGATATTCGGTTGGTCCACTCTGTCTGGCCATTAGACTGCAGGTGAAACCCAGAGAAAAGGCTTGCAATTGCTATCAGCTTACAGAACGCTCTCCAGAAATGTGATACAAACTATGGACCATGATCCGAGACAATGTCCACCAGGAATCCATGGATCCTGAAGACCTGATCCAGGACAATTTTGGCTGTCTCTGTCGCAGACGGTAGCTTCTCCAAGGCAATGAACTTGTAGGCTATTGATCAACAATTACCATGATGACAGTCTTTCCCTCGGGTGGTAAAAGACCCGTGACAAAGTCCAAAGTCCATGGAGATGTGTGCCCATGGCCTTTTCGGAACAGGTAGGGTGTGGAGGAGCCCTTGAGGTCTGGTACTGGGCTTTTGCTCCTGGCGCACACCTGCATGTACTGTTGAACCTCTTGTCATTCTGGGCCACCAATACCTTCTGTTGATAAACTCGTCCCAGCAGCCCCTGGATGGGCAGTCATTCTCGATGAATGGCCCCAAGAGTGCATGGGGAACTCAGTGAAATGATGTTGAAAGGACTAGATACGATGGATGTTTCCTGTGCTGGGGGTATCCAGAATTAGAGGGCACAGCCTCAAAAGTGAGGGGCGACCTTTTAGAACAGAATTAAGGGGGATTTTTTTAAAGTCAGAGAGCAGTGAACCTGTGGAATGCTCTCCCACAGACTGCGGTGAAGGCCAAATCCATGGGTATATTTAAGGCAGAAGTTGATAGTTTCCTGATCGGTCAGGGTATCAAAGCATATGGCAAGAAGGCAGGTGTGTGGGGTTGAATGGGATATGGGATGGGCCATGATGAATGGTGGAGCAGACTCGATGGGCTGAATAGCCTAATTCTGCTCATGTGTCTTATGGAGATAGTCCAAGATTGGCAGAGCAGAACCACAGTGGTTTGGGGCCGGCCTCACGCTAGCGGCCAAGAAACTCTGTTAACCGGCTGAATCCATGTTGGCTTAATCGTACTTTGGCGAGGATGGTTTGGACTCCAAATGCTGAGGTATCTGAGGCTGGAATTGGGACATGGTATAAAGCTGGAATGAGAACTGAGCAAAAACAAAACACTAGTTAGACTTACGATTGAGCACTGAGCCTCAGTTCAGGTGCTAAATACTCAATTATTGGACTCCTCCCCCCCCCCCACCAACCCCAAACATGATTGCCAGTTAGTGTGACCGTCCTGAACTCTTTAAGAGGCCATGCCAGCTATCGGTACTCCGGACAGTTAGAGGGTCTAAAGCCCGGACGATGGTGTGGTTGGGAGCATCTCATAACAGCGAATCTGTGGAATTCATTGCCACAAACGGCTGTGGAGGCCAAGTCTTCGGCTGTGTGGAATGGGGTTGGGAGAAATAATAAATTAGCCATGATGGAATGGCAGAGCAGACTCGATGGGCTGAATGGCTTAATTCTGTTCCTATGTCTTATGGTCTTATGACCTTGGAGACAAGTACGTGGGTCTCTGAGAGTAGTGTCACAGGTTGACAGGATGGTGATGAAGATGTTGGAAACACCGGCCTGGACGTAGAGCAGGTTAGGACCTTTTTCTCTGTACTGCAGTAGAATGAAAGGTGACCTTATAGAGGAATATAAGATCATGAGGGTCTTAGAGGGTGAGTGTGTACAGTTACAAGAAAAGTGTATAAGGATATGGAACAAAAATGGGCCAGTGCGAGTCACTTAGATTGGCATTTTGTTTAGTAGTGTGGAAAGGCCTGTTTCTGTGCTGTTTGACCCCAGAACTTTGACTCTTAGTGTTTGGTGAATCTGTGGAATTCTCTTTCCCAGAAAGCTGGGAGACTGGTAGAGTTTGACAGATACACTACAGAGGAGCCTGGGTGTGGGGGTGGGGCCTGTACCTTACTGTACTGTGCACATGACAACAAACTTGACTTGAATCTCCAGAATTTTCTTCCTCGGTGGATTGCAGCGGTTAGATCATTATAAGTATTTAAGATGGAGGTAAGTAAATTTTCACAAAAAATTTTCTCCTTGGAGTGACGGAGGATAAGATGATGAGAGGCATTGATCTTGTGGATAGCCACAGGCTCTTTCCCAGGGCTGAAATGGCTAACACTAGAGGGTCATAGTTCTAAGGTTCTTGGGAGTAGGTACAGAGAGGATGTCAGGGGTGAGTTTTTCACACAGAGATTGGTGGGTGCGTGGAATGCACTTCTGGTGACGGTGGTAGAGGGCAGATACGATAGGGTCTTTTAAGAAACTCTTAGATAATTAGAAAAATAGAGGGCTATGCAGTGGGGAAATTCTAGGCAGCTTCTGGAGTAGGTTACATGGTCAGCACAAAATTGTGGGCCGAAGGGCCTGTAATGTGCTGTAGATTTCTATGTTCTATCAGCAGTAGAGGACAATACGGCACAAGAGTTGAAGCCAGCATCAATCAGTCATGATCATAGAGAATGGTGGCCCAGCCTTGAGAAGCAGAGTGGCCTACTCCTGCTCCTATATAAAGAATGGTTCAGATCCACTTGGAAACTTAACCCTGATTAATTAGAGCCCACTGTATTACAAAGATGCCCAACTATTTCAAGCAGACTAATTGGATGTTTGCAATGCAGAGTGGCTTAGTTTCCTTCATTTGCCTTTAACTATATAATCAGAATCAGGTTTATTATCACTGACATATGTGGTGAAACTTCTTGTTTTGCAACAGCAGTACAGAGCAATACATAACAAATACTATAAATTATAAGAAAATATATGAAAAAATTAAATAAGTAGTGCAAGAAAGAGCAAAAATAGTGAGGTAGTTTTCATGGGTCCATTGTCTATTCAGATATCTGATGGCGGAGGGAAGAAGTTGCTCCTAAAATGTTGAGCGTGTGTCTTCAGGCTCCGGTACCACCTCCCTGATGGTAGCAATGGGAAAAGGGATCTTCAGGCTCCGGTACCTCCACCCTGATGGTAGCAATGGGAAAAGGGATCTTCAAGCTCCGGTATCTCCTCCCTGATGGTAGCAATGGGAAAAGGGATCTTCAGGCACTGGTATCTCCTCCCTGATGGTAGCAATGGGAAAAGGGATCTTCAGGCTCCAGTATCTCCTCCCTGATGGTAGCAATGGGAAAAGGGATCTTCAGGCTCCGGTATCTCCTCCCTGATGGTAGCAATGGGAAAAGGGATCTTCGGGCTCCGGTATCGCCTCCCTGATGGTAGCAATGGGAAAAGGGATCTTCAGGCTCCGGTATCTCCTCCCTGATGGTAGCAATGGGAAAAGGGATCTTCAGGCTCCGGTACCTCCACCCTGATGGTAGCAATGGGAAAAGGGATCTTCGGGCTCTGGTATCTCCTCCCTGATGGTAGCAATGGGAAAAGGGATCTTCGGGCTCTGGTACCTCCTCCCTGATGGTAGCAATGGGAAAAGGGATCTTCAGGCTCCGGTATCTCCTCCCTGATGGTAGCAATGGGAAAAGGGATCTTCGGGCTCTGGTATCTCCTCCCTGATTGTAGCAATGGGAAAAGGACATGTCCTAGATGGTAGGATCCTAATGATGGATGCTGATAATAGTGGACTATGAAGTAACTGGTTGTAAAGTACTTTATGTAAAAAAATAGTTCTGAATCGCTTAGAAATGTTTCCTCGATTGCAAGCTTATCCCTGATTATTTTGAGCCCAGTATAGTCCTGCGTTCTTGCAGTCAGGCGTATCGAGAGAACTAAACAGACTCTTCTATCTGCAGGGAAATTTGGCAGATGCAATGTCTTTGGATGCCACTGATGCCTACACTGCAGCGACATTTTATGACCCCACTATTGTGGCAAAGGAAGTGTATCCAGATGGTGAGTTCCTTATTCATAATCCACTGAGGTTTACACTCTCCCCATAGCGAAGGCCAGTGACCCAGGCACCTCCTGATCCCTGCCATACTCTTGAAAAAAGTCCTCTGGAAGCTTATTTTTTGTGATTTGTGCATTTTCAGGATTCAACAACAGCATACCCCGGGCGTGACCTTGTTCATTTAGTGCCTCCAAAATGATAATCTTGTTAGAAGTACAGCTGTGGAGAAAGGGGGTTGTCCTGCTGCGTGGTCTGTGGAACCATTGGGATGAAAAGTAAAATTTAAAGACATTGACCAGGAATTGAATTGAAATGAAAGGCAGGGAGGCACAATGAATTGGAAATTGTGTTATTTTCTTGTAGGAGCACAGAAAATGGGGCAGCAGTAGGCCATTCAGCCCATGAAACCTGCAGTGGGATCATGGCGGATTTTCCAAATTAGTACCCCCTCCCTGTCTTCTCCTTCTATCCCTTGGTCTCTTTAACCATGAATACTACATCCTTCTGAAGGTTTGGCCTTAACTACATTTTGTGTTGGAGAACTGTACAGTTCACCATTTTCTGGATGAAGAATTTTCTCTCCATATCGGTATCCTGTGCCTGTGACCCCTGATTCCGTCCCTTTGCTCCATCAGGAACATCTTTCCTGCATCTCACCTCTCCAGTGGTGTCAGGGGGTTTGGTTATTGTCACATGCATCATGCTGAGATACAGCGAAAAGCTTGTCTTGCCTACAAATCAAATGATTACGCAGTGCATTGAGGTTGAGCAAGGTAAAACAATAACAATGCAGAATAAAGTGTAACAGCTATAGAACAAGTCCAGTGCAGGTAAATGACAAAGTGCAAGATCATAACGAGGTAGATTGAGAGGCCAAGAGGCCATCTAATCGTACAAACGATAAGTTCAGGAGTCTGATAACAAGAAGCCATTCTTGAGCCTTGTGGTATGTGCTTTTGCATCTTCAGCTTGTTGGGAGAGGGGAGGAGGAAGAATTCCCAGGGTGGGTGGAGTCTTTGATTATGCTGGCTGTTTTAGTGCGGCAGCGAGAAGTATAGACAGAGTCCACAGAGACAAGGGTGATTTCCATGATGTGCTGAGCTGCGTCCACACTCTCTGCAGTTTTCGTAGCCTTACCAAGCCACTATGCATCCAGTGCATTGATTAAAATTTGTAAGAATCAACAGAGGCATGCCAACGGTCTTTATCCTCCTAAAGCAGTAAAGGCGTTGTTGAGTTTTCTTGGCTGCGATATCAGTGTGGTTGGATGAGCACAGGCCCTTGATGATGCTCACACCTGGAACCTGGAGCTCTCCATTCTCTCATCCTCATCACTGCTGATGCAGAGAAGAGCCTGTGCACTGTCCCCCTTCCTGAAATCAGTGAACAGCTCTTGTTTTGTTGACATGGAGGGAAAGATTGCTGTTACAATAAGCTCTCTATCTCCTTCCTATACTCCAATGCATTGTCATTTGTAAGTTTTGATGAGGTCTTATCTCCTGCTTCTCAATGAACAGCAGGTCAAACACAAGTGGCTGATTGCCCTCTCAGAATCAGAACCAGGTTTAATATCACTGGTATATGTCGTGAAATCTGTTGTTTTGCAGCAGCAAGACAGCTCAGTACATCAAAAACCTGTAAATTAACAAATATACATATAAAAATACAAATATATATCTAAAAAATTAAATAAAATTTGTGCAAAAAGAGAGCAAACAAGTGAGGAAATATGCAGTAATGTGCATGGGTTGGTTCATTGTCCATTCAAAAATCTGATGCCAGAGGGGAAGAAACTGTGGTTTCAGGCTGCTGTACCTTCTCATTGTATAAATTAGTAATGAGAAGGGGGCATGCGCTGGCTTGGGTATTGGACGTCCCCATTGATCGATGCTGCCTTCTCTCTAGGTTCTTACAATGTGAACGAGGCAAACGTCTGGCTGTGTTTGTTAACCATGCCAACTCAGTAACTAACTAATACCCGTAGCAGGCAAAAAGCTGCAGCTGTTACTCAGAGGCTCCATCTTCCTCTCACCCCAACCCTACCCTCTCCACTGACACCCTCAGCCTCCCCCTTCCCCCCTCTGATCCCAGCTCTTATCTGTGCCGGGTCTTTACCATCCCCTCTGATTTTCAGCTGTTTGAGGCAGAACACTCTGTCCTCAGTAAGGGCCTCACCTTTGTCCCCTTTCGCCCGCACCTCAGTGAGTTTCGTGTTCGCCATGATGCAGAACTCTTCTTCCGCCGTCTCCGTCTCCGAGCCTATTTCTTCGGCAAGGACTCTTCCAACCCCACCGATGACCCCTTCTCCCATCTTCAACCTTCCTCTTCTTCATGGACACCCCGCTCTGGTCTTCTGCTGGCTCTGGATCTCTTTATTGCTAACTGCCGACGGGATACCAACAGTCTCGACTTTACCGCACCTTGTTCCTATTCCAACCTCACTCCTTCTGAACGCTCTGCTCTCCACTCCCTCCGCACTAATCCTAACCTTACTATTAAACCCGCCGATAAGGGGGGTGCTGTTGTAGTCTGCCGAGGCACAGCGACAACTCGCGGATACCTCCTCTTATTTACCCCTTGATCATGACCCCACTAAGGAGCACCAGGCCATTGTCTCCCACACCATCACCGACTTTACCTGCTCAGGGGACCTCCCATCCACTGATACCAACCTTATAGTTCCCACACCTCGCACTTCCCGTTTCTACCTCCTACCCAAGATCCACAAACCTCCCTGTCCTGACAGACCTATTGTCTCAGCTTGCTCCTGCCCCACCAAACTCATTTCTGCATACCTTGACACGGTTTTATCCCCCCTTCTTCAATCCCTTCCTACCTATGTGCGTGACACTTCTCATGCTCTTAAACATTTCAATGATTTTAAGTTCCCTGGCTCCCACCACTTTATTTTCACCATGGATGTCCAGTCCCTATATACTTCCATCCTCCATCAGGAAGATCTCAAAGCTCTCCGCTTCTTTTTGGATTCCAGACCCAATCAGTTCCACTCTGCTCTGTCTAGCGGAATTAGTCCTTACTCTTAATAATTTCTCCTTTGGCTCCTTCCACTTCCTCCAAACTAAAGTTGTAGCTATGGGCGCCCGTATGGGTCCTAGCTATGCCTGCCTTTTTGTTGGCTTTGTGGAACAATCTATGTTCCAAACCTATTCTGGTATCTGTCCCCCACTTTTCCTTCGCTACATCGACGACTGCATTGGCGCTGCTTCCTGCACGCATGCTGAGCTCGTTGACTTCATTAACTTTGCCTTCAACTTTCACCCTTCCCTCAAGTTTACCTGGTCCATTTCTGACACCTCCCTCCCCTTTCTAGATCTTTCTGTCTCTATCTCTGGAGACAGCTTATCTACTGATGTCTACTATAAGCCTACTGACTCTCACAGCTATCCGGACTATTCCTCTTCTCACCCTGTCTCTTGCAAAAATGCCATCCCCTTCTCACAATTCCTCCATCTCCGCCACATCTGCTCTCAGGATGAGACTTTTCATTCCAGGACACGGGAGATGTCCTCCTTTTTTAAAGAAAGGGGCTCCCCTTCCTCCACCATCAACTCTGCTCTCAAACACATCTCCCCCATTTCTCGCACATCTGCTCTCACTCCATCCTCCCACCCCCCCACGAGGAATAGGGTTCCCCTGGTCCTCACCTACCACTCCACCAGCCTCCGGGTCCAACATATTATTCTCCGTAACTTCCACCACCTCCAACGGGTTCCCATCACTAAGCATATCTTTCCCTCCCCCCCCCTGCTTTCCGCAGGGATCACTCCCTACGCGACCCCCTTGTTCATTCGTCCCCCCCCATCCCTCCCCACCGATCTCCCTCCTGGCACTTATCCTTGTAAGCGGAACAAGTGCTACATATGCCCTTACACTTCCTCCCTTACCACCATTCAGGGCCCCAAACAGTCCTTCCAGGTGAGACGACACTTCACCTTTGAGTCAGCTGGGGTGGTATACTGTGTCCGGTGCTCCCGATGTGGCCTTCTATATATTGGCGAGACCCGACGTAGACTGGGAGATCGTTTTGCTGAACACCTACGCTTCTTCCGCCAGAGAAAGCAGGATCTCCCAGTGGCCACACATTTTAATTCCACATCCCATTCCCATTCTGATATGTCTATCCACAGCCTCCTCTACCATAAAGATGAAGCCACACTCAGGTTGGAGGAACAACGCCTTATATTCCATCTGGGTAGCCTCCAACCTGATGGCATGAACATTGACTTCTCAAACTTCCGCTAATGCCCCACCTCCCCCTCGTACCCCATCCGTTATTTATGTACACACATTCTTTCTCTCTCTGTCCATCTGACTATACCCCTTGCCCATCCTGTGGGTTTTTCCTCCTCCTCCCCCTTTTCCTTCTCCCTGGACCTCCTGTCCCATGATCCTCTCATATCTCTTTTGCCAATCACTTGTCCAGCTCTTGGCTCCATCCCTCCCCCTCCTGTCTTCTCCTATCATTTTGAATCTCCCCTCCCCCTCCCACTTTCAAATCTCTTACTAGCTCTTCCTTCAGTTAGTCCTGACGAAGGGTCTCAGCCTGAAACGTCGACTGTACCTCTTCCTAGAGATGTTGCCTGGCCTGCTGCGTTCACTAGCAACTTTGATGTGTGTTGCTTGAATTTCCAGCATCTGCAGAATTCCTCGTGTTTGAGCTGTTACTTCCATGTATGTCATATGTTAGCAGACGTGCATGATATAATACACATATGGAGAGCGGTAGGTGCACATCATTACTTGTCCAATGTTTGACCTCCCCCTTTGACAAATGAAGGAACACACAGCCCCCTCAAGTCTATCTCTGCTCTCTAATGAGCTGATTTGTCACCTCAACTCCATATTTCAGTAACCTTCTGCCCCCAGTTTAAAGATAACCTGTCTGCCCTGCTTTGAAAATATACCCGTTGGCCAATTTATTAGGTGCCTCCTGTATCTAGTATAGTGGCATTCATGGTCTTCTGCTGCTGTAGCCCACCGCTTTGAAATTCAACATGTTGTGCATTCAGAGATGCTCTTCTGAACATTAGGCATTTGAATTACTGTATCCTTCCTACCAACCTTGTCATCTTGAACCAGTCTGGCCATTCTCCTCTGACCTCTCTCGTTAACAAGGTGTTTTCTCCCATGGAACTGACAGTCACTGGATGTTTTTTTGTTTTTTGCGCCATTCTCTATAAACTCTAAAATTGTTGTGTGTGAAAGTCCCAGGAGATCAGTAATTTCTGAGATGATCAAACCACCCCATTTGGCACCAACGGTCAATCCACAGTCAAAGTCACTTAGATCACATTTCTTCCCCATTCTGATTTTGGTCTGAACAACAACTGAGCCTCTTGACCATGTCTGCATGCTTTTATACACTGAGGTGCTTTCAAATGATTGGCTGATTAGATATTTGCATTAACGTACAGCTGTACCAAATAAAAGTGTAGATTGTGAGGTCAAGAGTCTATCACTTTATTCTGCATTGTTATTGCTTTACCTTGTTCTACCTCAGTGCACTGTGACTGTGTAATGATTTCAACAGTATGTAAGACAATCTTTCCACTGTATCTCAGTACATATTAAACCAGTTCCAATACCAATATTATTTAGACAAGGTCTGGGCCTGGAGATGATCTGTCCTAGAGCTGGAGCCTTGTCTGGGTGTGTGGGTGGTTGGCTGGGATGATAGGGAAGGAGTTTGTTTTGTTTTCATGTTGCTGTTACTGCTTGTGTTGTTTCACCAGACACTGTGGGCTTGCTATGTTAATGCCAGAATGTATGGCGACACTTGTGGGCTGGCCCCAGCACATGTTTGGGTATGCTGGTTATTAATGCAAATAACACATTTCACTGTATGCTTGTTTTATGTACATATGACAAATAAATCTGAATCTGAAATCTGAGATGACATTATAAATGTAAGGAAGATCATAATAGAAACATAGAAAAGGTACAGTACAATACAGGCCCTTCAGCCCACAAAGTTGTGCCCAACATGTCCCTACCTCAGAAATTACTAGGCTTACCCATAGCCCTCTATTTTTCTAAGCTCCATGTACCTATCCAAAAGTCTCTTAAAGGACTTTATTGTATCCGCCTCCACCACCGTTGCCAGCAGCCCATTCCACGCACACACCACTCACTGCATAAAAAAACTTACCCCAAACATCTCCTCTGTACCTATTCCCCAGCACCTTAAACCTGTGTCCTCTTGTGGCAACCATTTCAGCCCTGGGAAAAAGCCTCTGACTATTCACACAATCAATGCCTCTCATCATCTTATGCATCTCTATCAGATCACCTCTCATCCTCCGTCGCTCCAAGGAGAAAAGGCTGAATTCACTCAACCTGTTTTCATAAGGCATGCTCCCCGATCCAGGCAACATCCTTGTAAATCTCCCCTGCACCCTTTCTATGGTTTCCACATCCTTCCTGTAGTGAGGTGACCAGAAATGAGCACAGTACTCCAAGTGGGGTTTGACCAGGGTCCTATATAGCTGCAACATTACCTCTCGGCTCCTAAATTCAATTCCATGATTGGTGAAGGCAAATACACCGTATGCTGCCTTAACCACAGAGTCAACCTGCGCAGCTGCTTTAAGCGTCCTGTGGACTTGGACCCCAAGATCCCTCTGATCCTCCACACTGCTAAGAGTCTTACCATTAATACTATATTCTGCCATCATATTTGACCTGAATTACTTCACACTTATCTGGGTTGAACTCCATTTGCCACTTCTTAGCCCAGTTTTGAATCCTACCAACATCCCGCTGTAACCTCTGACAACACTCCACACCATCCACAACACCTCCAACCTTTGTGTCATCAGCAAACTTACTAACCCATCCCTCCACTTCCTCATCCAGGTCATTTATAAAAATCACAAGGAGTAAGGGTTGCAAAACAGATCCCTGAGGCACCGGCCTCCATGCAAAATATGAATCGTCTACAACCACATTTTGCCCTCTGTGGGCAAGCCAGTTCTGGATCCACAAAGCATTGTCCCCTTGGATCCCATGCCTCCTTACTTTCTCAATAAACCTTGTATGGGGTACCTTATCAAATGCCTTGATGAAATCCATATACAAACGGTGATTGATAAGTTTGTTGCCTAAGGTACAAGGAGTCAATTTTAGAAAACCTAGCACATTTATTTTTCCTACATTTACACACTTAGTCCAGCGATGTTGGAGCATACGGATCCTTTCCTTGTAGAAGTCGGCATCTTGGACCTCCAGAAGTGGTCCACAGCAGGGGTAATTAATAAGTTCGTGGCCTAAAGTAGAAGGAAATGACGACAAACTTCAAACTTCCTGCATTTTCACTCAAAGAGTTGAACTGCACGTGCATGTAACGAGAACTATATAACTCATCTCCTTCCACTTTAGGCCACAAACTTATCAATCACCCCTGCTGTGGACTACTTCTACAAAGAAGGGACCCGTATGCTCCATGACTGCTGGATGAAGTGTGTATCTGTAGGAGGGGACTATGTTGAAAAATAAATGTGCTAGGTTCTCTAAAATTGACTCCTTCCACTGAAGCCACAAACTTATCAATCACCCCTCATGCACTGCTCTTCCTTCATCAATGTGTTTAGTCACATCCTCAAAAAATTCAATCAAGCTCGTAAGGCATGACCTACCCTTGACAAAGCCATGCTGACTATTCCTAATCATATTATACCTCTCCAAATGTTCAAAAATCCTGCCTCTCAGGATCTTCTTCATCAACCACTGAAGCAAGACTCACTGGTCTATAATTTCCTGGGCTATCTCTGCTCCCTTTGTTGAATAAAGGAACAACATCCGCAACCCTCCAATCCTCCGGAACCTCTCCGTCCCCATTGATGATACAAAGATCATTGTCAGAGGCTCAGCAATCTCCTCCCTCGCCTCCCACTTTAGCCTGGGGTACATCTCATCCGGTCCCGGTGATTTATCCAACTTGATGCTTTCCAAAAGTTCCAGCACATCCTCTTTCTTAATATCTACATGCTCAAGCTTTTCAGTCTGCTGCAAGTCATCTCTACAATCACCAAGATCCTTTTCCATAGTGAATACTGAAGTAAAGTATTCATTAAATACCTCTGCTATTTTCTCCGGTTCCATACACACTTTCCCACTGTCACACTTGATAGGTCCTATTCTTTCATGTCTTATCCTCTTGCTCTTCACATTCTTGTAGAATGTTTTGGGGTTTTCCTTAATCCTGCCCGCCAAGGCCTTCTCATGGTTCTTTCTGGCTCTCCTAATTTCCTTCTCAAGTTCCTTCCTGTTAGCCTTCTAGATCTCTAACATTACCTAGCTCTCTGAACATTTTGTAAGCTTTTCTTTTCTTCTTGACTAGATTTATTACAGTCTTTGTACACCACGGTTCCCTTACTCTACCATAAATTCCGTCTCATTGGAACGTACCTATGCAGAACTCCACACAAATATTCCCTGCACATTTGCCACATTTCTTCCGTACTTTTCCCAGAGAACATCTGTTCCCAATTTTATCTTCCAATTTCCTGCCTAATAGCCTTATAATTCCCCTTACTACAATTAAACACTTTTCTAACTTATCTGTTCCTATCTCTCTCCAATGCTATTGCAAAGGAGATAGAATTATGATCACTATCTCCAAAATGCTCTCCCACTGAGAGATCTGACATCTGACCAGGTTCATTTCCCAATACCAAATCAAGTACAGCCTCTCCTCTTGTAGAACATAGAATAGTACAGCACAGTACAGGCCCTTTGGCCCACGATGTTGTGTCGACCCTCAAACCCTGCACCCCATATAAGCCCCCACCTTAAATTCCTCCATATACCTGTCTGGTAGTCTCTTAAACTTCACTAGAGTATCTGCCTCCACCACTGACTTAGGCAGTGCATTCCACGCACCAACCACTCTCTGAGTAAAAAACCTTCCTCTAATATCCCCCTTGAACTTCCCACCCCTTACCTTAAAGCCAAGTCCTCTTGTATTGAGCAGTGGTGCCCTGGGGAAGAGGCGCTGGCTATCCACTCTATCTATTCCTCTTATTATCTTGTACACCTCTATCATGTCTCCTGTTATCCTCCTTCTCTCCAAAGAGTAAAGCCCTAGCTCCCTTAATCTCTGATCATAATGCATACATTCTAAACCAGGCAGCATCCTGGTAAATCTCCTCTGTACCCTTTCCAATGCTTCCACATCCTTCCTATAGTGAGGTGACCAGAACTGGACACAGTACTCCAAGTGTGGCCAAACCAGAGTTTTATAGAGCTGCATCATTACATTGCGACTCTTAAACTCTATCCCTCGACTTGTGAAAGCTAACACCCCATATGCTTTCTTAACTACCCTATCCACCTGTGAGGCAACTTTCAGGGATCTGTGGATCTGTACCCCCAGATCCCTCTGCTCCTCCACACTACCAAGTATCCTGCCATTTACTTTGTATTCTGCCTTGGAGTTTGTCCTTCCAAAGTGTACCACCTCACACTTCTCCAGGTTGAACTCCATCTGCCACTTCTCAACCCACTTCTGCATCCTATCAATGTCTTTCTGCAATCTTTGACAATCCTCTACACTATCTACAACACCACCAACCTTTGTGTCGTCTGCAAACTTGCCAACCCACCCTTCCACCCCCACATCCAGGTCGTTAATAAAAATCACGAAAAGTAGAGGTCCCAGAACAGATCCTTGTGGGACACCACTAGTCACAATCCTCCAATCTGAATGTACTCCCTCCATCACCACCCTCTGCCTTGTGCAGGCAAGCCAATTCTGAATCCACCTGGCCAAACTTCCCTGGATCCCATGCCTTCTAACTTTCTGAATAAGCCTACCGTGTGGATCCTTGTCAAATGCCTTACTAAAATCCATATAGATCACATCCACTGCACTATCCTCATCTATATGCCTGGTCACCTCCTCAAAGAACTCTATCAGGCTTGTTAGACACGATCTGCCCTTCACAAAGCCATGCTGACTGTCCCTGATCAGACCATGATTCTCTAAATACCTATAGATCCGATCTCTAAGTATCTTTTCCAACAGCTTTCCCACCACAGATGTAAGGCTCACTGGTCTATAATTACCCGGACTATCCCTACTACCTTTTTTGAACAAGGGAACAACACTCGCATCCCTCCAATCCTCCAGTACCATTGCAATCTCTTCTCTTGCCTCGTGGAGCAGCCTGGGGAAATATTCCGTCAGGCCCCGGGGACTTATCTGTCCTAATGTATTTTAACAACTCCAACATCTCCTCTCCCTTAATATCAACATGCTCCAGAACATCAACCTCACTCATATTGTCCTCACCATCATCAAGTTCCCTCTCATTGGTGAATACTGAAGAGAAGTATTCATTGAGGACCTCGCTCACTTCCACAGCCTCCAGGAATATCTTCCCACCTTTCGGTCCTAATCAGTCCTACCTTCACTCCTGTCATCCTTTTTTTCTTCACATAATTGAAGAATGCCTTGGGGTTTTCCTTTACCCTACTCGCCAAGGCCTTCTCATGCCCCCTTCTTGCTCTTCTCAGCCCCTTCTTAAGCTCCTTTCTTGCTTCCCTATATTCCTCAATAGACCCATCTGATCCTTGCTTCCGAAACCTCATGTATGCTGCCTTCTTCCACCTGACTAGATTTTACACCTCACTTGTCACCCATGGTTCCTTCACCCTACCATTCTTTATCTTCCTCACCGGGACAAATTTATCTCTAACATCCCGCAAGAGATCTCTAAACATCGACCACATGTCCATAGTACATTTTCCTGCAAAAACATCATCCCAATTCACACCCGCAAGTTCCAGCCTTATAGCCTCATAATTTGCCTTTCCCCAATTAAAAATTTTCCTGCCCTCTTTGATTCTATCCTTTTCCATGATAATGCTAAAGGTCAAGGAGCGGTGGTCACTGTCCCCCAGATGCTCACCCACTGACAGATCTGTGACCTGACCCGGTTCATTACCTAGTACTAGATCTATGGCAATCCCCCTGGTCGGCCTGTCCACGTACTGTGACAGGAATCTGTCCTGGACACACTTAACAAACTCTGCCCCATCTAAACCCTTGGAACTAATCAGGTGCCAATCAATATTAGGGAAGTTAAAGTCACCCATGATAACAACCCTATTATTTTTGCACCTTTCCAAAATCTGCCTCCCAATCTGCTCCTCTGTATCTCTGCTGCTACCAGGGGGCCTATAGAATACCCCCAATAGAGTAACTGCTCCCTTCCTGTTCCTGACTTCCACCCATATTGACTCAAAAGAGGATCCTGCTACATTACCCACCCTTTCTGTAGCTGTAATAGTATCCCTGACCAGTAATGCCACCCCTCCTTCCCTTTCTCTGCCCTCTCTATCCCTTTTAAAGCACTGAAATCCAGGAATATTGAGAATCCATTCCTGCCCTGGTGCCAGCCAAGTCTCTGTAATGGCCACTACATCATAATTCCATGTATGTATCCAAGCTCTCAGTTCATCACCTTTGTTCCTGATGCTTCTTGCATTGAGGTACATACATTTCAGGCCTTCTACCTTACTGTCTTTACACCGTTTATTCTGCTTCTCTTTCCTCAAAGCCTCTCTGTATGTTAGATCTGGCTTTACTCCATGCATTGCTTTCACTGCTCTATCGCTGTGGGTCCCATCCCCCTCGCAAATTAGTTTAAACCCTCCCGAACCATGCTAGCAAACCTACCTGCAAGGATATTGCTCCCCCTCGAGTTCAGGTGCAACCCATCCAATCTGTACAGGTCCCACCTTCCCCAGAAGAGATCCCAATGATCTAAAAATCTAAAACTCTGCTCCCTGCACCAACTCCTCAGCCACGCATTCAACTGCCATCTCTTCCAATTCTTACCATCGCTATCATGTAGCACTGGCAGCAATCCTGAGAACGCCACCCTTGAGGTCCTGTTCTTCAGCCTTCTGCCTAGTTCCCGAAACTCACACTTCAGGACCTCATCCCTCCTCCTGCCTATGTCGTGTAAGCTATGTAAGCTGACATTTTGTGTCAAGGAACTTTCCTGAACACACCTAACAAAATCCACCCCATCTAAACCACTTGCTCTAGGGAGATGCCAATCGATATTTGGGAAATTAAAATCTCCCACCATGACAACTCTGTTATTATTATACATTTCCAGGATCTTAAACACGAAACACTCTGCAGATGCTGGGGTCAAAGCAGCATGCACAACACACTTGGGGAACTCAGCAGGTCGGGCAGCATCCATGAAAACGAACGTCAACGTTTCGGGCCAAGACCCTTCGTCAGGACTGAAGAGGGAAGGGGCAGGGACCCTATAAAGAAGATGGGGGGAGGGTGGGAAGGAGAAGGCTGGTAGGTGCCAGGTGAAAAACCAGTAAGGGGGAAGATAAAGGGATGGGGGAAGGGGAAGCAGGGAGGGGATAGGCAGGAAAGGTGAAGAAGGAATAGGAGAAAGCACAATGGTTAGTAGAAGGAGGTGGAACCATGAGGGAGGTGACAGGCAGCTGGAGGAGGGGGCAGAGTGAAACTGGGATGGGAGAAGGGGCGGGAAGGGAATTACTGGAAGTTGGAGAATTCAATGTTCATGCCAAGGGGATGGAGACTGCCCAGACGGTATATGAGGTGTGCCTCCAACCTGAGTTTGGCCTCATCATGGCAGTAGATGAGGCCATGTATGGACATATCAGAATGGGAATGTGAAACAGAATTGAAGTGGGTGGCAACCGGGAGATCCTGTCTGTTGTAGCGGACAGTGGAGGTGCTCGACGAAGCGGTCCCCCAATCTGCATCGGGTTTCACCGATGTAGAGGAGGCCGCACCAGGAGCACCGGATGCAATAGATAACCCCAACAGACTCACAAGTGAAGTAACACACACACAATGCTGGTGGAATGCAGCAGGCCAGGCAGCATCTATAGGAAGAGGTACAGTCAACGTTTTGGACCGTGACCATTCGTCAGGGCGCGTGGCCAAGTGGTTAAGACGTTCGTCTAGTTATCCCAAGATCACTAGTTCGAGTCTCAGCTGTGGCAGCGTGTTTGTGCCCTTGAGCAAGGCTCTTAATCACACATTGCTCTAGTGTCTGTGCAAGGAGTGGCGCCTCACACAGACTTCCAATCTGCGCCTTGTAAGGCATGAAAATGCCTGATGCAGGCCTCTCATGGTCTGAGTCGAAGTTCCCCCCTTTGTCAGGACTAACTGAAAGAAGAGCTAGTAAGAGATTTGAAAGTGAGAGGGGGAGGGGGAGATCCAAAATGATAGGAGAAGACAGGAGGGGGATGGATGGAGCTAAGAGTTGGAAAGTTGATTGGCAAAAGGGATACAAGGTTGGAGAAGGGAGAGAATCATGGGACAGGAGGAGAGGAACACCAGAGGAAGATGGAGAGCAGACAAGGAGTTATAGTGAGAGGGACAGAGGGTACAGAAAGAGAGAGAGAAAGAAAGGGGAAATAAAAGATAATAAGTAAATAAGGATGGGGTAAGAAGGGGAGGAGGGGCATTAACATAAGTTAGAGAAGTCAATACCTGGACTCCATTTTGTCACCCATAGTTAAGTCCCTCCCCACCTCCATCCGAGATACATCCCATGCCCTCCACTTCTTCAATAACTTCCAGTTCCCCAGTCCCATATTGCCCCTCTCTCCCCATACACCATGGTGCCTTTGCCACCAAGAAATTTATTTCTTAAACATACTGAGCAGCCAAGCATCTCCTGTCCTCAGTCCGAGTGAGTTCCGTGGGCTAAATCTTCAAAGTGAAGAAATGCCTTTCTCTCAGTCCTAAATCCCCTTTTTCTTTATCTTGTGTTCTGGACACCCAGGAGGGAAAACACATTCTCCTATGATGTCCTATGATGTCCATTCACCTATGATGTCCAGCCCTATCAGAACTTAAATCAGTTTAAACAAGAACTCCTTTGACTTTTCCAAACTTCAGTGAATACAAATTTAGTTGGCACGATTTATCCTCACATGGCAATCTCACCAACCCAGCAATCAGTCTGATGAATCTTTGCTGCACTCTCTTCATGGCAAGAATGTCATTTCTTAAGCAGGTCAAGGTATAGTCTCATCAAGGCCCAACAGAATTGCACTGTTACTTTGGTCTTGTACTCAATTTTTGCTTTGAATACCAGTGGTTCATTTGTCTTCTTAACCACTGCAGGTTTTCACAAATAAAATGAGGAGAGGCATTTTATGTTTAAGAAAAAACTATAAAAACTCATTTATTGAACTTCAAAAAACTGAACACAAAGCGCGTAACACACACAAAATGCTGGTGGAATGCAGCAGGACAGGCAGCACCTATAGGAAGAGGTACAGTCGATATTTCAGGCCGAGACCCTTCGTCAGGACTAACTGAGATTCCACCAGTATTTTGTGTGTGTTCCTTGAATTTCCAGCATTTGCAGATTTCCTTGTGTTTGCATTTTTAAATTCACAAAGTGCGTAAAGTCCTTTACGTAATTACGTCATCACGTCAGACCAGCATCTTAAAGCGAACCGTAACTCAAAGTCAGTGGTTGTTTCCACCAATTATTTTACCAAACAAGTCTCTTTATACATCAGCATTTCCCAATCTATTGAAGCCTCTTCTCACAACCAACCGACCCACCTCTGTTACGTATGTGCGGAGCAAGAACAACAACGGAGTCTGAGATTAGATGTTTTTACTGAGTCATGTTAGCACGGGAGCGATGAAAAGGTGCTTTGAAAGCCGACACCAAATGCCAGAGCCCTCTGTGCGTCGCACTTGCCACATTCTCAAAATTGATCCAATACCGTTCAACCGCATTGAGAGTTGCCAGCACTTTCTGTTTTAATTTCACATTCCTGGCCTTTGCAGCATGTGTTGATTTTAATCAACGAACTTTGCTGCAATCCCTCCAATGCAAGGTAGGGAGGCCAAGTCAGTGCACTATATTCTGGGGTCATCTATTCTTACCGAGTAAGACGTCATTATTTTAATGATTAAATGCCATTTCAGTAAAGGCCAACGTACCATTTTCCACCTTTATAGCTTGCTATTGAGTTCCAGTGATACATCAGCAAGGCCATCTCTGTCCCTCTGAACAACTATAGCTCTCAACTCCTCATTATTTCCAACATGCCCTCTCCACACTTGTCTCTCCCTATATGAATGAGCTCACTCCTTTGACCTGCCATCCTATCTGCAGGAGGCTGTCTGTATTCCGTAGCAGTCACGCAGGACCAGAGCCTCGACGTTCGGCGGCTGAGGGGGAACAGGAGCTGTCATGATGGTGCTCGGCGCACAGCAGGCTGGAATATCCCACTGGGCTTCCTGCTGTCCCATCGCTTCCTCCAGTGGAGAGAGAATCAGTCTGTGGCTGAAGGTAACTCAATGTCTGCTCTTTGACTTTTGCATGTTGTGCCAACACACCACAGCATATCTGTAGTACATGTAACACCAGATATTCTGCAGATGCTGAAAATCCAGAGCAACACACACAAAATGCTGAAGGAACTTAGCAGGTCAGGCATCATCCATGGAAATGAATCGATGTTTCGGGCTGAGACCCTTCTTGATTAGGAAACCAGTTCCTCTAAGAGCTCTTTTTTGTTTCCCTCTGAGCCCATTGTTGTAGATTCGTGGCAGCCCTGGTGTTGAGAGGGTTGTCAATATGCAGGTAAACTGGGAAAATTAAGTTGGTGCTGGATCCCAAGAGGGAATTTGTAGAACGCCTATGAGATGGCTTTTTATAGCAGTTCATGGTTGAGCCCATGAGGGAAAAGGCAATTCTGGACTGGGTGTTGTGTAGTGGCCCGGCTTTGATTAGGGAGCTTCAGGTGATGGAACCCATAGGAGTGAGTGATCACAATATAATAGAATTCCCTACAGTTTGAGAGGGAGAAGCTAAAATCAGATGTATAAATATAACAGTGGAGTAAAGGGAACGAGAGCATGAGAGAGGAGCTGGCCAAAGTTGATTGAAAGGGGACACTAGCAGAACAACAATTAAACATAGAAACATATTAAACCTACAGCACAATACAGGCCCTTCCGCCCACAATGCTGTGCCGAACATGTACCTACAGTACTTAGAAATTACCTAAGGTTACACACAGCCCTCTGTTTTTCTGAGCTCCATGTACCTATCCAAGAGTCTCTTAAAAGACCCTATTGTATCTGCTTCCACCACCATCGCTGGCGTCCCATTCCACACACTCACCACTCTCTGTGTAAGAAAAACTTACCCCTGACATCTCCTCTGTACCAACTTCCAAGCACCTTAAAACTGTGCCCTTTCACGTTAGCCATTTCAGCCCTGGGAAAAAGCCTCTGACTATCCACACGATCAATGCCTCTCGTCATCTTATACACCTCTAACAGGTCACCTCTCATCTTCTGCTGCTCCAAGGAGAAAAGGCCAAGTTCACTCAACGTATTCTCATAAGGCATGCTCCCCAATCCAGGCAACATCTTTGTAAACAACATCCACGCTCAGACCGAAGGTTTGAGATGTGTCTATTTTAATGCAATGAGTATTATGAATGAGCTTAGAGCGTGGATCAGTACTTGGAGCTATAATGTTATGGACATTACAGAGACTTGGATGGCTCAGGGGCAGGAATGATTACTTCGAGTGTCAGGCTTCAGATGCTTCAGAAAGGACAGGGAGGGAGGCAAAAGAGATGAGGGCGTGGCACTGTTGATCAGAGATAGTGTCAGGGCTGCAGAAAAGGAGGAAGTTATGGAGGGGTTGTCTACGGAGTCTCTGTGGGTGGAAGTTAGGAAATGGATGGGAGACAATAACTCTACTGGGTGTTTCTTATAGACCATCCAATAGTAACAGGGACATCGAGGAGCAGGTAGGGAGACAGATTCTTGAAAGGTGTAATAATTACAGGGTTATGTGGTGGGAGATTTTAATTTCCCAAATACTGATTAGCATGTCCCTAGGGCATGGGGTTTAGATGGGGTGGAGTTTGTTAGGTGTGTTCAGGAAGGTTTCTTGACCAAATATGTAGATAAGCCTACAAGAAGAGAGGTTGTACTTGGTCTGATATCCGGAAATGAACCTGGTCAGGTGTCAGATCTCTCAGTGGGAGAACATTTAGGAGATGGTGTTCATAATTCTATCTCCTTTACTGTAGCATTGGAGAGGGATAAGAACAGACAATTTAGGAAAGTGTTTAACTGGAGTAAGGGGAAATGTGAAGCTATCAGGCAGGAACTTGGAAGCATAAATTGGAAACAGATGTTCTCAGGGAAATGTACGGCAGAAATGTGGCAAATATTCAGGGGATTTTTTTAATATTATAAGGACACACAGTCCTCTTTTATTGTCATTTAGTAATGCATGCATTAAGAAATGATACAATGTTCCTCCAGTGTGATATCACAGAAACACAAGACAGACCAAGACTGAAAAACTGACAAAAACCACATAATTATAACATATATGTAAAGGGGTTTCGTCTCTTATGTTACTGTGTAGGCTAATTAAAATGGCTTCTTTGTTATGTTATACTTGGGAATGCTTCTTTGTTATGTTAAACGCTGCGAAAGTTTTTGGGCTGGCAGCTTGTTTTGGGTTAGGAGTGTGATAAGAATATGTTACGAACCAATTGGGATAGTTGTTATGTTTTTGGTGTATTTGAAGATACTGTATGCGCGGGGTTTTGGGGCAGAAGGCGGGAGAGATGACAGAGGATGGACCAGGTGCTGTGATGTCTGCTAACGGGGTCGGACCCCGAGGAGGGCATTCGGCAAGGAGATGGAGACAGACTCATGTGGAGTGTCTGGCCGGCCACCGTTGTTGGTCCCAGGTGGCCAGGCAAGGTGGTCCGAGGGGTCGCAGGGTGAAGAAGAAGGGTCCTGAGCTCCAACTGCTTGTGCACGACGAGATTGAACTTTGATAAGTGTGGCTTCTTTTATTTTCCTTTTATATTTTATTCTCTATTAATTATATAGTTCCAGTAATATCTATAAACTGTTTAATCGTATCTGGTGTATTGTCTGTTATTTGGGCAGAGTGGAGTACATCACACAGCATCCACACAAACTAATTAACCAGTTTGGCGGGGTTGAGGGCTGTTTCCCTAGACAACAGCGAGCTGAGCGACCCTGAGATTGGCCAGGGGGGCTACATATAGTTACAACAGTGCAAGCAATACCTTAATTTGATGATGAACATACCATGGGCACGGTAAAAGAAAGTCTTAAAGTCTCTCCAAAGTCCCATCATCTCACGCAGACAGGAAAAGGAAGAAAACTCTCCCTGCCATGTGCTTCCAGCGTCGCAAGCTTGCCGATACAGCATCCTGGAAGCACCCGACCACAGTCTGACTCTGAGTCCGTCTGAAAACTTCGAGCCTCCGACTAGTCCTCTGACACCGAGCACCATCTCTGCCGAGTGCTTCAACCCCAGCCCCGGCCGCCAGCAACAGGCAAAGCCGAGGATTTGGGGCCTTTTCCACCGGAGACTCTCAATCGCACAGTAGCAGTGGCAGCGAACCGGGCATTTCTGAAGTTTCTCCCGATGTTCCTCCGTGCTTCTCACGTCTGTCTCCATCAAATCAGAATTGTGCACGGCATCCTACTTACAAATACGATATCATTCACTGGAGAGACCACGCGCGCTGCGTCGCGCCGCCGTCTTCTCCTCCCTCCAGTGGAGTTCTGCATAGGTATGTTCCAATGAGACAGGGTAAGGATGGTAGGGTACAGGAACAGTGGTGGAAATCTATTCAATAAAAAAAGAACTTAGGAAAGGTTCAAAAAACTAGGTAATGATAGAGACCTAGAAGATTATAAGGCTAGCAGGAAGGAGCTTAAGAATGAAATTGGGAGAGCCAGAAGGGGCCATGAGAAGGCCTTGGTAGACAGGATTAAGGAAAACCCCAAGGCATTCTACAAGCATGTGAAGAGCAAGAGGATAAGATGTGAGAGAATAGGACCAATCAGGTGTGACAGTGGAAAAATGTGTATGGAACAAGAGGAGATAGCAAAGGTACTTAATGAATGTGGGGGTAGAAGGGCGTGTTGGCAAGTTTGCAGATGACACAAAGGTTGGTGGTGTTGTAGATAGTGTAGAGGATTGTCGAAGATTGCAGAGACACATTGATAGGATGCAGAAGTGGGCTGAGAAGTGGCAGATGGAGTTCAACCCGGGGAAAAGTGTGAGATGGTACACTTTGGAAGGACAAACTCCAAGGCAGAGTACAAAGTAAATGGCAGGATACTTGGTAGTGTGGAGGAGCAGAGGGATCTGGGGGTACAGATCCACAGATCCCTGAAAGTTGCCTCACAGGTGGATAGGGTAGTTAAGAAAGCTTATGGAGTGTTAGCTTTCATAAGAGTTTGGGATAGAGTTTGAGTCGCGATGTAATGATGCAACTCTATAAAACTCTGGTCAGGCCACACTTGGAGTACTGTGTCCATTTCTGGTCACCTCACTATAGGAAGGATGTGGAAGCATTGGAAAGGGTACAGAGGAGATTTACCAGGATGCTGCCTGGTTTAGAATGTATGCATTATGATCAGAGATTAAGGGAGCTAGGGCTTTACTCTTTGGAGAGAAGGAGGATGAGAGGAGACATGATAGAGGTGTACAGGATAATAAGAGGAATAGATGGAGTGGATAGCCAGCGCCTCTTCCCCAGGGCACCACTGCTCAATACAAGAGGACATGGCTTTAAGGTAAGGGGTGGGAAGTTCAAGGGGGATATTAGAGGAAGGTGTTTTACTCAGAGAGTGGTTGGTGCGTGGAATACACTGCCTGAGTCAGTGGTGAAGGTAGATACTCTAGTGAATTTTAAGAGACTACTAGACAGGTATATGGAGGAATTTAAGGTGGGAGGGTTATATGGGAGGCAGGGTTTGAGGGTCGGCACAACAGTGTGGGCAGAAGGGCCTGTACTGTGCTATTCTATGTTCTAATACTTTGCTTCAGTATTCACTACGGAAAAGGATCTTGGCGATTGTAGAGATGAGTTATAGTGGACTGAAAAGCTTGAGCATGTAGATATTAAGGATGTGCTGGAGCTTTTGGAAAGCATCAAGTTGGATAAGTCACCGGGAACAGACGAGATGTACCCCAGGCTACTATGGGAGGCGAGGGAGGATATTTCTGAGCCTCTGGCAATGAGTTTTGCATCATCAATGGGGATGGGAGCAGATCCGGAGGATTGGAGTGTTGCAGATGTTATTCCCTTATTCAAGAAAGGGAGTAGAGATAGCCTTGGAAATTATAGACCAGTGAGTCTTACTTCAGTGGCTGGTAAGTTGATGGAAAAGATCCTGAGAGCAGGATTTATGAATGTTTGGAGAGGCATAATATAATTAGGAATAGTCAGCAAGGTGTTGTCAAAGGCAAATTGTGCCTTACGAGCCTGAATGAATTTTCTGAGGATGTGACTAAACACGTTGATGAAAGTAGAGCAGCTGTTGTGTATACAGATTTCAGCAAGGCATTTGATAAGATACCCCATGCAAGGCTCATTGAGAAAGTAAGGAGGCATGGGATCCATGGGGACATTGCTTTGTGGATCCAGAATTGGCTTGCTACAGAAGGCAGAGTGGTTGTAGATGGGTCATATTCTGCATGGAGGTCGGTGACCAGTGGTGTGCCTCAGGGATCTATTCTGGGATGCCTACTCTTCATGATTATTATAAATGACCTGGATGAAGAAGTTGAGGGATGGGTTAGTAAATTTGCTGATGACACAAAGGTTGGGGGTCTAGTGGATAGTGTGGAGGGCTGTCAGAGGTTACAGCGAGACATTGATAGGATGCAAAACTGGGCTGAGAAGTGGCAGATGGAGTTTAACCCAGATAAGTGTGAGGTGGTTCATCTTGTTAGGTCAAATATGATGGCAGAATATAGTACTAATGGTGAGACCATTGGCAGTGTGGAGGATCTTGAGGTCTGAGTCCATAGGACACTCAAAGCTGCTGTGCAGGTTGACTCTGTGGTTAAGAAGGCATATGGTGCATTGGCCTTCATCAACCATGGGATTGAGTTTAGGAGCCGAGAGGTAATATTGCAGCTATATAGAATCCTGGTCAGACACCACTTGGAGTACTGTGCACAGTTCTGGTCACCTCACTACAGGACGGATGTGGAAACCATAGAAAGGGTGCAGAGGAGATTTACAAGGATGTTGCCTGGATTGGGGAGCATGCCTTATGAGAATAGGTTGAGTGAACTTGGCCTTTTCTCCTTGGAGTGGCGGAGGATGAGAAGTGACCTGATAGAGGTGTATAAGATTATGAGAAGCATTGATCATGTGGATAGTCAGAGGCTTTTTTCCAGGGATGAGATGGCTAATACATGAGGACACAGTTTTATGGTACTGAGGAGATGTCAGGGCTAAGTTTTTTACGCAGACAGTGGTGAGTGTGTGGAATGGGCTGCCGGCGATGGTGTTAGAGGCGATTATGATAGGGTCTTTTAAGAGACTCCTGGATCGGTACATGGAGCTTAGAAAAATACAGAGCCATGGGTAACCCTAGATGATTTCTAAGGTAAGGACATGTTTGGCACAGCCTTGTGGGCTGAAGGGCCTGTATTGTGCTGCAGGTTTTCTATGTTTCTAAATCTCCTCTGCACCCTTTCTATAGTTTCCACACCCTTCCTGTGGTGAGGCGACCAGAACTGAGCACAGTACTCCAAGTGGGGTTTGACCAGGGTCCTATGTAGCTGTAACATTACCTCTCGGCTCTTAAACTCAATCCCACAGTTGATGAAGGCCAATGCACCGTATGTCTTCTTAACCACAGAGTCAACCTGCGCAGCAGCTTTGAGTGTCCTATGGACTCAGACCTCAAGGTCCCTCTGATCATCCACACTGCCAAGAGTCTTACCACTAATACTATATTCTACCATCATATTTGACCTACCACTTATCTGGGTTGAAATCCATCTGCTGCTTCTCAGCCCTGTTTTGCATCCTATCAATGTCCTGCTGCAACCTCTGACAGCCCTCCATACTATCCACAACACCCCCAACCTTTGTGCCTCAGCAAATTTACTAACCCATCCCCCCACTTCCTCATCCAGGTCATTTATAAAAATCATGAAGAGAGGAGGTCCCAGAACAGACCCCTGAGGCACACCACTGGTCACTGACCTCCATGCAGAATATGACCCGTCTCAACTACTCTTTGCCTTCTGTTTGCAAGCCAGTTCTGGATCCACAAAGCAATGTCCCCTTGGATTCCATGCCTCCTTACTTTTTCAATAAGCCTTGCATGGGGTACCTTATCAAATGTCTTGCTGAAATCCATAAAAATGATAGCTGCTGCTTTACCTTCATCAATGTGTTTAGTCACATCCTCAAAAAATTCATTCAGGCTCGTAAAGCATGACCTGCCTTTGACAAAGCCACGCTAATCATATTATGCTTCTTCAAATGTTCATAAATCCTACCTCTCAGGATCTTCTCCAACATCTTACCAACCACTGAAGTAAGACTCACTGGTCTATAATTTCCTGGGCTATCTCTACTCCGTTTCTTGAATAAGGGAACAACATCTGCAACCCTCCAATCCTCTAGAACCTCTCCTGTTCCCAGTGATGATACAAAGATCAATGCCAGACGCTCAGCAATCTCCTTCCTCACCTCCCAAAGTAGCCTGGGGTACATCTCATCCGGTCCCGGAGACTTATCCAACTTGATGCTTTCCCCAAACATCCTGGACAATAGTTATGCCAACCAACATAATCTAGTCATTGAAACCCATCAAACTGTTGTTTGTGAGGTCTTGCGGTGCATACATGACAGGGTATCTTGAATATTAAAAGGCTTGTGTGGAATGGATGTGGAGAGGATGTTTCCTACAGTGTGGGAGTCTAGGACTAGAGGACTCAACCTCAGAAAAGAGGAACGTCCTTTTAGAACAGATATAAGGAGGAATTTATTTAGCCAGATGGTATAAGTGTATGGAATTCATTGCTACCAACAGTTATGGATGCCAAGTTATTGGGTATACTTAAAACGGAGGTTGATAGGTTCTTGATTAGTCAGGACATCAAAGTTTATGAGGAGAAGGCAGGAGAAAGGGTTTGAAAGGGATAATAAATCAGCCATGATTGGAATGGCAGAGCCTAATGGCCTAATTCTGCTCCTATGCCTCATGGTCTAATGGAAATGAAGTCATCGAACAGAAACTGGGAAATTGCCCACATTAATCAGTTAAATATTTGTGCATGCAGACTGGGGCCGCAGTGAGGAGGCAGCATGGGACCTGGACCAGCACAGGGCTCTCAGCCAGAGGCGGCTGGGTGGAAATCCTGGCTGTCTCAGCTCCATGGAGCTGGGGACCGAGTCGTCAGGCGGCGGAGAGCAGCTGAAGTGTCTCATGCACGGCTTGGAAACCAGCTCCTCCCTCTCCAGGCATTTCCTGCATTCTGGTCTGGAGAATCTGAGCAATGTCCCATTTGTGACAGGCCTCTTCTTAATGCTTTCTATTACAGTGCTTCTACATGGACAAACAACATGGAGGGCTTTAGCTCTTCAGATGGGTCTTGGTGAGAACCAGAAGCACCCTGGCATCAGGATCATGTGGTGGAAATGTGATTAATATGGATGGATACCTACTGGCCAGCATGGTCATGACGGGCCAAGGGACCTGTTTCAGTGCTGTATGACTCTCTGGCTGGGCTTGTTTTCCCTGGAAGGGTCACCTGGTATCAGAATCTGGTTGAGTGGGTCATGAAATTTGTTACTGTGGCAGCAGTACATAATAAAAACTGTAAATTACATTATTTACATTATTTTAATTATACAAATTAAAACTGGAAATAGAAAAGGCTTGTCAGAAAGGCGGTGTTATGATAATTGTGGGGGATTTTAACATGTGAGTGGATTGGGAAAATCAGGTCGGCACTGGATCTCAAGAGAGAGAGTTTGTAAAATGTCTGCGAGATGGCTTTTTAGAACAGCTTGTTGTTGAACCCACTAGGGGATCGGCTGTACTGGATTGGGTATTGTGTAATGAACCGGAGGTGATTAGAGAGATTGAGGAGAAGGAACCCTTAGGAGACAGTGATCATAACATGATTGAGTTCACTGTGAAATTTGAAAAAGAGAAGCCAAAATCTGATGTCTCGGTATTTCAGTGGAGTAAAGGAAATTACAGTGGCATGAGCGAGGAACTGGCCAAAGTTGACTGGAAAGGGACACTGGCGGGAAGGACGGCACAGCAGCAGTGGCTGGAGTTTATGCAGAAATGAGGAAGGTGCAAGACAGGTATATTCCAAAGAAGAAGAAATTTTCGAGTGCAAAAAGGATGCAACCGTGGTTGACAAGAGAAGTCAAAGCCAAAGTTAAAGCAAAGGAGAGGGCATACAAGGAAGCAAAAATTAGTGGGAAGACAGAGGATTGGGAAGTTTTTAAAAGCTTACAAAAGGAAAACAAGAAGGTCATTTAGAGGGAAAAGATTAACTATGAAAGGAAGCTAGCAAATAATATCAAAGAGGATACTAAAAGCTTTTTCAAGTACATAAAGAGTAAAAGACAGGTGAGAGTAGATATAGGACCGATAGAAAATGATGCTGGTGAAATTGTAATGGGAGATAAGGAGATGGCAGAGGAACTGAACGGGTATTTTGCATCAGTCTTCCCTGAGGAAGACATCAGCAATATACCGGACACTCAAGGGTGGCAGGGAAGAGAAGTGTGCGCAGTCACAATTACGACAGAGGAAGTACTCAGGAAGCTGAATAGTCTAAAGGTAGATAAATCTCCTGGACCAGATGGAATGCACCCGCGTGTTCTGAAGGAAGTAGCTGTGGAGATTGCGGAGGCATTAGCGATGATCTTTCAAAAGTTGATCGATTCTGGCATGGTTCCGGAGGACTGGAAGATTGCAAATGTCATTCCGCTATTTAAGAAGGGGGCAAGGAAGCAAAAAGGAAATTATATACCTGTTAGCTTGACATCGGTGGTTGGGAAGTTGTTGGAGTCGATTGTCAAGGATGAGGTTACAGAGTACCTGGAGGCATATGACAAGATAGGCAGAACTCAGCATGGATTCCTTAAAGGAAAATCCTGCCTGACAAACCTATTACAATTTTTTGAGGAAATTACAAGTAGGCTAGACAAGGGAGATGCAGTGGATGTTGTATATTTGGATTTTCAGAAGGCCTTTGACAAGGTGCCACACATGAGGCTGCTTAACAAGATAAGAGCCCATGGAATTACGGGAAAGTTACATAGGTGATTGGCAGGAAACAGAGAGTGGGAATAAAGGGATCCTATTCTGGTTGGCTGCCGGTTACCAGTGGTGTTCCACAAGGGTCCGTGTTGGGGCTGTTTCTTTTTACATTGTACATCAACGATTCGGATTATGGAATAGAAGGCTTTGTGGCTAAGTTTGCTGACGATACGAAGATAGGTGGAGGGGCCGGTAGTGCTGAGGAAACATAGAGTCTGCAGAGAGACTTGGACAGATTGGAAGAATGGTCAGAGAAGTGGCAAATGAAATACAATGTTGGAAAGTGTATGGTTATGCACTTTGGCAGAAAAAATAAATGGGCAGACTATTATTTAAATGGGGAAAGAATTCAAAGTTCTGAGATGCAATGGGACTTGAGAGTCCTCGTACAGGATACCCTTAAAGTTAACCTCCAGGTTGAGTCAGTAGTGAAGAAGGCGAATGCAATGTTGGCATTCATTTCTAGAGGAATAGAGTATAGAAGCAGGGATGTGATGTTGAGGCTGTATAAGGCGCTGGTGAGACCTCACTTGGAGTACTGTGGGCAGTTTTGGTCTCCTTATTTAAGGATGTACTGACATTGGAGGGGGTACAGAGAAGATTCACTAGAATGATTCTGGGAATGAGAGGGTTAACATATGAGGAACGTTTATCCGCTCTTGGACTGTATTCCTTGGAGTTTAGAAGAATGAGGGGAGACCTCATAGAAACATTTCAAATGTTGAAAGGCATGGACAGAGTGGATGTGGCAAAGTTGCTTCCCATGATGGGGGAGTCTAGTACGAGAGGGCATGACTGAAGGATTGAGGGGCGCCCATTCAGAACAGAAATGCGAAGATTTTTTTTAGTCAGAGGGTGGTGAATCTATGGAATTTGTTGCCACGGGCGGCAGTGGAGGCCAAGTCATTGGGTGTATTTAAGGCAGAGATTGATAGGTATCTGAGTAGCCAGGGCATCAAAGGTTATGGTGAAAAGGCAGGGGAGTGGGACTAAATGAGAGAATGGATCAGCTCATGATAAAACAGTGGAGCAGACTCGATGGGCCGAATGGCCGACTTCTGCTCCTTTGTCTTATATTTAAGAAGTTAAATAAGTGCAAAACGAGAGAAAAAAAGTAACGACGTAGTGTTCATGGGTTGAAAGTCCATTCAGAAATCCAGTGAAATATTGTTGCTGTAGTGTCTTCTTTGTAACTGCATCGATATGTTGGGATCAGGATAGATCCTCAGAGATGTTGACACCCAGGAACTTGAAATTGCACACTCTTTCCACTTCTGATGCCTTGATAAGGACTGGTGTGTGTTCCCTCGACTTCTCCTTCCTGAAGTCCACAATCAATTCTTTAGTCTTACTGACATTGAGTGTAAGGTTGTTGCTGTGACACCATCACCGAGGCCATGCCCTCTTCTCATTGTTACTGCCAAGAAGGAGGTACAGAAGCCTGAAGGCACACACTCAGTGATTCAGTAACAACTTCTTTCCCTCTGCCTCTGATTTCTGAATGGACATCGAACCCATGAACCTCACTACTTTTTTATTTATGTTTTTGCTCTGCTTATCTAGATTTAATATATATGTTCACTGTAATTGGTGTACTTTTTTCTATATTATCATGTATTGCATTGTACTGCTTCTGCTAAGTGAACAAATTTCACGACATATACCGGTGATATTAATTCTGATTCTGAAGTCAGTGACAGCTGTGCCGTATTCATTCAGACTTGAAGATGAATCCCTGAATACAGTTGAGTTCACCAACTCAAAGCAGTCCTGTAAAGTGATTCTCTGCCTCCCTTGTCCATATCTTCTTGGTCTACTCTACTGATGCTGTGGTCTTCAGTCTCTGTCTATACTCAGGCAGTAGAAGTACAGCTAGGTGATCAAACTTTACGAAGTGTGGAAGTGGATAGCATGGTAAGTGCCCTTAATGGTAGTGTAACAGTGGTCCAGTGTGTTGGCTCCTCTGGTTCCACAAGTGATTTGTTGGTGATAATTGCTTAGAGGCATTTTCAATCTGACCTGAAGTGCATTATTGATAGAGAGTGCATTGTCAGAAGTTTATTCCATGGTAGGGGAATCAAAAACAAGAAGGCACAGGTTTAAAGAGGGGTGAGATTTTTACAGAGAGAATGGTGGAGTGCAATGCTGGAGAAGGAGTTCTCAGAGACCTGTAGACAGACATTGTATTGGCAAGGCATAGAAGGCTATGGTCATAATGTGGACAGGTGGGATCAATTAGATGGTCAGTTTGGACATGGTGGGATGAAGGTGTTGGTTCTGAGCTGTTTTACCCTGTGACTCTGATTCATTAAAAACCAGGGTCTCTCCAGGCCCTCTGGCCTCTGCTTAGCCCTTCAGGGACTGGTGAGAATGTGTGCTTGTGCATGCGAGTGTGAATAGAACATTACAACACAGAATATTCCCTTTGGCCCATGATATTGTGCTGACCTCTTAACCTGCTCTAAGATCAATCTAACCCTTCCTTCCTACATAGCCCTCCGGTTTTCTATCATTCATGTACCTATCTAAGAGTCACTTAAATATCCCTGATGTATCTGTCTCTACCACCACCGTGACAGGGTGTTCCATATACTTAGCCCCCTCTGTGTAAAAACAAAACTTACCTCTGATATCTCCCCTACACTTTTCTTAAAATTATGGCTACTGGTATTTGCTATTTCCACCTTGAGGAAAAGTCTCTGGCTGTCCACTTGAACTGTGCTTCTTTTCATCTTGTACATCTCCACCAATTCACCTGTCATCGTCCTTGGCTCCAAGGAGAAAAGCCCTAGCTCACTCAACTCTAGCCTCCTGATGTGGATCAGGAAGAAAGTATAGGAGCCTCAGGACCAACACCAGCAGGTTCACTAACAGTTAATTATCAGGGTCTTGAATCCGTGGGGATAACCACTTAACTTCACTCGCCCCATCACTGAACTGCTCCCTCAATCTATGGACAATCTTTCAAGGACTCTTCATGTCATGTTCTCAATATTTATTGCTTATTTACTTATTATCATTATTTATTGTATTTGCACAGTTTGTTGTGTTTTGCACACTGGTTGTTTGTCCGAATTGATGGGTACGCTCCTTCATTGATTCTATTATGTTGCTTGGATTTTCTGAGTATGCCCACAAGAAAACAAATCTCAGGGTTCTATATGGTAACATATATGTAGTTTGATAATAAAGTTACTTTGAACTTTGATCCTCTCCTCATAAGACATGCTCTCCAATCCAGGCAGCAAACTGTAAATCTCTGCACCCTCTCTAAAGTTTCCACATCCTTCCTATAATGAGGTGACCAGAACTGAACACCATTCCAAGTGTGGTTTAACCAGGGTTTTAAGGAGCTTCAGCATTGCCTTGCGGCTCTTGAACTCAATTACCAGAGATGAACACACCATATACTTTCTGAGCAGCCCTACCAAATTGAGCAGCAACTTTGAGGGATCAGTTAATGTGGATCCCAGTGTGTTCCTGTAGATAGGGTTCCAGGAGAGGCCGGAACTCTGACATCCTGGCTTTGCGGCCAAAAACTGACAACTCAGCCTGATGGGCTCACAATCTCCATTGCTTCCTGCATTACAAAGTGGATTGTGGTGAGCACGTACCTGCAGCATCGCAATTGGAACACAATAGCATTGGCGCAAGTCACCCACACAGCCCTGTTATGCCTCCTGTTAAGCACCAATTATTTCTAGTCTGCAGGGTTACCATGTGCCAATGAAGTGTGGTTTGTATGACCAGAGAGATCTAGCATCAGGCATGCCTACTAAAGCATCACACAATCCTCCAATCTCTATCTGCCTCTTCCAATAGGGCTACCTGTCAGTGGTGTAAAATCACTATTTTAGAATGTGTGCTTCCTAGTTTGAATGTTTTGCACCTTGGCTTCAGAGGAATGGTGTCTCGTTCAGCTGTATCTATGTATGGTTTGAATGATAAGTAAACTTGATTTGATAAGCACTCAGCAGGTCAGGCAGCAGACAAGGGGAGAGAAATAGCATCGAAAGTTTAGACCAGGGGAACCCCTCTACCAATGACCTTTCATCAAAGTCGTGTTCATTCTGTTCCTCCTTCCATAGTCACTGCCTGACCTGCTGAGTGTTTCCAGTGTAATTGGTTTGGCTTTGTTGCCAAGTTTGCAGACTATATAAAGATAAGTGGAGGGGAAGATAGTGTTGAGGAAGCAGGGAGTCTGCAGAAGGATTTAGACAGATTGGGAGAATGGACCAGGGCATCAAAGGATATGGGAAGAATGGGGATGACTGGAAGAATTGGGTCAGCCCATGATTGAATGGTGGCGCAGACTTGATGGGCAGAATGACCTTCTTCTGCTCCTATATCTTATGGTCTTATGGATAAGGAAGTGGCAGATGTAATATAGTTTAGAGAGGTGTATGGTCATACGCTTTGATAGAAGGAATAAAGGTGTAGAGTATTTTCTAAATGGGGAGAAAATTCAAAGTTCAGAGATGCAAAGGGACTTGGGAGGCCTTGTGCAGAATTCCCTAAAAGTTAACTTGCATATTGGATCGGATGTGAAGAAGGCAAATGTTAGCATTAACTTTGAGAGCACTACAATATAAAAGCAAGGATGTGATGCTGGAGCTTAATTAGGCCTTGGTCATATCATGCGGAGTATTGTGAGCAGTTTTGGGTGCCGTGTGTATGAAAGGGTGTGTGTTTAGAACAGAATTGAGAGATTTCTTTAGCCGGAGGGTAGTGAGTCTGTGGAATTCATTGCCATGGAGGTCAAGTCACTGGGTATACAGTGTTTAAACCAGAGGTTGGTGAGCTTTTTGATTAGTAAGGGCAACAAAAGTTACGGGGAGAAGGCAGAAGATTGAGGCTGAGAGATAATAAATCAGCCATGATAATAAATCAGCAGGGCAGACTTAATGGACTGAATATTCTGCTCCTATTTCTTATGGTCTTATGTACCAAGGTACAGTGCAAAGCTTTCGTTTGCTTTCCATCCAGGCAGATTATTCCATACCTCAGTACACTGAAGAGTAAAACAGAATTCAGAATGCAGAGTTACTGTTACAGTTAAAATGCAGTGCAGGTAGACAGTGAGGTGTGAGGGCCATGGTAAGGCAGACTAGGGGATCAAGACTTCACCTTTGTTGTATAGAACAACTCTTCAAGAACCTTATAACAGTGGAATAGAAGCTATCCCTGAGCCTGATCATACCTGTTCAGGGATTTGTATCTTCTGCCCAACAGGAGGGGAAGTGAATGGGATCCAGAGACAGCGAGAAGTGTAGACGGAGTCCATGGAGGGGAGACTGGGTTCTGTAATGTGTCGATCTGTGTTCATGACTTTCTGTAGTTTCTTGTGGTGTCAGGCAGAGTAATTGCCATTTTCTGTTTTTATCTCAGATTACCCACATCTGCTGTGTGTTGATTTGCAGTTACGAGTTAAGCGATTTAGTTTCTGGACAACATCCGGTAGTCATCTCTGACAACATGATTTATTGCGTTAGACTCCAAACACAACACAGCATGGATCTGAGCCAACACACTCTCTTCTCTGCACAAACATGTCAGTCTTTATTTCCATTAACCATACACAGATGTGATCCTTTGGCCAAAGTATTTACATTCTTACTGACTACTCTAGAAATTATGCAGACACATTCTCCAGGTGAAAATTTTAAATTGATGGCAGTTCATATGTAATCCTCAACAGAAGAAATAGTGTAGCTCACCCTGTCAACACAGCGAATGTTTTTAAAAGCCTCTTCCACTCCCCTGGTCCAGTTTTAGTTGTAGTGCTGTGCCAGAATTATTTGCCCTCATTGCAAAACTGAAGTCAATTGAAGTGATGGACTTCAACCATGTGAACAGTGGAGCCAAGGGATTCTTGTCAGGTGGGAGTATCAAGGAACAATAGAACATGTTGGAAGAGCAGAATGGCCACACCTTGCTCCTGTAGTGAGACCCCAACTAGATTAGAGTGTCCCCACTATCTGCAACACGAGCAGGACAATAGTGAACATTCCACTGGCCTCCAACTCAACTACTTGGTAATTTATCAGTAGTCCTAGCAAATAAACCAGGAATGAATCTGTGTTGTGTGTACCTGTACCCCTATGCCATGTGTGCTCGACCCTGTGCCCCTGTAATTGCTTGTGTTTTGCTCCCACAGCTGCTAGCAGCTTCTTCAGTGCATCCTGTGCTCCTGGAGCCGGTGCCTCCTTCCCGAATCTTTGTGCACTCTGCCGGGGACAGAAATCCTACAACACGGCCAGAAACTACTTCTGTGAAACCACCGACAACGAGCCGTACTATGGTTCTGAAGGAGCTCTCCGGTATGTACCCGTGACAGGGTCCAGATCCAAACCTGACCCATTACCACCTGCTCCCTGTGGGTTAGAATTTCCTCAAAGTATCTCCACACCCAGGAGACTGGTCCTGGCTCTGTTCTGGTTAGCCCAACTGTTCTCCCACATAACATGTCAGCCATCCTCTGTGGTCCTTACCGTTACAACTTTTCCAAACATTCTGTGGGTCAGGCATTGTCTGTGGAGAAAGAACCGGCTGACATTTCAGAATCAGGTTTATTATCACTGGCATGTGACGTGAAATTTGTTAACTTAGTAGCAGCAGTTCAAAGCAATACGTAATCTAGCAGGGAAAATAAATAAACAAGTAACTCAATTATGTATACGTGGGAATATATATATTAGTGGGAAGCCAGAGGATTGGGAAGTTTTTAAAAGCTTACAAAAGGAAACTAAGAAGGTCATTAAGAGGGAGAAGATTAACTGTGAAAGGAAGCTAGCAAATAATATCAAAGAGGATACTAAAAGCTTTTTCAAGTATTGTTACGTACCCCGTAACTGGGTTGCCAAACCAGCAGAAATGGATCACTCAGTTGGAGTCTGGATTACTAGAACTAAGAAAGTTTTATTAAAGAAACAAGCAACACAGTAATCGAAAGGATAATAAATGCAACAGTTCAGCAATGATAAACACACATGTGCACAGAATTAAAATAACAGCATCAATCAAGCTCGATCGTTGTCTAAGGGTAAATGACCAATTTCAAAGTGACACAAAGTTCAGTCCAATTTAGTTCAGTTCGCAGTAATCGTTGCCATGGCGATGGACAACGTGGGGGAAGGGAGAGAGAGAACGAGAACGACTGATCATTCAGAACGGCTTCCACTCACAGACCGGCGATATTGCTCACAAGCAGCTTTTGGGCGGGTCCTTGGTGATGTCACCTGAGGTCACTGACTGTGACCCCTTCTCCAGATGCAGTCGATCCTCTGCAGTGAACCCGGCACCCAAGCAAGGGCGGACACACACCGGGTTCCCGCTGATCGTACCTTTCCACCCTGTGTGTTTAAGGCTGATCCCCCGATCAGCCGTCCAACAGCTTCCCACCGACTCCTGAGAGGCGCACCGCTTCCAGGGTCTCGTTACCTCGAGTGTTGTGTGTGTGCTGCCTTAGCGAACCTGTCCCTTTTTATTCCCCTGCTGGGGTATCGCCTGTCCATCACTTCAAACAGTTCAGGGTTCAAAGGGGGAGCCGCTCTAGATAGCTCTCTCTCCCGTCCCTTCATTACACATCTCCAGATGCTGCTTCATTGTTCCTTATCTCTCCTTCCCCTGAGGACAGGTGGCAGACCAACTGCTGATGCCACTGATGCTAGCCCAGGCCAGCAAACATCTTAATTTATGTGTATTCTCGTCATAGTATATAAAGAGTAAAAGACAGGTGAGAGTAGATATAGGACCGATAGAAAATGACGCTGGAGAAATTGTAATGGGAGATAAGGAGATGGCTGAGGAACTGAATGAGTATTTTGCATCAGTCTTCACTGAGGAAGACATCAGCAGTATACGGGACACTCAAGGGTGGCAGGGAAGAGAAGTGTGCACAGTCACAATTACGAATGAGAAAGTACTCAGAAAGCTGAATAGTCTAAAGGTAGATAGATCTCCCGGTCCAGATGGAATGCACCCTAGTGTTCTGAAGGAAGTAGCTGTGGAGATTGCAGAGGCATTAGCGATGATCTTTCAAAAGTTGATAGATTCTGGCATGGTTCCGGAGGACTGGAAGATTGCAAATGTCACTCCATTATTTAAGAAGGGGGCAAGGAAGCAAAAAGGAAATTGTACACCTGTTAGCTTGACGTCGGTGGTTGGGAAGTTGTTGGCGTCGATTGTCAAGGATGAGGTTACAGAGTACCTGGAGGCATGTGACAAGATAGGCAGAACTCAGCATGGTTTCCTTAAAGGAAAATCCTGACAAACCTATTACAATTTTTTGAGGAAATTACCAGTAGGCTAGACAAGGGAGATGCAGTGGATGTTGTATATTTGGATCTTCAGAAGACCTTTGACAAGGTGCCACACATGAGTCTGCTTAACAAGATAAGAGTCCATGGAATTATGGGAAAGTTACATACGTGGATAGAGCGTTGGCTGATTGGCAGGAAGCAGAGAGTGGGAATAAAGGGATCCAATTCTGGTTGGTGTTCCACAGGGGCCTGTGTTGGGGCCGCTTCTTTTTATGCTGTACATCAATGATTTGGATTATGGAATAGATGGCTTTGTGGCTAGTTTGCTGATGATACGAAGATAGGTAGAGGGGCCAGTAGTGCTTGAGGAAACAGAAAGTCTGCAGAGAGACTTGGATAGATTGGAAGAATGGGAAAAGAAGTGGCAAATGAAATACAATGTTGGAAAGTGTATGGTTATGCACTTTGGCAGAAGAAATAAACGGGCAGACTATTATTTAAATGGAGAGAGACTTCAAAGTTCTGAGATAAAATGGGACTTGGGAGTCCTCGTGCAGGATACCCTTAAGGTTAACCTCCAGGTTGAGTCGATGGTGAAGAAGGCGAATGCAATGTTGGCATTCATTTCTAGAGGAATAGAGTATAGGAGCAGGGATGTGATATTGAGGCTCTATAAGGTGCTGGTAAGACCTCGCTTGGAGTACTGTGGGCAGTTTTGGTCTCCTTATTTAAGAAAGGATGTACTGACGTTGGAGAGGATACTGAGAAGATTCACTAGAATGTTTCCGGGAATGAGAGGGTTAACATATGAGGAACGTTTGTCCGCTCTTGGACTGTATTCCTTGGAGTTTAGAAGAATGAGGGGAGATCTCATAGAAACATTTCGAATGTTGAAAGGCATGGACAGAGTGGATGTGGCAAATTTGTTTCCCATGATGGGGGAGTCTAGTACGAGAGGGCATGACTTAAGGATTGAAGGGCGCCCATTCGGAACAGAGATGCGAAGAAATTTTTTTTGCCAGAGGGTGGTGAATCTATGGAATTTGTTGCCACGGGCAGCAGTGGAGGCCAAGTCATTGGGTGTATTTAAGGCAGAGATTGATAGGTATCTGAGTAGCCAGGGCATCAAAGGTTATGGTGAGAAGGCGGGGGAGTGGGACTAAATGGGAGAATGGTTCAGCTCATGATAAAATGGCGGAGCAGACTCAATGGGCAGAATGGCCAACTTCTGCTCCTTTGTCTTATGGTCTTATGGTATATTGAATAGATTAAAAAACATGCAAAAACAGAAATACTGTACATTGAGAAAGTGAGGTAGTGTCCAAAGATTCAATGCCCATTTAGGAATCGGATGGCAGAGGGGAAGAAGCTGTTCCTGAATCGCTGAGTGTGTGCCTTCAGGCTTCTGTATCTCCTATCTGATGGTAACAGTGAGAAAAGGGCATGCCCTGGGTGCTGGAGGTCCTTAATAATGGACGCTGCCTTTCTGAGACACTGCTCCCTGAAGATGTCCTGGGTACTTTGTAGGCTAGTACACAAGATGGAGCTGACTAGATTTACAAACCACTGCAACTTCTTTCGGTCCTGTGCAGTAGTAAGTCCTCCATACCAGACAGTGTTGCAGCCTGTCAGAATGCTCTCCACAGTACAACTATAGAAGTTTTTGAGCGTATTTGTTGACATACCAAATCTCTTCAAACTCCGAATAAAGTACAGCCGCTATCTTGCCTTCTTTATAACTACATCGATATGTTGGGACCAGGTTAGATCCTCAGAGATCTTGACACCGAGGAACTTGAAGCTGTCACTCTCTCCACTTCTGATCCCTCTATGAGGATTGGTATGTGTTCCTTCGTCTTACCCTTCCTGAAGTCCACAATCAGCTCTTTCATCTTACTGACGTTGAGTGCCAAGGTTGTTGCTGCGGTACCACTCCACTAGTTGGCATATCTCACTCCTGTACACCCTCTCATCACCATCTGAGATTCTACCAACAATGGTTGTATCGTCAGCAAATTTATCGATGGTATTTGAGCTATGCCTAGCCACACAGTCATGTGCATATAGAGAATAGAGCAGTGGGCTAAGCACACATTGTAAGGTATGCCAGTGTTGATCATCGGTGAGGAGGATATGTTATCACCAATCCGCACAGATTGTGGTCTTCCGGTTAGGAAAATGAGGATCCAATTGCAGAGGGAGGTACAGAAGCCCAGGTTCTGCAACATCTCAATCAGGATTGTGGGAATAATGGTTTTAAATTTTCAGTCAGGATTGTGGGAATGATGGTTTTAAATGCTGAGCTATAGTCGATGAACAGCATCCTGACATAGGTGTTTGTGCTGTTCAGGTGGTCTAAAGCTGTATGGAGAGCCATTGAGATTGCATTTGCTGTTGACCTATTGTGGCAATAGGCAAATTGCAATGGGTCCAGGTCCTTGCTGAGGCAGGAGTTCAGTCTAGTCATGACTGACCCCTCAAAGCATTTCATCACTGTAGATGTGAGTGCATTGGAAATGAGAAGGGAGGATCCAGAAAGTGCTGTTTCAAGCTACGGAGAAGGAATGGATAGGACAAAGGGAATATTGGTGATGGGGCGGGTTCCTCTGCCCAATGGGAAGGTGCACCTTTATGTGCGTTACTACATAATTGTCCCCAATTAACTAAATGATCAGGTAAACCCTGCCTCAGATACTGTCCCATCCCTCCATCCCCGCCACCTTCTCTACAACCTAAAACTTTCCGTTTTAACAAAGGCTCTGTGGCCTGAAACATTAACTCTATTCTCCCTCCGCAAGTGCTACCTGATCTGCTGAGCTTGCCAGCACTTCCCCGTTTTTATTTCCCATCTCCAGCTCCTGCAGGTTTTTGAGTTCCGCCCTGAGGTCTGTTCTCTGTCAATTGGAAGGTCACTAGCAGTACTAGTTTGGGATCAAACATTAAACTAAATGGGGGAGAAAATTCAGAAATCAGAGGTGAAAAGGGACTTGGGAGTCTTTGCAACACACACAAAATGCTGGAGGAACTCAGCAGGCCAGGTAGCATCTATGGAAAAAAGTACTGTCGACGTTTTAGGCCGAAACCCTTTGACAGGACTGTACTTTTTTCCACAGATGCTGCCTGGCCTGCTGAATTCCTCCAGGATTTTGTGTGTGTTGCTCGGATTTCCAGCATCTGCAGATTTTCTCTTGTTTGGGAGTTCTCACGCAGGATTCCCTAAAGGTTAACTTGCAGGTTGAGTCGGTGGTAAGGAAGGCAAATGTGATTTTAGCATTTATTTTGAGAGGACTAGAATATAAAAGCAAGGGTGTAATGCTGAGGCTTTATAAGGCGTTGATCAGACTGCACTTGAGGTCTTGTGGGTCGTTTTGAGTCCAGTTTGTTGGCATTGGAGAGGATCCAAAGGAAGATTATGAGAATGATCCCAGGAGTGAACAGGTTAATGTATGAGGAGAGTTTGATGGCTCTGGACTGTACTCACTGGAGGTTAGAAGAATGGGGGAGGGGTGATTTCTTTGAAACTTCTCGAATATTGAAAGGTCTGGATAGAGTAGATGTGGAGAGGACGTTTCCAGTAGTGGAAGAGGCTAGGACCTCAGGGCACAGCCTCGGAATACAAGGACATCCCTTTAGAACAGAGACGAAGAGGGAATTCTTTAGCCAGTGGTTGTTCAATCTGTGGAATTCATTGCCACGGACAGCTGTGGAGGCCAAGTTGTTGAGTATATTTCAAGCAGAGGTTCTTGATTAGTCAGGACACCAGAAGTTATGGGAGAAGGCATAATTATCTCAACCAACATAATCTAGTCATTGAAACCTATTGAACTGTTGTTTGTGAGGTTTTGCTGTGCACACATCAGCTGCTACATTCTCTGTGTTATCACAGCGCTTTCACTGGGTGGTCAATGAAAGCTTATCAGGTGTCAAACAGTGTGGTGAAACCCGTAATAATATAGCCTATTTTAGATGCCACAATGGATGAGATTATTGGCCTTGGATCTTATAGGAGCAGAATTAGGCCATTTGGCCCATTGAGCCTGCTCCACTGATTTTGTTTTCTCAACCCCATCCTCCCACCTTCTTCCCATAGTTCTTAAATCCCTTCCCAATCAAGAAACAGTCAATTACTGCCTTAGATTCTCCTCCTTTCCTGTAAACAGCCTTCCTTCTCTTGCTGCTGGACTCTGTTCTGGACAAGGTCTGGGTGCCACACTGTCCATGCATAAATACTTGCCTGCTAACTCCTCTGACCTTGGGTCATGTGGACACAGGACAGTGGATCATCACACAGGAGACTGAGGGAGATATGAGTGACCCTGCCTCCTCTTCACAGTCCCGATGCATGGTAGGGTAGTGTAGTGGTTAGCGCAATTACCCAGCAGGGTTATGATTCCTCAGCTTCTGTGCATTCTCCCTGTAACTGCATAAGTTTACTCTGGGTGCTCCAGTTTCCTTTCACATGCCGGGTTAGGGTTAATGAGTTGTGGGGATGCCATGTTGGCACCAGAAGCATTGGGGTTGCCCCTAGCACAATCTTTAATGATTTGACTGTGTGTTTCGATACGTACGCGACAAACGAAGTGAAAGAATCATTCTGCCTGTCTCTCCCTCCAGATCCTGGGCCGGGTGAGTCCGACATCTTCTGCACTACTAACTGAGATAAATTGCTAGTTTTACACAAGGCCCCTTACCACTTGCGTCACAGTGAAGCAGTCAGTTTCAAACACACACTGAAATGTTTACAGAAAGCTTTATCCCACGCCTGGACCCATCATGCTTTTAGCTTGATACAGTCCCTCACCTGACAAACCCACCCACACTCCTGGGCTATTTAGTCAGAGAATAGTCATCACATTCTAGTTAACCCCACCCCCCACCCTATTATCTCAGTCTGTGAAAACTTTAAACAACTGTTTACGTTGTAAATACACGCTGTTATTTACGCACATTATATTCCATATAGGTACCTAGCCTCTAACTTTATTTATAGTGTACTGCATATAAGTTATTCTTTATAATTGTTGGATATTGTTTTTTTCTGTTGCCCATTGCACCAGCACACCACAGCACATTCCTAATACATGCAAAAGTATATTGCAAATGAAGTTGGTCTTTGATCCCGGTTTTACTGGGCGAAGCAGCCTGTAGAGATGCCTGTCAGAGAGCAGAGCTACATGCCAAGGTTGACTCTTCTTCCATTGGGTGGGATGTCTGCCTCACAGAGATCGACTGCCCTATCTCAGCAGCTGTTCATTCTGTGACTGTTCCAGAACTGGAAGGGAGGCCACGAAAGAGAAGAGGCACCCAAACTTGGGGCAAGTGATCCTCATGAGGCCTAGTACCAAAGTAACACAGAACCAAGATGGCAGCCCTGCACCCGACAGGCCTTCAGCAGGGGTGGACGAGCTTGGGCTAACAAGCCTCACTCTAAGATGTACTAATGTTTCCTTGCAGATGTTTGGAACAGGGGACTGGTGACGTGGCTTTTCTGGACAATTCGGCCCTTGCCAGCATGAGCGGTGAGTCTGTTTCTCCTACAGTTGCCATGACAGCAGAAGAATGAAGAGGGAGAAACGTGCCCACCAATCATGTTCTTCCTGCCTGATCTGCTGATCTATCTATCCTAGGCCACCAGACAAAGCTTTGAGCCAATGTTTTCATTTTGATCAAACCTAAATGACTGGCACATAGCTCCTCCAACATTTGGATGGAGGAACAACTCTCAATCTCCACATAAGGCAATCCCTGTCAAGGGCAGGTTCATCCTGGCACTGGTAAAGTCAAGTCACTTCTTACTGTCATTTCAACCATAACTGCTGGTACAGAACACAGTAAAAATGAGACAATGTTTCTCAGGACCATGGTGCTACATGAAACAATACGAAAACTACACTGAACTACGTAAAACAACACAAAATCTACACTAGACTACAGACCTACCCAGGACTGCATAAAGTGCACAAAACAGTGCAGGCATTACAATAAATAATAAACAAGACAATAGACACAGTAGAGGGCAGTAGGTTGGTGTCAGTCCAGGCTCTGGGTATTGAGGAGTCTGATGGCTTGGGGGAAGAAACTGTTACATAGTCTGGTCATGAAAGCCCGAATGCTTTGGTGCCTTTTGCCAGATGGCAGGAGGGAGAAGAGTTTAATGAGGGGTGCGTGGGGTCCTTCATAATGCTGTTTGCTTTGCGGAAGCAGCGTGTGGTGTAAATGTCTGTAATGGCAGGAAGAGAGACCCTGATGATCTTCTCAGCTGACCTCACTATCCGCTGCAGGGTCTTGTGATCCGAGATGGTGCAATTTCCGAACCAGGCAGTGATGCAGCTGCTCAGGATGCTCTCAATACAACCTCTGTAGAATGTGGTGAGGATGAGGGTGGGAGATGGACTTTTCTCAGCCTTCACAGAAAGTAGAGACGCTGCTGGGCTTTCTTTGCTATGGAGCTGGTGTTGAGGGACCAGGTGAGATTCTCCACCAGGTGAGCATCAAGAAATTTGGTGCTCTTAATGATCTCTACGGAGGAGTCGTTGATGTTCAGTGGAGAGTGGTCGCTCTGTGTCCTCCTGAAGTCAACAACCATCTCTTTTGTTTTGTTCACATTCAGAGGCAGGTTGTTGGCTCTGCACCAATCCATTAGCCACTGCATCTCCTCTCTGTATGCTGACTCATCGTTCTTGCTGATGAGACCCACCACGGTCATGTCATCGGCGAACACGATGATGTGGTTCGAGCTGTGTGTTGCAACACAGTCGTGTGTCAGCAGAGTGAACAGCAGTGGACTGAGCACACAGCCCTGGGGGGCCCTCCATGCTCAGTGTGATAGTGTTGGAGATGCTGCTTCCAATCCAGACTGACTGAGGTCTCCCAGTCAGGAAGTCTAGGATCCAGTTGCAGAGGGAGGTGTTCAGGCCCAGTAGGCTCAGCTTTCCAATCAGTTTTTGAGGAATGATTGTGTTGAATGCTGAAATGAAGTCTATGAACAGCATTGGAACGTGCATATCTTTTTTGTCCAGGTGTGTTAGGGCCAGGTGGAGGGTGATGGCAATGGCGTCATCTGTTGAACGGTTGGGAACTGCAGGGGGTCCAGTGAGGGAGGGAGCAGGGTCTTGATGTGCCTCATAACAATGGGGGAACTGGAATTTCTGCTGCACGTTCCAGCCATTTTGGGTGGCAATGTAGACCTGAGACAGTGTGGGGTCTTTTCTGGTTTTCTTCTGGATCATCTTGGCCGTAAAAGGGAGACTTTCAATTTGTACTAGAGAGAATACATTAAGAGGAGTGTCCTCTTTTGTAAACTTTACAGGTATTTCCTTTTCCAAGGGTAAACTCCAATCCATCGGCATTTCTATGCTTAGTTGTCCTCCTGAATTTGCTCGTGTAATTGTGTCCTCCAACAAACAGAGCCCATCTCAGCATTCGTGCTGCTGCTGCTAGTGGAACAGCCTTCTCTAGATTGAAAATGGATACTAATGGTTGATGATCAGTAATGAGTACTGGTTGAAACACTTTACACCCCAAAGCAGACTCCAGGCCTCTGTCAATTTGTGTGTAATTTTTCTCTGCAGTGGTAAGGTAATGCGATGCAAAAGCTATGCAGTGTTCATCTCCATCACTCATAACATATGACATGACTACACCTATACCATAACATGTGACATAACTGTACCTATACCATAACATGTGACATGAGGATGTGACTAAGCATATTGATGAAGGTAGAGCCGTAGATGTAGTGTATATGGACTTTAGGAAGGCATTTGATAAGGTACTCCATGCCAGGCTTATTGAGAAAGTAAGGAGGCATGGGATCCAAGAGGACCTTGCTTTGTGGATCCAGAATTGGCTTGCCCACAGAAGGCAAAGAGTGGTTGTAGATGGGTCACATTCTGCATGGAGGCTGGTGACCAGTGGATCTGTTCTGGGACCCCTACTCTTTGTGATTTTTGTAAATGACCTGGATGAGGAAGTGGAGGACAGGATAGATTAGAGGGCTTGTCTACCAAGGCCTTATGGGTGGAGCTGAGAAACAGGAAAGGTATGACCACATTAATGGGGTTGTAGTATAGACCACCAAATAGTCAGCGAGAATTAGAGGAGCAAATGACTGCAGACAACTTCAGGAAACATAAAGTTGTGATAGTAGGGGATTAAATTTTCCACATATTGATCGGGATTCCCATACTGTTAAGGGTCTAGATGGGTTAGAGTTTGTAAAATGTGTTCAGGAAAGTTTTCTAAATCAATATATAGAGGTACCAACTAGAGAGGATGCAATATTAGATCTCCTATTAGGAAACGAGTTAGGGCAGGTGACGGAAGTGTGTGAAGGGGGACACTTTGGTTCCAATGATCATAATACCATTAGTTTCAACTTGATCATGGATAAAGATAGATCTGGTCCTTGGGCTGAGGTTCTGAACTGGAAAAAGGCCAAATTTGAAGAAATGAGAAAGGATCTAAAAAGCGTGGTTTGGGACAGGTTGTTCTCTGGCAAGGATGTGATTGGTAAGTGGGAAGCCTTCAAAGGAGAAATTTTGAGAGTGCAGAGTTTGTATGTTCCTGTCAGGATTAAAAGCAAACTGAATAAGAATACGGAACCTTGGTTCTCAAGGGGTATTAGAACTCTGATAAAGAAGAAGCAAGAGATGTATGACATGTATAGGAAGCAGGAAGCAAATAAGGTGCTTGAGGAGTATAAAAAGTGCAAAAAAAAAACTTAAGAAAGAAATCAGGAGGGCTAAAAGAAGACATGAGATTGCTTTGGCAGTCAAGGTGAAGGGTAATCCAAAGAGCTTCTACAGGCATATTCAGAGCAAAAGGATAGTAAGGGATAAAATTGGTCCTCTTGAAGATCAGAGTGATCAGCTATGTATGGGACTAAAAGAAATGGGGGAGATCTTAAATGGATTTTTTGCATCTGTATTTACTAAGGAAATTGGCATGGAGTCAATGGAAATAAGGCAAACAAGTAGTGAGGTCATGGAACCTATACAGATTGAGGAGGAGGAGGTGCTTGCTATCTTGAGGCAAATCAGAGTAGATAAATCCCCAGGACCTGACAAGGTATTCCCTTGGACCTTGAAGGGGACTAGTGTTGAAATTGCAGGGGCCCTGGCAGATATACAAACGCATTTAAAATGTCGGTATCTACGGGTGAGTTGCTGGAGGATTGGAGGATAGCTCGTGTTGTTCCGTTATTTAAAAAAGGCTCTAAAAGTAATCTGGGAAATTATAGGCCAATAAGTTTGACGTTGGTAGTAGGTAAATTATTGGAAGGAATACTGAGACATAGGATCTACAAGTATTTGGATAGACAGGGACTTATTAAGGAGAGTCAACATGACTGTGTGTGTGGTAGGTCATGTTTGACCAATCTATTGGAGTTTTTCGAGGAGGTTACCAGGAAAGTGGATGAAGGGAAGGCAGTGGATGTTGTCTACATGGACTTCAGTAAGACCTTTAACAAGGTCCCGCATGGGAGGTTAGTTAGGAAGATTCAGTCACTAGGTATACATGTAGAGGTGGTAAATTGGATTAGACATTGGCTCAATGGAAGAAGCCAGAGAGTGGTAGTAGAGAATTGCTTCTCTGAGTGGAGGCCTGTGACTAGTGGTGTGCCACAGGGATCAGTGCTGTGTCCATTGTGATTTGTCATCTATATCAATCATCTGTGTCACGTACCCCGTGACAGGGATAAAGAAACCAGCAGAAATAGAACCACTATGGAGTCTCGTATTGCTATAAACTAATAATATTTATTAGTAACTACACAATACAGTAATATCAAAGTAAATAAATCACACAGGTTAGCAATGATTATATATAAAAGTAAGTGTGGAATATATATGTATGAAAAAACCAAGCTTCTTTAAGTCTAGGGGTAAAAAGATACAGTCTTACGATGTTGAGTAAAGTTCAGTTCAGTTCAGTTCGTGGTATTTAGTTGAGTAGTGATGGAGAGAGAGAGAGAGAGTGAGTTGAGTCTTCAGGTGAACTGATGCAGTCGATCTTCTTGTCGTCCTCTGAAATCCTTCACAGGTCACCGACTGTGACTTTAACCAGGGGGACCGGTTTTCCTGTGGTGGAGCTATCACCCCGGCAAGGGTGGACACATAGACAACTCCCTGCCAGTCAACCCCTTCTTCACCGTCGGAATAGCAACTTGGATTGATCCGCCTGATCGATCCTCCAAAAACCCACTTGCTCTGTGGGCACAACAATGCTCATTCAATGTCCAGATCATGTGTCTGAGGTCTGTATCGTCTGACCTCCCATTTATTTCACCAGGCTGAGCATCACCTGTCATTCAAAGAGTCCCTCCCTCCTTTGTCTGTAAAGAAGTGCGCAAGCAGTCAACAAGTCCTTGAAAGTAACATCAACAATCTGCCTTTGGTCACCATAGCGACTTTCGAGCTGCTCGGTTCTGTCTCCAACCCCAAACTCAGTAAAAATCCTAAGTTACTTCCAATACCTTAAAATGACAGTCCAACCGTTAATCTTTGTCTCTCTCTCTCTCTCTTTTCAAAAGCAACATATCAGTGGTAAATAACTCTGTCTCTCTCTCCTTTCCAAACAAACCATCAATGTCTCTCTCCAAACAGTTAATAGGGGCACTCCTGGATCTCTTCACACCTGGATGATAATGTGGTAAACTAGATCGGCAAATTTGCTGATGATACAAAGATTGGAGATGTAGTGGACAGTGAGGAAGGTTTTCAAAGCTTGCAGAGGGATTTGGACCAGCTGGAAAAATGGGCTGAAAAATGGCAGATGGAGTTTAATACAGATGAGTGTGAGGTATTGCACTTTGGATGGTCAAACCAAGGTAAAACATACAAGGTAAATGGTAGGGCACTGAGGAGTGCAGTAGAACAGAGGGATCTGGGAATACAGATACAAAATTCCCTAAAGGTGGCACCACAGGTAGATAGGGTCATAAAGAGAGCTTTTGGTACATTGGCCTTTATTAATCAAAGTATTGAGTATAAGAGTTGGAATGTTATGGTGAGGTTGTATAAGGCATTGGTGAGGCCGAATTTGGAGTATTGTGTACAGTTTTGGTCACCAAATTACAGGAAGGATATTAATAAGGTTGAAAGAGTGCAGAGAAGGTTTACAAGGATGTTACGGGACTTGAGAAACTGAGTTACAGAGAAAGGTGGAATAGGTTAAGACTTTATTCCCAGGAGCGTAGAAGAATGAAGGGAGAGTTGATAGAGGTATATAAAATTATGATGGGTATAGATAGAGTGAATGCAAGCAGGCATTTTCTGCTGAGGCTGGGGGAGAAAAAAACCAGAGGACATGGGTTAAGGGTGAAGGGGGAAAAGTTCAAAGGGAATATTAGGGAAAGTATGGGAGTGTGGAATGAGCTGCCAGATGAAGTGGTAAATGCGGGCTCACTTTTAACATTTAAGAAAAACTTGGACAGGTACTTGGATGAGAGGTGTATGGAGGGATATGGTCCAGGTGCAGGTCAATGGGACTAGGCAGAAAAATGGTTTGGCACAGCCAAGAAGGGCCAAAAGGCCTGTTTCTGTGCTGTAATGTTCTATGGTTCTATGGAGGGATGGGTTAGTAAATTTGCTGATGACACAAAGGTTGGGGGTTTTGTGGATAGTGTGGAGGGCTGTCAGAGGTTACAGTGGGACATTGATAGGATGCAAAACTGGGCTGAGAAGTGGCAGATGGAGTTCAACCCAGATAAGTATGAGGTGGTTCATTTTGGTAGGTCAAATATGATAGCAGAATATAGTATTAATGGTAAGACTCTTGGCAGTGTGGAGGATCAGAGGGATCTTGGGGTCCGAGTCCATAGGACACTCAAAGTTGCTGCGCAGGTTGACTCTGTGGTTAAGAAGGCATACAGTGCATTGGCCTTCATCAACCATGGGATTGATTTTAGGAACCAAGGGGTAATGTTGCAGCTATATAGAACCCTGGTCAGACCCCACTTTGAGTACTGTGCTCAATTCTAGTCACCTCACTATGGGAAGGACGAGGAAACCATAGAAAGGGTGCAGAGGAGATTTACAAGGGTGTTGCCTGGATTGGGGAGCATGCCTTATGAGAATAGGTTGAGTGAACTTGGCCTTTTCTCCTTGATGCGACTGAGGATGAGAGGTGACCTGATAGAGGTGTACAAGATAATGAGAGGCATTGATTGTGTGGATAGTCAGAGGCTTTTTCCCAGGTCTGAAATGGCTAGCACGAGAGGGCACAGTTTTAAGGTGCTTGGAAGTAGGTACAGAGGAGATGTCAGGGGTAAGTTTTTTACGCAGAGAGTGGTGAATGTGTGGAATGGGCTGGCGGCGGCAGTGGTGGAGGTGGAAACGATAGGGTCTTTTAAGAGACTCCTAGATGGTTACATCGAGCTCAGAAAAATAGAGAACTATGGGTAAAGCCTAGGTAGTTCTAAGGTAAGGAAATGTTCAGCACAGCTTTGTGGGCTGAAGGGCCTGTATTGTGCTGTAGGTTTTCTATGTTTCTATGACTACCTATACCATTACATGTGACATGAATATGCCTATTGCATAAGGCAAGGCGTCACTGGACGATGTGGATCATTATGTGTGAGAACAGTGTCTGACTTCAACCTTTCCCCTACCTTTTAGAAAGCCTCACATTGCTTTGTCCACTACCATTTCTTCCCAATCTGTAGTAATGAGTTCAGCACAGTAATAAGTGAAGCACAGTGGTCAGGCATGGCAGAAACCTGTCATAGTAATTGATAAATCCTGAAAACAACCACAACTGTGACACATCCTTTAGTCTTGGGGCATCTACCACCGCTTGAATTTTCTCAGCACTTTTAGTGATAAGGCCCTTTCTGAGTGTTTGTGGTGAGCAATACTTTGGACTCTTTTTCCATCTCCATTTGTAGGTAGGCCTACTAAGTCCACTTTGCTGAAGTGTTTTTCTGCCAAAAGGTTTGCAAAGATATCCTTTATCCTGGGCAGAGGGTATTGATCTTCTTTCAGTACTGTGTTGACAATGACCTTAAAATCACCACAGATCTTGACAGACTCATTCTTCTTGGCTTCTGGGACCACTGATGTTGCCCATGGGCTCCACTCAACGTTGAAAAGAATTCCTTCAGCCTCCATGTGACCTAACTCACTGGCTGCTTTATCACAAATGGTGTAAGAACCAGACAGGCTTTGTAAAACTTGGGTGTGGCATTTTCAATTAACACTATTTTACGATACGTTTGAGTTTTCCAGTGCCATTCTTGAACACTGCTGTTGCATCATCCAGCACGTTTCTTAATTGGCTTTCGGTTGACTATTGCAGGGATGTGTCAGGCAAATGGTAAGTGGATCTGCAATCAAGTTGTAGCTGTCTCAGCCAATCATGACCCACAATGCTGACCCTCCTGTTATCTCAGCTAATCATGACCCACAATGCTGGCCCTCCCCAATATGGCTTGTTGGTTGTTGTATTTCACTGTTATGAATGTCGTTCCCACAGGAGTTACCTTTTCTCCAGTCTGCTTTTAATTGGATATCTGCAGGCTTTAGTTCAGTATCTTTGAATGCCGTTCAAATGACTGAAACAGCCGAGTCAGTGTCCAGTTCCATTTTACTTCTGCTGTGAGCCATATTGCTTGTCTCTTATTAGTTTTCACATTGTAAATCTCAAGACTACCCAGCCCTGTGTAATCTCAGATTTTTTTTTATCAGCAGCATGCAGATTAGTGCTCTTTTTGAAACTGCAACTTGAGATTTTAAAAAAATCTTTTTCTCTTCCCTGTGCAGTCATGTATTTTTGTCTGCCTGAAATGTTCTTTGTATGTGTCCTACAACAGCCTATGCGGGCCTCTAAACCTGCATTGGTCTGGTGTATGTGAGCCCCTACCACAATGGTAACAGTTTGTTTGGCCAGGCAGGTTTCTGTTTAGACATTGCAATTTTGTTCACGCTCTCTTTCATTCCTGACTGTGACACAATTGTGTCTCTGTCTGCTGTTTCCATTGATACAGCAGTTTTAACTGCTCTTTTAAATCTGAGTTGTGCTTCAGGTAGGAGCCGTTTTTGAATGCTCTTTTATAAGATTCCACAAACTAATTGATCCTCAGAGCATCATTAAGCCCATTACCAAGCTCAAAAACACAAAATAATCTGCAGGTGCTGGGATCAAAGCAACACTCACAGCACGCTCAGCAGGTCGGGCAGCATCAGTGGAAACGATGAGTCGACGTTTCAGGCCGGAACCCTTTGTCAGGACTGAAGAAAGAAGGAGGGGGAAGGATTTGAAGAAAGCTTATAGGTTCAGTTGAAAAACCAGTAATTTGAAAGACAAAGGGGTGGGGGGAGGGGAAGCAGGGACATCATAGGCAAGAAAACAATGGGTAGTAGAAGAAGGAGGCGGAACCATGAGGGAGGTGATAGGCAGCTGGGGCAGGGGGAAGAGTGAAATAGGGATAGAGGAAGGGAGGGAGAGGGAATTACCAGAAGTTGGAGAATTCTATGTTCATACCAAGGGGCTGGAGACTACCTAGACGGTATATGAGGTGCTGCTCCTCCAACCTGAGTTTAGCCTCATCATGGCAGTAGAGGAGGCCAGGATGGACATATCTGAATGGGAATGGGAAGCAGAGTTGAAGTGGGTGGCTACCGGGAGATCCTGTCTGTTGTGGCGGATGGAGTGGAGGAGCTCGACGAAGCGGTTCCCCAATCTGCGTTGGGTTTCACCGATGTAGATGAAGCCGCACCAGGAGCACCGGATGACTCCAACAGACTCAGAACTGAAGTGTTGCCTCACCTGGAAGGACTGTTTGGGACCCTGAATGGTGGCAAGAGAGGAGGTGTAGGGACAGATGTAGCAGTTACGCTTACAGGGATAAGTGCCGGGTGGGAAATCCGTGGGGATGGACGTGCAGATAAGGGAGTTGCAGAGGGACCGATCCCTGCAGAAAGTGGAGAGGGGTGGAGAGGGAAAGATGTGCTTAGTGTTGGGGTCCTGTTGAAGGTGGCGGAAGTTGCGGAGGATAATTTGTTGGATCCCGAGACTGATGGAGTGGTAGGTGAGGACAAGGGGAACTCTGTCCCTGTTGTGGTTGCGGGAGGATGGGGTGAGGGCCGAAGTGTGGGAAATGGAGGAGATGCAGGTGAGGGCATCATTGATGACTGTAGAAGGGAAACCACGATCCTTAACGAAAGAGGACATTTGGGATGTCCTGGAATGGAAAGCCTCATCCTGGGAGCAGATGCGGCAGAGATGGAGGAACTGGGAATAGGGAATGGTATTTTTGCATCTGGCGGGGAGGGAAGAGGTATAGTCGAGGCAGTTATTAAATCATTTTTTAAAAATTTAAATAATTATTAAAAAAAACAGAAAATAGACACCTTCAGGGAGTCAAGAAAACAGTCAGTACTGGATGATAGTAAACATAATTTTTTTTAAAGAGATGAAATGGCTGGCTTCCTCGGAAAAATAGCCGTGTTTGATTGCACAAGGGATAACTGGATAGTGTATACAGAGTGAATTGAGCAGTATTTTAAAGAAAATAGAATAGCCAATGAGAAACAAGTGCCAGTTTTACTGAGATAGATTCATAGGTGGGAAAGTGTAATTATTAAATAAAAATTTAATAATTTCAATAATCATCTATTGCATCCAGTGTTCCCGGTGCGGCCTCTTCTACATCGGTGAAACCCGATGCAGATTGGGGGACCGCTTCGTCGAGCACCTCTACTCCATCCGCCACAACAGACAGGATTTCCCGGTAGCCACCCACTTCAACTCTGCTTCCCATTCCCATTCAGATATGTCCATACATGGCCTCCTCTACTGCCATGATGAGGCTAAACTCAGGTTGGAGGAGCAACACCTCATATACCATCTAGGTAGTCTCCAGCCCTTGGTATGAACATACAATTCTCCAACTTCTGGTAATTCCCTCCCCCTCCCTTCCTCTATCCCTATTACACTCTGCCCCCTGCCCCAGCTGCCTATCACCTCCCTCATGGTTCCGTCTCCTTCTTCTACTACCCATTATTTTCCTCCCTATGACATCCCTGCTTCCCCTCCCCCACCCCTTTGTCTTTCAAATTACTTGTTTTTCAACTGAACCTACAAGCACTCTTCAAGTCCTTCCCCCTCCTTCTAGCTTCAGTCCTGACAAAGGGTTCCGGCCCAAAACACCAACTCATCATTTCCACTGATGCTGCCCAACCTGCTGAGTTCCTCCAGCATGCTGCGAGTGTCACCAAACTCAAAATGCTTGGACAATTTCTTCAATCAGCCACAAGTATTGCAATGGACTCCCCTTCCTTTTGATTCTGACTATGAAACCGAAAGTGTTCTGCAATCAGCAATGGTTCTGGTTTTTCTAAATGTTCCTACATTACTTTTACAATATCAGCAAAGCTCATTTTGGCAGGTATGGTTGGAGTAATTAAACTTCTAAGCAAAGCAACACTTTCAGTACACTGGATGAACTCAGCAGGTTGGGCAGCATCAGTCAGAAATGATGAGTCGACGTCTTGGGCCGGAACCCTTCGTCAGAACCTTCCTGACGAAGGGTTCTGGCCCGAAACATCGACTCTTCGTTTCTGACTGATGCTGCCCGACCTGCTGAGTTCATCCAGCGTACTGAAAGTGTTGCTTTGATCTTTTACAGCATCTACAGATTATTTTGTGTTTAAACTTCTAAGCAAACTGTATGCTTTCCCATCTATGAATCTAACTCAGTAAAACTGGCACTTCTTTCTCATTGGCTATTCTATTTTCTTTAAAATACTGCTCAATTCACTCTGTATACACTATCCAGTTATCCCTTGTGCAATCAAACACGTCTATTTTTCCGAAGTAGCCAGCCATTTCATCTCTTTAGAAAAAAATTATGTTTACTATCATCTGGTACTCACTGTTTTCTTGACCCCCTGAAGGTGTCTATTTTCTGTTTTTTTAAAACTTAAATGTCTTCTCAGCCAAAGAAAAAAAAGCGCTGCATTTTTTAAAAAACTCTAACATCTCGCTGCACTTTTTATAACTTTAATGTCCCTTTTCCATTTGTGGAAAACAATGTGCTGTATCTCAACAGGTAGGTAGATGTTAACACAAATGATGTATTTCACTGTACACGTGATTAATAAACTTGAATCTTGTATCAAGTTGCCTATCTCAGCTGGACCCCATTTGTCTAAATTTGGCACAAACCCATCTATTTTCCTATCCACGTACCCACCTCAACCATTTCCTCAGGCAGCTCATTCCACATAATGAAGGTTTTGTTCTTTCTCGTTCCTTCCCTGAAGATAGACAAGCAACATAAGCCTTCACATATTCCCTCCCTCCTATTCAATGGTTTCAGTTTCTGAGTTGACTCTTAACAAGTCAAGTTTACTGTCATTTGGACAGGTACAGGTACGATGCTTGTACCATGTATTCACTGGAAAGGGGGGGATCTCATTAAAACCTATCGAATGTTGAAAGGCCTAAATAGAGTACACGTGGAGAGGATATTTCCTATAGTGGGAGAGTCTAGTACCAGAGTACGCAGTTTCAGAATAGAGGGACATCCATTTGGAACAGAGATGGTGAATCTGTGGGATTTGTTGCCACAGGTGGCCTGGTCATTGGGTGTATTTAAGGCAGATGTTAATAGATTCTTGATTAGTCAGGTTATGAAGGGTTACAGGAAGAAGGCAGGAGATTGGACTGAGAGGGAAAGATGCACCGTAGAAAGCATTCTTCTAGGGTGCATCACAACCTGGTATGAAAGTTGTCCTGTCCAAGACTGAAAGAAGCTGCAGAAGATCGTGAACACGGTGCAGCACACCACACAAACCAATCTTCCGTCCATGGACTCACTTTACACCGCACACTGTCGGAGCAGTACTGCCAGGATAATCAAGGACACAACCCACCCAGCCAACAGACTTTTCATCCCTCTTCCCTCCGGGAGAAGGTTCACACGGCCAGATTTGGGAACAGCTTCTTTCCAACAATGATAAGACTGCTGAACGGATCCTGAGCTGGATCTGGGTCATACTCTCCAAGTATCCGGACCTGTCTCTCGGTTTTTTTGCACTACCTTACTTCCCATTTTTCTATTTTCTATTTATGATTTATAATTAAAATTTTTAATATTTACTATTTTTAATATTTAATATTTGTATTCCAGGGAGTGTGAAGCACAGAATCAAATATCGCTGTGATGATTGTACGTTCTAGTACCAATTGTTTGGCAACAATAAAGTATAAAGTATGAAGTATTGATCAGCCATGATGAAATGGAGGAGCAGACTCAATGGACCGACTGGCCTAATTCTACTCCTATATTTATGGTCTTATGATTTTATAATTTATTTTCTTTATTATGTATAATTTATATTCAGAGTTTAGGTTCAGACAACACAGAACATGAATTCTGCAAGACAGTGGGGAAAAAAGACTGCTGAACAAAAATAACTTTATTATCAAGTACCTTATACAACCCTCAGATTCATTTTCTTGCAGGCAAAAACAGTAAATCCAAGAAACACAATAGAATCAATGAAAGACCACACCCGATAAACAGACAAACAACCAATGTGCAAAAGACGACAAACTGCAAGTAAAAAGAAAAACAAAGTAACAATAAATAAATAAGCAAATGTTGAGAACATGAGATGGAGAATCCTTGAAAGTGAGTCCACAGGTTGTGGGAACAGTTCAGTGATGGGTGAGTGAAGTTATCCCCTCCGCTTCAAGAGCCTGATGGTTGAGGTTCCTCCTGAACCGGGTGGTTTGGATCCTTCTTCCTGATGACAGCTGTGAAAAGAAAGCAAGGCCTGGAAGTTTTACCCAAGATAGATAGGGCTATATACACTACTTTTTGTAGGATTTTCTTTTCAAAGGCATTGGTTTCTCCATACCAGGCTCATGATGCAACCAGTCAATGTACTCTCCACCACACAACTATAAAACTTCAGATATCATGCCAAATCTTCCAAAACTTCTAAGGAAGTAGAGGCACTGCTGTGCTTTCTTCACAGTGGAACTTGCATGCTGGACCCAGGACAGGTCCTCTGTGAAGATAACAGCAAGGAATTTAAAGTTGCTGACTCTCTCCACCTCTGATTCCCCAGAGGGGACTGGCTCATGGACCTCTGGTTTCCTCGCCCTGAAGTCAATAATCAGCTCCTTGGTTTGCTGACTGGTTAAGAGGTTGTTGGTCTGACACCACTCAGCCAGATTTTCAATCTCCTTTCTATATATTGATTCATCACCACCTTCAATTTCGCCAGCGAAAGTGATGTCATCAGCAAGCGTAAATATAACATTGGAGTGGTATTTAGTCACACAGTCATAGGTGTAAAGTGAGTAGAGCAGGGGGCTAAGCACACAGCCTTGTGATGCACCTGTGCTGATGGAGATCGTGCAGGAGATGTTTTTGCCAATCTGAACTGACTGGGGTCTGCAAGTGAGGAAATCGAGGATCCAATTACAGAAGGAAGGCATTGAGGCCAGGGTCTTTAACCTTATTGATTCATTTTGAGGGGATGTTAGTATCGAATGCCCAGCTGTAGTTGATACAGAACATCCTGATGTATGCGTCTCCACTGTCCAGATATTCCAGGGTTGGGTAAAGAGCCAATGAAATGGTTTCTGCTGTTGACCTGTTGAGTCGGTGAGCAAATCTAAGTCGGTTCTCAGGCAAGAGTTGACATGTTTTATCACCAACCTCTCAAAGCACTTTATCATAGTGGATGTAAGTGCTATCGGGCAATAATCGTTGAGTCAAGTTATCATGTTGTTCTTAGCCACCAATATAATTGGAGTCCGCTTGAAGTAGGTGGGTAACTTAGACTGCCGAAGCAAGAGGTTAAAAATATTGGTGAACACTCCAGCACGAGGAAATCTGCAGATCTTGGAATTTCAAGCAACACACACAAAAAATGCTGGTGAACGCAGCAGGCCAGGCAGCATCTATAGGAAGGGGTACAGTCAACATTTCGGGCCGAGACTCTTCGTCAGGACTAACTGAAAGAAGAGATAGTAAGAGATTTGAAAGTGGGAGGGGGAGGGAGAGATCAGAAATGATAGGAGAAGACAGGAGGAGGAGGGATGGAGCCAAGAGCTGGAAAAATGATTGGCAAAAGGGATATGAGGCTGGAGAAGGGAGAGGATCATGGGACAAGAGGCCTAGGGAGAAGGAAAGGGGGAGGGGGGAAGCCCAGACGATGGGCAAGGAGTATAGTGGGAGGGACAGAGGGAGAAAAAAGGAGACAGAGGAGAAAAAGATTAATAATAATAAATAAATAACGGATGTGTTACGAAGGGGAGGTGGGTCATTAACGGAAGTTAGAGAAGTCAATGTTCATGCCATCAGGTTGGAGGCTACCCAGATGGAATATCACCGCACCAGGCCATTGTCTCCCACACCATCACCAACTTTATCCGCTCAGGGGACCTCCTATCCACTGCTACTAACGTTATAGTTCCCACACCCCGCACTTCCCGTTTCTACCTCCTATCCAAGATCCACAAACCTACCTGTCCAGGTAGACCCATTGTCTCAGCTTGCTCCTGCCCCACCGAACTCATTTCTGCATACCTCGACACGGTTTTATCCCCGCTTGTTCTATCCCTTCCTACCTATGTTCGTGACACCTCTCACACTCTGAATTTTTTCGATGATTTTAAGTTCCCTGGCCCCCACCACTTTATTTTCACCATGGATGTCCAGTCCCTATATACCTCCATCCCCCACCAGGTAGGTGTCAAAGCTCTCCGCTTCTTTTTGGATTCCAGACCTAACCAGTTCCCCTTTTCCACCACTTTCCTTCATCTAGCAGAATTAGTCCTTGCTCTTAATAATTTCTCCTTTGGCTCTTCCCACTTCCTCCAAACTAAAGGTGTAGCCATGGGCACCAGTATGGGTCCCAGCTATGCCTGCCTTTTTGTTGGCTTTGTAGAACAATCCATGTTCCAAGCCTATACTGGTGTCTGTCCTCTACTTTTCCTTCGCTACATCGACGACTGCATTGGTGCTGCTTCCTGCACGCATGCTGAGCTCGTTGACATCATCAACTTTGCCTCCAACTTTCACCCTGCCCTCAAGTTTACCTGGTCCATTTCCGACACTTCCCTCTCGTTTCTTGATCTTTCTGTCTCTATCTCTGGAGACAGCTTATCTACTGATGTCTACTATAAGCCTATGGACTCTCACAGCTACCTGGACTATTCCTCTTCCCACCCTGTCTCTTGCAAAAGTGTCATCCCCTTCTTGCAATTCCTCCGTCTCCGCCACATCTGCTCTCAGGATGAGGCTTTTCATTTTAGGACGAAGGAGATGTCCTCCTTTTTCAAAGAAAGGGGCTTCCCTTCCTCCACCTTCAACTCTGCTCTCAAATGCATTTCTCCCATTTCATGCACATCTGCTCTCACTCCATCCTCCCGCCACCCCACTAGGAATAGGGTTCCCCTTGTCCTCATCTACCACCCCACCAGCCTCTGGGTCCAACATATAATTCTCTGTAACTTCCGCCACATCTAACGGGATCCCACCACCAAGCACATCTTTCCCTCTCCCCCTTTCTGCTTTCCGCAGGGATCGCTCCCTAGGCAACTCCCTTGTCCATTTGTTTCCCCCCATCCCTTCCCACCAATCTCCCTCCTGGCACTTATCCTTGTAAGCGGAACAAGTGCTACACATGCCCTTACACTTTCTCCCTCACTACCGTTCAGGGCCCCAGACAGTCCTTCCAGGTGAGGTGACACTTCACTAGTGAGTCGGCTGGTGTGATATACTGCGTCTGGTGCTCCCGGTGTGGCCTTCTGTATATTGACGAGACCTGACGCAGGCTGGGGGACCATTTCACTGAACACCTACGTTCTGTCTGCCAGAGAAAGCAGGATCTCCCAGTGGCCACACATTTTAATTCCACGTCCTATTCCCGTTCTGATATGTCTATCCACAGCCTCCTCTACTGTTAAGATGAAGCCACACTCAGGTTGGAGGAACAACACCTTATATTCCATCTGGGTAACCTCCAACCTGATGGCCTGAACATTGACTTCTCTAACTTCCATTAATGCCCCACCTCCCCCTCGTACTCCATCCGTTATCTATTTATTTATTTATTCATTCATTCATTCTCTCTCTCTCCTTTTTTCTCCCTCTGTCCCTCTCACTGTACTCCTTGCCCATTCTCTGGGCTTCCCCTCTCCCCCTTTCTTTCTCCCTAGGCCTCCCATCCCATGATCCTCTCCCTTCTCCAGTCTCATATCCCTTTTGCCAATCAACTTTCCAGCTCTTAGAGCCATCCCTCCCCCTCCTGTTTTTTCCTATCATTTCGGATCTCCCCCTCCCCCTCCCACTTTCAAATCTCTTCTTTCAGTTAGTCCTGATAAAAGGTCCCGGCCTGAAACGTCAACTGTACCTCTTCCTGTAGATGCTGCCTGGCCTGATGCATTCACCAGCACTTTTTGTGTGTGTTGGTGAACACTCCAGCCGGTTGATCAGCAGAGGTGTTTAGTACTCTGCCAGGCACCCCATCTGGGCCGGTTGCTTTCCATGGGTTCACCTTTTTAAAGGTTGCTCTTACATTGGCCTCCAAGACTGAGATCACAGGGTCACCAAGGGCTGTGGGAGTTTGTGAAGGTTCCTCCATGTTTTGATAGTCAAAATGTACATAGAAGGCATGGAGCTCATTTGGGAGCGAAGCCCTACTGTCATCTGTGTCGCTTGGTTTCACCTTGTTGGAGGTGATAGCATCCAAGCCCTCTGCAGCTGCCAACCATCCTTCAGTAATTCAGGTTTGGTCCAGAATTGCCACTTTGCAAATGAAATGACTGTCTGGAAAGTGTATCTGGACCTCTCGCATCGCCAGAGCTGAAAGCCACTGATCTGCCCCTCAGCAGATTGTCAATCTTATGGTTCATCCAGGGTTCTAATCAGGGAAGACTCTGAATGATTTTGTGGGACATATTCATCTATGACCTTTTTTTAAGAAAGTCCATGACAACCGTGGTGTAGTTGTTCAGATCCTCTGATATTTGAACAAGGCCAGGTCTACCGATTTGTAGCCATTCCTCTGCCTCTTGTGATCACCTCTTTGTTGTCCTTAAGGCATTAGTGGAAAACAAACACAATCAGAGACAATTCCATGATAGTACAAAAGATTCCCCATAGAGTTTCTTTGCTGAGGGAAAGATAGGGCTGTGCAGGTCGGTTCAAGAATCTGGTGGTTGAAAGGAAGTAGCTGTCCTTTAACCAGGTGACGTTGGACTTCAGGCCTGATGATAACGGTGAGAAGAGGGCATGGCCTGGATAGTGAGGATCCTTGATGGCATATGTCTCCTCCTTGAAGCACGGTATACCTCCTGTAGATGCTGTCGATGATGGAGGTGGTTGTGTCCCTGATAAACCAGTCTGTGTCCACTACACTCTGCAGTCTCTTGGGCCCCTGTGCTTTAGAACTACTGTACCAGTCTATGATGCAACCAGTCAGGGTGCTCTCAATAGTGTATCTGTTATGTCAGTGTTGGTGAGGTCGATTTCACCATTGCATCATTGAAGTACTAAAAGGAACTAAGATGTCACCATCAGTTGTTAGTAAATGGGATTGCACAGAGATACAGTGGATAAATGTTTTCCTAATACTGCAGGGAACAGCACTTCAAGGCATTGTTCAAAAGGCGAAAATGGTTTACATTTGTCCTGCACCTTCCCTAAACTCAGGTTGTCCCAAAGCATCTCAATCCCTTGGAGTAGTTTAGAATTGCTGTCTGTCTGGAAGCCCAGTGGGGGCCAGTGTGTGGTAATAGTTCCGTTGTGCTAAGTGTGGGATAAATACCAGCTACTCACCACAGCTTGCCTCCTTTTCCTTGAATTTTTCCGCGTTTTTATCTAGGGTAAAAGACATTCTCTTTTCTCCCCTCTTCCATTGAGCAGAATATACAAAAACCTGAAAGTCGTCCCACTAGGCTCAAGGACCACTTCTATTCTGCTGTTAGACTCTTGTGCATGGACCTCTTGAACGATAAGATGCACTCTTGACCGCACAATCTACCTCGTTATGACCTTGAATTTTATCATTTCCCTACACTGCACTTTCATTGCACCTTTACATTTTATTTTTGCATTGTTATTGCTTTACCTAGTTCTTTCTCAATGCACTGTTTGATGACTTGAACAGCATGCAAGTCAAGCTTTTCACTGTATCTTGGTACATGTGACAGTAATAAACCAAATTTATTTAGGGGCAGCATGAGAGTGTAGCAGTTACCATAACACTATTACCTCAACAGCAACCTGGCTTCAATTCCTGCCACTGCCTGTAGGGCGCCTGTACTTTCTCTCCCAGACCACGTGGGTTTCCTCCCATACTCCAGATATGTAAGGGATAGTAGGTCACATGGGTGTAACTGGGACACAAAGGTGAATGTAGAGATCAGCTTGACATTTACTATACTGGAGATTAAGTTGTTTACAATCATCTGTAGGTATTTCCACAACAGTTCTATGCCTTCTAGACCTAACAAGGTGTTGTCCCTTTCTTCTCCTCAGTATCTGAAGCGGCCAAGTACAGACTGCTGTGCGCTGACGGAACACAGGCCAACGTTACCGATGGGAGAAAATGCCACCTAAGTCGCGGTCCTGGGAACGCAGTCGTGACTAGATACAACTACAGGAAGAGCGCCCGGAAATTCCTCACCCTGGTCCAGGTTCCATCTCCTCCTCCATGTCATGTAAAACCAGAAAGATACTGGAAATGCTCAGCACTTCAGGCAGTGTCTGTGGGAAGAGAAATAGGGTAAACTTCAAACTTCAACCTAAAACAACAATTACCACAGATGCTGCTTGACCCGCTGTGTGGTTCCAGCATTTTCCATTTAGTTTTTATTTCACTTGCTTGCTGCCCCCATGACTGTTTGACCAGGTTATAGAATATAGAATATAGCACAGTACAGTAAATGCCCTTTGACCCAAGACTTGGTGATCTAATGACCTTGTACTCTAATAATCTTATACTCTAAGATCAATCTAACCCTCCATTATTATATCATCCATCTGCCCATCTAAGAGTTTCTTAAATGTCCCTAATGTATCTGCCTCTACCACCATCCCTGGCAACACGTTCCACGTGTTCACAATTCTCTGTGTAAAAAAATCTTACTGTACTCCTGATTTCCCCTTGACTTACCTCCCATCACTTTAAAATGATGCCCCCCATTACAATCTAGAGTATAGGAAGTTTCTCTGGCCACTCAGATCTATGCCTCTTATCATCTTGTACACCTCTATCAAGTCACCTCTCGTGCTCCTTCACGCATTAGAATCAGTTATATTAATCTGCTGAGGGGTGTCATATAATGGACTGTTTGACCTAGATATCTAAACCCATTTAGGCAACAGGACTTGGGCTGTTCACAGACACAACGATGGATTCATATGTGAGTGGACTTTATTTCCTTGATCAATGATTGATTGGCTTACAGCACAGGACAACTGCACTGCTTTCTGAAAATGCAAATGGGTCTGGTAAATGTTAGTAAATGCAGTGAACACAGCATGTGGACCATGGACCATGAACAGGACCATGTTCAGCACAGCTAATTAAGCTAATAATGCCAATTTACACTAATTCCATTTGCCTGAACAATGTCCATATCTCTTCATTCTCTGCACATTCATGTGCCTTAGAGCCTCTTAAATGCTTCTGTTGTATCTGCTTCTGTCATTGCAGAATAACTAGACTCTGAAAACTCACACTTGTTCCTCAATCACATTTTATTTAACTTCAGAATCAGGTTTATTAAAATAAGTAATTAAATAAGTAGTGCAGAAAGAGAGCAAAAAGACTGAGGGAGTGTTCATGGATTCATCGTCCATCAGAAATCTGATGGAGGAGGGGGAGAAGCTGCTCCTGAAATGTGGAATGTGTGTTTTCAGACTCCTGTACCTCCTCCTTGATGGTAGCAATGAGAAGTGGGCTAGTCCTGGGTACTGGGGATCCTTAATGAAGGATCCCCACCTTTTTGAGGCATCACCTTTTGAAGGTGCCCGGATGCTGGGGAGGTGAGTGCCCCCTGCCCCTCAGGGGAGCCTGTTGCAGAGCACATAAAGGCTTGTCGGCGGGTGGGGTGAGACCCTTTCCCTGGATATTACCATATATGGGCTGGTTGTACCTTCTGGCACTGACCAAACCCCTCGCAGCCGCCTTCCTCTACTTCTCCCTCTTCTTTTAAAATATTGTCAAACCACATTTTGTCTGCTGTTCAGTGTGAGAATCAGAATCAGTTTTATAATCACTGATGAAATTTTAACACAAGAGATTCTGCAGATGCTGGAAATCCAAGCAACACACACAAAATGCTGGAGGAACTCAGCAGGTCAGGCAGCATCTATGGAAGTGAATAAACAGTTGACCTTTTGGGCTGAGAACCTTCATCAGGACTGGAAAGGAAGGGGGAAGAAGCAGAATAAGAAGGTAGAGGAGGGGAAGGAGTACAAGCTGAAAGGTGATAGGTGTAGCCAGGTGCGTGGGGGGGGTGGTCGAAGTGAGAAGCTGGAAAAGATGGCTAGTGAAGAAGGAATCTGATATGAGAGGAAAGTGGACAACGGAAGAAAATGATGAGGAGGGACCCCAGGGGAAGGTGATAGGCAGGTGAGGAGAAGTGGTAGGAGGGGAGCCAAAGTGGGGAATGGAAGAGGGAATGAGGAGTGAAAAATTACTAGAAGCCAGAGAATTCTATATTCATGCCATCCAAATGGAATATGAGGTGTTGCTCCTCCAAACATGGTGGCAGTAGAGACTGACATGTCAGAATGGGAATGGAAATGTCATGAAATTTGTTGTTTTGTGACAGCAGTACAGTGCAAGATGTAAAAAAAAAGACTATAATTTACAATAAAAATAAATAGTGCAAAAGAAGAATATTGAGTAAGTGTTCATGGCTTGCTGGACCATTCAGAAGCTTGTGGTGGTGGGTAAAAGCTAAATGGTGAGAGTTCTTTATGATGGATCCCCCTTCTTGAGGCACCACGTCTTGAAAATGTCATTGGTTGTGCCATCAAGTGGTGCCCTGATTTCAAAAGCAATCACTCCTGCAATTCATTTCTTTGGTTTACATTGGGATTTCCAACTCTTATCAAATCAGAGGGAGCTGAATCTTTTAAGTCTTTGAATACTTTTGAGGCAGGAGTATGTGATGCTTTATAATCAAGGAGAAAGGTTACCATGGGAAGTTAGGGATGTCAAGTTGAGGTTGCAAATGGATCAGTTGTGATCTAATTAAATAGTAGAGCAGGCTTGAGGGACTAAGTAATCTACTCCTAATGCATGTTTGGAACCCCTTCCTACATGCATAATCACTAAGCTGTCAAATCCGAGTGCTGAGACAGGAGATGCCTAGTCATAGTGATGACATCGGGCGTATTGTCCAACATATCTGAGTTTACCCGGATGTTGCTTAATTCACTTTCAGGATAATTCTGTTTACATATCAATCCCCAAATATTGATGAGAATTATTTTGCAAAGTTGATTGGGTTAAACATGTCTCTGAAGTGACTATCCAGTGGTGAGGTTGATGCTGAAGATCCACGTTGTGTTATTCTTTCTCCTTTGTATCGTAGCAGTTGAGCCACTTTGGAGGACAGTTAATATTCCTATGTTCCTAGATGCTGTGATCAGAATCAGGTTTATTGCCACTGGCACATGCCATGAAAGTTGTTGTTTTGTACAGCAGTACAGTGCAAGACATAAAAGATGCTATAAATTCCAATAAGAAATATTTTAAAAATGTGTGTTGCCAGCCTGGTGCCAAGATGAATGCTATTCCCCCCCCCGCCCCCAGTGATGGTGAGGAGTTTGCAGCGGTGGGGCAGGGGGAGGAGGGGATTATGGTGGTCCATATAGTCATAGAGCATAGAAACAAGCCCTTCAGCCCTCTGAGTCTGTGCTGACCATCCACAAATCCCATTCTCATCAGCCCTCACACCCCCCTCCCCAATTCCACCACTCACCCACACACTACGAGGACTATACAGCACCCAATTAAATCTATTGACCTGTACAATTTGGAGAAAACCAGAGCACCCGTAGGAATCTCACTCAGGAAGTGCGTGCAGACTCCAGGCAGAGAGAACCTGAGGTCGGGTCAAACCTGGGTCTCCAGAGTGGTGAGGAGGCAGCACTGACACAAGTCTTCTACCTTGAATCTGTCAAAGTAAATTTATTATCAAAGTGCATATATGTCACTGTATACTACCTTGAGATTCATTTTCTTGCAGGCATTTACAGGAAAATAAATACAATAGAATTTATGAAAAACTATAAATAACAAACAACCATTGTGCAAAAGAAGATAAATAATGAGAGTAAATGAATAATACTGGGAACCGTCACTCCCCACTGCAGTATCTCTTCGGCCTGAACGGAAAGCACCGACAACTTTTCCAGTTGTTCAGCTCAGCTGGTTTCAACAGGAAGAACCTCATGTTTCGGGACACCAGAGTGAAGCCGCTGCTCCTTGCCGACAACACAGACATCAGCCAGGTGTTGGGATTAGACTACGTCACTCTCTTGAAGGGTTTGGGCCATCAAGGTAATGCCATTGGTGTTGACCAAACATTGCCTCTTGTATTATCTATAAAGATTGGAACTGTTTGCCTTATGACCTCATACCATTTAAGGCAGGTACCAAAGAACCAAAAGATTGCAACCTGGGGAGGTGGCAGTTTGGAGAGGACCAGGTGTAACGGGTTATTTCAGCCACGCCGGTGGGATGGCAGAGAGGAAGGTCGATACCCTTACCTTTATCCAATGGCCTATAGGTCCTATTGCTGAGGTTCCCACTCCCATTTAGTAAATGCTGGAAACTGAATCCTTTGAAAAGAGTTCTAGCCTCACCAAAGCAGAATGGTTCATCCAGAAGGCAAGACTCCTTGGAGGTTTCATCTTGTGTTGGCTGGTCCTTGCTGTCAAGGAGTTATACAGCAGGAAAACAGGCCCACTGATCCAGATTGTCCATGTTGACCAAGGTGCCTTCCCATTTTCCATGTTTGGCCCATATATGTTTAAACCATGTATCTGTCCTAAAGTCTTTCAACCTGCTTCTACTACATGTGGAAGCTCAGTCCATATACTGTACCCACCACCTTCTGCCCTCAGGTCCCCTTTAAATTCTTCCCTCCTTACCTTAAACCTACACCCTCTAGTTTAAGATTACCCCTACCCAAGGAAAAAGACTGATCATCCATTATATCTATGCCCCTGATAATTTTGGTAACATCCATGTGAATTGATTCGGTGCTCTCCCTAGTCTAATCATATCCTTCCCAACTCCATGATCCAGAAGGGCAGCTTCTCTGCACAGAGGGTCATATGTAATTGGAACGAGCTACCAGAGGAAGGAATTGAGACAGGTACAACAATATTCAAAAGACATTTGGGTAGATACATGGATAAGAAGGATATGGATCAAATGCTTGCAAATGGGATGAGCTTAAATACACATCTTGGTTGGCATGAATGAGTTGGGGTGAAGTACTGACTTCTGGGCTGTGTGACTCTCACTAACATTCTGTATAGATGTAACATGATGCCCTAACTCTTGTACTCAATTCCCTGTCTGATAAAGACACCTTCATTACCACCCTGTCTACCTGTATCACCACTTTTAAGGAACTATATATTTGTACCCTTTGGTCTCTTTATTCTACAACACTCCCCAGGGCCCTGTTGTTTACTGTGTATGACCTGTCCTGGTTTCATTTTTGAAAATGCATCACTTCACGTCTGTCTGAGTTAAATTGCATCTGCCATTTCTTTGCCCACATTCCCCAGTTGAAGCCTAGACAACCTTCTTCACTGTCCATGACTCCACTAATTCTGGTGTTGGCTGCAGACTTGCCAACCATTGCGCCCGTACTTTCATCCAAATAGATCATATATGGACAAACAACAGTACCAAGTCCTGTGCACACCACTGGTCACAGACCTCCAGTTTGGAACACTACAACACAGTGTAGGCCCTTTGGCCTGTGATATCCTACCAGTCTTTTAACCTACTCAATGATCAATCTAGCCCTCCTGCCCTAGATAGTCCTACATTTTCCTATTATCCATGTGCCTACTTAAGGGTTTCCTAAAATATCCCTAATGTATCTATCTCGACCATTACCTCTGGCAGGGCACTCCACCTACCTCTGACACTCCCCCCTGTGCTTTCCTCCAATCACCTTAAAGTTATACTCCCTTGTATTAGCTGTCTCTGCCTTGGGAAAAAGTCTCAGCTTATGCCTCAAATCATCTTGTACACCTCTAGTAAGTCATCCTTCATCCTCGTTCGCTCCAGAGAGAAAAGCCCTAGCTCATTCCACATATCCTCATAAGACATGTTTTGTAATCCAGGCAATATCCTTGTAAGTCTCCTATGCATTTATATCCTATAAATCTCCAAAGCTTCCATACCTTTCCTATAATGAGGTTACCAGAACTGACACACTATTCCATGTCTGGTTTATAGAGCTGCAACATTACCTCACGGCTCTTGAACTCAAATCTCCTGACTAATTAAAGCCAAGACACCATACATCTTCTTAACCACTCGATCAACTTGCATGGCAACTTTGAGGGATCTGCGGAGGTGGACCTGAGGTCTCTCTGTTCCTCCACACTGATAAGAATCCTACCATTAACCCTGTATTCTGACTTCAAATTCCACCCTGGCAATGACAAATTAATAAAGAACCCCCTGCCAACACCTCTGACTCCTTTCACTAAACTAATTTTGTATCAGATTGGCTAGCTCACCTTGTATCCCATGTGTCAATCAGTTCCTCGTTCTTTCCTGGGGTCTCACCAATCATTGTGTATACCCTAGACTTGTTAGGCACGGGGAGGACATGCCATGATGGAATTGCCTGGAGTTCATACAGCCAGACTTAGCTATTGAGGGGAGCGCATTGCTGTGGGTCAGCTTGGTGGTCTGAGGGCTGAGCTGAGCACGTTCTGATGGTGGCCTTGTGCTGTGGTTTCTGTCAGGGAGCTCTCTGGAGAACAGCATTGTGCGGTGGTGCTGTATAAGCAAAGCGGAGCAAAGCAAGTGCAAGGACTGGGCACTGAATGCAAAGTCCACGCTCCTGGTCTGCATCAGAGCAACATCAGCAAGACACTGCATAGAAATGATAAAGGTACTGACTTCAGTGAATGTAATCTAGTCCATGCAACATCCACCACTGGTTCTAAATGACCCAGGGGTACACCTTCCTAAGTGTGCTCTACCACACTTTGATGAAAATAGTTCTGCACATAGAGTCATAGAGCATGACTTCACAGAAACAGCCCCTTCAGCCCATCTAGTCCATGCCAAACTACTATTCTGCCCAGTCCCTTTGACCTGCACCTGGACCATCACCCTCCATACCCCTCCCCCATCGATGTACTTATCCAAACTTCTCTTAAAAATTGCAGTTGAACTTGCATCCACCACTTCCACTAGCAGCTCATTCCACACTTGCACCACCCTCAGAGGGTAAGTTCTTCTTCAGGTTCCCCTTAAATATTTCACCTTCCAGTCTTATTCTGAGAGGTTTTCTTGGGTCCAAAGAACTTATTCCTCAGATCTACCTCCTGCATCCCACCCACCAAGGAGAGACCTCCTCCTGGTTTCAACCCCTCATGAGTCATTGGAGAACCTTTCTCATTGTGGGAAGCTTTGTTACGTCACCCCAACTATCTAAACTTGGGTCCCGTGATGTTCTGCCCAGGGATACCAGTAAATTACCCACCATGCTGCTTCTGTTCCCTCTAGTGTCATGTTTCCATTCACTCGGTCTCTAGTTAGCAGCAGGTCTCAATGAGCCTGGCATCAACATTCTGTGGAGCCTGCACCTGAGCTGCCTTATCCAGGTACCTGCCAGCAGGGTCCATCCATCGGTGTATACTTCATGGCTGTTGCATGCCAGGGATAACCATGGCCACGCTCTCCAGGAATGATTCCAGGCCAACCACACATTTTGGCCACCATTCAGATAATAATCTGTTTCCCTATTTTTGCCACCAAAGTGGGTAACTTCACATTTATCCACATTAAATTGCATCTGCCATGAATTTGCCCACTCACCCAACCTATCCAAGTCACCCTGCATCCTCTTAGCATCCTCCTCACAGCTAACACTGCCACCCAGCTTCGTGTCATCTGCAAACTTGGAGATGCTGCATTTAATTCCCTCATCCAAGTCATTAATATATATTGTAAACAACTGGGGTCCCAGCACTGAGCACTAGAGGTACCCCACTAGTCACCGCCTGCCATTCTGAAAAGGTCCCGTTTATTCCCACTCCTTGCTTCCTGTCTGCTAACCAATTCTCCACCCACACCAATACCTTACCCCCAATACTGTGTGCTTTAAGTTTGCACACTAATCTCCTGTGTGGGACCTTGTCAAAAGCCTTTTGAAAATCCAAATATACCACATCCACTGGTTCTCCCCTATCCACTCTACTAGTTATATCCTCAACAAATTCTATGAGATTCGTCAGACATGATTTTCCTTTCACAAATCCATGCTGACTTTGTCCGATCATTTCACCGCTTTCCAAATAAATCACATCCTTGATAACTGACTCCAGCATTTTCCCCACCATCGACGTTAGGCTAACTGGTCTATAATTCCCCGGTTTCTCTCTTCCTCCTTTTTTAAAAAGTGGAGTTACATTAGCCACCCTCCAATCCTCAGGAACTAGTCCAGAATCTAACGAGTTTTGAAAAATTATCACTAATGCATCCACTATTTCTTGGGCTACTTCCTTAAGCACTCTAGGATGCAGACCATCTGGCCCATTTGACTCCTATTGACTGGAAAAATCCCTTCCTCCAGACTGGGAAATTATTAGCCACAGAATTTCCTTCTATTTTCCAGAGGGATGAGGTGGACGCAGCTTCTTTTGATGCTACTCATGCCTACATCGCTGGGAAGTGTGGTCTGGTTCCTGTGGTAACAGAGCACTACGGTGAGTGACTGGTCCCTTTGACAAACTCCCTCAACGACAAGAAATAGAACCATAGAACCATAGAAACTACAGCACAGAAACAGGCCCTTTGGCCCTTCTTGGCTGTGCCGAACCATTTTCTGCCTAGTCCCACTGACATACACACGGACCGTATCCCTCCATACACCTCCCATCCATGTATCTGTCCAATTTATTCTTAAATGTTAAAAAAGAACCCGCATTTACCACCTCGTCTGGCAGCTCATTCCATACTCCCACCACTCTCTGTGTGAAGAAGCCCCCCTTAATGTTCCCTTTAAACTTTTCCCCCCTCACCCTTAACCCATGTCCTCCGGTTTTTTTCTCCCCTTGCCTCAGTGGAAAAAGCCTGCTTGCATTCACTCTATCTATACCCACCATAATTTTATATACCTCTATCAAATCTCCCCTCATTCTTCTACGCTCCAGGGAATAAAGTCCTAACCTATTCAACCTTTCTCTGTAACTGAGTTTCTCAAGTCCCGGCAACATCCTTGTAAACCTTCTCTGCACTCTTTCAACCTTATTTATATCCTTCCTGTAATTTGGTGACCAAAACTGAACACAATACTCCAGAGACTTATGACAACTCTGGAGGAATTACAAGACTCACTGGCTGAGATGGGAGAGACTACACATCCAAAACTGTTGCCCCTGTGTTTCACCAATCACAGCTTTATGGGAGAGTGGCAAAGAGAAAGCCTCTGTTGGGAAAAAAACACATGAAATCTCAGCTACAGGTTGCCTGAAGGAATGTGGGAGACTCTGGAGTCTGCTAAATGAAGGTTCTATGATCTGAAACCAAAACTGAGCTTTTGGCCAACAGACTAAATGCTATGTTTGGCTTAAGTCAAACGCTGCATTCATCAAAAACACACCATCCCTACCCTGCATCATGTTGTGAGGATGCTTCACTGCAGCAGACCCTGGAAGGCTTGTGAAGGTAGAGGCTAAAATGAATGCAGCAAAATACAGGGAAATTCTGGAGGAAAACCTGATGCAGTCTGCAAGAGAACTGCAACTTGGGAGAAGATTTGTTTTCCAGCAAGCCAATGACCCCAGGCATACAGCCAGGGCTACACAGGAATGGCTTAAAAACAACGAAGTTAATGTCCTGAAGTGGCCAAGTCAGAGTCCAGACCTCAATCCAATTGAAAATTTGTGGCTGGACTTGAAAGAAGCTGTTCACCCATGATCCCCATGCAATCTGACAGAGCTTGAGCAGTTTTGCAAAGAAGAATGGGGAAAAATTCTGGTGTCCTGATGTGCAAAGCTGACAGAGACCTATCCACACAGACTCAAGGCTGTAATTGCTGTCAAAGGTGCACCTACTAAATACTGACTTGAAGGGCATGAATAATTATGAAATCAATTATTTTCACTTTGACACGAAAGAGACTTGTCCTGTCCACCAGTGTCAAAGAGCCAGATTTAATCCACTGTGATTCAATTTTGTAAAACAATAAAACATGTAAACTTCCAAGGGGAGTGAATAGTTTTTATAGGCACTATATACCAGCATGCATTTGCAATATAAGCAGCATTATAATGAATGATTTAAACAGAAGTGGAGTGTAGATTCTAATTGGCATCCTGGTTTATTATCAAACTTTGAGTATTGTCAGCTTTTACTCTCCTTATTTCAGAACCCTGGACCCAACACTATTCCACATATTCCCTGCATCCCTTTCTCTGCAACTTACAACATGCTTATTTTCTCACTTTTCCCCTTGTTTATGGACTTAACCCAGACAAGAAATAACTGGGGTGTGGAACTGGCATTTCTCTAACTTGCAGTACAGCTGGTTTTCAAGGAGATGCTGAACGACTGAGCAGATGTGACAGATATGGTCTTGGGGAAGATGAGGATGTCTTCGAGGTAAATAACTGCCATGGAGGATCTTGTAAATGAAAGCTTGGAAAACACTGGATCGTTGGAAAGTACAAAAGGCATCACCAAGTATTCTTAGTGGCCAGTGTGTGTATGAACCCCGTATTCCACTCATCCACCCCCCCAACCCCGGTGGATGCAAATCTGGTTGTAAATTCTCTGTAGATCCAGTTTGGTGAAGATCTGGGCTCTTCAGAGTTTTTTCAATGTGCTACCTGTCAAGGGGAGAGGGTAGCAGTGCTTACTGGTGATTTTATTGAGTCCACTGTAGTCAATACAGGGATGAAGTCTCCCATCTTTCCTTTTGACAAAGAAGAATCATGCACTAGCTGGTGTGATCTGTGAGGTGGCAGCGTGTTGTCTTCCCTTTTATTGAAGGCGATGACTAAGTCATGGTATTCCTGCGAGAGTTTGGTGAGGTTGAAGGTTTCCTCACTCTCCACTGATTTATGAGGTGCAGCCTACAGAGGTTGCAGGCAGGTGGGTCCCCAACTCAGCGGTGAACTGGATGACCAGTCGAAGTGAGGCTTGTGAGTGGGGAGCCGGGGTAACCCAAGATGAGAGGAGTGTTGAGTGAGTCAATCAGGAGGAATTGGGTGGACTCATGGTGCTCTCCGATGCCCAAGTGCACAGGCCGTGTGCACGCTCTGACCATCCCAGACGCCAAGGGATGTCCATCAATGGCTGTGATGTGGACAGGCTGAAAGATGGGCTCTGTTGTGAGTCTAAGCTGCACACACAGAGTCCAGTCTAGAAAGTTGCCCACTGTACTGGAATCCATCAGAGCCTCCTGTGCACGTAGAGCAGTCGGGGTGTAGGGGAGAACAGAGAGAGCGAGTTGGACAATGGTGCTGGAACGAGGGGCTGGGGGAAGACCCCTCATCTCTACCTGGTGACACTGTTTTCCCAGACGCAATAGAAAAGTTGTATCTCCGCCAATGCTCACGCTCTTGGGAGGTGAGAACAGGCTAAGGGAGCTCTCCCTAACTGCACAGGACCTGCAGCCTGAAATGGTTTGGGGAATGGAACTGGGCTTCTGGCTGGTGATCTGGATGGTCGTTCAATAAGGTGCTTGGAGGGTCTGAGAGACGAGGCTTTCATGGTTGGTGTAGACATCTTTCAAGGACTCTGAGATGCCGTGATGGTAATGGGCCAGGAGTGCTTCTACACTCCATTCACGCTCCGCTGTGAAGGTCTTGAATTCCATGGTGTAATCCAGCTCCAAGCATGAAGGTGAGGTATCCGATCTGCTGCCTCCCTTCCATTTCCCAGGTGGTCAAAAACCCGGCACATCTCAGCTTCCTACTTATTGTAGATTATAGTTTAATTGTCCCAAGTTAGTGGTGGCCCAAATCAGAGCTCGCCCAGTCTGTAGAATCTTGGCCCAGTCTGTAGAACACAGAGGTGGCTGCAACTCAAAGTGCAAGATGCGCTGGGACAGGAAGTTGCAACATTGGGTTGAGGATCAGCTGAAATGTTCGGGCACTGCAGTATGGGGTTCCAAGGGAGGAGGTTGACTGGTGCTGGGTTGCTGTAATGAGATGGAGAGTTGGTTGAGAGTGGTGAACAGAAGGTCGATGGTCTCCTGCTGCTTCTGGTCTGTGTACTCATTAAGGTGGATGACTTCCTTTAGGTGAGCAAACTCTGATTGGTCAGTTGCTAGTTCACCCATCCTATCAGGAAATATAGAGGAGGCTTGACTCAAACGCAGAGCCACAGAGACTATTCAGCAGCGAATGACCACATTAATACTAAACTGCAAAATAAGAAGCCAGGAGGGGTCACAAGATAAGAGAGGTAACTGAAGGCTAGGAGCAACTGGTTGAGGCTGGCTGGTTCAAGAACTGTGAATAGGAGCTGGGTTTAAATAGGTTGAAGGTGATGAGTTGAAAACAAGAGGCAGGTGACTCTTGTTAGCTGGGTGGAGACCGGGTGCTGCCTGCCTGTGCAGGCTTGAAAACCTTTAACACCTGGAGTAATCAAGAACCTGTCAACCTCTGAATGTTCTCAATAACATGGCCTCCACTGCCATCTGCGGCAATGAATTTCGCAGACTCACTATCTCTGGCTAAAGAAATTTCTCCTCATCTCTGTTCTAAATGGATGTCCCTCTACTCTGAGGCCCTCTGGTCCTTGACTCCACCACTATAGGAAACATCATCTCCACATCCACTCTATCTAGGCCTTTCAATATGCGATACGTTTCAATGAGATTCCACCCCTCTCCCCATTCTTCTGATCTCCAGCGAATACGGGCCCAGAGCCATCAAACTTTCTTCATATGCTAACCTTATCATTCCTGGAATCATTCTTGTGAACCCTCCTCTAGGCCTTCTCCAATGCCACTGAATCTTTTCTTAGATAGGAGGTGGAAAACTGCTCAGAATACTCCAAATGCAGTCTGACTAATGCCCTATAAAGCTTCAACATTACATCCCATGCTGTTATATTCTAGTCCTCTCAGAAAGAAAGCGTTATCACCAACTGAATCTGCAAATTAACCTTTAGGAAATCCTACACATCTCTTTGCACCTCTGCTTTTTGAATGTTCTTCCCATTTAGAAAATAGTCTACACCTCTATTCCTTTGACCAAAATGTACACTTCACTGCATTACATTGCATCTGCCACTTCTTTGCCCATTCTCCCAAATTTTATAAGTCCTTCTGCAGACTCCCTACTTCCACGATACTACCTGTTCCTCTACCGGTCTTCATATTGTCAAACAGTCACAAAGCCATTCAAGTCATTGACATATAACACGTGCCACCTTGTCAAAGGCCTTCTGAAAATCCAAGTGAGCAACTTCCACTGACACACCTTTGTCTATCTTGGCTGTTATTTCCTCAAAGAATTCCAATAGATCTGTCAGGCAAGATTTCTCCTTAAGGAAACAATGCTGCTGTTGGCCTATTTTATCATGTTCCTCCAAGAACCCATCCTTATTAATGGACTCCAACATCTTCTTCACTGAAGTCAGGCTAACTGATCTATAATTTCCTTTTTTCTGCCTCCCTCCCGTTAAGAGTGGAGTGACATTTGCAATTTTCCAGTCTTCTGGGACCATTCCAGAATCTAGTGATTCTTGAAAGGAGACCCTTGCCCCATTCTTCTAAACTCAAATGAGTACAGGCCCACAGCCAACAAACGCTCCTCATATGCTCCCCCGTTTCATTCCTGGGATCATTCTCACAAACGTCCTCTGCAATGTCAATACATCCTCTCATAGATATGGGGCCCAAAACTGCTTGCAATACTCCAAATGTGAATGCCCAATGCCCTGGCATTGCATTCTTGGTTTTATATTCTAGATCTCTTCAAATGAATGCAATTACATTGATATTACAATTTTCTAACAGATCGAAGAGTGACCAGCTCTCATTGAGATTAGGAACTGTATACACAGAATGGGGAGTGCACTGGTGGGAATTGAACTGTGAATAACGTCAACATGAGACACATTGAGATTGAAAGGTGTATGATGTACAAAGTACATACATAGAGCAGAGCAGAGACATTGGATTCCAGGTTGATACCATTCCCTCTAGAATGAAGTGTGTGGATCTATATACTCTGAACAGTATGGAGTCATGGAGTTGTACAGCACTGAAACTCGCCCTTTGGCCCATCTATTCTACACTGACTTTAATGTCTAATGTATTTCAAAGGTTCAAAGGTTACTTTATTACAACTCTGAAATTCTTCTTCTCCAGATAGCCACAAACCCAAGAAAGAAAAGAACGGCAGCATGATTCCCTCCTCCCCGCACAATTATAGGAAGAATATAGAAGCTTTACAGAGGGTGCACAGGAGATTTATCAGAATCCTGTCTGGATTACAGCACATGTCTTATGAGGAAAGGTTGAGTGAGCTTGAGCTTTTCTCTTTAGAGAGAAGGAGTACAATGGATATAGATCAAGTGGATAGCCAGAGACTTTTTCCCAGGGCAGAAATGGCTAATACAAGGGGCATAATTTTTAGGTGATTGGTGGAAAGTATGGTGAGGATCTCGGAGGTAGATTTTTTACACACTCAACGTGGATGCATGGAACACCCAGCCAGGGGTGGTGGTAGGGTCTGATATATTAAGGACATTTAAGAAACTCTTAGTTAGGGATATAGATGATAGAAAAATGGAGGGCTCTAAAGGAGAGAAAGGTGGGGAATCTTAAAATAGATTTAAAGGTTGCATAAGATCACGGGCTGAAGGGCTTGTACTGTGCTGTAATGTTCTATGTTCTACGTGCCAACAATGCTGCTGCAAAGTAAGTTTTTCATTGCACTGGTGCATACATGTATTTGTGCAGAGGACAATAAACATGACTTTGACTTTAACACGCTAATCCTGATTGACAATATCTCTCGACTCCTTTCCGATCTAGGTTCTTGTCCAAATGCCTTGGTAGTGTAGTTCTATCTGCTGCCACCTTCTTCTCAGGCAGCTCATTACAGATATTCACTATCCCCTGTATGAAAAATTCAACCATTGTTATCAGACTCCTGAATGTATTTCTTGTATAGTAAAAGAAGAACTCTTGATCTCTCAACTGAATAGCCTTGAAACTTGTGTGCTTGCCTGTGCTGCACTTTCTCTGTAACTGTAACTCTGCATTCTGTTATTGTTTTCCCTTTTCTAGTTATTTTTTGTACCTGTGTACAGAATGATCTATGCATGGTATGCAAACAAAGGGTTTATGCAGTTTCTTGGTACCTGTGACAATAATATACCAATTATCGATTGCTCTTAGTCATTCTATAACTCTGTGTTATGGGTACATTCTCACAAAGGACACCGTAACATACCAGAGAGTGTGGCAGTAAGGTAAGTCATGTGTAAAACCTCCCACTTATGTGCCAGCTCCGAGACTTCACTGATAATGGGATGTTGCTTCTGTCTTCTTTGGGGGAGCTGTGCATCAGGCAGTGAGAGCAACAGGGACGTTCACAAGGTAGAGTACTTGGGGAATTTAAATCATATACTATATGTGTAGAGCCTGAATGTTTGAGCAACGTGGACATTGCCTCTGACTCATTGTTGACCATTTTCAATGAGTCCCATTTGACTATGCAGCAAAACTGTCCAGTGCAGGTATAGTGGGCTGAAGGGCCACTTGTATAGAGGTGTACAAGATGATAAGAGGCATAGATCGAGGGGATGGCCAGGGACTTTTTCCCAGGATGGAACTGGCTAATACTGAGGGGCATAATTTTAAGTTATAGGGGGATGTCAGAGGTAAGTTCTTTACACAGATTGGTGAGTGCATGGAACTCCCAGCCGGGGGAGTGGTAGAGGCAAGTACAATAGAGACATTTATGAACTCTTAGATAGGCACAGGGATGATAGAAAGATGTAGGAAGGAAACTTAGATTTATCTTGCATTATGTTATAAGATTGGCTCAACATGATGGGCCAAAGCTCCTGAAATGTGCTGTAGTGTTCTATGTATGCTGGATGTTCCTATCCTCTCTGATAATACCCCGGTTTCATGCGGCGTTTCACTGGAATATCTCCAGCTTACGGTTGCTCAGAGACGTCCGTGTTCTCCTTGTGCTTCATCAACTTCTTCAGCTCTTTCCTCCTGACATGATGCAAAATGAACAGAACACTGAATATAAGTACAAAGTGCTCAGTGCCTCAGAGACTGCCCATATATCCAGGACTTGTACTTTTCAGCTAACGACCACCTTACAGAATTTCTCCATCATCAAAACCACTAGGTGTGTCATAGAACATAGAAAACTACAGCACAGTACAGGCCCTGTGCTGACCTTTTAGCCTACTCCAAGATCAATCTAACCCTACATAGTCCTCCATTTTTCTTTCATCCATATGCCTACCTAAGATATTTCTAAATGTTCCTTGCGTATCTGCCTCTACCACCACCCCTCGCTCTGTGTAAAGAACATAGCTCTGATATCTCCCTATACTTTCCTCCAATCACCTTAAAATTATGCCCCTCCTATTAGCTCTTTCCGCCCTCAGATAAAGCTTCTGGTTGTCCACTCAATCTCTGGCTCTTGTCATCTTCTACACCTCTGTTAAGACATTTCTTAAGAAAGAGTGCAGAGGAGATTTACAAGATGTTGCCTGGATTGGGGAGCATGCCTTATGAAAACAGGTTGAGTGAACTCGGCCTTTTCTCCTTGGAGTGATGGAGGATGAGAGGTGACCTGATAGAAGCGTATAAGATGATGAGAGGCATTGATCATGTGGATAGTCAGAGGCTTTTTCCCAGGGCTGAAATAGCTGCCACAAGAGGTCACAGGTTTAAGGTGCTGGGGAGTAGGTACAGAGGAGATGTCAGGGGTAAGTTTTTACGCAGTGAGTGCTTGGAATGGGCTGCCAGCAACAGTGGTGGAGGCAGATATGATAGGGTCTTTTAAGAGACTTTTGGATAGGTACATGGAGCTTAGAAAAATAGAGGGCTATGGGTAAGCCTAGTAACTTCTAACGTAGGGACATGTTCGGCACAACTTTGTGGGCTGTAGGTTTTCTATGTTTCTCTCTCTCATCTTCCTTCACCCCAGAGAGAAGAGTTCTAGTTATTCAACCCACCCTGAGATTAGTGTAAATAGATGGTTGGTGGTCAGCACAGATGGGGTGAGCTGATGGGCCTGCTTCCATACTATATGGCTCTCTGACACTTGGACCACCAAGCAGCTGCTTGGTGTGAGAAGGCAGGACGTCACCCATCATCTCCTGCCATCTGCAGCCGGTTGTCCTCAGAGGGAAAGGGATGCAGTGATGACGGGAGAAGGGGAGCTGGGGCTGGTGGTGGTGGATGGTCAGTGAGAGGTTGAGGATGAAAGAGTTACTGGCTGACCACTGGGCAGCTGAAAGTGGGCAGCCAACTTGCTGATTCAGGTGAGTCAGTGCCTGATGACAGGTGCCCATCACAGGGTGAGGTAGCGATAATGGTTGTCATCCTTCTCACTTCTAGCATAATGACCAGTGGGTTTGATACGACATTGTGGATGAAAGGGTTTGTTCCTGTGCTTACTGTTCTATGTTCTATGGTTCTCTTACCTTGAACTGTAGGGCCACTTCCTGTCTACGCAGTCTCAGTGGTGAAGAAGGCATCCTGGGGCAAGAACTTATTTAACCTGGCAGGGAGGCGAAGCTGTCACAGCCATGTGTACAGCCCCGCTGGATGGCTGCTATTGGCAAAGTTCACTGTCCACTCTCACAACAACGGCACGAATACCTGCGACATCAATGAAGGTGAGGGTGCCTTGAGAAACTCTGTAGGCTCTGTCTCTGTCTCTGTCTTTCTCTCTATCTCGTGAGATAGAGTTGTTTTTGTGTGTGTAAGTAGCTGAAGAGACTGTGGAGATATTAGTAATCTTTTAAGAAGCACTAGGTTCTGGAATGGCTCCAGGGAACTGGAAAATTATAAATGGCACTCCACTCTTTAATAATGGAGTGAGGCAAAGCACAGGAAATTATAGGCTAGTTAGCCTGACTTCAGTGATTGGGAAGGTGTTAGAACCCATTATTAAAAATGAGGTCTCAGGGTACTTAGAGGCACATGATAAAACAGGCAAAGACAGCATGTCCTTAAGGGAAAATCTTGCCTGTTGGAATTCTTTGAGGAAATAACAAGCAGGATAGACAAAGGAGAGTGAGTGGATTTTGTTTACTTGGACTTTCAGTAGGCCTTTAATAAGGTGCCACACATGAAGCTGCTTAACAAGGTAAGAGCCCATATGGTACAACAGGAAAGATACCAGCATGGATAGAAGATTGGCTGACTGGCCAGAGGCAAAGAGTGGGAATAATGGGGGCTCATTCTGGTTGGCTGTTGGTGACTAGTGGTGTTCTGCAGGGGTCTTTGTCGGGACTGCTGTTTTTTACGTCATATGTCAATGATTTGGATGATAGAATAGATAGCTTTGTGGCCAAGTTTGTGGATGATACAAAGATAGCTGGAGGGACAGGTAGTGTTTAGGAAGTGAGGAGTCTGCAGAAGGTTTTAGACCAGGGGTTTCCAATTTTTTTATGCCACGGACCCCTACCATTAACCGAAGGGTCAGTTAACCAAGGAACCCCTGATTTAGACAGATTAGGAGAATGGCAATGAAGAAGCAGACAGAGTATAGTGTAGAGAAGTGTATGATCATTCACTTTGGTAGAAGGAATAAAGGAGTAGACTATTTTCTGAATGGGGAGAAAATTCAGAAATTGTCATGGGAGTCCTCTTGCTGATGCCAAAACCCTCTCACTCCTCATGCTCATTCTGGTTACCTCTTTGCTCCTTAGGATGGACCATGGTCACCCAACACCTGGTCCACTGGTCAGGCGGACATGGTCACCCAACACCTGGTCCACTGGTCAGGTGGACATGCCAGGGTGTTCCAGGTTAAACTCCAGCGCACTGTATCAAACACCCAGGAGTAAAGTCACAGGAGCAATGACAGAATTCTGTGGTTGCTTTTTATTATTATTTCATTCGAATACATTAGATCATAGAGTAATTGGATTGGAGATGGGTGAAAGGTAGTTGGAAGAGGTAAACGTTTTTGAGGGTGGGAGTGGCAAGACCTCCAGGGTTATGTGTGTCTTCGGCAGGTTCTCTATTCCCTCCTGTGTCCATCCCTATCCCCCTCTCCCTCCCATTCCTAGCCTAGCCCTGAGTCCGGAGAGTGTCTTCATACGGCTGTCAGGATAATAACTCCCACAGTGCTGGCAGACTGTTGTACTATAGAAGTCATTATCCTGACACCCACACACAGCCACTGTACACATGGAGGAAGAATGGCAATGGAGAAGCAGGATTAAACATTTACTGAATCACAGTACACACAGGGCAACTTGCAGTGTGGGAGTGACGAACTAAGCCCACGGAGATGAAAATACCCACTCAAATACCCACGCATAAAGAGAAGAGCCTTGTGTGCATAGGAGGCCCAGTCATTCGAATCACCGAGTGGTGAAATGGGCACATACACACTTACCTCATTCTTACAATCAACCTAAAACCATCCAGCTATCACAGGAGAGGTACTGTTGGCAGTAGGCAGGAGGCATGAAGCACCAAATGAACTTTGGCCCTTCAGCCTCTGGGAAAGCCCACGGTACCAGATGCCAGTACGGTTAGCCTCAATCATACTCAACCAGCCAATGTTCCCAGAGGTGCCCAATGCACATTCTGACCAAACACCTCTCTCTCACTGACCTACAGCCTACACAAGTTACTTCCGTAAGGCCTGCATGCCTGGCTCCAGAAGGATGGGCAAACTTTGTAAAGTCTGCGTTGGCAGGGAGCAAGCTGGTTCAAAGATCTCCGGTCTGCGGTGTGCTGCCAACCACGATGAACTCTACTATGGAAACTTGGGCACACTGCGGTAAGTACCACTCCAGGTGTTTTTTGGTATTGGTTTATTATTGTCTCATGCCCAGATACAGAGAAAAGCTTGTCCATAGAGCATACGGTCTATGCTGATCAAGTCATCACACAGTAAATGAGGTAAAACAGTAACAATGCAGAATAACGTGTAAAAGCTATCGAATAGGTGCAGTGCAGCTAAACAATAAAGTGCAACATCATAACAAAGTAGATTGTGAGGTGAAGAGTCCCTCTTATCGTACAAAAGGCCCATTAAAGAGTCAGATAACAGTGGAATGGAAGCTCTGATGGTACGTGTTTTCAGGCTTTTGTACTTCCTGCCTGCTGGAAGAGGTAAACTTAATGCCTGTTTTCATTCATTTCAGCTGCCTGGGCAGCACTTGGACCACCCAGATAGACAGGACAACCGTGCAAGCGTAAGACTTCTGTGTTGCTTGTCTTCTCTCAGTTTTTTCAGGATGGCACCAAGCTGTGGTCTCCATCAAGATTATGGCTCAGAGCTAGTTGTTTACCTTTAGGGTCAGAGGGGTGGTTTTTGGGACAGAGAGAGTAGTTAGAAGTCAGATTAGGGACAGGAATGTGGGGAGGTATGGGGTCAGGCCTCCATTCTGCTCCGTGTTCCGCAATCAAAGTCCAGACAGGTGAAGGATATCAGTCCAGGTCTTAACCCTGTGCTCAAAGGCCAGTGGCCAGGAGTCCACACAAGCAAGAAGCCCAAGGGCTGGCTAATTGGCATGTCCAGAGTTTGAGCCTGAAGTTCGGGGTCCCATCATCAGTTAGTCCAGTGGTCAATACTGAAGATCGGAGCCAGTAAGTCAATCGGTACCCTGGCGCCGGAGGACTGTTTGTGTACGTGGGTGGGAAAAGGGTTTGCTTTGCTGCCTGTTCTGTTTCATTGTGTTCTTCGTTGTTCCACTGAGCACTCTGGGCATGCTATGTTGATGCTGGAATGTACAGCAACACTTGCAGGCTGTTAAAACACGTTACTGTAGGTTTTGATGTCTATGTGATAAATGCATCTGAATCTGAATGGTGAAAGGACGCAGAGGCCATGAACCTGCCCCTTTGGGTCCACCTCCTTCTCTCATGCTCTGAGTTAGGGAGAAGACATCAGAGTTCTCCATCTGGAATCCTTCCCATACATAAGGGTGGGCATAGAAGGATGCCATTTCTACCTCTCCTATACCTGGGGCAATAGACCTTCAGTCCCAGAGCAAGCTCGCTTCTGAGTGGATGTCCAAGTCTCAGCCCACAACACACACTATTCAGGGAACAGCTGCGTTGAGGACTAGATTATAGCCTATCTCCTCGCAGGCTGTGCGTTTGCAAAGCTGTGGAGATGGACGCAAGGATCCATGTCCCAAGGCATCCAGAGCCGCTGCCTAACAGCTGATCTATGGGCTGTTCCCAGGGACACACACACAGACAACATCAGGTGCTACTGGAAGATCATCAACTCAGTGAAAGATGCTCTTTGGTCTTTCTGTTGGTCTTCCCGTTCACCGAGGTGTCTGTGAGGACATGCTGAGGGGTGTACTCAAGCTCAGTGCAACTACTGCTAAGGTTTTGCTGGGGAAGAACAGCTATCTGGGGTTCTGCTGTTACTGAACACTGAGGGGCTGTAACTCAGTCCCTTATCATTTGTCCTGTTCAATCTCCACGGGTCGTGCCCACATGCTGCTCATCAGCCACCTGTAGTCAGCCTTCCCGGGGAACCCAGATCAGCCACCAGAGCTGGAGCTGTGACAGACTGGAAGTGGTGGATGGCAGAGTGTAAGTTTGATCATAGGACACAAAGTGGGGTATAAGTGGGAAGAAGTATCACAATGAACAGAGGGAGAGATTAACTGCTGGTCTTTCTCCAGGTGTTTAGTTTGGGAATTCCAATCAGAAAAACTTTGGAGACGTCGTCTTCCTGCAGCATCACAACTTAATGGAAAACATTGAGGGTAAGATAGATTTCAGCTTCTGTTCTAAATAGGTTAAAAAATGAAAGTGTGTCAGCTGTGAACAGATGGGAATGTATGGCGATGATTGGATTGGGACGGGGGTTACACTGTTCAGAACCAGTGGAATGCAGGGCAGTAGATATAAGGAGAGTTTAGATACAAAGGGTTTGTTCTCACTGGAACGATGGGGGATAGAGGAGACCTTGCAGAGATTTATAATATTATTAGAGGCATAGATAGGGTAGATAGAGAGTATTTTTCTCACAGGAGGGGAGGCTAGAGCAAAAGAGCACTTGTGTAAAGAGAAATTTAAAGGCGATCTGAACAGTTTCTCTCACACAGGGTGTTGGAATTGTGGAAGGAGCTTGCATACTAAATGATGGAGGTGGATTTTATTCCAACGTTGGAACAGATACCTGGACAGGAAAGGATAACAAGGAAATAGACAGGAGCGAACAGGGAGTGGAACAAATGGCTGAGGTCTTCCCAGAGCCAGCATCACACATTTCACGGGTTCACTGTGATTCCACCTCCGTGAACAGATTCATGTTGGCACAACCTGAAGGACAGAAATTAGGAATTACTGAAATTCTTCTCAGCTTTCAAATGAATGATGTTCATTAATTGAGGTCCTTCCCCTGCAGCTCTGGGCAGGAGTGGCTGGGCCACAGGTTGGACTGTTGATGACTTCGAGTTGCTCTGTCCGGGTGGAGGCCACACCCCAGTCACAGACCGGGACTCTTGCAACCTGGGAGCCATCCCTCCAAACATGGTCATGACCAGGTCTGTCATCGCCACCAAAACGAAAGACTTCCTGATGAACTCCCAGGTTTGTATTTGATCAGTGACATACATCTCATCATTTCATCCTCAGGGATCAGGTGCAGTGGTGGCGGGGGGGGGGGTGGTGGTGTCAGGAGGAGGAGAGAGGGGATAGTGAATTTGTTAGAAAGTCAAAACTAGAGTCATGGAGATCTACAGCACAGAAACAGGCCCTATGGCCCAATTCATTCACGCTGCCTACGTTGTCTTACTGAGCTAGTCCTATTTGCCTGCATTAGGCCTCTAAGCCTTTCTTATTCTTGAACTTGTCTGAATGTTGTAATTATAGCCACCTCAACCACTTCCTCTGGCAGCTCATTCCACCTACCTGCCACCCTCCGTGTGGAAAAGATGCCCCTCAGGATGTTTTAAATCTTCCTTTCTCACTGTGATGCTCTATCCCTCGTTTTGGACTCTCTACCCGGGGTAAAAGTCTGTGACCATCTCCCTTATCTATAACCTTCAGGTTTTATAAACATCTATCAGGTCAAAAGAGAGCAACCTGACAGGGGCAACATGTGCTGTGCCCTGAGCAGTCCCTGCTATAATACTGTTTCACCAACCACATGCCTCATTCCACTGGCGGGGTGAAAGGAACTGCTTTAACCCCAGCACCTGATACACTGTTTTCACATCCTGGGACATGTTGCTGCCAGTTAGCTTCCTCTAGCCCCCTCTCTCTGCCATCGTGGGTGATGCCAAGCTCCTTGAGAGGTGATGCATTTGCACTCACCCAGATAAATTGAGAGAATCCGATCACATTCTGGTCTTGGCTCACCTGCTGCAGGAGACCTGGCCTCTGTTGTGCTTCTGTGGCCACCATGTTAATGTGACTGGCCAGTTGAATGTCTTTCTCCACTGCTTCCCTGGGCAGAGGATTCTACAGATTCATTATTCTACGGTGGAAAAACCGTTCCTTGACATTTCCATTCCAAAACTACTCACCCTGAAATTTGAGGCTACGTCCCCTAGTTCTAGATTCCTCTGTCCCTTATATCTCCAGAGATTCAGCCTCTCTGAGAGAAGAAATTTCTACATACCTTGGTTGTCAATAACCATGCACTGTTCAACAAATCTCTCCCATTATGACCTCACACTGTGCATTGTTAGACAAGTCTCTCCCATTATGACCTCTCAGGATATTTAAGGCGAGGGTTTGGTAATAATAATGCCATTCGATACCCAGGTAAATTGTTAGGATGGTTAGACCCTCTCTTGGAGATTGCCACTCTCTTTTCCTTTCATGCATGAACTGAAGAGCTGTGCACAGAATTGAACATGGTATAATTGTCATAGAAATTCCCCACTCCTGACTGATGGAGTGTTTAGCCAAGGACACTGTCCCGAGGAACAGTGGTGATGTCACGGAGCTGGAATGATTGACATCCAACAACCTGGTGCGACGTGTGACTCCATCCACTGGAGGTTCTGGCTCTATCAGGGTCTCTGTAACTCTGGATCTACATCTGGATCAAGGTTGTGGTCAGGTCTGGAGCTATGTGGCTTAAACAATCCAAACTAGCTATCAGTTGGCAGATTATTGGAGAGTGAGTGCTGTTTATTAGTATTTCCAATGACCACAATCATCACATCGCCAACGATTGGTGGGTTTTGCTTGTCCAGCATCATGTGATCAGGATAATCCTGGGGGGATCTTCCCACGTTGTCTAGTAGATCCAGTGGTGTAAGTGGATGGGACCAGATTGTTAGATGCGCAACTATTTGAGGAGCGCAGATCTCAGTACCATGATATGTGGGTGTTTAAGCCACTCTTTGGCACAGAGTAGCTGAGTTTGACTACATGGCAGGTTTAGAATGCAGATGGTTGACCAAGTGCCCTAGTTTTCTGGAGAGACAACACCCATATATATAGGTGTATCCCGATGCTTTAGATCCAGATATTGTTGTATTTAATCTCAAAGAGGAACATTCCCTTGGCTGAACAAGCACTGTGCCCTAGTCTAAGGTACGGAGAAGGCACCTTCCTCTGCACCCTTGCAAAGCACTTACAGCACAGGAATGGGCCATTCATACCAACAAATATGTACTGCCTCCACTCATCACTCTTTATGCAGCCAGGTTGACATTACTGCCTATCTCTCTTCCATCTGGATGTGCTCTGCTCTGCTGCACCATACACTGACTACTCTCTGGGAAAGGAAGCCTCTCTCACATCCCCCAATGGATCTTTACTAGTTTCCCCTCTGTCTCCAGCCGTGGATCCAGTCTCACACGCAGAGAGCTCTTCCCTACGTTACTCTTTCAAACTCTTTTGTAATTGTGAAGACCTTGGCAGCCAGGATCTTGTACTGCAGGTATCTGAGTGCCCTGAGAAGCATTTTTGTGTACACTCCATAGCAGAAAGACTTCACAGGTCGATTGATAAGTAGGCCATTTGGCCCATTAAGCCAGTTCTGCCATTCAATAGGATCATGGCTCATGTGACCATGGACTCAGCTCCACCTTCCTGCCTTTTCCCCAGAACCCTTAATTCCCAGTCTAACTGCGTCTCAAGTGTCTCAGGTACCCTCCACTGTATCCCGAGGCAGGGGACCCCACAGATTCTTTTCTCTTTTACAAAAGCAATTTCTCTTAATCTCCATCCCAAATCAACTGCCCTGAATCTTGAGGCTAGATCCCCTACTTCTAGATTCTTCCGTGCCTTGTATCTTCAGAGATCCAGCCCCTCTGAGAGAAGAAATTTCTACATATCTGCTTCCAATGACTGTGTATCATTACATAAACCTCTACCCTAAAAAGCCACCCCCCCTATTTGAATATGCTCACCCCTCCCCCTCCTAAGCTCAAAAGAAAACTGGGCCAAAGTACTGAGTTTCTCTTTGTAAGATTTGAGATATGGTCAGACAACTTTGTTAGTTGCTCACTTGACTGGTTTGGACTGGTAATGAGGTACCAACAGCCCCAATGGCACAAGCTGCCCCAGGTACGAATATTACTGCTGTCTAAGGCAGTGGCAGCGCCAGAGATTTTTTCTTGCTGGTGCTACAGTGGGGCTGAATTATTCAGTGATGGTGCTGAGGGATGTACCCTATGGTAATAATTATTCGCAAGGCCAGACACGTGGCATTCAAAAGTCAGTTTCAAGCATTATGTGCCCACTATAAATGCCTCTGTTGATTCACAAGCAACAGCAATTGATAGATCTAACAATTGATAGAAGTGAACAGCAATTGATAGAAGTGAACTGTGACAGTGTCAACAGCATCGGAGGCAACCCGGGCTACACAGAGCACAAACAAATCAACAAAGCACCCGACCCACAGCGCACAACGTGAATCACGCACCAATCCCGCAATCAGTGTCAAATGCGTGCTTTTCAACTGAAAAACACAACACTAACCCACAGTGTCCACAGCTATTCGCATTACATAGACAGACAATGCCAAAAGATACACCGTTATTAAAGTCAGATAAGGCAAACAACAGATGCAAGGCTTTACCAGGAGTTGGACAAATCGTACTCTGACCATACAATTCCTCAATTAATTTGGCTATTGAATTTAAAACAAAAATCAACAGAATCACCGCTTGGAAGTCTAAGCAAAACCAGTAGGCTTAATAGCAGTAAATGTAATAGTTTAGGATTTGCAGGAAACATAAGGACTATGGGGTATCCACCACAAAATAATAATAATAATCAGCATTAGTCTTGCCCCAAATTTTTAAAAAAAATCAACTGCGCTCACCATTGATGTTTTCAGAGAAGCACAATCCGTCTGTTGTTGTGATTGGTGGCGAAATTTTCGTAATTTTTTTTCTCCAACGGCGTTCTGAGAGGCGGGACTGCGCAGGCGTGTGACGTCGGGCAGTGCAGCGCGGCAGATTTAAAAGGGCAGACATCCTGCTTCGGGTTTGATTCAAAGGAGGAGTCTGAGAGTCTGAGTGGGAGTGCCGAGAAAGACATTTTTGAAATTTTCGTTATTTTTTTCTCCAACGGCGTTCTGAGAGGCGGGACTGCGCAGGCGTGTGACGTCGGGCAGTGCAGCGCAGCAGATTTAAAAGGAACAGAGCCTCATAGAGCGGGCAGCGTAGTTTGCGGGCTGTGGAGTGAGCCGGGAGCAGAGTGAAGACTTAAGGGCTTCGGCTCAACGGGCTTAGGCGGAAACAGGCGAGGAAGGTTTGGCATTCATTTTCTGTTGTTATTTGAGGAGAGGGGCAGTATGAGTGTGAGGGCAGTTTGCTGTTCTTGGTGTCGGATGTGGGAGGCCCTGGAGTCTCCAAGCCTCCTGGATGTCTACATCTGCGCCAAGTGCATCGAGATGCAGCTCCTAAGGGACCGCGTTACGGAACTGGAGCTGCAGCTCGATGACCTTCGTCTGGTCAGGGAGAGTGAGGAGGTGATAGAGAGGAGTTGCAGGCAGGTAGTCACACCGGGGCCACGGGACGCAGACAAGTGGGTCACGGTTAGGAGGGGGAAGGGGAAAAGTCAGGTAATAGGGAGTACCCCGGTGGCTGTGCCCCTTAACAACAGGTACTCCTGTTTGAGTACTGTTGGGGGGGACAGCTTACCCGGGGGAAGCGACAGTGGCCGTGCCTCCGGCACAGAGTCTGGCCCTGTAGCTCAGAAGGGTAGGGCAAGGAAGAGGAGGGCAGTTGTGATAGGGGACTCGATAGTAAGGGGGTCAGATAGGCGATTCTGTGGAAGCAGTCCAGAGACCCGGATGGTAGTTTGCCTCCCTGGTGCCAGGGTCCGGGATATTTCTGATCGTGTCCAAGATATCCGGAAGTGGGAGGGTGAGGAGCCAGAGGTCGTGGTACATATAGGTACCAATGACATAGGTAGGAAAAGGGATGAGGTCCTGAAAGGAGAATATAGGGAGCTAGGAAGGGAGTTGAGAAAAAGGACCGCAAAGGTAGTAATCTCGGGATTACTGCCTGTGCCACGCGACAGTGAGAGTAGGAATGCGATGAGGTGGAGGATAAATGCGTGGCTGAGGGATTGGAGCAGGGGGCAGGGATTCAAGTTTTTGGATCATTGGGACCTCTTTTGGCGCAGGCGTGACCTGTACAAAAAGGACGGGTTACACTTGAATCCTAGGGGGACCAATATCCTGGCAGGGAGATTAGCGGGGGCTACTGAGGTGACTTTAAACTAGAATGGTTGGGGGTTGGGAATCAAATTAAAGAGGCTAGGCGTGAGGAGGTTAGTTCACAACAGGGGGATGGGAACAAGTGCAGAGAGACAGAGGGGTGTAAAGTGAGGGTAGAAGCAAAAAGTACTAAGGAGAAAAGTAAAAGTGGAAGGCTGAAAAATCCAGGGCAAGCATTAAAAAGGGCCACTTTTCAGCATAATTGTATAAGGGCTAAGAGAGTTGTAAAAGAGCGTCTGAAGGCTTTGTGTGTCAGTGCAAGGAGCATTCGTAATAAGGTGGATGAATTGAAAGTGCAGATTGTTATTAATGATTATGATATAGTTGGGATCACAGAGACATGGCTCCAGGGTGACCAGGGATGGGAGCTCAACGTTCAGGGATATTCAATATTTAGGAGGGATGGACATGAAGGAAGGGGAGGTGGGGTGGCGTTGCTGGTTAAAGAAGAGATTAACGCAATAGAAAGGAAGGACATAAGCCGGGAAGATGTGGAATCGATATGGGTAGAGCTGCGTAACACTAAGGGGCAGAAGACGCTGGTGGGAGTTGTGTACAGGCCACCTAACAGTAGTAGTGAGGTCGGAGATGGTATTAAACAGGAAAATAGAAATGTGTGCAATAAAGGAACAGCAGTTATAATGGGTGACTTCAATCTACATGTAGATTGGGTGAACCAAATTGGTAAAGGTGCTGAGGAAGAGGATTTCTTGGAATGTATGCGGGATGGTTTTTTGAACCAACATGTCGAGGAACCAACTAGAGAGCAGGCTATTCTGGTCTGGGTTTTGAGCAATGAGGAAGGGTTAATTAGCAATCTTGTCGTGAGAGGCCCCTTGGGTAAGAGTGACCATAATATGGTGGAATTCTTCATTAAGATGGAGAGTGACATAGTTAATTCAGAAACAAAGGTTCTGAACTTAAAGAGGGGTAACTTTGAAGGTATGAGACGTGAATTAGCTAAGATAGACTGGCAAATGACACTTAAAGGATTGACGGTGGATATGCAATGGCAAGCATTTAAAGGTTGCATGGATGAACTACAACAATTGTTCATCCCAGTTTGGCAAAAGAATAAATCAAGGAAGGTAGTGCACCCGTGGCTGACAAAAGAAATTAGGGATAGTATCAATTCCAAAGAAGAAGCATACAAATTAGCCAGAGAAAGTGGCTCACCTGAGGACTGGGAGAAATTCAGAGTTCAGCAGTGGAGGACAAAGGGCTTAATTAGGAAGGGGAAAAAAGATTATGAGAGAAAACTGGCAGGCAACATAAAAACGGACTGTAAAAGCTTTTATAGATATGTAAAAAGGAAAATACTGGTAAACACAAATGTAGGTCCCCTGCAGACAGAAACAGGTGAATTGATTATGGGGAGCAAGGACATGGCAGACCAATTGAATAATTATTTTGGTTCTGTCTTCACTAAGGAGGACATAAATAATCTTCCAGAAATAGTAGGGGACAGAGGGTCCAGTGAGATGGAGGAACTGAGTGAAATACATGTTAGTAGGGAAGTGGTGTTAGGTAAATTGAAGGGATTGAAGGCAGATAAATCCCCAGGGCCAGATGGTCTGCATCCTAGAGTGCTTAAGGAAGTAGCCCAAGAAATAGTGGATGCATTAGTGATAATTTTTCAAAACTCGTTAGATTCTGGACTAGTTCCTGAGGATTGGAGGGTGGCTAATGTAACTCCACTTTTTAAAAAAGGAGGGAGAGAGAAACTGGGGAATTATAGACTGGTTAGCCTAACGTCGGTGGTGGGGAAACTGCTGGAGACAGTTATCAAAGATGTGATAACAGCACATTTGGAAAGCGGTGAAATGATCGGACAAAGTCAGCATGAATTTGTGAAAGGAAAATCATGTCTGACGAATCTCATAGAATTTTTTGAGGATGTAACCAGTAGAGTGGATAGGGGAGAACCAGTGGATGTGGTATATTTGGATTTTCAAAAGGCTTTTGACAAGGTCCCACACGGGAGATTAGTGTGCAAACTTAAAGCACACGGTATTGGGGGTAAGGTATTGGTGTGGGTGGAGAATTGGTTAGCAGACAGGAAGCAAAGAGTAGGAATAAACGGGACCTTTTCAGAATGGCAGGCGGTGACTAGTGGGGTACCGCAAGGCTCAGTGCTGGGACCCCAGTTGTTTACAATATATATTAATGACTTGGATGAGGGAATTAAATGCAGCATCTCCAAGTTTGTGGATGACACGAAGCTGGGTGGCAGTGTTAGCTGTGAGGAGGATGCTAAGAGGATGCAGGGTGACTTGGATAGGTTGGGTGAGTGGGCAAATTCATGGCCGATGCAATTTAATGTGGATAAATGTGAAGTTACCCACTTTGGTGGCAAAAATAGGAAAACAGATTATTATCTGAATGGTGGCCGATTAGGAAAAGGGGAGGTGCAACGAGACCTGGATGTTATTATACACCAGTCATTGAAAGTGGGCATGCAGGTACAGCAGGCGGTGAAAAAGGCAAATGGTATGCTGGCATTTATAGCGAGAGGATTCGAGTACAGGAGCAGGGAGGTACTACTGCAGTTGTACAAGACCTTGGTGAGACCACACCTGGAGTATTGTGTGCAGTTTTGGTCCCCTAATCTGAGGAAAGACATCCTTGCCATAGAGGGAGTACAAAGAAGGTTCACCAGATTGATTCCTGGGATGGCAGGACTTTCATATGAAGAAAGACTGGATGAACTGGGCTTGTACTCGTTGGAATTTAGAAGATTGAGGGGGGATCTGATTGAAACATATAAGATCCTAAAGGGATTGGACAGGCTAGATGCAGGAAGATTGTTCCCAATGTTGGGGAAGTCCAGAACGAGGGGCCACAGTTTGAGGATAGAGGGGAAGCCTTTTAGGACCGAGATTAGGAAAAACTTCTTCGCACAGAGAGTGGTGAATCTGTGGAATTCTCTGCCACAGGAAACAGTTGAGGCCAGTTCATTGGCTATATGTAAGAGGGAGTTAGATATGGCCCTTGTGGTTACGGGGGTCAGGGGGTATGGAGGGAAGGCTAGGGCGGGGTTCTGAGTTGGATGATCAGCCATGATCATAATAAATGGCAGTGCAGGCTCGAAGGGCCGAATGGCCTACTCCTGCACCTATTTTCTATGTTCCTATGAAAGCATCAATGATTTTCTGGATGTCAAGTGCTTTGGTCCTCCGACTGTTTATGGCCAACAGGGCCAAGTTGCTGTTCCGAGCATCACCGCTGCTATTCCTTAGGTAGTTTTTGAGGCGTCTGAGGCAAGAGAAACTCCGTTTGCATGAGGCAGATGTCACAGGTAGAGACAGTGATATGCAGATTAGTTTGTATAAATCTATAAATGCATCGTGGTGGGGTCTCATTAGAGCTAGAAATTCCACTGTGTCATTCACTGTCTGTCCTTGCTAGAGACTCAACCACAGCTCTCATAAACTCATGATTTTCTTGGACAAACTTTGCATGTCCTTTGTCAAGCATATTTCCCAATCTTGAACCGTCTTGTTTTCTCAATCTGAATTTCCCCTGTGCCTCCATAGCAAACTTCTGAGCTGCACTTACATGGTGGGATTTAAAAGCTGTTGTAGCTTTCCGCCAGTTGCGGTAACCGGTGACAGTGAAGGTAGACTCAGAATGGAACCCATGTCCTCCACACAGGAAATGCCTGCTTGCAAAGCAGAACGTAGTATCTTTCGTGATCGGATATTCCAGCCAGTCAAAGCAGCCATGAATAAAACTCCTTTGCTGATTGCTAAACTGTTGCGTGCAGCGAAGGGTACTTTTTCAATGCTGGCTGATGGGGTCCTTCCTCAGGCTGCTGGCTAACATCGCTAACAGTATTCCCACTAAGTATTCCCACTAAGAGCAGCTTCATCCACGTTCTCTTCCGAATCCCGCTCCATTTCTTGTTCCTCTACCTCGCCCTCACACTTTCGATGAACTGCTATTGTCCTCATCCCCACTTACTTCTTTCTGCATGTCACTTTCAATTAGGACAGGCTCAGGCTGAGACACCACTGATTCCTCTGGATGAAGTCGTTTTCTCACTAAAAACCGATCCATTTTTCACACCACAAAAAATAATGCATGTGGCAGGCCCACGCTGGCTTGTAAAAGTACTGTGTGTGTGTGTGTGTGTGTGTGTGTGTGTGTGGCATCTGTTAGTCTCGCGAGACCACGGATCTGCGCCTGGATGTATACTATCAATCTCTCATGTGAGTGAGTGATATCACCACCTTAAGTGATCTTAGATCAGTTTAACTGATCTGAGGACAGTAACGGCGAGACATTGACAACAAACGAAGTGTAGAGTGGATCTGACAGAGTTGATAACTTTATTGCTGCGTGGGTGCTCTGGTAATTGGGGGCGCTGTTTCACTAGATCAACTGGAGAAACAAGCTGTATTCAAAACTATACAGAGAAAGCAAAGCAGCTGCAATTTGTATGTGAAATTTCAGTTATTTTCTTGGTGGTGCTACGCTGGTGCTATTGCAATTTCTGCTGGGGCTGTAGCACCACCTTAGCGCCGCCCCTGGTCTCAGGACCTACTGCTCTCAAGAGCTGCTCACCAGTTCCTTCCCATATTTTTTCAGGAACATTTTGGGCCCAGCTCCCTCTCGGAATTCCAGCTTTTCCAGTCCAAAAAATATAAGGAGAGTGACCTGCTCTTCAAGGATGCAACCCAGTCTTTGAGCCAAGCAGCTCACCTGAGTTACACTGACATCCTGGGCGATGCATTCGTCAGCCTGGCTGAGTCTGTCTTCAGCTGCACGCACTCAGGTAGCGTACTCATTTAACTGCAGGATTATCACAATCAATAGTCATCTCCCTCCGAAAGATTTCAAACACATCTTCCATCCTCTTGCTCCACAGAAATCCTGGAATTCTGTCACCAGGACGTTTGCAGCCATTGGTGAAGCTGGTGTCAGCAGTCACAGGGGGAAGAGCCCAGAACCTCCCTGCTCCACACTGCCCCATGTTCAATTCCCTCTCCATCCAGACTGGACATTGACAACACTCCTCGCTGGTGTCCTAAATGAAATGAATAATCATAGCTAAGGGCCTAGCGGGTGGGGGAGGTTGTGTAAAATGGCGGGGGGCATTGAATTAACTTCTCTGTTTGCTTCTGCACTTGCCCGCCGTTGGACACGCAAGTCACTGTATTACCCCTTGACAGACTGACAGGATGGGATCCCACCACTGAATCTGCAGGAATGTTGTTTGTCCATCCTCGTTGTCAATGGTGTCCATGATGGTGTCGAGACTAGCGCGTGATTTGGATTTAAGTGAGGGAGAGTTGCGCAGCGTCAGCCTCACTCTCTCTTCCCAATTCCCATCTGGATCCAGTGGCAAGACAAGAGTCAAGACGGCTGGAGATGGGACTAGGCGCAGTGGATGACCAGGACGTCTTCAGTGTCTTGTCGTGTTCTACACGTTCCATGACGCTTGCAGAGACCGCCTTCTTGACCGTTGAACCTTCCATTGGTCTCGTCCACTCAGTCTGCCAGAGTCTGTCTTCACATGCTGGGATAGACAACTCCCCATCTCACCAAGGGTTTGAGACCCGTCGGCTACCGTCACCTGGCTTAGCTGGCTTGTCGAAGCCGTTGCCCAGTGAGTGGCCGCTGTCGCAAGCAAACAGCTACGGGGAGTCACAGGTGAGAGCTGAGTGCCAGGTGGGGACCAAAGGTGGACTAACCACCTTGAAAAGGACGCGACATGCTCCCCCACCAGAGGTGCTACCCCTCCCTGACACCCCATCATCAGGAATAACAGTGACCTTGTCAGCCCTGGTTCCTGAACTGTGGCCCAAGGGGACCAGTCTCCTGGATAGGTTGGAAACCCAGGAGAGGCTGGACCTCTCCAAGCACAAGATCGACAGCTGGAGGTGATTCCCCAACCTGCAGAGTGAGAGAGGACGCTGCTGTACCCACTGACCCCCGACCAACATACCCTCTAACTTTTACTTACAGCTGAGTAGACCGACCATTGCTCTGAGCAGGACGCTTTTAAACGGCCTGAAAACTGTGCGCCACATTATATGAAAGAAAATCCCAGCTGCACAGCAACGAAGGCTGTGTGTGTGGGAGCATTTCAGTTCCTGTGCAGCCGGGAACAGTTCCCCCGACCGCAGCCAGTAGTTCCTGGTATTGAGAGCCACTGAGCTGGTTTGGAAGCTCCTCCAAGTAAGGGTTGTAGCAGGGCGAGGACCAAAGAAAGCTGTTCCAGTCTGTGCAGAATGAACCTCCATACTTGAATGAGTTTAACTGGATCATGCGGATGTGCTACAGTAGTGGTGGTGGGGGGGAGCAGGGCAGAAGGGAAACAGTTTCCTGCCTCATTCTACACAGTTGGACACAGATTTCTCTTATGTCACTGCCACGACACTAAATACACAACACAGAACAGAAACAGTCCCACATAAGAGATTCTACAGATGCTGGAAATCTAGACACACACGTGCACAGTACTAGAGGAACTCAGCAGGTCAGGCAGCATCTATGGAGGGAAATGAACAGCTGACGGTTTGGGCCAAGACCATTGGGGCTCAGAACCAGGCCCTTCAGCCTAAACCATAGTAGCAGATTAACACCACATCTGCTTGTACACACGTGGTCCGTATCCCTAATTAGGGACAGTCAGCGTGGCTTTATGTAGGCCAGGTCATGTCTTACTAACCTGATTGAGTTTTTGAAGAGGTGATGAATGTAATTGATGAGGGTACAGCTGTGAATGTTGTCTACATAGATTTTGGTAAAGCATTTGACGTGGTCTCTTATGGTAGGTTCATCCACAAGGTGAAAACACTGGGGGATCCACAGCGAATTTGACCATAAGACAAAGGAGCAGAAGTCGGCCATTCGGCCCATCGAGTTTGCTCCGCAATTTTTTTTTCACTGCAACTCATCCCAATGGCTACAAATTTGCCCCATCACCTGCCTGTCTCTCCTGACATCTTTACTGCTCACTATCTTAGATTTATTTCTGTTTTCCCCTTCCTCCGCTCTGTCATTCCGGTTCCCATCCCCCTGCCAAATTAGTTTAAACCCTCCCTAACGGCTCTATTAAACTTTCCCGCCAGGATATTGGTCCCCTTCAGGTTCAGGTGTAACCTGTCCTTTTTGAACAGGTCATACTTCCCCCAGAAGAGATCCCAATTATCCAAGAATCTGAAGCCCTGCCCCCTGCACCAGTCTCTCAGCCACGCATTCATCTGCCTGATCCTACTATTCTTGCCCTCGCTAGCATGTGGCACAGGTAGCAATCGCGAGATTACTACCCTGGAGGTCCTGCTTCTCAGCTTCCTTCCTAACTCCTGGAAATCTCTCTTCAGGACCTCCTCCTTTGTCCTATCTATGTCATTGGTACCAACATGTACCAAGACAACTGGCTGCTCACCCTCCCCCTTCAGAATATTCAGGACCCGATCTGAGACATCCCATACCCTGGCACCTGGGAGGCAACACACCATGCGGGTATCTCTATCAGGCTCACAGAATCTCCTGTCTGTTCTCCTGACTATGGAATCCCCTACGACTACCGCATTCCTCTTCTCCCTCCTTCTCTCCTGCACAACAGCGCCAGGCACAACAGTCACCGTGGGCGTCCCCTGTCAGGTCATCCCCCTCAACAGCATCCAGAACAAGATATTTGTTGCTGAGGGGGACAGCCACAGGTGTGCTCTCCACTATCCGGGCATTTCCCTTCCCCCTCTTGACAGTGACCCAGTTTTCTGACCCCTGTAGCCTAGGCATGACTACCTCCCTGTAGCTCCTGTCTATCACCTCTTCACTTTCCCTGATAAGCAGTAGGTCATCAAGCTGCAGCTCCAGATCCCTAACACGGTCTCTGAGGAGCTGCATCTCGGTGCACCTGGCGCAGATGTGGCCATCAGGGAGGCTGGAGATCTCCCAGGATTCCCATATCTGACACGTTGAACAAAGCACTAACCCTGCAGGCATGCTATCTAATTCTACAGGAATGAAACAGGAAAAATAAGTCTACTCACCCACTTACCTCACCAAACAGACAAATTTTTTAAACCGTTAGCTTGTACCGTTAGCTGTGAGAGCCCTGCTGTTCCTGTCTGTCTGGGCCGATTTGCGAAAGCTGGGGGGGGGGGGGGGGGAAGAGAAAAAAAAAAGAGTTGGTGCTTTGCTCTCGCCTCTGCCCGTTTACCGCCGAAGCCCATTGAAGCCAAAGCCCTACACTCTGCTCCCACTCACTCTGCTGCCCGCTGTATAGGGTTGTCTCCTTTTTAAACTTTCCGCGCTGTCCTATTGATGTCACGCGCCTGCACAGTCTTGTTCTTCTTGCACTTGAAGAAGTTTTTAAAAAAACTGCCTTCCTTCAGAATTCAGCTCCCACGACGCTCTGTAGTCCGGATCCAATTTGCCACTTGATTCAAAAAGGCCTTGCCCAAAGACAGAGGGTGGTGTCCATAATTAGTCATCTGCAGGGATCTGTGCTCAGACCTCTGCTGCTTGTCATGTGTATAAACAACTTGCTTGAAAATATGGACAGGTGGGTTGGTGAATTCAGAGATCGGTGGCATTGTTGATAGTATAGAAGATTGCCAAAGGCTACAGCAGGACAGAGATGAGTGGAGAAATGGCAGATAGTATTTAATCTAGACAATTGTAAAGTTTTGCAGTTTGGAGATTAAATGTAAAAGGGAGAATACATTGTTCATGACAATGCACGAACAACAGTGATGTACAGAGGGATCTTGGGGGCCAAGTTGACAACTCCCTGAAGGTGGCTGCACAGGTTGATAGGGTGGTGAAGGAAGCACCATCCTTGCCTTAGTGAGCTGAGGCTTTGAGTTAAAGTCAGGAAATTATATTACTTCTTTATAGAACTCTATTCAGCCACATGTGCAGTGTTGCATTCTGATGTGGTAACCCCATTACAGGAAGGATTTGGAGGCTTTAGAGAGGGTGCGGAACAGGTTTACCAAGATGCTGTCTGGAGCAAGGCATGTGCTGTAAGGAGATGGATAAATTTGGGGTTGTTTTTCCTGGACTGGTGGAGGCTGAGGAGTGACTTAATAGATGTTAATAGGATTATGAAAAGCTAGTATCTACCCCCCCCCCCCCGAGTCAAACTGTCTAATACTAGAGGGTATGCACTTAGAGAGGGGTAAGTTGAAAGGAGATGTGCAGAGCAAGTTTGGTGGGTCCCTGAAATTTACTGCTAGAGGTAGTGGAGTAGACAGATACAAGGTGTTTAAGAGGTTCATAAGATGGGAGGATGTAGGCAGAAGGGACTGGTTTAGATAGGCGTCTCATTACTAGCTTTATTAGTTGGACACAACACTTTTGGGCCGAAGGGCCTGTCCTGCACTGTACTGCTCTTTGTCCTACTCATCTCGGCAAATTCATTGGATAACAACCATGAAAGTCCACCTGGATAATAGAAGAACTGAAAGTAGTTACCGGAGCAAAGGTAAAGACAAAAGAAAATGATAGTTGAAAGTGGAAGAGGAGGAGAATGAGTAGACACTCAACTTCCACTGTTGCTGACTACTGACCATTCAAGAGGAGGTACCCTGGAGTGGACTAAGTGGGGATCACACAGGGTGCGACCACCGGCCGGGGTACCTGCTCCCAGCAGCTGGAGGTAGAGGTCGCTGCTACTGGGAAGCAGGTGGTAAGAGCCAAGGTAGCTTTTCAACAGGAGCCACGGAGGACCGGCTGAGGATTTAAAAGATCCTTCCCCGTGGGGCGAGTGAGAACTCAGAGGAAAGGGACCCAGTGCAGGGGTGGGGTCGGAAGCACCGAGGAGCGTGAAACGGAGAGCGCGGAGTGACCGATCGGAGCTTCTGTGACTGTTATGGAACCACAGGCAGACCCAAGTCGCAGCCCAAGAGACGATGGGCTTCCTCTGACTTCGCGTTTCTCCCACCTGTTAACACATAGCTGTCTGCAAGCAGTGATGGAACCAGTGTTGGTTTCTTCACCCAGCTAAAGCTGCCTGGCTTGGAAATACATCTTATGCCAATGGTGGGAAAGTGGCGTGGCTGAATCAGACTCCCTCTCCGTATTTAACAGACTTGTTAAAGACACATTTAATTTTTCCACTATAGCAGGGGACTATTATATTTCCATGCTGCAGAAAAGGAAACCGATGGATCTTGTGAGCTGATCAGTCTGAATAGGTTTAATACAACTGGCACGTGTTATAATGCGGCAGCAGTGCATTGCAATACATAATAACACTAAGTTACAGTAAGAGTGTATGTACATTAAAAAACTTAAACAAGTAGTGGAAAAAGAGGGGGAAAAAAAGGTAGTGAGGTTGCGTTCATGGGTTCAATGGTCATTCAGAAATCTGCTAGCAGTGCCATAAAGGAGCTGACTGAGTTTACAACTTTTTGCAGCTCATTTCAATCCTGTACAGTGCCCCCTCCCCATATGAGAATGTGATGCAGTCGGTTAGAATGCCCTCCATGTTACAGCTGTAGAAATTTGCAAGTGTCATTTGTGACACACCAAATCTCCTCAAACTCCTAACTGTTGTGGTGCTTTCTTTGTAACTGCATCAATACGTTGGGCCAAGGACAAGTCCTTAGAGATGTTGACACCCAGGAACTTGAAATTGCTCACCCTTTCCACTTCTGATCCCTTTTTGAGGATTGGTGTGTGTTCCTTTGAAGTCTACAATCAATTGTTCAGTCTTACTGATGTTGAGTGAAAGGTTGTTGCTGTGACACAACTTGGTTGAGCTGACCTAGCTCACTCCTGTACACCTTCTCGTCACCATCTTCAGTTCTGCCAACAGTAGTCATGTCGTCAGCAAGTTAATAGATGTCATTTGAGCTGTGCCTAGCCACAATATCACTTTTTCTGCAAAACACCTCCTCCCCTTTCCATTGTTCCCTTAATTTCTTCGGTGAGCAGTTTTAGGTCTAAGAGCAGCAGTCAAATGGAGATCCGAAGTGCGAGAAGACGTAGCTCACTCAAGTTTGCTGATTAAGTACATGAGGCATAGATTCACGGCAGTTTGATGTTCTGAGCAGGGGCCAATCAGCAATGAGGATTGTTGGAGTGGATCGAGTTAGAGTGGGGTTTTGAGATTTTAGCTCTTTGAGGCTTCAGTCAGAGAAAGTGAAAAGCTGTAGGTCATTCTCCCCCCCCCCACCCCCACAGTCTATTGTATTTCCTTCTTTTTATTTTCTCAGTTAAAACAGTAGAGATGCTCTTCTTGGTGGATATGAGAAGGCAGGGAGACCTCTAGTCTCCCTGACAACTACAACTGCGAGAAGTGCATCCAGCAGCAGCTTCTAAATCTGCATTAAGGAGTTGGAGCTGGAACTGGATGAACTCCGGATTATTCGAGAGGCTGAGGGAATGATAGATAGGACATATAGAGAGGTAGTTGCACTGGAAACTGGGTGATGGTCAGGAAGGGAAAAGGGCTTAAACACCTAATGCAGAGTACCCCCGTGGCCATCCCCCTCAACAACAGGTATACCACTCTAGATACTGTTGGGGGTGGGGGGTGGAATGACCAAGCAGAGGAAAGTCACAGTGGTCGGGTCTCTTGCACTGAGTCTGGTTCTGTCACTCAGAAGGGAAGGAGGAGAAGAGGCATGCTGTGGTGATAGGGGATTCATTAGTCAGGGAAACAGAAAGGAGGTTCTGTGGATGAGAATGAGATTCCTAGATGGTATGTTACCTCCCAGGAGCAAGGGTCCTGAACTATTTGGATTGGGACCTCAGTAGGAGGGTGAATAGCCGGAAGTCATGGTCCATGTAGGTGCCAATGACATAGGTAGGAAAAGTGACGGGGTTCTGCAAAGTGAGTTCAGGGAGTTAGGTGCTAAGTTAAAGGGCAGGAACTCTAGGGTTGTGATCTCAGGATTGCTACCTGTGCCGTGGGTTTGCAGACAGATGTTGTTAAGACCTCAGACAAAGTTAGGAATCAAAAGGTTGAGTAGGGTGTGACTAATATCCTGAGCTGCATATATCTTAAAGCAAGGAGTATTGTAAGAAAGGCAGATGAGCTCAGGGATCAACACCTGGAATTATGATATTGTAGCCATTTAGTGAGACTTGGTTGCAGGAGGGGCAGGACTAGCAGATCAATATTCCAGGGTTCCATTGTTTTAGACCTGATGGAGTGGGAGGGGTTAAAGGAGGAGGGGTGGCAATACTAGTCAGTGAAAGTGTCATGGCAGTTCTAATTCCACCTGTTAACTAGGACACCCATACTGTAAAATGACAAGATGGAATAGAGTTTGTCAAATATGTTCAGGAAAGTTTTCTTATAACCATATAACCATATAACAATTACAGCACGGAAACAGGCCATCTCGGCCCTTCTAGTCCGTGCTGAACTCTTACTCTCACCTAGTCCCCCTGACCTGCACTCAGCCCATAACCCTCCATTCCTTTCCTGTCCATACAGCTGTCCAATTTAACTTTAAACGACAACATCGAACCTGCCTCAACCACTTCTGCTGGAAGCTCATTCCACACAGCTACCACTCTCTGAGCAAAGAAGCTCCCCCTCATGTTACCCCTAAACTTTTGCCCTTTAACTCTTAACTTATGTCCTCTTGTTTGAATCTCCCTCACTCTCAATGGAAAAAGCCTATCCACGTCAACTCTGTCTATCCCCCTCATAATTTTAAATACCTCTATCAAGTTCCCCCTCAACCTTCTACGTTCTAAAGAATAAAGACCCAACTTGTTCAACCTTTCTCTGTAACTTAGGTGATGAAACCCAGGTAACATACTTGTAAATCTTCTCTGTACTCTCTCTATTATGTTGACCAAAACTGTACACAATACTCCAAATTTGGCCTCACCAATGCCTTGTACAATTTTAACATTACATCCCAACTCCTATACTCAATGCTCTGATTTATAAAGGTCAGCATACCAAAAGCTTTCTTCACCACCCTATCTACATGAGATTCCACCTTCAGGGAACTATGCACCATTATTCCGAGATCCCTCGGTTCTGCTGCATTCTTCAATGCCCTACCACTTACCATGTATGTCCTATTTTGATTAGTCCTACCAAAATGTAGCACCTCACATTTATCAGCATTAAACTCCATCTGCCATCTTTCAGCCCACTCTTCTAACTGGCCTAAATCTCTCTGCAAGCTTTGAAAACCTACTTCATTATCCACAACTCCACCTATCTTAGTATCATCTGCATACTTACTCATCCAATTTACCACCCCATCATCCAGATCATTAATGTATATGACAAGCAACATTGGACCCGGTACAGATCCCTGAGGCACACCACTAGTCACCGGCCTCCAATCTGACAAACAATTATCCACCACTACTATCTGGCGTCTCCCATCCAGCTGCTGTTGAATCCATTTTACTACTTCAATATTAATACCTAACGACTGAACCTTCCTAACTAACCTTCTGTGTGGAACCTTGTCGAAGGCCTTACTGAAGTCCATATAGACAACATCCACCGCTTTACCCTCGTCAACTTTCCTCGTAACCGCTTCAAAAAATTCAATAAGATTTGTTAAACATGATCTTCCATGCACAAATCCATGTTGACTGTTCCTAATCAGACCCTGTCTATCCAGATAATGATATATACCATCTCTAAGAATACTTTCCATCAATTTACCCACCATTGACGTCAAACTCACAGGCTGACAATTGCTAGGTTTACTCTTAGAACCCTTTTAAAACAATGGAACAACATGAGCAATATGCCAATCCTCCGGCACCATCCCCATTTCTAATGACATTTGAAATATTTCTGTCAGAGCCCCTGCTATTTCTACACTAACTTCCTTCAAGGTCCTACGGAGTATCTTGTCAGGACCCGGAGACTTATCCACTTTTATATTCCTTAAAAGCGCCAGTACTTCCTCTTCTTTAATCATTGTAGTTTCCATAACTTCCCTACCTGTTTCCCTTATCTTACACAATTCAATATCCTTCTCCTTAGTGAATACCGAAGGAAAGAAATTGTTCAGAATCTCCCCCATCTCTTCTGGCTCCACACGTAGCTGTCCATTCTGATTCTCTAAGGGACCAATTTTATCCCTCACTATCCTTTTGCTATTACTATAACTGTAGAAACCCTTGGGATTTATTTTCACCTTACTTGCCTAAGCAACCTCATATCTTCTTTTAGCTTTTCTAATTTTTTTCTTAAGATTATTTTTACATTCTTTATATTCCTCGAGCACCTCATTTGCTCCATGCTGCCTATATTTATTGTAGATATCTCTCTCTTTTCGAACCAAGTTTCCAATATCCCTTGAAAACCATGGCTCTCTCAAACTTTTAACCTTTCCTTTCAACCTAACAGGAACATAAAGATTCTATACCATCAAAATTTCACCTTTAAATGACCTCCATTTCTCTATTACATTTGTAGCCCCCCTGGCCACACTCAGGGTCGCTCAGCTCACTGTCGTCTAGGGGAACAGCCTCGGCCCCACCAAACTGGGTAATAGTTTGTGTTGATGCTGTGTGATGTACCCCACTCCGCCCAAATAACAGACATACACCAGATACGATTAGATAATTAACAGTTTAAAGATATTACTGGGACTATATACTTAATAGAGCATAAAATATAAAAGGAAAATAAAAGGCGCCACACTTATCAAAGTTCAATCTCTTCATGCACAGTTGGAGCTCGGGATCCTTCTTCTTCACCCTGCGACCCCTCGGACCCCTCGACCGGCCGCCTGGGACCAAAAACGGTGGTCGACCAGACGCTGCACACGAGTCCATCTCCGTCTCCTTTCCTCACCAAACACTCTCCTTGGGGTCCGACCCCGTTAGCGGACATCACAGCACCTGGTCCATTCTCTGTCTCTCTCTCCCGCCTTCTCCCCCAAAATCCCACGCATACAGTATCTTCAAATACACCAAAACCATAACAACTATCCCAATTGGTTCATAACATCTTCTTATCAGTAACGTGATTCAACAATCTGCTAGCGGGAAGAACTTTCTCAGCGTTTAACATAACAAAGAAGCATCCCAAGTATAACATAACAAAGAAGCCATTTTAATTAGCCTCCGCAGTAACATAAAAGACGAAACCCCCTTACACACTCCCCCCACCAAATAAAGTCATGTCCTCATGACTTCTAAATAACTCGCCAACCAGTCCTGCAGACACACAACACACACATAAACAGATACACACAGTGACAGTGCTCCCCAAACAGTGGACCTTATGCCCGTCCCACGGGCGCTACATAGGCCAACCTATCTGACAGCTTCTTAACCCTCCGACACCTCTGTACCCCCTCACCTAAACCCAAAAGGCTCAGACACTACTAGGGATACCTCGGGCCTGCTTGCCAACTCCTCTTTCACTCAGGCCACCATTACAGCTCGGAGCTCCCTGTCCCGTGTCCGGGGCCCCGCCTCTCCTCCTTCCTGATCCTGCCATAACTCAGCTCGCCCTCCCCACTACACCTGACTCAGTGCGAGAAGGGCCAAAGGTCTCTTCCTCAATCACGGGGAAGTTAGCGAAAGGCAGCATGTACCATATGTGCAGCACATCATCCTTCGAATCTGTATTCTTCCTCATTCCCTCGATCGGTAGCTGCTGTTTAAGTCTCTCTAAACTGAAACATTTAGCCGGGGCTACCCCGTCAGCCTCCTGCAGTCGAGACGTCAGCTTCTTCGGGGACTCCTTCAACTCTCGCCACAGCCTCCGCAGTTCTGACTCAGGTTTCTTGACCATCTCCATCTGGGACGCAGCTACCCTAGCAGCTTCTTCCACCCTGACCTGAAAAGCAGCAGTTAAATCATTGCAACACACCAATATCACTGAAACAACACACATCAAAGTTGCTGGTAAACGCAGCAGGCCAGGCAGCATCTCTAGGAAGAGGTACAGTCGACGTTTCGGACGTATTCTCTGACGAAGGGTCTCGGCCCGAAACGTCAACTGTACCTCTTCCTAGAGATGCTGCCTGGCCTGCTGCATTCACCAGCAACTTTGATGTGTGTTGCTTGAATTTCCAGCATCTGCAGAATTCCTCGTGTTTATGTTTTTAATATCACTGAATCAGTGGGAGCCCTGGGCTTGTTTTCCTGCACCAAGATGGTCCCATTGAGGGGTGACGGGAGACAGCGATACTCGAAGGGAGTTCCTTATGCCCAGTCTATTCCGCAATTTAGTTTTCGTTGCACTCATTGCAGAAAACTCCGCTTCGCAGAAAAATGTTGGAAATGGAAGCAACGTTTTCAGTGGCTATCTCAGGATATTTAGCCTTGACTTTGATCCAGAATGCCAGCAGAGATGTTATGTCAAGCATACCTTTTAGCCCGCCGTCATCTGCAAGCTCGAGGAGTTGATCTCCTTCCCACGCTGACATGGATGACGCGCGGGTAATGACCTCACGTGCGTTCAAGCTCAACAGTGCGTGACAGGGAACGAGGAAAGGTGCAGCTGACTCATATCGCCAAATCATATCGTTTCCTCGCGGCCCGGTACAGCATGCTTTGCAGCCTGGTACCGGTCCGCGGCCTGGTGGTTGGGGACCCCTGCCTTAGCAGACAAGGTGAAGGATAATTCTAAGGGTTTCTACAGATATGTTAAGAGCAAAAGGATTGCAAGGGATCTACCTCCGGAAGATCAGAATGGAGCCAAAAGACATGAGGAAGATCTTAAATGGATTTTTAAAATCTGTATTTACTTAGAAGATGGACACAGAGTCTATAGAAGTGAGGCACAGCAGCATCGACTTCATGGACCCTGTACAGATTACAAAGGAGGAGGTGTTTGCTGTCTTGGGGCAAATTAAGGTTGATAAACCCCCAGGGTCTGACAAGGTGTTCTCTTGGATCCTGTGGGAGGCAAGTGCAGAAATTGCAGGAGCCTTAGCAAAGGTGTTTAATTCATCCTTAATAACAGGTGAAGTGCTGGAGGATTGAAAGAATCCAATCCATTGTTTAAGAAAAGCTCTAAAAGTAAACCAGGAAATTATAGACCGGTGACCCTGACATCAGTAGTGGGGAAGTTATTGGGACATATTCTAAGGAACCGGATATGAGAGTATTTGGATGGGCAAGGACTGATTAGGGAATGTCAGAATGGCTTCATGCGTGGTAGGTCATGTCTAACTAATCTTATAGAGTTTTCAAGGAAATTACCAGGAAAATTAATGAAGGGAAGGGATGTTGTCTACATCAACTTAGCAAAGCATTTGACAAGATCCCACATGGGAGCTGAGTTAAGAATGTTCTGTTGTTCAGCTTTTAAGATGTCGTAGTAAATTGGATTAGGTCTTGATTTTGTGGGAGAAGCCAGAGAGTGGTAGGAGATAGTTGCCTCTCTGACTGGAGGCCTGTGACTAGTGGAGTGCCGTAGGGATCGGTACTGGGTCCATTGTTGTTCGTCATCTATATCAACAATCTAGATGAAAATGTGGTAAACTGGATCAGCAAATCAAAGTATAGAGTACAGGAAATGGGATATTACATTGAAGTTGTGTAAGACGTTGGTGAGGCCCAACTTGGAGTATTGTGTGTGGTTTTGGCAGAAAAGATTTAAATAAGGTTGAAAGAGTACAGAGAAAATTTACGAGGATGTTGCCAGGACTGGAGTACCTGAGTTATAAGGAAAGATTTGAGTAGGTTAGGTTTATTCCTTGGAACGTAGAAGATTGAGGGGAGATTGATAGAGGTATACAAAATTAGGTTGGGTATAGATAAGGTAAATGCAAGCAGACTTTTTTCACTGAGGTTGGGTGTGACTGTCATGGGTTAAGGGTGAAAGGTGAAAAGTTTACAGAGAACATGAGAGATTTCTTCACTCAGAGGGTCAAGAGAATGTGAAATAAGTTGACAGCACAAGTGGTGCATGCGAGCTCAATTTCAATGTATTAAGAGAAGTTTGGATGGTAGGGGTATGGAGGGCTATGGTCCTGGCGTGGGTCAATGGGAGTAGGTAGTTTAAATAGTTTCAGCTCGGACTAGATGGGGTGAAGGGCCTGTTTCTGTGCTGTGTTTTTCTATTACTCGAAAAGATGTGCTGGGATTGAAGAGGGTACAGAGGAGGTTCACAGGAGTTATCCCAGGAAGGAAAGTGTTAACATATGAGGAGCGTTGATAATGGTTCTGGGCCTGTGCTTGCTGGAGTTTAGAAGAATGAGGGGTATCTCTGTGAAACCTATCGAATATTGAAAGGCTTAGATAGAGTGGATGTGGAGAGAATGTTTCCTATAGTGGGGGGAGTCTAAGACCAGAGGATATAGTTCAGAATACAAGGACATCCATTTAGTACAGAGATAAGGAGAATTTTCTTGAATCAGTGGGTAGTGAATCTGTGGAATTCATTGCCACAGACGGTTGTGGAGGCTGTCATTGGGTATGAGAGGCATTGATCGTGTGGATAGTCAGAGGCTTTTTCCCCAAGGCTGAAATGGCTAACACGAGAGGTCACAGTTTTAAGGTGCTTGGAAGCAGGTACAGAGGAGATGTCAGGGGTAAGATTTTTATGCAGAGAGTGGTGAGTGCGTGGAATGGGCTGCCAGCGATGGTGGTGGAGGCGGATATGATAGGATCTTTTAAGAGACTCCTGGATAGGTACATGGAGCTTGGAAAAAGAGGGCTATGGGTAACCCTAGGTGATTTCTAAAGTAAGTACATGTTCAGCACAGCATTGTGGGCTGAAGGGCCTATATTGTGCTGTTAGATTTTCTATGTTTCTATTTGAAACAGAGGTTGATAGATTCCTGATTAGTAAGGGTGTTAATGTTTACAGGGAGGAGGCAGGAGAATGGGGTTGAAGGGGTTAACCACTGACTGGACAAAAAGTTGCCTCTTCCTCCCTCTCCTTCCGTTTCCAAAGGAAAAGCCCCTAACTCACTCTCCATTCACTTTCCAAAAATCTTTCTCAAGCACAATCTTCCTTTGGTTACATCTATCTATGTAGCTCCAGGGAGAAGACGTTCTCTGATCTCCCCATAGAACTGAATTCCATTTACTCAAAACTCCATTCTAAACCAAGAACGTCCCTGCAGAAGCCCCGATGACTTACACGTCCAGTCTACATTGTACACTCAGTGTAGTCACATTTTAATGAATTCGCTTTTACTCCCACTATTTTTCACATGTGGGAATAGGTGACAAGCCTGAATATTCTGTGCATATTATTGCTTGAACTTGCTGCTGACACTCACCAAACCACCCAATACGCAATGTTAAACTCAGACAGCACGTGCTTCCGATCAGATTTGGACAAGAAAGTATTGCTGGAAGATACAGCACAAAGAGTGGCCCTTTATTGATTTACCTGTATTATGCCAATGACCCTAAATTCCTTCCACCCCTATTACCTGTCCAAACGTCTTTTCAACACTGTAGCTGTATCTCCTCCACTTCCTCCTCTGGCAGCTTGGTCAAGGCTCAACAAGAACCAATTATAAAGAATGATATAAAAATCATGTTTGAAGTCAAAGTACAGATATGAATAAAATGTGCAAAAAAATTTGCATTTATTTACAATGTAGGCAGCATTATAAAAAAGTGTTTTCAGTATTTGCAGTACAGTGATTGAGATAATATTTGGAAGGAAGATGGAGGAGGTTGACTAGAATGGTTGGGGAAGAAACTTAAGGTGTGAAGATTTTGCTTCAATCGCCTTGAAGTGCTTTCCAGAAGGGAGATTTTGGAAAAGGCAATTTGCAGTGTGGGTGGGGTCCACAATGATTTTCCTGCCCACTTCTTTGTCCTGGACACAAACAAGTCCTGCAGGCAATGACCTTTCTGCTGACCTGACAGTTCGTTGTAGCCTTTGCATATTGTGAGAGTAATGGCTGATGCAAGAAGGCTGTATGCCTGGCAGTGTCAAATTGCATCAGTATGTTTTGGGAAGATGGAGTTTTACTGACTTACAGGTACTTATCACCTTCTCTATGAAAATCTTACACTTCATATCTCCTCCAAATATCTCCCCTCTCACCTTAACCCTGCCGCACCTGGGGACACATCTATACCCGTTGTAATGTTTTACACCTCTATAAACTCACTCCTCAACCTCCCATTTTCCAGTGAGACCAACCCCAGTCTATCAAACCTCTCCTCATAACCCCTGCCCTTCATTCCAGGCAACGTCCTGGTGAATCTCTTCTGCACTCTCTCCATTGCTACCACACCTTTCCTGTGGTGTGTTGACCAAAACTATACATAATACTCAAAGTGCAGTCTAACCAAAGTCTTGTATAACTGTAACAGGACGTCCCAACCCTTACACTCGATGTCTCAGCCTAGGAAGACAAGTATTCCAAATAATCTAAACTCCCCTGGAAGTCATAAAGCACTCCAGTACAGAAACAGGCCCTTCAGCTCTCTTAGTCTGTGCTGAACCATTATCCTGTCCCTTCTTCTGTATTTTCTAAATTCAGGTACCCGCCCCCCGCCCATGTTCCTTTCTGCCTCCCACCTGTCCATCCAGGGTCTTTCATCCTGTTCCCATTTTAAATCACCCTAGACTCTATAGCCTTCCCCACCGTATTTCATCATCCTCCGCTCCCTCTTCATCCTGTTCCACCTTTCACCCCGCAACCCCTGTCCCTTTGCCTCTGCGATGTGGTCTGATCGATAGTGTGTTTTTATTCACGGGTTCTTACCACCACTGCTGTACAAGTGTGGGCTACGTCAATGTGAATAGTGCCCAAGTCCCTTATCTAAGAAAGGATATGGAGGCACTGCAGAGGCTCCAGAGGAATTTACAAGAATGAAAGAGTGAATGTATGAGGAGCGTTTGATGGCGCTGGGCCTGTACTCACTGGAGTTTAAGAGAATGAGGAGGATCTCATTGAAATCTATCGAATATTGAAAGGACTAGGCCTCCAACCATTTTATAGATGTTGCCTGACCTGTTGAATTCCTCCAGCATTTTGAGTGTGTTACGATTGATAGAGAAAGGATACTTTCTAAAATGGGGGAGTCTAGGACTAGCCAGCATGGCCTCAGAATGGAAGGACATCCCCTTTGAACAGGAATTTCTTCAGCCAAAGGGCTGTGAATCTGTGGAGTTCATTGCTACAGATGGCTATGGAGGCCAGGTCATTGGGTATATTTAAAGTGGCGGTTGATAGATTCTTGATTAGTCAGGGTGGCAAAGGTTGCGGGAGAATGGGCTTGAAAGGGAAAATAAATCAGTCATGATCGAGTAATGGAGCAGACTCGATTGGCCGAATTGTCCAATACTGCTCCTGTGTTTTATATTCTAATTTGAGGGGCTACAAATTTTTGGCTGGCTTCCGCATCCCAGAGCAACTGCTACATTCGGAGTGGGAGGTGGGGTTTATCCTCCAGCACAGAAAATTCCTCAAACAAACGTGCCTCACATGGAGTGGGCGAAGCCACCGAGAGTCCTTCCCCGACTGCTGCTCATGTGAGCACAGGGGAGTCGCGGAACAGAAGGAATGATGAAAGTTCAGGGACAACGGAATGGCAGATCTGAACAAGAATGTGGGCTTGCTGGTGATTCCGATGAGATGGAACTAGCCGAGAACATTTCACTAAAGTCAGGGCTGATTTTCCTGCTGTTCGGAAGTAGCCCGACCTAACATCGTGAACACAATGTGGTGAACGTATGGAACTTGTTAGGCATTGAAAGGGAGGCGAAAGTCCTTTCAGATTAGAAGCCTTCCTAATCGCAAATGATTCATCCGCGATGCTGAAGACGGACATCCATCTGCTGGTAAAATATGGGAGCTTCCTGTGCAGCATTTCCATCTTGCGCACCCCCACGCCCGGATTTCTCGCAAGATCATGGGAAGTTGATGTAATTTTAACCTACATTGTTACCAGACATGACCGTGCGTTGTGGGAGACAGCTCTGAACCACACTACCGCAAATACCTCTTTCAGTAGCTTTCCCATTCAATTCCTAGGTGAACTGAATTATACTTTTATCATCTTATGAACGTAGTATTCGGGTTTTGTGTCTGACCCCGTTAACCCGATGTACAACTCGAAGATCAGCATTTAAATTACATTCCGTGCTTCAATGCATCACTGCGAGTATGCGAAGCCACGCGGCAACTGAAATGCTCCCCCGCCCATAGCCTTTTTACTGCCATGCAGCTGAAAAGTTCTGTTATATAACGTGCCTTGCAGTTTTCAGGCCCTATAAACATTTCTTGTTCAGAGCAATGGTTGGTCCGCGCAGCTGTAGAAGAAACTCGAGGGAATGTTGCGCGCACCCAAGACGAGCTACTGGGGGGCGGGGGGCGCTCTTTGACAGGCAGGAAGACAGTTTTGCAACAATTCCTGGAGAGCGAAGGGCACGACAAGGCACAGAAGACGTCGTGGTCGTCTACTGCAACCAAGGAAGGCGACTACTCGTACAATTGGACCCAGGCTTCCGCGGTAGAGGGATTGGAACTGCCCCAGCACAACAGCTTCTCCACTTTAAACTCTACTGCAGAGGTTTCTTCGTGCAGAGACCACAACACCATGGGACATAGGAATAGAATTAGGCCGCGCGGTCCCTTGAGTCTGCATCACGGCAGATCCCTTTCTTTCTCAAGCCCATTCTCCTGCCTTGTCCCCGTAGCTTTTCATATCAAGAACCTGTCAACTTCCACCTTAAATACACCTAATCGTCTAAGCCTCAGCAGCCGCCTGTGGCAATGAATTCCAAATTCACCACCCTCTGGTCCTAGACTTCCCCACCATACTTAACATTCTTTCCACATCCACTCTACCTCGGCCTTTCAATGAATGATCTATGCGTTTCAATCCCTCACCCCCATTCTTTTAAATTACAGTGAGTGAAATCCCAGAGCCATTAATCACTCATAGGATAAGCCTTTCAATCCCAGGATCATTCTCATGAGTCTCCTCTGAACCCTCTCCAACTTCAGTGCAAGCTTTCTTAAATAAAGGGCCTAAAACTACTCACAATACTTTGTGTAGTCGCATTGCTGTCTTACAAAGCCTCAGCATTACATCCTTCCTTTTGTATTCTAGTCCTCTTGAAATGAATGCTAGCATTGCATTTGCCTTCCTCACCACTGACTCAACCGGCAAATTAACCTTTAGGGAATCCTGCAGGAGGACTCCCAAATCCCCTTACACCTTGGATTTTTGAATTCTTCTCTGCATTTAGAAAATAGCCTATGCTTATATCATAGTGCATAACCAGACACTTCCCAACACTATTCCATCTGCCATTTCTTTGCTAACTCTAATTACCCTTCTGCAGCTTCCCAGATTCCCCAACACTACTGGCCCCTCCACCTATCTTCACATCATCTGCAAACTTGGCCACACAGCCATCAATTCTGTTATGTTGTATGTCAATGATTTTGATAAGAAGAATTGGTCCCAACACGGACCCCATGAAACACCAGACACTGGCAGCCAACCAGAAAAGACTCCCTTTATTCCTACTCTTTGCCTCCTGCCAATCAGCCAATGCTCTATCCATGCTAGTATCTTTCCTGTCATACCAAGGGCTCTTATCATGCTAAGCAGCCTCATGTGCAGCACCTTGTCAAAGGCCTCCTGAAAATCCAAGTACACAACATCCGCTGATTCCCCTTTGTCTAGCCTGCTTACTATTTCCTCAATGAATTCCAACAGGGAAACCATGCTGACTTTGGCCTATTTTATCATGTGCCTCCAAGTATCCTGAAACCACAATAGACTCCAACGTCTTCCCAACCACAAAGGTCAGGCTAACTGGCCTAAAATTTCCCTTCTTCTGCCTCTGCACTCCCACCCCCTTTTTTGAAGAGTGGTGTGACATTTGGAATTTTTCAGTCCTCTGGAACCAAGAATCTATCGATTCTTGAAAGATCATTACTAATGCCTTTACAATCTCTTCAGTTACCTCTTTCAGAACTCAGGGTGTAGTCCATCTGGTCCAGGTGACTTATCTACCTTCATATCTTTCAATTTCCCAAGCACCTACCTAGTAATAGCAAGTGCACTCACTTCTGCCCTTGACACTTTTGAACTTCCAGCATACAGCTACTGTCTTCCACAGTGAAGACTTATGCAAAATACTTAATCAATTTGTCCACCATTTTCTTGTCCCCTATTACTACCTCACCAGTGTCATTTCCCAGCATTCCAAAATATACCCTTCCCTCTCTTTTAGTCTGAAAATATCTGAAAATAAACTTTTGGCATGTCTTTGGCTAGCTTGCCTTCACATTCCCCCCCACTTTCATGGCTTTTTAGTTGCTTTCTGTAGGTTTTTAAAAGGTTTCCCAAACTTCTAACTTCCCATTAATTTTTGCTCTATTGTATGTCACGTCTTTTGCTTTTATGTTGGCTTTGACTTCTCTTGTCAGCCACAGTTGTGAAATCCAGCCTTTGGAATAAATAACTCTTCTTCGGGATGCATCTATCCTGCATCTTTCAAGTTTTTCCAGAAACTCCAGCTATTGCTGCTCTGCTGTTATCCCTGCTAGTGTCCACTTCAATAAATTTGGCCAGCTCCTCTTCCACACCTCTACAATTCCCTTTACTGCACTATAATCCTGATACATCTGCCTTCAACTTCTACCTCTCAAATTGCACGGCGAATTCTATCATATTGTGATCACTGTCTCCTACAGTTCCTTTACTTTAAGCTCCCTGATCAAATCCAGTTCATTACATAATAGCCAATCCAGTATTGTGGGTTCAACTACAACAGAACTGCACAAATCTAAACGTCATTGTTTGATACAACAGAACATTTTTGAATAATTCACAATTATTAATCATAAATTCTGCAGAGATTTTCTTTACCTAGCCAGTAGTTAGAATACAAAACTCACAACCACAAGCATGGTGAAGCTGAAAACAAAGATACATTTGATTGAAGAGAGAGACAAAGGTAAAGAAAACAATTTCTACTGATTGTAAAGGCTGAATAGGTTAGGATTTACTTTCTGGAGCATGGGGAGGAGGTGGATTTGATAGAAGTATATACATTTATGAGGGGTATAGATACAGTAAATGCAAGCAGGCTTTTTCCACTGTTGTTGGGTGAGACTCCAACTAGAAGTCATTAGTTAAGGGTGAAAGGTGAAATATTTAGGGGACCAGATTTAGATGTGAGGAATGAAGTTTGCCCAAATGACTTTGGCGTGAGGTTACCATTGGACAGTCACCACCCAGAACATTCAGTACTGCACTGAACGGGACCTCGCATCACAGTTGACATTCACTGTAGGAATTCAGTCTCAGGCACCCAGCTAATTACCCGAGTACTGTATCATGTAATAGGTTTAGAACGTAGAACACTACAGCACAGTACAGGCCCTTCGGCCCATGATGCTGTGTCAACCTTTTAACCTACTCTGATCAATCTCACCCTTCCCTCCTACATGGACCTCCATTTATCTGTCATCGATGTACAGTACCTAAGAATTTATTAAATGCCCCTTATATCTGCCTCTACCACACCCCTTGGCAGGGTGTTCCAAACACTCACTCAGTTTTTAAAAAACCTACTCCTAACATCCCCTTATACTTCCCTCCAATCACTTTAAATTATGTCCCCTCTTGTTAGTCCTTTCCACCCCGGGGGGGAAGTCTCTGGCTATTCACGATCATTCTGTACATCCCTATCGTCACCTCACATCCTCCTTCAGTCCAAAGAGAAAAGCTCTAGCTCACTCAACCTCTCCTCACTTTTTAAACCACCTCCCAACAGTCCCAGGTGAAGGCGGCAACAACGCAAAGCCACACTCCCTAAGCAACTGCAACACAAGGGTTAGGGAGAACTCAAGATTAACTTTCACCACATCAGATTTTTGATTTCAGATTCAACCCTATAGTCTGTTCCTGACCAGTTCTCCTTTTTCATGCTCACCACCCAAGGAAACACGACTTTAAATGGAGTGCCCGGAAGCAAATGTCCACACAGAGGTGATGTAGATACGGAGCTCCCCAGAAAAGGTTGTAGTTCCGAGCACTGGGCACGTGTGGGTGGGGTGGAGGGGAGGATTGGACCAGCAGCAATGGGCCAAACAGCTTCACCTGTACTCTCCTCAATATAACGTTTTCTTTTGAACATTGTTTCTCCACTTTGTGTTTTTTTTCCAGAAAATTTATTATATTTCTTTATTTTCTGTAAACGCCTGCAAGAAAATGTATCCGTGAAATATACATGTTTGATAACAAACTTACTTTGACTCAATAGTTCACGCACCTGGACTGTGGACGTCACCTCAACCCCTCAAGGGGTGGTCCCAGTGCTAGCATCCCCCCCTTCCCCCTCAGGAGGTAATCCCATGCCAACCCCAGGACTCTATTCTTCCCCCTCACCATCTTAAGGATCCCTTCCCTACAAACTTTGAATTAGATAAACAATTAAAAAAAAACATTTTTATTAGTGTCATTGAAAATATACAGGACAACTCTTGAATGGAACATAATAGAAGACCTACAGAGAGGGCACACAAATGACTCAGGTACACAAAAGGTACCAGTTAATTACATTTACAATAAAAGCACTATAATGGATTAGAAGCTGATCAAATGCACAACGTTCTGATCAACAAGACCAATCCAACTTAGTAACCAGCACTATCCATGAGGTATAGTATCCCTGGTGTCAAACCAACGGTTGGAACCTCCAAAACAACATTAAAAGGCAACAAAGAGATGGAGTACAATACCTAGTCTCTCCATGAGCAGAGACGCACATGCATAAAGGTGGGAGATTCCCAATGTCTCTGCATTGGCTGGAGCTCCAGGGATTTGCTCGCAGGCTTTGCTTTGCTAGCTGGTCCTGCACTGGAGATTTCACATTCGCCCCAAGCTGGGGCAATTCAAAAGGTGCACAGTCACCTGCTCTATGTCTCCAGATGGACAAGTGGAGCAGGTGAGGCAGCTCAGATGCCCACAGGCAAAACAGTCCACAATTCCTCACATGCCTGAGCGTTGGTGTGTCCCAGAGCTGTGGAGGGCGCTCAAGGCCACAACACAGCAGGGTGCAAGTTACAGAGATCATGGGTCTAGGGACGAGGTGGAGAGTCAATTCAAAACCTGGTGCCCACTGTGGAGATTACACCCAACTTCCTCCAGGGGTGGGGGGCACATTAAAGGGCAGAAGAACATCAAGAGGTAAGCAGACACACTTTATAGATGGCTAAACTCTATGGCCGCCCTTACCTTCATTCCATGCACATTAAATAAGGAACGTTAGCAATTCAAATAAAAATTAACAGGTTCACAGTGTAATTTTAAAAGACCACACACACACATGAAGATAAAAGGTTAGTGTTGTGTGCTGTAGTTGCATCATTAGTTTGAGAACACTGGTCAGTGATGTGAAATCGACTTCTGGTTTAAACACAACAGCTGTGTGAGAGATCCGGTTGCTCCCACCACAGTACAGGTTTGACACTCTAAACAAGCCACCAGTAAACAGTGACACAATAGGTTGATAACCTCAAAACCTGCATCACCAGAGATACTTGGTAACAGGTGGAAGTTAGTGGAGAGAATTAACAGGAAAGTTAAGCTAAATGACTCCAGGTGGCTACCTGCTAGCTTATGTTAAAGGTTTCCTCTCATTCCACACGTGCTTTCACATTTACAAGAGCAACAGCAATGGATGAGGATTGGCAGAAGTATTCCCTGGCCAGAGTGCAGAGACAGGGGTCACAGTCATGAAATAAGGGGCTGAGCATTCAACACTGAGCAGAAGGACGAAATTTCTTCAGCCAGAGAGTAAACCTTCAGCATTTCCCTGCCCAAGAGGCCTGTGGAGGCTCGGCTGCTGTGAACAAGACAGTGGGTAGATCTTCAGATGGCAAAATCAACCATGATCTCAGGCTTCCAGAAATCCAGGTGAGCTAACCCCAAATAAACAGTGCACCAGATCTGAAACCAGAAGTAGGGAGGAAATTCTTCCTGACTTGTGAATTGGACTCCGCCTAGTTAAAGTGGAAAATGGAAAATGGGGATGAGGGCGGGGTGTGGGGGAAGAGAATCTCCCAGCACAAGGAAGTAGGTGTCTACAACTACAAGGGCACTGTTGGCATGAGGTGCAGCATGGAACATTGCCATGCTGGTGTTCTGAGCTGTACTGAAGGGGGTGGTGCACTCCCCTTTGAAGGATGCTTACTGAGGCCGTCAGCATAGGGATGAAAGGATTGTTAAGATTTCTCATGACCATCCCTTATCACTTGACCACTGGAGCCACATGTTTCCAATCCACTGCACATCTCATATTGGCTAACTGCTTCGATGTCAGCTGATCAGATGACTTGTGGAGCCCTGTCAGTGAACACATCAACTGACCATAAAGACACAGGAAGCTCCCAAGGTACAAAAGTTGATAAATGTGAGTTCTTTAAGCTGAAGCAATCCCACAGAGCTGAGAATTCCACTATAGGCATCCCAAAATGAAACCACTGTCTTGTGCACCTAAACTACACCTCCCCAAATGGAAGGATGGGGGCAAGAAAGGAAACTTGATCTGTTCTAGCTCATTCATTCAGCAGCTCACAGTCCCACTTCCTGAACAAGGATTACACTAGCTGGAAGGCCATTCAACTGAAGCACATTAATTCTTGTGTGAACTCCCTGGGATAATTCAAGCATCGGCCACGCCCAGCTCCTATTCACGCTGGGGTTCATCATACACTGAATACTGAAGTTTGATGTGGGAGAGAGCAAGTGCAACCACAGAAAAGGCTTGGATTAAGTGGTACTTTCCACACCTAATCCAAGTCTGTTCTGTAAATGCTCGATCTTTCTGATGGAACGCCAGGGCAGGCTCAGCCCGTCCCGACGGAACGCCGGGGGAAGTTTAGCAGCTACATCACTGTTGGCTGGAGTGTTAACAACAGCCTGGGTGCAAGCTCCTGCAGTTGTGAAAGCTCTCTCTCCGTGGCCACTGTTCATACAATAGCATCTCCAAATGGATAAACTCAGAGCACTGGAAGACCAAATGTGGATTAAATTTTCAATCTACAGGAATTCTGCAGATGCTGGAAATTCAAGCAACACACATCAAAGTTGCTGGTGAACGCAGCAGGCCAGGCAGCATCTGTAGGAAGAGGTGCAGTCGACGTTTCAGGCCGAGACCCTTCGTCAGGTCTAACTGAAGGAAGAGTGAGTAAGGGATTTGAAAGTTGGAGGGGGAGGGGGAGATCCAAAATGATAGGAGAAGACAGGAGGGGGAGGGATAGAGCCTATCACCTGTCCAGCTCTTGGCTCTATCCCTCCCCCTCCTGTCTTCTCCTATCATTTTGGATCTCCCCCTCCCCCTCCAACTTTCAAATCCCTTACTCACTCTTCCTTCAGTTAGTCCTGACGAAGGGTCTCGGCCTGAAACGTCGACTGCACCTCTTCCTAGAGATGCTGCCTGGCCTGCTGCGTTCACCAGCAACTTTGATGTGTGTTGCTTAAATTTTCAATCTACTACCTCTGACGCACAAAGAAAACGTGGCACAGTTCTGAATGCAGTGATTTTATAGTAAATCTTAGTGACCACGCAGGTCTCTACGGGGAGTTAAGGTGTGGTATTGATACAGTTTTCTACACAGGCTGGAGTACAAACCCTCAGATCTACGATACATCCACCGACTCAGGTTAGGCCAGTCACTGCCAGTATGACTGGAGGCCTGGGTATTAATAAACATTACCAAAATACAGCACTGGGTTAGTTAAATCTGGAGTAATTGTAAATTACACATGGTGCCTATGTAAAAAATAAGAAAATGCACACACAACCTACACCGTGGTACAGCCACTGGTAATGCACACCTTCTGCAACTAAAGACTGACGCTGACCCGACAGACATTTCACTGCCTGCAGATGGCCGGCTCTGTCTGCCGCTTGACATTTCACCTGTTGTTGGCATCTACACTTGAACTTCTGGAGGACACACAGACACACACAGTCAGTATTTACTTTGGAATCTTTACCTTCAGCACTTCAGGCTCAAGTAGTTTAGATATTCAGGTATAAAAATATCAGCATCCATCCCATACCAAGCCACACAACTAGAAACCACTTGGGAGGAGGTCTCCAACAGAGCTTGGCCTAAACCAGTGATATTCCGATCTACTATCCTGTAAACATTAAAAGATGCACTCTGCTTTATGCTTAAGCGAATCTCTTAAGAGTGATAAGAAACTGGTTTGCAGCAAATCAAATGTTGGTAGAAAGGTGAAGCAGCTTCATTTGATTGCAAGCACAGGGTGAATTTCACCTCACCGCGTCCATTTACTTCTGAGTAATTCTCCAGAGATGCCTTCTGAATAAAGATAATCTCTTTCCTCCACTCACTCCCAGCAAGAGTGGGGCAGTGCTATTTGCACAGGGGGCTGTTTAGGACTTGATGATGTCTCTTTTAAAGGAAAGCACGCAGCAGCCTACAAACTCCACACAGTTCTTTCCCCAGTTAGAAAATCAGGTAGCTAACACACAGTGCAACATCCCAATGTAGTGAAAACAGACCCGGGCACTGCAATGCCACAAACAACAGGTCACACCCATCAGTGACCTTCATCCTCTCCAGCCAGGTCGGCTTCCAGTTCTGTCAGCTTTTGAATGAGCAGCGAGTCTATCTCCTCTTCCCGGGTGCTGGCCTTCCTGCCCCTGGTACGGCTCGCAACCTTGACTCCAGCGTGAGCACGCCGCTTCCGAGGAAGCGTGTAGTCTTGGAACTCCAACAGGCGCTTGCGTTTCTGGAGGCTGGTGCAGACGAAGGAGCCCTTCTTCAGAACAGGCTCTTCATAGATGGTCTCCAGGTACTTGCTGCAGGGGGAGGGGAAAGAGAATAATTTTTATACACGACTTAGATGAGGAAATGGTGGAGTGGGCCAAACCATTCTTGCAGTATTGCATTCAGTCTGGGTTACCACTTTATAGGAAAGATGTGGCAGCTTTGGAAAGGGTGCAGAGAAGTGTAAAACACATTTTAATGTGTTTGGAGGAAAATATGGGGGGGGGGGGGATGTCAGAGGTACAATAGGTTTTTATTATTAACAGAATGGAGAGTGTCTGGATTGCCAAGCCATGGGTGGTGGTAGAGGCAGATACAATAGGGCCAGTTTAACAAACTCATATTGGCACATGGACACCGGAAAAATGGACGCCTATATAGGAGGCCTTGATTGATTTTAGAGTAGGTTGAAAGGTCAACAGAACATTGTGGACCAAAGGGCCTGGACTGTGCTGTAACGTAATAAGTTCCAAAACTTTTAACTCAAAAGGCAACAGTACCAGCAAGTGAGGCAGAGCTGAAACCTCTGTACAAGTCATTACCATGTTATACGTCACGGGTACACCCTGCTTCAGGTAAGAACAGTGCAGGTCACAGTGACAACCCCACCGATCTGGTTCTCCTCCCCACTACCCCCAATGGCTCGGTTGTCTCAGGCCAGCACTGCACGCTGGTGTCTGCTGAATGAGACAATGACAACCAATGAAACCAGCGTGGCATTTCAGCTCTCAGCTTCCCCTCCGGGGAAGGGAAGCCCATGAAACGCCAATTACTCTGCCCACAGAGGGAAGAACCAACTCCCCACCACATCACAAGGAGGTAGGCCGTGTTCTCTCAAAGCCTGCCTAATGGTGAATTGGCATTCAGTTAAACATTGGTTTTCACCAAAAGGGTGAAGGTAGTCTTGCTCGTAAGTCAATACATGAGGAGAGTTGTATTATTCCTTTGGACATGAGGCCCTTTCTCTCTCTCTCTCCACTCCCCCCCCCTCAAGGGAAAGGAATTACACCTCGCTTCCCTTCCTTCTTCATCCAAATACAATCCAGACCCAGTGCCTCAGACTTTCATCTTTACACTCTCCCCATCTCCGTGAAAAGCACCAGTGAACACTAAAATCTGAACCATGCGGAAACAATTAACTGGCTTTCAGCTGAGCCACAGGTTCACTAAATTCAACAACGTGCTGCTTATCTTATCCTTGCCTTGAGCTTGGTTCACCTCTCTTCTCCCAGCTGCCCTGGGCTCTCAAATTACCTCTCATTCTCCTTCACTCCAGATAGAAAAGCCCTTAGCTCACTCAACCTGTCCTCCTAAGACACACTCTCTAGTCCAGGCAGCACCTTGTTAAAACCCCTCTGCACCCCCTAAAGCTTTCACATCCTTCCTATACTGAGAATACCAGAAATGAGCACAATATTCCAAGTGTGGAATACTGGTGTGGACCAGTCACAAAACCTCAGCTCCCTTTAAATGACAGCCAGCAGACAGATTTTCTCAGGCACTTCCCAAAGAACATAGTGTGGATCATGTAGAATTAGTTGTAGGTTACAAAAGGTCATTGCCAAGATGCAGAGTTGGGCAGAGAAGTGGCAAATAGAGTTCAACCTGGCAAAGTGTGAAGTGATTGGAGTGCAGACTTAATGGCAGGGTTCTTAGCAGTGTGGAGGAACAGAGGGATCTTGGGGACCACGTTCATGGATCCCTCAAAGTTGTTGTGCGAGTTAATAGAATGGTTAAGGCGGCATTTGGTATGTTGGCCTTCATTAGTCGGGGTATTGAGTTCAGGAGCCATGAGATCATGATGCAGCTCCATAAACCCATGGTTAGATCACACTTGGAATATTGTGTTCATTTCTGGTATTCTCAGTATAGGAAGGATGTGAAAGCAGAGGAGTTTTAACAAGGTGCTGCTTGGACTAGAGAGCATGCCTTAGGAGGACAGGTTGAATGAGCTAGGGTTTTTCTATCTGGAGCGAAGGAGGATAAGAGGTAACTTGAGAACCAAGGGCGGCTAGGAGAAGGGAGGCGGACCAGGCTCAAGGCAAGGACAAGATAAGCGGCATAGATCGAGTGGATCGCCAGTGACTTTTTCCCATAACGGAAATGGCAAATATGAGGGGGCATAATTTTAAGGTGATTAGAGAGAAGTATGGGGGCGGGGGGGAGATATCAGAGGCAAATTGTTTTTATTTTTAAAAACAGAGTGGTGAGTGTGTGGAACACCCTGCCAAGGGTGCTGGTAGAGGCAGATAAATGAGAGCAGAGGTTCCCAGCCTGGGGTCCATGCTTGCCTAATGGCATTGGGCCAGGGCACAAAATGTTAGACTTATTTAGGAAACTCTTAGACAGGCATGTGGTTGATAGAGAAATGGAGGACTCTGTCGGAGAGAGGGTTAGATTGATCTTACAGTTAGCCCAACATTGGGGTCTGAAGAGTGTGTACTGTGCTGTAGTGTTCTATGCTCTAACCTGTCACACCAGGAGTAAGCAGAGGAGGGGTAGCGGGAAGGTAGTGAGGGCTGTATTACTGTCCAGGCCAGCCAGATGTCCCAGTACAGAAAAGCTGGGGGAAGTGAGCCAAACCAGGCTTAAGGCAATGACCGATGACAGTGGATTTACTACCCCCTACCCCCCACCCCCCCCCCCAAAAATTCAAGATCTACACTGGCCTTAACATCTGTTGCTCCCCCTTCAGCCAACAGTTATTGAGATACTCTGTTCCCACCCTCAGTCCTGACCCCTCACAAGGCAGAAAGGCATTGTCCCTGTGGACCAAAGGGTCTGACCCTGGGAGAGTGCGCCTGGTGGGATGAAGCAAATGCCAGAAGTCAGCCTTGATCAGGCAGTCAACCTAGAGCATGAAGTCAAGCCAGAGGAAAGCCAAACCTCCATGTCATACCTGTGTGCAGATGGTGATTTGTAATTCTGGTTAGTGTATATCTCCTCCAAACTAAATTCTTTTTTCTTTAATCTATAAAGTAGAAAGGTCTGCAATTAAAAACAAGATCTCCATAAAAAGAGCACAATTAAATGCCAGTCAGATACATCTTTTGATCGAGGGACGACTGCGCAAGCGCATGGAGTCAGCGAGTTAGACCGGCGCGGTTTAAAAGGAGACAGCTTTACAGAGTGGGTGTCTGAGGAATGGGCAACAGAGTAGAGGGAGACAGAGTAGGAGGGCTTTGGTGACAACAGGTCGAGGCCAGGTAGGTTATCTGTGAAGAATAGAAACAGGAAGTATGTCTGTGAAGCCAGTGTTCTCTACTGGGTGTCAGATGTGGAAAGTCCAGGAAACTCCCAGCCTCCCGGAAGGCCACATCTGTGCCAGGTGTGTCGAGCTGCAGCTCCTTTGGGACCATATTAGGGAACTGGAGATGCAGCTCGATGACCTTCGTCTGGTCAGGGAAGGTGAGGAGGTGATAGAGAGGAGCGATAGGCAGGTAGTCACTCTGGGGCCTCAGGACACAGATAAGTGGGTAACAGTCAGGAGAGGGAAGGGCAAGAGGCAGATACAGAGAGTACCTGTGTGGCTTTCCCCCTTCACAATAAGTACTCCTGTTTGAGTACTGTTGTGCTGTGGGGGGTGGGGTGGGGGGATGATCTACCTAGGGGAAGCAACAGTGGCCGCGCCTCTAGCACAGAGTCTGGCCCTGTGGCTCAGAAGGGTAGGGAAAGAAAGAAGGCAGCAGTGATATGGGACTCTATAGTTAGGGGGTCAGACAGGCGATTCTGTGGATGCAGGAAAGAAACACGGATGGTAGTTTGTCTCCCAGGTGCCAGCGTCCAGGATGTTTCTGATCGCGTCCACAATATCCTGAAATGGAAAGGTGAACAGCCAGAGGTCATGGTACATATTGGTACCAACGACATAGGTAGAAAAGGGGAGGAGGTCCTGAAAACAGACTACAGGGAGTTAGGAAGGAAGTTGAGAAGCAGGACCTCAAAAGTAGTAATCTTGGGATTACTGCATGTGCCACCTGACAGTGAGTATAGGAATAGAGTGAGGTGGAGGATAAATGCATGACTGAGGGATTGGAGCAGGGGGCAGGGCTTCAGATTTCTGGATCATTGGGACCTCTTTTGCGGCAGGCATGACCTATACAAAAAGGACGGATTGCACTTGAATCCGAGGGGGACCAATATCCTGGCCGGGAGGCTTGCTAAGGCTATTGGGGAGAGTTTAAACTAGAATTGCTGGGGGTGGGAACTGAACTGAAGAGATGGAGTTGGCTCACAAATAGAGAAAGCTTGAAGACAGTGCAAGAGGTGATAGAGAAGGGATGTGCTCAGACTGATGGTCTGAGATGTGTCTAGTTTAATGTAAGAAGCATCATGAACAAAGCGGATAAGCTTAGAGCGTGGATCAATACTTGGAGCTATGATGTGGTGGCCACTAATGCTCAGGGGCAGGAATGGCTAGAGTGCCAGGCTGTAGATGTTTCAGGAAGGACAAGGAAAGAGGCAAAAGAAGTGGGGGTGTGGCACTGCTGATAGTGTCACAACTGCAAAAAAAGGAGGAAGTCATGGAGGGATTGTCTACTGAGTCTCTGTGGGTGGAAGTTAGGAACAGGAAGGGGTCAATAACTCTACTGGGTGTTTTTTTACATAGACCACCCAATAGTAACAGGTCATCGAGGAGCAGACAGAAAGACAGATTCTGGAAAGGTGTAATAATAACAGGGTTGTCATGGTGGGAGATTTTAATTTCCCAAATATTGATTGGCATCTCCCTAGAGCAAGGGGTTTAGATGGGGTGGAGTTTGTTAGGTGTGTTCAGGAAGGTTTCCTGACACAAGATGTAGATAAACCTATAAGAGGAGAGGCTGCACTTGATCTGGTATTGGGAAATGAACCTGGTCAGGTGTCAGGTCTCTCAGTGGGAGAGCATTTTGGAGATAGTGATCACAACTCTATCTCCTTTACCATAGCGTTGGAGAGGGATAAGAACAGACAAGTTAGGAAAGCGTTTAATCGGAGTTAAGGGGAAATATGAGGCTATCAGGCAGGAACTTGGAAGAGATGTTCTCAGGGAAATGTACAGCAGAAATGTGGCAAATGTTCAGGGGATATTTGCATGGCGTTCTGCATAGGTACGTTCCAATGAGACAGGGAAATGATGGTAGAGTACAGGAACTGTGGTTTACAAAGGCTGTTGAAAATCAAGTCAGGAAGTAAAGAAAAGCTTACAAAAGGTTCAAAAAACTAAGTAATGACAGAGATCTAGAAGATTATAAGGCTAGCAGAAGGAGCTTAAGAATGAAATTAGGAGAGCCAGAAGGGGCCATGAGAAGACCTTGGCGAGCAGGATTAAGGAAAACCCCAAGACATTCTACAAGTATGTGAAGAGCAAGAAGAAAAGATGAAAGAGAATGGGAACCATCAAGTGAGACAATGGAAAAGTGTGTATGGAACCGGAGGAGATAGCAGTGGTACTTAATGAATACTTTTCTTCGGTATTCACTATAGAAAAGGATCTTGGTGACTGTAGGGATGACTGACAGTGGATTGAAAAGCTTGAGCATATAGACATTAAGAAAGAGGATGTGCCAGAGCTTTTGCAAAGCATCAAGTTGGATAAATCTCTGGGACCGGACGGGATGTACCCCAGGCTACTGTGGGAGGCAAGGGAGGAGATTGCTGAACCTCTGGCAATGATCTTTGCATCATCAATGGGGACAGGAGAGGTTCCGGAGGATTGCAGATGTTGTTCCCTTATTGAAGAAAGGGAGTAGAGGTAGCCCAGGGAATTATAAACCAGTGAGTCTTACTTCAGTGGTTGGTAAGTTGAAGCAGAAGATCCTGAGAGGCAGGATTTATGAACATTTGAAGAGTCATAATATGATAAGGAATAGTCAGCATGGCTTTGTCAAAGGCAGATGGTGGCTTACGAGCCTGATTGTATTTTTTGAGGATGTGACTAAACACATTGATGAAGGTAGAGCAGTAGATGTAGTTTATATGGATTTTAGCAAGGCATTTGATAAGGTATCCCATGCAAGGCTTATTGAGAAAGTAAGGAGGCATGGGATCCAAGGGCACAATGCTTTGTGGATCTAGAACTGGCTTGACCACAGAAGTGGTTGTAGACGGGTCATATTCTGCATGGAGGTCGGTGACCAGTGGTGTGCCTCACGGATCTGCTCTGGGACCCCTTCCCTTCGTGATTGTTATAAATGACCTAGATGAGGAAGTGGAGGGATGGGTTAATAAATCTGCTGAAGACACAAAGGTTAGGGTTGTTGTGGATAGTGTGGAGGGTTGTCAGAGGTTACAGTGGGTCATCGATAGGATGCAAAACTGGGCTGAGAAGTGGTAGTTGGAGTTCAACCCAGATAAGTGTGAGGTGGTTCATATTGGTAGGTTAAATATGATGGCAGAATATAGTATTAATGGTAAGACTCCTGGCAGAGTGGAGGATCAGAGGGATCTTACGATCCGAGTCGTCCATAGAACACTCGAGGCTGCTGCGCAGGTTGACTCTGTGGTTAAGGCGGCATACAGTGCATTGGCCTTCATCAACCATGGGCTTGAGTTTAAGAGCTAAGAGGTAATTTACAGCTATATAGGACCCTGGTCAGACCCCACGTGGAGTACTGTGCTCAGTTCTGGTCGCCTCACTACAGGAAGGATGTGGAAACCATAGAAAGGGTGCAGAGGAGATTTCCAAGAATGTTGCCTGGATTGGGAAGCATGCCTAATGAGAATAGGTTGAGTGAACTTGGCCTCTTTTGGCCTTCTGTGGAGGCCAAATCTCTGGATGTTTTCAAGGAAGAGATGGATAGAGCTCTTAAAGATAGCGGAATCAAAGGTTATGGGGATAAGGCAGGAAATGGATTCTGATTGTGGATGATCAGCCATGATCACAGTGAATGGCGGTGCGGTGCTACCAGTGAATGGTAGGGCTGAATGGCCTACTCCTGCACCTATTGTCTACTGTCTTTTCCTTGGAGCAACGGAGGATGAGAGGTGACCTGATAGAGGTGTATAAGATGATGAGAGGCATTGATTGTATGGATAGTCAGAGGCTTTTCTCCAGGGCTGAAATGGCGAACACGAGAGGGCACAGTTTTAAGGTGCTTGGAAGTAGGTACCGAGGAGATGTCAGGGGCAAGTTTGTTTGTTTGTTAAACGCAGAGAGTGGTGAGTGTGTAGACAGTGGTGGAGGCGGATACAATAGGGTCTTTTAAGAGACTCCTGGATAGGTACCTGGAGCTTAGAAAATAGAGGGCTATGGGTAACCTTACATAATTTCTAAGTACATGTTTGGCACAGCATTGTGGGCCGAAGGGCTTTGATTGTGCTGTAGGTTTTCTATGTTTCTATCATACAAACCGCTTGGGTTTGGGCAACCCCATGGGTGTCAGGTTTGTGTCCTGCTTTGGAATGGTTTTCCGAATTCGAATTTGAGAGACCTTCCTCAGAGATTCCTTCGACTTGCTGACAGCTTTGTTGGTGGATGCAGGGTGCTGAGGAAAGGAGGCGAGACAGGTCATTTTCAGGTTTTTAACATTCAAGTTATTTTCACAGGTACATCAAAACATACAGTGAAATGCTTCGTTTACATTAACAACCCAAGGATGTGCAGGGAGAAAGCCGCTAGGTGTTGCCACACATTCTGACGCCAACGATGCTCAGCAGAATAACAATAGCAAAACAAGTCCTTTTCCTCCCACACACACACATGCACGCACATGGGGGTAGCCCCCCCCAACTCCAGGACAGGATTTTAGTAAGGCATTTGACATGGTTCCCCACAGTAGGCTCATTCACAAAGTCAGGAGGCATGGGATCCAGGGAAACATGGCTGTGTGGATTCTAGTCTTGCCGAAGGGTTTTGGCCCAAAACATTGACTGCACTTTTTCCCTAGATGCTGCCTGGCTTGCTGAGCTCCTCCAGCATTTTGTGTGTGTTGTGTGGATTCAGATCTGGATTCCCCATAGAAAGCAGAGGGTGGTAAGTAGATGGAGAGTATTCTGTCCGGAGGTCAGTGACCAGTGAGTGCTCTGCAGAGATCTACTCCGGGATAGCAGCTCGTTGTGATTTTTATAAATGACTTGGTTGAGGAAGTGGAAGAGTGTGTTAGTAAGTTACAGAGGGGGGCATAATTTTAATGTGATTGGAGGAAAGTATAGGAGGGTATACCAAAGGTAGGTAAATTTATTTATTTACAGAGTGATGGGTGTGTGGAATGCCCTGCCAGGGGTGGTGGTAGAGGCAGATGCATTAGGAATGTTTACATTATTAGACACATGGATGATAGAACAATGGAGGGGTTATCAAAGGGTTAGATCTTAGAGTAGATTAAAAGGTTGGCATAACATAGCGACTAAATGGCCTGTACTGTACTGTGCTGTAGTGTTCTATGTTTGTTAACCCCAGCACTGTGTCCCGGTGAATCATCACCAGAAACCTTGCAGCTGGGGTTCCCAGTACACAGGGCCTAGACCCATTCTAGTTGGAGACCGGCCTGAGCTCAATACTGGTCACTGATGGACTAGTGATATGTGTTCACTCTGATACTGAGGGAGGACAGATGGACAACTTGTCACAGAGACATTACACCACAGCCAGCACCATTCAACACAACCAGATTACATAATACACTTGGCTTCCAGCATGAACAATATTATCCTGCTTGACCATTCTGGTGACATGCCCTTAAACCACTAAGCCTTTCTAATGCTCACTGTGATCCTCTGCCATGGGAACGGATCAACGATCTGGCAAATCAAACTGAGTATAGTTCACTTGAGGTTATATTGAACATGAGGGATGAATGTATCTTTGCTTAAAACTCCAATCTCTTTCAAAACTTCAGGTACAGTACTGTGCAAAAATCTTAGGCACGTATACAGTTGCAAGAAAAAGTTTGTGAACTCTGCAATTACCTGGCTTTCTGCATTAGTTACTCATAAAATATGCTCTGATCTTCATCTAAGTCACAATAATAGACAAACACAACCTGCCTAAACTAGTAACACACAGACAATTGTACTTTTCATGTCTTTACTGAACACATTGTTTAATCATTCACAGTCCAGGCTGGAAAAAGTATGTGAACCCTTATATTTAATAACTGGCAGAACCGCCTTTAGCAGCAATAACACCAAACATTTCCTGTAGCTGCTGAGCAGACATGCACAACGGCGAAGAGGAATTTTAGACCATTCCTCCACACAAAACTATTTCAGTTCATCAGTATTTCTGTGATAGCAGGCACGAACAGCCCTCTTCAGGTCATGCAATCAATTGGGTTAAGGTCTGGACTCTGACTTGGCCATTCCAAAACACGAATTTTCTTCTTTTAAAACCATTCTGTCGTTGACTCTTGTATTTCAGATCACTGTCTTGTTGCATCATCCAACTTCTATTAAGCTTCAGGCAATGGAATACTACCCTGACATTCTTCTGTAAAATGTCTTGATACAATTTTGAATTCATTGTTCCCTCAAGTTGTTCAGGCCCTGAGGCAGCAAAGCAACCTCAAACCATGATGTTGCTTCCACCATGGTTCACAGGTGGGGTGAGATTTTGGTGTTGGTGTGCAGTGCCCTTTTCCCTTCAAACATAGCAGTGTGCATTTCTGCCAAAAAGTTCAACTTCTGTCTCATCTGCCCACATAACATTGCCCCAGAGGCGTTGTAGAACATCCAGGTGGTCTTTTGCACACTTGAGACATGCAGCAATGTTTCTTTTTGGAGAGCAGTGGTTTCTTCCACAATGCCCTCCCATGAGCAGTGTTCTTGTTCAGTGCTTTTCTTATAGTGGACACACGAACAGAGACTTTAGCAAGTTCTAGAGTCATTTGCTGTTACCCTTAGGTTCTTTTTCACCTCCTTCAGCATTGCAGATTGTGCTCTTGGCGTGATCTTTGCAGGACGCTCACTCCTAGGGAGTACTAGCAACAGTACTGAATTTCTTCTATTTGTAGACAATTTCTCTTACTTTGGACTGATAAACATTCAGGTCTTTAGAAATGTTTTTGTAGCCTTTTTCAGCTTCATGCATCTTTACAATTCTTCTAAGGTTCTGAAAGTTGTTTTGATTGAGACATGGTGCACACAAACAGATCTTCCTTGAGAAGAGCAAGCTCTGCCAGTAACCTGACTCTGTGTGTCTTTTTTTTTTAAAAAGAGGGTAAGGCACCTCTACAACCCCCACCTCCAATCTCATCTCATTGATTGGAACACCAAACTCCAAATAGCTTTTGTAGAAGCCAGTGCCCCAGAGGTTCACATTCTATTTTTGAATCGAGACTGTGATTGTTTAAATGGTGTACTCTGTATTGATGAGAAGCACAAGTGTTTGTGTGTTATTAGTTTAGGCAGATTGTGTTTGTCTATTATTCTGATTGCAGTGGTGCTAGGAAGTTCGTGAACCCTGTAGAATTCACTATTTCTGCATAATTATGACCTAAAATATGATCAGATCTTCATGCAAGTCCTAAAACTAGATAAAGAGAACCTAATTAAATAAATAACACAAAAAATATACCTGTTCATTGAGAGAGAGATCACAATTCTATCTCCTTTACCATAGCGTTGGAGAGGGATCGCAACAGACAAGTTAGGGAAGTGTTTAGTTGGAGTAAAGGGAAATATGAAGTTATCAGAGAGGAACTTGGAAAGGCACTCTACAAATATGTGAACATCAAGAGGATAAGATGTGAGATAATAGGACCAATCAAGTGTGACAGTGGAAAAGTGTGGAACCAGAGGAGATAGCAGAGATACTTAATGAATACTTTGCTTCAGTATTCACTAAAAAAAAAGGATCTTGGCGATTGTAGGGATAACTTACAGCAGATTGAAAAGCTTGAGGATATGCTGAAGCTTTTGGAAAGCATCAAATTGGACAAGTTTCTGGGACCGGATGAGATGTACACCAGGCTACTGTGGGAGGCGAGGGAGGAGATTGCTGAGCCTCTGGAAATGATCTTTGCATACAGTGTATTGGCCTTCATCAATTGTGGAATTGAATTTAGGAGCCTGGAGGTAATGTTGCAACTATGTAGGACCCTGGTCAGATCCTACTTGGAGTACTGTGCTCAGTTCTGGTCGCCTCACTACAGGAAGGATGTGGAAACTATAGAAAGGGTGCAGAGATTTACAAGGATGTTGCCTGGATTGGGAAGCATGCCTTATCAAAACAGGTTGAGTGAACTTGGCCTTTTCTCCTTGCAGCAGTGGAGGATGAGAGGTTACCTGATAGAGGTGTATAAGATGATGAGAGGCATTGATCATGTGGATAGTCAGAGGCTTTTTCCCAGGGCCGAAATGGCTAACACGAGAGGGCACAGTTTTAAGGTGCTTGGAGGTAGGTACACAGAACATGTCAGGGATAAGTTGTTGTTGTTGGTTTTTTTTTAAAAACGCAGAGAGTGGTGAGTGCGTGGAATGGGCTGCCAGCAACAGTGGTAGAGACGGATATGATAGGGTCTTTTAAGAGACTCCTGGATAGGTACATGGAACTTGGAAAAATAGAGGGCCTTGGGTAACCCTGGGTAATTTCTAAAGTAAGTACATAAAATACATAAAGTATTTGTTGGGAATAAAAGTATGTGAACCTCTAGGATAATCGGATGATTTAAAAGGGAAATTAGAGTCAGATGTTTCAATCAATGGGATGACAATCAGGTGTGGGTATGAGAGGCCCTGCCCTATTTAAAGAACATAAACCTGGATCAGCAGATGTACCAGCAAATTCTACAGGAAAAGCTTCAGCACCATTAGACAACTAAATGCATTATATTCAATTAATTTCTTGTTTCTCTAAATTCCTGTGCGATACAAGTAGTCTGAAATTATATTTGTGTTCAGCTTCAGCTTCGTTGGATATCATAAACAGAAAAATTCTGAGGGAGCAATACTTTTGGAAAAAAAATTGATATCCAATGTTGCTTGCAAAAAATATGACCATGTCTTAGGGCTGGGTGTGTCTGCACCCGCATCACCCCTGCCCTGGCATTTCTCTGCCACCTGCCCCACACCCCTCCTGTGGCACTCCACCCTTGCCATTCCCAACATCCTCTATTCCCACCAGATTTCAAAACTCGCTCTCCACTCTACGTTGACAAGTACAGCACTGTGCAAAAGTATTGTTTGTGCACAAAGATTTCCCCTAGTCTCTCTTCTGCGTGTAATTCACCCTCCTCTGTGGTAACAGATACATGATCACGTTACAGGATGAGTTGTACTTGCCTCTTTTTGCTCTGCGTGCAGTTGAGTTTCCATGTAGGTGATGCTGGGAATGGGGGATGAGGCGGTGGGGAAGGTGCTTTCGGCAACAGTGCATTCTGCAGATGAGGTAGGTGCATCTGGCAAAGCCAACACGGGCTCAAGGATGCAGGATAAGCTCAGGTGCTGAAGACGACTGAGGGGAAAAGGGCAAAGATTATTTCCCCCTTCGATGCCAAATCCTCAAATAAAATACACCAAAAGTTATATACCACTAATAGATCCCCAGCAAACACTCTACTATGCCCCACCTGCACAAAAACTTGCTTACTCAAGACATCATTAGCCTTCTGGTGCCCTGCCTTGTGATCAAGCCTAACAGGGAAGGTGTGCCACCAAATCCAACATGCTCCTAAGGAATCACAGTGGCCTTGTGCTGGGTTCCCTATCACAGTGTTACAGCCTCACACCGCCCTGCACAAGATGAACCTGTCGTGTTAGAGTATTATGCAGCACAGAAACAGGTCCTTCAGCCCATCTAGCCCATTCTTCCTCCTCCCATCAACCTGCACCTGGACCATATCCCTCCATGTACTTATCCAAACTTCTCTTAAAATTTGAAATTGAGCCTGCATCCATCACTTCCACAGACAGATCATTCCACACCCTCAACACAGTGAAGTTCACTCAGGCTCCCCTTAAATATTTCACATTTCACCCTTAACCCATGACCTCTAGTTCTAGTCTCACCCAAACTCGGTGGAAAAAGCCTGCGTGCATTTATCCTATCTATACCCCTCATAATTTTCATCCTTCGATCAAACCTCCCCTCAGTCTCCTGTGCTCCAGAAAATAAAGTTCAAAGCTATTCAATCTTTCCCTATAATTCAGGCCCTCATCGCAGCAACACCTTTGTAAATTTTCTCCGTACTCTTCCAATTCTATTGATATTTTTTCTGTTGGTAGTTGACCAGAACTGCACACAATGCTCTGAACTTCGCCTCACCAACATTGTGTACAACTTCAACGAAACATCCCAACTTCTGTACTTTGATTTATGAAGGCCTGGACTCATTCCTGGAGACAGAGGTCACACACCACTACTCAAGAATTTTGTAGCATTAGGTGAAGCTATCAGTGTTAAACAATCTACATTTATTTCAGGAATGGAGGATTAGGTGGCAGTTATTCAGGGCAAGAATCCAATCTGTCACTACAGAGAAAGCCCTCTCTTGTTTCAATGAGCCCGAGTGTTAAAACCAGCACAATTTTTAAAGAGGAAGGAATTACTCCTGCTGACGAAGACCGCCTCGGAACACAGGACCTGCTAGCAAATCACTAACTAGAGGGAAGAGAGAAGATGGAGGAGTCTGCAGCAACCCCCTAGCCTGCACCCACATTTATAGCCAACGTTTTCTCTTATCAAAGAGCATTATCCTTTAATTGTCCACGAGGACAGTTCTGATACTTGCCTTCTCTTATTTGCCAATTGAAGTCGCAGTGACTTTGCTTCAGTCAAACTGGCTGTGTTCCCAGTAAGCAAACAGGGCGGGAGGGAACTGAATGAACAGACACAGATTATTAAACATACCACTGCATCCAGAACAGACTCATCTGAAACATTCAAGACTGTCTGTAATGGATCACTGTAGTCAGAAAGGACTTAACTTTACCCGAAGCGGCACTGGGAATCTTCCAATACAAGAACCAAAAGGTCTAAACAAAGCAAGCACTTGCTGTTTCCAATGTATGATCCATTCCTTGCCACTTCCTGCCATAAAACTCCGTAGTGACTTGTTCTGGAGTACTTTAAATATACTTCAAACATTGATTACCAGGGTTAACCGAAATAACCACTTCACTCCATTTATGGGGGGGGGGAATTACTTCAGTAATACAATAATCCGGCTCTTTGAATAGGGGACAAGCTCACAAACACTCACACATAGGCTAACAGATGATAGGAAGAAAACGGGAAAATGTTCTGACACCACAGCCCCTTCGAAGCACAGTATTGTGCCAGCCTTTTAACCTGCTCCATGATCAATCTAACCCCTTCCACCTACATAGCCCTTCATGTTTCCATCATCCATGTGCTTATCTAATAATATAGGTATCCGTTAGTCTCCTGAGACCATGGATTTGCGCCTTGGAAGGTTTCCAGGGTGCAGGCCTGGGTAAGGTTGTGTGGAAGACCGGCAGCTGCCCATGCTCCAAGTCTCCCCCCCTCCATGCCACCGATGTTGTCTAAGGGAAGGGCACTAGGGCCGATACAACTTGGCACCAGTGTCTTCACAGAGCAATGTGTGGTTAAGTGCCTTGCTCAAGGACACAACACACTGCCTCACCTTCAGATCACTAGACCGATGCCTTAACCACTTGGCCACGTGCCAACGTGCTTATCTAGGAGTTTCTTAAATGTCACTAATGCATCTGCCTCTACCAGCACCTGTGGCAGGATGTTCTATACACCCAATACTCTGTACAAAAAACTTCTGGCATCCCCCTATATGTTCCTCCAATCACCTTCAAATTAGGCACCATTTTAATAGTCATTCTACCCCCTCCAGGAAAAAAAATCTATGTCTCTTATTACCTTGTACACCTCTATCAATTCACCTCTCATCCTCCTTCACTCCAAAAAGAAAAGCCCTCGCTCACTCAACTTATCCTTGTAGACATGTTCTCTAATCCAGGCAGCATCCTGGTAGATCTCCTCTGCACCCTCTCAAACTCCCACATTCTTTCATTCTACTTCCACGTGCCAACCAAATCCCTTTCTGCATCAATCCTATAAACACTGTGTAAACATGGCCAGCATGGGCACAGCTGGTCCAAGAGAAAATAATGCCTGAAGGGCAAGAACTAATCTGATCTACTGGACCAAGGGAGCTGGAAGCACAGCGCTGCTCCCATAGAAAGCATCCTACCTGGATGCACTACAGCCTGGTGTCGTTACTGCTCTGCACATGACCACAGCAAACTGTAGAGAGTTGTGGACACCGCTGAGCACATCACAGAAACCAGCTTCCTCTCCATGGACCCTGATTGTTCTGGCTGCTTTACAAAGGCATTGAGAAGTACAGACAAACACTTACCACCCTGGATGTTCTCTCCTCTCTCATCAGGCAGAAGGTACAGAAGCCTAAAATCACTTAACACCAGCCTCAAGGACAGCTTCTACCTCAATGTTATATGGTTTATTATATTGTTATACGGTTTCCTCACAACCTAACTCGCTTTAATCTTGCACCTTACTGTGTACCTGCATTGTACTCTCGCTATAACTGTTACACTTTATTCTGCATTGTTATTGTTTTACCTTGATGCACTGTGTAATGATCTGATCTGGATGAACAAGATTTCCACTCTACCTCACTACATGTGACAACAGTAAACCAATTCCATCTCTGCCGATTCAATAAATCAGTGTTTGCCCGCTGTTGTCCCCGGTGGATTACAAAACATGCCACACTAACCTGGGCCGATTTGCCAGGCGACCATGCCTCCAGCTGTCTGAAGGACTGACGTTGGACGTCGATGTGCAGGTAGATGGAATGTGCTGACTGCACGACAACAATCCAGCCACATTACAGGACGGCAGCCAAACTGGTTTGTTCAAAGGAATCAGGGGAATGAGTCTCTTTACACCCTCTTCAAACAAAGTCAAAAGTGGTCGGTGGGCACTTGACAGCCTTCCAAAATGGCGCTGCCTTGTCCATAATCTGTAGCAAGTTGGAGACAAAAGTGCTAGAACGGTGTGCAGGCCAAATCGGGAACATGCACAGCAGCACCTCCCCGCCCTGACCAGCGAAGCAGGCGGCCAGAGGCTCTGGCCACAACGGGGTGGACACTGGGAAAGTGTCCGCCAGTCCTGGCTCCAGTATTGAGGAATAATTGATAAATTCGTCCTTTCAGACACACAGTGCCGATCAGCTCTTGCGCCATCACTGATGAAAGAAAGCAGCAAAAACAGGTCGAGGTTAGAAAGAACAGGACAGCTGAAGTGCAGTGACTGCTTACAGTGTCTGGAGGGAAGCCAGGACTGAGCTCTCCTACAAACACCAGCATGGAGGGACTGATCTTTCCTCGGGGTCAGGTGACAAAGAACACCCCAGGAGTTTGCCTGTTGACCAAAACAAAACTGTAATTCCTTAATTCTTTTTGTTTGAAGTCTTCCGTATACACCCACTGACATGAGCTTGGATGACGCGGTGAACTCCTGCTGTATTTCTGTACAGCTGGGGAACGCACACAAGCCACTGGCAATTGCCGCCAAGTGTTCCACCAGCAGGAGCTTTTTGCCGAGCTTATGAGGTGCTAAGTCATTAAGTGGTAGGAGAGACAGATTCTTTGGTTTTATTTCTTCCACATGTTGGACCCTGTGGTACAAATCAGCACTGATGCAGTTAGCCTCTCCCCTGCAATTCTGCACGACTGCTGGAGTCCTGCTCAGACAGAACTTCCCCAAAGTGGACACACTGGGAGTACAATTTGAGAAAAGCACTGGGCTGTTTAACTTCCTCCGCTTTAGCCTGACAAATCCCTTCTTCTTGTTTCTACACCCGAATACCTCCCGCATTGCAGAAGGGAGGGCTGCAGAGTCGCTCACCAGCACTGGTCTGGGTTCACCGAGCTCAGTCTTCCCTTCGATGGCCTGCTGATCACACCTGTTGGGTACACTAGCTGCCTCCAGTTCCATCCACAGTGTCTGCGCTGTGCTTGAAACGGGCCGTGGAACGAACTCCAGCTCAGCAGCTCGCTGGTCGTCAGCTTCATCACGGCCACTATGGGCACAGACATTTTGTTCTTTTGAGGCTGACCTTTCACACTCCTTGCCTTGGGAGGTTGGAACACTGGAGATTTCCCGCGACATCTGGGTCTCCACTCTACCCTTAAACCCCTTTCTGAATGGTTGCTCTGTTGCCATATGCTCACTTTCCACATCGACCATATCGTACAGTGGCTTCTCTTCAGTGAGGCTACAACTCACCACACCCTCTACACAGGCATTTTCATCCTCTTGACGTGCTGAAGACTCCAGTGAAAGCTTAGAGAATTCATTCACTGAAGACACATCCCTGGAGCTTGTAGCTTTAGTTGATCCCAAGATGTTGTTGGCTATTGAATCTGGGAATAGTGGAAAATATCTGTTCCCCAGCATCTCCCCGCTGGCTGTTGTCATGCCTAGGGGCTGAACCTTGTAGTCTGCTTCCTTTTCTGTCACATCACTGATTACATCTGTAGGTATATCTACTAACTCGTCGTCTGCAAATGCCTCATACCCGACTCCTTCAAATCTAAACGTGGCTTCAGTTGCTTCGTGCACACCCCCGGGCTGCAGGCAACCTCCGAGTGCTTCGTCCACCAACACACTTCCTTCCACAGCTTGATCGCTTTCAGTATAAATCTCCGTGGCAAAGCCAGTGACATCTGTAGGTATGTCAGCCAACTCGGGCTCCACTAGTTCCCCGTCAGCCACCAGACCATAAAGCACTCCTGCAGTCAGCTCAACTGGGGTAGCAGTCTTCATTATGGCTATGGGAGTGGGAGACACATCAGTCAGCTGACTCTTCCCAAATAGGACATTGGTCACCGAACTTTCACTCTCTGCAATCACACCCACAGATACCTCTGGAGAGACCTTTGCCACGGTACTCTTGGGAATGAGAAATCCAGCTGCTGCAACTTCTGAGGGTACCGGTTTGATAGTATTTTCTGGAGCGAAGTGAGTGAGCATTGTGATTGTGGGTACAACCAGCTCATCTTGTGTTGAAAGTCCAAAGGTTGTCTCTTCTCCTGCAAGCATGTCAGGAACTCGCTGATTCCCAGCTGATATTTCACTGACACACACATCTTCACTTGCTGTGGCCAAGGTTACTTTACCCCCTTTAACTTCTGAAGGCGTCTTAATCAATGCATCCTCAACTGCACTAATGGTCGCTGCAATTCCTGATGGTGCTGCTGTAGCCTCGTCCCCTGCAGCACCTACTGATCGGTCAGTCGGCTGATCCTTTCCCACATGATGGCTAGCTGTCTCACCTTCCAACAGCTTGCTGGGCAACCTCCACTCTGCAAGAAGGTCACCGGTTGCCTCACCCTCCACAGACATCTCAACAGGGGCTTTACCTGAAGGCAGCCCATTCTGTGTCAGAGTTCCATGACACGTCAGCACTCCAGTTCCATTGTTTCCTGTGGGCAAGTCGTTGGTTGCTTTGGGAACTGAAGACACCCAGTCAGGCACATCACTGGTCGCTATACCCTTTAAAGGCACTTTGTGAACTGAACCAATTCCTCGACATTTCTCAGAGGCTGCAACTGAAGGAAATGGTATGACTACCTTTTTAAGATTCCCCCCTCTACTGTTGCCTTTTCCAACTACCCTCCTGGCCTTCTCTACCCCAACATGCATTGCTTGAGCTTCACATTGTGGGATCTTGGGACAGATATTTCTTTCTGACGTATCACTGCTTGTCCCATTTTCTGTACACACTTCCTTGGCCAATGGTGTGAACAAGTGCTCAGCACTGCACAGTGGGGAGCTGCACTGTGTTTCACGGTGAACATCAGTGGTTGGGGCTCTTCCCTTGTAGGAGTCCATCACACCTCGCTGGCTCTCATCAATGGGTGGGGCTGTTCTACGATTTGAGTCATCTTCACCTGTCACAGGACAGACAATTAACATTAGCTCACCAAGCATTCGGAAATATGCTAGAAATGGATTCTTGTTATACCTGCCTTTATCCTAGTCAATTATGATGGGCTGATGTGAAGTTTATTTAACTGTTGTAGTGGTTAGTACAGCTCCTGTAACCCAAATTTGACCCTAACCTCGGGTGCTGTCTGCGTGGAGCTTGCATGTTCTTACTGTGATTCCATGGGTTCCTCCCCCCACCGACTCTAAGTGTCCTGGTTTCCTCCCACATCCCAAAGTCAAGCTGATGGCTGAATTGCCCCCAATACAAGTGACTGAAGGGGGAAATTGGAGGGGGGGGGAGGGTTGGTGCAAAGTAGTGTGGTGTGGAGGTGTTGAGAGTGACAGAACAGGTTACCTGAAAATAATTTGGGGAAGGGGATTGTTCTGAGAGCCAGTAATAACTCAATGGGCCAAATGGCCTATTTTGTGAGAAATACAAAAAACCCAGAGTAAGATTGGGGACAGCTCTTATTGTTCTGCGAAGACCTGCAGCACCTCAATTCAATGTAGCAGTTCCTCTGTGAATCCTGCCTTCAGCTTGAAATTGAAGCCTCTGCTTAGAACTGCAATGGCACGTAGAACTCCGATAGCACAAGTGAGTGTGGGTACTGGAAATTGGATCAACACACAAGCTGCTGGAATCTGTGGAGGCAGAGGCTAGTTGATGTTCCAGGCTACACCATGCATCAGAATTGAGAGGACAGAGGGGTGATAGTCGGTATAAAGTGGCGAGCGGCAGGGTTGAGGCAGCTGAGGGGTGACAGATCCTGGTGCAGCTTCACAGAGGCAAGAGCAGGATCTTTTTCGTGCTTTTTTCAATTGCATACAAACGAGTGGAAAAAGAAAATATTAATGACTGTACAACTCAGCAGGCCAGGCAGCATCTATGGAGAAGAGTACAGTCAACGTTTCAGGCCAAAATCCTTCATCAGGACTGGAGGAAAAAAAGCTGAGGAGTAGATTTAAAAGGTGGGGGTCAAGGAGGGAGAAACACAAGGTGGCAGATGAAACCTGGAGGGTGAGGGATGAAGTAAAGAGCTGGGAAGTTGATTGGTGAATGGGACAGAAGGCCATGCAAGAGAAAAAAAAAGGGGGGAGGAGCACCAGAGGAAGGTGATGAGCAGGCAAGGAGATAAGGTGAGAGGGGGAAAAAGGGATGGGAAATGGTGAAGGAGAGGGGTGCAGGGACAGTACTAGAAGTTTAAGAAATCGATGTTCATGTCATCAGGTTTGAGCCTATCCAAACTGAATACAAGTGTTGTTCCTCCAACCTGAGTGGCCTCATCACGACAGTGGAGGAGGCCATGGATTGACATATCGGAATGGGAAGTGGAATTAAAATGTGTGGCCACTGGGAGATCCCACTTTTTCTGGCGGATGAAGCATAGGTACTCGGGGAAGTGGTCTCCCAGTCTATATCGGGTCTCACTTCACCTGGAAAGACTATTTAGGGCTGTGAATGGTAGTGAGGGATGAGTTGCAAGGGCAGGTGTAGCACTTGTTCTGCTTGTAAGGCTATGTGCCAGGAGGGAGATCAGTGAGGAGGGACAAATGGACAAGGGAGTCGCGTAGGGAGCGATCCCTGTGGAAAGTAGTATGTGGGGGGAGGGGAAGGGAAAGATGCACTTGTGTGTGGGATTCCTTTGGAGATGGTGGAAGTTTTTGAGGATTATGTGCTGGACAAGGAGGCTGGTGGGGTGGTAGGTGAGGAGAAGAGGAACCCTATCCCTGGTAGGGTGGTGGGAGGTTGGAGCAAGAGCAGACATGTGTGAAATGGAAGAGATGCAGTTGAGGGCAACATTGAAGCCCTTTTCTTTAAAAACGGAGGACATCTCATTCGCTGTAGAATGAAAAACCTCACCCTGAGAGCAAATACGGCAGAGTCCAAGGAAGTGATAAAAGGGAATGGTGTTTTCCTCCACTATCAACACTTCCTTGTCCATTTATCCCTCCCCACTGATCTCCGTCCTGGCACTTATCCTTGCAAGTGGAACAAGTGCTACACCTGCCCCTACACCTTTTCCCTCACTACCAGTCAGGGCCCCAAGCAGTCCTTCCAGGTGAGGCGACACTTCACCTGAGAGTCTGTTGGGGTCAAATACTGTGTTCGGTGCTCCTGGTGTGGCCTCCTGTATATTGGTGAGACCCGACGCAGATTGGGAGAATGCTTCGCCCAGCACCTACACTCCATCTGTCAAAATATAGCAGGATCTCCCAGTGGCCACCCATTTTAATTCCACTTCCTATTCCAACATGTCAAGCCATGGCCTCCTCCACTGTTGTGATGAGGCTACGATTAGGTTGGAGGAACACCACCTTATATTCTGTTTGGCTAGCCCCCAGCCTGACGGAATGAACATTGATTTCTCAAACTCCTGGTAATGCCCCCCACCCCTCCTCTCCTAAACCATTTCCCATCCCCTTCTCCCTCTCTCACCTTATCTCCTTGCCCGCTCATTGCCCCCCTCTGGTGCACCTCCCCCTTTTCTTTCTTCCACAGCCTACTGTCTCTTTCACCAATCAACCGCTCAGCATTTTACTTCATCCCTCCCCCTCCAGTTTCCACCTATCACCTTGTGTTTCTCTCTCCCCTCCCCTCCCCCCACCTTTTAAATCTACTCAGCTTTCTTTCTCCAGTCCTGCCGAAGGGTTTCGACCTGAAACCTCGACTGTACACTTTTCTAGAGATGCTGCCTGGCCTGCTGAGTTCCTCCAGCGTTATGTGTGTGTTGCTCGGATTTTCATCATCTGCAGATTTTCTCTTGTTGGACATTAGTGAATAGCTAGACAGCATCTAAGGATGCAGTAAAAACTGGCCTTGAAACAAGAACTAGAAAGAAATACTTGCAAAGCAATAGGGAAAATATTTGGATAGCATATCTCGATGGGCAGTTCAATGGAAGCGATTTCCTACCCCTACCTGAACAGCCAAGTTCAGGTTCGAAGAGCAGTCCTGCAGCCCATCCAGTCTGTAGTAATGGAGTATGAAGGAGCGAGGCTCCTCTGTACCTGCGTTGCCAGTTTTCAGAATTTGGCTTGTGCTCACGCAAGGCGAGTGGGATCTCACACTCTGCAATCAATGTGATAACTGCTTCATGGAGAACTTTTTTGTCTAATGACACTGGCAAACGCTCCATCACCGAATGTCTGAAGCAGTGGGAGAATTTCCCTTCCATACTGCGGGATCTGAGGCAACCGAACAAAAATACAAAGGCAACAGCAAATTTGCAAAACTCCACTTTGGTGGATGTCTACACCATACCAGTTGGGTGTGATATTCAAGCGTCCTTTATTGTTCCTGTTTATCACGTTGAGGATGCCAATATCCCAGCTACCTGCCCTTACATTCATAGAGGTTTAATGCATGAAACCAAGTTGTGATCAAGCTATGTATTGCAGATGGACTATTATAACCTACAAAAAGATACTCACCACTCAAGCCAGCTGGGTGTACACAGGGCTGGCCGTGGACCTGAGGGATCTCCGCCTTCAGTGGGACCCTTCAATGACGGAAGAGTAATGTTAAAAAAAATTGGTGATGAACATTCTCACAGACCCCACCCCTCCCCCACAATAATTCTCACACATACCAAGTAGTTCAGCTTTTGTTTGGTATCCATATTTTAATCTGGTAAACTGTAAACACGGTCAATCACCTACAAGTATTTATCAAATATTTTTTTATGATAAATTCACAATTGTAAATCAAACGACATAAAGTTACCCACGCAAAAACAAGCGATATTTTATTTTGATTTTCTAAACACACGAGTAACTGCACTAGCTTCATATTTGGTGATCTGCTATTGAATACCCAATTTGAATTTTAAAAGCCTTACACAGGCTCAATTTGAATCTGATGAGCCCAGAAGTAGAAATTCTACTTTACTAAAGAACTGGCACAATTTGTAGAAGGCAAAATGATTGACTGATGTTTCTTTTACCCTGATGAGGTCAGAGAAGGTTGATGAAGAGAGTGCTGTCAATGTTGTGTACATGGATTTTCAGCAGCAGTATGGACAGGGAACTGACCAACGGAAAATATTATTATATACACACACACACACAGACATACATACATATACACACACAAAATATACAAAATGTAAATGAATAAACAGTCAACATTTCAGACCAAGGTCAGACAGGAAGTGGGCAGAAGCCAGAATCATAAGGTTGAGGGGGTGGGAGGGGAAGGAGTTCAAGCTGGCAAGAGTCCACCACAACAGCCAGAATCTCCCAGTGGCCATCCAATTACCATAAGCGACATATCCGTCCATGGGCTGCTCTGCCACAATGAGGCCAAACTCAGGTTGGAGGAGCAACACTTTATATTCTATCTGGATAGTCTCCAGCATGATGGCAGGAACATTGATTTTTCTAACTTCTGGTAACCACTCCCCCATCACCTCCACTGCCAACAATTTTTACATTTTTCTCTCATTCTGGCAACTCTCTCACCCCTTCTCTTCTCCACCCTCACTACATGACCTACCTCCAGTTTCTCCATCTCCTTCCCTTTATTCCACGGTCCACTTTCACCCATCACCTCCCAGCTTCTCACATTACCTCTCCCCCACCCCCCATCTACCCATCCTTCCCTGTCATTTGGTCTCACTTGCCAGCTTAAACTCCTCACTCTCCTCCCCATCTTATTCTGGCTCCTGTACACCCCACCCCCTTCAGTCCTGATAAAGGATGTTGGTCCAAAATGTTAAGCTGTTTATTGCTTTCCATAGATGCTGTCTCACCTGCAGAGTTCCTCCAACATTGTGCGTGTTTTGAGCAGGGTCAGGGTCCTTCCAAAGTTAATGCAAACAGAACTGATGAAGACAAATGGTGGACATATCTACAGGGCGTGATGCTTTCCCTCCCAAAGGTTACAATAGGTCAAGGAGAACACTGGAAGACTGCATATGGAGCAACTCCAATGTTGGACTTGAAACCATTTCTTTAGATTGAAAAGTTGTGCATATCACTTCCAATACTGAGAAAAGTAAAGTTTATAGCATTTAACTTGCAGAGAAGTTTCTAGAATCCATGATTAAGGACTACACAACAGGAACTCTACAGCTGATTAGAACTGGTCTCCACTGTGGATTTGTAAAGAATAAATCATATCCAAGGTAGTAAAATGACCAGAGTTTTCAGACAACAACTGAAAAATTTGAAATTACTCAGGTTAAATCCCAGTTCTCTCACCCTGCACTGATGGTTTCTACCTCTTATCCAAGATCCACCAACCTGACAGTCTGGGTAGGCCCAGTGCTTCTGGCTCAATAAACCCTTGTACGTATATCTTGAGAACATTTTGTTCCCCTTGGATCATTCCCTTCCCACCTACATCTGAGACACTGCACATGGTCTTGATGTCTTCAATCACTTGAAGGTCCCCCGCTCTGACTGCTTCATTTTCACTATGGATGTCTAGTCCCTCTACATTCCATTCACTCATCAAGGCCTTAAAGTGCTCCGCTTCTTTCTAGATAAGACCAAACCACTTCCCTTCCACCGCCACCCTCCTCTATCTGATCCTCCCCCTCAATAATCTCTTTCAGCTCTTCCCACTTTCCACAAACCCAAGGTGTAGCTGTGTGCACCCACATGGGCTCTAGATATGCCTGCCTTTTCACTGAATACGTGGAAGAGTTCATGTTGCAAGCATACACTAATTCTTTGTGCGCTATATCAATGGCTACATTGGTGCTGCTTCATACACCCACACTAAACTCGCCAATTTCATCAACTCTGCCTTCAACATCCACCTTGCCTAGAAATTTACTTTAATTTTCCCTCCTGGAATGCTGCCTGAGCTGCCGAGTTCCTCCAGCATTTTGCTTTTATATCTCTGGGTTTTCCCACCTAGGCTGCCTCATCAATGGATTACCAATACCCTCTGCGCCTGTCACCTCCTAAGAAAGTCTGAGAGCTTCCAGAAGGTAAAGGTGATGATCCCTTATAATACATTGTAAGCTAAAAGATGCCGGCTATTTGAAAGCAAGAATTTTGTCTAAGCGGTAAATATGGATGCATCTGCTGGGGAAGCTGATGACCCAAAGCCTCCAAAGTCAGAGTCCACTGCGAGTCGAAGGCTGAAGACGTTGGCCTTTCTTGGGGATGAGAAGAGAGTGTATGTGCAGGGATGGGAGGGAGGAATGGGGCTTGTTTTGTTGCTTGTTGTATTCTATGTTGTTCTACCAAGCATGGCAGGCATGCTATGTTGGTGCCAGAATGTGTGGTCACACCTGTGTCTGTATCCCTGGCACACCCTTGGGAATGTTGGTTAAATGGCAACGTCACTGTATGTTTCCATGTAATAAATACACAAACAGACAGGGCATAAACTTGTCATGAAGATTGTGGACTGTTCATCACCGTGGATGGCAGACAGGTGGTTTACACCCACGTTTACCAGTGACGCACTGGGAGTCAGGTAAGCAGAAGCATCAAATCACAAAGATTGTCAGCAAATGGATGAGGCTGTGTTAAGCACACTTTAATGTGGGCAAAGTGAGGGCCTACACTTTGGATCTTTGGCAGAATATAGCAGAATATAGTAAGACTCCTGGCACTGTGGAGGATCAGTGGAACATTGGGGTCCGAGTCCATAGGACACTCAAGGCTGCTGCGCAGGTTGACTCTGTGGTTAAGAAGGCATATGGTGCATTGGCCTTCATCAATTGTGAGACTGAGTTTAGGAGCCGAGAGGTAATGCTGCAGCTATATAGAACCCCGATCAGACCCCACTTGGAGTACTGTACTCAGTTCTGGTCACCTCACTACAGAAAGGGTGTGGAAACCATAGAAAGGGTACAGAGGAGATTTACAAGGATGTTGCCTGGTATGGGGAGCATGCCTTATGGGAATAAGTTGAATGAACTCGGCCTTTTCTCTTTAGAGCGACAGAGGATGAGAGGTGACCTGATAAAGGTATATAAGATGATGGGAGGCACTGATTGTGTGGATAGTCAGAGGCTTTTTCCCAGGGCTGAAATTGCTAGCACGAGAGGGCACAGTTTTAAGGTGCTTGGAAGTAGGTACAGAGGAGATTTAGGCATAAGTTTTTTTTTAAAACGCGGAGAGTGGTAAGTGTGTGGAATGGGCTACCAATGACAGTGGTGGAGGTGGATATGATAGGGTCTTTTAAGAGACTCTTGGATAGGTACATGGAGCTTAGAAAAATAGAGGGCTGTGGGAAACCACAGGTAATTTCTAAGGTAAGGATATGTTCGCACAGCTTTGTGGGCCAAAGGGCCTGTATTGTGCTGTAGGGGTTTCTATGTTTCTAAACAGCCTCTTCTAAGAGTGGAGAGTTTCCAAAGCAATGGGGTAACCAAAGAGTTTTTTTTGGAGGGTCAGGAAAGTGACAGGAAGTGGATTAAAGTGTCACAGGCTGAGACAAAAATTACGAAAAGACTACTGGGATGCTATGCTCTAAAAAAAGTAAAAGGAGATGGGCATTATGCTGAAGTTTACAGAGCCCTGGTTAGACCAGGCCCTAAATTCTGTGAGCAGTTCTGCATGTAGAGGTTACACAGAACTTGGAGGAAGTAACGTGGAGACCAGAAGTAAATTCTGAAAGAGGGTTGCCAATTTCTTCATATCAAAGCTTTAAAAGTGTTTCAACTGAAGCCAAAAATACCAGGGGAAGGTAGTAACACAGTTCTGTTACTGGTGGAACCTGGGACTTGTGGGTGTAGTCAGAGACAGGTCTCGGGAGTAATGGGAACTCTAATAGGAAGAGAAAGATGGATGTTTGGAACTCATCCCTGGATACTACTTCATAATATTGAATGCAAAACCGATAATTTTTGATAAACCAAGTTATAAACAGATGAAGGTTTTAGATCACATTGAGCTCATTAAACCACTCGACGTTGAACAGCCTCCTCCTATGTCAATAATCAGCAAAGGTATAGTGGTACACTGTATGCATTTAAATATAACGCCAGCTGTGTTCCAAATGTGACCAACTGTGTTCACACACGGTTAATTAGGAGAGGTCAACCCTTCAGTGGTCCAGTTTGGAAACATGTATAGCAGGGTGATACTCACTCACTGACGGTTGATGACCAGGTCTCAGGTGTCACTCCAGCATCAGCCTGTGGACATAGAAAGGGTTAAAGATCAGAGAACATCAACACCTTCGCACAATGTGACCATGGGGTGCTCCGGGCATCCAATCCCGATGCGGAGCCCAGCACAATATGGTTAACCAAAACCACGCCCCAAGGTGGATACACAAGACCACCTGCACCGTTTCAAGGAGGAGGAGACCTTTCTTTGCAGTGTTCTGCCCAGTGTCTAGCCCTCATGATTGAAGATTGCTTATCATTTTTCAGTACTGGAGAACAAAATGAGTCTTACTCCAGATTTGATGCAGCATTAAAAAAAACATTAAGCCTAAATACAAAACCAATCCTATAAAACATAATGTATATACACAAGATTAGCTTATATACAGAGACTGAGACACTAGCTGCAGGAGCACCTGTAACAAGTGAAAGTGATTCTTGGCAAGAGGAACTTCCAGATAGCAGTGAGGGATACGAAAACACAATTGGACAGTGACTGTCGGTGCAGGCACCAGGTGTGGAGTGCAAGTTAAAGTGGCAGTGTATGGGGGTGTGAAAGGTACAGAGGGGCTGTGGAGAGGAGTGGCTGATGTGTTTGTAAGTAATGGTAGTGGGGTGGGTTAAAGGGTGGACGTGTTGATCAGCTTGATGGCTTGGGGGAAATAATTTTTTTAAAAACAAGGTGGCAAGGACATGGCCCAAACTGGAATGCACAACTCCCATGTAGCAATTGGTGTAATATGTAGCAGTCGACCCGACTATTTGGAACGAGTCAGAAAATATACAACTGGGATTTTCACAAGCTCGCCGACAGGCTTCTCACTGCAGATCGTGGGGGTAAAGTACTGAATTCCATCATTGGGAGTATCCAACAGCTGCATTCTATTTTAGCTGGTTTACTACAAGTTATATTTACAAGAAATTTCTTCAACAATTGCTCAGATTCAGGGAACATTTTAAATTTGAACGCACACCGCAATCCCATTAAAAATAAAGATAATTTTTATTCCTAGGAAGTGCATAATCTAGCAAGACTCCATTTAAGGCCATTTTTAGTTACCTCTGAACCTTCTGTGATGTTGTTCTAAGTCCTGTCGGTCCACTCACTAGAAACAAGTTCCTTGACTTGCTCCTCTGCTTAGGTAGATCATGGTTTACCTGGACTGACTGGACCCAAAGTAGGATGCTCAGTTTATTCATTATAGAAGGATGTGGAAGCTTTAAAGAGGGTGCAGAGGAGATTTACCAGGATGCCATGTAGATTAGAGAGCATGTTTTAGGAGGATAGGTTGAGCGAGCTAGGGCTTTTCTCTTTGGAGTGAAGGATGAGAGAAGACTTGATACAGATGTACAAGAGGCACAGATTGAGTAGATAGCTGGAGATTTTTTCTGGTATAATTTTAAGGTGACTGGAGGAAAGTATCAGAGGGATGTCAGAGGTAAGTTCCCACCCTCCTCCCCCCCCCCCACCCCCAGAGAGGTGCGTGCATGGAATGCCCTGCTAGTTAGTGGTAGAGGCAGATACATTAGGGATATTTAAGAAACTCAGATAGGGACATGGATGATAGTAGCTAGTGAGCTGAGAATGGGTAGTAGTATTGCTCATTGTGTGGAATGTGAGAACTCTGGGAGACTTCTAGTCTCCCTGATAACTACATCCAGCTGCAGCTGCTTAAAGACCATGTGAAGGAACTGGAGCTGCAGCTCGATGACCTTCAACTTATACTGGAGAATGAAGAAGAAGAAGAAGAAGAAGAAGAAGTAAGCCTTTAACTCTGAGTGGAGTCATCGAGATGCTGTTTTTTTTTAGCAGGCTTTCTTATTTTTACAAGGCCGAGTTGCTAGCTTGACACTCAACCCAGCACGGATGGAAAGCATGCAAGGGAGCCAGCTGGATTCGAACTCGGGAGTCTTTGCTCCAAAGTCCGGAGCTGATGCCACTACACCACCAGCCAGTATATGGGAGAATGAGGTGGTGAAATATAGAGGCAGGTCCTTGGGGTCTGTTAGGCAAGGTAAATAGAATAAGCAGTGAGAGTAGAGCAGGGTTCCCCAACATTTTGCGTACCGCGGAGCGGTTTAATATCGACGATATTCTTGTGGGCCGGTCGACTGGGGGGGGGGGGGGGCGGGGAGAGAGTATTCAAGTTCAACAGTGCGTGGCAGGGAATGAAGAAAGGTGCAGCTGATTCATATTGTCAAATTACATTGTTTCCGCGCAGCCCGGTGGTTGGGGACCACTGGCGTTGAGTACCCCTGTGGCTGTTTCCCTTCATGATTAAATATACCGCCCTTGGGTACTGTTGGGGGGAGGAAGGAGAATGACGTAGCAGTGGAAAGCCACAGCGACCAGGTCTTTGGCTCTGTGGTCACAAGGGATTTCTGGATCATTTGGATCTGTTCTGGGGAAGGTGCAACCTGTACAAAAGGGACGGGGTACACCAGAACCCAAGGGGTTCCAATATCCTTGTGGGCAGGTTTGCTAGAGCTGCTGAGGAAGGGGCAGTTGGTATCCAGTAGATGCAGTAAATGAAACTGTGAGAAAGGACAGGGAGGTTTTAGGGCAAAATTGCAGTCGGGGATGAATTAAAATGTAACAGGTGACCAAAATCAAAAATGGTGATGAACACAGGACTGAAGGCGTTATATTTAAATGCATACAGTGTACCGAACGAGGTAGATGATCTTGTAGCACAATTAGAGATTGGCAGGTATGATGATGTGGGCATCACCTTAAGATCATAGTTGGGAGCTTAGTATACACGGATACACAGTTCATTTTATCCTTAGAAAGAGGTGACATAGGATCAGAAGATGTAGAATCCTTGTGAGTGGAGTTAAGAAACTACAAAGGTAAAACGACCCTGATGGGAGTTACATACACAGGCTTCCAAACAGTTGCCAGAATGTGGAGTACAAATTATAACGGGACGCCGACCGGTGGAGTAGTGGCATCCGCACTGGACTTCGAGGTGACTGGGCCCAGATTCGGATCCAGCTGGCTCCTTGCTGGGTTGAGCGTCGAACTAACGACTCTGCTTCGCGAAACAGACAAAATGCTAAAGAAACGGCAGGGTTGCGGCTTGATATGCCACAAGGCACAGAGAGGAACAACTTACAACAGGAGATAGAAAAGGGATGCCAAAAGGACTGTGTTATGATAGTCATGGGGGATTTCCAATATGTAGGTACACTGGGAAAATCAAGTTGGTGCTGGATTCCAAGAGTGTGATTTTGAAGAATGCCTATGAGATAGCTTTTTAGAGCAGCTTTTGGTTCAGCCCACTAGGGGAACAGCAATTTTGGACTGGGTGTTATATTATAACCCATGTTTCATTAAGGAGCTTAAGGTAAAGGAACCCTTAACAAGCAGTGATCATAATATGCTTGTTACCCCGCAGCCTGAGAGGGTTAAGTTAAAAATCAAACATATCAATATTATAGTGGAATAATCTTCCCGTATACCTTGGACTTTAGATACAACACTGAATCATGTCATCTGCAGAAACTCTCTGATGACTCAGCAATAGTTGGTTGTATAAAGGGAGGATGGCGGACTTCGTCAAATGGTGCAAGCTGAATCATCCGCAGCTCAACATCAGTAATACAAAGGAGATGGTGATGGACTTTAGGAAGACTAAGCCTTGCACTGCTCTATTACTATTGATGGTGAGGACGTGGATGTGGTGAGGACCTACAAGTACCTGGGGGTGCACCTGGATGACAGACTTGAGTGGAGCACCAACACAGAGGCAGTGTTGAAGAAGGACCAGAGTTGCCTCTATTTCCTGAGGAGACTGAGGTCCTTTGGGGGTATGCAGACCTCTTCTTCACACGTTCTACCAATCTGTTGTCACATTATAATCTTCTACATGATGATGTGCTGGGGGCAATGGCATCAACATGGGTGATACCAACAGGCTCAGTAAACTGAAGGTTGGCTCTGTTGTAGGAGTCAAACTGGACACACTGGAGGCTGCAGTAGAACAAGGGACCCCCGGAAAGTCCTTGCAATTCTGGACAATGTTTCTCACCCTTGGCTGAACAGAGGAGCACTCTTAGTAATAGACCAAGACAACTGCGCTGCTCCAAAACAGCGCTATATGAGGTCATTCTTACCCTCAGCCATTAGACTCCAAAATGAGTCAACCTATAGCCAGGGAAGTGATGACCCCCTCCTGTTAAGAGTGTTTGTGGTAACTGATATTCTTCCTACTCCTTTTCTAATATTTATATGTGCACTTGTAATGCTACTGTGACACTGCAATTTCCTCTGAGATCAATCTATCTATCTAACTAAACGGAATTACAGAGACACGAGAGAGGATCTGGCCAAAGTTGATTTGAAAAGGACACTAGCAGGGATGGCAGCAGAACAGCTATGGCTGGAGTTTCTGGGGACAATTCGGAAGCTGCAGGATTGATACATTCCTAAAGATGATATATATTCTAAAGGGAGGATGAGGCAACCGTGGCTGACAAGGGAATCGAAAGTCAGCAAAAAGCAAAAGAGAGGGCATATAATATAGCAAAAACTAGTGGGAAGTTAGAAGATTGGGAGGCTTTAAATAAACTAAAAAGAAACTAAAAAAAAAGCCATAAAAAGAAAAGATGAAATATGAAAGTAGGCTAACCAATCATATAAAAAATACAAAAAGCTTTTGGCAGATTTACAAGTAAAAGAGAGACAAGAGTGGACATCCAACTGCTGGAGAACAATGGAGAGGTCACAAATGAGGACAAAGAAATCGCAGGGGAACGAGTACTTTGCATCAGTCTTCAGTGTGGAAGACAAGCAGAATGCCAGAAATATGACAGAGAAGGGGCAGAAATGAGTGTCAACTTCCCAGCTCTTTGCTTCATCCCTTCCCCTCCAGGTTTCACCTATTGCCCGATGTTTCTCTCTCCCTTCCCCTCACCTTTCAAATCAGCCTTTTTTCTCCTGTCCTGCCGAAAGGTTTCTGCCAATAAAATGTCAACAGCACTTTTCTCCCCATAGCCGCTGCCTTACCTACTGAGTTCCTCCAGCATTTTGCGTGTGTTGCTGGGATTTCCAGCATCTGCAGATATTCTCTTGTTTGTGGGCAGAAGTGAGTGTTGTTGCTACTACTAAGGAGAAGGTGCTTGGGAATATGAAAAGTCTGAAAGTAGATAAGTCACCTGGACCAGATGGACTACACCCCAGGGTTCTGAAAGAGGCAGCTGAAGATATAATGGAGGCATTAAAAACCTTTCAGGTGTCATTAAATTCTGAAACGGTTCTGGAGGACTGGAAAATTGCAAATGTCACTCCACTCTTTGAGGGAGGGAGGAAGAAGAAAGAAAATTATAGGCCAGTTAGCCTGACTTTAGTGGTTGGAAAGATGTTCGAGTCTATTAGTAAGGATGAGGTTTTGGGGTACTTGGAGGCAAATAACAAAATGGGCCTAAGTCAACGAGGCTTTTGAAACGGGAAAATCTTGCCTGACGAATCTTCTGGAATCCTTTGAAGAAATAAAAGGGCAGGGTAGACAAAGGAGAATCAGTGGATGTTTTATTTTGGATTTCAGGCGGCCTTTGACAAAGTGCTGCACATGAGGCTGCTCAACAAAACAGGAGCCCATGGTATCACAGGAAAGGTACCAGCATGGATAGAAGACTGGCTGACTGACAAGAGGCAAACAGTGGTTGGCTGCCAGTGACAAGTGGTGTGCCACAGGGGTCAGTATCAGGACCACTTCTTTTCACGTTGTATGCCAATGGTTTGGATGAAGGAATTGATGGCTTTGTGGTCAAGTTTGCAAATGATCTGAAGATAGGTGGACAGGCAGGTAGCGTTGAGGAAGCAGGGTCCCTGCAAAAGGACTTAAGACAGATCGGAGGAATGGGCAAAAAGTGGAAGATGGAATACAATGTAGGGAAGTTTGGCAGAAGGAATAAAGGTGTGGGCCATTTTGTAAATGGGGAGAAAATTCAAAAAATCAGAGGTGCAGAGGGATTGGGAGTCCTCCTGCAGGATTCCCTAAAGGTCAACTTGCAGGTTGAGATGTTGGTAAGGAAGGCAAATGTAACATGAGCATTCATTTCAAGAGGACTGGAACAAAAGAGCAAGGATGGAATGCTGAGGCTTTACAAGACAATTAACAGACCACACTTGGAGTATTATGAGCAGTTTTGGGCTTCTTATCTGAGAAAGGATGTGCTGGTATTGGACAGGGTCCAAAGGAGATTAGTGAGAATGATACCAAGAATGAAAGGGTTAACATGAAGAGCATTTGACGGCTCTGGGCTAGTACTGGCTGGAGTTTAGAAGAATCGGGGTGGCGGGGAGAAATCTCATTGAAACCTGTCAAATATTGAAAGTGTCTGGATAGAGTGGATGTTTCCTATACAGGTGTCCCCCCGCTTTTCAAACGTTCGCTTTACGAAACCTCACTGTTACGAAAGACCTACATTAGTACCCTACTTTCGCTTTCAGAAGGTGTTTTCACTGTTATGAAAAAAAATTCAGCACGCGATAAAAGACAGCCTGCGCCCCAAGCAGCCGCTCTCCCCTGGATTCGGAACTGCTTTGCTTTAACACATGCTTGTGAGCAGTCGTTTGCAAGATGAGTTCTATGGTATCAGAAAAGCCTGAAAGAGCTCGTAAGGGTGTTACACTTACAGTAAAACTAGACATAAGTAAGCGTTTCGATCCTGGTGAACTAAGTAAGGACAAAGTGAGTTTGGCTTGTGGAAGCTGATGAACATGACGTTGAAGAGGTTTTGGCATCCCATCACCAAGAACTGACAGATGAAGAGCTGATGCAATTGGAAGAAAAAAGGATAACAATCAAAACCCAATGAGTAATGATAAAGTACGACTTTAATTTTTAAAGGGTACGTCAGTTTAGGAGATATTTGCAGGATGGTTTGAGTCCTTATTAAAGAACTGTGTGATAGAAAAATGCGCGAAGCTCAGCAGTCAAGCAAGCCTTCCACATCAGCCACAGCAGACGACGAACCTCAACCTTTGACATCGAGGCAGGGAGAGATAGGAGAAGTTGACCTTCCTACTCTAATGGAAACAGACGATGAGATGACACCCCAGTGTCCCACCACCCCAACCCCCAGGCCACAGATACTGTACCGATTCACAGAGAATGTAGCGGTAGTCGGGAGGCACAGGGCACAGGGCACATCTTTAAGAAAAAAGCCGAAATAAACATGCTACTTAATTAGGTGCCGCCGACACATAATTGTCGACCCAGATCAGAGACGACGCAATCAGAAATTGGCACTGATCTGGGCCGACAATTACGTGTCAGGCGGCACCTAATTAATTAGCTTGTTTATTTCAGCTTTTTTCTTAAAGATGTGCTGTGTACCTCCCGACTACTGCTGCATTCCTGCATGCTTCGCGGCAATGTATCGCTCGGCGGCCTGGAGGGTGGGGGCCACTGCACCACCCAACCTGCGACGACTCAGTCTAACACACTATCATCAGTGTGCTCGGCGCTGTTCCGATTCCAGTAAGTGATACTACACTGTACATACATTATTTCTACTTTATATAGGCTGTGTATTTTTACGTGTTATTTGGTATGATTTGGCAGCTTCATAGTTTAAGGGTTACTGGGGAGAGTGTTCTTGCCAACAGCGCTTGCATGAGATTTTCTGCCGACGGTGCTTGCGTGAGATTTTCACTACGGAGAACAGTTCAGTAATGATTGTGGAAAAGTATTTCTACTTTATATAGGCTGTGTATTTATCATATCATTCCTGCTTTTACTATATGTTACTGTTATTTTAGGTTTTGTGTGTTATTCGGCATGATTTGGTAGGTTATTTTTGGGTCTGCGAATGCTCACAAAATTTTCCCATATAAATAAATGGTAATTGCTTCTTCGCTTTACGACATTTCGGCTTACGAACCGTTTCATAGGAACACTCTACCTTCAGGTGGTGGGGGAAACCTGTAGTGGGGGAGCCTAGGACCAGAGGGCACAACTTCAGAATTGAGGGATATCCATTTAGAACAGATGCGAAAGAATTTTTTTTTAGCCAAAGGGTGGTGAATCTGTGGAACTCTTTGCCGCAGACAGCTGTGCAGGCCAAGTCATTGGGTATATTTGAGGAGGAGGTTGAATCGGTGTCATAGGTTACAGGGAGAAGGCTGGAGAACTGGGTTGAGAGGTATAATAAAACAGCCATGATAGAATGGCAGAGCACTCGATGGACCAAATGGCTCCCAGGTCTTATGGTGTAAAAAAAAGGAGTGATATGTAGGAGGGAAGGGTTAGCCTGATCTTAGACTAGGTTAAAAGGTTGGCATAACATTGTGGGCTGAAGGGCCTGTACTGTGCTGTAGTGTTCAATTTAGATCTCAGTAGGTGCTATCATTGAATCAAAGTGTTTGGTCTACATTTTATGAAGTGTTTGAAGGTCAGTTTGAAGAAAGAGCATTCAACTGTTAGCCAAGTTTAAAGAACAGTGTGCTGAGACAGAAGGTTTAAGACCTCCAATTCTGGAAATGGAGTGCAATAATGTTACACTAGTCAGCTGCAGACTGCAAAGTGCCATCTGTCCCAGGATATATATACAGACACGTGTACAAAACACCAAAGACACTTTTTTCCCCCCCAAAAATAAGATTCCTTTATAGGATAACATGCCACCAACAAAACCTACAGTTACTGAAACCTGGTGGTCAGCTGTTTTGTTTTGAACTGCTTACATTCTTCTGATGGAGGCACTGTTGAAGAGATATCCAGTGAAGGACCAGCAAAAGTTCCTGTTCAGCATGGTATGTGACTGGCAGGAGAACCTGTAGCTAATAGGCTTGCAGGTCCCTGCTGCCTTTGCCCTTCCTGAAGGTAGAAATCATGGGTGTGGGAGGTACAGAAGAAGCAACCCCAGTAACTAATTCTGTCGGTAACACACATTGCAGATGCAGTGTACACCGAAGAGGGAGCAATTAGAGAGCATGTTTAGTGGTTGTGGGAGCAAGGCTGTGCCAATCAAGCAAATTCTGCATGCCGTCCAGTTTCAAGTACTGTTGGCAGTCCACAGTCTCAGTGTAAGTGGAGAATTTACAAGAATGTCCAATTATGTCTGAGTTGGTAGGATTTTGGGGAAATGATTGCAAAGCAATTTAGATGCAGCAAGCACACTCGATCCACTTTAAAACCACTTGACGATTAGCTTCCCCCTAAATGCAGATGAGAAGGAGCTTCAGAGTCATAGAGATATTCACAAGGAGATGGTCAGATACTCATGGGGGAATCAGCTATTGGCTCTCACTGCATCGCAAACGCCACTCACCAATGACCACGGACGTGGACTGCTAGAATTATGAAGGAGGTTGAACACTTTATACTTTATTGTCACCAAACAATTGATACTGAACGTACAATCATCACAGCGATATTTGATTCTGCGCTTCCCGCTCCCTGGATTACAAATCGCTAGTAATTATTAAAAATTTAAATTATAAAACATAAATAGAAAATAGAAAGTAAGGTAGTGAAAAAAAAAACAGAGAGGCAGGTCCAGATATTTGGAGGGTACGGCCCAGATCCGGATCAGGATCCGTTCAGCAGTCTTATCACAGTTGGAAAGAAGCTGTTCCCAAATCTGGCCGTACGAGTCTTCAAGCTCCTGAGCCTTCTCCCGGAGGGAAGAGGGACGAACAGTGTATTGGCTGGGTAGGTCGTGTCCTTGATTATCCTGCCAGCACTGCTCCGACAGCGTGCAGTGTAAAGCGAGTTCAAGGACGGAAGATTGGTTTGTATGATGTGCTGTGCCGCGCTCACGATCTTCTTCAGAACACCATTCATTTTCTCATTGTTTCCTGGCAAAATCCCATCTGCAAGACAATTGCCAAAGTTTCCGCCACTGTAGCAGTAAGACAATTCGGAAGCACTTTCTTCCAGTGTTTATTATGTGCAACAGAACTTCCTGTATTAGTTTCCTCCTACAGACACTAAACTGTTTACAGTCACGAGTGTGGGAAGGAACTTGGGACATGCACTGTGGTGACTGCTCCAATTGGATTGTAGTCCAAACCTGACAACACTGCTCGTGCTAAAGGAGTTAAGTAAATTGACCCACTGCCCAACACCATAATGAACAGATGTTTACTTTATTTAGAGATATGGCACAGAATAAGTCCTTCAAAGCTCACTGCCCAGCAACCCCCCGACAATCCTATCTAATCACAAGACAATTTACAATGATTAATTAACCTACTTGATAGGTCTTTGGACTGTGGAATGAAACAGGACGACGTACAGAGACTCCTTAGAGGATACTGGGATTGAACTCAGACTCTGACACCTCGAGCTGGACAGCATCATGCCAACTACTACACTACCGCAGCGCCCTGATTAGATGACATCAGATACTCACTGATAATCACCCAGCTATTTTCCCCCATTCGCCGTGGATTGTCACCTTGTCCTGGTGGAGAAGCTTGTGTGGTCCTGTGATCCCGAGAGCAATGCCATCTGGAGCTATGCTCCTGGTAGGGTCACCCATGGTGGTAAGGTCGAGGGTGAGGTCCCTGACAAAGAACAATCCAACCAAGACCCCAACGGTGAAACAGGCGGATGAAGTTACTTCAAACTCAACGGCTGTGAAGGTAGATGAAGGCTGCAACAAATTCATCAGCTCTAATCGTCGTGGTTTCCATGCCATTGGAATCAGTTGGTTGATTTGTGAAGTATCGTGTGCTTCTTGGAGTGCAACATCAAGTACACATTAAACAAATACACGCACAGGCGTCTTCACTCTGTGGGCCACTTCTTCAGAACGAAGACCATCATCCTCGACCTCGAGGGATAGCCATGATGACAACGATTTTCCCCCAAAGTCATTAAAATGCCACTACAAAACAGGTTTCATATTTCATCTTGCTCCAAGCTCGGCAAACTTTGTCCTTTTCTGAAGGAATGATAAAACACAAAAACAGAAAGCTGGAAATACTCAGCAAGTTAGATAGCATCTGCGGAGAGGGAACGTGCTAACATTCACGGTCAATAACCTTCCATCGGGCATTTTGGGACCCATTTGATGTACCTGCATCACTTTGCTTTCGGATTACACACACAAGGAGGTGATGTCATTAAAACACCAGGCTCCGAAGGTGCCTGACAGGCTAGCACCTCGAGAACATTACCCCTGATTACAGCTTAGAAACTGAGGGCAGATTCTCAGAATAAAGGGTCAGGCACTTCAGACCGAGCAAGGAGAAATACCTACTTGTAAACCAGAATAGACTCAAAATTCTCTGGGCAGGGAGTTCCAAAGGATTGTTAGGCTCAGGCCAGTAAAGAAAGTTACAACAAAATGTCGCCCCAGACGTAATGTTACACAATTGTGCAGTGGGATTGGTTCATTTGTGATGAGGAGCAAAAGAGACAGCTGGCCCAATCTCTATCGATTCTGCAACACACCCAGAGACTGAACATCCTTTCCACCACAGGGATTAAAAACAAAATACTTCAGCCATACCAATCAGTAATGCTGTCTCACTGAAGAAGGGAGGTAAACATGTTATAGATTTTAAAACTTATTTCGGTGAAACACACATACCAAAGTAAACTCTGCTGGCAAGCATTCAATTTCCCCCATATTAACAGCTATAGAAACCCAGATCACTAGAGCACAAGTAGAAAGTTTCAGCCCACCTTACCCGTCTACCTCATCCAACCCAGTCTGTATCTTTCTCACAGCTCAGCAAATGACAGAAACCAGCCCCCTCTCAATGGATTCAGTTTTACTTCTCATCGCCTGAGTAAAACTATCAGCATAAAGGTCCTATCCACCCAGAAGTTCTGTCTCCTCCTCTCTCTCATCAAGTAGAAAACACAACAGCCTAAAAGCATGTACCACCGGACTCGAGGACAGCTTCAACTCCACTGCTATAAAACTTTTAATAATTCCCTAGTACAATAAAGTGATCTCTTGACCTCAATCTACCTCATGATCTTGTACCTTATTGTTCACCTGCACTGCACTTTCTCTGGAGCTATTGCATTTTATTCTGTGTTGTTATGGTTTTACCTTGTTCTACCTATGCAATAATCTAATAAATAAGCACAGTATGCAAAACAAGCATTTCAGTGTACCTGGGCCAATGTGACAATAATAACCCCAGTCATTTAAGGTCAATATATATACATACATATACACACACACACACACACACAGCAGGGAAGATACCAATGGCTGGGCAGAGTGAGGTAATACATTCATACAAGGGGATGTACAATAAGAGACATTACAGCACAGAACAGGCCTTTCGGCCCACAATGCTGTGCTGACCTTTTAACCTACTTGAAGATCAATTTAACCCTTCACTCCTACATAGCCCTGCATTTTTCCATCATCCATGTGCCTAAGAGTTTCTTAAATGTCCCTAATGTATCTGCCTCTGCCACCAGTGGGCAGCGTGTTCCACACCCACACCACTGTGTTAAAAAAACTACCCATGACATCTCCCCTATGCTTTCCTCTAATCACCTTAAAATCATGCCCCATGGTATTAGCCATTTCTGGCTACTCTATGAATGTCCCACACTGTACACCTCCATCAAGTCACTTTTCATCCTCCTCTGCTCAGAAGAAGAGAAGCCCTAGCTCACTCAATCTATCATACGAGACATGCTCTCCAATTCAGGCAGCATCCTGGTAAATCTCCTCTGTAACCTCACTAAAGTTTCCACATCCTTCCCATAATGAGGTGACCAGAACTGAACACCATTCCTAGTGTGGTCTAACTGGGGTTTTAGAGCTGCAGCATTACCTCACGGTTCTTGAACTCAATCCCCTGACTGATGAAGGCCAACAACCGCATGCCTTCTTAACATCTCCATTAACCTGCACGGCAACTTTGAGGGATCTATGCAATGTATGTCAACAGATCTTTAGAGATAAAGAACAGGCAGATAAACTGGTTAAAGTAAAATACAGGGCATTTCCTTCAGATGCCAGAGTGGCAAAGTTATTCTAGAATTGCACAACAAGGTCACAGTTTGAGCACTCCACCGTGTAAGATGAAAGATGCAGCTATGCTGGAGAGGGCCTGGAGGACAGCTGTGTGGATACTGTCAGGACTGGAAATATTTAAACTACAGGATTAGGTAGGCTGAAATGTGATTAGAGGAAGTATAGGGAGAATGTCAGAGGTATTTTTTTTTTAAAAACACAGCAGTGGGTACGTGAAACATCCCTGTCAGGGGTGGTGGTAGTAGGGGTATTTAAGAAGCTCAGACAGGCACAGGGATTGATTGAGAACTGGAGGTTATGTAGCAGGGAAGAGTTAGATTGATCTCAGAGTAGGTTATAAGTTTGGCAAAATATCATGGGCCAAGGGCCTGTACTGTGTTGTAATGCTCTATGTCCTATGCTTTCTATGGATTAGTAAAGACAGGGCAGGCACAAATTGAAAGGGATCAGGAGAAGCTAAATTGGAAGCAGTCATTATTGTTTGTGAATACAAAAGACTGCATTGGTCAACAGCTGTAACCAAAGTACAATAACACCACAACATTCCCAAATTGAGTTTCCTGTCCAGACACTCACTCTTCCCTTATTGGAGTGGGGTGTGATTTACGTGTGTAGAAAGACAAAGTGCTCATTAAGCAACTTGCCCCGGAGGAACAAAATGGAGCAGCAGATAGTCAAAAGGCAGAGGAAAGGGACGCGGTGCTCAGTGTTGACCCAGTCAAATCAGCTAAAGCTTAAAGCTTGCATAAGATGCAGATAATGCAAGCTCTCTGTAGGTCTCAAAGCTCTCTCCGAATCCACAGTTCATTCAACTGCATCATATTCACTTGATTCCAAATGCACCAGATTTGTATACATTACTTCAGTGTTGCTGCAGGTATACGCTGTTAAATCCAGGAATAGTTTTATGTGTTGCTCTGTACCGCTGTCACAAAAAAATAACAATTTCATGACATACCTGAGTGATGATAAACCTGATTCTGACTGTGGACTGTGAGTGGGAAGGGGGCAGGGAGAGGGGAATCATGATTGAGAAAGCTGCATCCACATCACCTCTGTCTCTGCCACCTCTCCCATACCCCTCCTGCAGTGCTCCACCCTCGCTATTCTCAACATCCTCTGCTCCGGCCAGATTTACAAACCCATTCTCTGCTCCACATCTTGAGCATCATATACGCCCAAGACCTTTGCACAGTACAAACAGAAGCATGGAGTAAGAGCTGTACTAAAAGGAGCTCAATGTGTGGGGACCGCCAACCCACTCTTATGTCTCTCAGATTGTATTATGGGGCATTAAGAACTATAATGGAGCAATATCATTTGGTGCCCATGTAAACAAATCACAAAGCTGGCTTTAAAATCTGCTGGAAAAGCTTGTTGACCCAAAACCTTGATCGCTCTGGTCCCTACAGATGCTGTCTGTCCTGCCTAGTATTTCCAGCACTTTCTCCTCTCCCCTTCACACTTCCACTGACTGCTATACTTTGTTTGAATTCTGAGCATGGAACATAGTGTTCAGAAAGGACTAAAGAACATTGCCCTCATCTCAGAGTGGAGGAACTTGTACAATAGGACCATCTGCAGTACATATAGTTCTAGGAATCCAGCTCAGGACAGGTAGGCTACAAATCTGTCCAAGACCAGAATGATACTACAATGCAAGATTACAATCCCAGCCTCATTCTCACAAATTTAGAAGGCAAGCTAACAAAGGAGAGCCTAGAGGAGGTTTACTACAATAATACCAGGAATTAGAGGATTTACATACGAGGAGAGCTTGATGGCTCTGGGCTCAGAAGAATGAAGGGGGATCTCACTGAAACCCGCTGAATATTTTAAGGCCCAGGGGGCACAGCCTCAGAATAGAAGCACATTCCATTAGAACAGAGACAAGGAAGAATTTCTTTAGCCAGAGGGTGGTGAATCTGTGGAATTTATTGCCACAGATGGCTGTGAAGGCCAAGTCATCAGGTATACTTAAAGTAGTACTTAAAGCAGAGGTTGATAGGTTCTTGATTTGCAAAAGCAAAGGTTACAGGGAGAAGGCAGAATGGGGTTGAGAAGAAAAATAAATCAGCCATGATCAAATGGGACAGCAGACTCAATGGGCCAAATGGCCTAATTCTGCTCCTGTATTATGGTCTGTGTTTACAGCAAGGTGAGATAAACTTGGAGGAAAGAGCATATATGGTAATAATAAATAAGGTGACAAACACAAAATGGTGCAAAGCATAGCAGTGTGAACCGAGGATGCAAAAAGAAACACTGACATGACAATAGTAGGAGAGGTAGAAATAATGATTCAGGGATGTGGCAGCAGTGCTGGGAGGAAGGGGGAGTGGGAGAGACGGGGTCAATGTTTAAAAGATATCTAGCCAAGTACTTTATTAGGAAAGGCTTAAGAGGGAAATGGGAAAGCTCCAAAAAGTAAACGGTCAGCATGAACCTGTTGGTTCATACAACCATTCCTGTGCTTTATAACTAATCCTAAAACTAGAACCAGGCTACTGAGGAGTACAATTAGGAGGTATGTTTCATGGGCAGAGGATGTACAAATTTAGCCCTGTCCTTCCAAACAGATGTAGACAAAAACCAAGATAGCAGGAGATGTGGTTGAGGCTGGATCTACAGAACATGGGGCAACAATGGTAAAGATGAGTACAGAGCTGTGAGTGCCCAAGTTACACTTTCAATCTGTTCACATTCAACTTTTATTCCTAGTTTCTATCAGAAACAATGGATGTAGTGAGGAGGAGGAGAGAGTGGGCAGGACTCCACAAGTCACAAGCAGCCTAATTACCTTTGCTCTGTGAGTGGGATTGGAAGCCAAAAACCATCGGAGCTGTTTGAAATCTTTCTCATGCAAGTGATTGGATCCTGCCCAGGGTGATGCTGAAGTTTCACCTGTCAACAGGAAACTTCTGTATCAAAGGAACTCGACAGAGCCACTTTCTGTTAACACTAGCTTACCAAACCCAGTAAACAGTCACTGGCCTGCATGACTTCCCAAAAAACAGAAGGTGGAAGACTAACACAGTCAAACTCCCAAATACATCTCTTCACTGGAGCTGGCATTGGGTTCTCACCTGGTTACTGCCTGGATACATAACCGACTGCGGCTTACTCTGCCGACCTACAGCGTCGCTCTTGCCTACAGCCCCTGTTCGCCTCCTCTGCTCCGCTCCAACTTCCCGAGACCACCTTGCAATCGCTTGCTTCTTCTGATTAAATCGAAACTCCACCCTTTCCTCGCTGGTGGCTGGCAGCTCACTCTTCCTGCGCTTGGTGCTACTTCTCTTGTTCCTGGCATCGGGTGAACTGACCAGCCCGAGGTTGGCTACCCGCCGATAATTCAGCTTCCGGACGGCCCGGCCACTGGATTTCAGATTGTGGGTGTGGAAGTGGGGTTTGGGCGATGGATCAGGGGGTTTGTTTTGGATGGATGTCCTGGTCACTCTCTTAACCTGAAGCTCCTGCATCAGGAGATGGGAAGCAGCCTCTGACATGGATACCTGGCGATCGTGCTCCCCATGCAGGATGGCTTGTGTCTGCGACGGCCGGTTAGGGACAGGCACTCTGGTCACTCGCCTACTCCGAAGTCTGATGCAGAGCTCCTGGGCCAGGAGGAAGGAGGCAGCTTCAGACGTTGGCAATTGCTGGCCTCTGCTCACACCTCCGCCTACAAGGGCTGAAAGCATGATTGCCGTTGCTGGCTCTGCTCACTTTGTGGAGGTAGGGTGGGGGGAGGGGGGAGCAAAGCGGGAGCTGAGGTTTTTAGGCATTCATCTTACAGTAACACCTATAAAAAAAACAAAAGCAAAGCTGTAGAATACCTCAAAACACTTCCTAATTCTATGCTTAAGTACTTTTACAAACACAAAATTATACCCATATAAAATTATACAGGGCTAGAAATAAAAAAAAGATAACACTGATCTAGTTCTTCCTATTTCTCTCGCATCTGTACGTGGAAGCACAGCTGTGCAGCAGGTAGTGTCACTGACCTGTGGTTCCAACAACCTGGGTTTGAGCCCGACCCCACCAGTGCTGGCATTTCTCCCCACGGCGCATGGGCTTTGCTGGACAGAGCTCCAGACTCCCTACCACCTCCCAAAGAGGTTAATTAGCCACTACTAATTGCCCCTAACGCAGGCATGGGAGAGAATAGTTTGCAGGGAAGCAAGTGGGGGGAGGGGGAGGGGGATGGAAACGGTATTGCTCTGGGAGCCAGCATTCACGTGGCCAAATGTTCTCACTTAGCATCAGGAATTACCAACTATTAACATTAAAGCACTAGCAATAAAAGCAAAACATTAGATCCAAGCTATATGGTTGACCAACCCAAACCCAGGTTCAGCCAGTCGTGGATAACAAGTTGAGACAAGTCAACAGTTACCACAGTGTTTGAGGGGCTATGACTTGAAACCTTGACCTCCTGAGCCAGAAATGCCAATACTCACCACTCACTGAGCCAAGCCTGGTGGTGTTTCAGCAACAGTCCTCCAGGAGATGTTAGACAGGATGTTAGACCTGGGCAATGGTGGGTAGGGGAAAGTTACTTGGGTTTGTGTTTTCTCTCTCTCTCTCTCCCCTACTGCAAACCCACAGAAATCCACCGGCCCAATGCAAGTAACATGCACAGAGGTACAGGCATGTAGCATTTAGGCAACCTGCTCAACATCTCTTACAAGGAGGAAATCCAGCAATAACCCCATGGAAAACCAAACTGAATTCTACAGGGAAATACTCAAGTCAGCTTGCAGTGGCAGAGAAAGGAGTTAATGTTTCAGGTGTAAAACAAAAATAGAAAATAGGGGAAAACACTCAGGTCAGGCAGCATCTGTAGAGGGAGAAGCAGAAGCAACGTTTTGCATCAAAATCAACCGTTCTCTTTTCTCACAGACACTGACTGACTTGCTGAGTATTTGCACCAACTTTGTTTGTAAAGTTCCGATTTTTAGCATCTGCAGTCTGTTTTATTTACCGTTGCAATTCAATGATCTTTTCACCAGATTTAATCGGCTCTGCTGGACAGAACACCAAAGACTACTGTCGATTCCCTCTCCAAATTTGCAGATGATACTTGGCAGGTCAGGCTAAGGTAGAAACGAAGATATATGTGACAAGTTACTCCTAAAAACTCATCTTATGTTTGCTGTTACAAATGCATTTTATATCACATTAGATAAATACAATTAATGTATATAAGCTCATCTTATGTATTTTGTTTATTGTTTTTTTTATTGTGTCCTTTATGCTTTCTTTTTGAAATGCTGCATTAGATCTGGAGTAACAATGATTTTGCTCTCCTTTACACCTGTGTATTGAAGAATGACAATAAACAAACTTGAATCTGTAACACTATTGTATACTTACTAAAAACATTCATAAAAGCATCAAAGTGCTGGATTAATTCAGTTTATCCTCCAACAGAACAAAGCAGCTTAATCTCAGGCCAGATTTTCTTTAATTAAAGTGCAAGATCCTCTGTGAAAGCTGATTCCAAAAAGCTCTAGAAACCCAAACAGCGTCAATGGATCCTGTTTCATACTATTTACTCAGAAAGGCTGGTGAACAGAAAACCATTCATTACCACCTAAAGGCTTTTTAAAAATTTAAACACCAACAGCCCAATTCACTCATGAACTAGCCTTGAATAGGAACACTGAGAAGTGGCAAATTTCACCTCAGAAGTTACTTAGGCCTCCGGGTTGTGATCATCAGACACTAAAGGTGAAAGACACAGGAGGCAATGGGAGGGAAGTGAGCTCAAATCAGGCATAGAGCACTATCACTGAGAAACAGGTCCATCAGCCCAACCACCCATCCCATTGTCATAGAGCACTATCACACAGAAACAGATCCATCAGCCCATTCACCCATCCATTCATCCCATTGTCAGAGAGCAATATCACAGAGAAACAGGTCAATCAGTCCATCCATCCCATTGTGACAGAGCAATATCACACAAAAACAGGTCCAGCAGTCCATCCATCCATCCATCCCATTGTGTTACAGCAATATCACATAGAAACAGGTTCATCAGTCCATCCATCCCATTGTCATAGAGCAATATCACACAGAAACAGGTCCATCAGTCCATCCATCCATCCCATTGTGATACAGCAATATCACACAGAAACAGGTCCATCAGCCCAACCACCCATCCCATTGTCATAGAGCACTATCACACAGAAACAGATCCATCAGCCCATTCATCCATCCATTCATCCCATTGTCAGAGAGCGATATCACAGAGAAACAGGTCAATCAGTCCATCCATCCCATTGTGACAGAGCAATATCACACGGAAACAGGTCCAGCAGTCCATCCATCCATCCCATTGTGATACACTGAGAAACAGGTCATCAGTCCATCCATCCCATTGTCATAGAGCAATATCACTGAGAAACAGCTCTATCAGCCCATCCATCCCATTGTCATAGAGCAATATCACTGAGAAACAGGTCCATCAGTCCATCCATCCAATTGTCATAGAGCAATATCACTGAGAAACAGCTCCATCAGTCCATCCATCCAATTGTCATACAGCAATATCACTGAGAAACAGGTCCATCAGCCCTACTGCACAGAAACAGTCCTTTGGCCCATCCAGTCTGCGATGAACTGTTATTCCCATTGACTTGCACCTGGACCAAAGCCATTCAATCTCCTCCCATCCACATACTAGGGTTACCCTAATCCAAATTTCTCTTAAATGTTGCAGCTGAACCCTCATCCACCACCTCAATCCACACAAAGCACCTTCTGAGTGAAGAAATTCCCCTTTACAATAGACAATAGGTGCAGGAGTAGGCCATTCAGCCCTTCGAGCCAGCACCGCCTTAGTTTCCCTTTTCACCCTTAACCTATGACCTCTAGTTCCCAGTCTCACCCGACCTCAGTGGAAAAGTCTCCATGTATTTGCTCCATCTAAAGCCCTCAATTTTGTACACCACTATCAAATCTTCCCTCATTATCTTACGCTGCAGGGAATAAAGTCACACGATCAATGCCTCTCATTATCTTGTACACCTCTATCAGGTCACTTCCCATCCTCTGTCACTCCAAGGAGAAAAGGCCGAGTTCACTCAACCCATTCTCATAAGGCATGCTCCCCAATCCAGGCAACATCCTTGTAAATCTCCTCTGCACCCTTTCTATGTTTTCCACGTCCTTCCTGTGGTGAGGCGACCAGAATTGAGCACAGTACTCCAAGTGGGATCTGACCAGGGTCCTATATAGCTGCAACACTACCTCTCGGCTCATAAACTCAATCCCACGGTTGATGAAGGCCAATGCACTGTATGCCTTAACCAGAGTCAACCTGCATAGCAGCTCTGAGCGTCCTATGGACTCGGAGCTCAAGTTCCCTCTGATCCTCCACACTGCCAAGGGTCTTGCCATTAATGCTATATTCTGCCATCATATTTAACCTATTCTGTGCCCTTCTACTAAGTGTTTCCTCCAGTTGTTGATCAACATAGATGTGCCCTGGCTGAAGAAGGGCAAAAGGTAGCTCTATTTTCCAGGTGGACCTGGCACCCTGAGATATGATGGGAATCAGAGTCGCCACCTCCTGGACATCTACCACTGCACCAACACACATGGACTGACAATGGTGCCTGGGAGTCATGAGTTTGTTGCTCAGCCAGCTAGAGAGCCCTCCTGATTTTGACACAACCTCAACCAACCTCATGCTTGACCATCCTCCCTCAAATTAATACAGGAAGCAGAATCAGATTCATTACCAGACACAAATTGAGAAACTTGTTGCTCTGTGGCAGCAGCACCTACTGGATAATATACTTCAGAGTAATGTATCAAAGCAAACCTCAGGTGTGGACAGAAGTGCGCCGGGTACTAATCATGAAAGGAGGATTAAAAGCTAGAGGTCAAGCAGACAAAACACAATATTTGAACACAAACCAAAGAACAATTAGATGCTGTAAAACAGGTGACAGGATGACTGACATTTAAGACCTCTGCTACAACTAAAGGTCATGGGTGAAAGGTGAAATATTTAAGAGGCACCTGATGGGAAAATCTTCACTCACAGTGAATATAGAATGAGCAGCCAGCAGATATGGGCTCAATTTAAGTACATGATGGGAGGACTATGGTCCAGGTCCAGGTCCAGGTACAGGTAGATGGGACTAGGCAGAATAATACTTTGGCACAGACTAGATAGGTCCAACAGGTTTGTCACCTTCTGACTAAAGTAATTTCTCCGCATCTCAGTTTTAAATGGACGCCCTTCAATCCTGAAATAATTTTGCCATATCTAAACTGTTCAGGCCTTTTAACATGTGGAATGTTTCAATGAGATCCCCCATCACTCTCCTGAACTCCAGGGAATACAGCCCAAGAGCTGCCAGATGTTCCTCATATGGTAACCCTTTCATTCCTGGAATCATTCTCATGAATCTTCTCTGAACCCTCTCCAATTTCCATAAGACCATAAGACAAAGGAGAAGTAGGCCATTCGGCCCATCGAGTCTGCGCCGCCATTTTATCATGAGCTGATCCATTCTCCTATTTAGTCCTACTCTCCCGCCTTCTCACCATAACCTTTCATGCCCTGGCTACTCAGATACCTATCAATCTCCGCCTTAAATACACCCAATGACTTGGCCTCCACTGCTGCCCGTGGCAACAAATTCCATAGATTCACCACCCTCTGACTAAAAAAATTTCTTCGCATTTCTGTTCTGAATGGGCGCCCTTCAATCCTTAAGTCATGCCCTCTCATACTAGACTCCCCCATCATGGGAAACAACTTTGCTACATTCACTCTGTCCATGCCTTTTAACATTCTAAATGTTTCTATGAGGTCTCCCCTCATTCTTCTAAACTCCAAGGAATACAGTTCAAGAGCGGACAAACGTTCCTCATATGTTAACCCTCTCATTCCCGGAATCATTCTAGTGAATCTTCTCTGTACCCTCTCCAACGTCAGCACATCCTTTCTTAAATAAGGAGACCAAAACTGCCCACAGTACTCCAAGTGAGGTCTCACCAGTGCCTTATAGAGCCTCAACATCACATCCCTGCTCCTATACTCTATTCCTCTAGAAATGAATGCCAACATTGCATTCACCTTCTTCACAACCACCTCAACTTGGAGGTTAACCTTTAGAGTATCTTGCACAAGGACTCCCGAGTCCCTTTGCATCTTTGCATTTTGAATTCTCTCCCCATTTAAATAAATGTCTGCCTGTTTATTTCTTCCAAAGTGCATGACCAACATTGTATTTCATTTGCCACTTCTTTGCCCATTCCCCTAAACTATCTAAGTCTCTCTGCAGGCTCTCTGTTTCCTCAACACTACCTCTTCCTCCACCTATCTTTGTATCATCGGCATATTTAGCCACAAATCCATTAATACCATAGTCCAAATCATTGACATAGATCGTAGAGAAGCGGTCCCAACACCAACCCCCGTGGAACTCCACTGGTAACTGGCAGCCAGCCAGAATAGGATCCCACTCTCTGTTTTCTGCCGACCAGCCAATGCTCCACCCAGGCTAGTAATTTCCCTGTAATTCCATGGGCTCTTATCTTGCTAAGCAGCCTCATGTGCGGCATCTTGTCAAAGGCTTTCTGAAAATCCAAGTACTCCACGTCTACTGCATCTCCTTTGTCCACCCTGCTTGTAATTTCCTCAAAGAATTGCAGTAGGTTTGTCAGGCAGTATTTTCCTTTCAGGAAACCATGCTGGCTTTGGCCTATTTTGTCATGTGCCTCCAGGTACTCTGTAATCTCATCCCTAACAATTGATTCCAACAACTTCCTAGCCACTGACGATAGCTAACAGGTCTATAGTTTCATTTCTGCTGCCTCCCACCCTCCTTAAATAGCAGTTTAACACTTGCAATTTTCCAGTCATCTATCGATTCTTGAAAAATCGTTGTTAACGCCACCACAATCTCCAGATACTTCATTCAGAACCCCAGGGTGTATTCCATCAGGTCCAGGAGATTTATCCACCCTCAGACCATTAAGCTTCCCGAGTGCCTTCTCAGCCATAATTTTCACTGCACAAACTTCACTTCCCTGACACTCTTGAATGTCCAGTATACTGCGGACGTCTTCCACTGTGAAGACTGATGCAAAATATGCATTCAGTTCCTCTGCCATCTCTGCATCTTTCATTACAATATCTCCAACGTCATTTTGTATTGGTCCTATATCTACTCTCGACTCTCTTTTACCCTGTACGTACTAAAAAAGCTTTTAGTATCTTCTTTGATATTAGTCGCCAGTTTCCTCTCATAATACATCTTTTCCTTCTGAATGACCTTCTTAGTTTCCTTCTACAAGTTTTTAAAAGCTCCCCAATCTTCCCACTAGCTCTGGCTTCCTTGTATGTCCTCTCTTTTGCTTTTACTTTGGCTCTGACTTCACTTGTCAGCCGTGGTGGTGTCCTTGTTCCCTTTGAAAATTCTTTCTTATTTGGAATATATGTCTTGCAGACATATATATATGTCCTCATTTTTTGCAGAAACTCCAGGCATTGATGCTCTGCTGTCCTTCCTGCTAGTGTCCCTTTCCAGTCAACTTCGGCCAGTTCCTCTCTCATGCCACTGTAACTTCCTTTATTCCACTGAAATACCGACACATTGGATTTTATTTTTTCCCTCTCAGATTTCTATGTGAACTCGAACATAATGTGATCGCTGTTCCCAAAGGGTTCCTTAACCTTAAGCTCTCTTATCACCTCCGGATCATTGCACAACACCCAATCCAGCACAGCCGATACCTTAGTGGGCTTGACAACAAACTGATCTAAAAAGCCATCCCTTAGAAATTCTACAAATTCTCTCTCGAGGTCCAGTACTGACCTGGTTTTCCCAACCCACTTTCATGTTAAAATCCCCAATTATCATGACATTGCCTTTCTGATCTGTCTTTTCTATCTCCTGCTGTAATTTATAATCCACATCCCGGCTGCTGTTTGGAGGCCCGTATACAACTGCCATTAGGGTCCTTTTACCCTTACCATTTCTTAACTCAAACCATAGAGACTCTACACCTTCCAATCCTATGTCATCTCTTTCCAATGATTTAATATTATTTCTTATACACAGAGCCACACCACCCCCTCTACCAACTAACCTATCTTTCCGATATACCATATATCCTTGGACGTTCAGCTCCCAAAGGCAGCCATCCTTTTGCCAAGTTTCAGAGATGGCCACATCATCACACTTGTCAATCTGTAGCTGAATTTCAAGATCGCCCATTTTATTCCTTATGCTGCGTGCATTCAAATACAACACTTTCAGTCCAGTATTTGTTGTTTTCTGTTTTAACTGCACCATGCCTCTATTGCCCTGTAACTCATGCCACTGGCTTTGATTAAGCCTCATCTCTGGCCTGTTCTTTCTATAATCTCTGTTGCATGCTATCTTTGATTTATTTCTGTTTTCCCCTTCCTCAGCCCTATCACTCCAGTTTCCCATCTTCCTGCCAAATTAGTTTAAACCCTCTCAAACAGCTACTAAATGTGCCTGCTAGGATATTGGACCCCTTTTGGGTTCAGGTGTAATCCGTCCTTCTTGTACAGATTGTACCTCCCCCAGAAGAGGCCCAAATGATCCAGGAATCTGAAGCCCTGTCCCTACATCAGTCTCTCAGCCACACATTAATACGCCTGATCATGCTATTCTTGCACTTGCTGGCACGTGGCACAGGCAGCAATCCTGAGACTACTACCCTAGAGGTCCTGCTTTTCAGCTTCTTACCTCACTCCCTGAATTCTCTGTTGATGACCTCCTCCCTTTTTCTACCTATGTCATTGGTACCAATGTGTACAAAGACTTCCGGCTGGCTGGTCACCCTCTCCCTTCAGAATACTCTGCAGCCAACCTGGCACCCTGGCACCTGGGAGGCAACACACCATGCGGTGATGCGTTGACAGAATCTCTTGTCTGTTCCCCTCACGATGGAATCCCCTATGACTACCGCATTCCTCATCTTCCTCTTTCTCTTCTGCACCACGGAACCAGGCTCAGTGCCAGAGATCTGATCGCTGTGGTCATCCTCTGTCAGGTCATCCCCCTCAACCTCATCCAAAACAAGAGAACGATTACTGAGGGGGATGGCCACAGGGGTGCTCTCTACTATGAGGTCTTTCCCTTATTGTCCCTAATTGCCTGAGAGGAGGCAACAGTGAGCAGCCTTCTTCAACCCGTGTCCTTCTAGGGCAGGGGAGCCCCAACTTTTTTTATGCCATGGACCCAGGGATCCCCTGTTCTAGTGGAATGGTGCTGGGGAGAGAACTCGTTGATTTAGTACCTGTGGATATAGGCCCAGTTCACTTTCACATGCAGCTCAAAGGGGAGTCATGTGATCTGATGTTTCCCTCATCCTTCTGTGGAAAGGAGTCACAGATGAAGATATGAATAAAATGTGGGCACATCCACACTTAGAAAATTCAGACCGCCTTATTATAGGAAGGATGTGGAAGCTTTAGAGAGTGCAGAGAAGATTGACCAGGATGCAGCCTGGATTAGAGAGCATGTCTTTGGAGGATAGGTTATGCAAGCTGGGACTTCTCACTTTGGAGTAAAGGAGGATGAGAGGTGACTTGACAGAGGTGTACAAGATGATAAGAGGCATAGACTGAGTGGACAGCCAGAGATACACCCCTCCCCGCCCCAGGAGAAATGTTAAAGTGATTAGAGATAAGTAAGGGGGAGGGGAAATGGCAGAGGTAATTTATTTATTTAAAAAAACAACACAGTGGGGGGATGCGTAGAACACCCTGTCATGGGCAGAGACATTAGGGGTATTTAATCAACTTTCACATGGGAACATGGATGATAATAAAATGGAGGGAAGGGTTAGTTTGATCTTGGATTAGGTTAAAAGGTTGGCGCAATATTGCAGGTTAAAGGGCCTGTTCTATGCAACGAACAGCTCATGGGAGATTTAACCCACTCGAATAAATTGTCAGGAGCAAGAGAAGGGGATTAGAATTCCTTTAACTCAAAGACAACTCCTATCTCAATCCTTCTACAAGATCATTAAGGGAAGTCAGTGCACCAAACCAGAACACAGGGGTGGGTGCACCTTAGCACCAGTAGCTCAGTTGCCCTTATCTGCAGAGAACACAGAACCGTAGCACAAGTAGAGGTAACATACACCAGTTCCTCAGCTGCCCGACATTACTGCACTCTTGGACCACCCTGTGCATTACACAGACACCTTCCCATCTCTGCACTTCATTACTGGGCACAAAGCTTTGCCTGTCCTCAGTGGTGCTGTGCAGAACCTGATGTGAAACCTCCAGCTTCTCACACCCTCTGCTGACACCAGAGGATCTGGGACATCAGTCATCACCTCCTACTGGACAATGGAGGTTGGTGATGGCTTGAGTTCAGCAAGAAATTTTTGGCTCCGTGAGAGCTGTGCAGAGAAAGAGCAGTCAGTGGCTTCCAAACACCCCGTAGGTGAAGACACACCACAGGAGTGGGGCTGACTGCCCATACAGGGAGCAGTCCCCAACAATGCTCCACCGTGCTATGCTGTACAGGAAACAGCCCAGAGCCCCACATCTCTGCAAGGCATTGCTTGCCCTAGACAACAGCTGAACAATGAAATGAGGATCATCACTGCAAGTATGCAGGGTGGCATCAGGGGACGGCAAATGAACATCAGAGATCGCTGGCGCTGTACACCTTTGCATTAGTCACTATGCTACCATGCCACGTGCTATGAACTATAACTGCAAATTTATTTCTGGTGGCCTAATCGAATCGAGAGAGGATGCTACACACAGGTCAAGGTACGAGATTTAAAAAGGAGTGATGCAGGCTTTTGTCTTTTTTCAGCGGCCGAATTGAATTCCAATTCATTAGCAAGGGCAAATAAAAATAAGGTAGGGACATGCGCAGCGGCCATTGTTGGAGTGCACCAATGGCGAGTCTTTGGCTAGGCAAGTTTCAGTGGCAACAGGTCTGGGCAAAACAAGTTTCTTCATTTCTCGTCTGTTTGTGAAAAGGTCGAGCAGTCAGAATGGCTCCAAGGTTTGTGTTATGTTCTGCGTGAGTTGTGGGAATTCTAGGAGGCCTCCAGCTTCCCGGATAACCACATCTGCGCCAGGTGCATTGAGCTATAGCTCGATGACCTTCAGCTCATAAGGGAGACGGAGGTGGTGATAGACAGGAGCTACAGGGAGGGAGTCACCCTAAGTTACAGGAGGCAGATACCCGAGTGACAGTCAGAAGGAAAGGAGATGGGCAGCCAATGCAGAGTACACCTGTGGTTATTCCCCTCAATAACAAGTATAGCTCTTTGGATACTGTTGGGGGGGGGGGGGGAGGTTGTGGGGACCTACCTACCTGGGTGGAGCTGCACTGACAGAATCTCTGGCAGTGAGTCTGGTGCTGTGGCTCAAGAGGGAAGGGTGGGGAGAAAATAACGGCAGTAGTGATCGGAGATTCCATAGTTAAGAGGAGAAGACACGAGATTCTCTGGATGCGATAAACGGCCAGATGGTATGTTGCCTTCCAGCTATCAGGGTCAGGGATGTCTTGGAGCAGGTCTACAGCATTCTAAAGGGGGAGGATGAGCAGCCAGAAGTCTTGGTACATATTGGCACCAATGACATGGGTAGGAAATGGGAGGAGGTCTTGAAGAAAGATTTTGGAGAGTTAGGTAGAAAACTGAGAAGCAGGACCTCTCAGGTAGTTTTTTAAAAAACGCAAACAACAGGAATTCTGCAGATGCTGGAACTTCAAGCAACACACATCAAAGTTGCTGGTGAACGCAGCAGGTCAGGCAGCATCTCTAGGAAGAGGTGCAGTCGACGTTTCAGGCCGAGACCCTTCGTCAGGACTAACTGAAGGAAGAGTGAGTAAGAGGTTTGAAAGTTGGAGGGGGAGATCCAAAATGATAGGAGAGGACAGGAGGGGGAGGGATGGAGCCAAGAGCTGGACGGGTGATTGGCAAAAGGGATATGAGAGGATCATGGGACAAGAGGTCCGGGAAGAAAGACAAGGTGGGGGGGGGGGACTCAGAGGATGGGCAAGGGGTATATTCAGAGGGACAGAGGGAGAAAAAGGAGAGAGGGAGAAAAAGGAGAGAGGGAGAAAAAGGAGAGAGGGAGAAAAAGGAGAGAGGGAGAAAAAGGAGAGAGGGAGAAAAAGGAGAGAGGGAGAAAAAGGAGAGAGGGAGAAAAAGGAGAGAGGGAGAAAAAGGAGAGAGGGAGAAAAAGGAGAGAGGGAGAAAAAGGAGAGAGGGAGAAAAAGGAGAGAGGGAGAAAAAGGAGAGAGGGAGAAAAAGGAGAGAGGGAGAAAAAGGAGAGAGGGAGAAAAAGGAGAGAGGGAGAAAAAGGAGAGAGGGAGAAAAAGGAGAGAGGGAGAAAAAGGAGAGAGGGAGAAAAAGGAGAGAGGGAGAAAAAGGAGAGAGGGAGAAAAAGGAGAGAGGGAGAAAAAGGAGAGAGGGAGAAAAAGGAGAGAGGGAGAAAAAGGAGAGAGGGAGAAAAAGGAGAGAGGGAGAAAAAGGAGAGAGGGAGAAAAAGGAGAGAGGGAGAAAAAGGAGAGAGGGAGAAAAAGGAGAGAGGGAGAAAAAGGAGAGAGGGAGAAAAAGGAGAGAGGGAGAAAAAGGAGAGAGGGAGAAAAAGGAGAGAGGGAGAAAAAGGAGAGAGGGAGAAAAAGGAGAGAGGGAGAAAAAGGAGAGAGGGAGAAAAAGGAGAGAGGGAGAAAAAGGAGAGAGGGAGAAAAAGGAGAGAGGGAGAAAAAGGAGAGAGGGAGAAAAAGGAGAGAGGGAGAAAAAGGAGAGAGGGAGAAAAAGGAGAGAGGGAGAAAAAGGAGAGAGGGAGAAAAAGGAGAGAGGGAGAAAAAGGAGAGAGGGAGAAAAAGGAGAGTGAGAGAAAGAATGTGTGTATAAAAATAAGTAACAGATGGGGTACGAGGGGGAGGTGGGGCATTAGCGGAAGTTAGAGAAGTCGATGTTCATGCCATCAGGTTGGAGGCTACCCAGACGGAATATAAGGTGTTGCTCCTCCAACCTGAGTGTGGCTTCATCTTTACAGTAGAGGAGGCCGTGGATAGACATGTCAGAATGGGAATGGGATGGGGAATTAAAATGTGTGGCCACTGGAAGATCCTGCTTTCTCTGGCGGACAGAGCGTAGGTGTTCAGCAAAGCGGTCTCCCAGTCTGCGTCGGGTCTTACATGTCAGAATGGGAATGGAATGTGGAATTAAAATGTGTGGCCACTGGGAGATCCTGCTTTCTCTGGCGGACAGACATGTCAGAATGGGAATGGGATGGCCTTTTATATATTGGTGCGTCAGCTGGGGTGATATACTGCGTCCGGTGCTCCCGATGTGGCCTTTTATATATTGGCGATCCCCTTCTTGCAATTCCTCCGTCTCCGCCGCATCTGCTCTCAGGATGAGGCTTTTCATTCTAGGACAAGGGAGATGTCCTCCTTTTTTAAAGAAAGGGGCTTCCCTTCCTCCACTATCAACTCTGCTCTTAAACGCATCTCCCCCATTTCACGTACATCTGCTCTCACTCTATCCTCCCGCCACCCCACTAGGAATAGGGTTCCCCTGGTCCTCACCTACCACCCCACCAGCCTCCGGGTCCAACATATTATTCTCCGTAACTTCCGCCACCTCCAATGGGATCCCACCACTAAGCACATCTTTCCCTCCCCGCCTCTCTCTGCATTCCGCAGGGATCGCTCCCTACGCAACTCCCTTGTCCATTTGTCCCCCCCATCCCTCCCCACTGATCTCCCTCCTGGCACTTAACCATGTAAGCGGAACAAGTGCTACACATGCCCTTACACTTCCTCCCTTACCACCATTCAGGGCCCCAAACAGTCCTTCCAGGTGAGGCGACACTTCACCTGTGAGTCAGCTGGGGTGATATACTGCGTCCGGTGCTACAGATGTGGCCTTTTATATATTGGCGAGACCCGACGCAGACTGGGAGACCGCTTTGCTGAACACCTACGCTCTGTCCGCCAGAGAAAGCAGTATCTCCCAGTGGCCACACATTTTAATTCCACATCCCATTCTGACATGTCTATCCACGGCCTCCTCTACTGTAAAGATGAAGCCACACTCAGGTTGGAGGAACAACACCTTATATTCCGTCTGGGTAGCCTCCAACCTGATGGCATGAATATCGACTTCTCTAACTTCAGCTAATGCCCCACCTCCCCCTCGTACCCCATCTGTTACTTATTTTTATACACACATTCTTTCTCTCACTCTCCTTTTTCTCCCTCTGTCCCTCTGAATATACCCCTTGCCCATCCTCTGAGTCCCCCCCCCCACCTTGTCTTTCTTCCCGGACCTCCTGCCCCATGATCCTCTCGTATCCCTTTTGCCAATCACCCGTCCAGCTCTTGGCTCCATCCCTCCCCCTCCTGTCTTCTCCTATCATTTTGGATCTCCCCCTCCCCCTCCAACTTCCAAATCTCTTACTCACTCTTCCTTCAGTTAGTCCTGACGAAGGGTCTTGGCCTGAAACGTCCACTGCACCTCTTCCTAGAGGCCTGCTGCATTCACCAGCAACTTTGATGTGTGTTACCTCTCAGGTAGTAATCTCTGGATTGTTCACTGTGCCACTTGCCAGTGAGGGCAAAAATAGGACATTGGTGCAGGGGGCAAGGTTTCAGATTTCTGGATCATTGGGATTTCTGGAAAGGGCATGACCTGTACAAAAAAGATGGATTACACCTGAACCCAAAGGGGACCAATATCTCTGCAGGCAGGTTTGCTAGAGCTGCTGGGGAGGATTTAAACTAATTTGGCAAGAGAATGGGAACCAGAGTGATAGGGCTGAGGATGGGGCAGTTGGTTTACAACTAGATGCAGTGTGTAGTCAGACTGTCAGGAAGGAGAGGCAGATAGCTGAAAGGGTAACTTTGCAGTCAGTGAGTTGCAAGGTAGCATGAAGACAAAAGTCGAAAAAGGTGACAAATACAAGACTGAAGGTGTTACACTCAGTATATGAAATAAGGTAGACGATTTTATAGCACGGTTAAGAGATTGACGGGTATGATGTTGTGGGCAGAGATGTGGCTAAAAGATCGTAGTTGGGAGCTTAAATCTACATTGTATAGAAAGGACAGGCAGGTAGGCAGAGATTTTGGGTGGCAATGTTGGTTAAAAAAAAACACAAAATCAAATCCTTCAAAAAAGGTGGCATAAAACTGGAAGATCTAGAATCTGTGGGTACAGTTAAGAAACTGCAGGGGTAAAACGGACCTGATGGGAGTTATATACAGGCCTCTGAACAGTAGTGAGGATGTGGTCTACAAATTACAATGGGAGATTGAAAAGGCATGTCAAAAGGGCAATGTCACAATAGTCATGGGCGATTTCAATATGCACATAGATTGGGAAAATCCGGTTGGTGCTGAGTTCCAAGGGAAGGAATTGGTAGAATGCCTACAAGATTCTACGGAGTGAAACCCAATAGCATGAATGGCAGCAGTGTTTCACTACCAGATGAACTCAATGCCTTCTATGCCCACTTTGGAAGGGAGAACACAACTACAGCTGTGAAGATCCCTGCTGCACCTGATGACCCTGTGATCTCTGTCTCAGAGGCCAATGTTAGGCTGCTTTAAAGAGAGTGAACCCTCGCAAGGCGGAAGGTCCCGATGGAGTACCTGGTAACGCTCTGAAAACCTGTGCCAACCAACTAGCGGGAGTATTCAATTACATTTTCAACCTCTCACTGCTATGGCTGGAAGTTCCCATTTGCTTCAAAAAGGCATACCAGTGCCTAAGAAGAATAATGCGAGCTGCCTTAATGACTATCGCCTGGTAGCACTCACACCTACAGTGATGAAATGCTTTGAGAGGTTGGTCATGACTAGACTGAACTCCTGCCTCAGTAAGGACCTGGACCCATTGCAATTTGTCTATTGCCACAAAACGTCAAGAGCAGATGCAATCTCAATGGCTCTCCACACGGCTTTAGACCACCTGAACAACACAAACACGACTATAGCTCAGCATTTAATACCAACATTCCCACAATCCTGATTGAGAAATTGCAGAACCTGGGCCTCTGTACCTCCCTCTGAAATCGGATCCTTGACTTTCTAACTGGAAGACCACAACCTGTGCGGATTGGTGATAACATTTCCTCCTCACTGATGATCGACACTGGTGCACCTCAGGGGTCTCAGATGGTGACGAGAGGGCATACAGGAGTGAGATATGCCAACTAGTGGAGTGGTGTTGCAACATTAACCTGGCACTCAACGTCAGTAAGACAAAAGAGCTGATAGTTGATCTCAGAAAGGCTAAGACGAACTACTGCACAGGACCAAAAGAAGCTGCAGAAGGTTGTAAATTTAGTCAGCTCCATCTTGGGTACCAGCCTACAGAGTACCCAGGATATCTTCAAGGAGCGGTGTCTCAGAAAGGCAGTGTCCATTATTAAGGACCTCCAGCACCCAGGGCATGCCCTTTTCTCACTGTTACCATCAGGTAGGAGATACAGAAGCCTGAAGGCACACACTCAGTGATTCAGGAACAGCTTCTTCCCCTCTGCCATCCGATTCCTAAATGGTAATTGAACCCTCGAACACTACCTCACTTTTTAAATATATATTATTTCTGGTATTTTTGCATGATTTTTAATTTATTCAATATGTGAAGACTGCAATTAATTTACTTATTTATTATTTTAATTTTTTCTTCTATTTTATGTCTTGCACTGAACTGCTGCTGCTAAGTTAACAAATTTCACTACAAATGCCAGGGATAATAAACCTGATTCTGATTCAGGATTACTATCACTGTCAGGTTTATTTCTCAGGGCTGTGTACTGCACCCTCCATTACTCCCTGTATACTCATGACTGAGTATACAGCTAATTAAAATTGCTGATGACACTACATTGATTGGCCTAATCTCAAACAGTAACGAGGTAGCCTACAGGGAAGACGTCATCTCTCTGACACAGTGGTATCAAGAAAATAACCTCTCCTTCAATGTCGCAAAAACAAAGGAGCTGGTTATGGACTACAGGAAGAATGGAGACGGGCTAACCCCTATTGACATCAATGGATCTGGGTTGAGAGGGTAAACAACAGTGCCTCTTTCACCTCAGATGGTTGAGGAAATTTGGTTTGGGCCCCCAAATCCTAAGAACTTTTTTCAGGGGCACAATGGACAGCATCCTGACTGGCTACATCACTGCCTGGTATGGGAACAGTACTTCCCTCAATCGCAGGATTCTGCAGAGAGTGGTGCGGACAGCCCAGTGTATCTGTAATTGTGAAATTCACCACATTTACAAGGACAGGTGTGAGAAAAGGGCCCGAAGGATCATTGAGGACCGGAGTCACCCCAACCACAATCTACTCCAGCTGCTACCATCCGGGAAATGGTATTGCAGCATAAAAACCAAGACCAACAGGCTCCAGGACAGCTTCTTCCACCAGGCCATTAGACTGATTTGAGTGTATTTCTATGTTACATTACTGTTGTTCTTATTATAAATTACTATGATTGCACATCGTACATTTAGACAGACATAACGTAAAGATTTTTACTTCTCATGTATGTGAAGGATGTAAGAAATAAAGTCAATTCAATTCAATTCTGATTCTGAGATGGCTTTAGAGCAGTTTGTGGTTGAGCCCACTCCGGGAAAGGCAATTCTGGATTGGTGCTGTGTGATGAAGCAGATATGAATAGGGACATTAAGGTAAAGGAAACCTTAGCAAACAGTAATCATGTCACAAGAATGAGAAAATCTGCAGAGAAACACACACAAAATGCAGGAGGACCTCAGGTCAGGCAGCATCTATGGAAGTGAATGAACAGTCAAAGCTTTGGGCCAAGATGTTCATCAGGACTGAGAAGGAAGGGAGAGAGAAGTAATAGGCAGCTGAGACGAGGTAACGGGTCAGAGAGGGGAATGGGGGTGGGGGCGGGGTGGAATTTTGTTTTAAAACCAGGAGAAATTGATATTCATGCCATCAGATCAGAGGCTATCCAGGTGGAATATACGGTTTTGTTCTTCCACCTTGTGGGTGGCCTCATCTTGACACAAGATGTGGCCATGGACCAATATATCTGAATGGGATGTACTGCTTATGGCAGATCAGGTGGAGGTGCTCGATGAAGTGGTCCCCCAATGTACGCCAGGTCTCACCGATAGAGGAGACTGACACAATAGATGATTTGCAGATTTGCCGGTGAAGTGTTGCCTCACCTGGAAGGACTCGGGGACCTGAATGCAGGTGAGGGAGGAGGTGAATGGGCCGGTGTAGCAATTTGGCCTTTTTTTTTTTTAGGGAAAATGTCATGAGGGAGATTAGTGGGGAGGGACAAATGGACAAGGAAATCGCAGAGAAAGTGATCCCTGCAGAAAGCCGAGAGGTGGGGAGGGGTGGAGGATGAGGTAAAGATATTTACTGTAGGATCCCTTTGGTGATGGTGGAAGTTGCAGAGGAACTGTTACAGTCTATTACTGTTGGGACAGCCGGAAGTTGGGGTGAGCATGGATGATTGGGAAATGAGGGAGGTGCCGGTGAGGGCAGCGTCAATATTGGAGGGATACCCCATTATTTGGGGCAGGAGGAGATCCAAGGACCTGGAACTTAAAGCTGCATCCTGAGAACATATGTGGCGGAGGAACTGAGAAAAGGGAATAGCATCTTTACAGGAGATAGGGTGGGCAGGATAACAGTGGAAATCAGGTTTATAAAAGATGTCGGTTGACAGCTTGTCTCCAGAGATGGAGACAGAGACTGAGAAAGAAGAGGGAGGTGTCAGAGATGTACCAAGTGAATTTAAGGGCAGGGTGGAAGTTAGAGGCAAAGTTGATCAAATTGACAAACCCAGCAGAGGTGTATGAAGCAGCACCAATGCAGGAGAAAGAGTGGGGGAGTGTTACCGGGGAAGGCTTCTAACATGGACTGCTCCATGTAGCCAACGAAGAGGCAGGCATAACTGGGGCCAATGGCTACCCCTCAAATTAGAGAAAGTGGGAAGAGCTAAAGGAAAAATTGAGGACCAGTTCTGCCCGATGGAGGAGGGTGACTTCACCCTGCAATTTAAGAGGCAGAAGCTGAGGTCAGATGTACCAGTATCACAGTGGAATAAAGGAATGATAAGATCTGGTCAAAGATGATTAGAAGGGGACAGGAGCAGGGATGACAAGAGAACAGTAATGGCTGGAGTTTCTGGGAGAAATTCAAAAGGTGCAGGATAGATATGTCCTAAAGTAGTAGTATTCTAAAGGCAGGATGATGTAACTGTGGTTGACAAAAACAAAAGCAAACAAGGGGGCATATAATAGTGCAAAAATCAGAAACACAGAAAACCTACAGCACAATACAGTCCACAACGCTGTGCCAAACATGTACTTACTTCAGAAATCACCTAGGGTCACCCATTGCCCTCTATTTTTCTAAGCTCCATGTACCTATCCAAGAGTCTCTTAAAAGACACCGTCGTTTCCGCCTCCACCACCATCGCTGGCAGCCCATTCCAAGCACTCACCACTCTCTGCATAAAAAACTTACCCCTGACATCTCCTCTGTACTTATTTCCAAGCACCTTAAAACTATGCCCTCTCATGTTAGCCATTTCAGCCCTGGGAAAAAGCCTCTGACTATCTACATGATCAAAGCCTCTCATCATCTTATACACCTCTACCAGGTCACCTCTCATCCTCTGTCACTCCAAGAAGAAAAGGCCGAGTTCACTCAACCTATTCTCATAAGGCATGCTCCCCAATCCAGGCAACATCTTTGTAAATCTCCTCTACATCCTTTCTATAGTTTCCACAGCCTAAATTAGTGGTAAGTTAGTGATTGCAAAGCTTTTAAAAACCAACAGAAGGCAACTGAAAAAGCCCCAAGGAGGGAAAAGATGAAATATGACCGTAAGCTAGCCAATAATATCAAAGAGGATTAAAAAAAAACAGATAAATAAAGAGTAAAAGAAAGACCAGAATAGACATTGGACTGCTGGAAAATAACGATGGAGAGGTAGTTATACAGAAAAGGAAATGGCGGACAAACTGATTAAGTATTCTGCATCATTCTTCACTGTGGAAGACAGTGGCAGTATGCTGAAAGTTCCAGATGTCAGGGAGCAGAAATGAGTATAGTTGCTACTACTAGGTTGAAGGTACTTGGGAGGCTGAAAGGTCTGAAGGTAGCTAAGTCACCTGGATCAGATGGACTACAACCCAGGGTTCTAAAAGAGGTGGCTGAAGAGATTGTGTAGTAATGATCTTTCAAGAATCACTAGATTCTGACATAGCTTCAGAGAACTGCAAATTTGCAAATATCACTCCACTCTTCAAGAAAGGAGGGAGGTAGAAGAAAGGAAATTATAGGCCAGCTAGCCTGACCCTAGTGGTTGGGAAGATGTTAGAGTCAATTGTTAAGGATGATGTCTCAGGGTACTTGAGCACAAGGCAAAGTCAGCATGGTTTCATTTAGAGAAAATCTTGCTTAACAAACCTGTTGGAATTCTTTGAGGCAGTAACAGGCAGGATAGACAAAGTAGATGTTATTCACTTGGATTTTCAGAAGGCCTTTGACAAGGTGCTGCAGATGAGGCTGCTAAATATAATAAGAACACATGGTATTACAGGAAAGATACTAGCACACATAAAACAGTGGCTGATTCGCAGGAGCAGAGAGTGGGAATAAAGAGAGCCTTTTCTGGTTTGTTGCTGGTGACTAATGGTTTTCCACAGGCGTCTGTGTTGGGACCGCTTCTTTTTACATTATGAATCAGTGATTTGGATGACAGAATTGATGGTCTTGTGGCCATGTTTGCAGATGATATGAAGATAGGTGGAGGAGCAAGTAGTGTTGAGGAAGCAGGGAGACACAGAAGGACTTAGATTAGGAAAGTGGGCCAAGAAGTGGCAGGTGGAATACAGTGCCAGTAAGTGTATGGTCACACACTTTGGTAGAAGGAACAAAAGCATAGACCATTTTCTAAATGGTCAGAAAATTCAAAAATCCAAGGTGCAAAGAGATTTCGGAGTCCTTGTGCAGGATTCCATAAAGGTTATCTTGCAGGTTGAGTTGGTGGTGAGGAAGGCAAATGCAATGTTAGCATTCATTTTGCGAGGACTAGAATATAAAAGCAAGGATGCAATGCTGAGGCATCATTTGAGTGTGAAGAGTAGTTTTGGGTCCCCTATCCAAGAAAGGATTTGCTGACATTGGAGAGGAGATTCATGAGAATGATTCCAGAAATTAAAGGATTAATATATCAGGAGCATTTGAAGAATGGAGTAGGGCGGGGTGTTAGATCTCATTGAAACCTATTGAATGTTGAAAGGCATGGATAGAGTGGATGTGGAGCAGATGCTTTGTATAGTGGGGGAGTCTACAACCAGAGGGCACAGTCTCAATAGAGGGTCTGTCCATTTAGAACAGGTGAGGTAGAATTTCTTTAGTCAGAGAGTGGTGAATCTGCTTAACTGGGTGAAAATGTACTGGTCCCAATTAACCAAAAATCCACAGTATTAGGCTGTGGTGTGTTGGTCAGGCAGTGACATACAACAAAAAAACATTCATAAAGTGGCATGCAAAAGTTTGGGCACCTCAGTCAAAATTTCTGTTACTGTGAATAGTTAAGTGAGCAGAAGATGAACTGATCTCCAAAAGTCATAAAGTTAAAGATGAAACATTCTTTTCAACATTTTAAGCAAGATTAGTGTATTATTTTTGTTCTACACAATTTTAGAGTGAAAAAAAAGAAAAGAGCACCTTGCAAAAGTTTGGGCACCCCAGATTTGAGCTCTCAGATAACTTTTACCAAGGTCTCAGACCTTAATTCACTTGTTAAGGCTATGGCTTGTTCACAATCATCGTTAGGAAAGGCGAGGTGATGCAAGTTTCAAAGCTTTATAAATACCCTGACTCCTCAAACCTTGTCCCAACAATCAGCAGCCATGGGCTCCTCTAAGCAGCTGCCTAGCACTCTGAAAATTAAAATAAATGATGCCCACAAAGCAGGAGAAGGCTACAAGAAGATAGCAAAGTGTTTTCAGGTAGCCGTTTCCTCAGTTCACAATGTAATTAAGAAATGGCAGTTAACAGGAACGGTGGAGGTCAAGTTGAGGTCTGGAAGACCAAGAAAACTTTCCGAGAGAACTGTTCATAGGATCGCTAGAAAGGCAAATCAAAACCCATTTAACTGCAAAAGACCTTCAGGGAGATTTAGCAGACTCTGGAGTGGTGGTGCACTGTTCTACTGTGCAGCAACACCTTCACAAAAAAACTTTTCCTGCATCCTCACCACAAAATTCAGCGTCAGAAGTTTGCAAAGGAACATCTAAACAAGCCTGATGCATTTTGGAAACAAGTCCTGTGGACTGAATGAAGTTAAAATGGAACTTCTTGGCTGCAATGAGCAAAGGCATGTTTGGAGAATAAAAGGGTGCAGAATTTCATTAAAAGAACACCTGTCCAACTGTTAAGCACGGGGGTGGATCGATCATGCTTCGGGCTTGTGTTGCAGCCAGTGGCATGGAGTACACTAGTAGAGGAAAGAATGAATTCAATTAAATACCAGCAAATTCTGGAAGCAAACATCACACGGTCTGTAAAAAAGCTGAAGATGAAAAGGGGATGGCTTCTACAACAGGATAATGATCCTAAACACACCTCAAAATCCACAATGGACTACCTCAAGGGGCGGAAGCTGAAGGTTTTGCTATGGCCCTCACAGACCCCCGACCTAAAGATCATCGAAAATCTGTGAATAGACCTCAAAAGAGCAGTGCATGCAAGATGGCCCAAGAATCTCACAGAATGAGAAGTCTTTTGCAAAGAAGAATGAGCGAAAATCCCCCAAACAAGAATTGAAAGACTCTTAGCTGGCCACAGAAAGCATTTACAAGGTGTCATACTTGCCAAAGGGGCTGAGTACTGACCATGCAGGGTGCTCAAACTTTTGCTTCAGGCCCTTTTCCTTTCTTGTTATTTTGAAACCGTAGAAGATGGAAATAAAAAAGTAATCTTGCTTAATATATTAAAGAAATGTGTCATCTTTAACTTTATGCCTTTTGAAAATCAGGTCATCTTTTACTCGCTTAGCTATTCACAGTAACAGAAATTTTAACCGACCGGGATGCCCAAACTTTTGCATGCCGCTGTAAATAAGCTAAAGCAGTTGGAGGTTAAAGTACAGATATAGAATAAGATGTGAATAAATACACTTAAAATGTGAATAGCATTATAAAAAGTAGGTTTAAAGTGTCTACAGTGTAATGATAAGGGTAATAGATAGAGAGGGGTGGGGGGCTAGGATGGGTAATCAGATTAACTGTCTGGGGGAAGAAATTGACTCATGCCTGGGGGATGAGTAAAAGACCAAAGATCAGTCTAAAGGACAAACCTGACAGACACTGGGAAAGGCAAGTCAGAACTTGGGAGAGAAGGTCAGAAATAATTAGGAAGAGAAAAGTTCTAGAGTGAGGTGACTCAAGGGACAATCTGACTTATGGAGCACACTGCAGAATGGTACCCATGCACACACTGTTCAAAGCCAAAGTACAATCTACTCTCACCAAGAGTGATGGATACTGCTTTCAAGGGACAGTTACTCACTGCAGACTTCAGAGCTGTGGTTTAAGTACCGAACAAAGGGCCGGATAAGTACTGAACAATGGGGGGGGGGGGGGGGGGGAGGGGGGGAGGTGAGAGTGTAGCTGCCTTTAATGTTATGTCACATCTGACTGCATCATCAAGCACCCCAGAGAAACAGAAGCTGATGGACATCAAAGTGATAACACTCCAATGAATGGAACCAGCCTAATCCTCAAATCCCACCAGTGAGCCAAGTTCCACTGGTGATAATCAACTGCCCTGAAAGTGAAGAGTGTTGCTTGACAGAGTCACAACTATCAACCAGCTACTGCTTTTAATACACTCAAGTTAAAGGCTTTCTGGCCATGCTGGAGGGTATCAGGAATTAAAATAACACCATAGGGAATAGAGGAAGAAGACTGCAAGCTCCAGACCTGAGAATATTAGAGAGCTAAAGTAGCACTTTCACCTTTACAGAATTGAAGTTTGTTATTTGGATTCCACTGGGCTGTTTCTGCAGAACTGTTACGCTCAGATTAGTGGTACTGACAGTACAGTTTGGGATCTCTCAGACTCATGCTGTACAGAGGTTGCTATGAGAACAGGACTCAGGAGTCAGTGGAATTTTACAAGGGTTTAGATGCTAAAGATGCAGACGGAGAGGAAGGGGTTCGGGGTTCTGGGTTATGTAAGGGAGTGATGAATACCTAATGCTGAACTTATGTAGGCCTTGCACAAGGCCTCTGTTTCGGCACATCCCATCACCATGATACAGAACTATGGAAGGTTACGGTAAAATATGGCAGTAGCATGCAAGAGGCAAGCTGTAGAAGGCCTGTTGTTCATGCCTCAGTAAAACTGAGGAGAGTCTAATAATGGGACGCTTTCATTGGACAGCAAGTCATTAACAAGAGGACATGAAGCAAGACAGTTCAGAATGGCATGGGCAGCTTTCTAGCCAGACGAGATCCGTCAGTTCCTGAGGGATCCAAGTCTGTAGTCAGCAGAGTTCAGAGGTACCAGGGTCTCATTGAAAATCTATAAACACCAACAGCGTCCAAGAGTGGGTGGAGAAAGGACACTTCTAACCACGGGTCTAGACCAGGGGATCAGTCTCAAGATACAGGGCAGGACTGAATGGAAATTTCTTCATTCAAAGGATGAGGAGTCTTCGGAATTTGCTACCACAGCAAGCAGTGGAGACAGTTGCTGAACACATTTCAGGTACATAATTTCTACACAGATGAGGCATCAAGGGTAGAGGGAGAGAGCAGGAACATGATATGAGAGCATTAGTAATTGGGGGGGGGAGTGGGGAGAGAAGAAAAGAGAGGCAGAAGGTACAACCTACTCTGCTTCCAAACTGATGTGTCGAAACATTGCGTAATAATGCTGGCTGGATCTTTGGACAATAGGAAAATCAAGAACGGTGGAGATCAGGAGTTGAGACTGACAGCTGTGATTCAGGAAGTAGATGTAGGCATCTTAGCGAGGCCAGTATCCACTGCGCAGCCTGAAATGCCCTCAAGGGAGTGGGGAGCAGCCACCTTGAATGTGGTCGCGCTGGTGAAGGTGCCCCCAATCCAACTAGAGAGGAACACCCAGTCAATAAGCCACAGTAGCAAAGCAGTTAACATATCACTTTACAGTACCAGCAATTCTTGATCATTCCCACCACTGTTTGTACATTCTCCCTGTGGCTGCCTGGGTTTCCTCCTGCTGTAACTCTCCCCCCACGTTCCAAAGATGTACGGTTAGTGTTGGTAAGTTGTGGGTGTGCTGTTTGGTGGCAGAAGTGTGGTGACATTTGCAGGGCCCGCCCCCCCCCCCCCCAAGAACAATTCTTGGATTGTGTTGATCACTGACGCAAACACATTTCTCCCACAAAATGCTGGAGGAACTCAACAGGTCAGATGGCATCTATGGAAATGACCATACAGTCGATATTCCAGAACAAGACCCTTCATCAGGACTGGAAAGGAAGGGGGAGGAAGCCAGGATAAGAAGATGGAGGAAGGGGAGGAGTACAAGCTAGACGGTGACAGGTGGGTGGGGGAGAGAAGCTGAGAGGTTATAGGTGGAAGAGGTAAAGGCTGGAGAAGGAATCTGATAGGGGAGGAGAGTGGACCATGGGAGAAAGGGAAGGAGGAGGGGCACCAGGGGTTGATGATAGGCAGGTGAGGAGAAGGGAAGAGCGGAGCCAGAGTGGAGAATTGAAGAGAAGGGAAGAGGGAGGAGGAAAAAAATAAACAGAAGTTGGAGAAATTGATGTTCATGCTGGGTACCTCAGATGAAATACAAGGAGTTTGTCCTCATCATGGCAGTAGGGGGTGGCCATGAATGGGAATGGGGGTTAGAATTAAAATGGTTGGCCACCAGGAAATCCTGTTTTTAAACGGCTGGAGCGGAGCTGCTCAAGAAAGCAGTCCCCCAATGTATATTGGGTCTCACCAATGTAGAGGAGGCTGCATTGAGAGCACCAGATAAACAACTCCAACAGATTCACAGGTGAGGTGTGGCACTTACTCTGCATGCAGAGAGAAGTGCCAGGAGGGAGGTTAGAGCAATCCCTGCAGAAAGCAGAGTGGGGTGGGGTTGTAAAGATATACTTGGCGGTGGAGTCCTGTTGAAGACCGTAAAGGTTGCAGAGAATGATATGTTGGATGAAGAGGCTCATGGGGTGGTAGGTGAGGACAAAAAGAATTCTATTCCTGCTGAGAGTGGGAAGATTGGGTGAGGGTGGATGTTTGGGAAATAGAGGAGATGCGGGTGAGGGCACCATCAATGGTGGAGGAAGGGAAACCCATTCTTCAAAGGAGGACATCTCTGGAAAGGAAACCTCGTCCTGAGAACAGATGAGGTGAAATCAAAGGGATTGAGACAAGAAAATAGCATTTTTACAGGAGGCAGGATGGGAAGAGTGTGTTAAGATAGCCATGGGAGTCAGTAGGCTTACAAAATATATTGGTAAACAGTTGTCTCCTATATGAGATGGAGACAGAGATCAATAAAGGGGAGAGGGGTGTCAGAAATGGGTCAGGTGAACTTGAGGGCACTGTGGAGGCTGGAGACAAAGCAGATGAAATTTACAAGCTCAGCACGAGTGTATGAAGCAGTACCAACGCAGAGAGTTGAGAAGCATTGCCTGGGAAGGCTTGGTACATGGACTAAGTGTGGAACATCATAGCATTCTACAATGACAGTTTCCTCCCAGTTTGGAGGAGCAGTATCTCATATTCCATCCGGATCGCCTCCAACCTGATTGTATGAACCATCACTTTCTCCAAGATCAGGCAATTCCCCACTCTTGCCCTGTCCTAGCAATTCTCCTCACCTCCTCCTCTTGCTCTTTCTCCCAGTCTACTCCCCTATCAGATTCCTTCTTCTCCAGCTCTTTATCTTTTCCACCCATCACCTTCCAGCTTCTGAGTTGCCCCCATCCCCACCCCATCCATATGGTTTCACACATCACCTTCCAGCTTGAGTTCATTCTGACCCCATCCACATGGTTTCACACATCACCTTCCAGCTGGTCCTCTTTCACCTTCCTCTCCAGAACTAATGAAGGGTCTCGGCCCAAAATGTTATTTCCAGCTGCCTGACCTGCTGAGTTCCAACATTTTGTGTGTTGCTCTGGATTTCCAGCATCTGCAGAATCTTGTGTTTATCAACTCACTTCACTTTCGATGTACATGCGACAAATAATTTTTCAAATCTTTTATAACCTTATTGAATGGGAGGGTGAGTGGCCAAGCCTGCTCCCATTACGATCAGTAAGGTGAGATGGTGGTGCTGGACAAAATCAGCAGCACAGACCAAGTCATTGTCCTGCTCTGCAAGAACTCAGCAAGTTGACCTCCAGCTCAACATTCTGGAGAGACAACAAGAGACAGAGGGACTGGGTTCGAAAGCAAGGACTTGGGGACAATCTGCATGGGCCACTGCAGCCCTGCATACAAGACAAATGCACTACATTCTGTCTCCTGTAGCTGCACCATTCATATCCACTGCAGCAACGGCGCAGGAGAGGAATACTCAAAGATTACTTCAAACACCGATGTTGATAGAATTTTGATTAAAAATTGCCCTCCAATTCTTCCCCTCACCATGAGGTGCAAAGAAAGGTCACTTCTATAAGGACGAGAATGTTTACCAAAGTTTAATTTTCACTTGGTCTCCACAGCCATCCGCAGCAACGAATTCCACAGATTCACCACCGCCCAGCTAAAGAAATTCCTCATCTTTGTTCTGAAAGGGATCTTCTTCTATTGAGGTTGTGCCCCCTAGTCTGTGTATGAGTGATAAATCAGGGAAAAAGGCTCTCTAAGTACACACATTCCAATCAGACACTTTTCACCTGTGCATTTTGGAGCTAAAGACATTCCGCTGGAGGTCTCCCCTCAGTCCTGATGCAGAGTCTTGACAATCCCTTCCCACAACCCCCCACCCTCAGATGCTGCTTGACCTGCTGGGTTCCTCCAGCAGATTATGCATTGCTCCAGATTCCACATTCTGTAGATGCTGGAAATCCAAGCAACAGACACCAAATGCTGGAGGAACTCAGCAGGCTGGGCAGCATCTATGGGAAAAAGTAAACAGTCGATGTTTCACGCCGAGAATGAACTGATCCATCCCAGATTGCAAAGGGGAGCAAGGGAGATTTCTGGGGCTCTGACAGAGATGCTCTCATTTTCATTAGCCACGGATGAGGTAGCAAAGACTAGAAGACAACTATTGTTGTCCCCTTGTTCAATGAGTAACTAGAAACTACAGTGAGCCTTGCATCAGTGGTGAGGAAGTTGTTGAGGGACAGGATTTACGTTCACTTGGAAAGGTAGCATTTGTCAGCATGGTTTTGTGTAGAGATCATGTCTCACAATCTCAGTAAGTTGGACTAGGAAAATTGACGAGAGTGGAGTGGCAGACATGGTTTGCATTGGTGACAGGAAGCCTTTTGACATGGCCCTGCATGCTAGGCCAGTCCAGAAGGTTAAGGCACAAAGGATCTAAAGCATGTTGGTGACATGGATCCAAAATTGAGAGGGTAATAGTTAACTGCTGTTTATCTGACTAGTAACCTGTAACCAGTGCTGTACCACAGTGGTTCATAGCTGAATTGGGCCTTCGAGTCTGCTCCAGCATTCGATTCATGCTGGGGTTTTGTTATTTGTAATGTACCTGTACAAATAAAAAGGATGGGAATGAGATATTTCAAGAGTACCTACATTTCCATCCTCACTCATAACAAAGGTGACAACAATGTTGATCACAATACTGGTTGTCAAAAGATAGAGGGTCAAAAGCAGCTGGAAAATTCAACAGAGCATTCACACATGCAACTTAATGCACACAAGAGAGAGTGAGTGTCATTGGACAGAATCCTTGGGGTGCAAGTCATAGCTCTCTCAAAGTGGCAATAATAGAAACATAGAAAATAGGTGCAGGAGTAGGCCATTCGGCCCTTCGAGCCTGCACCGCCATTTATTATGATCATGGCTGATCATCCAACTCAGAACACCGCCCCAGCCTTCACTCCATACCCCCTGATCCCCGTAACCACAAGGGCCATATCTAACTCCCTCTTAAATATAGCCAATGAACTGGCCTCAACTGTTTCCTGTGGCAGAGAATTCCACAGATTCACCACTCTCTGTGTGAAGAAGTTTTTCCTAATCTCGGTCCTAAAAGGCTTTCCCTCTATCCTCAAACTGTGGCCCCTCGTTCTGGACTTACCCAACATCGGGAACAATCTTCCTGCATCTAGCCTGTCCAATCCCTTTAGGATCTTATACGTTTCAATAAGATCCCCCATCAATCTTCTAAATTCCAACGAGTACAAGCCCAGTTCATCCAGTCTTTCTTCATATGAAAGTCCTGCCATCCCAGGAATCAATCTGGTGAACCCTCTTTGTACTCCCTCTATGGCAAGGATGTCTTTCCTCAGATTAGGGGACCAAAACTGCACACAATACTCCAGGTGTGGTCTCACCAAGGCCTTGTACAACTGCAGTAGTACCTCCCTGCTCCTGTACTCGAATCCTCTCGCTATAAATGCCAGCATACCATTCGCCTTTTTCACCGCCTGCTGTACCTGCATGCCCACTTTCAATGACTGGTGTATAATGACACCCAGGTCTCGTTGCACCTCCCCTTTTCCTAATCGGCCACCATTCAGATAATAATCCGTTTTCCTATTTTTGCCACCAAAGTGGATAACTTCACATTTATCCACATTAAATTGCATCGGCCATGAATTTGCCCACTCACCCAACCTATCCAAGTCACCCTGCATCCTCTTAGCATCCTCCTTACAGCTAACACTGCCACCCAGCTTCGTGTCATCCGCAAACTTGGAGATGCTGTACTTAATTCCCTCATCCAAGTCATTAATATATATTGTAAACAACTGGGATCCCAGCACTGAGCCTTGCGGTACCCCACTAGTCACCGCCTGCCATTCTGAAAAGGTCCCGTTTATTCCCACTCCTTGCTTCCTGTCTGCTAACCAACTCTCCACCCATACCAATACCTTACCCCCAATACCGTGTGCTTTAAGTTTGCACACTAATCTCCTGTGTGGGACCTTGTCAAAAGCCTTCTGAAAATCCAAATATACCACATCCACTGGTTCTCCCCTATCCACTCTACTAGTTACATCCTCAAAAAATTTTATGAGATTCGTCAGACATGATTTTCCTTTCACAAATCCATGCTGACTTTGTCCGATCATTTCACCGCTTTCCAAATGTGCTGTTATCACATCCTTGATACTGACTCCAGCAGTTTCCCCACCACCGACGTTAGGCTAACCGGTCTATAATTCCCCGGTTTCTCTCTCCCTCCTTTTTTAAAAAGTGGAGTTACATTAGCCACCCTCCAATCCTCAGGAACTAGTCCAGAATCTAACGAGTTTTGAAAAATTATCACTAATGCATCCACTATTTCTTGGGTTACTTCCTTAAGCACCCTGGGATGCAGACCATCTGGCCCTGAAAATGAAGTGAAAAGTTATATGGAACACCTTCAAAGACTGAGACATTGTGTCCAAGAATCGGGAAGAATGGTGGAGAACAAAACATCGGTATGACTTCATTTTCAATACTGTGCACAGTTGTAGTTGCTACAATGCGGGAAGAATGACGCAGCAATAGAGAGAGCACAAAATATACACCAGGCTGTCGGCCAGAGGGGAGGGCTGTGGTTATAAGACAGACAGACTGGGTTTATTCTTACTGGAAAGTAGGCCCAAAACATCAGCTGTTTACTCTTTTCCATAGATGCTGCCTGGCCTGCATTTTGTGTGTGTCGCTTGAAAAGGGCTGTTCACTCATGATCCCCATGCAATCTGACAGAACTTGAGCAGTTTTGTAAAGAAGAATGGGGAAAAATTGCAGTGTCCAGATGTGTAAAGCTGAGAGCGACCTATCTACAGACTCAAGGCTATAATTGCTGACAAAGGTGCATCTGCTAAATACTGACTTGAAGGGGGTAAGTAGTTACGCAAACAATTATTTTGTGTTTAATAACTGCAATAAATTTAGACTAATTTGTTTTTACTTGAATAACGGAAGTCTTTTCTGTTGCCAGTGTCAAAAAGCTACTGAGATTCAATGTTATAAAACAATAAAATATGAAAACTTCCAAGTGGGTGAATATTTTATAGGCACTCTATGTACAATTACAAAGGGGTTTGGATGGGTATTTAGATAGTAAAAACACAGAAGAATTTGTCAGGTAGGATTCGCAACTCCACAACTTCATTTGCATTGCACTTTATACTTGCAGGAGGATCATCACCCTGTCACGGTAGAGAGGCGCCAGTTCTTAAGATGGCTATACCCAACGCTGTATGGAGTTCAGTCATTTGGATTCTGACCCCAATCTATCAAGGACTGTGTACTGGCTGCCTGTGCAGCCACCTCCCCACACATTCTCCATGGACGTCATAAGAACATAAGAAGCAGGAGTAGGCCATCCAGCCCATCGAGCCTGCTCTGCCATTCAATGATCATGGCTGATCTGTAAACTCAGCCCCATCTACCTGCCTCTTCCCCATAACTCCTAATTCCCTTACTATGTAAAAACCTATCTAACTGTTTCTTAAAAATATTTAGTGAAGAAGCCTCAACTGCTTCCCTGGGCAGAGAATTCCACAGATTCACCAGTCTGGGAAAAACAGTTTCTCCTCATCTCCGACCTAAATCTTCTCCCCTGAATCTTGAGGCAATGTCCTCTAGTTCTAGTCTCACCTACCAATGGAAACAACTTTCCTACTTCTATCTTATCTATCCCTTTCAAAATTTTGTATGTTTCTATGAGATCCTCTCTCATTCTTCTGAACACCAGAGTACAGTCCCAGGCGACTCAATCTCCCCTCATAGGTTAACCCCTTATCCCTGGAATCAACCTGGTGAACCTCCTCTGCACTGCCTCCAAAGCCAGTATATCCTTCCTCAAGTATGGAGACCAGAACTGCACACAGTACTCCAATGCAGCCTCACTAGTACCCTGTATAGTACTCCTGAGGATATCATACTGGACTACTTGCCAGACCAATGAATGATCAAAGTCAACCCCGGTATTTCCAAGGAAAGGGATCTGTGTGATGGTGTAGGAGCATGGGGAAGTCACTCACATTTACTTGTTTTTCATCACTACCCCCTAGCAGACTGCACAAATCCCTGGGAGGCAAAACATCCACCAGAAAAACAAGAGTGTGCTCTCATCTCCACATGGTATAGCAGTGAATGTGGCAGTTCTGAAATGTCAACCACGATCAATGACCAAGTGTGGGGAGATGAGCTGACATGTTAGCTGCACCACAGCCATGAATATGGCCCAAGTCAGTGACCAAGGACATTCATCACAACGGAGATACGGCAGCCCCAAAGGTCCCAGTGACCCAACAGCTCCCTTTCTCCACAGTTACCTACAGAATTGGGAAACTAACTGAGGGACTGATTTTAAATTCTGGCCTCCAAACCATTTGCTTCGAGCACCATGCTCTTCAGTAGCCTTTCTTCAAGCCCACCATTTTACTTTGCATATCTCATCCTGAAATTCAAGCACACACAGTATATTCATGCAGAAAAACAGCGATCAGAGACCCTGGTAGTTAACACCGGCCACCCTTCGGAAATCACAAAAAAGGAGCAAGTCAATCCTGCAAAAAATATTGCAAAAAAAAGTCAGAAACTCTCAGGTCAGATACCAATCCTGAAGATTGAGCTTTCAAAAAAAAATCATTGAGCTTTGGAACCTTGCTCCATCTTTTATACACAAAGCATCAACTTTGATGAATATAATTGTTTTTATTAGTTACACGCGTCTAACTGGGTCCCTAATGTCTGCGCGAATGCGTGGTCTTAAAGAGATCTAAATTGCATTTAAAGTTGACAGAAACAATCCGAAAGGCGAACGCATTCTCCTTAGGGAGCCCACACCTCTCGCAGATAAGCAGGGTGGGTATCTGCACCCAAATATACAACCTCGTGACCTTGCAAATTCAAACGCATAAACTACATCAAGATACAAATAACCGATCGTTAGCAAATTATGATTTTTTTGGGGAAAAATCACTTTTAAAAATACAGCACATTTTCCTTGCATTATGAAACAGTTTCGTTTTTAAGACTGATTGCAAATTTGGATGGCATTATAAACTCGGCTGTTTTTCGCAATAACTCCCCGCCCATTTTAATTTGTATAGAAACTGTTTCCGACACTAACAGTTTGCATGAGTCACTTGCGGGCTGGTGGGTGGGGGGAAGAGGGGAGAGGGCAACCGCAACCACGGAGTGATCCCCCGCTTGCCTTGAGAGGAGGGAGCCGGGAGTGCAGGTTGGATACAGTACCTGTGCTGAAAGCTGGGCCGGTGTCCCTGCCCCGGACCCGGAGCCACTCTCCACTCTCTGGGCAGGCGCTCACTCGCTCCCTCCGCCCGGCCCGACCCGGCTCCCCGTCACGCGGTCGCGCGCGCAGACGTTACTTTTTTTCCGCTTCCTCCCAGCGCCTCGCGAGCCGAGAGCAAGGCTGTCATTGGCCCAGGCGCTCGCAACATGTATCCGATTTCAGGCGACCAGCAGCCAATCGCCATGCTCCTATCATGTTCTCGCCGGGCCTCATTCGAATCAGCGGAGCGGAGGTGTTGTTGGGCGCGGGAGGGGGGGGGAGTGGTGGTCGCCATGGAAACAGCTCCCCCAACAAAAAAGTTCCACGTGGGGAAATTTGGGGTGGGCGGCTGGGGAAGCTCTTCCCTTCCCGCGTTATTCCGGAGGTGCTGTTTTTTGCTTGAGTTATTGAGGCTAGTGACAGCATTTCTGCTGTTGTGGCTGCGTAACGTGGCGGCTTCCTCCTCTGTTGTAGTATATGTTCCTAATACTTTGTTTCGAAACCAAAAGTGCCGTAAACTGTTTTTGGTTCCGCTGGAAATGTCTTCACTCTCATCGAACTGTCTCAATTCACTGGTCGGTTTGGGTCAGGGCTGGAGTTTTCCGGCTGAGAGCAGGGGCAGTCAATGACAACGCAACCCGTGGCGGTATTAACACGAACACGCGCCCCCTTTTATACAGTGAAGCCCAAGCGGAGCACAATAGTTGCTGGTTTGACCTAAGTTTAGCTGAAGAAGACTTCAACTTTTAATCGTTCACCAGATGGACTCTGACGGACCTGGCTCCTCAAACTCATCTAGGATAATCGGCACCCCACCCTGCATTATCCCCACCCCCCAGGAGGAGTCAGGTTGTGATGTCAGACCGTGTGCTACGGCATTTGACATAAACACTGTCAAGTAAATTCTTGGCGATCCAGCATTTAGCAGGAGAAAGAGCCAGACCATCAAGGCAACTGATGCCGATTGGTTGGATTTAAACAACACTGGAGTGTGGCAGATGCTGAGGGTGTGAAGAGACTTTAAATGCATAAACTGTTCTGTTGATATTGGTAGTGTAGAGGTTAGCATAACGCTACTACAGCGATGTTCAATTCCCGTCGCTGCCTATAAAGAGTTTGTACGTTGTCCTGGTGACCGTATGGGTTTCTCCGGGTGCTCCGGTTTCCTCCCACAGCACAAAGATGTGCGCGTCGGGTTAGTGAGTTGTGGACATGCTGTGTTGGAACCGGAAGTGTGGTCAATGCTCGCTAATTTGATTTGCCACAAATGACGCCTTTCACAGCGAAACATGCAGCATGTTTCCATCTACAAGTAACAAATAAAACTCTTAAAATGGGATGGATCAAAACTCAAAACTCTGCAAGTCCCGCCACTATGAATAGGGATGAGCAGTAAATCAGTGCAAAGGATGTCCCCTTCCTGATGGACACCAGACCCAGCACATCAGAGCCAAAGACAAGGCTGCAGAGAAAACCAATAAAAACAGGAGGAGGCCGTTCACTCCAATATGTCGATGTCGGTGAAAGAAGCTTCATTCGTGTAACAGCAGAGGGGCACAGAACGAGTACTTGTCGGGGTAGTGTGTAAATCTGAGGAGCGTTTCCAACCCTACCACTTCTCCAGGCAGTGAAGACCAGTCCACCATCCCCTTGGGCAAGAGTTCTGGCTCTGCAAAGCTCCGCGAGTCTGCTGGAGCAGTCGGAGGCCCAGTGTCTGCGTGTCCGAGTCAGCTGAAGGCCGGAGATGAGAGCCCCAAGAGTTAATCATCCTACCTACAGTTGCCGACAATCTCCAAACCCCTCCCCCCTACAGTGACTGATACTCTCCAAAATGCACACTACAGTTACTGATACACTCATGGGACACACCCCCTACAATTACTGATGCACTGATGGGACAGACCTCCTACAGTTACTGATACACTCATGGGACACCCCCCATACAGTTAGTGATGCACTCCAGAAACACACAGCTACAGTTACTGATACACTCCAGAAACACACGGCTACAGTTACTGATACATTCCAGAAGCACAACCCTACAGTTACTGATACACTCATGGGACACACCTTCTACAGTAACTGATACACTCATGGATAGAACCCCTACGGTAACTGATACACTCATGGGACAGAACCCCTACAGTAACTGATACACACATGGCACAGAACCCCTACAGTTACCGATAAACTCATGGGACACACCCCCCCACAGTAACTGATACACTCATGGGACACACCTCCTACAGTTACTGATACACTCATGTGACACACCTCCTACAGTTACTGATACACTCATAGGACACACCCCCTACAGTAACTGATAAACTCAGGGGACACACCTCCAACAGAAACTGATACACTCATGAGACAGACCTGCTACAGCTACTAATATACTCATGTGACATGCCTCCTACAGTTACTGATACATACAGTGATTTGACCCCCTACAGGACTAAAACACTCTTGGGACACACCCCCTACAGTTACTGATACACTCATGGGACACACGCCCTACAGTTACTGATACACACATGTGACACACCTCCTACAGAAACTGATACACTTATGGGACACAACTCTACAGTTACTGATATACTGTTCCTCAGTCGTGGCAGGATTTCATTTCTTCCCCCCACCTCGCAACAGCTGCACTGAGCATCCCTCAGCAAGTACTCCCGCTGCCTTCCATCATGGACATCTCGAGCAATAAGTTTCAGGCAGACGAAGGTGTCTCTCATTAAGCTGATAACCTTCCAGCAGCACTTGTTGTCTGTCTGTTTGGTTTGGTTTGCTTTATTGTGATATGTATCGAGATATAGTGAAAAATTTGCCTTGCATCCTGCTTATACAGATCAGATCATTGCACAGTGCTTTGAGGTGGAGCAAGGTAAACAATAGTGCAGACAAAGTGCAAGAACGGCCGCAGAGAACAGAGAGCAGATAAACAAAGTGCAAGAGCATAATAAAGTAGATGGTGAGGTCAAGAGTCCATCTTATTGTTCTAGGAAACTATTCAATAGTCTGATAATAGTGGGAAAGAAGCTGTCATTAGGCCTGGTGGTATTTACTTTGAGACTTTTGTATCTCTGCTCCAGTGTCCATGGGAACAGTGCATAGATCAGAGAGCCCTCTGCCGGGCAGATGCTTAGGAAAAATAGTGCCAAGGTCCCTTGCATCCTTTCCAGATCTTTGGAAAAGCACAGGGTGGGAGATTGCCTCATCCTCATTGCAGTATTTCCCAAGGACAGTATGTTTAGTGGCTGAGACACCAACCATGCAGGAAGGATCTGACCGGGAGGGTGCCTATCACTGCCAGGTCTTGGTGCTTGTTGGTGAGTTCTTCTGCCAGATGGTTGTGACAGTCGGCCCAGGGCGCCTTCCAAAAGGACCCAACATGCCTATCTTCTGCAACGCTTGCAAAACACTCTCTGCTGACCACTGGACAATGGACGTCCATAGAGGTCCATGGAGATGTTCTTCTACAGAGCTCTTTCCTTGAAGGAGAGGCTCTAGAAGGCAATCCAACTGTATGGAACTCTATACGGCTATGAGACCATGACCATCCTTCACAACACGAGGGAAAAGCAGAATCTCAGCTCATGGAGACACTTGGTTTTACACAGAGCTTGAAGCAACTACACACAAAGGTGGCATTCAAGATGGGGCAATGTTGGTTACCTTTTCCTTTTTCTCTGGAGACTTATGCATTGCAACCCATCAGAAACACTCTCCCTTGGATCCCCAGAGAAGACAGCAGGTGCCCTACCGTTTTCGAGGGTATGGGCCACCCTTGTACCACTACAGCAACCAAGATCACTTCACACCTGCTAATCAGCTACTTCTCGTCACCGAAGCAACACCATTCTCACGGTCCCCATTTTTATTTTACCTTCCCTATCTGCTCCGGCCAATCCTTATCACACACCACGGCTCCTACCTGATCCCTAGGTAACTGGACTTGGCCTCACACTGGATCTGAACAGAAGGTGTTAACAGCACCCATGTCCAGGGACGCTTTTAGCTAATGCCTCCACTGCCTGGCATTTTCATCTGTCCTTCCTGAGGGATTTGACACACAGTTCTATACAACGCAACAGCTAGACACAGGAGAACGGGCAACCCTGCCTGAGCTCAGCAGTAATGGGAAGATATCTGTCTCCCACCCATTGATTTGAACAGCACCACAAATATCTGTGTAGAGCAGTTTGATCCAGTTCCTCATTCCCTCCCCAAAGCTCGTTTTGGTGAATTCAACCTTCATGTTGTTGTGCGGCGACCAATCACCAGAAAGGGACTGTGTAAAAAGAGCTTTCTTTTCAATGAGGTCCATGATCAAGGTTTAAAAGGCAGAGCTTCACAGCAGTTTCTCTGAGCTGTGCGACGAACAATCATCAGAGAGGGTGAGTAAGAGTAATGCAAGTGCAAGTGGAGTGGCAGTATCTGGCAACTTTCTCCTTTTGTTGGTATTTGTTCATTCCTCATCCGATAAGGCATAGTATTATAGAGAGAGTGGCTCCAGGGGCAGTGATTGGTACTGTGTGTGGGATGTGGGAAGTCTGGGAAAGCTCCAGTCTCTCGGATAAACACATCTGCATCAGGGGAATGGAGATGCGCTCCTGAGAAAATGTATTAATGACCTGGAGCTGCAGTTCAATGATCTTTGAATGAGGAGATGATAAAAAGGAGCTACAGATTGGTAGTCAGCTCTATGTTGCAGGAGACAGGTAACTGGGTGACTGTCAGGAGAAGGAGGGGAAATGCACAGCCAGTGCAGAGAACACCCGTGGCCATTCCCCTCAATAATAAGTGTACAACTTTAGATAGTATTGAAAGGGACGACCTACTGGGGGGAGACATAGTGACTGGGTTTCTGGCACTGAGTATGGTGTTGTGGCTCAGAAGAGCAGAGAGGTGAAGGTGTTGATAGGAGATTCCACAGTCAGAGGAACAGAGATGAGGCTGTGTGGATGCGATAGAGACACCCAGATGGAATGTTGCCTCCCTAGTGCCAGGACCAGGGATGTCTAAGATCGTGTCCAGGGCATTCTCAGGGGCAAGGGTGGGCAGCCAGAAGTTTTGGCACATATTGGCACCAATGACATGGGTAGACAAGGAGAGGAGGTCCTGAAGAGAGATTTTATGGATTTTATAGAAAGCTGAGAAACAGGACCTCCGGGGTAGTAATCTCTGGATTGCTGCCTGTGCCACAACCAGAGAGGGTATTAATAGGATTATTTGGCAGATGAACATGTGACTGAGGAACTGGTGTTCAAATTTATCGACCATTGGATTCTCTTCTGGGGAAGGTACCACCTGTACAAAAGGGACGTGTTACACCTGAACCCGAGGGGTTCCAATATCCTTGTGGGCAGGTTTGCTGCAGTTGTTCAGGAGGAGTGAAACTAATTTGGGAGGGGGGTAGGAACTGGAGTGGTAGTGGTGAGGATAAGGTGGTTGGTTTACAAAGAAAGGCAGTGTGTAGTGAGACTCCTAACAAAGAGAGGCTGATGACAGGGCCAAATTGCAGTCAACAGGATGAGTTACAGTGTGAAAGGTGGACGAAATCGAAAAGGGTGAATACGGGACATAAGGTGTTATATTTGAATATGCACAGTATATGTAGCACGTTTACAGATTGGTAGGTATGATGTTGTCGGCACCACTGAATCATGACTGAAAGAAGATTATGGCTGGGAGCTTAAAATCCAAGAATACACATTATATCAAAAGAACAGGCAGGAAGGCAGAGGGGGTGGCGTTGCTCTGTTTGTAAAATATCAAATCAAATCATTAGAAAGGGGTGACATAAGGTCAGAAGGTGTTGAATCGCTGTGGTAGAGCTAAGGAACTGCAAGGGTAAAAAAAACCCTGATGGGAGTTGTATACAGACCCCAAACAGCGGTGAGGATGTGGTCTACAAATTACAACGGGAGATAGAAAATGCATGCCAAAAGGGAAATGTTACAATAGTCATGGGAGATTTCCACATGCAGGTAGATTGGAGAAATTAGGTTGGTGCTGGATCCCAAGAGGGGAAATTTCTAGAATGCCTATCAGATGGCTTTTGAGAGCGGCTTTTGAGAGCAGCTTGTGGTTGAAGAGATTGTGGAGGCATTAGTAATGATCTTTCAAGAATCACTAGGTTCTGAAATGGTTCAGGAAGACTGGAAAATTGCAAACGTCACTCCACTCTTCAATAAGGGAGAGAGGCAGAAGAAAGGAAATTTTTGGCCAGTCAGTCTGATCTCAATGGTTGGGAGAACGTTGGAATCAATTGTTAAGGATGTGGTTTTGGGGTACTTGGAAGCACATGATAAAATAGGCCATAGTCAACATGGTTTTCTGGAGGGAAAATCTTGCCTGACAAATCTGAAACATAGAAACATAGAAAACCTACAGCACAATACAGGTCCTTCAGCCCATAAAGCTGTGCTGAACATGTCCTTACTTTAGAACTACCTAGGCTTGCCCATAGCCCTCTATTTTCCGAGCTCCATGTACCTATCCAGGAATCTCTTAAAAGACCCTATCGTTTCCGCCTCCACCACTGCCGCCAGCAGCCCATGCCATGTACTCACCCCTGACATCTACTCAGTAACTACTTCCAAGCACCTTAAAACTATGCCCTCTTGTGCTCGCCATTTCAGCCCTGAAAAAAAGCCTCTGACTATCCACACGATCAATGCCTCTCATTATCTTGTACACCTCTATCAGGTCACCTCTCATCCTCCATCGCTGCAAGGAGAAAAGGCCGAGTTCACTCACCCTATTCTCATAAGGCATGCTCCCCAATCCAGGCAACATACTTGTAAATCTCCTCAGCACCCTTTCTATGGTTTCCATGTGAGGTGACCAGAATTGAGCACAGTACTCCATTGGGGTCTGACCAGGATCCTATATAGCTGCAACATTACTTCTTGGCTCTTACACTCAATCCCACGGTTGATGAAGTCCAATGCACTATTTGCCTTTTAACCACAGAGTCAACTTGCGTAGCAGTTTTGAGTGTCCTATGGGCTTGGACCCCAAGATCCCTCTGAACCTCCACACTGCCAAGAGTCTGACCATTAATGCTATATTCTGCCATCATATTTGACCTACCAAAATGAGCTATCCTCACACTTATCTGGGTTGAACTTCAACTATCACTCCTCAGCCCAGTTTTGCTTACTATCAATGTCCTGCTGTAACCTCTGACAGCTCTCCATACTATCCACAGCACAGCCAATCTTTGTGTCATCAGCAGATTTACTAACCCATCCCTCCACTTCCTCATCCAGGTCATTTATAAAATTACAAAGAGTAGGGGTCCCAGAACAGATCCTTGAGGCACACCACTGGTCACTGACCTCCATGCAGAATATGACGCATCTACAGCCACTCTTTGCCTTCTGTTGGCAAGCCATTTGTAGATCCACAAAGCAATGTCCCCTTGGATTCCATGCCTCCTTACTTTCTCAATAAGCCTTGCATGGGGTACCTTATCAAATGCTTTGCTGAAATCCATATACACTACATCTACGGCTCTATCTTCATCAATGTGTTTAGTCACATCCTCAAAAAATTCAGTCAGGCTCGTAAGGCATGACCAGCTTTTGACAAAGCCATGCTGACTATTCCTAATCATATTATGCCTTTCCAAATGTTCATAAATCCTCTCAAGATCTTCTCCATTAACTTACCAACCACTGAAGTAAAACTCACTGGTCTATAATTTCCTGGGCTATATCTACTCCCTTTCTTGAATAAGGGAACAACATCCGCAACCCTGCAATCCTCCGGAACCTCTCCCATCCTCATTGATGATGCAAAGATCATCACCAGAGGCTCAACAATCTCCTCCCTCGCTTCCCACAGTAGCTTGGGGTACATCCTGTTTGGTCCTGGTGACTTATCCAACTTGATGCTTTCCAAAAGCTCCAGCACATCCTCTTCCTTAATATCTACATGCTCAAGCTTTTCAGTCCACTGCAAGTCATCCCTACAATCGCCAAGATCATTTTCTGTAGTGAATACTGAAGCAAAGTACAGTATTTATTAAGTACCTCTGTTATCTCCTCCGGTTCCATACACACTTTTCTATTGTCACAGTTGATTAGTCCTATTATCTCATTTCCCCTTGCTCTTCACATACTTGTAGAATGCCTTGGGGTTTTCCTTAACCCTATCCACCAAGGCCTTCTCATGGCCCTTTCTGGCTCTCTTAATTTCATTCTTAACCTCCTTCCTGCTAGGCTTATAATCTTCTAGATCTCTATCATTTTTTGAACCTTTCGTAAGCTCTTCTTTTCTTCTTTACTAGATTTACAACAGCCTTTGTACACCACGGTTCCTGTACCCCACCACCTTTCCCTGTCTCATTGGTACATACCTATGCAGAACCCCACGCAAATATCCCCTGAACATTTGTCACATTTCTTCCATACATTTCCCTGAGAACATCTGTTTCCAATTTATGCTTCCATGTTCCTGCCTGATAGCCTCATATTTCCCTTTACTCCAAATAAACGTTTCCGTAACTTGTCTGTTCCTATTCCTCTCCAATGCTGTGGAAATCTTTTGGAATTCTTTGAAGAAATAACAAGCAGGATTGACAAAAGAGAATGAGGTGATGTTGTGTCCTTGGATTTTCAGAAGACCTTTGACAAAGTGCTGCACATGAGGCTGCTAAACAAGCTATGAGCCCATGGTATTACAGGGAAGATTCTAGCAGTGGCTGATTGGCAGGAGGCAAAAAGCTGGAGGCTTTTCTGGTTGGCTGCCGGTGATTAGTGGGGCTGTGTTGGGACTGCTTCTTTTTATGTTATATGTCAATGACATGGATGATGGAATTGGTAGCTGTGTTGCAAAGTTTGCAGATAGGTGAAGGGGCAGGTAGTTTTGAAGAAGTAGAGAGGCTACAGAAGGACTTAGATTAGGAAATTGGGTAAAGAAATGGCAGATGGAATATAGTGTTGGGAATTGTATGATAATGCACTTTGGTAGAAGAAATAAAAGGGTAAACTACTTCCTAAATGGAGAGAAAATTCAAAAATCTGAAGTGCGAAGGGACTTGGAGGTCCTTGTGTAGGATTTCCTGAAGGTTATTTTGCAGGTTGAGAAGGTGGTGAGAAAAGCAAATGCAATGTTAACATTCATTTCAAGAGGACTAGAATATAAAAGCAAGGATGCAATGTTGAGGCTTTACAAAACACTGGTGAGGCCTCATTTGGAGTTCTGTGAGCAGTTTTGGGCCCCTTATCTAAGAAAGGTTGTGCTGACACTTGAGAGGGTTCAAAGAAGGTTCACAAAAATGATTCTAGGATTGAATGGCTTGTCATTTGAAGAGTGCTTGATGGCCCTGGGCCTGTATTCACTAGAATTAAGGAGAATGAGGGTGACTTCATTGAAACCTATCAAATGGTGAAAGGCCTTGATAGAGTGTATGCAGAGAGTATATTTCCTATGGTGGGAGAGCCGTGGACCAGAGGACACAGCCTCTGAATAGAGGGGCGTCCTTTCAGGACAGAGATGAGGAGGAATTTCTTTAGCCAGAGAGTGGTGAAACTGTGGAATTTGTTGCCACAGGCAGCTGCGGAGGCCTAGTCTTTGTGTATATTTAAGGTAAAGGTTGATAGACTCTTAATTGATCAGGCATGAAGGGATGCAGGGAGAAGGCAGGAGATTGGAGCTGAGATGAAAAATGGATCAGCCATGATGAAATAGCGGAGCAGACCTCATGGGTCAACTGGCCTAATTCTGTTCCTATATCTTATGGTCTTATAGTCTTACATATGTGTGCAATATCCTGTCTGAAGGGTTGTTCTAGTTCAAGCTGACCAGACCAGTGCCCACTGCATTATCTTCTACATAGGCGATGCACTATAAGGCTATCAGTGGTCCCTCATGTAAATTTTCACACATTTCAATTAATAAAAGAAGATATGTCTCAAACAATTAGCTTGGAGAGATGGAGCTTGTGAAGGAAATAGCTGTGTATACAATCCTCCAGGACAAATCTTCCCAAAATAGTCAGAATCAGAATCAGAATCAGGTTTATTATCACTGGCATGTGACGTGAAATTTGTTAACTTAGCAGCAGCAGTTCAATACAATACATAATCTAGCAGAGAGAAAAAAAATAACAATAATAATAAAATAAAACAGTAATAAATAAACAAGTAAATCATAGATTTGAATAGATTATTAAAAAATGTGCAAAAACAGAAATACTGTATATTAAATGGTGAGGTAGTGTCTAAAGCTTCAATGTCAATTTAGGAATCAGATGGCAGAAAGAAAGGCATTGTCAACCTCATTTTGCATTCCTTCGAGTTGAAGTTGTTAGATGCAAAGACCCCACCCACCCTAGACTTTCTCTCTGCTCCCTTCTCCCATCGGGCAGAAGATACAAAAGCACTTACTACTGGGCTGAAGGACAGCTTTTACCCCACTGGGATCCAGAAGACATTGAGCCTGAACACATCCACCCAGTTATGACTATTGAGACAAACATAGTCACCAAGGGAAATAAAATCAGAAAATACTGGAAATATCCTGCAAAACCAGCAGAATCAGTATGGAGAAAAGCACTTGCGCTTTTATTTTACATTTTCTGCTGCTGAGTTACTTTACTGTCGGGCAGCTGTCCAAGGGCGTTTGATATTTAAGACTTATGAATGAGGTGCTAGGTTCACACAACGTAAAATGAATATCAGTTTCATTTTTGTGTACATCATTACAGGTGCTTGCATTGCAGAGTCCGATCACGTTTGTTCGTGCTGGGTATTGACGTGAGTCAAGTGATCTTTGAGAAGTTTGTAATGTGTTTGGCTCATGACACTATCAGGTCTGGTCTGTACACCAGCTGGGTGTGTCTGATTGCTGCTATCAACGCAGCTCAGAGTGCAGTTGTTAGAGATTTCAAGAAAAATGGACCATCAGACATTCCAGTAAACGGTAACAGTCTACAACATTTGTCAAGGCATGTGGATTTAAACACATGAGGTTCTTGAACAGTAACGGTGCCAAAAATTATGGGGAGAAGGCAGGAGAATGGAGTTGCGAGGGAATGATAGTATGGTGGAGCCGAATTGAATGAGCTGAATGGCCTAATTCTGCTCCTGTGCGTAATGGTCACCTTCATACCCAGAGTCAACTTAGAAAGCTGATGGAACTCTGGTTCAGGAGAGGTGGAAGAGGAAATTAAATACCAGATCACACGGCTGATATTGTTGAAAAATGCAGTCATGCGATGGAAACTTTCCAGATCACAGCTCTTGACCGGGTTGCACTTTTGACTGCAAGCTGCATTTGCAGACAGGATCGTATCTCTTGCAGCTGGGCAGGCCGGATCAGTGGGTTTACAAACTGGAGATGTGCAGAGGCAGCGTTCTCCACTGTCTGCCCTGCTGCAGTGTTGCCTGGGCTGCAGTACTAATGCATCAAATGTACCGTATGACCCACAACCTGAAAACCAGGGCTGAACCGTAGAAAGGGCAGGGTCCTCCTGCATAGGTTTAAAGTGACCCTGCTTTCTTTGGGGATCACACTGGGTCAAAAGAATACTGAATGCCCATACATCGATTTCTGTGACCTGTGATAGAGGGGCAGATTGTCTTTTCTGGACACTGGCCTTCAGACATAATTGGGGGGTGTGCGGGGGGAGAAATAGATGCCTTGAGAGTAAGGCTTCCTCACTAAAGGTAGGTGTGCAGATCTCTGCATAGGAGGTTCTACCTCCAGGAGGCAAACTGACAGAAAAGCAATTGACGGAGCTATGATATTGACTGGAATTGATGCCAGTCATCTCCCATGGGCTGTGTCCATGAACCTGAGACAATCTGCCAATGGGCCCTCTCTTATGGTCATGGGGGCCTGAATTACTTGGCCATTTCCTTCAGCTAGTGAAAATTGGTAAATTGGTACAATGAAAAGCATTTTTGCATGCTACCCACACAAATCAGTGCATTGAGGTCGTACAAGGGAAAACAATAACAGAATGCAGAATAAGATGTTACTGTTGCAGAGAAAGTGTAGTGTAGGCAGACAATAAGGTGCAACGTCACAATGAGGTAGATTGTGAGGTCAAGAGTCCATCTTATCGTACAAGGGATTATTCAATAGTCTTATAACAGCAGGTAGAAGCTGTACTTGAACTTGGTGAAATGTGCTTTCTGGCTTTGACATCTTCTGCTCAATGGGAGAAGGAAGAAGAGAGAATGTCTGGGTCTTTGAGTGTGCTGCCTGCTTTACTGAGGCATCAAGAAGTTTAGACAGTGACCAGTGAGCCAGTGAGGACCCAACACCACCAATTTCAAAGTTCAAAGTAAATTTATTAACAAAGTACTTATATGTCGCCATATACAACCCTTATATTCATTTTCTTGCAGGCATACACAGTTAATCCAAAGAAACACAATCAAATCAATGAAAAACAGCACACAATAAAAACAGACAAATAACCATTGTGTAAAAGACAATAAACCATGCAATTACAAAACAAAAAAACACCAAATAATTAAAAAATAAATAAATAAGCAATAAGTATTGAAAACATGTGTTCAAGAGTCCTTGAAGGTGAGTCCATAAGTTGTGCAACTAGTTCAGTACTGGGGTGAATGAAGTTGAGTGAAGTTACCCCTCTGGTTAAAGAGCCTGACAGCTGGAGTCAGCAGAGAAGTACAGCACAGACACAGGCCATTTGGCCCATCAAACTCAATATATAAGAATGCTGATGACACCACAATTGTAGGCTGTAGCTCGGGTAATGATGAGTTTGAGTACAGACAGGAGATTAAGAACCTGGTGGCATGGTGCGAAGACAATAACCTATCCCTCAACGTCAGCAAGACGAAGGAATTGGTTGTTGACTTCAGAAGGAATAGCGGACTGCACGACCCCATTTACATCGGTGGTGTGCAAGTGGAACAGGTCAAAAGCTTTAAGTTCCTCAGGGTCAATATCACAAATGACCTGACTTGGTCCAACCACGCAGAGTTCACTGCCAAGAAGGCCCACCAGTGCCTGTACTTCCTGAGAAAGCTAAAGAAATTTGACCTGTCCCCTAAAACCCTTACTAATTTTTATAGATGCACCGTGGAAAGCATTCTTCTAGGGTGCATCACAACCTGGTATGGAAGTTGTCCTGTCCAAGACCGAAAGAAGCTGCAGAAGATCGTGAACACAGCCCAGCACATCACACAAACCCATCTTCCGTCCGTGGACTCACTTTACACTGTATGCTGTCGGAGCAGTGCTGCCAGGATAATCAAGGACACGACCCACCCAGCCAACACACTTTTCATCCCTCTTCCCTCCGGGAGAAGGCTCAAGAGCTTGAAGACTCGTATGGCCAGATTTGGGAACAGCTTCTTTCCAACTGTGATAAGATTGCTGAACGGATCCTGACCCGGATCTGGGCCGTACCCTCCAAATATCCGGACCTGCCTCTTGGTTTCTTTTGCACTAACTTACTTTCCCTTTTCTATTTTTTATTTATGATTTATAATTTAAATTTTTAATATTTACTATCAATTTGTACTCCAGGGAGCACGAAGCGCAGAATCAAATATCGCTGTGATGATTGTATGTTCTCGTATCAAATTGTTTGGCGACAATAAAGTATAAAGTGTAAAGTATAGTCCGTGCTGAAGCCATTTAAGTAGTCTACTCCCATCGACCTGCACTGGGATTATAACCCTCCACACCTCTACCATCCACATACCTACCCAAACTTCTCTTAAACATTGAAATCAAGCTCTCATGCACTACTTGCACTGGTATCTCATTCCACACTCTGAGTGAAGAGGTTTCTCTTCATTTTCTCCTTAAATTTTTCACTTTTCACCCTTAACCCATGACCTCTGGAAGTAGTCCCACCCACCTTCTTTTAGCCCTCCTGATTTCTTTCTTGTGTTCTTTTGCATTTCTTATACTCCAGAAGCACCCCATATGTTCCTACCTGCCTAAACCTGCTATACACCTCCTTTTTTCTCTTAGCCAGGGCCTCATTATCTCCTGAAAACCAGGGTTCCCTACACTTGTTATCTTTTATTACCTTTTATTCTAACAGACACATACAAGCTTTATACTCTCAAAATTTTACTTTTGAAGGCCTTTCACTTACCAAGCACACCTTTGCCAGAAAACAACTGTCGCAATCCACAACTGAGGAGTAATAACTGTTCCTCAACCTTATGGCGTGGAACCTGAGGCTCCAGTACCTCCTTCCTGATGGTAGCAGTGAGCAGTGGCCTGGATTGTGGGAGTCCTTGATGATGGATGGCCCCTGAAGAGTTCAATGTCCCCTGACTGTACTGGGAGAGAAGCCTCGGTGATCGCATGGCATCGTGGTAGCTCCACTTAAATCGAAGGAGACCTGATGAAGGGTCTCTGTCCAAATTGCTGACTGTCCATTCCCCACCTTAGATGTTGCCTGACCTGCTGAGTTCCTGCATCTTGAGTGTGATGCTCCAGATTTCAAGTATCTGCAGAATCTCTTCTATCATGTAAGCTACCTATTAAGCCCACTAGAGAAAGGTGGCCCTAGGCAGTGTGGTTCAGAGTGACTTCCTTACACTCCCTGTGTTCCACACAGGCTTTCCATCGATCCTGCACTTGAGAGATGTCTCCCACATCCACAGAACATGGGGGCAGGAGAGTTGAGGTCAAGGGAGCACTTGTTGGTGCTGAGCTGTGGTCAGTTGGCCTGCTGGGGAAGTCAGAGGCCAGTTGTCCATGAGTCCGCTGGGGAAGTCAGAGACCAGTTGTCCGTGAGACGGCTGGGGAAGTCAGAGGTCAGTTGTCCATGAGTCCGCTGGGGAAGTCAGAGGTCAGTTGTCCATGAGTCCACTGGGGAACTCCGGTCAGTTGTCTGTGAGTCTGCTGGGAAAGTCAGAGGTCAGTTGCCCGTGAGTCGGCTGGGGAAGTCAGAGACCAGTTGTCCGTGAGATGGCTGGGGAAGTCAGAGGCCAATTGTCCATGAGTCCGCTGGGGAAGTCAGAGGTCAGTTGTCCATGAGTCCACTGGGGAAGTCCGGTCAGTTGTCTGTGAGTCCGCTGGGAAAGTCAGAGGCCAGTTGTCCGTGAGTTGGCTGGGGAAGTCAGAGACCAGTTGTCCGTGAGTCTGCTGGGGAAGTCAGAGGTTAGTTGTCTGTGAGTCCACTGGAGGATTGGAGACTGGTCCCGGGATTGGACGACTGTCAGTGTGGGTGGGTGGGAGGGAGAAAGGGGTTTGATTTTTTTATGTTCTGTTGTTGTGCTGAGCACTGTGGATTTGCTATTTTGGAGCTGGAATGTGTGGCAACACTTGCAGGCTGCCCTGAGTGCATCCTTAGTGATGCTGGTTGCTAATGCAAACGCTGTATTTCTCTGAATGTGTCAGTGTATGTGTGATAAATAAACAAACTGAATCTGAGTCTGATCAGGGTTCATGCAGGAGGCAATGACATGGCTGCGACAGCAGAGGAAGGGTTCAAAATTAAGGAGCAGACCCACTGAGCCGATCCCTGGGCGATGACCTAACAGGGATGGATACAGTTCTGTCTTTGCCACTTTCAATAAAAATTGATGGTTTAAAATATAGATGGATGGATAAAATGGCCACAAACTCACGCAGCCAAGAGCTTTAGCCTTCAGCTGATGATCCTGTATAGTCCATAAAATGTCCTCTGTATAGTCCATAAAATCCACTGCCAGCAGCTTTTGGTTTCCTCTATCAAATTTCTCAGAAACCTCTTTGCTGGATTATCAGCATCAGTGTCAGATAATGGGTTAGCCAGGATCTGCAGCCAATGGTGATTGGCCTCCAGTTGTCAATGTTCGTCAGTCGAATTGGGCTGTCTGACCTCAGCATGTTACCTGAGAGGAAAAACCATGCTCTGCACTGGCCATGCTTTAAAACGTCCATTTAAAAACTGTACTCTGTACTGGCTGTGTAATTCTCTGAAAATGGTGTAAGATCTGTGAGGTCCCAGTTCTGAATGCTTGGCTCAAAGATTAGTGTGAGAGAAATGTATAATTTCTGTGAATCGATCAGAATGTGAGACGATGAGGTTCCAGGGAAAATGAAAACGCTCCATGGGGCTGGCATAGATTCAACGGGCCAAGTGGACTCCTTCCATGCTGAAAGGATTTATGGAGCAAAATAGGGTAGGTTTGACCCAGTGGGTTGAAACACCTCTTGCTGTGCTTTTTGACTCTGAATTTACATTTTAAATGCAATGTTACACAGGTTGATAGGGTGGGAGAGAAAGCTTGCCTTATCAGCTGAAGAACTGAGTTCAAGAGCTGGGAAATTAAGTTGAAGCTTTAGAAAACACTGGTTAAGTCACATGCATTCTGTCTGGTCAGCTCACTATAGGAAAGTTGGTGAGGCTTTGAAGTGGATACAGAAGCAGTTTACTGGGGCACTGCTTGGAAAAGGTGTGTGTCTAAGGAGATGCTGCAGAAACGTGGGTTGTTTTCTCTGGAAAGGTGGAGGTTGAGAGGAGACCTGATAGAAATCTATAAGATTATGAGAAGCATAGATAGAGTAGGCAGACACTATCTTTTTTCCAGTCATGAAATGTCTAATACCATATGGCATGCATTTTAGGTGAGAGGCAGTTAGTACAAAGGAGGGGCAAGTTTTTTACACCGAGAGTGGTGGGCATCTTAAATATGCTTCTTGGAATGGTGGTGGAGGCAGATACGATAGAGGTGTTTAAGTGGCTGTTAGATAGACTCATGAATATGGAAGGATATGGACATTATTTAGTCATAGAACATTGAACAGTTCAGCACAGTACAGGCCATTTGGCCCACAATGTTGTGCCTGTTGTGACGTGAAGTACTGGTAGATATGAAGCAGCTTCTTTATTTGACAAAATGAGATACAGCAGGCATCATATTGGGACCCCTTTAGGAGGAAGGGGCCTCCTCAACCCAACACTGCACAACATTTTATGTGCTAAAGATCAAAGGACAATTCCATACTTACAATGCATCCACAATGAAACCATAGAAACCATAGAAAACTACAGCACGGAAACAGGCGTTTTGGCCCTTCTTGGCGTGCCGAACCATTTTCTGCCTAGTCCCACTGACCTGCACATGGACCATATCCCTCCATACACCTCCCATCCATGTATCTGTCCAATTTATTCTTAAATGTTAAAAAAGAACCCGCATTTACCACCTCGTCTGGCAGCTCATTCCATACTCCCACCACTCTCTGTGTGAAGAAGCCCCCCTTAATGTTCCCTTTAAACTTTCCCCCCCTCACCCTTAACTCATGTCCTCTGGTTTCTTTCTCCCCTTGCCTCAGTGGAAAAAGCCTGCTTGCATTCACTCTATCTATACCCATCATAATTTTATATACCTCTATCAAATCTCCCCTCATTCTTCTACGCTCCAGGGAATAAAGTCCTAACCTATTCAACCTTTCTCTGTAACTGAGTTTCTCAAGTCCCGGCAACATCCTTGTAAACCTTCTCTGCACTCTTTCAACCTTATTTATATCCTTTCTGTAATTTGGTGACCAAAACTGAACACAATACTCCAGATTCGGCCTCACCAATGCCTTATACAACCTCATCATAACACTCCAGCTCTTATACTCAATGCTTCGATTAATAAAGGCCAATGTACCAAAAGCTCTCTTTACGACCCTATCTACCTGTGACACCACTTTTAGGGAATTTTGTATCTGTATTCCCAGATCCCTCTGTTCTACTGCACTCCTCAGTGCCTTACCATTAACCCTGTATGTTCTACCTTGCTTCCTTTAAACTACACACAACCTTCACACCAGCTGCTTCGCACCCATATCACAGACACCCAAATGGGTTTTAATCAGCATTGTCTGGTCTTCCCATTAAATGTGATTCACAGCTTTTAGGGACCCATTGTTCAGAACTGCATTTTAAATTTAATCTACAGACTATATTCAGATTTGAAGATTGGTGGCTGAAGTTTTTTGCTATTTGTGCTAACCTCAAAAATGCTCTAACAGTACCAACCCTTTAACCTACTCACTTCCCTTCCATTTAGCCTCCATTTTTCATTCATCCATTCGGCCATCTAAGAGTTTCTCAAAAGCCCCTATTGTAGAGGGAGTTAGATATGGTCCTTGTGGCTAAAGGGATCAGGGGGTATGGAGGGAAGGCTGGTACAGGGTTCTGAGTTGGATGATCAGCTATGATCATACTGAATGGCGGTGCAGGCTCGAAGGGCCGAATGGCCTACTCCTGCACCTATTTTCTATGTTTCTATGTTTCTATGTATCTGCTTATATCATCACCCCTGGCATTGTGTTCCAAACACCCACCGCTCTCTTTGTAAAGAATCCACTTCTGACATCCCCCTATACTAAAGATAGATGGAGGAGCGGGTACTGTTGAGGAAACAGAGAGCCTGCAGAGACTTAGATAGTTTTGGAGAATGGGCAAAGAAGTGACAAATGAAATACAATGTTGGAAAGTGTATGGTCATGCACTTTGGTGGAAGAAATAAATGGGTAGGCTATTATTTAGATGGGGAGAGAATTCAAAATGCAGAGATGCAAAGGGATTTGGGAGCCATTGTGCAAGATACCTTAAAGGTTAACCTGCAGTTTGAGTTGGTTGTGAGGAAGGCGAACGCAATGTTGGCATTCATTTCTAGAGGTAAAGAACATGAGAGCTGGGATGTGATGTTGAGGCTCTATAAGGCATTTGTGAGACCACACTTGGAGTATTGTGTGCAGTTGTGAACTCCTTATTTTAGAAAGGATATGCTGACATTGGAGAGGGTTCAGAGAAGATTCACGAGAATGATCCCAGGAATGAGAGAGTTACAGTATGAGGAACGTCTGGCAGCTCTTGGGCTGTATTTCCTGGAGTTCAGGAGAATGAGGGGGGATCTCATAGAAACATTCTGAATGTTAAAAGGTCTGAACAGATTAGATATGGCAAAGTTATTTCCCATGGTAGGGCTTCTAGGACAAGAGGGCATGACTTTAGGATTGAAGGACGTCCATTTAGAACTGAAATGCGGAGAAATTACTTTAATCAGAGGGTGTTAAATCTGTGGAATTTGTTGCCATGAGCAGCTGTGGAGGCCAAGTATTGGGTGTATTTAAGGCAGAAATAGATAGGTTCTTGATTAACCAGGGCATCAAAGGGTATGGGGTGAAAGCAGGGGAGTGGGGATGACTGGATGAAGTGGATCAGCCCATGATTGAATGGCAGAGCAGACTCGATGGGCCAAATGGTCTACTTCTGCTCCTAAATCTTATGGTCTTATGGTCTATACTTTCCTTCAATCACCTTAAAATTATACCTAAATTTACTAAAATCCATACAAACCACATCCCCTTCATCAATGTACTTTGTTACATCTTCAAAGAATTCCATCAGGCTCACGAAGCATGACCTACCCTGCACAAAGTCATGCTGACTATCCCTAGACTACACTTCCCAAATACTTGTGAATCTTGTCTCTAAAATTCCTCTCCAAATGCTTGCCCACTGATGTAAGACTCACTGGTCTATAAATCCCAGGGTTGTCCCTATTACCTTCCATGAACAAAGGAATAGCATTTGACACACTCCAGTCTTCTGGTGCTATTTGTGTAGCCAGTGAGAACACAAAGATCATTGCCAAAGGTGGAGAAATCTCTTCTCTCATTTCCTGTACTAATCTAGGGATTATCCTGTCCAACTATACAAATCTTTTTCAAAGTTTCCAGCACATCCTCTTCCCTAACGTCAACATGTTCAAGCACACCAGCCTGTTTTAAGCTCAAGGTCCCTCCCACTGGTGAACACTGAAGCAATTAAAGACCTCTGTCCCTTTTGAGCTCTCCTAAGTCCCTTCTTAAACTCCTTCCTGGCTACTTTATAACTTTAAAACCCTGTCTGATCCTTGCTTTCTAAACCTTCAGTAAGCTTCTTTCTTCCTCTTGACTGGACATTCCACATCTCTTGTCAACCATGGTTCCTGCATCCTACCATTCTTTCCCTGCCTCAGGCATCCCTATCCAGAACCCCATGTGAGTGCTCCCTAAACAACTTCCACGTGTTCGTTATTAGAAGGGCTTGGCTTAGTTGAGCATTTGATTACAAATTAAATCAGTTCAGTGCCAATAGAGGGATGAAGGGCCTGTTCCTGTGTTGCATTGTTCCACATTGTGTTGTGGTTTGTGTTTCAGTGTGCAGTCAGCAGCTCCCTCTAGTGGTTTTACAGTGAAGGTGCAGTGGAATCTGCCTCCTCAATCCCGCCTTCCCTCCATGAAGCATACACCAGAAGCACTCTGGAATTTAAGAACTGGCAATTTTCCTTCATTTCTCTTATCTCTCTTTCTTATAAAATCATTGGTGTAAACTTACTCCAATGGAATAGTTTGTAGGCGCTTGTTCCCACTATGCTCGGACCTGGTGGGCAGTATCTGCCCAGTTGCTCTGGGATCTACCCACTTGGCTGATGCTGGAGTGTCGGACATTCACAAAGGTGGGACATCGCACCAGCTCAAGCCAGAGTCTGCTGCTCAAACAGGAAGCTTCTCATTCACTGCAATAGGAACATCCGAAGCTTGTTAACAAGTTTACCATGCTTGGCCATTCTTGACAAGAACTCCTTAAAATGAATAAATATTCTTAATAAGTCCTGATGAAGCATTTTGGCCCAACCTAAAATATTGACTGCTTATTTCCTGCTATAGCACCACTATAGGCTGGATTTCCTGGGGGCCACCTATTTTAACTCTACTTCTCATTCCCATACCGGCATGTCAGCCCATGGCTTCCTCTACCGCCACTCTATATTTGGGGGAGCAACTCCTGGGCAGTCTCCAGCCTGATGACATGAACATCAGATTACTTCTTCTTTAGTACTTGACCTTTTCTACCCTATCACCTTCCAGCTTCTCACTTCATCCCCCCCCTCCTACCCCACCCCACCCCCATCCATCCTCTTTCCCCCTCCCTTGGTTTCACCTGTCATAAGGGGTAGCCATGGGCACCCATATGTGCTTCAGTTATGCCTGCCTTTTCATTGACTACATAGAACAATCCATATTCCAAGCCTTCCTTGCTAATGCTCCTTAACTCTTCCTTTGCTACTCTGATGACTGCGTTGGTGCTCCATCATGCACCCATGCTAAGCTCGTCAATTTCATCAACTTTGCCTCTAACTTCCACCTTGTTCTTAAATTCACTTGGTCCATTGCTGAAACCTTCCTCCCCTCTCTCGATCTTTCTGTCTCTATTTCTGCAGACAAACTGTTGTTATGTACCCCGTAACTGGGTTGCCAAACCAGCAGAAATGGACCTCTCAGTTGGAGTCTGGATTACTGGAACTAAGAAAGTTTTATTAAAGAAATAAGCAACACAGTACTCTAATAGTAAGGATATAAATGCAACAGATTGACAATGAATAAACACACATGTACACAGAACTAGAATAATAGGATCAATCAAGCTCTTTCGCAGTCTAGGGGTAAATGACCAGTTTCAGATGACGCAAAGTTCAGTTCAATTGAGTTCAGTTCAGTTCGCAGTAATCACTGTTGTGCCGTTGGGCAGGGAAAAGGAGAGAGAGCGAAAGTGAATGAATATTCAAAACGGATTCCACACAGACCTTCGATATTCCTCGCAGTTAGCTTTCGGGCGAGTCCTTGGTAATGTCTTCTGAGGTCACCGACTGTGACTCCTCCGTTCCAGACACGACCGTTTTCCAGCGGTGAACCCGGCACCCAGGCAAGGGCGGACACACACCAGGTTCCTGCCGACCGTATCTTACCACCCTGTGCGTCTATGGCAGGTCCCGTGAGCAGACCTCCAAGAACTCCCACTGACTTGTGGGGGCGCACCGCTTCCAGGGTCTCGTTACCTCGTGGTGTCGTGTGTGTCGTGTCTTAGCGAACCTGCCCCTTTTTATCCCCCTGCTGGGGTATCGCATGTCCATCACACTTCAAACAGTTCAAGGTTCAAAAGGAGCCGGTCTTGACAATACTCAGACCGGTGTCTCCTTCCGTTAAACTCTCTCATCTCTTCATTAACATTTCCAAATGCTGCTCCATTGTCTTACTTATCTCTCTCTCCTGAAGGCAGGTGGCAGATCAACTGTTGATCCCACTGGTGCTAGCACAGGACAGTTAACATCTTAGTCTATGTGTACTTTTGTAACCCTCTTTCGTCACACCCCTCTCCTTTAAGGATTTTTACCGGGGTAAAAATTATAAGCATGAATACATTATTAGATACACACAAATATACATCTTCATCAGTTATTTGGCTAATACAGAGAATTTTAAGTTGTCAACACCTGGACAGACAGGCAGCAATCACACTTTCCGTTCCTTTTATATGTGTTATTTTAATAATCCTCTAAACCAGGCTCCAACTTAGCAAACTTCATAGTGGCCAAAAACACTGATGAATTGTGATCAGTGTAACCTCTCATTGGGTTTCGTCCCGGACCACGATAACAAGGGTCGTCCCATCCCGACTTAGTTTTCTTTCGCGAGGGCTTAGTAGGAGGGGAAGGGGTAGTACCCGCAAAGTTATTGCAAAACTTCCTACAGTACCCCACTATCTCCAAGAGCCTTCTGAGGGCCCTCTTGTCTGTCGGGGTTGGGATGTCAGAGATAGCCCGCACCTTAGCTTGCATCGCCGCCAGCTGCCCCTGTGTTACCACAATTCCCAGATAAGTGACTTCCGCGTGGCCGAACTCATTTTTTTCAAGGTTCACTATCAAGCTGGCTTCAGACAGCCGTATTACATCGCCAATATACACTTCTGTGTTCCTTAGCCCGTTTGTCACTGAATTAATCATTCTGTAGGGGTGTTGCTCACTAGGCTGACCTGATGTGACAACAGCCCCATGTCCCAGCTCTTTGCATCGCCTCGGGACATCTAGACCTACGTGTGCGTGCCGGTTAATTAGCTTTATCAATGGCCCGCTTTGTTCGGGGGTTCGGTGAGAGACCTTATAAGCAAAACGGGTCAACACAATAGACATCTCCCATCTGGTCGGCACCACACCTATCTTTTCAAAATGGGTCCTCCCCTTATCAGGTGGCATCTTAGCCTCATTAATTTTCATGATATCACCAGCTAGATCTGTTCTCTGACCGTGATGGGCTTTTAACATGTTAATGTGTTAACTCATGTCTGCAATAGTCAATAACATCCTTCCTCCTGTGCAGCCAGTAAAACTCTTTCATGATTCCGCCGACTGTTTCCCTCCCCACAAAATGTCCACCGAGGGGTATCTTGTGGGCCAGGTTAAGAATCTCATCCCCATAAATTTTTGGCACCATCCCCCATTCCTCATCTGTGGGTACGGTACTTGGTCTCCCTTTCTTCCTTAGCACACCCTCCTCCACAGAATAGCCTACTGACTCTCTTTTTAATCCTACTTCAGAGAGAGCTGTTTCCTCGTCTCGCTCCTGTGCCCGTATAAAGTCCTTCTTTTCTAATGATAAATCTACCTTAATTTCCCCACTTCCTCCCGTTTCATTATGCTCCCTCTTTTCACTTTCTACCCCCTCCTCGTACAAGGCTGGTAGAAACGTCTCAGCAGTCTCTCTGGACATACAGCAAGTCACTGCGCAAACAGGATGAACCTGTGAGTCCGTGGGCGGGGCCTCAATGCTGGCAGACTGACCTGTCAATCTCACTGCCGAGAACACAATTCCCCCGGCGAAGTCATTACCGAGCAAGACTTCCATGCCTTTCATCGGTAATTCGGGCCTCACCCCGATCGTGACTAGTCCAGAGACCAAGTTGCTTTGTAGGTGTATCTGATGCAAGGGTACTGCTCCTGTCCCTTCCCCATACCTTTGACCCTGACCTCCCCAGTCTGGGTCTCTACCACACTCTTCAATATCAATGACTGACACGCTCCCGTGTCTCTCCAGATCCGTACTGGAACTGGGTTTAACCCCTCCTTCACCAACACCAATCCGGCCAAGATAAACCTCTCGCGCCCTTTCTGAACTTTATCAGACCTCCTCTCCCCTGGAGGTTGGTTTGCCGGCTCAATACAGCCAGTCGGAACCGCCGTTTTTCCTTTCCCCGCCTCCTTCTTTGGGGCAAAGCACCTGGACGCAAAGTGCCCGACTTTCCCACAATTATAACAGACGACCCCAGGAGACTTCCTACCAAACTGCTCCCGGTCTACCTTATCCTTCTCACTAGTCTCCGGCTTACTTACTGACTTTTCTGGCGGACTCTCCCCGCCGTCCTGACTACCCTTCTGGTAGCCCTTACTCGGAGCAAACTTCATTTTATGTGTCAACGCGTACTCATCCGCTAACTTAGCAGTTGCAGCTAACGTGGCTGCCTCTTTCTCATCTAGGTAGGGTCTCATACCTTCAGGGACACAACCTTTAAACTGCTCAATCAGAATCAGCTGCAGCAGTCTGTCATAATCCCCATTTACCCCCTTCGAGGCACACCAACGCTCACAATATGTCTGCATCTCACGGGCAAACTCTAAATACGTGCGGTCCCACTGCTTCCTCGCATTCCGGAACCTCTGCCGGTATGCCTCCAGGACCAACTCATAAATCCTGAGGATGGCCTCTTTCACCACCTCATACCTCTGGGCATCTTCCGCAGACAAAGCCGAGTAAGCTTGTTGGGCTTTCCCTTTAAATACACTCTGAAGCAAAACAGCCCACTTATCCCTCGGCCAGTCCTGACTTGCAGCAACTTTTTCGAAATGGAGAAAGTACCGATCCACATCGGTATCGTCAAATGGGGGAACCAGCCTAACCTCCTGGGTCGCCCTGAATCCTCCACCTTGATTCGGCATGGGCCCCTGCTCTGCCCTTATCTTTAACCTCTCCAGCTCGAATTCCCTTTCCCTCTGTTTCTCTTTGTGTTCTAGCTGCTGTACCCGGAACTCGTGCTCAAGTCTCAATTTTTCAAGCTGCACCTGTGCTGCGTCTCCACCAGGTTTTCCAATAGATATCACCTCCAGCTCCCCTTGGGGAAACACACCTTTAGATACATAGTGCTCTACGATAGCTCTGTATATCTCCTCTCTCCTCATTGTTGACTTCCCCTTAACAAGATTCAACCGTTTGGCCACAGCTGCCAATTCCGCTTTCCTGGCATCCTCTAATGCCTCCAAGGTCGGCGTCTTTAGAAATTCCTCAATCTCCATTTCTGCTGTTTGCTTTTTCTTTCTTTCAGGAGTTTTAACCCAATCAATTTACCCCGTCCCAAATTTAGCGTTCAAAATCGCAGACTAGAACCCCACTTATGTTACGTACCCCGTAACTGGGTTGCCAAACCAGCAGAGATGGACCACTCAGTTGGAGTCTGGATTACTGGGACTAAGGAAGTTTTATTAAAGAAATAAGCAACACAGTACTCTAATAGTAAGGATATAAATGCATCAGGTTAGCAATGAATAAACACACATGTACACAGAACTAGGATAATAGGATCAATCAAGCTCTATCTCAGTCTAGGGGTAAATGGCCAGTTTCAAGTGACGCAAAGTTCAGTTCAATTGAGTTCAGTTCAGTTCGCAGTAATCACTGTTGTGCCGTTGGGCGAGGAAAAGGAGAGAGAGCGAAAGCAAATGAATATTCAAAACGGATTCCACACAGACCTTCGATATTCCTCGCAGTTAGCTTTCGGGCGAGTCCTTGTCTTCTGAGATCACCGACTGTGACCCCTCCGTTCCAGACACGATCGTTCTTCAGCGGTGAACCCGGCACCCAGACAAGGGCGGACACACACCAGGTTCCCGCCGACTGTATCTTTCCACCCTGTGCATCTATGGCAGGTCCCTCGACCAGACCTCCAAAAACTCCCACCGACTTGTGGGGGCGCACCGCTTCAGGGTCTCGTTACCTCGTGGTGTCGTGTGTGTCGTGCCTTAGCGAACCTGCCCCTTTTTATCCCCCTGCTGGGGTATCGCCTGTCCATCACACTTCAAACAGTTCAGGGTTCAAAAGGAGCCGGTCTTGACAATACTCAGACTGGTGTCTCCTTCTATTAAACTCTCTCGTCTCTTCATTAACATTTCCAAATGCTGCTCCATTGTCTTACTTATCTCTCTCTCCTGAAGGCAGGTGGCAGATCAACTGTTGATTCCACTGGTGCTAGCACAGGACAGTTAACATCTTAGTCTATGTGTACTTTTGTAACCCTCTTTCGTCACACTGTCAACTGACATCTTTTATTAACGGTTATCTTGACTATACCTCTTTCCATCCTGTCTCCTGTAAAAATGCTATTCCCTTTCCTCTGTTCTTCCGTCTCCAGCACATCTGTTTCCAGGATGAGGCTTTCCTTTCCAGGACATCAGAGATGTCCTCTTTCTTCAAAGAATGGAGTTTGCCTTCCACCACCATTGGTACTGCCCTTACCTGCATCTTCTCCATTTCCTGGATATCCAGGCTCACCTCATGTTCCCGCTACCTTAACAGTGATAGAGTTCTTCTTGTCCTCACCCACCACCCTCTGAGCCTCCGCATCCAGCACATCATACTCTGCAACTTCTGCCGTCTCCAAAGGGACACTACCACCAAGCATATATTTACCTCCCCCCGCCCCCTCCCCCTGCTTTCCACAGGGATCACTCCCTCCATGATTTCCTTGTGTCCATTCAGGGCCCAAAATGGTCCTTCTAGGTCAGGCAACCCCTCACTTGTGAACTTCCCGGTGGCCAATCTCTTAATTCTTATTCCCACTCCTGTTCTGATATGTCGGCCACTCTCAGGGCAGAAAAGCAATACTTCATATTCCATCTGGGTGGCCTCCGAGTTGATGGCATGGACATTGAGTTCTCCTACCAGTAATTTTTTCACTCCCCTTTCCTCTTCTACTATTCCCCACTCTAACCTCTTACCTCTTTTCTCCTGCCTATCTGCCTGATGACACCACAATTGTAGGGCGTATCTCGGGTAATGATGAGCTTGCGTACAGAGAGGAAATTAAGAACCTGGTGGCTTGGCGCATAGACAATAACCTATCCTTCAATGTCAGCAAGACGAAGGAATTGCTTGTTGACTTCAGAAGGAGTAGCAGACTGCACGACCCAATTTACATCGGTGGTGTGCAAGTGGAACAGGTCAAAAGCTTTAAGTTCCTCAGGGTCAATATCACAAATGACCTGACTTGGTCCAACCACGCAGAGTCCACTGCCAAGAAGGCCCACCAGTGCTTTTACTTCCTGAGGAAGCTAAGGAAATTTGACCTGTCCCCTAAAAACCTCAGTAATTTTTATTCCTCCGTCTCCGCCGCATCTGCTCTCAGGATGAGGCTTTTCATTCCAGGACGAGGGAGATGTCCTCCTTTTTTAAAGAAAGAGGCTTCCCTTCCTCCACTATCAACTCTACTCTCAAACATATCTCCCCCATTTCACGCACATCTGCTCTCACTTCATCCTCCCGCCGCCCCACTGGCAATAGGGTTCCCCTGGTCCTCACCTACCACCCCACCAGCCTCCGGATCCAAAGATAGACTTTTTTCAAAGAATAGTACAGCACAGGCCCTTCGGCTCACAATGTTGTGCCGACCCTCAAACCCTGCCTCCCATATAAGCCCCCACCTTAGATTCCTCCATATACCTGTCTAGTAGTCTCTTAAACTTTACTAGTGTTTCTGCCTCCACCACTGACTCAGGCAGTGCATTCCATGCACCAACCACTCTCTGAGTAAAAAACCTTCCTCTAATATCCCCCTTGAACTTCCCACCCCTTACCTTAAAGCCATGTCCTCTTGTACTGAGCAGTGGTGCCCTGGGGAAGAGGCGCTGGCTATCCACTCTATCTATTCCTCTTATTATCTTGTACACCTCTATCATGTCTCCCCTCATCCTCCTTATCACCAAAGAGTAAAGCCCTAGCTCCCTTAATCTCTGATCATAATGCATACTTTCTAAACCAGGCAGCATCCTGGTAAATCTCCTCTGTACCCTTTCCAATGCTCCCACATCCTTCCTATAGTGATGTGACCAGAACTGGACACAATACTCCAAGTGTGGCCTAACCAGAGTTTTATAGAGCTGCATCATTACATCGCAACTCTTAAACTCTATCCCTCGACTTATGAAAGCTAACACCCCATAAGCTTTCTTAACTACCCTATCCACCTGTGAGGCAACTTTCAGGGATCTGTGGACATGTACCCCGAGATCCCTCTGCTCCTCCACACTACCAAGTATCCTCCCATTTACTTTGTACTCTGCCTTGGAGTTTGTCCTTCCAAAGTGTACCACCTCACACTTTTCCGGGTTGAACTCCATCTGCCACTTCTCAGCCCACTTCTGCATCCTATCAATGTCTCTCTGCAATCTTTGACAATCCTCTACACTATCTACAACACCACCAACCTTTGTGTCGTCTGCAAACTTGCCAACCCACCCTTCTATCACGAAAAGTAGAGGTCCCAGAACAGATCCTTGTGGGACACCACTAGTCACAATCCTCCAATCTGAATGTACTCCCTCTACCACCACCCTCTGCCTTCTGCAGGCAAGCCAATTCTGAATCCACCTGGCCAAACTTCCCTGGATCCCATGCCTTCTAACTTTCTGAATAAGCCTACCGTGTGGAACCTTGTCAAATGCCTTACTAAAGTCCATATAGATCACATCCACTGCACTACCCTCATCTATATGCCTGGTCACCTCCTCAAAGAACTCTATCAGGCTTGTTAGACACGATCTGCCCTTCACAAAGCCATGCTGACTGTCCCTGATCAGACCATGATTCTGTAAATGCCTATAGATCCTATCTCTAAGAATCTTTTCCAACAGCTTTCCCACCACAGACGTAAGGCTCACTGGTCTATAATTACCCGGACTATCCCAACTGCCTTTTTTGAACAAGGGAACAACATTTGCCTCCCTCCGATCCTCCGGTACCATTCCTATGGACAACGAGGACATAAAGATGCTAGCCAGAGGCTCAGCAATCTCTTCTCTCGCCCGTGGAGCAGCCGGGGAAATATTCCGTCAGGCCCCGGGGACTTATCTGTCCTAATGTATTTTAACAACTCCAACGCCTGCTCTCCCTTAATATCAGCATGCTCCAGAACATCAACCTCACTCATATTGTCCTCACCATCATCAAGTTCCCTCTCACTAGTGAATACTGAAGAGAAGTATTCATTGAGGACCTCGCTCACTTCCACAGCCTCCAGGCACATATTCCCACCTTTATCTGTAATCAGTCCTACCTTCACTCCTGTCATCCTTTTTTCCTTCACATAATTGAAGAATGCCTTGGGGTTTTCCTTTACCCTACTCGCCAAGGCCTTCTCATGCCCCCTTCTTGCTCTTCTCAGCCCCTTCTTAAGCTCCTTTCTTGCTTCCTTATATTCCTCAATAGACCCATCTGATCCTTGCTTCCTAAATCTCATGTATGCTGCCTTCATATTATTCAATGTATTATTCTCCGCAACTTCCGCCACCTCCAACGGGATCCCACCACTAAGCACATCCTTCCCTCCTCCCCCCCCACGTGACTCCCTTGTCCATTCGACCTCCCCATCCCTCCCCACTGATCTCCCTCCTGGCACTTATCCTTGTAAGCGGAACAAGTGCTACACATGCCCTTACACTTCCTTCCTTACCACCATTCAGGGCCCCAGACAGTCCTTCCAGGTGAGACGACACTTCACCTGTGAGTCGGCTGGAGTGGTATACTGCGTCCGGTGCTCCTGATGTGGCCTTCTATATATTCGTGAGACCCGACACAGACTGGGAGACCGCTTTGCTGAACACCTACGCTCTGTCCGCCAGAGAAAGCAGGATCTCCCAGTGGCCACACATTTTAATTCCACGTCCCATTCCCATTCTGACATGTCCACCCATGGCCTCCTCTACTGTAAAGATGAAGCCACACTCAGGTTGGAGGAACAACATCTTATATTCCGTCTGGGTAGCCTGCAACCTGATGGCATGGACATCGACTTCTCTAACTTCGGCTAGTGCCCCACCTCCCCCTAGTACCCCATCCATTATTTATTTTTATACACACATTCTTTCTCTCACTCTCCTTTTTCTCTCTCTGTACCTCTGACTATACCCTTGCCCATCCTCTGTTTCCCCCCCACCTTGTCTTTCTCCCCTGACCTCCTGTCCCATGATCCTCCCATATCCCCTTTGCCAATCACCTGTCCAGCTCTTGGCTCCATCCCTTCCCCTCCTGTCTTCTCCTATCATTTTGGATCTCCCCCTCCCCCTCTCACTTTCAAATCTCTTACTAACTCTTCCTTCAGTTAGTCCTGACGAAATGTCTACAGTACATCTTCCTAGAGATGCTGCCTGGCCTGCTGCGTTCACCAGCAACTTTGATGTGTATTACTAATTTTTATAGCTGTACCGTAGAAAGTATTCTTCTAGGGTGCATCACAACCTGGTATGGAAGTTGTCCTGACCAAGACCGGAAGAAGCTGCAGAAGGTCGTGAACACAGCCCAGCACATCACACAAACCAATCTTCCATCCTTGGACTCACTTTACACCGCACGCTGTCGGAGCAGTGCTGCCAGGATAATCAAGGACATGACCTACCCAGCCAGCACACTTTTCGTCCCTCTTCCCTCCGGGAGAAGGCTTAGGAGCTTGAAGACTCGTACGGCCAGATTTAGGAACAGCTTCTTTCCAACTGTGATAAGACTGCTGAACGGATTCTGACCCGGATCTGGGCTGTACCCTCCAAATATCCGGACCTGCCTCTTGTTTTTTTTTGCACTACCTTACTTGTCCTTTTCTATTTTCTATTTATAATTTATAATTTAAATTTTTAATATTTATTATCAATTTGTACTCCAGGGAGCACGAAGAGCAGAATCAAATATCGCTGTGATGATTGTACACTCTAGTATCATAAACACAAAATACTCTGCAGATGCTGGGATCAAAGCAACACTCACAACATGCTGGAGGAACTCAGCAGGTCGGGCAGCATCTGTGGAAACGATGAGTCTACGTTTCGGGCCAGAACCTTCGTCAGGACTGTAGAGGGAAGGGGCAGAGGCCCTATAATGAAGGTGGGGGAGGGTGGGAAGGAGAAAGCTGGTAGGTTCCAGGTGAAAAACCAGTATGGGGAAAGACAAAGGGGTGGGGGAGGGGAAGCAGGAAAGGTGAAGAAGGAATAGGGGAAAACAATGGGTCGTAGAAAGAGGCGGAACCAAGAGGGAAGTGATAGGCAGCTGGGGGAGGGGGCAGAGTGAAATAGGGATAGAGGAAGGGAGGGAGAGGGAATTACCGGAAGTTGGAGAATTCTATGTTCATACCAAGGGGCTGGAGACTACCTGGACAGTATATGAGGTGTTGCTCCTTCAACCTGAGTTTAGCCTCATCATGGCAGTAGAGGAGGCCATGTGTGGACATATCTGAATGGGAATGGGAAGCAGAGTTGAAGTGGGTAGCTACTGGGAGATCCTGTCTGTTGTGGCAGATGTACCCTTTTGGTTCCGCCTCCTTTTACTACTCATTGTGTTTTCCCCTATTCCTTCTTCACCTTTTCTGCCTATCACCTCCCTGCTTTCCCTCCCCCACCCCTTTGTCCTTCCCCTTACTGGTTTTTCACCTGGAACCTACCAGCCTTCTCCTTCCCAACTTCCTCCATCTTCTTTATAGGGCCTCCGCCCCTTCCTTCTACAGTCCTGATGAAGGGTTCCGGCCCGAAACATTGACTGATCGTTTCCACGGATGCTGCCTGACCTGCTGAGTTCCTCCAGTGTGTTGTGAGTGACACTCTAGTATCAATTGTTTGGCGACAATAAAGTATGAAGTATAAAGTATCACCTCCCCTGGTGCCCCTACTTCTTCTCTTTCTCCCATGGTTCACTCTTCTCTCCTTTCAGATTCCTTTTTCTCCAGCCCTTTATCTTTCCCAGGCTCAAGGACGTCTTCTATCCCACCGTTATCAGACTCTTTTACAAAAAAAAAAAGAATTCTTGATCTCTCAGTCTACCCTGTCATGGTCCTCACACTCTGTCTACCTGCACTGCACTTTCTCTGTAAATGTAACACTGGATTCTATTGTGTATTTAATGATATTTGGGTAATTTTGTAAATATGTTGTTGATGAAGTATTCTTGCTTGTTTAAATAATTCATTATGGGTTATATGTATAAATAGGTTAATTGCATACATCATCATGCTATGATGTGATACGTGTGCTCCTTGCTTAAATAAAACTTGAAGTTAGATCTGCATTCCTGGACTCCCATGTCTTCCTTTGAATTAATTTAATGTTTTGAAGTTACAAAACATAACATTTGTGATTAGGTACTTTTAAGACAAATCTGAGATGGCTAACGACCTGTTGAAGTGCAGTTAGCCATTCAAGTTTTAAAAAAAGTAAAGTGAGAAACGATTGGGTTAAAATAAAGCATCCAAGTATGTGTTCTCTAGAAGGGAAGACATGATCCATTTTTTTTTAAAGTAAGAAAACAGAAGATTACACGGTTTCATAAAGAGTGAATCCCGGGTGATAATAATCATTGAAAAAGCAGAAATGGATGGCTACATCAGAAAGATAGACACATTTGATTAGACAACAGATGGCTGGATTTTATATACTGAGCAAATTGAACAATATGTTGAAGTAAATTAAATAGCCAATGAGAGATAAATGCCAATTCTACCGAGTTAAAGGCATATAGTTTGCTTTGAACTGCTCCAACCAAACCATCTAAAATGAGCTTTGCTGATATTGTCAAAGTGATGCAGGAATATTTAGAACCAAAGCCATTGTTGATTGCAGAATGCTTTAGGTTTCATAAGCAGAATCAAAAAGAAGGGGAGACCATTTCAGCATATGTGGCTGAATTGAAGAAATTGTGTGAGCATTATCAGTGCTTAATGATGCACTGAGAGATTGTTTAGTTTGTGGAATCTTACAATAAAGCATTAAGAAACAGCTCCTAACTGAAGCACAGCTCATATTTAAAAGAGCAGTTGAAATTGCTGTTTCATAGAAGCTACAGACAGAGATGCAATTGAGTTGCAGTCAGGAATGAAAGTGAACATGTACAAAATTGGAATGTCTAAACAGAAACTAACCTGGCCAAGCAAATTATATTACTGTTGTGGTAGGGGCTCACATACACCAGATAAATGCAGATTTAAAGTTGAAACCTGTGAAAAGTGCAACAAGTAGGACACATACAAAGAGCATGTCTGGCAGACAAAAGTAAATGGACTGCACAAAGAACAGAAAAAAGATAAAAAGTCAAGTTGCAGTTTCAAAAAGAGCATCAATCAATATGCTGCTGATGAAAAATCTCATAACAATGAGAGTGACACAGGACTGAGTAGCTTTTAGATTTACAATGTGAACGCTAACAATAGACAAGCAATTTGGCTTATGCCAAAAGTGAACAGCAAATTAATTGAAATGGAATTGGACACTGGCTCAATTGTTTCGGTCATCCCATGAAATGAATTTGAATGGAATTTTAAAGATACTAAACTGAAGTCTGCAGATATCCAACCAAGAATTCATACTGGAGAAAAAAATAACTTCTGTGGGAGAGAAATACAACAATCAAAAAGCCACAGTGAGCTTAAATGTGGTAAAAACAGGAGGACTAGTATTGTGAGGATGTGATTGGCTGAGACAACTACAACTTGATTGGAGATCCACCCACCATTTGCATGCCACATCCCCTGCAATGAAGCCAACTGAAATTGAAAGGTTCTGGACGATGTCACAACTGTTCACATGCCGCACATGATGTACTGTTGCCTAACAGAGGATAACCAGGTGCTGATGCCAACCTCTCTGCCTCTGGTTGGAAAGCATATTGGACCAAGGAAGGACCATGCTGCTCAGTGGAAGTGTGACACTGATGAAATAAGTTGTCCAACTACAACAAAACATATTTGAGAAAGCTAATCAGATAGGTGAAATGTAAAATGTGGCTTGGTTTTAAGCTGGAAAGAGATCAAGGAGTTTCAGGAAAGTTGCAAGCATTCGGCTTTTGTGAGTATTAAGAACCAGAATCTACTCTGCGTGCATTATCCCATGAACTTCAAGTGGGAGACAACAAGCTGCTTGTAAAAGTAGATGCAAAGATGAAAGCCCAGCTGGATGAATGGACGGTCAAAAAGAAAGGAGGCAGTAGAGATACACAAACAGAGAATTCATCAGGTGATGTTATGGATGAGGAAGCCAAGAGGAGAGATCAGATTGTAAAGGGAACAACAGAAGGATTCAGACAATACTCCAGTGAATTATATGCACTTTCCCAAGATCAAGAAGCACAAACTAGAAGAAGAAAAGGGAAAGAGAAGAAAGGTATCCAGAGCTGTCAGAACCACTTCCTGCGGTCTCAGAGTCAACTCCTACAAGCACCACAGAGGAGGCCCAAGAATCTGAGATTTTTTTTCACAGCCCCAAGTCTCACCTGTCAAGCAGAGTGATTTCCCTGGTTGGGAAAGATATTATCACCAAGTGTTTTGTGCTGTAATTGTTATATGGTTATATGCTGAGTGCAGGTTGGTGGGACTAGGTGAGAGTAAGCTTTCAGCATGGACTAGAAGGGCCGAGATGGCCTGTTTCCATGCTGTAGTTGTTATATGGTATATGGTTATCTAGTAAGAAAGCCTCCATAGTGATTAAAGCTTTAGGCCTGAATGGAACAATTTACAAATTTACTATGCTGTGGATGTTTGTATATAGTTGCTGTATTATATAGTATACTGTGTGTATAACTGAGTTGGCATTCTCTATTGAGTTGGAGTTTATAGCTAAGCAGGGGGATTGTTATGTGTTTGTTATTGTTCAGTAATATTTGGATAATCTTGTAAATATATTGTTGATTAAGCATTCTTGTTCATTTAAAATAATGAATTGTAGGTTGCATGTAAAAATATGTTAACTGCATATATTATCACACAACCACGTGATATACCTGCATCTCCCTTAAAGTAAACGCGGTTAGGCCCATATTCCTGGACTCCTATGTCTTCCTTTGAATCATTTTAATGAATTGAAGTGACAAAACATAATAGATTCAGCATTCTGTTTGTTGTCCTTTTGTTTTATTGTACCTCAGTGTACTTGTGTATAGAATAATCTGTTCAGATGGCTCACAAGCAAAAGCTCTTCACTATACAGGTAACAGTTGTCTTAATTTATTCATTTACAGGGTGTGGACATCGCCAGATAAACCCGTTATCCCTAGTTGCCCTTGAGAAGGTGGCGGTGAGCTGCCTTCTTAAACCACTGCAGTCCTGAGGTGCAGGGAGTGCTGTTAGGGAGGAAATTCCATGATTTTGACCCAGCAACAATGGTGATATGTTTCCAAGTCAGGATGGTGAGTGACTTGGAGGGAGATTTCCAAGTGGTGATGTTCCCAGGTGATGTTCTCGTCCTTCTAGATGGTAGTGGTTGTGGGTCTAGAAGATGCTACCTTAGGAACTTTGGTGTGTTGTTGCAGTGCATCTTATAGATAGTACACACTGCTGCAACTGTTGATCAATAGTGGATGAATTGGATGCTTGTGGAAGGGGTACAAATCAAGTGGGCTGCCTTGGATGGTGTCCAGCTTCTTGAGTGCTGATGGAGTTGAGCTCATCCAGGCGAGTGGCAAGTATTCCATTACACTCCCGACCTGAGCCTTGTGGACAGGTTTTGGGGAGTCAGGAGGTGAGGATTCCTAACCTTTGACCTACTCTGGTAGCCACGGCGCTTATATGGCTCACCCAGTTCAGTTTCCAGTCAAGGGTAACCCCCCAGGATGTTGGTAATAAGGGATTCAGTGATGGTGATGCCACTGAATGGCAAGGGACGATGGTTAGAGCCTCTCTTGTTGGAGATGGTCATTGCTTGGCACTTGCATGGCTCGAATGTTAGTTGGATATTGTCCAGGTCCTGCTGCATTTGGGTATGAACTCTCTGAGGAGTCACGAATGGTGCAGAACATGATGCAGTCATCTGCGAACATCCCCACTTCTGTATGACGGAAGGGAGGTCATTGATGAAGCAGCTGAGGATGGTTGGTCCTAGGAACATAGAGGAAGAGGTTGTTTTTGTAGCACCACCCAGCATATTTTCAATCTCCCTCCTGTACACTGATTCATCACTACCTTTGATTTGGCCAGCAACAGTGGTGTCATCAGCAAATTTAAATATGCTGTGCTTAGCCTCACAGTCATAAGTGTAAAGTGAGTAGAGCAGAGGATTAAGCACACAACCTCATGGTGCATCTGTGCTGATGGAAATTATGGAAAAGATATTGTGACCAACCTCTTCCTCTATGTCCTTCCCTGAGGAACTCTGGCAGTGATGTCCTGAGGAGAGATCATTGACCTCCAACCACCACAACTATCTTCTTTTATGATTCCAATCAGTGGTGCGTTTTCCCCCTAATTCCCATTGACTCTATTTTGGCTGGGGCACCTTCATGCCATACCTGGTCAAATGCTGCCTTGGTAGTGAGGGCTATCACTCTCACCTCACCTCCGGTATTTAGCTCTTTGATCCATGTTTGGACCAAGGAGGTGATGAGGTCAGAAGCTGAGAGGCCTTGACGGAACTCAAACTGGGCATCCATAAACTGAGTAGGTGCTGTATGATAGCATTGTTGATGACCCCTTCCATTACTTTGCTGATGATTGAGAGTAGGCTGATAAGGCGGTAATTGCTTGGGTTGGACTTGTCCTATTTCTTGTGTACAGGACATACCTGGGCAATTTTCCACATTGCCAGGTAGCTGCTGGTGTTGTAGCTGTACTGGAACGGCTTGGGTAGTGGTGTGGCAAGTTCTGGAGCACAAGTCTTCAGGACTATAGCCAGGATTTTGTCTGGGCCCATGGCCTTCGCAGTATCCAGTGCTTTCAGCCATTTCTTGATATAACATGGAGTGAATCAGATTGGCTACATGCTGACATCTGGGAAGCTGGGGACTTCTGGAGGAGGCCGAGCTGGAACCTCTACTCGACACTTCTGACTGAAGATTGTTGCAAAGGCCTCAGCCTTATCTTTTGCACAGGTGTGCTGGACTCTATCATTGAGGATGGGGATATTTGTGGAGCCTCCTCCTCCAGTGAGCTGTTTGATTGTCCATCACCAGTCACAGCTGGACGTGGCAGGACCACACAGCTTAGATCTGATCCGTTGGTTGTGGGACCACTCAGCTCTGTCTGTTACTTGTGTTTGGCATGCAAGTAGTTCTGTATTGTGGCTTCACCAGGGTGACACCTCATATTGAGGTATGCCTGGTGTTAATAGTAAACCAACATTAATCAATAAGCTTCAACACCTTGGCCTCAGTACGTCCTTGTGCAATTAGATCCTCGATTTCTTCACTTGCAGACCTCAGTCAGTTTGAGTTGGTAACAATATCTTCTCCATAATTTCCATCAGCACAGATGCACCATGAGGTTGCGTGCTTAATCCCCTGCTCTACTCACTTTACACTTATGACTGTGAGGATAAGCACAGCTACAATGTCATATTTAAATTTGCTGATGACACCACTGCTGCTGGCCAAATCAAAGGTGGTGATGAATCAGTGTACAGGAGGGAGATTGAAAATATGCTGAGTGGTGCTATGACAACAACCTCTTCCTCAATGTCAGCAAGACCAAGGAACTGATTATTGCTTTGTGGAGGAGGAAGCCAAAGGTCCATGAGCCAGTCCTCATTGGAGGATTAGAGATGGAGAGGGTCAGCAACTTTGAATTCCTCAGTGTTATCATTTCAGAGGACCTGTAAGTTCAATTACGAAGAAAGCACAACAGTACCTCTACTTCCTTAGGAGTTTGTGAAGATTCAGCATTGTCATAACCATGGATTCTGCTGCAGGGTCGACACATCAGCACAGGAGGGCTGTGGAACAGGTTCATCAATCGCCCTCGTGAGTATGCATGTTCCAGCCAATGAGTGTTTCATGGTGGTGGTATTTAACTCTATTTGCTTGCAGTGGAGACAGGATGGAATGAGATTCCTCACTATTGCCTCCAATACAAACTAAGCATAGGGGTCCAGCACAAGATCGCTGTCCGCAATGAGCAGGACAGCCTGGATGACCTGATTAATCTAGCCATTTGAGATGAGTGCTACAGGGAAAGAATCTCTTGAGCTTCCTATTCTTTGGATCACTGTCTGTGATCACCTGATACCAATTCTGTGTAGTGGCCTCTGCAGGTGGGGCATATGAACCTATCTCAGGAGGAACAAGGTTGGTGCAGGAGAACAGTGTGAGGTGTTGCATTTTAGAAGGACAAATCGAGGTAGGACATACACAGTAAATTGTAGGGCACTGAGGAGTGTGGAGGAACAAAGAGATCTGGGAGTTCAGATACATAATTCCCTGAAAGTGGCGTCACAGGTAGACAGGGTTGTAAAGAAGGCTTTTGGCATCCTGGCATTCATAAATCAAAGTACTGAGTATAGGAGCTGGGATGTTACGGGGAGGTTGTATAAAACATTGGTGAGGCCAAGTTTGGAGTATTGTGTACAGTTCTGGTCACCTAACTATAGGAAGGATATCAGTATGATTGAAAGAGTGCAGAGGAGATTTACTAGGATGTTGCCGGGTCTTCAGGAGTTGAGTTACAGGGAAAGATTGAACAGGTTAGGACTTTATTCCTTGGAGCGTAGAAGAATGAGAGGAGACTTGATAGTGGTTTACAAAATTATGAGGGGAATAGACAGAGTAAATGTGAGTAGGCTCTTTCCACTTAGATTAGGAGAGATAAATATGAGAGGACATAGCTTTAGGGTGAAAGGGGAAAGGTTTAGGGAGAACATTGGGGGAACTTCTTCACTCAGAGAGTGGTGGGAGTGTGGAACGAGTTGCCATCTGATGTGGTAAATGCGGGCTCACTCTTAAGTTTTAAGAATAAATTGGATATGTACATGGATGGGAGTGGTCTGGAGGGTTATGGACTGGATGCAGGTCAACTGGACTAGCGGAATAATGTTTCAGCACATTAGGAGGGCCGAATGGCCTATTTTCTGTGCTGTAGTGTTCTATGGTTCTATGGTTCTAACAGGTGATCCAGGGTACTTTTGGGCTTCGTGTCGCAAGCACCCAGTAAAAGAGGATACCCGTCAGCAGGAAGGGGAGTTCTGACTGGTTGGTTCACTCTGCAATCAGCCTCCCCTAACTGTGTGATGCTCCTAGCTTTCTTGTCATGCAGGTCTCAGATCCATGAGCTTTAGGCATTTATTAACTCCAAGGCAGCTGGGGAATCTCATAGATATCTCTCCAGCTCAAAACTGGAGAGCTCTGACTCAACAATTGAGAGAAAATATCAATGTCAACCTTTCCACAGAACTCCTCCAACTTGTGCTGGAAGGCAACCAGAGAGAACAACTGTACTTTTATCTGGTTGATTTACCTGAACTGCTGCTGGGGCCTGGTTATTAGACACAACCCATGGATTGGTTGGTTCCATAAAGGCACTCCAAGAGTGGAGACAGGCCTGCTGGTCTACCTGCCTGTGTCCAGCTCAAGCTCCGGTCCGCGAATCCCCACCTGTGTCAACTGCTAGTGTTGACCCGTCAGGCGTTCCAGGCGAATATGCTAATCTTGAGGTCTTCAGTAAAATGAAGGTCACCTCCCTGTTGTAGGGTAATGTAATTGATGGAAACATAATTCACACCCACTGACATTGAACTGGTGTTCGTTTTAAGAGGCTGGCCTTACATGATGACATAAAAGGTTCTTAGCATGCTTTGTTGCGTAGGTTTTGAAGTTCAATAAAATGCATTATGGGTTTCACTAAACATAAAATGCCTCACTTTGATTTATTTGTGGAAACCTATGTTAGTGACCCCGATGCTCTAGGGCAATTCCAGAGTTATTGAACATGTTGGCCAATGCAGATGCTTTGAAATTGCCAGAGTTTTGGGAGCAAAATGCCATCACTAGGTTCATACAAGCTGAGACCCAGTTCGCCCTGTGAGAAATCTCCGCCGACAACACAAGATATTTCTATGTGGTAGTGTTGCTCAGCAATTCCACAGCTGTGAGAGTGGTGAGTCTATTAGAAAATCCAACTGAACATGACAAATACTGAAAACTCACCTTTCACAGAATTTTGGACTACCAGAATCTGCGTGTCTCAGCGATGCTAGTCCTTCAGAACTAATGGACCACATGTTATCTCCCCTGGGAAATTTGTTTAATTTTTAAAGAACTCTTCTTACAGCAAATATATGATTAAGTTCACATAGCCCTCACTAATGCACCCATGAAGGTCTATAGGGAGCTTGCTGAAATGGCTGATAGTCTACACTCAGCCAGGCAGCAGTGCAACGTTCCTCCTCCTTTCACTACCTCAATAAGCCCGGTCAGCAAGGCCCCCAATATAAGGACACACATGGTTGTGAAACAGACAATGCCAAGTCTGAGATTTTGCCATGCACGCTTTGGTACGAACGCCAGGAAGTGCCGACCGTCTTGCAGCTTTGACAGTGCCAGTGCATTGGGGCACCATGGGTTCCAGCTGCCAGGGTCATCCACTGTTCAGTGCAGACACCCTTTCAGGGTGACATTTCCTGTGTGACATGGGTGCTCAAGAGAGTGTGCTACCAGCACCACTGATTCAGAAGGCAAAGAGCGATGAAACCTCACTGGAGGCTGTCAATGGTAGCAGGATCCAGACTTTTGGAACACAATGGCTAATGCTCTGCTTCAGTGGGCAACGTTACACATGGGACTTCGTCCTGGCTAAAGTGGCTAGACCTCTGCTCAGTGCAGATTTCCTGTGTGCCTAAGGATTGTTAGTCAATCTTAAGAAATGTTGGCTTGTGAATGTCAAGAACTTTGGGTCGTTACCCTGCTCCTTCCGTAAGTTCCCCACAACGACTCTGTCAAATGCATACACCACCACATGTGAGTTTACTTGACTGCTGGGCAAATTCTCAAACCTCAGCAAGCCCACATTCTCCACTGTAGTCACAAAACGTGGGTTCAAGCACCACATTTCTACAACTGGCTTGGCAGTCCATGCCTGCACGTGTAGACTAGACCATATAACATATAACCATATAACAATTACAGCACAGAAACAGGCCATCTCGGCCCTTCTAGTTCGTGCTGAACACTTACTCTCACCTAGTCCCACCGACCTGCACTCAGCCCATAACCCTCCATTCCTTTCCTGTCCATATATCTATCCAATTTAACTTTAAACGACAACATCGAACCTGCCTCAACCACTGCTGCTGGAAGCTCGTTCCAGACAGCTACCACTCTCTGAGTAAAGAAGTTCCCCCAGAAAAGCTGGCAATCATGAAGGCTGAATTTGCCAATAGGGAAAGACTTGGCATTGTATGCCGGTCAAATAGCCCCTGGGCTTCACCCTTCCATATGGTCGCTAAGTTCGATGGTGGTTGCTGCCCATGTGGTGATTATCAATGCCTTAAGGAGGCCACCACCCCCAGTCTTTACCTATTCCTGCACATTCAAGACTTCCTAGGCCTGAGTCGACGTATTGGTAGTAGCAAGACCTTTCTTTTAGCTAGAAATTTAATTTTTTCCAAAGCTGATCTATTTAGGGACTACCATCAGGAGCCAGTGTGTTTGGATAGCCCCATTTGGCCTCCTTGAGTTTCTACGCATGCCGTTTGGATTGAAGAATATGAGCACAGACTTTCCAATGGCTGTCATACTCCATTGAAAGACATAGATTTTCTTTTTTGTTTACCTGGATGAATACTTGTCCCCAGTGTGTCCAAACCAAACAAGTGTCTCATCTCCACACACTTTTCAAGTGCTTAAGCCAACACAGGTTGATTATTATATTATTAAATGCCAGTTTTGGTTGTCAACCATTGATTTTCTTGGACATTGCATTGCTGCAGAAGGTGCGAAACTTCTCCCATCAAAGGTCGCTGCTATTATAGATTTCCCACTGCCCCACACTTTTCAAAAGCTATAGGAGTTTTTAGATATGATGAATTTCTATCACTGCTTCATTCTACAAGCTGTTGAACTTGCTCCCCCTGTACAGTGCGCTTAAAGGCAATGCCCCTAATCATGTCCTTGACTGGTCAGCAGACATAGCCAGGGAATTTGATGACACCAGACAAGCTCTTTCTAACGTGACCCTACTGGTGCACCCTCTTCCCAACACACCCATAGCCATTACTACTGACACTAACCACCCATAGCCATTACTACTGACACTAACACACCAATAGCCATTACTATTGACACATAACTACCAACACACCCACAGCCATTACTACTGACACATAACTACCAACACACCCATAGCCATTACTACTGACACTAACACACCCATAGCCATTACTATTGACACATAACTACCAACACACCCACAGCCATTACTACTGACACATAACTACCAACACACCCATAGCCATTACTACTGACACTAACACACCCATAGCCATTACTACTGATGCCTCAGACGATGCTATGGGTGCTGTGCATGAATAGCTGGTCAGAGGCGTGTGGCAGCTGCTCACCTTCTTCAGCCGGCAGCTTCACACCCCCCGAAAGGAAGTACAGCATGTTTGATTGTGAGCTTCTCAGTCTCTATCTGGCCGTCTGCCAGTTTTGTTTTCTTCTAGAAGGTCACCATTTCACAGTGTTTGTTGACCACAAACCCCTCATGCACATGATGGTCTGCACAGCAGCGATGCCACCTGACCTACATTTCTGAGTTCACAACCAATGTACAACATACCAAGGGGAAAAATCATGCCGTGGCCGATTGCATCTCATGGCCAGCCATCGAGGCTATTCACATAGGGGTTGACTATCCCAGAATGGCAGCCAACCGAGCTACTGACCCAGAGGTCCAGGCTTACTGAACAGTGGTCATGGGTCTACAGTTGGCTGACATTAAGTTCAGGGAAGCTGGGGTTTCTCCCTTGTGCGATGTCTCAACCGGTTGCCCTCATTCCATAGTTCCTGCAAACTGGAGACAGACTGTTTTCGACTCCATACATGGACTTTGGCAACCAAGCTGGAAGGCTTCACAGAAACTGGTTGCACTAAAGGTTGTCTGGCACGGTCTGAGAAAGGATGACCATGATTGGACTGCCAGCAAGCAAATATTATCCGTCATGTCCAGGCGCCATTGGCACCTTTTGAGATACCTGAGAGATGCGGACCAATGTGGACCTTGTTGGTCCTCTTTGCCCCACCCACAGTTTCATACACCTCCTTACCATGGTGAATCATAGCTCCAGGTGGCCAAAGGTCGTCCCTCTAGCATCAATGATAGCCGCAGACGTGGCTCGGGTGTTCATCAGCACCTGGGTTGCTTGGTTTGGCACCCTATCTCATATTTCCTCTGACAGTGGTCCCCAATTCAAATCAGACCTCTGGGGCTGCGATGGCCCAGAACCTTGGCATTAGGCTACATCACACCAGAGTGTATCACCCGCAGTCCAATGGCCTATATGAATGGTTTTACCACCCCTTGAAGGCGGATCTGAGAGCTTCCTTGACTAATGAACGTTGGTATGATCATCCCCCGTGGGTCCTGCTGGGGCTCAGAACAGCTTCAAAAGAGAACCTGCAGTTGTCCATGGCTAAGCTGATAAATGGGCAGCTGGTACAAGTCCCAGGTGATTTAATTCCTGATGCCACGACCGCCTGGTTGACCTCTCAACAGCATTCCACCCTCCTTAGTAAATCAATTCCTTTTCACCTATTCCTCCCTCCCATCATGGTGTACAGCACTCGTAGGTTCCTGTGACCTACATTCCATCTCATTTGTTTTTGTCTGCCATGGCACACTCCAACATCCCCTTAGACGCCCCCCCCCTTCCGATGGCCCATCTGTGTTTGGAATGAAGAGAAAAGACTTTTATCACAGATAGGAGGGGTAAACCTGAACGTATTTCAGTAGATCACCTTCAACCAGCCCACCACGATTTAGGGTATTCTGCCACCATGCCCCTAACATCACAACATGATCATGAGTACGCCAACAGGCTCACAATGTCGGTTTTAGTGAATTCTGGGTGGCGGGGGTGGGGGGAGCCTGCATTGGGTAATGTAATTGGTGGAAATGTACATAATTCACAACCATCGAAATTGAGTTGGGGATTCGCTTTAAGAGGTTGGTCTGACATATTGATGTTTTTCAGCGTGATTTGGTTGTGTAGGTTTTGGAGTTCAATATAGGGTTTTGTTAAACATATAACACATCACTTCATTTTATTTATGGAAATGCACATTGTCTCCACTCCGGGCATACGACTGCACCATTGACCTCATACCCGGTACTAGTTCCCCACGGGGCTGGCTCTTTTCCCTCTCTTGTCCAGAAACAATGATAGTGGAAGGGTCCACTAAGGAGGCATTGTCCTTGGGGTTTATCCATCGGTCAACCTCGTCAGCAGGAATGGGCTTCTTAGTCATGAACAAGAAGGATGGCAAGCTCCGTCCCTGCATTATCAGGCCCGAAGTAACATCACGGTGAAGAACTGCTACCTTCTTCCACTGCTTACCTCTGCACTTGAACATCTCGGGGGGCGGGGGGCATATCTTCCAAGATAGATCTGCACATAATCTTGTTAGTATCCGAGAGAGGGATGAGTGGAAGACAGCATTTCACTGGCCGCTATGAATACCTCGTGATGCCCTTTGGTCTGGCCAATGCCCCTATTGTTTTTCTGGCCCTGGTCAATGATGTGCTCAGGGACCTGTTGAATCAGTCAGTTTTTGAGCATTTGGACGTCATTCAACGTGCCTGAGGACAATGCCAATCCAGAGCTCATCTTTCATTTATCGTGCAATACTGCTCTGATAATTGGGAGAATAGAGTTGGAGGTGAGGGCCAAACAGCAGTTGTATCCAGGCCCAGGTAGGGATCTTCCCAACTGGCTGTGCGCCCCTGTCATGGTGCACCCCAGAGAATTGGAATGGGGTCATCCTTCCCATCCGGTGGCCATACAGGAATTCAGTGGACCCAGGAATTTATCAAGAGAGAATTTTGGAGGCCTTCTATGTACCAGGTTGTCCACGACTTCATCTCTGCTTGTACAGTACCATTTGTGCCCAGAACAAGTTGACATGCCAGCACCATGTGAATCTGCTTTGTCTGCTGCCTGTGCCCCACTGCCCCTGCTTCCACCTCTCGGTGGATTTCATCACTGGGCTGCCCCCGTCAAATGGAAACACTACCATTTTGGTTGTTGTGGTTCAATTCTCTAAGGCTGCCCATTTCATTGCCCTCCCTAAGCTCCCACTGACTCCTGAGATGGCCACCCTCATGGTTCAGCATGCGGTCAGGCTGCACGGCCTCCCTCAGGACATAGTGTCTGATCAAGGACCACAGTTCACATCCCATTTTTGGAATGTCTTTTGTTCTCTTGTGGGAGCCACAGCCAGCCTCTCATTTGGCTTCATCACCAATCTAATGGCCTGAGTGGGAGAGTGAGTCAGGAGCTGGAGACAACACCCATGTTGCCTTGCCTCACAACCTGGAGCTCCCAACTGGATTGGTCAGAGATTGCCCACAATAACCTCCAATCATCCTCCACTGGCATGTCCCACTTTGAATGCCATGTGGGATTCCAGACATTGCTGAACGTAGGACTTCCTGCTACTGAGCAGTTGATCCAACACGGCTAGCACACGTGGAGATGGTCTTCTGTGCTGTGTGCTCAGAAACAATATGTTCAGCAGGCTGATCAGCTCCTCCGATAGGTGAAGCCTCGCAAGACAAGGGAGAGAGTCTGGTTGACGTATAGAGTTCTCCCCCTGAAAGAAGGGAGCCACAAGTTGGCCTGTGCTATGTGGGAAAGGCTATCAACAAGGTCTCGTATAGATTGCAGCTAGGATCATCACTGAAGATCCACCCTGTGTTTCATCTTTCCCAGCTCAAGCCAGTTACTACCTCTCTTCTGGCTCAGGTCACCCCCCCACTCCCCACGCCTGCTTGGTGGGTGGTTCCCTGGTCTATACTGTTAGCATCTTACTGGGTGCGGGGAAAGTTCCAGTACCTCATGGATTGGGAGAGGCATGGCCCTGAGAAATGTTCTTGCATTCTGGCCAATGACATCCTGGATAAATCTCTCATCCAGGACTTCCAGCAGGCACGGGTCTCTGGCACCTAGGGAGAGGGGCCCTGTCACAACTATGGACTCTGCAGGAGTACTAAAGCACTTGAATGGAAAATTCTACAAAAAGTAGCAGATACGGCCCAGTCCATCATGGATAAAGCCTTGCCCACAATTGAGCACATCTACAAGGAGCATTGTCCCAGCAAAGCAGCATCCATCATCAGCGACCGCTACCACCCAGGACGTGCTCTCTTTTCACTGCTGCTATCAGGAAGAAGGTATAGGAGCACCAGGTTCAGGAACAGTTATTAACCCTCAACCATCAGATTCTTGAACCAAAGGGTCATTCAACTGCACTTGCCCCATCATTGAAAAGTTCCCACAACCTATGGACTCAATTTCAAGGACTCATGTTCTCTGTATAGAAACATAGAAAATAGGTGCAGGAGTAGGCCATTCGGCCCTTCGAGCCTGCATCGCCATTTATTATGATCATGGCTGATCATCCAACTCAGAACACCGCCCCAGCCTTCCCTCCATACCCCCTGACCCCCATAGCCACAAGAGCCATATCTAACTCCCTCTTAAATATAGCCAATGAACTGGCCTCAACTGTTTCCTGTGGCAGAGAATTCCACAGATTCACCACTCTCTGTGTGAAGAAGTTTTTCCTAATCTCGGTCCTAAAAGGCTTCCCCTCTATCCTCAAACTGTGACCCCTCGTTCTGGACTTCCCCAACATCGGGAACAATCTTCCTGCATCTAGCCTGTCCAATCCCTTTAGGATCTTATACGTTTCAATCAGATCCCCCCTCAATCTTCTAAATTCCAATGAGTACAAGCCCAGTTCATCCAGTCTTTCTTCATATGAAAGTCCTGCCATCCCAGGAATCAATCTGGTGAACCTTCTCTGTACTCCCTCTATGGCAAGGATGTCTTTCCTCAGATTAGGGGACCAAAACTGCACACAATACTCCAGGTGTGGTCTCACCAAGGCCTTGTACAACTGCAGTAGTACCTCCCTGCTCCTGTACTCGAATCCTCTCGCTATAAATGCCAGCATACCATTCGCCTTTTTCACCGCCTGCTGTACCTGCATGCCCACTTTCAATGACTGGTGTATAATGACACCCAGGTCATGTTGCACCTCTCCTTTTCCTAATCGGCCACCATTCAGATAATAATCTGTTTTCCTATTTTTGCCACCAAAGTGGATAACTTCACATTTATCCACATTAAATTGCATCTGCCATGAATTTGCCCACTCACCCAACCTATCCAAGTCACCCTGCATCCTCTTAGCATCCTCCTCACAGCTAACACTGCCACCCAGCTTCGTGTCATCCGCAAACTTGGAGATGCTGCATTTAATTCCCTCATCCAAGTCATTAATATATATTGTAAACAACTGGGGTCCCAGCACTGAGCCTTGCGGTACCCCACTAGTCACCGCCTGCCATTCTGAAAAGGTCCCGTTTATTCCCACTCTTTGCTTCCTGTCTGCTAACCAACTCTCCACCCACACCAATACCTTACCCGCAATACCGTGTGCTTTAAGTTTGTACACTAATCTCCTGTGTGGGACCTTGTCAAAAGCCTTCTGAAAATCCAAATATACCACATCCACTGGTTCTCCCCTATCCACTCTACTAGTTACATCCTCAAAAAATTCTATGAGATTCGTCAGACATGATTTTCCTTTCACAAATCCATGCTGACTTTGTCCGATCATTTCACCGCTTTCCAAATGTGCTGTTATTTGGTGCAGTTCTTCATTGATTCTATTATGGTTATTATTCTATTATGGATTTATTGAGCATGCAGGCCAGAAAATGAATCTCAGGGTTGTACATGGTGACATATATGAGCTTTGATGATATATTTACTTTGAGCTTTGATCTTTGAATCACTGAGCATTTAAGTAACTCTGCCATGGACTGTCCCAAGCCTGACTGTGAAAGGGGGAGGGTTGGGCATGGGGTTAGCAAACTTATCCCCAAAGAAACCCAATATTACAGACATGCCAAAAGAAGCTCCAAAGACTTTATCATTGGGAGAGGAAGGATCTTCACCTACCAGCCCAGGACAGAGGACTCTGGCGAGCTACTTTTGGCAATCTATGCCCCAGTAGGGGTGATGGGCTTGAGAAGAAGTAGCAACAGAAAGATCTACAGAAATGGAGGATTAGTGATGTGAAAGTTTGGATTAACATTGAAAACAAGGAACCAGAGCTTACCATTAGATTTCCAATTGCAGTTTTATTTCTATCCAGAGCTATTGCACATTTAAAAATTTTAATAAATTATTCTCATTCAAAGCTATCTCTTCAGGTTGCCTTGATGAGGGGTGTGGAAGCAGGAATTCTGCTGGTTGCACACATTGTTGTAAAATGGTTCCTAATTCCACTGCAGTGTTGCAGATGTACTTGTGTGTGAGATGATAACCAGGAGGAGATAACTGCATTATGGTTTTTTTTTGTTTGGCAATGGCTTTCTTTACTTTCTGAGAAAGTGAAAAATAAAAAAGCTACGGGAGTCTTAAAAATGACATAGTGTTGTAGAATGTTTGAATTAATCCAGGTGTGCATTCATCAGAGAGAAGTGTATAAGCCACGTACTGTGCACAGAGGTGAAAAAACATTGCAACTTATGCATAAAAGGCCCAGAAAAAGACACAGACAGACAGCAAGATGATGGCATTAACGTTGACCACGTTTCTCCATAGGGGCACCTCTGAGACGTCGGTCAGTTTCTTCTGAAGGGCTTCTTCTTCCTCTTTGCTCAACTTCTGGGTCGGCTGGTCGAACCCACAGAACCAGTTGTAGGCTTTCTTCCAGCACTTTACATCCTGGGGAGCTTCTGCAGTGACAGGAACAGCCAAAGGGATGGGCGGGGGTTTGAAGCTTATTCATCTTGCTTTTAGGCCATGTATTTCACCCTCAGTCAGTATCCCAGTCCTTCAAAACACCTGCTGAATTCACTAATAGTCCTCCGGTTAGCTCAGCTTTGACTGTCAGAAACCACAGCCCTTTCGAGTCATAGAGTGATATGGCATGGATACAGGCCCTCCGGTCCATCTAATCCATGCCAACCATGGTACCCAATCAGCAAGTCCCAATCTCCTGCATTTGGTCCTCTAAGCCCCACCCTTCCAGGTATCTGTCAAAGTTCAAAGGTTCAGAGGTCAAATTTAATATCAGAGAAATGTACACAAACGCATTCTGAAATGCTTTTTAAATGATATTGCCCTAACTGTTTCCTCTCATAGCTCATTCTACATTTTTGGAGGAGATTCCCACTTTCCTTGGCATTTCAGATTTCCCTTCTTGATAGGCCTGCCTCTCATTTAAAGTCCCATTAGGGAGAGTCATTCATCGATTCATAGAGTGTTTCAGAAGTTGTTATTGTACCTTCCTCAACCACCTCCTCTGGCAGTTTGTTCCACATATATACCACTCTTTGTGTGAGAAAGTTGCCTCTCAAATTCCGATTAATTTCTTCCCCTTTCACCTTAACCCTATGCCCCTAATTCTTGATTCCCCAACTCTGGGAAAAAGACTGAATGCATTCAACCTATCTGTGGTCCTCATGATTTTACACCTCCACTTGCTTCTTCATCCCCTTGTGCCCAAAGACAGAAGGAGTAGGTAAAACTCAGTGCTGCCCTCTAGTGAGAGGAGCCAGGGTGCAATCCGAAGTTTCACATGCAGGGTGAGCCCACTGAACAGGATGACTTAAATATGTAGAACAGTACGGCACAGGAACAGGACCGTTGCTCCACAGTGTTGCGCTGAACTGATAGGGCTGAGGATGGAGCAATTGGTATACAAGTAGATGCAGTGTGTGGTGAGACTGTGAGAAAGGACAAGCAGCTGGCAGAGCAAAATTGCAGTCAGTGGGATGAATTGAAGTGTAACATGGGGACAGTGCGTGGAATGGGCTGCTGGCGGCGGCGGTGGAGGTGGAAATGATAGGGTCTTTTAAGAGACTCCTGGATGGATACATGGAGCTCAAAAAAATAGAGGGCTATGGGTAAAGCCTAGGTCGTTCCAAGGTAAGGACATGTTCGGCACAGCTTTGTGGGCCAAAGGGCCTGTATTGTGCTGTAGGTTTTCTATGTTTCTATAAAATTGAAAAGGGTGATGAATACAGGACTGAAGGTGTTATATTAGAATGCATGCAGTATATAGATGATCTTGTAGGATAGTTAGAGATTGGCAGTTATGATATTGTGGGCATCACTGAGTCATGACTGAAAGAAGTTCATAAATAAAGAAAAAAAATCATTGTATCCAAAGGACAGGCGGATAAGCAAAAGGGATGGGTGGCCCTGCTGGTAAAAAATGAAATCAAATCCTTAGAAAAAGGTGATATAGGATTGAAAGATGTAGAATCTTTATGGGTGGAATTAAGAAACTGCAAGAGTAAAAAGACCCTAATGGGAGTTATACATAGGCCCCTGAACAATAGCCAGGATGTGGGCTACAAATTACTATGGGTGATAGAAAAGGCATGCAAAAGGGCAATGCCTTACGAATTGTTTCCAGAAATAATAGTCGTGGGGGATTTCAATATGCAGATAGATTGGGAAAATCAGGTTGGTGCTGGATTCCAAGAGAGGGAATTTGTTGAATGCCTGCAAGATGGCTTTTTAGAGCAGCTTGTGGTTGAGGCCACGAGGAGAAAGGGAATTCTGGATTGGGTGCTGTGTAATGAATCAAATTTGCTTAGGGAGCTTAAGGTAAAGGAACTCTGAGGAGACAATAATCATAATATGATAGAATTCACCCTGTAGAAGGTAAAGTCAAATGTATTAGTATTACAGTGGAGTAAAGGGAATTACAGAAGCATGAGAGAAGATCTGGCCAAAGTTGATTGGAAGGGGACACTAGCAGAGATGACAGTAGAACAACAATGGCTGGAGTTTCTGGAAACAATAAGGCATAGGATAGACACATCCCACAGAAGTATTCTGTAGGGTGGATGGCACAACCGTGGCTGACAAGGTAAGTCAGAGACAGCATAAAAGTAAAGAGAGTGCATAGAATATAGTAATTATTAGTGGGAAGTTAGAGGATTGGGGAGCTTTTAAAAATCAACAGAAAACAACTAAAAAAGCCATAAGGAGAGAAAAGATTAAATATGAAGGTAAGGTAGTCAATAACATAAAATAGATACCAAAACTTTTTTCAGATATATAGGGTAAAAGAGAGTTGAGAGTGGATATTGAAGCACTGGAATATGATGCCGGAGAGATAGTAATAGGGAACAAGGAAATGAAGGATGAACTGAATTCATCAGTTTCTTCCATCAGTCTTCACTGTGGAAGACAAGCAGTATGCCAGAAATTTGAAAGTGTCAGGGGGCAGAAGTGAGTGTTGTTGCTATTACTAAGGAGAAGGTGCTTGGGAAGCTGAAAAGTCTGAAGGCATATAAGTCACCTACACCACATGGACTATACTCCAAGGTTCTGGAAGAGATAACTGAAGAGATTGTGGAGGCATGAGTAATGATCTTTCAAGAGTCACTAGATTCAGGAATGGTTCTGGAGGACTGGAAAATTGTAAATGTCACTGCACTCTGGCCAGTTAGCCTGATTTCAGTGGTGGGGAAGATGTTGCAGTTGACTAATAAGAATAATGTTTTGGGGTACTTGGAGTTGCATGATAAGGTAGGCCAAAGTCAGCATGGTTTCCTTAAGGAGAAATCTTGCCTGACAAATCTGTTGGAATTCTTTGAAGAAATAACAGGCAAGATAGAAAAAGGAGCGTGAGTAGATGTTGTTTACTTGGATTTTAAGAAGGTCTTTGACAAGGTGCCACACCTGAGGCTGCTTAACAAGATAAGAGCCCATGGTATTACAGGAAATACACTAGAATGGAGATTGAAGATTGGCTGACTGGCAGGAGGCAAGAGTCAGAATAAAGGGGGCTTATTCTTGTTGGCTGTTGGTGACTAGTGGTGTTCCGCAGGGGATGGTATTAGGACTGCATCTTTTCACGTTATATGTCAATGATTCGGATAACAGAATTGATGGCTTTGTGGCCAAGTTTGCAAACATTACAAAGATAAGTGGAATGGCTGGTGGTGGAGAGTCTGCAGAAGGCCTTGGACAGATTGGGAGAATGGGCAAAAAAGTGGCAGATGGAATATAATCCAGGGAAGTATAAAGTCACACACTTTGGTGGAAGGAATAAAGGCATAGGTTATTTCTAAATGTGAAGAAAATTAAAAAATCAGAGGTGCAAACAGATTTTGGAGTCCTTTTGCAGGATTCCCTGAAGGTTAACTTGCAGATTGAGTTGGTGTTAAGGAAGACAATTGCAATGTTAACATTAATTTCAAGGGGACTAGGATATAAAATCAAAGATGTAATGCTGAGGCTTTATAAGGCACTGGTCAGATTGCACTTGTGAGCAGTTTTGAAAAGATGTGCTGGCATTGGAGAGGATCCAGAGGAGGTTCACAAGAATAATTCTGGGAATGAAAGGGTTAACGTATGAAGATTGTTTGATGGCTCTGGGACTGCGCTCACTGGAGTTTAGAAAAATGGTGGTGGGGAGGGGGATCTCATTCAAACTAATTGAAAGGCCGAGATAGAGTGGATGTGGGAGGATGTTTCCTATTGTTGGTGAGTTTAGGATTAGAGCGCACAGCCTCGGAAGAGAGGGATATCGACTTAGAACAGAGAGAAGGGGAACTTCCTTTAGCCAGAGGGTTATGTGTCTGTGGAATTCATTGCCGGGGCCAGCTGTGGAGGCCAAGTCATGGAATATATTTAAAGTGGAGGTGGACGGGTTCTTGGCTAGTCAGGACAAAAGGAGAAGGCAGGAAAATGGGGTTGAGGGGATAATAAATCAGCCATGATGGAATGTTGAGCAGACCTGATGGGCCGATTGGCCTCGTTCTGCTCCTATAGTCTTATGAACTAATCAAATAATTAAGTGAATCCCTTCTGCCTTCACAATGTCTACATCCTCCCATTTCCAGCACCTTCATGCGCTTGTCACGGGTGGTACGGTCGTGTTGTGGTTCAGCAGTCAGTAGTGAGATTGGAGTTTGGTCCCTGCCACTGTCTAAAAGGAATTTGTACATTCTCTGCGTGACAGGATAGGTGCTCTGGTTTCCTCCCATATCCCAAAGTACAACGTACAGGTAGGGTTGGTGAGCTGTTGGTACCAGGAGCGCAGTGACATTGCCCAGCACAATCTTTGCTCATTTGATTTGATGCAAAACAATGCTTTTCACTATATGTTTTGATGTACATGTGATCAGTAAAGCTATGCTAATCTGATCTTTACATAAGAGCCTCTTAAACACCTCTGTTGTACTTAGCTGCTCCACTACCCCAGGCAGCACATTCCAGGCATCCACCACTCTTTGTGTTTAAAACTTGCCCCATACAATTTCTGTCAGTCAGGGCTGTGAGCGGAAACAGCCAGGAGCAAGTAATCTCGGCTGTTTCTCTGTCCTGCCTTTACTTCTCCAGAAACTGAATTCATACGCAGTTTTGCAGACAATCAGAGGCATAGGTCAGATTGTGCAGTTTGGACCCTGGCAACTTGGCAGGGAGTCACGCAGTTTGCGTGGTTGCCAACTGCTCTGTGTGTGGAGTACAAAGTTCACATCAGCCGTAATCAGCTTTAATACTAAAAATCAGCACCAGACTGTTCCCTTATGTGTGTGTGTGTGTGTGTGTATACATGTGTGTCTATGTGTGTCTATGTGTGTCTGTGTGCATACATCAGTGTGTATACATGTGTGTCTGTGTATCTGTGTGTAAGTGTGAGAGTGTGAGTGTGTAGGTGTGAGTGTGTCTGTGTATCTGTGTGTAAGTGTGAGTGTGTGTGTGTGTCTGTCTGTCATCTGTCTCTGTTTCTGTGTGTGTGTGTGTGTGTGTGTGTGTGTCTGTGTGTGTGTGTCTGTCTGTCTCTGTGTGTAGTGTGTGTGTGTGTGTGTGTGTGTGTGTGTGTGTGTGTGTGTCTGTCTGTCTCTGTGTGTAGTTGTGTGTGTGTGTGTGTGTGTGTGTGTGTGTATCTGTGTGTATGGATACACGTGCAGTATATTTATGTGTTTTCTAATTTACATGAATGAAGCATGTTTGGTCGTATGTACAGTGTGTGTCTGGGCATCAGTATCTGTGCAATTATGTGCGTCACATAGAACTCAAATGTACTTAGCTGACAAAAGCCAAAGAAACAAACTACAAAGGCCATCATGGGAAATAATTATTTGTCTTTTTGTGTTGCTGATAAATGTCAAAGCAGAATTTCCACTTTGAACCATTTTGAGAATGCTGTAGACATTCCAATGGCTACCTGGTGTTCGTTAGGTTGCTTCTGGAACCATATTGATCCCACTGCCTCATGGGGTGCTGCCAGTTCCTTGATGCCCTGCCAACTGAGTGATAGTGAGTTTTATCTGGCCTGGTGTAAAACAATCCCACTATATACTACACTGGTGACGAGAATAGAAAAGCTCTGAGTTACTATGCCAGAACGCTACCCTGTGCAGCACAGAACAGGCCATTCAGCCCATCAGACCTATGCCAGCTCCCAGCAGAACAATCCCATTAGTACCATTCCCCTGCATCTCTACAATATTCTCTCCCCCCCACCCACCACATGTCCATCAGCGCTTTTCGATTCTGTAACATACCCTACATGTCTTTGGGATGTGGCTAAACTAGAGCACCTGATCGGGTCAACTCCATTCAAACAGCACCCAAGGTCAGGGTCAAACCCAGTTCGCTGGAGTTGCGAGATAGCAGCACTACCCGCCATATCGTTGGATATCACAGCCAATGAAACAACAGGAGGAAATAGAGAACCTTGTTTACACATAACAAAATAGGAGAGTTTAATATTAACTTTGAATGACCAAACACGATTTTCAAAACCAACAGCACTGTGGAAATCAAACAAGAAAATTCCAAGAAATTAAGAGGAGAGGTGAGCCAAAGAGAGTAGCCCTGATGGTGGAGATGTGCAGATGACAGATAGCTTGTTCAAGCCACACTACAGCGTGGCTAATTGGAGGGACAGATCAGAGGAGACACTTCAATCCAGTACCTGCTTTATACCCAGTGCTGACAAACCTGTACAACGGGAGTAGTGAATTTCTGTAGGGCACTGTGATTTCCACAAGTCTGTGTGTTGAGGGACACAGACTACCATGAGCTAGATGAACTCTGAAGTGACGTGTTTTAGCGCACCAATTACCTTGGAATGGCTTTCAAAATCACATTGTTACAAGGATCGAAATGGAGCAGGAATAAAGCATGAGTGTTGGTGAACATGGGTGCATTTTAGAGTGTCGGGCACTGAGTAGTAAGGGCATTAATGGCAGCAATCCAGAAATCTCAGAACAAGGGCTGGAAGTTCTCATTGTGGAAATGGGTAAAACTTGTAAATCTTCCCTGTTTTAATGAAGGTCATTAGCCCAACATGTTAATACTCCTCTCTCTCTCTCCCTCTCTCCCCTCCTCCTCTCTCCTATCTCTTTCTCTCTCCCACACCTCTCTCCCTCTCCTTCTCCCTGTCTCACCCACATTTCTCCCTCTCTCTCTTCTCTCACTATCTCTTCTTTGTCCCTCCCTCCTCCTTTCTTTGTTGCCTCTTCCTATCTCTCTTCATTCCCTCTCTTCTATGTTCTGTATCTCCCTCTTTCTCTTTGTTACTGTCTTTTCAAACTCTTTCCCTCCATCTCTCTCCTCTCTCTCCATTTTTTTCTCCTCCTGTCCCTGGTCATTGCCTGAGCTGTAAAACCGGCAGTCATGCTATGTGTTGAGCAGTGGTAGTAACAGCCACATCCAGTGCTATGACTGATGTGATCAGACAGCGCTGTCTGTAAGCAGGTCCCTGTGGATTGCATAGGTGTACCCCTTCTGTTCTGGTTTCCTCCCACAGTCCAAAGATTGTGTAGGGTACTTGGTCATTGTAAATTGTCCTGTGATTAGGTGAAGGCTTCTCGGGGCTGTCGGGCGTTGCTGGGGAGCCTCAGCTCGGAGGCCCAACTCCATGCTGTATCGCTAAAAAAAAGGACATTTTCTTCAGTACTTGGTCACGGCGGTCAGGGGAAACTGGTGGCTGAGAGGTCAGGAAACCATATGTCACATGATAGGAAAATTTGGGAGGCCAAGTTGTCAGTGTGTGGGAATGTACACAGCCTTTGTCAGCTCACTGAAACACTGACTGCTATAACTGCAACAGCACACACAGCCCCAGCAGTCAGACAGAAGTGTACTCTAACCTGCCTTCAGAGATGTGGAAATAAACCTATGGACACACCCAGACAGGAGCCTCTTTATGATGCAACAGGGGCTCCTTTGTAACTAGCATTCACACCACAGAATGGTATAAGTGAAACCAGCTGAAAACTCTAAAGTGTCACTAAAGTATATTAAAAGATAAAAGGTTAACTTTCTCCATCACGTGTACATTGAAACATACAATGAAATGCGTTGTTTTTTGTCCATGGACGTGCAGTCCACAATTGTTGCCATGCTCCAGTGCCAACATACTGCTCACTAACCCTAACCCATACATCTTTGGAATGTGGGAGGAGATGGAAGCATCTGTTAGAAACCATGGGGGCAAATGTACAATCTCCTTACAGACAGCAGTCTGATCATCTGTAATAACTGAGGTCACTGTTACTTAGCAATCTGTGTTCACTAAGGAGGAAGATTTCAGCTGTGATGGTGAAATTCTAGAGACAGGTAAAATTAAAGATGCTGCTGGAGGAACTCTGCATCTATGGGGGCAAATGTAATATTGATATTTGAAACCCAGTCCAACTGAAAGGTCATAACTTGAAATGTTGACTCTTCACTTCCCCACCATAGATGCAGTTTGTGAGTTGCTTCATGTTCCAGCATCTGCCATCTCTTGGGTCTCCAGAATTAAAAAGATGCCCTCAGGTGCCTCAGTGAGCATAAACAACCAGGCCCTTCTAACTGAGAGGACTGCCTGAATGCAGGCGTACTCTCGATGAATGCTGAGGATGTAATGGGAAATGGGGAGGGTCTTGTTCTGGGTGTCAGGGGAACAGAGAGGTCCTAATCATGGAAGATGACAGCCCACCAGCAGCGTTGCGAGGGGCTGGATCACAACAGTGGCTGGCACCTTGGAGTGGGGGAAATCTAGCAGCAAACAGAGGGGTCTCCTTGCCCCCTGCCCCCCACAACCACGTATTCAACCCCTGGCTGGGCACAGAATATGGGTAAACGAGATGGACACCACACCAACAAGCTGGCACAGGGCCACTGGCTTTGAGGACGGCCTGTGTTCAGTCCACAGGGACAGTACTGACCTTCCCTTCTCCTGCCAGTTTAATTCCTCCTCCACTGGCCTATCACCCAATGGGTCCTCTATCTCCTTCCCACTCTTCCCATCTGTTCACCGTTCCCCCCTCTTGTCTACTTCCACTCACCATTTTCCTTCCTCATCAGATCACACCATCTGCATCCCTTTGTTGTCTCTAGCTTTGGTCGCTGTCTGCATTCCCTCCCTCCACCACCTGGCTCCATCTGCCCACAACTCCACCTCACCTGGAACCACCTATCACCTCAACTCCTCTTCTCCTCTCTATACTGTCAGCACCTCCCCACTACATTCACAATTCTGATGCAGGGTTGACCATTTCTCCCCCACTGCTTAGTGTTGGGCACGTGGCCAAGTGGTTAAGGCGTTCGTCTAGTGATCTGAAGGTCATTAGTTCGAGCCTCAGCTGTGGCAGCGTGTTTGTGTCCTTGAGCAAGGCTCTTAACCACACATTGCTCGAGTGTCTGTGCAAGGAGTGGCACCCCACACAGACTTCCAACTTGTGCCTTGTAAGGCATGAAAATGCCCAACACATGGTCTGAGTCGACGTTCCCCTCCCTCCCCCTCCACAGACCCTCTGACTTCTTTGCCTGATTTTAGCTCCAGTTTCCAGAATCTCAGAGTTTCTCTTGTCTCGAGGCGCCTCAGCTCACTCTCTCCCTAAATTCTGTGTCTCTGACTGGCTGTGCCATTACAAGGAACCAGACCCAAGCTTGCTGCGCTGCACCTGATCTGGAGGGCCACTGCACAGGATCAGAAATGTTGTAACCTCAGCCAACTCCATCATGGGCACTAGCATACAAGCAAGCTAGTCTGCTCGGGGAGTTAACCTGGCCTTGCTGGTGATATCCAAGCACAAAGCAAAAATAAGTTCCAGCATTGGCAAGCATCCTCAGTTCCATTGAGAGTATGACCACTAAGTGCAGATACCTACAAGAATATGTCATTGGATCTGAGCATGTACTACCGTACCTTCACTAACATCCATTCTGCTGTCAGTGCCTTCATTTTTCCATTCGTCCTGGTCCAAGTCTTCACGCTCCTCGGTGCTGTATCGTAGTGTCCAGCAGAGGCGATAGAGCTAGAGGACAGTGGTTGGTACAACGTCACTGAATCACAATCTCCAGCATCAGAGATGGAAGAGTTGTCTACTTATCAAAGTGACTGTCCCAGACATAGTGACGGTCACAAACACACTAAACACACCACACACACACACACACACACACACACACACACACACACACACACACAGACCATCTCAAACATGCTGATCATACAAAACACACCGTGGTCTCAGACATACTGACTGCCCCAAACTCAGACTGTCCCAAATACAGTGATGGCTCCAGACACAACATGGTCTCAAAAACAGTGACCCAACCTCAAAAACCATCCCAGACTCACTGACTATCCCATTCCATATAATCATCCCAACAGACCCAAACTCATTGCCTGTTCTAATTCACTGACTGTCCAAAACCCAGAGACCATCACAATCCAGTTGATTATCTCAACAGACAGTCCCAGATCATTGCTAGCTCCAAAAACAGTGACCACCAGAACCATAACAAATACACGGACCATCACAAACGTCCTAAACACAATGACCATTACAACCATCAGAAACACACTGACCATCACAACTATCAGAAACACACTGACCATCACAAGCATTCCAAACACACTGACCATCACAACCATCCCAAACACACTGACCACAACCACCAGAAACACACTGACCATCACAACCATCCCAAACACACTGACCACCACAACCACCAGAAGCACACTGACCATCACAACTATCAGAAGCCCACTGACCATCACAACCATCAGAAACACACTGACCATCACAACTATCCCAAACACACTGACCATCACACCATCAGAAACACACTGAGCATCACAACCATCCCAAACAAATTGACCATCACAACCATTCCAAACACACTGATCATCACATCCATCAGAATCACACTGACCATCACAACCATCAGAAACACACTGACCATCACAAGTGTCCCGAATACAGTGACCATCACAAAAGTCCAAACACACTGCCATCACAATCATCAGAAACACACTGACCATCACAACCATCCCAAAACATAGAACAACACAACCATCCCAAACTCACTGACCAACACAACTATCAAAAATAAAAAACACACTGACCATCACAACCACCAGAAACACCCTGACCATCAACCATCAGAAACACACTGACCATCATGACCATCCCAAACGCACTGACCATCACACCATCAGAAACACTCCAACTATCATAACCATCGGAAACACACTGACCATAACAAGCATCCCAAACACACTGCCCATCACAAAAGTCCCAAACACACTGACCATCACAGCCATCAGAAACACACTGACCATCAGAAACAAAAACACACTGACTGTAACAAGCATCAGAAACACACAGACTATCACAAACATCAGAAACACACTGACAATCACAATCATCCCAAACAGACTGGCTAAAATAATCATCCCAAACACATTGATCATCACAACCATCCCAAAACACACTGACCATCACAACCATCTGTCATGGTCCAGTCCAAAGTCTGCATTCCGGTTCACGGTCTGGTCCATGGGTCCCTTGTTTTGGTTGGACTTAACCATAAGCACCTGATGCTCATCTTGGGGCTGGAAACATAAGTGACCCTGGAATCGAGTGTGGTTGCTGGGTCATCTTGTCAGTCTCCCCTTGGAGCAACCCACCGGTGGAAGGCTAGTGCAGTCATCGAGATATGGATTTGTCTGTTCCGTAGTCTGCCAAGGTTACCGGCCGCCTCGAGTCTTGGAGCCACCCCGGACCTAGCTCCCTTCCTGTCCCTTGCCTCCGTCGGGTAAGCCAGGCCAATTGCTGTTACCCCGCGGTTGGTTCTGTCCCTTCCTGTCCCTTGCCTCCGTCGGTTAAGCCAGGCCATTTGTCGTTACCCTGCGGTCGGTTCTGCCCCTTCCTGTTCCTTGCCTCCGTCGGGTAAGCCAGGTCGTTACCCAAACCTTGTCATATCTTCGCCTAGTTTTGTGGTCTGAGCCCAAGTCAAGACCCAGGTTCTGGGCCCTTGTCCAGTCTCTGGCTCGAAGTCCACGCTCAGGGTCCTTGTTCCCAGTCCCTCAACCTGGTCCTGCTCCCCTAGCCTAGTCTGTGTTCCTGTCCCTACTCCTAGTCTGCGTCCTGTCCTGTCATTTAGTTTTGTCCGTTCCTGTTCCTAGTACTTCAGTGTCTGTGTCTTGCATTTGGGTCCGTTCCCAATGCCCCCCTTTGCAAAACCATCCAAAACACACTGACCAACACAACCATACCAAAAACACTGACGATCACAATCATCAGAAGCATACTGACTATCACAACCACCCCAAAGACACTGACGATCACAACCATCCCAAACACACTGACCATCACAATCATCTCCAATAGACCAAACAGTTTACAGTGGCTGCCCTAAGATCTACTGAAGAGAGAGGTGCCACAGGGGAAGAAGTCTGGACTCACGTGCTTGTCTGGAATTGGTTTTGTCAGGAAGGACACGATGAGCACCACCAGACAGGTGACAACGAAGAGGATGATGGCGAAGTAGAGATAATGTATACCACAGATGATGACTGGACACATGGAGGGAGTCACACAGTTGCCCGTGCCAATGACAAACTCAGCGATCATTCGTGCTAAGCCCACAGCGAGGCCAAAAATCAGCCCCCAAAATGCACCCTGAAAAACAGAAAGCCCTTCGATAGAGAAACATGATACCTCAAATGTTAGAATGAGGAGCAACACACAATTTGCTGGAGAGAATCAGCAGGTCAAGCAGCATTTGTCATTCATCAGTGTGCTTGCACTTTATTCGTTAATGGAACATAGAACAGTACAGTATACTCTGCTCCAAATTATGCCCCCTTCTTTTGTTAATTTCCACCCCTGAATAAAGTCCAGCGATCCACTTGATGAATACCTCTTATCACTTTGTATATCTCTGTTGTCATCTCTCTATTTTCACTATTTTGTCCATATATGTTATTTTCCATTGGAATGTGCCATTTGTCAATGGAGTGTGGGGTCCGAGCCCCGGTTGTGATAGGGGATCAAAGGGAGAAGCAGCTTGGAGACTGGACACCATTGAGGTGTGGTCCCTGGGTTTAGCCACACTCCATGTCTGGGTGAGGAGAGTTCACCAGGGTTCACAGAATGTGGGCTGCACTGGGAAGATGGAAGAGGTTACCCTGAGGACTTGTGATCGGTCTTCCTCTGAACTGCTGCTCACACCTGACCTTGGGTGCTGTCTGTGTGGAGCTTGCAGGTTCTCTCTGTAACCCCACAGGTTTCTCCTGGATGCTCTGGTTTCCTCCCACATCCCAAACATATGCAGGCTGCTAAGCTGATTGGCTCTGTAAACTGCCCCCAAATGTAGGTAGGTAATAGAATCTAGGGGGAGATTAATAAATGAGAGTGATGTCGGATTAATGTAAACGTGTGGCTGAGGGTCAGCACAGACTTGATGGGCCAAATGTATTGGTATTAATATTGCTTCATTATTGTCACATGTACCAAGATACAGTGAAAAGCTGGCTTCACCTATCACCTTCCAGCTAGCCTCTTTCCCCTCCCCCCACTTTTTTATTCAGACATGTCTCCCCCCACCCCCCCACACCTTATTTCTCAGTCCTGATGAAGGGATTTGGACCGAAGCATCAACTGTTTACTCTTTTCCATAGATGCTGCCTGACCTGCTGAGTTCCTTCAGCACTTATGTGTGTTACATTGAAAAGCTTGTTTTGTACACAGTTGATACAGATCAAATCATCACAGCAGTGATCTGGGCAAGAAAAAGGTAAAACAATAACCAAGTATAAAAGCTGCAGAACAAGTCCAGTGCAGATAAACATAAAGTGCAAGGTCATAATGAGGTAACTTGTGAGGCCAAGAATCTATGTTATTGTACAAGATGTCCGTTCAAGAGACTGATAATAGTGGAGTAGAAGCTGTCCCTAGCCTGGTGGAGCAAGCTTTCAGGCTTTTGTATCTTCTGCCTGATGGGAGAGGGGAGAAGAGAATGTCTGGTGTGAGATGGGTCTTTGAAATATGCTGCCTGCTTTACTGAGGCAGCAAGAAGTAGAGACAGAGTCCATAGAGGGTGACTGATTCCAGAGATGTGCTGTGCTGTGTCCACAACTCTCTGCTATTTCTTGTGGTCACGTGCAGAGCAGTTGCCATAGCAACCATTGTGCATCAAAACAGCACATACAAGATTCTGGAGGAACTCAGCAGGCCAGGCAGCATCTATGGAAAAGAGTACGGTCGAGGTTTCAGGCCAAGACCCTTCGGGAGTACTCTTTACCACAGATGCTGTTTGGCTTGCTGAGTTCCTCCAGCACTGTGTGTGTTGCCTGGATTTCCAGCTTCCACAGATTTTCTGTTGTTTGTGACTGCATCCGGACAGAATGCTGTCTATGGTGCATTGATAAAAACTTGTAAGAATCGACAAGGTCACGTGGAATTCTTCAGTTTCCTGAGGAAGAAGAAGCATTTGAGAACTTTCTTGGCCATGATATTAATGTGGTTTTCTTTTCTCCCAAAAATACGTTATTCAGAAGTATTACAAAATAAAGTTATATACATATTTTAAAAAAACATTCGTTGACCCTGAGTCCTTATTCAATAAATAAAGTTATTTACAATAAAATTATGCGTTGACTCTCTGTTCATATACAAATGAAGGATGTTTACAATAAATCGTTCATTTACCCTCAACCCTTGGTCAAGAGTTAAGACTTATTTACAATAAGATTATCAACCATAAAGGCAGGCGTTGGCTCTAATTCCTTTTCCAAATTAACAATTCCACCCACTCCGGGGGCACCATGTTGATTCATCTGTCCACATTGCTGATGAGGGTTATTCTCCTCCCCACCCGATCCCTTCCACTCCCACGGGTGATGAACCTTAAACTGTGGTCCTTCCCCACCGGGCCTTCGCGGTGGCCGCACCAAGCTTGAGTGCATCCCTCAGCACGTACTCCTGCAGGCAAGAGTGAGCCAGTCGGCAGCATATTGATGTGGTAGGACCAGAACAGGCTACAGATGATGTATCTTGAAGCCCTCACCCCTCCACCTCAACACCATTGATGTTGACAGCAGCATATGCACTGCCCCCTTTTATGAGGTCAATGACCAGCTCTTTTGTTTTGTTGACATTGAGGGAAAGGTTGTTGTCAAGGCAACATGTCACTAAGCTCTCTGTCTTCTTCCTGTACTCTAATTGTTGTTTAAAATGCAGCCTGCTATAGTGGTATTATCTCCAGATGAAATTAAAGGGCCGTTTCTCTCTATCCTTCTAACTTTTGATTCAAACACGTGGGTTACACTGAACCGCAATTCTGAGTCAGACTTACCGGTATGATACAGGTTGCATGTGGGATGACACAGGTCTCATGTGGGTTATGCTGAACCGCAGTTCAGAATCAGGCTTACCGGTATGACACAGATCACACGTGGTTATGCTGATCAGCAGCTCAGAGTCAGGCTTACTGGCATGACACAGGTTACTCATGGGTTATGTTGGTGAGAGGGAAAGTGGGGAACCTCCTGGGCTCCTGTGCTTGAGTGAGCACAATATATATCATGACCAGTTGTAGAGACATTTGGGGACATTCTATCTTGGGACAAGGTTTACTTTATGGTCTCCCTCACTGACACCAGCTTTTCACTGCCAGGTTTTGCAGTGGAAATCTGGGACTCAGTTTGTTGGGATTGGAACTCTCGTCCCCTGAACTACCAGTGCACGCAGATGTCCAACCCGTAACCACACTCAGGACCTCAACTGCTTACTTGCAGGTGTGGCTGATAATGTCTGAGCTCTCCCTGGTCTCTGAATGATTTGGAATATCTCTCAAGCTCCCACCTTCAACTGATGCACCCAGTGCTGTGGACAGCAAGAAGCTCCAGGGTTTAGATTCAGTAATAGCGAAGAGTCACGAGCTTTGAAGTAAGAATGGTGAGCCAACTGGAGGCAGTGTTACCTGTGGAAGAGGAATGAAAAGTGGGAAGTGTGCAAGAGTCAGACAGAATCTCTGAAGGTTATAAAGAGGACGACATTATGTGAAGATTTTAAGAACACTCATAAAAATTTCAACATCAGGGCTTTGCCAGACTGGGAACAATTGAACGCCGGAAACAACAGACACAGGAAAGAGGGCAAAGTGGAATGTCAGCGATGAAATCTACCTCCACACTTGAATTCATGCAGGTGCTTATTTGGTGATGGGAAAGCCCCAACTGGTAAGGTCCTAACCTCCCGACAGTGTGGCTGTTTGCCTGTTAGAAAAAGTAAGTAGAAAGAAAATGAGAAAGGATGGACACAGAGAAGTTTAGAAACTTACTTTTTCATTGACACGCTTGACAAAAATGCCGAGAAAGAAGATTGAGGCTATAGGAGGGCCCAGGTAGCTGGTGATGGACTGGATATAGTCAAAGAGCTTTCCACTCTGTGCCTTCTGTACTATTGGGATCCAAGCAATGCTGATGCCAATCAGGACCAACGTGAAGACCCTGAGAACACAACATTGGAGAGAAATTCAGCATGTTCCCCATTGACCTTCAGTTTGTATCAAGGCACAGACTTTACCAATGGCCGCGAGAAACCACAGAGACTTGCGGACGCACTTAGCACATCATGGAAACCAGCCTCCCCTCCATGGACTCTGCCTACACTTCTCGCTGCCTCGGGAAAGCAAGTCAGCATAATTAAGGAACCCACCCACCTCAGAAATTATCTCTGTTCCTTCCTCTCATTAGGCAGAAGATAGAAAAGCTTGAAAATGTACAACTCCAGGCTCAAGGATAGATTCTGTCTCACTCGATTGAACTGGCCTCTTATGCAACAAAGGTGAACTCTTAATTTTACAGTTTATTTCACCTTGCTCTTTCTGCCTGCCTGCACTGCACTGCACTTTCTCTGTAGTTGCAACACTAGATTCTGTATTCCTTTGCACTGCCTCAGTTGTTATGAGAAGGGAAGCAGTTCAGATAACATGTAAGACAAAGTTTTGCACTGTAGTACTGTACACCTAACAACAAACCAATCATCATTTTCCAGAAGCAACACACACAAAATGCTGGAGGAACTCATGGAGGGAAAAGAACAGATTGTGTTTCGTGCTGAGACCCTGCATCAGGATTGAAAAGGAAAGGGAGAGCAGAGTAGGAGAGCAGCACAATCTGGCAGGTGAATCTGGTAGGTTGCTGGGGGAGAGGGGGCGGGGGTGAAGGGATGACCACCTTTTTCAGAAAACGGGGTTTTCCCACCACTGCTACTAATGAAGCCTTCAACTGCATCCCCTCCAGTTCCCACACATTTGCCTTCACCCCACTCCCCATATTGACATAAGAGGGATAGGGTCTTTCTTGTCCTCACCTGCCTCACCAAACATCCAGCACATTATCCCATCATCTCCAACAGGATTCCACCAGCAGGCACATCTTCCCCTCCCACCCACTCCTCGCCTCACTTTCCACAGGGATCACTCTCTTGTCCACTTGTCCCTCCCCACCTCTGACTGTGATAAGAGTAATCGCTGCCTCTACATCTCCTCCCTCATCACCATACACCTCCGCCCCAAACCAGATGAGGCACTCTTTACCTGCAGATCTATCGGTGTTGCTTATTGTCTCCAGTGATCCCAGAGCGGCGGCCTCTATAATAGGAGATCCAATGTAAATCAAGGGACCATCTTGTGGAGTACATTCACTCCATCCACTCCAACAGCCAGGATCTTCCACGACAAGCCATTTTGATTCCACACTAACATATCTGTCCACATCCTCTACTCCACATTGGATTAGAGGAACAATACCTCATATTCTACTAACCACTCCCTTCTGTTCCCCCCTCCCACTTTGTTTTCCCATCCCTCTGGTCCCGTTACCTCCCCCTGGCCCCATTACCTCCCCCCCTTACCCTCACAACCTGCCCATCACCCACACATTCCTCCCTCTGGTTCCCCACCTCCTTCCCTTTATACGCCATGGTGTACTGTCCTCTCCTGTCAGAGGGCGGCACGGTGGCGTAGTGGTTAGCACAACGCTTTACAGTGCGGGTGACCTGGGTTCAATTACCATCGCTGCCTGGATGGGGCTTGTACGTTCTTCCTGTGAATGTGTGGGTTTCCTCCGGGTGCTCTAGTTTCCTCTCACAGTCCAAAGACATACTGGTCGGTAGGTTAATTGGTCGTTGTAAATTATAATGGTCATTATAAGATGGTGAGGGGCATTGATCCTGTGGATAGCCAGGGGCTTTTTCCCAAGACTGAAATGGCTAACACAAAGGAGCACAGTTTCAAGGTGCTTTGAAATAGGTACCGAGGGGATGTCAGGGATAAGTTTTTCACACAGAGAGTGGTGGGTGCATGGAATGCACTGCTGGTGGCAGTGATGGAAGTGGATACAATAAGGTCTTTTAAGAGCCTCTTAGATAGGTTTAGGGCTTGTTTGTGGCAGCTGCTCTGTTGGTGACCAAAGGAAACTGCAGAGAGTTGACCAAAGGAAACTGCAGAGAGTTGTGGACACATCACAGAAACCAGCCGTGGACTCTATCTACACTTCTCGCTCAGTAAAGCAGCCAGCATGAAGACCCTTCCAGCCTGAAAATTCTCCCTTCCCCCCTCTCCCATTGGGCAGAAGGTGCAAAAGCCTGTAAGCACATATCATCAGGTCTATGCATATCTTCTATCGCTGAACGATAAGATAAGACTCCTGACCTCACAACCTACCTCATTTTGATCTTGTACTTTATTGTTTACCTGCACTGCATTTTCTCTGTGGTTCCTCAAGGTTGTTACAGCCGGTTGGGGGTGGTAATGGGGACAAGCTCCCACTGTCTTTTAAATGCTCCCAATGGTGTGTGCCTCAAATAGCCTCTGACAACCAAGTCCAGCTCCTGGGCTTCACATGTGGCTTAGCTACTAAGCCCGGAAGAACAGTACTGACAGGAGAAGAGGCAAAAGCAGGTTACTGGCACCTTAAAACCAGTCACTTCAGGAAGATGTGACTCATCAGCCATGGCTGGGAGCTCATCTAGGAGAAGGAAAACTCTGATCTCAAACCTCAGCAGCTCAGCTGTTACACTTTATTCTGCATTGTTATTGTTTTACCTTGTTTTCCCTCAATTCACCGTGTGATGATCTGATCTGTAAGACAAGCTTTTCACTGTACAGTATCTCAGTACATGTGACAATGATAAACCAATTCAAATGTGCATGAGGAGAGAAGGGTTGATTTGCAACTACCCACATATGACCATCTCTGCTATATTGCAGGAATCAGCAAAGATTTCCTTTCAATACTGCACGATACTTCCTTGCTAAGTCTGAGTTGTTATAATCAAGGTCTCAAACACAGTGGAGAGCATCCTTACCTCCCTGCTAACATCAGTTCCTTCTCTGTGGCTTTGGGCCTGATCTTGGTCCAGATGTCCATGGTGAAGAGTGTACTAGAGCTGTTAAAGATGGACGTCAGCGAGCTCATCAAGGACGCCAGCATTACAGACAACATTAAACCACGCAGACCTAAGAGAGACACACCAGCTTAGATGGAACCACCTCACCCCACAGCCTATTGACATCAAGGTATTGTGAAAGAGAGAGACAAACAGGCAAACGTTGCTACAAATCAGGGTCACGCATATTGGGTGAGCCATAGTGATCCTACAAAGATGACGATCTACAAAGACTACATTGGTCAGTGTAGAGTTCGATCAACTTGTCTGTTACTTTCTATAGGAATGTGAGGTGACTTGGAATTACTGAATGGAATTTCCAGCCAGATTATCACACTCAGAAAAAATACTTTTCCATCAGCATGGTCCAATATCCAAAGCTCTCATCAGATCAGAAAATCAGTCCTCACCTTTAATTCTCACACATTATCTGGTCGGACCCTGAGTGAGGAGTCTGAACCCTGGAAGACTCCAGCTACATTGCCCTAACGGAACTGCAGGGCCGATGGATGGTTCAAAGCCAGGGATTCTCTTGGGCAGGATGGTAGAAATAGGAAACCGAGGGGCACAGGAAAGATGCACATCCCCAAAGCACCCTTGTCTTTCTTATCTCCAGTCCTGATGAGGGGTCTTGGCCCGAATTGTCGACTGTTTGCTCTTTTCCATAGGTGCTGCCTGGCCTGTTGAGTTCCTCAAGCATTTTGTGTGTGTGTGTTGCTTGGATTTCCAGCATCTACAGATTTTCTCTTGTCAGAGGTAAGTTTCTTTACACAGTGAGTGGTGGGTGTGAGGAACACCAAGCCAGAGCCGGTGGTAGAGGCATTTAAGAAACTCTTAGACAGGGATATGGATGATAGAAAAATGGAGGGCTATGTAGTAGGGAAGGGTTAGATTGATCTGGAGAAGTTTAAAAGATCGGCTCAACATTGTGGGCTGAAAAACCTGTACTGTGCTGTAGGGTCCTATGTTCTTTACTCTTTCACCTTGTTGTCTAACAAGTTGTGGATGTTTTAGAGAACACCTAGCAGGACGTGAATGCAGTTCCCCTCTGCCTTTGCAGACAAGGGACAGGTAGATTTACAAAGAAATGTGTGATGCATCTAGACACGGCACCAAAGTTTGAGGTCAAGGTGACAAGTTTAACTTCAAAAAACGTTCCCACATCACTTCCACTTCTACCTGTGAAGGTGGGTACTCACCCCGTGGCATTAAATTCACCACCAGCATGGGGTAGGCAATGTTGCTGCATCCAGCCTCCACATCACAGTACCGCTTACACAGACTGGGCACCACACAGGCTATGACATCTGGAAAAGGTAGACATCAAAGGCACAACTGTTATTTTTCAAAAATTGAAATCACTTTGAGAAGGAATTGTTTAATTGCCTCTCCACAGACACAGGGTATCAAAAGTGCATGGAGAAATACATTAGTTGATGTGTAACCTCCAATAAATGTTGGGCACCAGTTAACTGATCACAGTCTGGTCCACCATGAGCATTCTGAACCGTGGCCATATCTGTGGGTTGAGGGGCTGTGTTGGCTCTAATGCTCTTCCCAGGTATAACAAACTCCAGCTTCACTGTATAGGTTGAAACAATTAGAAGAACTCTCCCATGACTGCACTGAGGCATGGAGGCAGAGCCATTGGTATCCTCATATAGGGATTGGTCCAGGTGGCCCTGGAGAGAGAGTATGTGTTGTCAACTGGTTTTCTGCAGACCTTCTGGACACTGCAGAGCCTCGAATATTGTCCCTGTACCTACATAGACCAAGGTAACATGCCTGAACGACTGGCGTCCTGACGCACTCACCTCAATAATATGCAAATATTTTGAGAAGCTGGTCAAGCTGGTCTGTAGCTTGCTATCACCCAAGATGGACACCCTATAATTCGCCTACTGACTCAACAGATGATGCAATAGCCACTGCTCTACATACTGTCCTTACACATCTGGAGAAGAAGGATGCTTATGTGAGAATGCTGTTCTTGGACTACAGTTCAGCATTCAACATCATAGTTCCATCCAGGCTTGACAAGAAGCTCAGAGACCTCGGCCTTGACCTTGCCTTGTGCAGCTGGATACCGAACTTCCTGTCAGGTCGCTGGCAGGTGTTAAAAGTGGGCTCCCTCACCTCCAACCCTCTGACTCTCAATACAGGAGCCCCTCAGGGTTGTGTACTGAGTCTCCTCCTTTACTCCCTGTATACCCATGACTGTATCGCGACCCACAGCTCCAATCTGCTAATTAAATTTGCCAATGACACTACATTGATTGGCCTTATCTCAAAGAATAATGAGGTGACCTACAGGGAAGAAGTCATCTCTCTGACACAGTGGTGTCAAGAAAACAACCTCTCCTTCAATGTCGCAAAAACAAAGGAGCTGGTTGTGGATTACAGGAGGAATAGAGACAGGCTAACCTCTATTGACGTCAATGAATCTGGGGTTGAGAGGGCAAACAGCTTTAAGTTCCTCGGCATCCACATCACTGAGGACCTCAAGTGGTCTGTACACATCAACTGTGTGGTGAAAAAGGCACAACAGCGCCTCTTTCACCTCAGACGACTGAGGAAGTTTGGTATCCTAAGAACTTTCTACAGGGGCACAATTGAGAGCATCCTGACTGACTGCATCACTGCCTGGTATGGGAACTGTACCTCCCTTAATCGCAGGACTCTGCAGAGAATGGTGCGGACAGCCCAGCGCATCTGTAGTTGTGAACTTCCCATGATTCAGGACATTTACAAGGACAGGAGTGTAGGATCATTGGGGACCCAAGCCATCCCAACCACAATCTATTCCAGCTGCTACAATCGGGGAAACGGTACTGCAGCATAAAGTCCAGGACCAACAGGCTCCGGGACAGCTTCTTCCACCAGGCCATCAGACTGATGAACTCACGGTGATTTGAGTGTACTTTATATCACATTGACTGTTCTATTTATTATAAATTACTATGATTGCACATTGCACACTTAGATGGAGATGTAGCATAAAGATTTTTACTCATGTATGTGAAGGATGTAAGAAATAAAGTCAATTCAATTCACAGATGGCTGTGTTTTAATTTGCATGTTAGGTAACTATTTGGATGACAGTTATGTAAATACGTAATTAATAAGACCATTAGACACAGGAGCAGAATTAGGCAATTCAGCCACCAAGGCTGCTCTGCAGTTTCAAAGGCTTATTTATTATCCCTGTCAACCCCATTCTCCTGCCTTCACCTAGTAAACTTTGATGCCCTGACTAATCAAGAACCTATTAACCCCCGCTTTAAATATACTCAATGACTTGGCCCCCATAGCCATCTGTGGCAAGGAATTCCACAGATTTATCACCCTCTGGCTAAATAAATTCCTTCTCATCTTTATTCTTTTATGGATGTCCCTCTATTCTGAGGCTGTGCCCTCATAGTTATAGTCATACTTTATTGATCCCAAGGAAAATTGGGTTTTGTTACAGTTGCACCAACCAAGAGTAGAGTATAGATATAGCAATATAAAACCATAAATAATTAAATAATAATATGTAAATTATGCCAGGAAATAAATCCAGGACCAGCCTATTGGCTCAGGGTGTCTGACCTTCCAAGGGAGGAGTTGTAAAGTTTGATGGCCAAAGATGGCAAGACTCTGGCCTTAGAGTCACCCAGTATAGAAAACGTCTCTCCATGTCCACTCTAACTAGGCCTTTCAACATTCAATGGGTTTCAATGAGATCCCTTCTCATTCTTTTAAACTCCAATGAGTGCAGTCCCAGAGCAATCACATGCTCCTCATACATTAACCTTGTCATTACTACTCACAATACTCCAAGTTTGGTCTGACCAATGCCTTATAAACCTCAACATCACATCCTTGCTCTTATATTCTACTTTTTTCGAAATGAATGCTAACATTGCATTTTCCTTCCTTATCACTGGCTCAGTATGCAAGTTAACTTTCAGGGAATTCAGCACAAGGACTTCCAGATCCCTTTCACCTCTGGTTTTTGAATTTTATTCCCAGTTAGAAAATACTCTATGGCTTTATTCCTTCTACCAAGGGGCATGACCATACACTTCCATACACTGTATTCCATCTTCCACTTCTTTGCAAATCCTGATCTATCCAAGTCCTTCTGCAGATTCCCTACTTCCTCAACATATACCTGCCTCTACATCTATCTTTGTACTGTCTGCAAACTTGGCCATAAAACCATCAATTCTGACATCTAAATTGTTGACATAGAATATAATAATAAGTGGTCCTAATACGAACCCTACAGAACACCACTAGTCACTGGCAGTCAACCAGAATAAGCCCCTTGATTGCCACTATTTGCTTCCTGCCAGTCTATCCATGCCTGTAATACCACGGTCTCTTGTCTAATTATGTACACAAAATAATCTTTTTTTAAAAAATAAAGGTAGTTATTTGGTTATGTGAACGAAGATTTAAGAATGCTTGGATTGGCAACTGCTCTGCAAACTGCAGAGAGCTCTGGATACAGCTCAGCACATCAGAGAAACCAACTTCCCTCCATGGACTCTGTCTACAGCTCACTGCTTCAGTAAAGCAGCCGGCATAGGGGGCATAGCTGTCACCCATCCTGGGCAATCTCTCTTTGCTCCTCTCCCATCGGGCAGAAGTTACAAAAGCCTGATAGCATGTACCTCCAGACTCAAGGACGGCTTCTATCCCACTGTTATCAGACTCCTGCATAATACAATGGACTCTTGTCCCCACCATCTATTTTATAATCTTGCACGTTGTTTACCTGCACCAGGCTTTTTCAGTCGCTTTTGCACTTTATTCTGCGTTGTTATTGTTTTACCTGTTCTACCACAATGCACTGTATAATGATCTGATTGTATGAGCAGGTTACTTTCACTGTATCTTGATACATGTGACAAGAAAAGAACCAATTTCAATACTAATACCCAGATAAATTAAGCCAGAGTTTAACGTCTGGTAATCCCCTAACCTCTGACTCATGCCCAGAGCGTTATCACTGAGGGAGGATACTCCAATTACAGGAGAGAAAAGAACTGAAGAAAGAGGTGGGAGTTAGGAAGGGAGCTTGTTGTAGGCAGAACAAAAAACCTTCCACAGTCCTCAGATAATGCCTTACTTGTGTACAGAATCCGGCTGATCATTCCAGGGAAAACCATGAGGTACATGGGCAGAAGTTTAAGGTAGCCACAGAGAATGCAGCCAGCCTTGACGTGGCTCAGGTTTTTCGCAGAGAGGCAGCGCTGAACAATTACCTGTGTGGAACAAAACATAAGCTGGGAACTAAATCCTCAAAATAGTCATTGTAAAGGCTGTCCTCAGTCACTAGGTCACTGGGCTGAGGGAGCCACTGCACATACACGATATGGATTTGAATCTGCTCTGATCATCACCTGATCTCTGTAGTCTAAGATCCCCACCATCTTCTTACAGTTACCATCAGGCAGGAGGTACAGAAGCTTAAAGTCCCACCGCATCAGGTTCAAGAACAGTGACTTACCTTCAACCATTCAGTCTTGAAGTACAACCCAAATCAATACAATTTAGCTTCACTTTGATCACTTTGCACTAAAATAGACCACTTCCTTTTGTTCTACTTGTATTCTTTCTTGTAAAAATTGTGTATAATTTATGTTTTTTTATTGTGAACACTGCTTACCTGATAGCTGTGTGCCTGTGATGCTACGGCAAGTAAGTTTTTCATTGGACCTGTACCCACATGGACTTGTGCAGATGACAATAAGCTCATCTTTGACTTTGATTTCTACACTCTCTCTAAATCATTTGATGAGGTGTGAAGACATGAGATTGATTCCGCATCATACTCAAAACAGGTGACGGAAAGTGCCCCTGTGTGCTGGATATCTTCTGGGAGAATCTACACTCAGTGGTGACTTTATTAGATAGAGGAGTGGAACCCGGTATGGTCTTCTGTTGCAGTAGCCCATCCACTTTGAGATTTGACTCATTGTGTGTTTAAAGATGCTCTTCTGCACAACACTTTGTAACACATGGTTACTTGAGTTACTGTCATCTTCCTGTCAGCTTGAATCAGTCTGGCCATTCTCTTCTGACATAGAAAACATAGAAACATAGAACCTCGCTCATTAACAAGTCATTTTTTTGCCTATAGAACTGCCACTCACTAGATTTTTTTTTTTTTGTTTTTTGGACCATTTTCTGTAAGCCCTAGAGACTGTGGTACATGTAAATCCCAGGAGATCAGCAGCCTGACGCGCAACTCTCCCAAAATGTAACTACACGTCGTGGCAATGCAGACCGCAACAACTGTGATTGGTCAGCTTGGTAGCATCGCATTTCCTCCTATGCTGCAATAGCTTCCCATTGGGCGACTGAAGGGCAGGGAAGAAACTCTGGCTGCAATGCTTTCCATACAGACCTCCGAAATTATGGAGGACACATTTTGCTTTTACGAAAAAAGACGCTCGCTTTAAACTTGTTTACCCCGAGAAAGACTACCATGACCCATGAAGCCCTGCACAGGCAGGTGTGTGCGTATGCACAACATGCCCAAATTGCAGAGCAACGCAGACACATCAATGCGCAAGGTTAAATGCTCACAACAGCGTTGCCCACTTGCATAGGCTACGGTGCAAGCTTGACGCACAAGTGTAAATCAGCCTTTATGAGAATAGGCTGAGTGAACTCCTCCCCCCTTTTCTTTCTTCCATGGCCTCTGTCCTCTTCTATCAGACTCCACCTTTCTCCTTAGAGCGACAGAGGATGAGAGGTGACTTGATAGAGGTGTATAAGATAATGAGAGGCATTGATTGTGTGGATAGTCAGAGGTTTTTCCCCAGGGCTGAAATGGTTAGCACGAGAGGGCATAGTTTTAAGATGCTTGGAAGTAGGTACAGAGGAGATGTCAGGGGTAAGTTTTTTACACAGAGAGTAGTGAGTGCATGGAATGGGCTGCCGGTGGTGGAGGCAGAAATGATTGGGTCTTTTAAGAGACTCCTGAATAAGTACATGGAACTTAGAAAAATAGAGGGCTATAGGTAAAGCCTAGGTAGTTCTAAGGTAGGGACATGTTCGGCACAGCTTTGTGGGCCGAAGGGCCTGTATTGTGCTGTAGGTTTTCTATGTTTCTATGTAAACCTCGTTTTCATCTCTCCACATATAGAACTTTCTAACATTTTCATCTTTGGGTTTAATTAATCTGGGTTATACCGGTCATGTACCTGAAGAGTTAATGATGTGGACAGACTACAGCAGCGTTTTCCAACCACCGGGCCACGGACCGGTACCGGGCTGCAAAGCATGCGCTACCGGACCGCGAGGAAACGATATGATTTGGCAATGAGTCAGCTGCACCTTTCCTCATTCCCTGTCATGCCCACTGTTGAGCTTGAATGCTCGCGAGGTCATTACGCACGCAGGGTCATGACCCACGCGTCATCCATGTCAGCGCGGGAAGATCAACTCCTCGAGCTTGCAAATGATGGCAGGCTGAAAAGTATGTTTGATATAACATCTCTGCCGGCATTCTGGATCAAAGTCAAGGCTAAATATCCTAAGATAGCCATGAAAGCACTGAAAACGTGGCTTTCATTTCCAACATTTTTCTGTGAAGCGGAGTTTTCTGCAATGAATGCAACGAAAACTAAATTGCAGAATAGACCGGACACAAGGTACCCCCTTCGAGTATCACTGTCTCCCGTCACCCCTCGATAGGACCGTCTTGTTGCAGGAAAACAAGCCCAGGGCTCCCATTGATTCAGCGATATTGGCGTGTTGCAATGATTTTATATGTTCATATGGGGAAAATATGTGCTGTGTGTTTAATATCCAAACGTTACTTAAAATGTTATGATGCTATTGACTGATAAGTGACTTGTATAACCAGATAACAATTACAGCACAGAAACAGGCCGTATTGGCCCTTCTAGTCCGTGCCGAATGCTAGTCTCACCTAGTCCCACCGACCTGCACTCAGCCTATAACCCTCCATTCCTTTCCTGTCCATATATCTATCCAATTTTTCTTTAAATGATAATATTGAACCTGCCTCTACCACTTCTACTGGAAGTTCGTTCAACACTTACTTCAAGCTCCCCTGTCCTCCCCTGATAATTGACTTATCGCTATATTCATGCGAGAAAAATATGCGCTGTGTGTTTAATATTAAATTAGTTAGATAAATCCTTTTAGAAACGAAATTGAGTGTATTAGCCACTTATCACCTATATTCCAGTTGTGATTAACACCACCCCCCCCCCAACCAGAATCGCCAAAAACGATTTGCAGGCACTGGTGCCTGCGCAAGGCTTCATGGTCATTGTAGTCTTTCTCTAGGTAAACACAACATATTTGACTGCTACTCTTGTCCGTTGGCAACCCTACCCCCCCCCCCACCCAGTCGGCCAGTCCGCAAGAATATTGTCAATATTAAACCGGTCCGCAGTGCAAAAGAGGTTGGGGACCCCTGGACTACAACGGAGAATTGGTTGCTGTCTTGAAGCAAGTCAGGGTGGATAAATCCCCATGCCCTGATAAAGTGTTCCATCGGACCCTGTAGGAGGCAAGTGCAGAAATTACAGGGACCCTAGCAGACATATTTAAATCATCCTTAGTGACAAGTGAAGTATCAAAGAGTTGGGGATAGCCAATGTTGTTCTGCAATTTAAGAAAGACTCTAAAAATACACCAGGAAATCATAGGCCAGTGAGCCTGACATCAGTAGTGCAAAAGATATTGGAAGGTATCCTAAGGGACCGGACCTATAAGTTATTTGAATAGACATGGACTGATCATGCATGGTAAATCATCTCTAACCAAAACTTATGGAGTTTTTTGAAGAAGTTATCTGGAAAGTTGATGAAGTAGATATTGTCTACTTGGACTTTAGCAAGTCACTTGACAAGGTCCCACATAGGAGCAACACGCACAAAATGCTGCGGGAACTCAGCAGGCCAGTCAGATCCATGGAAAAGAATACAGTCGACCCTTCGGCAGGACTGGAGAAAAAATGCTGAGGAGTAAATTTCAAAGGTCAGGGGAGGGGAGAGAGAAACACAAGGTGATAGGTGAGACCTGAAGGGGGAATATGAAGTAAAGAGCTGGGAAGTTGGTTGGTGAAAGAGATACAGGGCTGGAGAAATGTGGAGTCTAATAGGAGAGGACAGAGGAAGAAAGAAAATGGGGGAGGAGCACCAGAGGGAGGCGATGAGCAGGCAAGGAGATAACTTGAGGGAGGGAAAAGGGGTTGGGGAATGTTGAAAGAATGGTCGGGGGGATTACTGGAAGTTTGAGAAATCAATGTTCATGCCATCAGGTTGGAGGCTACCCAGATGGAATACAGGTGTCCCCCACTTTTCGAACGTTCGCTTTACGAAACCTCACTGTTACGAAAGACCTACATTAGTTACCTGTTTTCGTTAATGGAAGGTGTTTTCACTGTTACGAAGAAAAGCAGCATGCGAAAAAAAGGCAGCGAGCGATAAAAAAAATCAGCGCGCTCCCAGAGCAGCCGCACTCCCCCGGATTCGGAACTGCATTCTCGCCGGCATTGCTTTAACACATGCCTGTGAGCAGCCATTTGCAAGATGAGTTCTAAGGTATCGGAAAAGCCTAAAAGAGCTCGTAAGGGTGTTAAACTTAACGTAAAACTAGACATAATTAAGCGTTTTGAACGTGGTGAATGAAGTAAGGACAAAGTGAGTTTGACTTGTGGAAGTTGACAAAGGTGATGTTGAAGAGGTTTTGGCATCCCATGACCAAGAACTGATAGATGAAGAGCTGATGCAATTGGAAGAGGAAAGGATAACAATCGAAACCGAATGAGTAATGATAAAGTATGACTTTAATTTTGAAAGTGTACGTCGGTTTAGAGCATATTTGCAAGATTGTTTGAGTCCTTACAAAGAACTGTATGATCTAAAAATGTGTGAGGCTCAGCAGTCAAGCAAGCCTTCCACATCAGCCACAGCAGGCTACAAACCTCGACCTTCGAGATCGAGGCAGGCAGAGATAGGAGAAGATGACCTGCCTGCCCTGATCGACAATGAGATGACACCCCAGTGTCCCACCACCCCAGTCCCCGGGCCATGGACAGATACCGATTTGCGGAGAATGCAGCGGTAGCCGGGAGGCACACAGCACATATTTAAGAAAAAAGCTGAAATAAACATGCTAATTAATTAGGTGCCGCCCAGCACGTAATAGTCGGCCCAGATCAGAGGCGATTGCTGATTGAGTGTATTGAGCACAGGAGATGGGATGTTATGTTGAAGTTGGATAAGACATTGGTTCAAAGGTTCATTTATTGTCAAAGTATGCATGTACAATACAACTCTGATGAGGTCTAATTTAGAGTATTGTGTGTGGTTTTGGTCACCTACCTACAGGAAAGATGTAAGTAAGGTTGAAGGAGTATGGAGAAAATTCACAAGGATGTTGCCAGGTCACAGAATGTCTCTCTGGTACTTCCCATTCTCCCCTTCTCCCTTCCTGCTTTCCCAACCATGATTCACCTCTCCCTGTCCCCTTCCCACTCCCAGTCCACAACAGAGACCCATATCAGAATCAAGTTTATGTCATGAAATTTGTTTTTTTTTTGTGGCAGCAGTACAGTGCAATACCTTTTAAATGCTGTTATTGTACCGGCCTGAACTACTCCCTCTGGCAGCTTATGCTATAGGCAATCCAAGTGTAAGACGAAGTCAAGTTCTTTGACGTATGCACATGTGCAGTGAAAAATCTCCTTGCAGTAGGACCACAGGCACATAGCATCAGATAAGCAGCATTCATAAGAAAACACAAGCACAATTTTTACAATGAAGAAGACAATCAGAACAAAAAAGAGCAATGTCCATTTTGGTGTGATGTGATGAAGGTGTTGCTAAACTGTAGTGAGTAGAGCTGTGCCAGTTGGTTCAAGAACAGAACGGTTGAAGGGAAGTAACTGTTCTTGAACCTGGTGGTGTGGGAATTTGGTCTCCATACCTCCTACCCAATGACTCAGATGGTGGGAATCTTTGATGATGGATGTTGCCTTCTTGAGGCAGCGGAGGGATGTGCCTGCGACGTATTGGGCTGAGTTGACTACTTTTTGCAGATTTTTATCCTCCTGTGTATTTGAATTATGGACCACCCTCAGGGAGAAAAAAGTCACCTCTCAGGTTTCTACTAAACCTGTCCCTCTCACCCTAAACCTCTGCCCTCTGGTTCCTGACTCCAGTGGTGAGGGTGAATCCATGATGTTTCAGAAACAAGGAAGGATTTCCAAGTCAGGACAGTATGGGACTTGAAAAGGAACTTGCGTTAGTGACATTTGATCAGCTGAATCACAGAACAAATACAGTTAAGGTCCTATGTTTAAAAAGGACAATACTTCCTATTATACCCAAAACATTGACTGTTTATTCCTTTCCATAGACGCTGCCTGGCCTTCTGAGTTCCTCCAGCGTTTTGTGTGTGTTGCTTTGGGCTTCCAGCATCTGCAGACTTTCTTGTGTTTATGCTTCTTATTATGTTTTATTCAAATATTTACCCCCAGGAGCCAGTTTTGAGCTTACTTTCTATAAATCATATATCCCCTCAGCTTCCTGGCTGACCTTAGACCGGGCATGTAATCTTACCTGATCGGTGCACCAGTACCAGATTGCCAAGATGCTGAGGCCGAAGATCAGGCCGGGCCAGGGTAAGTCTGAATTGAGTGGATCACGGAGTAAGTGAAAGGAGTCTGGCCGGGGGGTGTAACACTCAGCACTGATATTCAGCATGGGATCATAGGTTTCACTTGTGATGGCATTCATGTACTTCTCCTTCATGGCTTCGTAGCCGCCCACTGCATTGAAAGCTGTAAAACAAAATGGCTAAGTTTGGCCCTTGGCTCAGAGGGTCACCTGTTGACGGAAAAAGCGATCGATTGAAGTGCCATGCCATTTACATTACTGTGCGGAGCAATGTGTGATCTTTAACCTCACCCTCTAGCAGAACTGAGGCCATGTCTTTTAAAACTTCACCCTCTTCCCACAACTTCTTATTCTGACTCCTACCCCTTTTCCTTTCCAGTCCTGATGAAGGGTCTCAGTCCAAAACATCGACTGTTCATTTCCCTCCAGAGATGCTGCCGGACCGGCAGAGTCTCTCCAGCATTTTGTACGTGTTGCCCATCCACTGCCAGGTGAGAGCCCCCAGTCACTATTTCGGGGGCTTGCAGTCTGAGTCTAAGTGTGGAAACTGGCCCTTCAGCCCACCGAGTCTGTGCTGGCCAGCAAGCATCAATTTCTGCCCACTTCCACACCAATCATATTTTGTTCTTCCCACATCTCACAGCAGTTCTTGCAAATTCAGGCTAAGCAGGGGAAACAAATAGATTTTGACTCAGAAGGTTGTAACAGCTCCATTTCAGTCAAGGCAGGTCAGGAGCAGTGAGGAGATTCCTTCATGCGCATCAACCCTCTCAGAATCCTTTCTAAATCCCACTGAGATGTACTTTTCCTGGAGAGGAAGGTTCACCAAAATGACCCCAGGAATGAGGAGCGTTTGATGTCTCTAGGCCTGTACTTGTTGGAATTCAGAAGGATGAGGGAAGGGGGATAGGAATCTCATTGAAACCTCCCAGATGCTGAAAGACCTGGTTAGAGTGGATGTTGAGAGGACGATTCCATTAGTAGGAGAGTCTGGGATCTGAGGACACAGTTTTGGAACACAGGGATGCCCCTTTAAAACTGATTTGAGGAGAAATTACTTCAGCTAGAGGGTAGTGATTCTGTGGAAATTGTTGCCAGTTAGGGCTGTGTAGGCCAGGTCATTGGGTATATATGAGGCAGGGATTGATAAATTCTTGTTTGAGAATGGGGTTATGGGTTACAGGGAGAAGTCAGGAGAATGGTGCTGTAAAGAAAATCAACAGGATTGAAAGGCAGAGCAGACTCGACAGACTAAAAGGCCTAATTATCTTATTGATTTATGGACTCTAATCTCTACTGTTCCTTCCCTAAGAACGCTCTGTGACTTCCTTTCTGTCGGTGATATCAGCCTCTTCTTGCTACTTGCCTTCCACTGCCAGTTGGAGTTGTAGGCAAGGCCCAAGACTTTAAAGCAACTGGCATCTGTTAATCTGGGCCTGATTGCTCCACCAGTTAGGAAAAAGAGATGGAGTCAATAGAGCAAAGGTCCTTTTACTGACTTATCTCCTGGCCGAAGAATGTAGAATCAGGGGTCACATTCTTGAAATATGGTGCTTATTGGATTGTGTAATCAGCTATTTGTCTGTAAATATTCTGTTGATTTTCAGCTACTTGTAGAGTAGCTGGTTCTGTAACTCAATTGTTTCTTTGTCTGTGAGCTTGAGCCATGGCAGTGTAAATCAAGACAGACAGATCTTGTCTCACAGGCTGTTCTTGTCAGAGCAGATTCCCTTATCTGTTCAGTTTGAAAAGGTTTTCGGTATAAAGAGAATCCACGAGGCAGGTTCATTATTAGAGTGTGATAGTTAAAATTAGAGTCAGTTGATCACAGTTCCAGTTCGTTATCTGTTGCTGTGTTCATTGTTCACTGTTGGAGTTCATTACCTGTAGTTGAGTCACTTGTTAGAGTGAGTTGGTCACAGTTAGCATTCACTACCTGTTGCTGTGTTTATTGTGAGAGTGAGTTGGTCACAGATCGAGTGTATCTCCCGTTACTGTGTTACTTGTTAGAGTGAGTGGTTTCAGATGGAGTTTATTACCCGTTACTGTGTTACTTGTTAGAGTGAGTTGGTTATAGTTAGACTTCATTACCAATTACTGTGTTACTTGTTGGAATGAGTTGGTTACAGTTGGAGTTTACTACGTGTTATTTGCTGACAGTGCTGTAATACGATTTTTTTAATGAATAAAATGGCTGTAACCACAAGATGTGTGTCTCATTCTTGATTTCTGATGAACTTTCTGGACAATATCGCCTCCAGATTCACCAATCCCGACACACGCCTGCTCCATCCTGCCCAACTATTACCAACACTTAAATATCTGAGTAAATTCCAAGGCTTAGGTGCCTGCCTTTTATAGCTAATGTGTCAGAGCTGTGGATCCCTTTCTCTGACATTATGTGTGTCCAGGACAGAATGCAGTGAGGTATAGAGCACAGCAACCAGGGAGGTCACCAGGGCAGCAGCAATGACTGTGGAACTCACCATATCCCATTAGAATAAAGGAGCCCACCACCATGATGATGGTCTGTAATGTGTCGGTGTAGATCACGGCTGTCAATCCACCTGCCGAGAACACAAAGGAGCTGCCCGTTAATCACACAGGTAACAGAGGCGGGAACACAGATTCAAGGCATTTCTGAAGAAACAGGCCCTGATTTATGCAGGCGTTCAGGGGACAACTCACCCAATAGACCCTGGAGAAGGTGGGATGAGGAATCGTGGGGCATGGGGAGCGAACGGAGGATGCAATCTGCAAACAGGGTAAGGAATGAAGAGCAGTTTCTCGGACAGTTGTGAAGACATCTCAGAGGGGTCATTGTCAGTCAGCTCTGATCCCGGCGGGGGAGGAGAGCATCCACCCCAACTTGCTGGGTTTCAGGGGCTTCATGGCAGCTTTTGACACTGGGATGTCTCAGACCACAGGGCCTGTGGTGACTCTCTGAAGGGTGTCCATATGGCAGTGAGAGTATGTATTGTGAAACCCCTCAGTGGCAGAAGAGGTGGGTACCATTACAATGGTAAAAAGGCATGATATGAAAGACAATGGGATATAGAGGGACTTGGCTCAGCTAGGCACCTTTGTTACCATTTTTGATTTGGGCCAAAGGGCCAATTTCTGTGTGTGTGACTCTGTGGCAGCATGTGAAGAGGGCTCACAGGAATGGCCTTATCTCCCTGTGATCTGCGGCTGTTCCCTCTCATGGTCGTCATCAATGACTGCAACAGAACCTGGAGTGGCAGCACTTGCTGGCAATACTGTCTGCAGAACCCTCATCCTTTCAAATCCCTGCAGTCGTGCAACCTTACAGCCCCTCATATCCTCCTCAGCCCCAACCGACCCTTCAGCCTTGGCTGAGGTACTGAGCTCAGGAACTCCCCTCCTCTCCTCTCTTCTGTAGAGGACTTGAGGAAACCCTCTCTTCCACCAAGCAGTTGCTCCAGCTGCTGGGTCTGCCTGACACACTATCTGAAATTGCTCTAAAATCCCCTGCAACACACACAGAATGCTGGAGGAACTCAGCAGACCAGGCAGCATCAATGGAAAAGGCTGAAGGGTCACGGCCTGAAATGCCGACTGTCCTCTTTCCCATAGAAGCTCCCATAGGAGCTCCTCCAGCATTCTGTGTGTGTTGCTTGGATTTCCAGCAACTGCAGATTCTCTCTTGTTTGTTCTAAAATCCCCTGGCTTGCTTTGCTGTGATACGAAGTTTAAATAAATGCAAAGTTATATAGATACAAAATGTTATTGTTGGGTATCGCACTTTGATGGGAAATCATTAAAATTTTATTTAGAGATACAGTGTGGAACAGTTCCTCCTGGCCCAATGAGTCACCACCCAGCAGCCCACTTATTTAACCCTAGCCTAATCACAGGACAATTTACAATGACCGGGTAACCTACTAACCGAGTGTGGGAGGAAACCCAGATGGTCATGGGGAGAGCTTAGAAACTCCTTACAGACACATTGGAGTTGAACGTCAAACTCCAAACACCCTGAGGTGTAATCGGCTTGCGCTAACTGCTATGCCTGCATGCCGGTTAAGGGCCAGAAGTTGAAAAGTAAACATTGAACAGTAAATAGTCAATGAGAGCTACTGTTGTCATCTCCTTTTAGCTGCTCGATTTGGTGGACAACTCTGCCCTCACTGCATCACACAGTTCTAAAGAAAGGTTCGTAATCACAAACACAAGAGATTCTGCAGAGTAACACACACAAAATACTGGAGGAACTCAGCAGAACAGATGAAGGGTCTCAGCCTGAAACGCTGACTGTTTATTCCTCTCCATAGATGCTGCCCGGCCTGCTGAGTTCCTGCGGCATCTAGTTCACAACAACACTGTGATAAACATGGACCACTTCTCACATCTTGGGGGGGGGGGGCTGTCATCTTTAGGAAAGGCAAATGCTAGTGTTCACATTCAATGCACCAACAGAGTCTCTGGTTTGACTCTAAAAATCATAGGGTGCCGATGGAGAAGAGCAGAGCAATTATGACGTGCTCCAAGTAGATCTGCTGAGTGCAGTTAGGTTCCAGTACCACTTCAGGAGAACCAATCATTGACCTCGTGGGGTGGGGCAGAGTACACATCCCTGCCAGCCTCAGTGGGGCTGAGAGCTTCACGTTCCTAGCGTAAACATCACCAATAGCTTGTCCTGCTCCAACCACATAGACACTTTACCAGAAAGTTTACCAGTGCTCCTCCTACCTCTGGAGGCTAAGCAAATTCAGAATGGTCCTCATTGACCCGTACCAATTTTTACAAATGCACCACAGAAAGTATCTTATCCAGATGCACCACAGCTTGGTGCAGCACCTGCTCTGCCAGAGACCACAAGAAAATACAGAGAGCTGTGGACACAGCAGAGCTCAGCCCTAACCCATGAATTCTGTCCACACATCCCACCTAATCAGTAAAACAGCTATCAATTAGGAATGGGCAATAAATGCAGGCCTGGTCACTAACCCCGGACAGCTCAATTAAATGAACACAAGAGAACTTTGGGGGACCTCTCTGATGCAGCAGCGGAGGCATGGAATGGTCCTGAGGACAAGAATGTGTGAGGAACCCTGACCTGCATGCATAAAGCAGTCAAGGTACATGTGATATGACCATAAGACCATAACACATTGGAGCCAAACTAGGCCATTCAGCCATCAAGTCTGCTCCACCATTTGGTCATGGCTGATTTATGTTCCTTCTCACCCCCATCCCGCCTTCTCCCTGTAATTTTTGATGCCCTTACTAATCAAGAACCTATCAACTTCTGATTTAAATATACCCAATGGCATGGTCTCTTCAGCCATCAGTGGCAATGAATTATACAGATTCACAAACCCCTGAAATTCCTCCTCACCTCTGACCTAAAGCAACAACCTTGCACTGTGAAGCTGTGCCCTCTGATCCTAGACCACCCCACTGTAAGAAATATCCATGTCCATTTTATCTAGGCCTTTTCACATTCACTGGGTTTCTATGAGATTCCCTCTCTCAACCTCATCCTTCTAAACTCTAGCAAGTTCAGGCTCAGAGCCATTAAACGCTCCTCATATGTTAATCCTTTCATTCAGGAGATGAGAGAGCCCTCTGAGGCCAAGGAATGATGTGGGGTTTTTCCTTTGTAACCAGTACAGTTTTTATAACCAAAACAGGGGATTAGGAAGAGTTCCTCCAGCTTTTTGTGTGTTCTTGACTTGAAGTGCATTTGATTGATGCTCTTGTTCCCTTTGCTTGGAACCATGCTCCTGTACGTGAGCTAGAATATGCCACCACATTAAAGATGTTCTATAACAGCAATCTGTTGACTTTGAGATTAGATTACACATTGGTGGCTAGGGAGAGTTCTGTTTGGAAATGTTGTGAACTGTGTCCCTCTCTGCTCTACTTTGCAGTAACTGGGAAGTGTGGGCGGGGCAATGACTAATTCTCTGGAACCCAATATCAAGACACAGGTTCTCTGCTGGTGATCTCCTGCAGCAGTGATCTCAATAATGCCTCTGATTTCACAAGATCCTGTGCATCCCTTAGTAACTGAATAACTCCATTATCTGTTAAAACAAGAATCCAAGGTCAGTCAGCACATTCCTCAGAGGACACATCAGAGCTTGACTATCACGTGGAATATGTGCAGAGCGTCCTTTGTAATTTCATCATTGAGAGCTGGAGAGCATGATCATGCTGCATACATGCACTGGTCACAGCGACTGATCATGCTTGCAAATCTCTCTGCTATCCCTCTGACAGGCTCCCTCACACTAACACACACACCCACATGCACAGAACATGAGGTTCTGCAGAAGCTGGAAATCCAGGATAACGCATACCAAGTGCTGGAGGAACTCAGCAGGCCAGGAAACATCTATGGAAAAGAGTTAACAGTCGAGTTCCTCCAGCATTTTGTGCGTGTAACATTAACACTTTTAAAGAACAAAGAATTATATAAAAATAAAGTTAGTGGTGTGATGAAAGAACACATAGACTAAGATGTTGACTGTCCTGTGCTATCACCAGTGGGATCAACAGTTGATCTGCCACCTGTCTTCAGGAGAGAGATAAGTAAGATAATGGAGCAGCATTTGGAAATGTTAATGAAGAGACGAGAGAGATTAATGGAAGGAGGCACCGGTCTGGGTATTGTCAAGACAGGTTTGCTTTGAACCTGAACTGTTTGAAGTGATGGACAGGCGATACCCCAACACAGGGATAAAAAGGGACGGGTTCGCTAAGGCAACAGACACCACACGAGACACGAGGTATTGAGACCCTGGAAGCAGTGCGCCCCCACAAGTCGGTGGGAGTTTTGGAGGGCTGGTCACGAGACCAGCCATAGACGCACAGGGTGGAAAGATTCGGTCGGCAGGAACCTGGTGTGTGTGTCCACCCTTGCCTGGGTGCCGGGTTCACCACAGAGGAACGATCGTATCTGAAAACGGAGGGGTCACAGTCGGTGACCTCAGAAGACATTACAAAGGGCTCGCCTGAAAGCTAACTGCGAGAAATATCAAAGTTCTGTTGAATCCGATTTTGAATATCAGCATTTGCTCTCTCTCTCTCTCTTCAATGGCACAACAACGATTGCTGCGAACTGAACTAAACTGAACTCTGTCACTTGTGATTGAACATTTTACCCCTAGACTGCGATAGAGCTTGATTGATCTTATTATCCTGGTTCTGTGTACATGTGTGTTTATTCAGTGCTAACCTGTTGCATTTATATCCTTACTATTAGAGTACTGTGTTGCTTATTTCTTTAATAAAACTTTCTTAGTTCCAGTAATCCAGACTCCAACTGAGTGATCCATTTCTGCTGGTTTGGCAACCCAGTTACGGGGTACGTAACAGTGGTTAAAGGACAGATGTGGAATAAAAGTGTACACAAATTCTGTGCATAAATACCGGCATGTATTTACAATGCAAACAGTCTTATACAAGGTGTTTGCAGAGCAGTGCAGTGACTGAGGTAATAGAGTGGGGTGTGGGGGGTGGTTTTGCTAATTAGAATGGTTTTTAGAAAAAGCAGTTTGCGGGTGGGCAGTGCCTGCAATGATTTTCCTCCCACTACCCACCTGCAAATTGCCTTTCCTAAAGTCTCACTTATGGAAAGTGCTATTGGCTATTACTTTGAGATTAAACCTCATTAGGCTTCGGAACATTCTACTCCCCAAATGGTCAAAATAAAGCCAAGTAATGGGGTCTAAAATACAATAACCCTCAGAATTACATGCCTCTCATTATCTTGGTCCATGGGATAAACACAAGCTGGGCTGATCAACCCTGGCTGGGTCGCCTGAGTGAGGGTGTCTCGTGATTGAAGACCTGAAACACCTGATGACCCCAGGTTACATTTCTGATGATGTGTCCGAGTGCACACCCAGTGAATTAAGCCAAGTGGTGTCGGGCCAAGTTAATGAAAGGCATGGGCCAGATGAAAGTGGTTCCCCAACCCTATCTGCCAGAGCCCCACAGAGCTCACACACTAAACTCCACAACCCCATCTCTCCCAGCCCCACATATACATCCCCCAACCCTACCCTTAAGCCTAATCCTAATGTCCAATGGGGCACACACCCCAACTAACCCTAAACGCACCCCGACTAAACCTGGCCACTCCCCCATAAACACACTGGTTAGTAGGTTAACTGGTCCTTGTAAATTGTCCCGTGATTAAGCTAAAGTTCAATGAGTGGGTTGCTGGGTGGCGAGGCTCAAAGGCTGGAAAGTCCTGTTCCACGCGGTATCTCTAAATAAGATAAAATAAAATATTTCAAAATCACAAGTTTTCAAGTCAGTGGCGTGGGCTTTTACAGGGGGTGTAGTTCAGGTAGGGATCCAGATATTGAGAACATATCTCAAATTCTCCAGACACCAGTTTTTCTATGGTTTCTATTCAGTGGGACTAGGCAGAAAATAGTTCGGCCCAGCCAAGAAGGGCCAAAAGGCCTGTTTCTGTGCTGTAGTTTTTCTGTGGTTTCTATGGTTTCTACCAGCTACACATTGGCTTCTGAAACATGTTAGACACTGGCCACTGATTAATGCCAGGGTTATAGGTGGCGCCGTTTCGTAAGGGCCACCTCACAATGCACAGAGCCCTGCCAGAGGGAGACACACAGAGATTGGCAGAGTGGTGGGAGCCTGGAATCGGCTGCATGGGGAGGTGTTGGAGGCATTTAAGAAGCCAGAAGGTGGTTGAGGTGTGGGACACACAGCCAAAGAGAGCAGGGGTGACACAAATCCTGATCACATTGAAACAGTTCCTGAGTTTGGAGAAGGTGACCGGTGCATTGTCAGGCTTGGAACTGGATGGTGGGTGAGGATGCAGGGAACCAGGGCCAGGGCACCATGTATTGAGGGCTTCCTGCATGACAAAGTGGGACGTCTGGGAGATGCTTGCCCTTCCCCCAAGCCCAGGGTTGGTCTTACCTGTCACAGTGTAGATAGCAGTGATGGCAAGCAGTATCACCACGGCAACATACAGGTTTAGCCCCAGTGACTCACGGATGAAAATGGCTCCTGAAAACATGTCAGCCTGAAAGAGGTAACGGAAACTAGACTCAGTAACAAATGTTGCTAACTTTGATATCGTTGTCCTTGACAGGTTTCCTGCACCAGCTCACTCCAGCAGGGGTAAGGTAATGGTTTCAGGGCACTGAGTAATTATAATGATGATAATAAAAGTGCTTTATTGATCCCGAGTGGGGAAATTATTCTGTTACAGCAGCAACATTAAAAACACACATAGCAATGATATTAAATATAATAATAAAGTACAGAATAATAATGTACCAATGTGCAACACTATGCAGTAATAATGTATGAAATAATAAAACACACTATTGTACTGTGATTTGTGTTCTCCTGTCGCACAGAGATGAACTGTTGCATATGCTTATTGCTTTTGGTGCATGGTGGCATCACTTGTAAGATGGTCTCCAGATCTTTTGTGAAATGTTGGCAATCAGTCTCCTGTCTAAATGCCATCCGAAACCAGCTTGGACAGATAGTGGACAGGAACGCGATGCAAGTGAAAAAGGGAGAGCAAGGGCTGTTGATGAGACTAATGGGATTGCTATGCTGGGAGTTAGCATGGACCTGACAGGCTGAATGGCCTCCCTCTTCATTGCAATATGTAATTAGTAGTCAAGTAACTGCAGATTCAGGAAATCTGAAATTTAAAAAAAAACTAGAAATTCTCAGCAGGTCAAGTAGCATCTGTGGAGAGAGAGTCAGAGAAAGATCCAATGTCTAAGACACTTCTTAAAAACTTGTCCTACTCTTAAATTATCTAATGTACCTCCCGCAAACTCCTTCTCTGATAGACGGTCCCATATGTCTACAGCCACTATGTAAAATGTTACCACTCAGGTTCCCATTAAATCTTCCACTTTAAAACCTTAAAACCACATCTTCTAGCTTTCAATTTCCCGTCCTATCAATGCCTTTCATGATTCATTGCCTCTAGTAAATATACCCCTCAGTCTCCTACCCTCCAAGGATTAAAGACCCTGGAAGTCCCTCTCCCTACATGTAATTCAATTCCTTAAGACCTGGCAACATTTTTGTAAATTTTTTTTTTTGCATTCTTTCCAATTTAATCACATCCTTCCTTTAACAGGATGACCAAAACTGAACACAATATTCCAAGAGTTGCTTCACCAGCATCTTGTCCAATCTCAACATGAACAACCACATTCTATTTTCAGTGCCCTGACGGATGAAGACCTGCTTATCAAAAACCTTTTTCACTGCCCTGTCTATCTGTGACCCCACTTTAAAGGAACTATGCACCTGTGCTCCAAAGATATTGTTTGGAGAGTCCCAAGTGTGCAACTGTTGCTGAACCAGGAAATTACTATTGCAGCTGGGACAAGAGAGAGAGAGACTGATGGATGATGCCAGTCTACCTCCTGCCATGACCTCCTCTACTGCCACAAGGAGACCAGACATATTATAGAGGAGAAACAACTCACATTCCATCTTGGTGGTATCCAAACTGATTTCTCTAACTTCTGGTAACCACTCCCCTGACACCCACTCTTCCCCTTTGTTTCCCCTTATCTCTCTGACCCATTTACCCCACCTCTCTTTCCTGCCCCACTCTCAGGACCTGCCCTTCACCTATATCTCCCTCCCCCTGGTTCCCTTTCTCCTTCTCCTATCAGATTTTTTCTTCTTCAGTCATTTACCTCTTCCACCTATCACCTCAGAGTTACTCACATCACTCCCTTTCATCTCTGTTCCTCACTTTCCTGTCTTCCCCCTCTCACCTGGATTCACCAATCATCTGCTAGCTGGTGCTTATTGCCCTCCCCAACCCTTTTGGGCTGGGCTTCTGTCCCTTCCTTTCCAGTCCTGATGGAGGGTTTCTGTCGAAATATTGACTGTTCTTTTCCCTCCATAGATGCTGCCTGATGTTCTGAGTTCCTTCAGCATTTTGTGTGTGTTGCTCTAGATTTCCAGCCTCTGTAGTCTTTCTTGTGTCCTTCCTCTGCAGAAGTATTTTCACTGAAATTCAACAGACAGCACATGGAGGTTGTTACAAGTTCAGTCCTCCAGTGTTTATCACATCTGATGAGATGTACGAGGACTTCAGTCATTATCTCTGAGACACACCCATGTCTCACTGTGTGATATCATATCTGGCACTGATCTCTGAACCCAGCACAATTTTCTGAGGTTTGAAGAACCACACTGTCTGAAACTGTTGCGTCCTCTGATGCTGTGTGTCATCTAGAAAAAAGGCATGAGAATATGTAAAATCATTTTGAAACTCTTACATGGATGATAGAAAAATGGACAGCTATGCAGGAGGGAAGAGCTAGGTTGATCTTAGAGTAGGTCAAAGGGTTGGCATAGCATCGTGGGTCAAAGGCCTGTACTGTGCTGAAGTGTTTTGTGATCAGCACCAGGCCCTTCGCACATCATGCCCATGCTGGCCACCAAGCACCCATCTATACCAATCCCATTCACCAACACTTGGTCCACTGCCTTCTTGCCTTGTCATTTCAAGTGGTCATCTGAAGAATTCTTGAATATCAGGCAGTGTGCTCCAGACCTCTACATGATAAAAATTTTTCCTCAATTCCCCCTGAGTCTAGATCATCTAATTTTATACACATTTGGCTTGAGGTGAAGTAGCCTTTTGCATTGTTTTGTGCATGTCGTGTCAGATCCCCTCAGTCCACTTTGCTCCAAGGGAACCAAGCCCAGCCAATATCCAGTTTCTCCTGCATCCCAGGCAATGTCCCGGTGAATGTGGAGGCACAGGAACCCAGACCAAAAAGAAAACAAATTGCTGGAGGAACTCAGAGGGTCAAGCAGCAACTGTGGAAGGAGGGGAGAGGGGCATGGGCATAGAGAGAGAAAGAAAGAGAAAGGGAGAGAGAGAGGGAGAAAGGGAGAAAGAGGGAGAGAGAGAGAGAAAGAGAAAGAGAGAGAGAGAGAGAAAGGAAGAAAGGGGAGAGAGAGAGGGAGAGAGAGGGGGAGATAGGGAGAAAGGGGGAGAGGGAGAAAGGGGAAGAGAGAGAAAGAGAGAGAGAGAGGGAGAAAGGGAGAAAGGGGGAGAGAGAGAAAGAGAGAGAGGGAGAAAGGGAGAGGGGGGAGAGAGAGAGAGAAAAAGAGAGAGAGAGAGAAAGGAGGGAGAGACAGACAGACAGACAGAGACAGAGATAGAGTCAATGTCCAAGACTCTTCTCCAGAACTAGTGAACTATGGACAGTCTTGAGGATGCAGGGTGACTTGGATAGGTTGGGTGAGTGGGCAAATTCATGGCATATGCAATTTAATGTGGATAAATGTGAAGTTATCCACTTTGGTGGCAAAAATAGGAAAACAGATTATTATCTGAATGGTGGCCGATTAGGAAAAGGGGAGGTGCAACGAGACCTGGGTGTCATTTATACACCAGTCATTGAAAGTGGGCATGCAGGTACAGCAGGCGGTGAAAAAGGCAAATGGTATGCTGGCATTTATAGCGAGAGGATTCGAGTACAGGAGCAGGGAGGTACTACTGCAGTTGTACAAGGCCTTGGTGAGACCACACCTGGAGTATTGTGTGCAGTTTTGGTCCCCTAATCTGAGGAAAGACATCCTTGCCATAGAGGGAGTGCAAAGAAGGTTCACCAGATTGATTCCTGGGATGGCAGGACTTTCATATGAAGAAAGACTGGATGAACTGGGCTTGTACTCGTTGGAATTTAGAAGATTGAGGGGGGATCTGATTGAAACGTATAAAATCCTAAAGGGATTGGACAGGCTAGATGCAGGAAGATTGTTCCCGATGTTGGGGAAGTCCAGAACGAGGGGCCACAGTTTGAGGATAAAGGGGAAGCCTTTTAGGACCGAGATTAGGAAAAACTTCTTCACACAGAGAGTGGTGAATCTGTGGAATTCTCTGCCACAGGAAACAGTTGAGGCCAGTTCATTGGCTATATTTAAGAGGGAGTTAGATATGGCCCTTGTGGCTACGGGGGTCAGGGGGTATGGAGGGAAGGCTGGGGCGGTGTTCTGAGTTGGATGATCAGCCATGATCATAATAAATGGTGGTGCAGGCTCGAAGGGCCGAATGGCCTACTCCTGCACCTATTTTCTATGTTTCTATGTTATGTTTCAGCTGTATAAAACTTTGGTTAGGCTGCACTTGAAATCTTGTTGCTCCCATTACAGGAAGGATGTGAAGGTTTGGAGAGGGTGCAGAGAGGTTCCCCAGGATGCTGCCTATATTAGAGGGTATGAGTCATATGGAGAGGTGGGACAAACTTGAGTTGTTTTCTCAGGAGCATCAGAGTCTGAGGGTAGAGCTGATAAAAGTTTATAAAATTATGAGGGACATAGATAAGATAGACAGAGTCTTTTTATTTTACTTACTTTTTACTTAGAGATACAGCGCAGAACAGGCCCTTCCAGCCCAACGAACGGCACCGCCCACCAACTTATCTCTTTAACACTAAATTAATCACAAGACAATTTACAATGACCAATTAACCTACTATCCAGTATGTCTTTGGACTGTGGGAGGAAACCGGAGCACCAGGGGTCACGGGGAGAATGTACAAACTGCTAATGGACGGCACCGGAATTGAACTCTGAAATCTGGAACGGCCCAAGCTGTAATAGTGTTGTGGTAGAAAATGTCAACTAGTAGAAGGCATATATGCTGGGGATGCTGCTGGACACTGATATAATAAGGGTATTTAGACAAATAGAATCTGCATTGAATGGATGTTATGGATCTTGTACAAGCAGATGAGATTTAATTTAATTTGGCACAGCCGCTACGATTGAAGGATTTGTGCCTGTGCTGTACTGTTCTATGTTCTGTACAAGTATCAGCGGTTTGATGTTGCTGAGCGCTGTCAACCCATGGCGACCCTATGGATAGTGTTGTTGTCCACAGCAGCTGCCCCGTACATTACAAGATGAGAACAGACATCAGTTAACGTAGACCTACGTTAATATGAGTCACGCATAACTTACTCGTAACAATAGTGCAAAATTGAGATGGAAGAGAAATATCACCCAAGGGTTACATTATAAACAGAGGAAGTCGATATTTGCACTGAATTCCACAGACCAGAGAGGGTCAAGGGAGAGGTTCCCAACCTGGACCCTTTGGTTAATGGTAGGGGTCAATGGCATAAAAAGGGTTGGGAAGCCCTGGGTTAATGGGTTTTTGGATAATAAGACATGATTCAATCCAGTGCGCTGTCTCCCTGGTTAAGTGATCCTGTTGGCCACAGTGCCCCTCTTCATTTCTCTGCAGCAGTACAGCCTATTCTCCCTCGGATATACCATTCTATCAATTAACCACCTCGGGAAGTGTGAGAAAATTGGAGCAACCCTATGCTGCTGTGGAATTGGCAGCAAAGCAAGGGTTAAGGTAAGAGAAGTTTTTGATAAAGTGCAGTCAAACCCAGGCAAGAAGACCATCCTCCCATTTGCCCAGCAGGGGAATGGAGCCAATTGGCATAAGATTGGATTCAATGAGGGGACAAGAAACTTTAGTAAGTTCAAAGTATCGTCAGTTGTTAGCTTGTAGTTTCTATCAACTATTAACACCTTTAGTGACTGATTATGCAAATAAGGAATTTGAATAGATATAGTTTACCACATAGTCAGTTTCAGTAACTGCCCGTCATTTCTGTATAAAAACAGCATTTCTCTGTTCAGACTTGAGAACAGTGTGGTTACAGGGGCCAGGCTGTTCTCCTTGTGCATTGTAAATAAAGAGTGATTAAGCAATGAGTGGGAGTTTTCAGTCCATGGTCACAGAAAGAACATGCAAACTCCACACAGACAGCCTCTGTGAGGCACCGGCACTAACAAGTGGACCATTATACGACCCTTATTTGAAGGACCCCTCATTAGCGAGGACAAGTGGCTCAAGGTCAGTGTAAACTTACTGATATCTTGGTGAATATGTAGAGGAACAGAGAGAGGACGGACAGATAAATCCTGATTCGATTTCCACCAAATCGCTTCTTCAGGTATTCTGGCATTGTCACAACCTTGAGGAAGAGGATACAGTCAGTGTCAGAGCCTAAACCAAAGAGAAAAGATGGGCAGATTGGGGTCTCACACAGACAGTGGGTCAACATATAAGGCTACTTACTCCAGCCCTGATGTAGATGGGTACAAAAAGCCATCCCAGAATAATGACAATGACTAGCGCCTGTGGGGTTAAGAGGAGCAAAACATTAGGACTTCACCACACAACAAACCTCAGATCAAATAGATGGCACAGACTGGCAAAAGTCTCACAGCTTTGACACAAAAGCACACGAGGGTCTGTTTGTACATCATTATTTTCTTAAACTATGAAATAGCCTCTGCATCAGGTGCATCAGACAAAACGATCAAAATGACCAGTGACGTGGATATCACTAACCAGTGATGTATTTAGCAGTGGATTGATTGGTAAAAATGCAGCATAGATTTGTGAGGATTGTGTGGATAGTCAGAGGCTTTTTTTCCAGGGCTGAAATGGCTAGCACAAGAGGGCACAGTTCTAAGGTGCTTGGAAGTAGGTACAGAGGAGATGTCAGGGGTAACTTTTTTTACACAAAGGGTGGTGAGAGCTTGGAATAAGCTGCCGGCGACAGTGGTGGAGGCAGATACGATGGGGTCTTTTAAGAGACATGGAGCTTCGGAAACTATAGGGCTATGGGTAATCCCAAGTAATTTCTAAGGTAAGGACGTGTTCGGCACAGCTTTGTGGGAAGAAGGGCCTGTATTGTGCTGTAGGTTTTCCATGTTTCTACGTAACTCTCGAGGAGTTACAAGCTTCAATGGTTGAGATGGGGGATACTGCACATACAAAAACAGTTGCCTGGGTGCTTCACCAGTCACAGCTTTTTGGGAGAGTGGCAAAGAGAAAGCCACTGTTGAAATAAAAACTCACATGAAATCTCAGCTAGAGTTTGCCAGAAGGTATGTGAGAGACACTGAAGTCAGGTGGAAGAAGGTTCTATGGTCTGATGAAACCAAAATTGAGCTTTTTCGGCCATCGACTAAACAATATATTTGGATTAACCCAAACACTGCACATCATCAAAAACACACTCTCCCCACCGTGAAACACAGTGGTGGCGGCATCATGTTGTGGGGTTGCTTCACTGCAGCTGGCCCCGGAAGGCTTGCGAAGGTAGAGGGTCAAATGAGTGCAGCAAAATACAGGGAATTCCTGGAGGAGGTCCAAATTTTGTCCGAATCCTGTTGTTTGTTGTTTGCATGTTTCAACGTTTGTGTTAGTGTTTGTGTTGTATCATTAGCCTCTGCTAATGTTTGGCTGTGTGCATTTGATGCAGCAGGCACACTGTGGTCATTGATCTCAGTGTTTGACCTAGTTTTGCCTGTTCATATGTGATTAGCTTTTCAGGCGGTTCCTGAGCCGTCTTTTGTAGATGTCTGGGTTTGAACTACGTATGAACGCTCATCAAGGCACCGACACACAATTGCTTTCTCCCAATTCTTTTTACCTTCCACCAGGGGTTGCATGCGCACAGTATCCCCTTCGTCGAGTGGGGCAAGACTTTTGGCTGATTTGTTGTAATTGTCAGCCTGCTGCTGGGCGCGTTGGTTCATACGCTTGCGTTCGCGTACAACTCTGGGTTCCAGTAAACTCGCTGTTGTAGGCAGGAGAATGCGTGTGCGGCGATTCATCAACCGCTGGTCAGGAATCATGCTCAGCCCTTGTGAGGGTGTGTTGCGATGGTCTAGAAGTGCGAGGTAGGGATCTGCTCGCGATTCGTTGCTCTTTGTGAGGATCCGCTTAGCTGTTTTAACTGCTGATTCAGCTTTTTCATTCACTTTACTATTTCCGGGGCTGTTACACAAGTGCTCAAAATCCCATTCTCCTGCAAATCTGTGAAACCCCAATGACATGTATTGTGGCCCATTATCACTAACCACTTGTGTTGGGCTACCATATCTCGCAAAATGAGCCTCTAATTTGCGAATAACGGCTGCGCTTGTCATAATCGCAAAGAAGATCTACCTCGAAGAAATTGCTGTAGTAATCAACGGTGATGAGGTACTCTTTTCCTTCGAATGTAAACAGGTCAGTACCTGTCTTTTCCTATGGCCGAGCAGGTACCTCATGACTCATAAGCGATTCTTTCCGCTGACTCATTTCGTACGTGCGACAAACATCACATGTAGCAATATATTGCTTGATGTCGCTGCTCATGCCTGGCCAAAAAAGACATTTGCGTACGCATCTGAGGCGTCCTTCTACGCCCAAGTGTGACGAATGAATTCTTTCCTTCATTTGCTTTCGTTCACTTTGCAGTATGATCAGTGGCAGCACCAGAGATTTTTTCTTGCTGGTGCTACAGTGGGGCTGAATTATTCAGTGATGGTGCTGAGGAATGTACCCTATGGTAATAAGTATTCGCAAGGTCGGATGCGTACATTAAAAAGTCAGTTTCAAGCATTATGTGCCCACTATAAATGCCTCTGTTGATTCACAAGCAACAGCAATTGATAGATCTAATATAGAAGTGAACTGTGACAGTGTCAACAGCATCGGAGACAACCCGGGCTACATGGAGCATAAGCAAACAAACCAACAGAGCATCCGAGCCACAGCGCACAACATGAATCACGCACCAATCCCACAATCAACGTCAAATGCGTGCTTTTCAACTGAAAAGCACAACACCAGCCCACAATATCCACAGCTATTCGCATTACATAGACAGACAATGCCAAAAAATACACCGTTATTAAAGTCAAATAAGGCAAACAACAGATGCAAGGCTTTACCAGGAGTTGGACAAATCGTACTCTGACCATGCAATACCTCAATTAATTCGGCTATTGAATTTAAAACAAAAATCAACAGAATCACCGCTTGGAAGTCTAAGCAAAACCAGTAGGCTTAATAGCAGTAAATGTAATAGTTTAGGATTTGCAGGAAACATAAGGACTATCCACCACAAAATAATAATAATAATCAGCATTAGTCTTGGCCTAAATTTTAAAAAATCAACTGCACAATTGCACAATTGATGTTTTCAGTGAAACATAATCTGTCTTTTGTTGTTATTGGTGGCGAAAGCATCAATGATTTTCTGGATGTCAAATGCCTTGGTCCTCTGGCTGTTTATGGCCAAGTTGCCGTTCTGAGAATCGCCGCTGCTATTCCTTAGGTAGCTTTTGAGGTGTCTGAGGCAAGAGAAACTCCGTTCGCATGAGGCAGATGTCACAGGCAGAGTCAGTGATATGCAGATTAGTTTGTATAAATCTATAAATGCATCGCGGTAGGGTCTCATTAGAGCTAGAAACTCCACTGTGTTATTCACTGCCTGTCCTTGCTTTTCTTTTGTTTCCAGCAGACGCCGAACCTGATGTAGCTCTGCAGTCAGGTTCACTTCAGTCACTCCACAGTATTGGGTCATTGGCCAAAGACAATTCCTGTCTAGGAAGAACTTATGTTTGGGACTCAATGCTGAGACTCCAGTCAGAACACTTCCAGTCTCAATTGAGAACCGTCTTTTCATTTCAGTCAGAAGTCTGTTTATAACTGGATAGAAAAAGTGCTAGTGAAGGTCATCAGAGGATGTGACAGGTGTGCGTTCAGTTTGGGCCTCAACAACAAAATCATATAGGTGGGGGGTGGCTGGGCCTGTCTCCTTTCATGTGGACTGCTCTGTATACCGGCCTTGAAGCACAGGTCCCTAGCTCTTGTCTGAATTTCACTCCATGATTCCTCTCCCGGTTTTGCTGAGAGTGCATCGATAACAGACTGAGCCAAGTCCACAGCAGATGAAAGCTCCAAACTGGGAGATTAGAGCTGGTCTGACATGAACTTGGTGACTCGGAATAAATCCTCAGAGTGAGAAGTAAAGCAAACTGCTTGTCAATCAGTCTATTTACAGCTCTGGCCTCCGTTTTCCTCCATGCATTTGGTTGACCCATAATATCCTATAGTGTAGCTAGAATGGCAGAGAGTGATTTCCTTATAGCCCACAAAGCTGTATACTGCCATGCCCAGCGTGCATCTGACAATTTCTTCAACTCCACGGGCTGTGCAGTTGATTCCAGTCCTCTCTGTTTCTTCATGAAAAGATTGTGGGCAACACAGTTTGAAAAGAAGTTGTTTTTTTTTGCAACTGTAACAAAAACCAATTTCCCCCAAGATCAATAAAGTATGACTATGACTATGACTACAAGCAGCTGCACAGTTTCAAAAAACTCACCCGCTTGTGGTACATTGCTCACAACATCCACTAAAACAAGGTTAAGTCTGTGAGCATGGCAGTGTATATATAATGCCTGCGGGACCTCTTTCCTGAACCTCTCTTGTACCCCATTATTGCACCCTGGCATCACTGCCGCCCCGTCATAACACTGACCTATACACGCGTTCTTATCAATAACACACTGGGCGAGTGTCTGTTCAATGCTTTTAAGAAGCGACTCTGCGTCCAATTCTTCTGCTGAAGTGAAGTGCAAGAATTCTTCAAGCACTGTTTCGTTATTCAAATACCGCACCACCACTGATATTTGCTCCTTTTTACTCGTCTTTACTTTCATCCACTATGATGGCAAAATGTTCAGCCTCCTTGATTTCTGCACTTATCCGAATTCTTACCATATCTGCCATAATAACCATAATTTCATTTTGGATATCGTGATGGGTGTTTTTTGCATTTCCAGGATTGTCCTTTATTGTAGCTAGAGTCTTATCACGCTGTCCAATTACAATGAGCAACTCAACAAAGTTTCCCCTATTGCCAGATCCATCATCCTCCCGGTGTCCTCGCTGGGCAATGCCTTGGCATGCAGTATAGTGTAGAGACTCAACCACGTCTCTCATATACTCACGATTTTCTTGGACAATCTTTGCACGTCCTTTGTCAAGCATATTTCCCAATCTTGAACCATCTTGGTTTCTCAATCTGAATTCCGCCCATGCCTCCATAGCAAACTTATGAGCTGCACTTACATGGTGGGTTATGAAAGCTCTTGTAGCTTTCCGCCAGTTGCGGTAACCGGTGACAGTGAAGGTAGACTCAGAATGGAACCCATGTCCTCCACACAGGACATGCCTGCATGCGAAGCAGAACGTAATATCTTTCGCCATCGAATATTCCAGCAGATCAAACCAGCCACGAATAAAACTCCTTTGCTGATTGCCAAGCTGTTGCGAGCAGCGAAGGGTACTTTTTCAAGACATCGTGAGGGTAACACTGTGGGTTGACCTTCCTCATCAATCTGCAGGTGGGCTGCACCCAAAAGCCCCCCAAGTGCATCATCGAACACCTCTGCATAGCGTTCTTCTGGTGTGCATTGTTTTTCTTTAAGTGTAGATACATGCACCTGTCACAGTGGCGGGGCATTGGGAGCAAGGGTGGACCCAAATGCAAGACACATCTTGTGAGGTTACTTAGATTTAGTTTATTGTTTGATACCAGGAAAGCAAGGCAGGAGCAGGACTGGGCAAGGACTCAGGACTACGACTAGGCTGGGACCAAGGGTCTGGGCTTGGACTCGGAATCGGCTCCCAGAACTAGAGGAGACATGAAGAGGATAGGTATGGACTCCGAGCCAGAGACTGGGCAAGGACCCAGTACTTGGGTCTTGCCTTGGGCTCGGACCCCAGAACCAAGCAAGGACATGACATGGGCTAGGGAGAGGAGGAACATGGGAACACAGAGCCTTGGTCTTGGGGAGCAGGTACATGGAACCATGGACACATACACAGAACACAGAGTCGGGACCCCTCCTTGGATACAGGACATAGGGCTGGGACTCACACACAGAACAGAGAGCCGGTACCCCTCCTTGGGTACAGGACATAGGGCCGGGACTCATGACCCTCCACGGGGCAACAGCAAGACGGCCTGACTTACCCCACGGAGGCAAGGACAAGACACAACAAGACATGACCCCCCACGGGGCAACGGCAAGACGGCCTGACTTATCCCACAGAGGCGAGGACAAGACAAGACAAGACATGACTCCCCGCGGGGCAACGGCAAGATGGCCAGACTTACCCCCAGGGAGGCGAGGACCAGACAAGACCAACACGAATGAACACCAGACAGTACCTATCTAGCTCCGGCGATGGAACTAGACCGAAGTGCAGGCGGGGGCTGCAGATGAGTACTAGAGGCGAGAGGGGCAGAGAAGGGATTCAGACAAGGGGGTAGGACAGGAATCACAGACTGCCAGGGCCAGGACTTGACTCAGAACTGGGAAGCCGCCAGGGCTAGGACTTGACTTGGTGCTTGAATGCCGCCAGGGCCAGGACTTGACTTGGTGCTAGAATGCCGCCAGGGCAAGGACTTGATTTGGTGCTAGAATGCCGCCAGGGCCAGGACCTGACTTGGTGCTAGAATGCCGCCAGGGCCAGGACTTGACTTGGAGACTCTGGGTAGTGGCGAGCCTTCGACTTGGCCCGGGAACAGTAGACAGCGGTTCTTGATTCCCTCCGGCGGGTTAACTCACCTTAGTGAGGAAACTTTGTAGGCTCGCTTTGGCGAGGTAACTGGACAGGGTTGCTCTGGTGAGGAGAAGGCAAATTACCGGCACTGGCTTCGGCAGAGATTAGGCTTGCTCCGGCCAGATGACATCGGCACACCGTACCTTAGGTGACTTTGCAGACGCTCCCGGCTCGAACGGCTGAAAGCCGGAGACTATAAACTACCAGTTCAGCCGAGCGTTAATTGCCTCTAATCACCAAAGTCAAGGGACATGGGAAAACAGGGGATCAACGGTCTGGATCGTAACATAAACAAGGTAAATTTAAAAGGACCCCGATCTGGACCATGACAGCACCTTGCGAAAGCTGTCATCGTTGACCGTAATCAGATTCATTTGCTGGCTGGCCCTGCTTCCCAGCAATGGTGTAAAGTCGTCAGTGACCATGACAAATTCGACAGAATACTTGGGGTTACGCAGTTTCACTCTACACATCCCTTCTGCATCCATGGTGGTGTTGTTCCACATCATCAGCTTTTTTGTGTATTGTCTTAGTGTGTGATCTACTCCCTCCAAGTATTTGCAGGGTAAAATATTAATGCTCGCCCCGGCTGTTGACTTGGAAGTCTATTTGCTTTCCAGTGATGAGCATCTGTGCAAATACGTCATCCTTTGTCTTCAACCTGTTGACCACCAATATGACATTGTCAATAAACTCGGTACTGCTGTCACTATCAGTTTGGTCATCGCTTTGTGCTTCCACCCCATGCACAGGCTTCTGCTTGCATACCAGTGGCGGCACCAGGGAGTTTTTCTTGCTGGTGCTACAGTGGGGCTGAATTATTCAGTGATGGTGCTGAGGGATGTACCCTATGGTAATATGTATTCGCAAGGCCAGACACGTGGCATTCAAAAGTCAGTTTCAAGCATTATGTGCCTACTATAGATGCCTCTGTTGACTCACAAGCAACAGCAATTGATAAATATAATATAGAAGTGAACTGTGACAGTGTCAACAGCATCGGAGACAACCCGGGCTACACAGAGCACAAACAAATCAACAAAGCACCCGACCCACAGCGCACAACGTGAATCACACACCAATCCCGCAATCAGTGTCAAATGCGTGCTTTTCAACTGAAAAACACAACACTAACCCACAGTGTCCACTGCTATTCACATTACATAGACAGACAATGCCAAAAGATACACCATTATTAAAGTCAAATAAGGCAAACAACAGATGCAAGGCTTTACCAGGAGTTGGACAAATCGTACTCTGACCATGCAATACCTCAATTAATTCGGCTATTGAATTTAAAACAAAAATCAACAGAATCACCGCTTGGAAGTCTAAGTGAAGCCAGTAGGCTTAATAGCAGTAAATGTAATAGTTTAGGATTTGCAGGAAACATAAGGACTATCCACCACAAAATAATAATAATAATCAGCATTAGTCTTGGCCCAAATTTAGAAGAAAAATCAACTTCACTCACCATTGATGTTTTCAGAGAAGCACAATCCGTCTGTTGTTGTGATTGGTGGTAAAAGCGTCAATGATTTTCTGGATGTCAAGTGCTTTGGTCCTCTGGCTGTTTATGGCCAACAGGGCCAAGTTGCTGTTCCAAGCATCACCGCTGCTATTCCTTAGGTAGTTTTTGAGGTGTCTGAGGTAGGAGAAACTCCGTTTGCATGAGGCAGATATCACAGGTAGAGACAGTGATATGCAGATTAGTTTGTATAAATCTGTAAGTGCATCGCGGTTGGGTCTCATTAGAGCTAGAAATTCTACTGTGTCATTCACTGTCTGTCCTAGCTAGAGAGTCAACCACAGCTCTCGTATACTCACGATTTTCTTGGACAATCTTTGCATGTCCTTTGTCAAGCATATTTCCCAATCTTCAACTGTCTTGTTTTCTCAATCTGAATTCGGCCCGTGCCTCCATAGCAATCTTCTGAGCTGCAATTACATGGTGGGTTTTGAAAGCTGTTACAGCTTTCCGCCAGCTGTGGTAACCGGTGACGGTAAAGGTAGACTCAGAATGGAACCCATGGCCTCCACACAGGAAATGCCTGCATGCGAAGCAGAACGTAGTATCTTTCGTGATCGAATATTCCAGCCAGTCAAACCAGCCATGAATAAAACTCTTTTGCTGATTGCCAAACTGTTGCGTGCAGCGAAGGGTACTTTTTCAATGCTGGCCGACGGGGTCCTTCCTCAGGCTGCTGGCTAACATTGCTAACAGTATTCCCACTAGCACCAAGAGCTGCTTCATCCACGTTCTCTTCCAAATCCCGCTCCATTTCTTGTTCCTCTACTTCGCCCTCACACTCCTTCAATGAGCTGCTGTTGGCCTCATCCCTACTTACTTCTTTCTGCATGTCACTTTCAATTAAGACAGGCTCAGGCTGAGACACCACTGATTCCTCTGGATGAGGTAGTTTTCTCACTAAAAATTGATCCATTTTTCACGCCGCCAAAATAATGCACATGCCAGGCCCACGCTAGCTTGTAAAAGCACTGTGTGTGTGTGAGTGTGTGTGTGTGTGTGTGTGTGTGTGTGTGTGTGTGTGTGTGTATGTGTGTGTGTGTGTGTGTGTGGCATCCGTTAGTCTCGCGAGACCACGGATCTGCGCCTGGATGTATACTATCAATCTCTCGTGTGAGTGAGAGTGAGTGACATCACCACCTTAAGTGATCTTAGATCAGTTTAACTGATCTGAGGACAGCAATGGCGAGACATTGACAACGAACCAAGTGTAGAGTGGATCTGACAGAGTTTATAACTTTATTGCTGCGTGGGTGCTATGGTAACTGGGGGTGCTGTTTCACTAGATCAACTGGAGAAACAAGCTGTATTCAAAACTATACAGAGAAAGCAGAGCAGCTGCGACTTGTATGTGAAATTTCAGTTAATTTCTCAGTGGTGCTACACTGGTGTTATTGCAATTTCTGCTGGGGCTATAGCCCCAGCTGGCACCACCTGTTGCATACCTTTGCAAAGTGATTTCGAATGCCACACGCCTTGCACACCTGTCCGTATGCTGGGCATTGTTGCTTGTCTCTTGCATGTTCCGTGCTACAGTACTTGCAAGGGTTCACTTTGCCTCTGTGGCTGTTCAAGGTGCCTTTTGCTCTGGCTCCACCACCTCCGCCTTCTGTCCAGGATGCTTTGAACCTTTCCTGTTAGTGCGAGGTTTAATCCCATGGACAGTAGCGGACCTGCTATCTGCAGCTGTACTGAATGCTTGTAGGTGTGATTCAGCCATTTCTGTGCTTTTACAGATGTCAATGCAGTCATTGAGCGATAGCTTTCTCTCTTGTAACAGACGTTTTCTGGTTTGGGAGTCGTTAATGCCCAGTACGATCTTGTCTCTCAGCAGACTGTCTGACATACACGAGCAAAAATTACATGTCTTTGCAAGAGATCTAAGGCTGGCAAGAAATGATTCAAAGGTCTCACCTTGTTCTTGTTGCCGCTTGTTGAACAAGTACAGTACCGTTCATATGTCTCATTTTTTCTCACCGATAGTGATCTGTCAAATGCAGCTAAAATCTTTGTGAGGTCTTGGCCTTCAGCCTCATCTGCGAACACAAAACTGTTGTAGACCTCAAGTCCAGACAGTCCAATTGTATATAAAAATAATGCCGTCTGGTATTCGGGAACTTGCTTGTGCAATTGTGCTATGATCCACATCTGCCGCCATGTCTTCCATAGTTGTGCTATTATTACATTGCCAACTGTAAGTTGAAAAAATCGGGCGCTGTGGTTGAAAAAAGCAATTTTCTGAGCCCCACCGCTGCCACAATGTTTCGAGACAGTTATTTCAGATAAAAACAATGGCGCATGCGCACCAACTTTAATCGTCTGCTCACGAGTGCACGTACAAGTACTGTATATCATAACAATAACCCTCAATTTCCCTGTGCTATGTAATAAGACCATAAGACAAAGGAGCAGGAGTAGGCCATTCAGCCCATCGAGTCTGCTCCACCATTTTATCATGAGCTAAACCATTCTCCCATTTAGTCCCACTCCCCCGTCTTCTCATCATAACCTTTGATGCCCTGGCTACTCAGATACCTATCAATCTCTGCCTTAAATACACCCAATGGCTTGGCCTCCACTGCTGCCCGTGGCAACAAATTCCATAGAATTTGACTAAAAAGATTTCTTTGCATTTCTGTTCTAAATGGGCACCCTTCAATCCTTAAGTCATGCCCTCTCGTACTAGACTCCCCCATCACGGGAAACAACTTTGCCACATCCACTCTGTCCATGCCTTTTAACATTCGAAATGTTTCTATGAGGTCTCCCCTCATTCTTCTAAACTCCAAGGAATACAGTCCAAGGGTGGACAAACGTTCCTCATATGTTAACCCTCTCATTCCTGGAATCATTCTAGTGAATCTTCTCTGTATCCTCTCCAACGTCAGCACATCCTTTCTTAAATAAGGAGACCAAAACTGCCCACAGTACTCCAAGTGAGGTCTCACCAGCGCCTTATACAGCCTCAACATCACATCCCTGCTCCTATACTCTATTCCTCTAGAAATGAATGCCAACATTGCATTCGCCTTCTTCACTACTGACTCAACCTGGAGGTTAACTTTAATGGTATCCTGTATGAGGACTCCCAAGTCTCGTTGCATCTCAGAACTTTGAATTCTTTCCCCACTTAAATAATAGTCTGCCCGTTTATTTTTTCTGCCAAAGTGCATAACCGTACACTTTCCAACATTGTACTTCATTTGTCACTTCTCTGCTCATTCTTCCAATCTATCCAAGTCTCTCTGCAGACTCCGTTTCCTCAGCACTACCGGCCCCTTCATCTATCTTCGTATCATCAGCAAACTTAGCCACAAAGCCATCTATTCCATAATCCAAATCGTTGATGTACAATGTAAAAAGAAGCGGCCCCAACACTGATCCCTGTGGAACACCACTGGTAACTGACAGCCAACCAGAATAGGATCCCTTTATTCCCACTCTCTGTTTCCTGTGTGACGAGAATACACATAAATTAAGATGTTTGCTGGCCTGGGCTAGCACCAGTGGCATCAGCAGTTGGTCTGCCACCTGTCCTCAGGGGAGGGAGAGATAAGGAACACAATGAAGCAGCATTTGGAGATGTTAATGAAGGAGCCATCAGTCTGGGTACTGTCAAGATTGGCTCCCCCTTTGAACCCTGAACTGTTTGAAGTGTGATGGACAGGCGATACCCCAGCAGGGGGATAAAAAGGGACAGGTTCGCTAAGGCAAGACACACACGACACCACGAGGTAACGAGACCCTGGAAGCGGTGCCCCCCCGCAAGTCGGCGGGAGTCGTTCGGAAGGCTGATTGCGGAACCAAGCCATAGACGCACAGGGTGGAAAGGTACGATCAGCGGGAACCCGGTGTGTGTCCACCCTTGCTTGGGTGCCAGGTTCACTGCAGAGGATCGACCGCATCTGGAGGAGGGGTCACAGTCGGTGAGCCCAGGTGACATCACAAAGGACCCGCCCAAAAGCTGCTTGTGAGCAATATCGCAGGTCTGTGTGTGGAAGCCGTTTTGAATGATCATTCGTTCTTGTTCTCTCTCTCCTTCCCCCCACATTGTCCATCACCACGGCAACGATTACTGTGAACTGAACTAAATTGGACTGAACTTTGCGTCACTTTGAAATTGGTCATTTACCCCTTGACAACGATAGAGCTTGATTGATCCTGTTATCTTAATTCTGTGCACATGTGTGTTTATCATTGCTGAACTGTTGCATTTATTATCCTTTCGATTACTGTGTTGCTTGTTTCTTTAATAAAACTTTTTTAGTTCTAGTAATCCAGACTCCAACAAGGATTTCTGCTGGTTTGGCAACCCAGTTACGGGGTACGTAACACCTGCGAATCAGCCAACGCTCTATCCACGTATGTAACTTTCCCATAATTCTTGTTAAGTAGCCTCATGTGTGGCACCTTGTTAAAGGCCTTCTGAAAATCCAAATATACAACATCCACTGCATCTCCCTTGTCTAGCCTACTGGTAATTTCCTCAAAAAATTGTAATAGGTTTGTCAGGCAGGATGCTGAGTTCTGCCTATCTTGTCATATGCCTCCAGGTACTCTGTAACCTCATCCTTGACAATCGACTCCAACAACTTCCCCACCACCAATGTCAAGCTAACAGGTCTATAATTTCCTTTTTGCTTCCTTGCCCCCTTCTTAAATAGCGGAGTGACATTTGCAATCTTGCAGTCCTCCAGAACCATGCCAGAATCTATTGACTTTTGAAAGCTAATGCCTCCACAATCTCCACAACTACTTCCTTCGGAACACGAGGGTGCATTCCATCTGGTCCAGGAGATTTATCTACCTTTAGCCTATTCAGCTTCCTGACTACTTTCTCTGTCGTAATTGTGACTGCGCACACTTCTCTTCCCTGCCACCCTTGAGTGTTCGGTATACTGCTGATGTCTTCCTCAGTGAAGACTGATGCAAAATACTCGTTCAGTTCCTCTGCCATCTCCTTATCTCCCATTACAATTTCTCCAGCATCATTTCCTATCGGTCCTGTATCTACTCTCACCTGTCTTTTACTCTTTATATACTTTAAAAAGCTTTTAGTATCTTCTTTGATATTATTTGCTAGCTTCCTTTCATAGTTAATCTTTTCTCTCTTAATGACCTTCTTAGTTTCCTTTTGTAGGGTTTTAAAAACTTACCAATCATCTGTCTTCCCACTAATTTTTGTTTCCTTGTATGCCCTCTCCGTTGCTTTAACTTTGGCTTTGACTTCTCTTGTCAACCATGGTTGCATCCTTTTTCCATTCGAAAATTTCTTCTTTTTTGGAATATACCTGTCTTGCACATTCCTCATTTCTCGCATAAACTCCAGCCACTGCTGCTCTGCTGTCTTTCCCGCCAGTGTCCCTTTCCAGTCAACTTTGGCCAGTTCCTCTCTCATGCCACTGTAATTTCCTTTACTCCACTGAAATACCAACACATCAGATTTCAGCTTCTCTTTTTCTAATTTCACAGTGAACTCAATCATGTTATCGACAGGAATTCTGCAGATGCTGGAAATTCAAGTAACACACATTCTCCTGTCCCATGATCCTCTCGTATCCCCTTTTGCCTATCACCTGTCCAGCTCTTGGCTCCATCCTCCCCCTCCTGTCTTCTCCTATCATTTTGGATCTCCCCTTCCCCCTCCAACTTTCAAATTCCTTACTCACTCTTCCATCAGTTAGTCCTGACGAAGGGTCTCGGCCTGAAACATCGACTGCACCTCTTCCTAGAGATGCTGCCTGGCCTGCTGCGTTCACCAGCAACTTCAATCATGTTATGATCACTGTCTCCTAAGGGTTCCTTCACCTTAATCTCTCTAATCACCTCCGGCTCATTACACAATACCCAATCCAGTACAGCCGATCCCCTAGTGGGCTCAACAAGCTGTTCTAAAAAGCCATCTCGCAGACATCCTACAAATTCTCTCTCTTGAGATCCAGTGCTGACCTGATTTTCCCAATCTACTCGCATGTTAAAATCCCCCACAATTATCATAACACTGCCCTTCTGACAAGCCTTTTCTATTTCCAGTTGTAATTTGTAGTCCACATCCCGGCAGCTGTTTGGAGGCCTATAAATAACTCCCATCAGGGTCCTTTTACAGAAAGTAATGAGGTAGCCTCCACTGCTCCCCCAGGCAGAGAATTCCACAGATTCACTACTTTCTGGGAAAAGCAGTTTCTCCTCATCCCCATCCTAAATCTATTCCTCTGAAACTTGAGGTGATCTCCCCCAGTCCCCTAGTGGAAATAACTTTCCTGCCTCTATCTATCCCTTCCATAATTTTATATGTTTCTATAAACTTCCCTCTCATTCTTCTGAATTGCAGTGAGTATGGTCCTCCGCACCTCAATCTCTCCTCAGAGGCTGCTGACTTCCCCTACCCCCCTCAGCCCCACCTCTCATTTCCAGCATCAACCTGGTGAAACTTTTCTGTGTCAGTTCATCTTATTCAAGTAAGGAAACCTATTAAATAAAAACACAGTGGCTGGGTAGGTGGCAGATGTGATCTCCTGTTGGGAGTGTGATGTGGTGCGGTTCTGTAGGAGGACTGTAGGAAGGGAATGTGAGCCAGAGGAACAATCGTATAACAGCAATGGCTTTTCTCTGGTACGATGGAAGATGAAAGGTGACTTGATAGAGATGTACAAGATGATAAGAGGTATAGACCAAATGGACGGCCAACACATATTTCCAAGGGTGGCAACGGCAAATACCAGAGAGCACCCATTTAAGTTGAATAGGGGAAAGTTTAAGGGAGAACTTACTCTGATTCAATGTAAATGAGTGTCATCTGGTAAGGGAGATGTCAGAGGTAGTCTTTTTTTACACAGAGAGTGTTGGGTGCCTGTAACACATACTGCCAGGGGCAGTGGTAGAGGCTGATTTATTAGGCATGTTTAAGAGACTTGCAGATTGGCATATGAATGTAAGAGAAACGGAGGGTGTTGGGCTGTATAGGAGGGAAAGGTTCGATTGAACGTTAAAAGGACAGCAGGACATTGTGGAGCAAAGGGCCTGTACTGTGCTGTAGTATCCTATGTTGTATGTTCAGAACAAAATCTGGAGCTATCTGAGCAGGGTTTGTAGAAGGTAGTGGGATGGATTGAGAAAGTGGTTAGAAAAGCACACGGCATCATGAGCTGTGTAGACAGAGGTAGGGTGTACCAGAGCATGAAGGCCCTGACAAACCTTCACAAGGCACCAGGTCAGCCAGAGCTGATTCAGGGTGTGGAAGAGATTTACCAAACTATTTCAGGAGATGATGCACTGCCATTCAGGACAGATTGGAGATTCTGGAGCTGCCTACCTTGGAAGCGCAGAGTTTGGAGGAGAAATTATGGAGGTATTTAAAATCCCAAAGGATGATCTATCGAGTCTGCACATCCATTCCAACAAGGCTGATTTATTTTTCCTCTCACCCACATCCTTCTGCTTCTCCATATCTGCTCTTTCTAGGCATTTCAATATTCAACCGGTTTCAATAAGATTCTTCCTCATTCTTCCAAACTGCAACAAGTACAGGTCAAGAACCATCAAAATGCACTTCATACCTGAACCCCTTCTTTCCAGGGATCATTCTACTGAGCTCCTTCTGGACCCTCTTCAATGCCAGCAAATCCTTCCTTAGATCATCATCATTATGTACCATGACATATAATGTAGACGACCGTGGTCTCATGACCATCATTGTTCTTGGCATGTTTTTCTACAGAACTGGTTTGCCATTGCCTTCTTCCAGGCAGTGTCTTTACAAGACAGGTGACTTCTTCAGAAATTGTCTGCCTGGCATCAGCGGTCACATACCAGGACTTGTGATATCCACCAGATGCTCATACAACCATCCACACCTGCTCCCATGGCTTCACTTGACCCTGACTGGGGTCTAAGCAGGTTCTATACCCAGCCCAAGGGTGACTTGCAGGCTAGCAGAGGGAAGGAAAACCTAACACTTCCTTTGGCAGACGTGTATATTTCCTCACTACCGCCCTTCTTAGATAAGAGGCCCAAAACTGCTCACAGTACACCACGTGGTCTGACCAATGGCTTCTCAAGCCTCAGCATTACATCCTTTTATTTATATTCCAGTCCCCTTGAAATGAATGGCAAAATTGCATTTGACTTCTTTACTACAGGCTGAGGCTGAGGACTGAGGCCTGAGGCTGGGTCTCTGGAGCTGTGAGATGGCAGCTCCACACTGTGAACCTCTGGAACTCTCTACCCATTGAGGTGTGAAGGTGGAGTGCTCTGTACATTCAACACTGGCATGAACAGGCAGTTAGTCAGTGGGGGTGCAGGAAGGGGTTTAGGGGTGGAAGCTCCAGGCTGGAATACTGATAAGACTAGCCATGACTTTCTATATAAGACAATGGAGTAAACTTACATGATTTGTCCCATCAAGTGTTCTGCCATTCTACCAAGGCTGCTTTATTATCCCCTTTAACATTCTCCTGCCTTCTCCCCGATGTCCTTACTGATCATGAACCTGTTTGTGATGATGTGACCTGCCAACATCAAAGAGTTGACAACAACACACTGCATCGATGGAGACCTGGAAAGATGCACTACTTACCGAGAAAGCGTGGAAAAAGAGCTGGGCTGCTGGTCAGATTGAAGCTGAGGAGCTTCGGGGTCCCTATGCCCACCATCCTACTAGCTCATGTGCAAGCCATAGAGAACTAGGTGGATGATCTTAAAGGGAGACTCACCTACTGCAGGGAGATGCACAACTGCTGTGTATTCTGTTTCACCGAGACCTGGCTCTCCCCTGCCACCCCTGACTGTTCCATCCGACCAGAGGGATTTTCGATCTATTGGATAGACTGCACGGCGTCTTCAGGCAAGATGAGGGGAGGTGGTGTCTGCCTACTGATCAACACTGGGTGGTGCTCAGACACAGTGGCACTGACAAGCTTCTGCAGCCCGGACCTGGAACACCTGTCGGTGAAGTGTCGTCCCTACTATCTACCACGGGAATTCAACTCGGTCATACTGACAGCGGTCTACATTCCTCCCCCCCCACCCCCCCACCCCGGGTGGACGTGGAATGTGCTCTGAACATACTGTATGCCAACATCAGTGAAATTGAGGCCAGGTATCTGGAGGCTTTGCTCATTACAGCCAGGGACTTTAACCAGGCCAAACTCAGAAAGGCACTGCCAAAGTTATACTAACATGTCTCCTGCCCCACTAGAGGCCCGAATATACTTGACCACTGCTACACAGCAGTCAAGGATGCCTACCGTTCCGTCCCACAACCTCACTTCGGAAAATTGGACCATCAGGCCGTACTCCTCCCGGCTTACAAACAGAAACTGAAGCGGGAGGTCACGGTGTCAAAAGTACTGTCGCGTTGGACGGAGGAAACGGATGAGGTCCTCCATGACTGCTTTGAATCGGTGGACTGGTTAGTATGCAAGGACTCGGCAGCTAACCTTGATGAGTATGCCTCAGCTGTCACGGACTTTATTTGCAAATGCATAGAGGACTGTATGTCTCACAAGACAATCCGGGTATTCCCTAACTGAAAACCTTGGATGAATTATGAGGTCAAGTCCCTTTTAAAGGCTAGAGCTGTGGCTTTTAGGTCCGGGGATACCAGTCGCTACACAGATTCCAGGCGTGAACTCCGGAAAGCCATTAAGAGTGCCAAGAGGCAATATCGAGCCAAGTTGGAAGCCCAGGCTAACCAAAGGGATGCCAGTAGACTATAGCAGGGTCTAAATGAGATCACTGGGCGCAAAGAAAAGGCTGGGAATATCAATAACTGTGGCGCTTCTCTTCCTGACAAACTTAACGTATTCTACGCAAGATTCGAACAGAAGGGGAGCGTCCTGCTCCCTCCGGATGAACCGAACCTGGTGGCACCCAGATTCATCGTCAATGAGGAGGACGTTAGAAGGGCCTTCCTGAAGATAGATCCAAGGAAGGCGATGGGCCCAGATGGCGTCTCGGGACGGGTTCTCCGGGCCTGTGCAAGCGGGCTAGCTGGAGTGTTTGCTGACATCTTCACTGCCCCTTGCTTCAGTCTAAGATCCCCTCGTGTTTTAAGAAGGCAACAATAATCCCAGTGCCGAAGAAGAGCAAGGTGCCATGCCTGAATGACTATCGACCTGTGGCTCTGATATCAATTGCTATGAAGTGCTTCGAGAGATTGGTTATGGCACACATCAACCACAGCCTGCCGGTCAACCTCAACGCTTTGCAATTCGCCTACAGGAGCAACAGGTCAATGGCAGATGCCATCTCTCTGGCCCTACATTCCTCCTTAGAACACCTGGAGAATAAAGACACATATGTAAGGCTCCTTTTCATTGACTACAGCTCTGCCTTTAATGCCATTGTTCCAAATAAACTGATTCCTAAGCTCCGGAACCTGGGCCTTAGCACTCAGATCTGCAGCTGGATCTTCAACTTCCTCACAGACAGGACCCAGGCTGTAAAAATAGGGGACAAGCTCTCCTGTACAATCACTCTGAGCACCAGTGCCCCACAAGGCTGTGTACTCAGCCCCCTGCTGTACTCACTGTACACCCATGATTGTGTAGCCAAGTTTCCATCAAACTCAATCTATAAGTTTGCTGATGACACAACAATTGTAGGCCGTATCTCGGGTAATGATGAGTTTGAGTACAGAGAGGAAATTAAGAACCTGGTGGCATGGTGCGAAGACAATAACCTATCCCTCAATGTCAGCAAGACGAAAGAATTGGTTGTTGACTTCAGAAGGAGTAGTGGACCGCACGAGCCAATTTACATCGGTGGTGCACAAGTGGAACAGGTCGAAAGCTTTAAGTTCCTCGGGGTCAATATCACAAATGACCTGACTTGGTCCAACCAAGCTGAGTTCACTGCCAAGAAGGCCCACCAGCACCTTTACTTCCTGAGAAAACTAAAGAAATTTGGCCTTTCCCCTAAAACCCTCACTAATTTTTATAGATGCACTGTAGGAAGCATTCTTCTAGGGTGCATCACAACCTAGTATGGAAGTTGTCCTGTCCAAGACCGAAAGAAGCTGCAGAAGATCGTGAGCACGGCGCAGCACATCACACAAACCAATCTTCCGTCCGTGGACTCACTTTACACCACACGCTGTCGGAGCAGTGCTGCCAGGATAATCAAGGAGACGACCCACCCAGCCAACAGACTTTTCGTCCCTCTTCCCTCTGGGAGAAGGCTCAGGAGCTTGAAGACTCGTACGGCCAGATTTGGGAACAGCTTCTTTCCAACTGTGATAAGACTGCTGAACGGCTCCTGACCCGGATCTGGGCCGTACCCTCCAAATATCCGGATCTGCCTCTCAGTTTTTTCTTTGCACTACCTCACTTCCCATTTTTCTATTTTCTATTTATGATTTATAATTTAAATTTTTAATATTTGCTAATTTTAACTATTTTTAATATCTTTAATATTTAATATTTGTAATCCAGGGAGTGTGAAGCGCAGAATCAAATATCGCTGTGATGATTGTACGTTCTAGTATCAATTGTTTGGCGACAATAAAGTATAAAGTAACCTCTGCTTTAAATGACTTGCCCTCTACAGCTGCCCATGGCAATAAATTCTACAGATTCACCCCCCCCCCCCCCCCCACCCCGGCTTGGCTAAAGAAATTCCTCCTCATCTCTGATCTAAAAGGATGTCCTTGTACTCTGAGGCTGTGCCCTCTGGTGCTAGACTCCCCCACCATAGGCTCCCCCATCATCCTGTCCACATCTGTCTACATCCACCCAGTCTAAGCCTTTCAATATCTGATAGGCTTCAGGAAGATAAACCCCCAACTCACCCCATTCTTCTAAACTTGAGCGAGTACACGATAAAGCCATCAAACACTCCTCATATCGTTTTCATTCTTGGGGTCATTCTCGTGAACCTCCTCTGGACTTTCCAATGCCACCAGACCTTTTCTCAGATAACGGGCTCAAATCTGCTCACAATACTCCAATGTCTGACCAATTCCTTGTAAAGCCTCAGCATTGCATCCTTGCTTTTATGTTCTCGTCCTCTCAAAATGAATGCTAACATCATACTTGCCTTCCTTGCTATCCGCTCAACCAACAAGTTAACCTTTAGGGAATCACGCACTAGGACTCTTAAATCCCTCTGCACCTCTGAGTTTTGAATTTTCTCCCACTTAGAAAATAATCTATGTTTTTATTCCTTCTACCAAAGGCAATGACCAGACACTTCTTCACATTATGTCCTATTTAGCACTTTGCCCATTTTCCTCATCTGTCTAAGTCCTTCTACAGACTCCTTTGTGCACTGGGACCATTCTATCGGTCTGCTTGGACTCATCCCTGAATGCTCAGCAGGCTGATACTAGGGATGGAGGGGTCAATGTGTGCTTACCCCACGGTGGAGTAGGTTCAAGAGTTTGAATGACCACCCCCACCACCATGTTACTGATGTTCCTGTGAAAAGTAATTAACCCAATAGGCTTGGTTTCGAGCAGTAATAACTCAGTGGCCAACTGATCTTTGGAGATGACCAGCTGAGCAGCGCTGTCTGTTTTCCCCAAGCAGCAGCACGTGCAGTTTGTCCATGACAGTGTTTAGCAGAGGAAGCTTACATTCCATTCAAACCCTCCGGTCGCTATTCCGCCTGCTGCGCCGTTCCCGGCCAGGCCCACGAAGTGCCCACTGCCGACGTTGCTGGCGAACAGAGAGGCCCCGATCTGAGGGAGAAACAAAATACAGTCAGACACAGTGTCAGAAGCGACCTTCATCACTCAATGCCCACAGCTGTATCAGAGTCAGAGAGCTGTATGGTTCAGAAAGAGGTCCTTCAGCACTGCTGCTCTGTGCTGACCATGAAGCCAATCCACACCAATCCCACTTGGCCACACTAGTCCTGTATCCCTCCACACCCTTCCTGTCTGAGTGCCTGCCCGAACATCTTTAAGCATCTCCTTTGGCAGCTCATTCTAGATAACCACCACCCTGTGTGTGTGAAAAAGCTACCCCATAATCTTTAAATTTCTCCCCTCTCACCTGAAACCTGTGACATGAACTTCCTATCCTATCTACACTGCTCTTAAAGTTATAAAACTCCATAAGCCTCTTATTATCCAGTGAAACTAAACCTTGCATGTCCATCTCCTGCTTGTAAATACAGCCATCCATTCCTGCCAGCTCCCCTCTTAAGCCTCACTGACCAAAAGTTCTAGAATATAGAGCATAGAATATTAAAGCACAGTACAGGACCTTCCTCCCACAACGTTTTGTTGACTTTTTAAGCTTTAATTTCAATTTAACTTTTCCCTCCTACATAGCCCTCCATTTCTCTATCTTCCACGTGCCTGTCTAAGAGTTTATTAAAAGTCCTCTACCACCCACCCTGGCACCATGTTCCACTCTCCCTGTGTAAAATAAAATCCCTCCTATACTTTCCTCCAATCACCTTAAAATCATGCCCCCTCGTACTGGCCATTTCCACCCTGGGGAAAAAGTCTGTGGCTGTCCGCTCGATGTATGTCCCTTATTATCTTGTATGCCTCTATCATTTCACCTCTCATCCTCCTTCACTCCAGAGAGAAAAGCCCTAGCTCACTCAGTCTATCCTCTTAAGACATGCTCTCTAATCCAGGCAGCACCTGGTAAACCTCCTCTGCACCCTCTCTAACGCTTCCACATCCTTCTAGTGTATAATGAGGTGACAAGAACTGAGGAGTTAACTGCAGCCACGTGTCAGAGTGCCATCTAGGAGCTTGGTAGATCCATTTCTGTCCTGGCTACATACAGGGGTGAGAATATGTTGGCACAGGTTAAGTGCAGTGGCCATCGATGGGTTAAAACTGCATTGGTCGTTGACACCACTGTACAGGTAAGAAAGTGAAGTGAAATTAACTTTGCTAGCTTTACTTGTCACATGTACATCAAAATATACAGTGAAATGCACCACTTTGTGTCAGATCAAATCAGCAGGGATTGTGCTAGATTGCGCTGGATAGTGCTGGATTGTGCTGGACTGTGCTGGACTTTGCTGGATTGTGCTGGGTGGTGCTGGACTGTATGGGTTGTGCTGGACTGTGCAGGATTGTGCTGGACTGTGCTGGGTTGTGCTGGACTGTGCTGGATTGTGCTGGGTTGTGTTGAAGGTGCCAACACCACTCTGCAGGGGCCAATATAGTCCATTCAGAAATCTGATGGAGGAGGGAAAGAAGCTGTCTTCAGGCTCCTGTGCCCCCTCCCTAATGCTAGTATGTTACATTACACTCCCAGATGTCACTGCAACATACAGAGAACTCTGTAGACAAACATGATGCAGAAAGAATCCATAAATGGAGAAAAAGGGTTGACGTCAGTCTATTGAGCTGCTAAGGTTTATATCTCCCACTTCCTCACTGCGTGGCTTCTTATCGCAGTTGGACATTGATTGCCTGTTTATTGCCTGTTGTCTGGTTTTAAGTGACTCATCATTTGTGCCAGAGTCAAGCGAGATGAGAGAGCTGGTGCTTTACTAGAGTGTTCACTCTCCGCCAGTTGCACTAGAGAGTGCTATAGTGAAAGATACTGACCCTGACATCCAATCAGACGAAAGATACTGACCCTGAGATCCAATCAGATGAAAGACACTGAGATCCAATCAGACAAAAGATACTGACCCTGAGATCCAATCAGACGAAAGATACTGACTCTGAGATCCAATCAGATGTTTGCACAAAGGACGGTGGGATGCATTTCACAGTACAAAGCCTGGTCACTGATTCACTGGGTGAAGTTAACGGGTAGCCAGCGCCCGTTTGCTCTTTGCCCAGACTATGCAGATAGCCAGAAATGAGGCCCCAAGCCTTCCTGCCTCTAAAGGGATATAATGTGGGTGTGGGTGAGCCATCAGTGAAATTTGTTGCTTAGTGGCAGCAGTACAGTGAAATATATAAAAATTACTGTGAGTTCCAAAATAAATAGTGCAAAAGAGGAATTGAAAGCTAGTGTTCATGGACCATTCAGGAATCTGATGGTGGATGGGAAATAGCTGTTCCTAAAACATTGAGTATGTGTCTTCAAACTCCTGTACCTCCTTCCCGAAGGTAGTAATGAGAAGGGAGTGATGAAGCCCCTGACTGATGATGTCACCTTCTTGAAGATGTCCTTGATGTTGGAGAAGCTAGTCTCTCGGATGGGAATCAAAATCTCTCCATCAGCCCCCATGTCTTATAGTGCTGGAAATGGATCTGGGCCATTTCGTCACTCTAGGAATTCAACCGCAGTCTCCCTGGAATCAGACAGCCCCACATGTTGCACCACTGACTCATGAGAACAGAGGTACTAGAAGAACTGAACCAGTCAGCAGCATCAGTGGGAGGAGAAATCCATTAATGTTTCGGGCCAGGGGACCTCCTTGGAACTGGGGGGTATGTGGAGGAGTGTGTGGGCAGGAGGGAGGTCAAATTTTTCACTGGCTCTCACTGCAGTGTTTCATTTGCATAGACTTCAAATCTCAGAGTTTACACTTGACCTTTGCCCAGTTAATTGAAAGTTCGGCTCAGTAGCAGATACAGGGCCTTACCACACCTTGAACCTAATTTTATTTATGTATTTATTGGTTTAATACTGTTTGTAAAATATTAGTAGCTACTGATTAATGATTATGCTCTACTTTTAACCAAACGCAGAAGATCAAGTGAGAGGGACGGAGATAAGAAGATTGCTGATTCCATCCAAACTTTTCCCATCTCCAGGTCTATACCTGACCCCCTCAATGTCAATCACAATGAAAGTTGCCTTTTGGCTCCCCCCGTTTATTAGCTGACTCCTTGAAATCTCTGCCCTCAAGTAACAATCCTTTTGTCTCAGTAGCTTGCCCTGATTTTCCTTTGGATCACAAAGGAACCTCTGCTACTTCAAGAATCTCTAGCCTCTGGGACACAGGAACCCATGGATGGGCAATCTACACATTTCCCTACCCACTCCCTTCCTCCACCACCAGGGTACAGTGATGGCATTGTGTACCATCTGCAAGATGCAACCCAGTTACTCACCCGGGCTACTCTGACAGGCCAAACCAATCGCGGGACCCCCACAACCCTCCGTCTCATAGCAAACAAGCAAGTAAATCCACCAATGGTTTGTATTCCTTTGTAAAATTGCGAGCTGGGAGAAGGAGACAGTGCCAGGCCCTGATTCCACTATCCACTGGGATTGTCCTTCACGTCCACCATCCCACCAAGGGATTTAACAGAGTGTGCACAGAGTACCTCTATTCCTCACAGGGCTACCCCAGATACATCAGGAGGGTCCCCCCGCCCCACCACCACTGACAGACGGTGAAGAAGAAGAAAAACCTGGCTTTCTTATTACGGCACAGGACAGTCAGCCCTTCATGACTGACGATGCTGGCTTCCACCAGACCAATCTCCTGTGCCGTTCCCTTTCTAACAGATTTCCCAATTGCCTGTGACTCCTTGTAGCTCTCACAGGCACAGCACCCCTGTTTGCTTCTTCTATCCCTCACCCATATACAAGGACCAAATGACTCTGACCTGGTAACCCAGCAACCAGACGCCTCTGGGATGAGGGAGGAAACCAGAGCACCTGGAGGAAACCCACATGGTCACATGTAGACAATAGACAATAGACAATAGGTGCAGGAGTAGGCCATTCGGCCCTTCGGGCCACCACCGCCATTCACTGTGATCATGGCTGATCATCCACTATCAGTATCCAGTTCCTGCCCTATTCCCATAACCCGGTAGAACATGCAAACTCCAACACAGATACCACCCAAGGTCAGGATTGACCCTGTCACCCCAGCGCTATGAGACAGCAGCTCTATCACCGAGCTGCCATCTAGTCCAGACTTTCCCAAGCAACAGAGAATAGGCTGATGGACTATCACTGAGGGACTATGGGTAAATGCATTCAGATGATCAAAGATCAAGTTGCTTTGTTCGACAATTTGTGGTGGAGGGGCGGGCAAGTGAATATCCACCCCCTGTTCCCATGAGAGAAATAAAAGTGATATTTGTTCTGGTCTGAATGGAAGTAATGTGAATCATATTAGACAGGCTGCATAATAAGTGTATCAGTTTCCCTGGATAAGCTTCAGGTATAAATGAGTCATTATGTCCCTAGCAACTAAATCCACCACACTGGAGAACAAAGCACAGATCCCAGCCCCTCCTTCACTCACTTGCTTTCAGAGCCACTATTGTCAGAGAGGCACGAAACAGCACGTTCCAGGAGGGGAAGCTGCACTCCCCAGCTCATTCTTATACTTCCTCCTTCACTTTCAGTGCTGGCTACTGAACCTGCCTCATCAGCGCGTCGGGCAGTGGCCCCCATTGAGAGATGGGCACCGGTACGTCCACACGGCGTAAAAAATAAAGGTCACCGAGACCACTAAAGCTCCCTACTTTATTAGCCAGCCACCTTAAATCTCCGCCCTCAGGTTAGAGCATCTTTACCTCATGCAGCTTTCCCTGATGTGCTCTTTGAACTTGAAGGACTCTCCCTGAATCCGATCTCTCCACATAACCTGATACATGGGACACAGCAGCCCCGGCCACTTCCTCCCTCCACCACCAGTACACAGTGGGCACCACAGTTACATGCCCAGCCTAGTGTGACAGCTCCTGCCCAATCCAGAGAGAGGAGGGCAGCAGCTGTCAGGGACACCACCACTTATAGGTTCCCCTCCGAGTCCTAGACCATCCTGACCTGTATGTGTGGAGTCAGTGGGTTTAAATCGTTGTCCAATGCACCACACTGCATTGAACATCCAGCTCCTGGTTACATGTGGGGAATGGGCAGCCCCCTCACATTGGGGGCAGCAGTTGTACTGCTGGGAGGAACGGCAGCGGTGCACAGCTGCAGCTATTTGGGAACACCCAACAGCTGGAGGTGTGAGTGAGGGCTTCAAGGTAGCAGCCGAGTGTACCACACCTGGACCACATCTGGAGATGTAAGTGCCACACATCTGGAATACATATGAAGTTCTATGGGCTCATGTGGATGTATGAGCACTGCACATCTTGAGTTATGAGGGCCAGCTGCACGGCTGAGTGATTGATGCTGATGTTGGGCTGAAGAGCTTGTTTCTGAGCTCCAACCCAGCGAGCACACATCATGGTGAGGCTCCAGCTGCAGGCAGTGGAGTTACAGGTCACCAGCACAAGACAGGCTGTTACTCCATATCTCAGATCTCCACTCCTCCCCTTCTCATATTCCCCCCACACTTCATCCCTCCCGCACCCCATCCGCCCCATCCCTCATCCTCCCCATCCCTCATCCTCCTCATCCCTCATCCTCCCCTCACCTCCCTATCCCTCACCCTCCCTATCCCTCACCCACCCCATCCCTCACCCTCCCATACCCTCCTCATCCCTCATCCTCCCCTCACTCTCCCCGTCCCACTCCCTCCCCATCCCTTACCCTCCCTGTTCCTCATTCTCCCCATCCCTTATCCTTCCTCACATTTCCCTCACCCTCATCCCTCCTCCCCCTCACCCTCCTCATCCCTCACCATCTCTTCACCTTCCCTATCCTCCCCATCCCTCATCCTCCTCATCCCTCATCCTCCCCTCACTCTCCCGGTCCCATTCCCTCCCCATCCATCACTCTCCCTGTCTCTCATCCTCTCCATCCCTCATTGTGCTCTCTTCACATCGTCCTGTCCCCACATTCTCCCCACCCCACTCTGTTCACGCTGTGACCCCTGTTGTTGAGCCACACTCTCTCCATGTCCACCAACACCTGCAACTACTGTCGTTCTCCTCCATCACCCCCACCCTCCAGGATCTCTGCAGTCCCCCAGATCCCTGTCCTTCACATTTTGCCCTCCCCTCTCCTCACCACCGTCTCTGGATAACGAGTCTCCCAGCTCCACATTTTCCCCATAAACCTCCAACACATCTGCAGTAATTTCCACTGTGCTTCAGTTCCTCATCCAACGATTTTGTCATTGTCTCTGACAGGAGATTATTATCAACTTTTTCAGCTGACAACATCAATTTCATGCCATACTGCTGGAATTTAAACTTTGGCTGATGTTTACATCTCAGAGTTTATATTTGACCTTTGCCCAGTTAATTGAAAGTTCTGTTCAGTAACAGATACAGGGCCTAATCACACCTTGAACCTAACTGCATTTATGTTTTTATTGATACTGTTTACAAATTATTAGTAGGTACTACATTATCAATAGTAGATTAATGATGATGCTACATCTAAAATTAAATGTTGAAGATCTGATGATAGATATGGCCTTGACTAAAGAGCGGTTACTGTCATTCAGAACCAACCCCTTCATAGTCAATTTGTTTTTAGTCAGAGTCATAGTCATAGTCATAGTCATACTTTATTGATCCCAAGGGAAATTAGTTTTCGTTACAGTTGCACCATAAATAATAAATAGTAATAGAACCATAAATAGTTAAATAATAATATGTAAATTATGCCAGTAAATTATGAAATAAGTCCAGGACCAGCCTATTGGCTCAGGGTGTCTGGCCCTCCAAGGGAGGAGTTGTAAAGTTTGATGGCCACAGGCAGGAATAACTTCCTATGACGCTCTGTGTTGCATCTCGGTGGAATGAGTCTCTGGCTGAATGTACTCCTGTGCCCACCCAGTACATTATGTAGTGGATGGGAGACATTGACCAAGATGGCATGCAACTTAGGACAGCATCCTCTTTTCAGACACCACCGTGAGAGAGTCTAGTTCCATCCCCACGAGATAGAAACATAGAAACAGAAAATAGGTGCAGGAGTAGGCCATTCGGCCTTTCGAGCCTGCACCGCCATTTATTATGATCATGGCTGATCATCCAACTCAGAACACCGCCCCAGCCTTCCCTCCATACCCCCTGACCCCCATAGCCACAAGGGCCATATCTAACTCCCTCTTAAATATAGCCAATGAACTGGCCTCGGCCTCAACTGTTTCCTATGGCAGAGAATTCCACAGATTCACCACTCTCTGTGTGAAGAAGTTTTTCCTAATCTCGGTCCTAAAAGGCTTCCCCTCTATCCTCAAACTGTGACCCCTCGTTCTGGACTTCCCCAACATCGGGAACAATCTTCCTGCATCTAGCCTGTCCAATCCCTTTAGGATCTTATACGTTTCAATCAGATCCCCCCTCAATCTTCTAAATTCCAACGAGTACAAGCCCAGTTCATCCAGTCTTTCTTCATATGAAAGTCCTGCCATCCCAGGAATCAATCTGGTGAACCTTCTCTGTACTCCCTCTATGGCAAGGATGTCTTTCCTCAGATTAGGGGACCAAAACTGCACACAATACTCCAGCTGTGGTCTCACCAAGGCCTTGTACAACTGCAGTAAGTACCTCCCTGCTCCTGTACTCAAATCCTCTCGCTATAAATGCCAGCATACCATTCGCCTTTTTCACCGCCTGCTGTACCTGCATGCCCACTTTCAATGACTGGTGTATAATGACACCCAGGTCACGTTGCACCTCTCCTTTTCCTAATCGGCCACCATTCAGATAATAATCTGTTTTCCTATTTTTGCCACCAAAGTGGATAACTTCACATTTATCCACATTAAATTGCATCTGCCATGAATTTGCCCACTCACCCAACCTATCCAAGTCACCCTGTATCCTCTTAGCATCCTCCTCACAGCTAACACTGCCACCCAGCTTTGTGTCATCTGCAAACTTGGAGATGCTGCATTTAATTCCCTCAACCAAGTCATTAATATATATTGTAAACAACTGGGGTCCCAGTACTGAGCCTTGCGGTACCCCACTAGTCACCGCCTGCCATTCTGAAAAGGTCCCGTTTATTCCCACTCTTTGCTTCCTGTCTGCTAACCAACTCTCTATCCACATCAATACCTTACCCCCAATACCGTGTGCTTTAAGTTTGTACACTAATCTCCTGTGTGGGACCTTGTCAAAAGCCTTTTGAAAATCCAAATATACCACATCCACTGGTTCTCCCCTATCCACTCTACTAGTTACATCCTCAAAAAATTCTATGAGATTCGTCAGACATGATTTTCCTTTCACAAATCCATGCTGACTTTGTCCGATCATTTCACCGCTTTCCAAATGTGCTGTTATCACATCTTTGATAACTGACTCCAGCAGTTTTCCCCACCACCGACGTTAGGCTAACCGGTCTATAATTCCCCGGTTTCTCTCTCCCTCCTTTTTTAAAAACATCACTGGCCTTACGAATGAGCTTGTTGATTCTGTTGGTCTCTGCTTATCATGACATTGTCATGATATTATTGGTCAATAATGTCAATCACTATGTCACTATGTGGCTTCCCCATTCATTAGCCAACCACCCTCGAGTTACAATCCTTTCATCTCACCATCTTTCCCTGATTTTCTCCGAAGGAATCTCCATGAACCTCTGCTCCAAGAACCTCCAGCCTCTGGTCTCTACACATAACCTGATATGTGGGACATAGGAACCCTGCCCACCACCCTACCCATTCCCTCCCTCCACCACCAATGCACAGTTACGGCGGTGTACCATCTGCAAGGTGCACCATGGTTAATCACCTAGTCCCTCTCCAACATAGGACCGCTACACCAGGGAGATGGTTAAGACTTTACCCATTTAGATCACTGGAATTTCTTTTTGTTTTTCATTCTGTAAATTCCAGTGTGAAAATTCCAGAAGCAGTTTCTGAAATATTCAAACCACCCTGTCTGGCACTGCCAATCATTCCACGGCCAAAGTCACTTAGATCTCATTTCTTCCCCATTCTAATGTTAGGTCTGAACAACAACTGAAGCTCTTGACCATGTCTGCATGCTTTTATGCAATGAGTTGCTGCCACTTGATTGGCTGATTAGATATTTGCATTAACAATCAGGTATATAGGTGTGCCTAATAAAGTGACTATAGAGCCTATTTAAATGTCTGTCTTTATGTCTCTTAAACATAGTAAATTACAAAGCCATTAGGCAGGAACTAAGAAGTGTTAATTGGGAACATCTGCTCTGGCAAGTCCACATCAGACATGGGGAGGGTGCGTCCAATTGCACAGAGTACAGGAAAGGTATGTTTATGTTAGAAGGACATGGGGATGGAAAGATAAGGGAACTTTGGATGTCGAGAGAGGTGATGAATTTAGACAAGAAGAAAAAGAAAAAGTAATTAAAGCTTCAGAAGTTGGAATCAAATGAAGCACACGAGGAGAATAAAGAAGCCAGAAAAGAATTAAAGAAGGGAATTAGGAAAACCAGGAAGTGTCGTGAAAAATCCTTGGCAATTGGATTAAGGTGAATCCCAAGGCATTCTATTAATACATCAAGAGCAAGAGGATAACTAGGGAGAGGTGGAATCACTCAAAGGAGGCAAGAGAGGAGATTGCTGAGCCATTGACCAGGATCCTTGTGTCCACTCTAGCCACAGGTGAGGAAAGGTTAGTATCTACTGTTGTACCTCTAGTTAAGAAGGGAATAAGGGAAAATCCTGGGAACTGTAGACCAGAGGGTCTCATGTAGGTTGTAGGGAAATTGCTGGAGAAAATTCTTAGGGATAGGGTTTGGAAACCAATGGCTTAATTAGGGAGAGCATGCATGGCTTTGTGCAGGGCAAGTGATGCCTTAACCACTTGATTAACATTTTGACAAGAGAGATTGATGAGGGTAGGGCAGTGAATATTATCTACAAGCGTTTGACCAAGTCCCTCATGCGAGGCTAATCCAGAGGACTAAGATGCATGGGGTCCACAGCAAATATCCCACAGTGATAATTCACCCTCCCTGTACCACAGTGATACCTCAACCCCTCTCCCACAGTGATAAATCACCCTCTCCCAGAGTGACACCTCACCCCTTGTCCCACAGTGATACCTCACCCCCTCTCTCCAGTGACTCCTCATCCCACTCCCACAGTGATACCTCACCCTCCCTGTACCACAGTGACACCTCACCCCCAACCTCCCACAGTGACACCTCACCCACCCCCTCCCAAGTGATACCTCACCCTCTTCTCCCACAGTGATACCTAACCCTCCCTCTCCCACAGTGACACCTCACCCTCCCTCTCACAGTGACACCTCACATGCTCCCCCACAGTGATACTTCACCCTGTTTCGCACAGTGATACCCTCCGTCTCCCACAGTGATACCTCACCCTCCCTCTCCCACAGTAACACCTCACACTCCCTGTCCCACAGTGATACCTCATTCTCTCCCCCAGTGACACCTCACACCCCCTCTCCCCCAGTGACACCTCACCCCCTCTCCCCAGTGACACCTCACCCCCGTCTCCCCCAGTGATACCTCACCCCTTCTCCCACAGTGATACCTCACCCTGTTATCCATAGTGACACCTCACCCTCTCTCCCACAGTGATACCTCACCTCCCTGTCCCACAGTGATCCCTCACTCCCCTCCCCCAGTGAAACCTCAACCCCGTCTCCCACTGTGAGACTTCACCATCTCTCCCACAGTGATACCTCAGTCTGTCCCACAGTGACACCTCACCCACCTTCTCCCACAGTAATACCTCACCCTCTTTCCCACAGTGACACCTCACCCTCTCTCCCACAGTGATACCTCACCTCCCTGTCCCACAGTGATCCCTCACTCCCCGCTCCCACAGTGATACCACCCACTCTCTCACAATGATACACCACCCTCCCTGTCCCTCAGTGATACCTCATCCTCTCTCCCACAGTGATACCTCACCGTCCCTGTACCACAGTGACATCTCACCCCCGTCTCCCACAGTGACACCTCACCCCCGTCTGCCACAGTGACACCTCAACCTTCTCTCCCCCAGTGACACCTCACTCCCGTCTCCCCCAGTGACACCTCACCCCTTCTCCCACAGTGATACCTCACCCCTGTTTTCCACAGTGACACCTCACCCCCCTCCCACCGTGATACCTCACCTTCTTTCCCACAGTGACACCTCACCTTCTCTCCCACACTGATACTTCACCTCCCTGTCCCACAGTGATCCCTCACGACCCCCTCCCCCAGTGACACCTCATCCCCTGTCTCCCACAGTGAGACTTCACCATCTCTCCCACAGTGATACCTCACTCCGACCCACAGTGACACCTCACACCCCTCCCACCGTGATACCTCACCCTCTCTCCCCCAGTGACACCTCACCCCCTCTCCCACAGTGATACCTCACACCCTCTCCCCAGTGACTCCTCATCCCCCTCCCACAGTGATACCTCACCCTCCCTGTACCACTGTGACACCTCACCCCCAACCTCCCACAGTGACACCTCACCCACCCCCTCCCAAGAGATACCTCACCCCCCTCTCCCACAGAGATACCTAACCCTCCCCCTCCCACCGTGATACCTTACCCTCCCTGTACCACAGTGACACCTCACCCTCAACCTCCCACAGTGACACCTCACCCACCCCCTCCCAAGTGATACCTCACCTTCCCTGTCCCACAGTGATACCTCACCCCCCTCTCCCACAGTGACACCTCAACCCCGTCTCCCACTGTGAGACTTCACCATCTCTCCCACAGTGATACCTCACTCAGTCCCACAGTGACACCTCACCTCCCCCCCACCGTGATACATCACCCTCTTTCCCCCAGTGACACCTCACCCCCGTCTCCTCCAGTGACACCTCAACCCTTCTCCCACAGTGATGCCTCACCCGTTTTCCACAGTGACACCTCACCCACCCTCTCCCACAGTGATACCTCACCCTCCCTGTCTCACAATGATCCCTCACTCCCCCCTCCCCCAGTGAAACCTCACACCCCCTCTCCCACAGTGATACCTCACCCTCTCTCCCACAGTGATACCTCACCTCCCTGTTCCACAGTGATCCCTCACTCCCCCCTCCCCCAGTGAAACCTCACACCCCCTCTCCCACAGTGAGACTTAACCATCTCTCCCACAGTGATACCTCACTCCGTCCCGCAGTGATACCTCACCCACCCTCTCCCACAGTGATACCTCACCCTCCCTGTCTCACAGTGACACCTCACCCTCTCTTCTACAGTGACACCTCAACCTCCTCCCACTGTGACAACTCACCTTCTCTCCCTCAGTGACACCTCACTCCCTCTACATTGATACCTCACCGTCCCTGTACCACAGTGACACCTCATCCCCGTCTCCCACAGTGACACCTCACCCCCGTCTGCCACAGTGACACCTTACCTCTCTCTCCCCCAGTGACACCTCACCCCTTCTCCCACAGTGATAACTCACCCTTGTTTTCCATAGTGACACCTCATCCCCCTCCCACCGTGATACCTCACCCTCTTTCCCACAGAGACATCACCATCTCTCCCACAGTGTTACCTCACCCACCTTCTCCCACAGTGATACCTCACCCTCCGTCTCACAGTGACACTTCACCCTCTCTCCCCCAGTGACACCTCAACCCCCTCTCTCACAGTGACACATCATACTCTCTCCCACAGTGAGACCTCACCCTCTCTCTCACAATGTCACCTCATACTCTCTCCCACAGTGATACCTCACCCCTTGTCGCACAGTGATAACTCATCCTGTGTCCCACAGTGATACTTGACCCTCTCTCCCACAGTGACACCACAACCCCCTCTCTCACAGTGATACCTCAACCCCTCCCACCATGGTAGCTCACCCTCTCTCCCACAGTGATACTTCACCCCCGTCTGCCACAGTGACACCTCACCCCCATCTCCCTGTGACACCTCACCCCTTCTCCACAGTGATACCTCACCCCTGTTTTCCACAGTGACACCTCACCCCCCTCCCACTGTGATACCTCACCCTCTTTCCCACAGTGACACCTCACCCTCTCTCCCACAGTGAGACATCACCATCTCTCCCACAGTGATACCTCACTCCGTCCCATAACTCATCCTGTGTGCCACAGTGATACATGACCCTCTCTCCCACAGTGGCAACTCAACTCCCTCTCTCACAGTGATACCTCGACCCCCTCTCTCACAGTGACACCACAACCTCCTCTCCCACAGTAACACCTCACCTCCTCTCCCACAGTGATACCTCAACCTCCTCTCCCCGAGTGATACCTCACCCCCTCTCCCACAGTGACACCTCACCCTCTCTCCCACAGTGACACCTCACTCCCCCTCTCCAAAGTGAAACCTCACCCTCCCTCTCCACAGTGATAATTCACCCTCCCTGTACCACAGTGATACCTCACCCCCTCTCCCACAGTGATAACTCACCCTCTCCCAGAGTGACACCTCACCCCTTGTCCCACAGTGATACCTCACCCCCAACCTCCCACAGTGACACCTCACCGACCCCCTCCCAAGTGATACCCAACCCTCCCTCTCCCTAGTGACACCTCACCCCCGTCTCCCACAGTGATACCTCACCTCCCTGTCCCACAGGGATCCCTCACTTCCCCCTCCCACAGTGATATCACCCCCTCTCTCTCACAATGATACCCCACACTCCCTGTCCCTCACTGATACCTCATCCTCTCTGCCACAGTGATACCTCACCTTTCCTGTACCACTGTGCCACCTCACCCCGCCACCCCCCGTCTCCCACAGTGACACTTCACCATCTCTCCCACGGTGACACCACACCCCCTCTCCCACAGTGATACCTCACCCTCCCTCTCCCACAGTGATGACTCACCCCTCTCCCACAGTGACACTTCACCCTCTCTCCCACAGTGACATCTCACCCCCGTCTCTCCCCGTGATACCTCACCTCTTCTCCCACAGTGATACCACACCCATTTTCTACAGTGACACCTCACCCCCCTCCCACAGTGATACCTCACCCTCTTTTCCAAAGTGACACCTCACCCGCTCTCCCACAGTGACACCTCACCTCCCTCTCCCACAGTGACACCTCACACCCCCCTCCCACAGTGATACCTCAGACCCTCTCCCACAGTGATACCTCACCCCTTCTCCCACAGTGATACCTCACCCATTTTCTACAGTGAAACCTCACCCCCCTCCCACCGTGATACCTCACCGTCTCCCACAGTGATACCTCACCCCACTGTCCCACCGTGATCCCTCACTTCCCCCTCCCACAGTGATACCTCACCCTCCTCTCTCACAATGATATCCCACCGTCCCTGTCCTTCAGTGATACCTCATCTTCCCTCCCACAGTGATAACTCACCCCCTCGTACCACTGTGACACCTCACCCCCCGTCTCCCACAGATACCTCACCCCTTCTCCACAGTGATACCTCATCCCTGTTTTCCATAGTGACACCTCACCCCCCTCCCACCGTGATACCTCACCCTCTTTCCCACAGTGACACCTCACACTCTCTCCCACAGTGATACCTCACCTCCCTGTCCCACAGTGATCCCTCACTTCCCCCTCCCACAGTGATACCACCCCCTTCTCTCACAATGATACCCCACCCTCCCTGTCCCTCAGTGATACCTCATCCTCTCTCCCACAGTGACACCTCACCCACCCGTCTCCCACAGTGACACTTCACCACCTTTCCCACGCTGACACCACACCCCCTCTCCCACAGTGATACCTCACCCTCCCTCTCCCACAGTGATGATTCACCCCCTCTCCCACAGTGACACCTCACCCTCTCTCCCACAGTGACACCTCACCCCCCTCCCACCGTGATACCTCACCCTCTTTCCCACAGTGATCTCTCACTCCCCCCACCCCAGTGACACCTCACACTCCTCTCCCACAGTGAGACTTCACCATCTCTCCCACAGTGATACCGCACTCCGTCCAGCAGTGATACCTCACCCACCCTCTCCCACAGTGATACCTCACTCTCCCTGTTTCACAGTGACACCTCACCTTCTCTTCTACAGTGATACCTCACTCTCCCTGTCTCACAGTGACACCTCACCTTCTCTCCCACAGTGATACCTCACCCACCCTCTCCCACAGTGACACCTCACCCCCTCCCACCGTGATACCTCACCCTCTTTCCCACAGTGATACCTCACCCTCTCTCCACAGTGATACCTCACCTCCTGTTCCACAGTGATCCCTCACTCCCCCCTCCCCAGTGAAACCTCACACCCCCTCTCCCACAGCGAGACTTAACCATCTCTCCCACAGTGATACCTCACTCCGTCCCGCAGTGATACCTCACCCACCCTCTCCCACAGTGATACCTCACCCTCTCTGTCTCACAGTGACACCTCACCCTCTCTTCTACAGTGACGCCTCAACCTCCTCCCACTGTGACAACTCACCTTCTCTCCCTCAGTGACACCTCACTCCCTCTACATTGATACCTCACCGTCCCTGTACCACAGTGACACCTCACCCCCGTCTCCCCTAGTGACACCTCACCCCCGTCTCCCACAGTGATACCTCACCTCCCTGTCCCACAGGGATCCCTCACTTCCCCCTCCCACAGTGATATCACCCCCTCTCTCTCACAATGATACCCCACACTCCCTGTCCCTCACTGATACCTCATCCTCTCTGCCACAGTGATACCTCACCTTTCCTGTACCACTGTGCCACCTCACCCCGCCACCCCCCGTCTCCCACAGTGACACTTCACCATCTCTCCACGGTGACACCACACCCCCTCTCCCACAGTGATACCTCACCCTCCCTCTCCCACAGTGATGACTCACCCCTCTCCCACAGTGACACTTCACCCTCTCTCCCACAGTGACATCTCACCCCCGTCTCTCCCCGTGATACCTCACCTCTTCTCCCACAGTGATACCACACCCATTTTCTACAGTGACACCTCACCCCCCTCCCACAGTGATACCTCACCCTCTTTTCCAAAGTGACACCTCACCCGCTCTCCCACAGTGACACCTCACCTCCCTCTCCCACAGTGACACCTCACACCCCCCTCCCACAGTGATACCTCAGACCCTCTCCCACAGTGATACCTCACCCCTTCTCCCACAGTGATACCTCACCCATTTTCTACAGTGAAACCTCACCCCCCTCCCACCGTGATACCTCACCGTCTCCCACAGTGATACCTCACCCCACTGTCCCACCGTGATCCCTCACTTCCCCCTCCCACAGTGATACCTCACCCTCCTCTCTCACAATGATATCCCACCGTCCCTGTCCTTCAGTGATACCTCATCTTCCCTCCCACAGTGATAACTCACCCCCTCGTACCACTGTGACACCTCACCCCCCGTCTCCCACAGTGACACCTCACCCCCGTCTCCCCCAGATACCTCACCCTTCTCCCACAGTGATACCTCATCCCTGTTTTCCATAGTGACACCTCACCCCCCTCCACCGTGATACCTCACCCTCTTTCCCACAGTGACACCTCACACTCTCTCCCACAGTGATACCTCACCTCCCTGTCCCACAGTGATCCCTCACTTCCCCCTCCCACAGTGATACCACCCCCTTCTCCATCACCAATGATACCCCACCCTCCCTGTCCCTCAGTGATACCTCATCCTCTCTCCCACAGTGACACCTCACCCACCCGTCTCCCACAGTGACACTTCACCACCTTTCCCACGCTGACACCACACCCCCTCTCCCACAGTGATACCTCACCCTCCCTCTCCCACAGTGATGATTCACCCCCTCTCCCACAGTGACACCTCACCCTCTCTCCCACAGTGACACCTCACCCCCCTCCCACCGTGATACCTCACCCTCTTTCCCACAGTGATCTCTCACTCCCCCCACCCCAGTGACACCTCACACTCCTCTCCCACAGTGAGACTTCACCATCTCTCCCACAGTGATACCGCACTCCGTCCAGCAGTGATACCTCACCCACCCTCTCCCACAGTGATACCTCACTCTCCCTGTTTCACAGTGACACCTCACCTTCTCTTCTACAGTGATACCTCACTCTCCCTGTCTCACAGTGACACCTCACCTTCTCTCCCACAGTGATACCTCACCCACCCTCTCCCACAGTGACACCTCACCCCCCTCCCACCGTGATACCTCACCCTCTTTCCCACAGTGATACCTCACCCTCTCTCCCACAGTGATACCTCACCTCCCTGTTCCACAGTGATCCCTCACTCCCCCCTCCCCCAGTGAAACCTCACACCCCCTCTCCCACAGCGAGACTTAACCATCTCTCCCACAGTGATACCTCACTCCGTCCCGCAGTGATACCTCACCCACCCTCTCCCACAGTGATACCTCACCCTCCCTGTCTCACAGTGACACCTCACCCTCTCTTCTACAGTGACGCCTCAACCTCCTCCCACTGTGACAACTCACCTTCTCTCCCTCAGTGACACCTCACTCCCTCTACATTGATACCTCACAGTCCCTGTACCACAGTGACACCTCACCCCCGTCTCCCACAGTGACACCTCACCCCCGTCTGCCACAGTGACACCTTACCTCTATCTCCCCAGTGACACCTCACCCCTTCTCCCACAGTGATACCTCACCCTTGTTTTCCATAGTGACACCTCATCCCCCTCCCACCGTGATACCTCACCCTCTTTCCCACAGTGACACCTCACCCTCTCTCCCACAGAGACATCACCATCTCTCCCAGTGTTACCTCACCCACCTTCTCCCACAGTGATACCTCACCCTCCGTCTCACAGTGACACTTCACCCTCTCTTCTACAGTGACACCTCAACCCCCTCCCACTGTGATAACTCACCCTCTCTCCCCCAGTGACACCTCAACCCCCTCTCTCACAGTGACACCTCATACTCTCTCCCACAGTGACACCTCACCCTCTCTCTCACAATGTCACCTCATACTCTCTCCCACAGTGATACCTCACCCATGTTTTTCACAGTGACACCTCACCCCCCTCGCACTGTGATACCTCACCCTCTCTCCCACAGGGATACCTCACCCGTTTTATACAGTGACACCTCACCCACCTCCCACCGTGATACCTCACCCTCTCTCCCACAGTGATACCTCACCTCCCTGTCCCACAGTGATCCCTCACTTCCCCCTCCCACAGTGATACCTCACCCTCTTTCCCAGAGTGACACCTCACCCGTTCTCCCACAGTGATGCCTCACCTCCCTGTCCCAGTGATCCCTCACTTACCCCTCCCACAGTGATATCACTCCCTCACAATGATACCCCACCCTTCCTGTCCCTCAGTGATACTTCAACCTCTCTCCCACAGTGACACCTCACCTCCCTCTCCCACGGTGATATCTCACCCTCCCTCTCCCACAGTAACACTTCACCACCTCTCCCACGGTGACACCACACCCCCTCTCCCACAGTGATACCTCACCCTCCCTCTCCCACAGTGACACCTCACCCTCCCTCTCCCACAGTGACACTTCACCACCTCTCCACGGTGACACCACACCCCCTCTCCCACAGTGATACCTCACCCTCTGTCCCACAGTGATACCTCACTCTCCCTCTCCCACAGTGACACCTCACCTCCCTCTCCCACATTGATACCTCACCCTCCCTCTCCCACAGTGACACCTCAGCTCCCTCTCCCACAGTGACACCTCACCTCCCTCTTCCACGGTGATACCTCACCCTCCCTCTACCACAGTGACACTTCACCACCTCTCCCACGGTGACACCACACTCCCTCTCCCACAGTGATACCTCACCCTCTCTCCCACAGTGACACCTCACCCCTCCTCTCCCACAGTGATAACTATCCCCAATCTCCCACAGTGACACCTCATACTCTCTCTCACAGTGATAAATCACCCCTTCTCCCACAGTGATACCTCACCCTCTCTCCCACAGTGATACCTCACCCTCCCTCTCACAGTGACACCTCACATGCTCTCCCACAGTGATACTTCACCGTGTCCCACAGTGATACCCTCCATCTCCCACAGTGATACCTCACCCTCTCTCCCACAGTGATACCTCACCCTCTCTCTCACAGTGACACCTCACATGCTCTCCCACAGTGATACTTCACCGTGTCCCACAGTGATACCCTCCATCTCCCACAGTGATACCTCACCCCTCCTCCCACAGTAACACCTCACCCTGCCTGTCCCACAGTGATACCTCATTCATTCCCACAGTGATACCTCACCCCCCTCTCCCCCAGTGACACCTCACCCCGCTCTCCCCAGTGATACCTCACCCCTCTCCCACAGTGATACCTCACCCCCCTCTCCCCAGTGACACCTCACCCCCGTCTCCCCAGTGATACCTCACCCCCTCTGCCCAGTGACACCTCACCCCCGTCTCCCCCAGTTATACCTCACCCCCCTCTCCCACAGTGACACCTGACCCCCCTCTCCCACAGTGACACCTCACCCACGTCTCCCCCAGTGATACCTCACCCCGCTCTCCCACATTGACACCTCACCCCCCTCTCCCACAGTGACACCTCACCCGTCTCCCCAGTGATACCTCAGCCCCCTCTCCCACAGTGACACCTCACCCCCCCACAGTAACATCTCACCCCCCTCTCCCACATTGACACCTCACCCCCCTCTCCCCCAGTGACACCTCACTCCCGTCTCCTCCCAGTGATACCTCACCCCTTCTCCGACAGTGATACCTCACCCCCATTTTCCACAGTGACACCTCATCCCCCTCCCACCGTGATACCTCACCCTCTTTCCCACAGTGACATCTCACCCCCCTCTCCCACAGTGACACCTCACTCCTGTCTCCCACAATGATACCTCACCCCTTCTCCCACCGTGATACCTCACCCTCTTTCGCACAGTGACATCTCACCCCCCTCTCCACAGTGACACCTCACTCCTGTCTCCCACAGTGACATCTCACCCCCCTCTCCCACAGTGACACCTCACTCCTGTCTCCCACAGTGATACCTCACCCCTTCTCCCACCGTGATACCTCACCCTCTTTCGCACAGTGACATCTCACCCCCCTCTCCCACAATGACACCTCACTCCTGTCTCCCACAGTGAAACCTCACACCCCCTCTCCCACAGCGAGACTTAACCATCTCTCCCACAGTGATACCTCACTCCGTCCCGCAGTGATACCTCACCCACCCTCTCCCACAGTGATACCTCACCCTCCCTGTCTCACAGTGACACCTCACCCTCTCTTCTACAGTGACACCTCAACCTCCTCCCACTGTGACAACTCACCTTCTCTCCCTCAGTGACACCTCACTCCCTCTACATTGATACCTCACCGTCCCTGTACCACAGTGACACCTCACCCCCGTCTCCCACAGTGACACCTCACCCCCGTCTGCCACAGTGACACCTTACCTCTATCTCCCCCAGTGACACCTCACCCCTTCTCCCACAGTGATACCTCACCCTTGTTTTCCATAGTGACACCTCATCCCCCTCCCACCGTGATACCTCACCCTCTTTCCCACAGTGACACCTCACCCTCTCTCCCACAGAGACATCACCATCTCTCCCAGTGTTACCTCACCCACCTTCTCCCACAGTGATACCTCACCCTCCGTCTCACAGTGACACTTCACCCTCTCTTCTACAGTGACACCTCAACCCCCTCCCACTGTGATAACTCACCCTCTCTCCCCCAGTGACACCTCAACCCCCTCTCTCACAGTGACACCTCATACTCTCTCCCACAGTGACACCTCACCCTCTCTCTCACAATGTCACCTCATACTCTCTCCCACAGTGATACCTCACCCATGTTTTTCACAGTGATACCTCACCCCTTCTCCCACCGTGATACCTCACCCTCTTTCGCACAGTGACATCTCACCCCCCTCTCCCACAATGACACCTCACTCCTGTCTCCCACAGTGAAACCTCACACCCCCTCTCCCACAGCGAGACTTAACCATCTCTCCCACAGTGATACCTCACTCCGTCCCGCAGTGATACCTCACCCACCCTCTCCCACAGTGATACCTCACCCTCCCTGTCTCACAGTGACACCTCACCCTCTCTTCTACAGTGACACCTCAACCTCCTCCCACTGTGACAACTCACCTTCTCTCCCTCAGTGACACCTCACTCCCTCTACATTGATACCTCACCGTCCCTGTACCACAGTGACACCTCACCCCCGTCTCCCACAGTGACACCTCACCCCCGTCTGCCACAGTGACACCTTACCTCTATCTCCCCCAGTGACACCTCACCCCTTCTCCCACAGTGATACCTCACCCTTGTTTTCCATAGTGACACCTCATCCCCCTCCCACCGTGATACCTCACCCTCTTTCCCACAGTGACACCTCACCCTCTCTCCCACAGAGACATCACCATCTCTCCCAGTGTTACCTCACCCACCTTCTCCCACAGTGATACCTCACCCTCCGTCTCACAGTGACACTTCACCCTCTCTTCTACAGTGACACCTCAACCCCCTCCCACTGTGATAACTCACCCTCTCTCCCCCAGTGACACCTCAACCCCCTCTCTCACAGTGACACCTCATACTCTCTCCCACAGTGACACCTCACCCTCTCTCTCACAATGTCACCTCATACTCTCTCCCACAGTGATACCTCACCCATGTTTTTCACAGTGACACCTCACCCCCCTCGCACTGTGATACCTCACCCTCTCTCCCACAGGGATACCTCACCCGTTTTATACAGTGACACCTCACCCACCTCCCACCGTGATACCTCACCCTCTCTCCCACAGTGATACCTCACCTCCCTGTCCCACAGTGATCCCTCACTTCCCCCTCCCACAGTGATACCTCACCCTCTTTCCCAGAGTGACACCTCACCCGTTCTCCCACAGTGATGCCTCACCTCCCTGTCCCAGTGATCCCTCACTTACCCCTCCCACAGTGATATCACTCCCTCACAATGATACCCCACCCTTCCTGTCCCTCAGTGATACTTCAACCTCTCTCCCACAGTGACACCTCACCTCCCTCTCCCACGGTGATATCTCACCCTCCCTCTCCCACAGTAACACTTCACCACCTCTCCCACGGTGACACCACACCCCCTCTCCCACAGTGATACCTCACCCTCCCTCTCCCACAGTGACACCTCACCCTCCCTCTCCCACAGTGACACTTCACCACCTCTCCCACGGTGACACCACACCCCCTCTCCCACAGTGATACCTCACCCTCTGTCCCACAGTGATACCTCACTCTCCCTCTCCCACAGTGACACCTCACCTCCCTCTCCCACATTGATACCTCACCCTCCCTCTCCCACAGTGACACCTCAGCTCCCTCTCCCACAGTGACACCTCACCTCCCTCTTCCACGGTGATACCTCACCCTCCCTCTACCACAGTGACACTTCACCACCTCTCCCACGGTGACACCACACTCCCTCTCCCACAGTGATACCTCACCCTCTCTCCCACAGTGACACCTCACCCCTCCTCTCCCACAGTGATAACTATCCCCAATCTCCCACAGTGACACCTCATACTCTCTCTCACAGTGATAAATCACCCCTTCTCCCACAGTGATACCTCACCCTCTCTCCCACAGTGATACCTCACCCTCCCTCTCACAGTGACACCTCACATGCTCTCCCACAGTGATACTTCACCGTGTCCCACAGTGATACCCTCCATCTCCCACAGTGATACCTCACCCTCTCTCCCACAGTGATACCTCACCCTCTCTCTCACAGTGACACCTCACATGCTCTCCCACAGTGATACTTCACCGTGTCCCACAGTGATACCCTCCATCTCCCACAGTGATACCTCACCCCTCCTCCCACAGTAACACCTCACCCTGCCTGTCCCACAGTGATACCTCATTCATTCCCACAGTGATACCTCACCCCCCTCTCCCCCAGTGACACCTCACCCCCCTCTCCCCAGTGATACCTCACCCCTCTCCCACAGTGATACCTCACCCCCCTCTCCCCAGTGACACCTCACCCCCGTCTCCCCCAGTGATACCTCACCCCCCTCTGCCCAGTGACACCTCACCCCCGTCTCCCCCAGTTATACCTCACCCCCCTCTCCCACAGTGACACCTGACCCCCTCTCCCACAGTGACACCTCACCCACGTCTCCCCCAGTGATACCTCACCCCGCTCTCCCACATTGACACCTCACCCCCCTCTCCCACAGTGACACCTCACCCGTCTCCCCAGTGATACCTCAGCCCCCTCTCCCACAGTGACACCTCACCCCCCCACAGTAACATCTCACCCCCCTCTCCCACATTGACACCTCACCCCCCTCTCCCCCAGTGACACCTCACTCCCGTCTCCTCCCAGTGATACCTCACCCCTTCTCCGACAGTGATACCTCACCCCCATTTTCCACAGTGACACCTCATCCCCCTCCCACCGTGATACCTCACCCTCTTTCCCACAGTGACATCTCACCCCCCTCTCCCACAGTGACACCTCACTCCTGTCTCCCACAATGATACCTCACCCCTTCTCCCACCGTGATACCTCACCCTCTTTCGCAGTGACATCTCACCCCCCTCTCCCACAGTGACACCTCACTCCTGTCTCCCACAGTGACATCTCACCCCCCTCTCCCACAGTGACACCTCACTCCTGTCTCCCACAGTGATACCTCACCCCTTCTCCCACCGTGATACCTCACCCTCTTTCGCACAGTGACATCTCACCCCCCTCTCCCACAATGACACCTCACTCCTGTCTCCCACAGTGACACCTCACCCCTTCTCCCACAGTGATACCTCACCCATGTTTTTCACAGTGACACCTCACCCCTTCTCCCACAGTGACACCTCACCCCTTCTCCCACAGTGATACCTCACCCATGTTTTTCACAGTGACAACTCACCCCCCTCCCACTGTGATAACTCACCCTCTTTCCCACAGTGATACCTCACCCCCCTCTCCCACAGTGACACCTCACCCCCGTCTCTCCCCGTGATACCTCACCCCTTCTCCCACAGTGATACCTCACCCCTGTTTTCTACAGTGACACCTCACCCCCCTCCCACCGTGATACTTCACCCTCTCTCCCACAGTGATACCTCACCTCCCTGTCCCACAGTGATCCCTCACTTCCCCCTCCCACACTGATACCACCTGCCCTCTCACAATGATACCCCACCCTCCCAGTCCCTCAGTGATATCTCATCCTCTCTCCCACAGTGATAACTCACTCCCCCTGTACCACTGTGACACTTCACCCCGCCCACTCCATCTCCCACAGTGACACTTCACCATCTCTCCCACGGTGACACCACACCCCCTCTCCCACAGTGATACCTCACCCTCTGTCTCACAGTGATACCTCACCCTCCTTCTCCCACAGTGACACCTCACCCCCCTCTCCCACAGTGATGACTTACCCCCTCTCGCACAGTGATACCTCACCCTCTCTCCCACAGTGACACCTCACCCCCCCCACAGTGATACCTAACCCCCTCTCCCACACTGACACCTCACCACATCTCCCCCAGTGATACCTCACCCCTTCTCCCACAGTAATACTCACCCCTGTTTTCTACAGTGACATCTCACCCCCCTCCCACTGTGATACCTCACCATCTTTCCCAAAGTGACACCTCACCCGCTCTCCCACAGTGACACCACACCTCCCTCTACCACAGTGATACCTCATCCTCCCTCTCCCACAGTGATGTCTCACCCCCTCTGCCACAGTGATACCTCACCTTCTCTCCCACAGTGACACCTCACCTCCCCCTCCCACAGTGATACCTCACTCCTGTCTCCCACAGTGATACCTCACCCCTTCTCCCACCGTGATACCTCACCCTCTTTCGCACAGTGACATCTCACCCCCCTCTCCCACAGTGACACCTCACTCCTGTCTCCCACAGTGACACCTCACCCCTTCTCCCACAGTGATACCTCATTCTCTTTCGCAGTGACATATCACCCCCCTCTCCCACAGTGACACACCCCTTTCTCCCACAGTGACACCTCACCCCTTCTCCCACAGTGATACCTCACCCTCTCTCCCACAGTGACACCTCACCTCCCCCTCCCACAGTGATACCTCACCCCACTCTCCCACAGTGACACCTCAACTCTGTCTCCCCCAGTGATACCTCACCCCTTCTCCCACAGTGATACGTCACCCCTGTTTTCTACAGTGACACCTCACCCCACTCCCACCGTGATACCTCACCCTCTTTCCCAGAGTGACACCTCACCCGCTCTCCCACAGTGATGCCTCACCTCCCTGTCCCAGTGATCCCTCACTTACCCCTCCCACAGTGATATCACCCCCCTCACAATGATACCCCACCCTTCCTGTCCCTCAGTGATACCACATCCACTCTCCCACAGTGACACCTCACCTCCCTGTCCCACGGTGACACCACATCCCCTCTCCCACAGTGATACCTCACCCTCTGTCACACAGTGACACGTCACCCTCTCTTCTACAGTGACACCTCAACCCCCTCCCACTGTGATAACTCACCCTCTCTCCCCCAGTGACACCTCACTCCTGCTACAGTGATACTTCACCGTCCCTGTACCACAGTGACACCTCACTCTCCCCTCCCACAGTGATACCTCACTCCCCTGTCCCACAGTGATACCTCACCCTCTCTCTCACAATGTCACCTCATTCTCTCTCCCACAGTGATACCTCACCCCTTGTCGCACAGTGATAACTCATCCTGTGTTCCACAGTGATATTTGACCCTCTCTCCCACAGTGACACCTCACCCCCACTCTCCCACAGTGACGATCGTCATCTTCATTCAGTAAATTTTACATTCAGCAAATTTTACATTCAGCGCGCGAAATGACGGCGCCATAATATACAAAGAAAATTTACTTGTAACATATTAATACCTCACCCTCCCTCTCCCACAGTGATGACTTACCCCCTCTCCCACAGTGATACCTCACCCTCTCTCCCACAGTGACATCTCACCCCCCCACAGTGATACCTAAACCCCTCTCCCACACTGACACCTCACCACGTCTCCCCCAGTGATACCTCACCCCTTCTCCCACAGTAATACTCACCCCTGTTTTCTACAGTGACATCTCACACCCCTCCCACTGTGATACCTCACCCTCTTTCCCAAAGTGACACCTCACCCGCTCTCCCACAGTGACACCACACCTCCCTCTACAACAGTGATACCTCACCCTCCCTCTCCCACAGTGATGACTCACCCCCTCTCCCACAGTGATACTTCACCCTCTCTCCCACAGTGACACCTCAACCCCGTCTCCCCCAGTGATACCTCACCCCTTCTCCCACAGTGATAACTCACCCGTTTTCTACAGTGACACCTCACCCCACTCCCACCGTGATACCTCACCCTCTTTCACAGAGTGACACCTCACCCGCTCTCCCACAGTGATGCCTCACCTCCCTGTCCCAGTGATCCCTCACTTACCCCTCCCACAGTGATATCACCCCCCTCACAATGACACCCCACCCTTCCTATCCCTCAGTGATACCTCATCCTCTCTCCCACAGTGACACTTCACCACCTCTCCCACGGTGACACCACACCCCCTCTCCCACAGTGATACCTCACCCTCTGTCTCACAGTGACACCTCACCCTCTCTTCTACAGTGACACCTCAACCCCCTCCCACTGTGATAACTCACCCTCTCTCCCTCAGTGACACCTCATTCCCGCTACAGTGATACTTCACCGTCCCTGTACCACAGTGACACCTCACTCTCCCTCTCACAGTGACACCTCAACCTCCCCTCCCACAGTGATACCTCACTCCCCTGTCCCACAGTGATACCTCACTCTCTCTCTCACAATGTCACCTCATTCTCTTTCCCACAGTGATACCTCACCCCTTGTCGCACAGTGATAACTCATCCTGTGTCCCACAGTGATATTTAACCCTCTCTCCCACAGTGACACCTCACCCCCTCCTCTCCCACAGTGATACCCATCCTCAATCTCCCACAGTGACACCTCATACTCTCTCTCTCAGTGATAAATCACCCTCTCTCTCACAGTGACACCTCACATGCTCTCCCACAGTGATACTTCACCGTGTCCCACAGTGATACCCTCCATCTCCCACAGTGATACCTCAACCTCCTCTCCCACAGTAACACCTCACCCTCCCTGTCCCACAGTGATACCTCATTCATTCCCACAGTGATACCTCACCCCCCTCTCCCCCAGTGACACCTCACCCCCCTCTCCCCCAGTGATACCTCACCCCTCTCCCAAAGTGATACCTCACCCCCCTCTCCCCAGTGACACATCACCCCCGTCTTCCCCAGTGATACCTCACCCCCCTCTCCCACAGTAACACCTGACTCCCCTCTCCCACAGTGACACCTCACCGTCTCCCCCAGTGATACCTCACTCCCCTCTCCCACATTGACACCTCACCCCCCTCTCCCCCAGTGACACCTCACCCGTCTCCCCAGTGATACCTCACCCCCCTCTCCCACATTAACACCTCATCCCCCTCTCCCCTTGTGACACCTCACTCCCGTCTCCTCCCAGTGATACCTCATCCCTTCTCCGACAGTGATACCTCACCCCTATTTTCCACAGTGACACCTCATCCCCCTCCCACCGTGATACCTCACCTTCTTTCCCACAGTGACATCTCACCCCCCTCTCCCACAGTGACACCTCACTCCTGTCTCCCACAGTGACACCTCACCCCTTCTCCCACAGTGATACCTCAATCTCTTTCGCACAGTGACATATCACCCCCCCCTCCCACAGTGACACCTCACCCCTTTCTCCCTTAGTGACACCTCACCCCTTCTCCCATAGTGATACCTCACCCCTGTTTTCTACAGTGACACCTCACCCCCGTCCCACTGTGATACCTCACCCTCTCTCCCACAGTGATACCTCACCTCCCTGTCCCACAGTGATCCCTCACTTCCCCCTCCCACACTGATACCACCTGCCCTCTGACAATGATACCCCACCCTCCCAGTCCCTCAGTGATATCTCATCCTCTCTCCCACAGTGATACCTCACTCCCCCTGTACCACTCTGACACTTCACCCCGCTCACTCCATCTCCCACAGTGACACTTCACCATCTCTCCCACGGTGACACCACACCCCCTCTCCCACAGTGATACCTCACCCTCTGTCCCACAGTGATACCTCACCCTCCCTCTCCCACAGTGACACCTCACCTCCCTCTCCCACAGGGATACCTCACCCTCCCTCTCCCACAGTGATACCTCACCCTCCCTCTCCCACAGTGATGACTTACCCCCTCTCCCACAGTGATACCTCACCCTCTCTCCCACAGTGACACCTCACCCCCCTCACAGTGATACCTAACCCCTTCTCCCAGTGATACCTCACCCCTGTTTTCTACAGTGACACCTCACCCCCCTCCCACCGTGATAACTCACCCTCTCTCCCATAGTGATACCCCACCCTCCCGGTCCCTCAGTGATATCTCATCCTTTCTCCCACAGTGATACCTCACACCCCCTGTACCACTCTGACACTTCACCCCGCCCACTCCATCTCCCACAGTGACACTTCACCAACTCTCCCACGGTGACACCACACCCCCTCTCCCACAGTGATACCTCACCCTCTGTCCCACAGTGATACCTCACCCTCCCTCTCCCACAGTGACACCTCACCTCCCTCTCCCACAGTGATACCTCACCCTCCCTCTCCCACAGTGATGACTTACCCCCTCTCCCACAGTGATACCTCACCCTCTCTCCCACAGTGACACCTCACCCCCCCACAGTGATACCTAACCCCCTCTCCCACACTGACACCTCACCACGTCTCCCCCAGTGATACCTCACCCCTTCTCCCACAGTAATACTCACCCGTTTTCTACAGTGACATCTCACCCCCCTCCCACTGTGATACCTCACCCTCTTTCCCAAAGTGACACCTCACCCGCTGTCCCACAGTGACACCAGACCTCCCTCTACCACAGTGATACCTCACCCTCCCTCTCCCACAGTGATGACTCACCCCCTCTGCCACAGTGATACCTCACCCTCTCACCCACAGTGACACCTCACCTCCCCCTCCCACAGTGACACCTCACCTCCCTCTCCCACAGTGATACCTCACCCTCCCTCTCCCACAGTGATGACTCACCCCCTCTGCCACAGTGATACCTCACCCTCTCACCCACAGTGACACCTCACCTCCCCCTCCCACAGTGACACCTCACCTCCCTCTCCCACAGTGATACCTCACCCTCCCTCTCCCACAGTGATGACTTACCCCCTCTCCCACAGTGATACCTCACCCTCTCTCCCACAGTGACACCTCACCCCCCCACAGTGATACCTAACCCCCTCTCCCACACTGACACCTCACCACGTCTCCCCCAGTGATACCTCACCCCTTCTCCCACAGTAATACTCACCCGTTTTCTACAGTGACATCTCACCCCCCTCCCACTGTGATACCTCACCCTCTTTCCCAAAGTGACACCTCACCCGCTGTCCCACAGTGACACCAGACCTCCCTCTACCACAGTGATACCTCACCCTCCCTCTCCCACAGTGATGACTCACCCCCTCTGCCACAGTGATACCTCACCCTCTCACCCACAGTGACACCTCACCTCCCCCTCCCACAGTGACACCTCACCTCCCTCTCCCACAGTGATACCTCACCCTCCCTCTCCCACAGTGATGACTTACCCCCTCTCCCACAGTGATACCTCACCCTCTCTCCCACAGTGACACCTCACCCCTCCCACAGTGATACCTAACCCCCTCTCCCACACTGACAGCTCACCACGTCTCCCCCAGTGATACCTCACCCCTTCTCCCACAGTAATACTCACCCCTGTTTTCTACAGTGACATCTCACACCCCTCCCACTGTGATACCTCACCCTCTTTCCCAAAGTGACACCTCACCCGCTCTCCCACAGTGACACCACACCTCCCTCTACCACAGTGATACCTCATCCTCCCTCTCCCACAGTGATGACTCACCCCCTCTCCCACAGTGATACCTGACCCTCTCTCCCACAGTGACACCTCACCTCCCCCTCCCACAGTGATACCTCACCCCACTCTCCCCCAGTGACAACTCAACCCCGTCTCCCCCAGTGATACCTCACCCCTTCTCCCCCAGTGATACCTCACCTCTTCTCCCACAGTGATAACTCACCCCTGTTTTCTACAGTGACACCTCACCCCACTCCCACCGTGATACCTCACCCTCTTTCACAGAGTGACACCTCACCCGCTCTCCCACAGTGATGCCTCACCTCCCTGTCCCAGTGATCCCTCACTTACCCCTCCCACAGTGATATCACCCCCCTCGCAATGACACCCCACCCTTCCTGTCCCTCAGTGATACCTCATCCTCTCTCCCACAGTGACACCTCACCTCCCTCTCCCACGGTGATACCTCACCCTCCCTCTCCCACAGTGACACTTCACCACCTCTCCCACGGTGACACCACACCCCCTCTCCCACAGTGATACCTCACCCTCTGTCTCACAGTGACACCTCACCCTCTCTTCTACAGTGACACCTCAAACCCCTCCCACTGTGATAACTCACCCTCTCTCCCCCAGTGACACCTCACTCCCGCTAGTGATACTTCACCGTCCCTGTACCACAGTGACACCTCACTCTCCCTCTCACAGTGACACCTCAACCTCCCCTCCCACAGTGATACCTCACTCCCCTGTCCCACAGTGATACCTCACTCTCTCTCTCACAATGTCACCTCATTCTCTTTCCCACAGTGATACCTCACCCCTTGTCGCACAGTGATAACTCATCCTGTGTTCCACAGTGATATTTAACCCTCTCTCCCACAGTGACACCTCACCCCCTCCTCTCCCACAGTGATACCCGTCCCCAATCTCCCACAGTGACACCTCATGCTCTCTCTCAGTGATAAATCACCCTCTCTCTCACAGTGACACCTCACATGCTCTCCCACAGTGATACTTCACCGTGTCCCACAGTGATACCCTCCATCTCCCACAGTGATACCTCACCCCCCACTCTCCCACAGTAACACCTCACCCTCCCTGTCCCACAGTGATACCTCATTCATTCCCACAGTGATACCTCACCCCCCTCTCCCCCAGTGACACCTCACCCCCCTCTCCCCCAGTGATACCTCACCCCCCTCTCCCCAGTGACACCTCACCCCCGTCTCCCCCAGTGATACCTCACCCCCCTCTCCCACAGTGACACCTGACCCCCCTCTCCCACAGTGACACCTCACCGTCTCCCCCAGTGATACCTCACTCCCCGCTCCCACATTGACACCTCACCCCCCTCTCCCCCAGTGACACCTCACCCGTCTCCCCAGTGATATCTCACCCCCCTCTCCCACAGTGACACCTCACCCCCCCACAGTGACATCTCACCCCCCTCTCCCACATTACACCTCACCCCCCTCTCCCCTAGTGACACCTCACTCCCGTCTCCTCCCAGTGATACCTCATCCCTTCTCAAACAGTGATACCTCACCCCCATTTTCCACAGTGACACCTCATCCCCCTCCCACCGTGATACCTCACCCACTTTCCCACAGTGACATCTCACCCCCCTATCCCACAGTGACACCTCACTCCTGTCTCCCACAATGATACCTCACCCCTTCTCCCACCGTGATACCTTACCCTCTTTCGCACAGTGACATCTCAACCCCCTCTCCCACAGTGACACCTCACTCCTGTCTCCCACAGTGACACTTCACCCCTTCTCCCACAGTGATACCTCATTCTCTTTCGCACAGTGACATATCACCCACTCTCCCACAGTGACACCTCACCCCTTTCTCCCAGTGACACCTCACCTCTTCTCACACAGTGATACCTCACCCATGTTTTTCACAGTGACACCTCACCACCCTCGCACTGTGATACCTCACCCTCTCTCCCACAGTGATACCTCACCTCCCTGTCCCACAGTGATCCCTCACTTCCCCCTCCCACAGTGATACCTCACCCCCGTCTCTCCCCGTGATACCTCACCCCTTCTCCCACAGTGATACCTCACCCGTTTTCTACAGTGACACCTCACCCCCCTCCCACCGTGATACCTCACCCTCTCTCCCACAGTGATACCTCACCTCCCTGTCCCACAGTGATCCCTCACTTCCCCCTCCCACAGTGATACCTTACCCTCTTTCCCAGAGTGACACCTCACCCGTTCTCCCACAGTGATGCCTCACGTCCCTGTCCCAGTGATCCCTCACTTACCCCTCCCACAGTGATATCACCCCCCTCGCAATGACACCCCACCCTTCCTGTCCCTCAGTGATACCTCATCCTCTCTCCCACAGTGACACCTCACCTCCCTCTCCCACGGTGATACCTCACCCTCCCTCTCCCACAGTGACACTTCACCACCTCTCCCACGGTGACACCACACCCCCTCTCCCACAGTGATACCTCACCCTCTGTCTCACAGTCACACCTCACACTCTCTTCTACAGTGACACCTCAAACCCCTCCCACTGTGATAACTCACCCTCTCTCCCCCAGTGACACCTCACTCCCGCTAGTGATACTTCACCGTCCCTGTACCACAGTGACACCTCACTCTCCCTCTCACAGTGACACCTCAACCTCCCCTCCCACAGTGATACCTCACTCCCCTGTCCCACAGTGATACCTCACTCTCTCTCTCACAATGTCACCTCATTCTCTTTCCCACAGTGATACCTCACCCCTTGTCGCACAGTGATAACTCATCCTGTGTTCCACAGTGATATTTAACCCTCTCTCCCACAGTGACACCTCACCCCCTCCTCTCCCACAGTGATACCCGTCCCCAATCTCCCACAGTGACACCTCATGCTCTCTCTCAGTGATAAATCACCCTCTCTCTCACAGTGACACCTCACATGCTCTCCCACAGTGATACTTCACCGTGTCCCACAGTGATACCCTCCATCTCCCACAGTGATACCTCACCCCCCACTCTCCCACAGTAACACCTCACCCTCCCTGTCCCACAGTGATACCTCATTCATTCCCACAGTGATACCTCACCCCCCTCTCCCCCAGTGACACCTCACCCCCCTCTCCCCCAGTGATACCTCACCCCCCTCTCCCCAGTGACACCTCACCCCCGTCTCCCCCAGTGATACCTCACCCCCCTCTCCCACAGTGACACCTGACCCCCCTCTCCCACAGTGACACCTCACCGTCTCCCCCAGTGATACCTCACTCCCCGCTCCCACATTGACACCTCACCCCCCTCTCCCCCAGTGACACCTCACCCGTCTCCCCAGTGATATCTCACCCCCCTCTCCCACAGTGACACCTCACCCCCCCACAGTGACATCTCACCCCCCTCTCCCACATTAACACCTCACCCCCCTCTCCCCTAGTGACACCTCACTCCCGTCTCCTCCCAGTGATACCTCATCCCTTCTCAAACAGTGATACCTCACCCCCATTTTCCACAGTGACACCTCATCCCCCTCCCACCGTGATACCTCACCCACTTTCCCACAGTGACATCTCACCCCCCTATCCCACAGTGACACCTCACTCCTGTCTCCCACAGTGACACTTCACCCCTTCTCCCACAGTGATACCTCATTCTCTTTCGCACAGTGACATATCACCCACTCTCCCACAGTGACACCTCACCCCTTTCTCCCAGTGACACCTCACCTCTTCTCACACAGTGATACCTCACCCATGTTTTTCACAGTGACACCTCACCACCCTCGCACTGTGATACCTCACCCTCTCTCCCACAGTGATACCTCACCTCCCTGTCCCACAGTGATCCCTCACTTCCCCCTCCCACAGTGATACCTCACCCCCGTCTCTCCCCGTGATACCTCACCCCTTCTCCCACAGTGATACCTCACCCGTTTTCTACAGTGACACCTCACCCCCCTCCCACCGTGATACCTCACCCTCTCTCCCACAGTGATACCTCACCTCCCTGTCCCACAGTGATCCCTCACTTCCCCCTCCCACAGTGATACCTTACCCTCTTTCCCAGAGTGACACCTCACCCGTTCTCCCACAGTGATGCCTCACGTCCCTGTCCCAGTGATCCCTCACTTACCCCTCCCACAGTGATATCACTCCCTCACAATGATACCCCACCCTTCCTGTCCCTCAGTGATACTTCATCCTCTCTCCCACAGTGACACCTCACCTCCCTCTCCCACGGTGATACCTCACCCTCCCTCTCCCACAGTGACACTTCACCACCTCTCCCACGGTGACACCACACCCCCTCTCCCACAGTGATACCTCACCCTCCCTCTCCCACAGTGACACTTCACCAGCCCTCCCACGGTGACACCACACCCCCTCTCCCACAGTGATACCTCACCCTCTCTCCCACAGTGACACCTCACCCCTCCTCTCCCACAGTGATACCTATCCCCAATCTCCCACAGTGACACCTCAACTCCCTCTCGCACAGTGACACCTCACCTCCCTCTTCCACAGTGATACCTCACCCTCCCTCTCCCACAGTGACACTTCACCACCTCTCCCACGGTGACACCACACCCCCTCTCCCACAGTGATACCTCACCCTCTCTCCCACAGTTACACCTCACCCCTCCTCTCCCACAGTGATACCTATCCCCAATCTCCCACAGTGACACCTCATAGTCTCTCTCACAGTGATAAATCACCCCATCTCCCACAGTGATACCTCACCCTCTCTCCTACAGTGATACCTCACCCTCTCTCTCACAGTGACACCTCACATGCTCTCCCACAGTGATACTTCACCGTGTCCCACAGTGATACCCTCCATCTCCCACAGTGATACCTCACCCCCCCTCTCCCACAGTAACACCTCACCCTCCCTGTCCCACAGTGATACCTCATTCATTTCCACAGTGATACCTCACCCCCCTCTCCCCCAGTGACACCTCACCCCCCTCTGCCCCAGTGATACCTCACCCCTCTCCCACAGTGATACCTCACCCCCGTCTCCCCCAGTGATACCTCACCCCCCTCTGCCCAGTGACACCTCACCCCTGTCTCCCCCAGTGATACCTCACCCCCCTCTCCCACAGTGAGACCTGACTCTCCTCTCCCACAGTGACACCTCACCCACGTCTCCCCCAGTGATACCTCAACCCGCTCTCCCACATTGACACCTCACCCCCCTCTCCCCCAGTGACACCTCACCCGTCTCCCCAGTGATACCTCACCCGCCTCTCCCACAGTGACACCTCACCCCCCACAGTAACATCTCACCCCCCTCTCCCACATTGACACCTCACCCCCTCTCCCCAAGTGACTCCTCACTCCCGTCTCCTCCCAGTGATACCTCATCCCTTCTCCGACAGTGATACCTCACCCCCATTTTCCACAGTGACACCTCATCCCCCTCCCACCGTGATACCTCACCCTCTTTCCCACAGTGACATCTCACCCCCCTCTCCCACAGTGACACCTCACTCCTGTCTCCCACAGTGACACCACACCCCCTCTCCCACAGTGATACCTCACCCTCTGTCTCACAGTGACACCTCACCCTCTCTTCTACAGTGACACCTCAACCCCCTCCCACTGTGATCACTCACCCTCTCTCCCCCAGTGACACCTCACTCCCGCTACAGTGATACTTCACCGTCCCTGTATCACAGTGACACCTCACTCTCCCTCTCACAGTGACACCTCAACCTCCCCTCCCACAGTGATACCTCACTCCCCTGTCCCACAGTTATACCTCACCCCTTCTCCCACAGTGATACCTCATTCTCTTTCGTACAGTGACATATCACCCCCCTCTCCCACAGTGATACCTCACCCCTTTCTCCCACAGTGACACCTCACCCCTTCTCCCACAGTGATACCTCACCCATGTTTTTCACAGTGACACCTCACCCCCCTCCTACTGTGATACCTCACCCTCTCTCCCACAGTGATACCTCACCCCCCTCTCCCACAGACACCTCACCCCTGTCTCTCCCTGTGATACCCTACCCCTTCTCCCACGGTGATACCTCACCCCTGTTTTCTACAGTGACACCTCCCCCCCCTCCCACCGTGATACCTCACTCTCTCTCCCACAGTGATACCTCAACTCCCTGTCCCACAGTGATCCCTCACTTCCCCCTCCCACAGTGATACCTCACCCTCTTTCCCAGAGTGACACCTCACCCGTTCTCCCACAGTGATGCCTCACCTCCCTGTCCCAGTGATCCCTCACTTACCCCTCCCACAGTGATATCACTCCCTCACAATGATACCCCACCCTTCCTGTCCCTAAGTGATACTTCATCCTCTCTCCCACGGTGACACCTCACCTCCCTCTCCCACGGTGATACCTCACCCTCCCTCTCCCACAGTGACACTTCACCACCTCTCCCACGGTGATACCTCACCCTCTGTCCCACAGTGATACCTCACCCTCCCTCTCCCACAGTGACACCTCACCTCCCTCTCCCCCAGTGATACCTCACCCCCCTCTGCCCAGTGACATCTCACCCCCGTCTCCCCCAGTGATACCTCACCCCCCTCTCCCACAGTGACACCTGACCCCCCTCTCCCACAGTTACACCTCACCCACGTCTCCCCCAGTGATACCTCACCCCGCTCTCCCACATTGACACCTCACCCCCCTCTCCCACAGTGACACCTCACCCGTCTCCCCAGTGATACCTCACCCCCCTCTCCCACAGTGACACCTCACCCCCCCACAGTAACATCTCACCCCCCTCTCCCACATTGACACCTCACCCCCCTCTCCCACAGTGACACCTCACTCCCGTCTCCTCCCAGTGAGACCTCATCCCTTCTCCGACAGTGATACCTCACCCCCATTTTCCACAGTGACACCTCATCCCCCTCCCACCGTGATACCTCACCCTCATTCCCACAGTGACACCTCACCCCCCTCTCCCACAGTGACACCTCACTCCTGTCTCCCACAGTGACACCTGACCCCCCTCTCCCACAGTGACACCTCACCCACGTCTTCCCCAGTGATACCTCACCCCGCTCTCCCACATTGACACCTCACCCCCCTCTCCCCCAGTGACACCTCACCCATCTCCCCAGTGATACCTCACCCCCCTCTCCCACAGTGACACCTCACCCCCCCACAGTAACATCTCACCCCCCTCTCCCACATTGACACCTCACTCCCCTCTCCCCCAGTGACACCTCACTCCCGTCTCCTCCCAGTGAGACCTCATCCCTTCTCCGACAGTGATACCTCACCCCCATTTTCCACAGTGACACCTCATCCCCCTCCCACCGTGATACCTCACCCTCATTCCCACAGTGACACCTCACCCCCCTCTCCCACAGTGACACCTGACCCCCCTCTCCCACAGTGACACCTCACCCACGTCTCCCCCAGTGATACCTCACCCCGCTCTCCCACATTGACACCTCACCCCCCTCTCCCCCAGTGACACCTCACCCATCTCCCCAGTGATACCTCACCCCCCTCTCCCACAGTGACACCTCACCCCCCCACAGTAACATCTCACCTCCCTCTCCCACATTGACACCTCACTCCCCTCTCCCCCAGTGACACCTCACTCCCGTCTCCTCCCAGTGAGACCTCATCCCTTCTCCGACAGTGATACCTCACCCCCATTTTCCACAGTGACACCTCATCCCCCTCCCACCGTGATACCTCACCCTCTTTCCCACAGTGACATCTCACCCCCCTCTCCCACAGTGACACCACATTCCTGTCTCCCACAGTGACACCTCACCCCTTCTCCCACAGTGATACCTCATTCTCTTTCGCACAGTGACATCTCACCCGCCTCTCCCACAGTGACACCTCACTCCTGTCTCCCACAGTGACACCTCACCCCTTCTCCCACAGTGACACCTCATTCTCTTTCGCACAGTGACATATCACCCCCCTCTACCACAGTGACACCTCACCCCTTCTCCCACAGTGATACCTCACCCATGTTTTTCACAGTAACACCTCACCCCCCTCCCACTGTGATACCTCACCCTCTCTCCCACAGTGATACCTCAACCCCCACTCCCACAGTGACACCTCACCCCCGTCTCTCCCCGTGATACCTCACCCCTTCTCCCACAGTGATACCTCACCCCTGTTTTCTACAGTGACACCTCACCCCCCTCCCACCGTGATACCTCACCCTCTCTCCCACAGTGATACCTCACCACCCTGTCCCACAGTGATCCCTCACTTCTCCCTCCCACACTGATACCAACTGCCCTCTCACAATGATACCCCACCCTCCCAGTCCCTCAGTGATATCTCATCCTCTCCCCCACAGTGATACCTCACTACCCCTGTACCACTGTGACACTTCACCCCGCCCACTCCATCTCCCACAGTGATACTTCACCATCTCTCCCACGGTGACACCACACCCCCTCTCCCACAGTGATACCTCACCCTCTGTCCCACAGTGATACCTCACCCTCGTTCTCCCACAGTGACACCTCACCTCCCTCTCCCACAGTGATACCTCTCACTCCCTCTCCCACAGTGATGACTTACCCCCTCTCCCACAGTGATACCTCACCCTCTCTCCCACAGTGACACCTACCCCCCCCCACAGTGATACCTAACCCCCTCTCCCACACTGACACCTCACCACGTCTCCCCCAGTGATACCTCACCCCTTCTCCCACAGTAATACTCACCCGTTTTCTACAGTGACATCTCACCCCCCTCCCACTGTGATACCTCACCCTCTTTCCCAAAGTGACACCTCACCCGCTCTCCCACAGTGACACCACACCTCCCTCTACCACAGTGATACCTCACCCTCCCTCTCCCACAGTGATGACTCACCCCCTCTGCCACAGTGATACCTCACCCTCTCTCCCACAGTGACACCTCACCTCCCCCTCCCACAGTGATACCTCACCCCACTCTCCCACAGTGACACCTCAACCCCGTCTCTCCCAGTGATACCTCACCCCTTCTCCCACAGTGACACCTCACCTCCCCCCCCACAGTGATACCTCACCCCACTCTCCCACAGTGACACCTCAACTCCGTCTCTCCCAGTGATACCTCACCCCTTCTCCCACAGTGATACTTCACCCCTGTTTTCTACAGTGACACCTCACCCCACTCCCACCATGATACCTCACCCTCTTTCCCAGAGTGACACCTCACCCGCTCTCCCACAGTGATGCCTCACCTCCCTGTCCCAGTGATCACTCACTTACCCCTCCCACAGTGATATCACCCCCCTCACAATGATACCCCACCCTTCCTGTCCCTCAGTGATACCACATCCACTCTCCCACAGTGACACCTCACCTCCCTGTCCCACGGTGACACCACACCCCTTCTCCCACAGTGATACCTCACCCTCTGTCTCACAGTGACACCTCACCCTCTCTTCTACAGTGACTCCTCAACCTCCTCCCACTGTGATAACTCACCCTCTCTCCCCCAGTGACACCTCACTCCTGCTACAGTGATACTTCACCGTCCCTGTACCACAGTGACACCTCACTCTCCCTCTCACAGTGACACCTCAACCTCCCCTCCCACAGTGATACCTCACTCCCCTGTCCCACAGTGATACCTCACCCACTATCCCACAGTGACACCTCACCCCCCCACAGAGATACCTAACCCCCTCTCCCACACTGACACCTCACCACGTCTCCTCCAGTGATACCTCACCCCTTCTCCCACAGTAATACTCACCCCTGTTTTCTACAGTGACATCTCACCCCCCTCCCACTGTGATACCTCACCCTCTTTCCCAAAGTGACACCTCACCTGCTCTCCCACAGTGACACCACACCTTCCTCTACCACAGTGACACCTCACCTCCCCCTCCCACAGTGATACCTCACCCCACTCTCCGCCAGTGACACCTCAACCCCGTCTCCCCCAGTGATACCTCACCCCTTCTCCCACAGTGATACCTCATCCCTGTTTTCTACAGTGACACCTCACCACACTCCCACCGTGATACCTCACCCTCTTTCACAGAGTGACACCTCACCTGCTCTCCCACAGTGATACCTCACCTCCCTGTCCCAGTGATCCCTCACTTACCCCTCCCACAGTGATATCACCCCCCTCACAATGACACCCCACCCTTCCTGTCCCTCAGTGATACGTCATCCTCTCTCCCACACTGACACCTCACCATGTCTCCCCCAGTGATACCTCACCCCTTCTCCCACGGCTGATACCTCACCCTCCCTCTCCCACAGTGACACTTCACCACCTCTCCCACGGTGACACCACACCCCCTCTCCCACAGTGATACCTCACCCTCTGTCTCACAGTGACACCTCACCCTCTCTTCTACAGTGACACCTCAACCCCCTCCCACTGTGATAACTCACCTCCTCTCCCACAGTGATACCTCACTCCCCTGTCCCACAGTGACACCTGACCCCTTCTCCCACAGTGATACCTCACCCATGTTTTTCACAGTGACACCTCACCCCCCTCCTACTGTGATACCTCACCCTCACTCCCACAGTGATACCTCACCGTCTCTCCCCGTGATACCTCACCCCTTCTCCCAGTGATACCTCACCCGTTTTCTACAGTGACACCTCACCCCCCTCCCACCGTGACACCTCACCCGTTCGCCCACAGTGATGCCTCACCTCCCTGTCCCAGTGATCCCTCACTTACCCCTCCCACAGTGATATCACACCCTCACAATGATACCCCACCCTTCCTGTCTCTCAGTGATACTTCATCCTCTCTCCCACAGTGACACCTCACCTCCCTCTCCCACAGTGACACTTCACCACCTCTCCCACTGTGATACCTCACCCTCTGTCCCACAGTGATACCTCACCCTCCCTCTCCCACAGTGACACCTCACATGCTCTCCCACAGTGATACCTCACCGTGTCCCACAGTGATACCCTCCGTCTCCCACAGTGATACCTCACCCCCCCTCCCACAGTAACACCTCACCCTCCCTGTCCCACAGTGATACCTCATTCATTCCCACAGTGTTACCTCACCCCCCTCTCCTCCAGTGACATCTCACCCCCCTCTCCCACAGTGACACCTCACTCCTGTCTCCCACAGTTACACCTCACCCCTTCTCCCTCAGTGATACCTCATTCTCTTTCGCACAGTGACATATCAACCCCCTCTCCCACAGTGACACCTCACCCTTTTCTCCCACAGTGACACCTCACCCCTTCTCCCATAGTGATACCTCACCCGTTTTTCACAGTGACACCTCACCCCCCTCCCACAGTGATACCTCACCCCTGTTTTTCACAGTGATACCTCACCCCCCACCCACCGTGATACCTCACGCTCTTTCCCACAGTGACACCTCACCCTCTCTCCCACAGTGAGACATCACCATCTCTCCCACAGTGATACCTCACCCTCCCTGCCTCACAGTAACACCTCACCCCCTCTCCCCCAGTGAAAACTCACCCCTTCTCCCACAGTGATATCTCACCCGTTTTCCACAGTGACACCTCACCCCCTCCCAACGTGATACCTCACCCTCTTTCCCACAGTGACACCTCACCCTCTCTCCCACAGTGAGACATCACCATCTCTCCCACAGTGATACCTCACTCCCCTGTCCCACAGTGATACCTCACCCTCTCTCTCACAATGTCAACTCATACTCTCTCCCACAGTGATACCTCACCCCTTGTCGCACAGTGATAACTCATCCTGTGTCCCACAGTGATACCTGACCGTCTCTCCCACAGTGACACCTCACCCCTCCTCTCCCACAGTGATACCTATCCCCAATCTCCCACAGTGACACCTTATACTCTCTCTCACAGTGATAAGTCTCCCTCTCTCTCACAGTGACACCTCACATGCTCTCCCACAGTGATACTTCACCGTGTCCCACAGTGATACCCTCCGTCTCCCACAGTGATACCTCACCCCCCTCTCCCCCAGTGAAAACTCACCCCTTCTCCCACAGTGATATCTCACCCGTTTTCCACAGTGACACCTCACCCCCTCCCACAGTGAGACATCACCATCTCTCCCACAGTGATACCTCACTCCGTCCCACAGTGATACCTCACCCTCCCTGTCTCACAGTAACACCTCACCCTCTCTTCTACAGTGACACCTCAACCCCCTCCCACTGTGATAACTCACCCTCTCTCCCGCAGTGACACCTCACTCCCGCTACAGTGATACTTCACCGTCCCTGTACAACAGTGACACCTCACTCTCCCTCTCACAGTGACACCTCAACCTCCCCTCCCACAGTGATACCTCACTCCCCTGTCCCACAGTGATACCTCACCCTCCCTCTCACAATGTCACCTCATTCTCTCTCCCACAGTGATACCTCACCCCTTGTCGCACAGTGATAACTCATCCTGTGTTCCACAGTGATATTTGACCCTCTCTCCCACAGTGACACCTCACCCCCCTCTCCCACAGTGATACCTATCCCCAATCTCCCACAGTGACACCTCATACTCTCTCTCACAGTGATAAATCACCCTCTCTCTCACAGTGACACCTCACATGCTCTCCCACAGTGATACTTCACCGTGTCCCACAGTGATACCCTCCCTGTCCCACAGTGATACCTCATTCATTCCCACAGTGATACCTCACCCCCCTCTCCCCCAGTGACACCTCACCCCCCTCTCCCCCAGTGATACCTCACCCCTCTCCCACAGTGATACCTCAACCCCCTCTCCCACAGTAACACCTGACCCCCCTCTCCCACAGTGACACCTCACCGTCTCCACAAGTGATACCTCACTCCCCTCTCCCACATTGACACCTCACCCCCCTCTCCCCCAGTGATACCTCACCCCTCTCCCACAGTGATACCTCACCCTCCTCTCCCCAGTGACACATCACCCCATTCTCCCCCAGTGATACCTCACCCCCCTCTCCCACAGTAACACCTGACCCCCCTCTCCCACAGTGACACCTCACCGTCTCCACCAGTGATACCTCACTCCCCTCTCCCACATTGACACCTCACCCCCCTCTCCCCCAGTGACACCTCAGCCGTCTCCCCAGTGATACCTCACCCCCCTCTCCCACATTAACACCTCACCCCCCTATCCCCTAGTGACACCTCACTCCCGTCTCCTCCCAGTGATACCTCATCCCTTCTCCGACAGTGATACCTCACCCCCATTTTCCACAGTGACACCTCATCCCCCTCCCACCGTGATACCTCACCCTCTTTCCCACAGTGACATCTCACCCCCCTCCCACTGTGATACCTCACCCTCTCTCCCACAGTGATACCTCACCTCCCTGTCCCACAGTGATCCCTCACTTCCCCCTCCCACAGTGATACCTCACCCTCTCTCCCACAGTGACACCTCACCCCCGTCTCTCCCAGTGATACCTCACCCCTTCTCCCACAGTGATACCTCACCCCCCTCTCCCACAGTGACATCTCACCCCCGTCTCTCCCCAAGATACCTCACCCTCTCTCCCACAGTGATACCTCACCTCCCTGTCCCACAGTGATCCCTCACTTACCCCTCCCACAGTGATACCTCACCCTCTTTCCCAGAATGACACCTCACCCGTTCTCCCACAGTGATGCCTCACCTCCCTGTCCCAGTGATCCCTCACTTACCCGTCCCACAGTGATACCTCACCCTCTCTCCCCTAGTGACACCTCACTCCCCGTACAGTGATACTTCACCGTCCCTGTACCACAGTGACACCTCACTCTCCCTCTCACAGTGACACCTCAACCTCCCCTCCCACAGTGATACCTCACTCCCCTGTCCCACAGTGATACCTCACCCTCTCTTTCACAATGTCAACTCATACTCTCTCCCACAGTGATACCTCACCCCTTGTCGCACAGTGATAACTCATCCTGTGTCCCACAGTGATACTTGACCGTCTCTCCCACAGTGACACCTCACCCCTCCTCTCCCACAGTGATACCTATCCCCAATCTCCCACAGTGACACCTTATACTCTCTCTCACAGTGATAAGTCACCCTCTCTCTCACAGTGACACCTCACATGCTCTCCCACAGTGATACTTCACCGTGTCCCACAGTGATACCCTCCGTCTCCCACAGTGATACCTCACCCCCCTCTCCCCCAGTGAAAACTCACCCCTTCTCCCACAGTGATATCTCACCCGTTTTCCACAGTGACACCTCACCCCCTCCCAACGTGATACCTCACCCTCTTTCCCACAGTGACACCTCACCCTCTCTCCCACAGTGAGATCACCATCTCTCCCACAGTGATACCTCACTCCGTCCCACAGTGATACCTCACCCTCCCTGTCTCACAGTAACACCTCACCCTCTCTTCTACAGTGACACCTCAACCCCCTCCCACTGTGATAACTCACCCTCTCTCCCGCAGTGACACCTCACTCCCGCTACAGTGATACTTCACCGTCCCTGTACAACAGTGACACCTCACTCTCCCTCTCACAGTGACACCTCAACCTCCCCTCCCACAGTGATACCTCACTCCCCTGTCCCACAGTGATACCTCACCCTCCCTCTCACAATGTCACCTCATTCTCTCTCCCACAGTGATACCTCACCCCTTGTCGCACAGTGATAACTCATCCTGTGTTCCACAGTGATATTTGACCCTCTCTCCCACAGTGACACCTCACCCCCCTCTCCCACAGTGATACCTATCCCCAATCTCCCACAGTGACACCTCATACTCTCTCTCACAGTGATAAATCACCCTCTCTCTCACAGTGACACCTCACCTCCCTCTCCCACGGTGATACCTCACCCTCCCTCTCCCACAGTGACACTTCACCACCTCTCCCACGGTGACACCACACCCCCTCTCCCACAGTGATACCTCACCCTCTGTCCCACAGTGATACCTCACCCTCCCTCTCCCACAGTGACACCTCAGCTCCCTCTCCCACAGTGACACCTCACCTCCCTCTCCCACGGTGATACCTCACCCTCCCTCTCCCACGGTGACACCACACCCCCTCTCCCACAGTGATACCTCACCCTCCCTCTCCCACAGTGACAACACACCCCTCCTCTCCCACAGTGATACCTATCCCCAATCTCCCACAGTGACACCTCATACTCTCTCTCACAGTGATAAATCACCCTCTCTCTCACAGTGACACCTCACATGCTCTCCCACAGTGATACTTCACCGTGTCCCACAGTGATACCCTTCATCTCCCACAGTGATACCTCACCCCCCCTCCCACAGTAACACCTCACCCTCCCTGTCCCACAGTGATACTTCATTCATTACCACAGTGATACCTCACCCCCCTCTCCCCCAGTGACACCTCACCCCCCTCTCCCCAGTGATACCTCATCCCCGTCTCCCCCAGTGATACCTCATTCTCTTTCGCACAGTGACATATCACCCCCCTCTCCCACAGTGACACCTCACCCTTTTCTCCCACAGTGACACCTCACTCCTGTCTCCCACAGTGACACCTCATCCCTTCTCCCTCAGTGATACCTCATTCTCTTTCCCACAGTGACATCTCACCCCCCTCTCCCACAGTGACACCTCACTCGTCTCCCACAGTGACACCTCACCCCCCTCTCCCACAGTGACACCTTACCCCCCTCTCCCACAGGGACACCTTACCCCTTTCTCCCACAGTGACACCTCACCCCCCTCCCACTGTGATACCTCACCCTCTCTCCCACAGTGATACCTCACCTCCCTGTCCCACAGTGATCCCTCACTTCCCCCTCCCACAGTGATACCTCACCCTCTCTCCCACAGTGACACCTCACCCCCGCCACAGTGATACCTAACCCCCTCTCCCACACTGACACCTCACCACGTCTCCCCCAGTGATACCTCACCCCTTCTCCCACAGTAATACTCACCCCTGTTTTCTACAGTGACATCTCACCCCCCTCCGACTGTGATACCTCACCCTCTTTCCCAAAGTGATACCTCACCCGCTCTCCCACAGTGACACCACACCTCCCTCTACAACAGTGATACCTCACCCTCCCTCTCCCACAGTGATGACTCACCTCCTCTCCCACAGTGATACTTCACCCTCTCTCCCACAGTGACACCTCACCTCCCCCTCCCACAGTGATACCTCACCCCACTCTCCCACAGTGACACCTCAACCCCGTCTCTCCCAGTGATACCTCACCCCTTCTCCCACAGTGATACCTCACCCCCCTCTCCCACAGTGACACCTCACCCCCGTCTCTCCCCAAGATACCTCACCCTCTCTCCCACAGTGATACCTCACCTCCCTGTCCCACAGTGATCCCTCACTTCCCCCTCCCACAGTGATACCTCACCCTCTTTCCCAGAATGACACCTCACCCGTTCTCCCACAGTGATGCCTCACCCTCCTGTCCCAGTGATCCCTCACTTACCCGTCCCACAGTGATACCTCACCCTCTCTCCCCTAGTGACACCTCACTCCCCGTACAGTGATACTTCACCGTCCCTGTACCACAGTGACACCTCACTCTCCCTCTCACAGTGACACCTCAACCTCCCCTCCCACAGTGATACCTCACCCTCTCTCTCACAATGTCAACTCATACTCTCTCCCACAGTGATACCTCACCCCTTGTCGCACAGTGATAACTCATCCTGTGTCCCACAGTGATACCTGACCGTCTCTCCCACAGTGACACCTCACCCCTCCTCTCCCACAGTGATACCTATCCCCAATCTCCCACAGTGACACCTTATACTCTCTCTCACAGTGATAAGTCTCCCTCTCTCTCACAGTGACACCTCACATGCTCTCCCACAGTGATACTTCACCGTGTCCCACAGTGATACCCTCCGTCTCCCACAGTGATACCTCACCCCCCTCTCCCCCAGTGAAAACTCACCCCTTCTCCCACAGTGATATCTCACCCGTTTTCCACAGTGACACCTCACCCCCTCCCACAGTGAGACATCACCATCTCTCCCACAGTGATACCTCACTCCGTCCCACAGTGATACCTCACCCTCCCTGTCTCACAGTAACACCTCACCCTCTCTTCTACAGTGACACCTCAACCCCCTCCCACTGTGATAACTCACCCTCTCTCCCGCAGTGACACCTCACTCCCGCTACAGTGATACTTCACCGTCCCTGTACAACAGTGACACCTCACTCTCCCTCTCACAGTGACACCTCAACCTCCCCTCCCACAGTGATACCTCACTCCCCTGTCCCACAGTGATACCTCACCCTCCCTCTCACAATGTCACCTCATTCTCTCTCCCACAGTGATACCTCACCCCTTGTCGCACAGTGATAACTCATCCTGTGTTCCACAGTGATATTTGACCCTCTCTCCCACAGTGACACCTCACCCCCCTCTCCCACAGTGATACCTATCCCCAATCTCCCACAGTGACACCTCATACTCTCTCTCACAGTGATAAATCACCCTCTCTCTCACAGTGACACCTCACATGCTCTCCCACAGTGATACTTCACCGTGTCCCACAGTGATACCCTCCCTGTCCCACAGTGATACCTCATTCATTCCCACAGTGATACCTCACCCCCCTCTCCCCCAGTGACACCTCACCCCCCTCTCCCCCAGTGATACCTCACCCCTCTCCCACAGTGATACCTCACCCCCCTCTCCCACAGTAACACCTGACCCCCCTCTCCCACAGTGACACCTCACCGTCTCCACAAGTGATACCTCACTCCCCTCTCCCACATTGACACCTCACCCCCCTCTCCCCCAGTGACACCTCAGCCGTCTCCCCAGTGATACCTCACCCCCCTCTCCCACATTAACACCTCACCCCCCTATCCCCTAGTGACACCTCACTCCCGTCTCCTCCCAGTGATACCTCATCCCTTCTCCGACAGTGATACCTCACCCCCATTTTCCACAGTGACACCTCATCCCCCTCCCACCGTGATACCTCACCCACTTTCCCACAGTGACATCTCACCCCCCTCTCCCACAGTGACACCTCACTCGTCTCCCACAGTGACACCTCACCCCTTCTCCCACAGTGATACCTCATTCTCTTTCGCACAGTGAGATATCACCCCCCTCTCCCACAGTGACACCTTACCCCCCTCTCCCACAGGGACACCTTACCCCTTTCTCCCACAGTGACACCTCACCCCCCTCCCACTGTGATACCTCACCTCCCTGTCCCACAGTGATCCCTCACTTCCCCCTCCCACAGTGATACCTCACCCTCTCTCCCACAGTGACACCTCACCCCCCCCACAGTGATACCTAACCCCCTCTCCCACACTGACACCTCACCACGTCTCCCCCAGTGATACCTCACCCCTTCTCCCACAGTAATACTCACCCCTGTTTTCTACAGTGACATCTCACCCCCCTCCGACTGTGATACCTCACCCTCTTTCCCAAAGTGACACCTCACCCGCTCTCCCACAGTGACACCACACCTCCCTCTACAACAGTGATACCTCACCCTCCCTCTCCCACAGTGATGACTCACCCCCTCTCCCACAGTGATACTTCACCCTCTCTCCCACAGTGACACCTCACCTCCCCCTCCCACAGTGATACCTCACCCCACTCTCCCACAGTGACACCTCAACCCCTTCTCTCCCAGTGATACCTCACCCCTTCTCCCACAGTGATACCTCACCCCCCTCTCCCACAGTGACACCTCACCCCCGTCTCTCCCCAAGATACCTCACCCTCTCTCCCACAGTGATACCTCACCTCCCTGTCCCACAGTGATCCCTCACTTCCCCCTCCCACAGTGACACCTCACCCTCTTTCCCAGAGTGACACCTCACCCGTTCTCCCACAGTGATGCCTCACCTCCCTGTCCCAGTGATCCCTCACTTACCCGTCCCACAGTGATACCTCACCCTCTTTCCCAGAGTGACACCTCGCCCCTTCTCCCACAGTGATACCTCACCCATGTTTTTCACAGTGACACCTCACCCCCCTCCCACTGTGATACCTCACCCTCTCTCCCACAGTGATACCTCACCCATTTCTCCCACAGTGACACCTCACCCCCATCTCTCCCCGTGATACCTCACCCCTTCTCCCACAGTGATACCTCACCCCTGTTTTCTACAGTGACACCTCACCCCCCTCCCACCGTGATACCTCACCCTCTCTCCCACAGTGATACCTCACCTCCCTGTCCCACAGTGACCCTCACTTCCCCCTCCCACAGTGATACCACCCACCCTCTCACAATGATACCCCACCCTCCCAGTCCCTCAGTGACACCTCACCTCCCTCTCCCACGGTGATACCTCACCCTCCCTCTCCCACAGTGACACTTCACCACCTCTCCCACGGTGACACCACACCCCCTCTCCCACAGTGATACCTCACCCTCTGTCCCACAGTGATACCTCACCCTCCCTCTCCCACAGTGACACCTCAGCTCCCTCTCCCACAGTGACACCTCACCTCCCTCTCCCACGGTGATACCTCACCCTCCCTCTCCCACGGTGACACCACACCCCCTCTCCCACAGTGATACCTCACCCCCCTCTCCCACAGTGACACCTCACCCCCGTCTCTCCCCGAGATACCTCACCCTCTCTCCCACAGTGATACCTCACCTCCCTGTCCCACAGTGATCCCTCACTTCCCCCTCCCACAGTGATACCTCACCCTCTTTCCCAGAGTGACAGCTCACCCGTTCTCCCACAGTGATGCCTCACCTCCCTGTCCCAGTGATCCCTCACTTACCCGTCCCACAGTGATACCTCACCCTCTTTCCCAGAGTGACACCTCACCCCTTCTCCCACAGTGATACCTCACCCATGTTTTTCACAGTGACACCTCACCCCCCTCCCACTGTGATACTTCACCCTCTCTCCCACAGTGATACCTCACCCATTTCTCCCACAGTGACACCTCACCCCCGTCTCTCCCCGTGATACCTCACCCCTTCTCCCACAGTGATACCTCACCCCTGTTTTCTACAGTGACACCTCAACCCCCTCCCACCGTGATACCTCACCCTCTCTCCCACAGTGATACCTCACCTCCCTGTCCCACAGTGATCCCTCACTTCCCCCTCCCACAGTGATACCACCCACCCTCTCACAATGATACCCCACCCTCCCAGTCCCTCAGTGACACCTCACCTCCCTCTCCCACGGTGATACTTCACCCTCCCTCTCCCACAGTGACACTTCACCACCTCTCCCACGGTGACACCACACCCCCTCTCCCACAGTGATACCTCACCCTCTGTCCCACAGTGATACCTCACCCTCCCTCTCCCACAGTGACACGTCAGCTCCCTCTCCCACAGTGACACCTCACCTCCCTCTCCCACGGTGATACCTCACCCTCCCTCTCCCACAGTGACACTTCACCACTTCTCCTACGGTGACACCACACCCCCTCTCCCACAGTGATACCTCACCCTCTCTCCCACAGTGACACCTCACCCCTCCTCTCCCACAGTGATACCTATCCCCAATCTCCCACAGTGACACCTCATACTCTCTCTCACAGTGATAAATCACCCTCTCTCTCACAGTGACACCTCACATGCTCTCCCACAGTGATACTTCACCGTGTCCCACAGTGATACCCTTCATCTCCCACAGTGATACCTCACCCCCCCCTCCCACAGTAACACCTCACCCTCCCTGTCCCACAGTGATACTTCATTCATTACCACAGTGATACCTCACCCCCCTCTCCCCCAGTGACACCTCACCCCCCTCTCCCCAGTGATACCTATCCCCAATCTCCCACAGTGACACCTCATACTCTCTCTCACAGTGATAAATCACCCTCTCTCTCACAGTGACACCTCACATGCTCTCCCACAGTGATACTTCACCGTGTCCCACAGTGATACCCTTCATCTCCCACAGTGATACCTCACCCCCCCTCACAGTAACACCTCACCCTCCCTGTCCCACAGTGATACCTCATTCATTCCCACAGTGTTACCTCACCCCCCTCTCCCCAGTGACACCTCATCCCCGTCTCCCCCAGTGATACCTCATTCTCTTTCGCACAGTGACATATCACCCCCCTCTCCCACAGTGACACCTCACCCTTTTCTCCCACAGTGACACCTCACTCCTGTCTCCCACAGTGACACCTCATCCCTTCTCCCTCAGTGATACCTCATTCTCTTTCCCACAGTGACATCTCACCCCCCTCTCCCACAGTGACACCTCACTCGTCTCCCACAGTGACACCTCACCCCTTCTCCCACAGTGATACCTCATTCTCTTTCGCACAGTGAGATATCACCCCCCTCTCCCACAGTGACACCTTACCCCCCTCTCCCACAGGGACACCTTACCCCTTTCTCCCACAGTGACACCTCACCCCCCCCCACTGTGATACCTCACCCTCTCTCCCACAGTGATACCTCACCTCCCTGTCCCACAGTGATCCCTCACTTCCCCCTCCCACAGTGATACCTCACCCTCTCTCCCACAGTGATACCTAACCCCCTCTCCCACACTGACACCGCACCACGTCTCCCCCAGTGATACCTCACCCCTTCTCCCACAGTAATACTCACCCCTGTTTTCTACAGTGACATCTCACCCCCCTCCCACTGTGATACCTCACCCTCTTTCCCAAAGTGACACCTCACCCGCTCTCCCACAGTGACACCACACCTCCCTCTACAACAGTGATACCTCACCCTCCCTCTCCCACAGTGATGACTCACCCCCTCTCCCACAGTGATACTTCACCCTCTCTCCCACAGTGACACCTCACCTCCCCCTCCCACAGTGATACCTCACCCCACTCTCCCACAGTGACACCTCAACCCCGTCTCTCCCAGTGATACCTCACCCCTTCTCCCACAGTGATACCTCACCCCCCTCTCCCACAGTGACACCTCACCCCCGTCTCTCCCCAAGATACCTCACCCTCTCTCCCACAGTGATACCTCACCTCCCTGTCCCACAGTGATCCCTCACTTCCCCCTCCCACAGTGATACCTCACCCTCTTTCCCAGAGTGACACCTCACCCGTTCTCCCACAGTGATGCCTCACCTCCCTGTCCCAGTGATCCCTCACTTACCCGTCCCACAGTGATACCTCACCCTCTCTCCCCTAGTGACACCTCACTCCCGCTACAGTGATACTTCACCGTCCCTGTACCACAGTGACACCTCAACCTCCCCTCCCACAGTGATACCTCACTCCCCTGTCCCACAGTGATACCTCACCCTCTCTCTCACAATGTCAACTCATACTCTCTCCCACAGTGATACCTCACCCCTTGTCGCACAGTGATAACTCATCCTGTGTCCCACAGTGATACTTGACCGTCTCTCCCACAGTGACACCTCACCCCTCCTCTCCCACAGTGATACCTATCCCCAATCTCCCACAGTGACACCTTATACTCTCTCTCACAGTGATAAGTCACCCTCTCTCTCACAGTGACACCTCACATGCTCTCCCACAGTGATACTTCACCGTGTCCCACAGTGATACCCTTCATCTCCCACAGTGATACCTCACCCCCCCCTCCCACAGTAACACCTCACCCTCCCTGTCCCACAGTGATACTTCATTCATTACCACAGTGATACCTCACCCCCCTCTCCCCCAGTGACACCTCACCCCCCTCTCCCCAGTGATACCTATCCCCAATCTCCCACAGTGACACCTCATACTCTCTCTCACAGTGATAAATCACCCTCTCTCTCACAGTGACACCTCACATGCTCTCCCACAGTGATACTTCACCGTGTCCCACAGTGATACCCTTCATCTCCCACAGTGATACCTCACCCCCCCTCACAGTAACACCTCACCCTCCCTGTCCCACAGTGATACCTCATTCATTCCCACAGTGTTACCTCACCCCCCTCTCCCCAGTGACACCTCATCCCCGTCTCCCCCAGTGATACCTCATTCTCTTTCGCACAGTGACATATCACCCCCCTCTCCCACAGTGACACCTCACCCTTTTCTCCCACAGTGACACCTCACTCCTGTCTCCCACAGTGACACCTCATCCCTTCTCCCTCAGTGATACCTCATTCTCTTTCCCACAGTGACATCTCACCCCCCTCTCCCACAGTGACACCTCACTCGTCTCCCACAGTGACACCTCACCCCTTCTCCCACAGTGATACCTCATTCTCTTTCGCACAGTGAGATATCACCCCCCTCTCCCACAGTGACACCTTACCCCCCTCTCCCACAGGGACACCTTACCCCTTTCTCCCACAGTGACACCTCACCCCCCCCCACTGTGATACCTCACCCTCTCTCCCACAGTGATACCTCACCTCCCTGTCCCACAGTGATCCCTCACTTCCCCCTCCCACAGTGATACCTCACCCTCTCTCCCACAGTGATACCTAACCCCCTCTCCCACACTGACACCGCACCACGTCTCCCCCAGTGATACCTCACCCCTTCTCCCACAGTAATACTCACCCCTGTTTTCTACAGTGACATCTCACCCCACTCCCACTGTGATACCTCACCCTCTTTCCCAAAGTGACACCTCACCCGCTCTCCCACAGTGACACCACACCTCCCTCTACAACAGTGATACCTCACCCTCCCTCTCCCACAGTGATGACTCACCCCCTCTCCCACAGTGATACTTCACCCTCTCTCCCACAGTGACACCTCACCTCCCCCTCCCACAGTGATACCTCACCCCACTCTCCCACAGTGACACCTCAACCCCGTCTCTCCCAGTGATACCTCACCCCTTCTCCCACAGTGATACCTCACCCCCCTCTCCCACAGTGACACCTCACCCCCGTCTCTCCCCAAGATACCTCACCCTCTCTCCCACAGTGATACCTCACCTCCCTGTCCCACAGTGATCCCTCACTTCCCCCTCCCACAGTGATACCTCACCCTCTTTCCCAGAGTGACACCTCACCCGTTCTCCCACAGTGATGCCTCACCTCCCTGTCCCAGTGATCCCTCACTTACCCGTCCCACAGTGATACCTCACCCTCTCTCCCCTAGTGACACCTCACTCCCGCTACAGTGATACTTCACCGTCCCTGTACCACAGTGACACCTCAACCTCCCCTCCCACAGTGATACCTCACTCCCCTGTCCCACAGTGATACCTCACCCTCTCTCTCACAATGTCAACTCATACTCTCTCCCACAGTGATACCTCACCCCTTGTCGCACAGTGATAACTCATCCTGTGTCCCACAGTGATACTTGACCGTCTCTCCCACAGTGACACCTCACCCCTCCTCTCCCACAGTGATACCTATCCCCAATCTCCCACAGTGACACCTTATACTCTCTCTCACAGTGATAAGTCACCCTCTCTCTCACAGTGACACCTCACATGCTCTCCCACAGTGATACTTCACCGTGTCCCACAGTGATACCCTCCGTCTCCCACAGTGATACCTCACCCCCCTCTCCCCCAGTGAAAACTCACCCCTTCTCCCACAGTGATATCTCACCCGTTTTCCACAGTGACACCTCACCCCCTCCCAACGTGATACCTCACCCTCTTTCCCACAGTGACACCTCACCCTCTCTCCCACAGTGAGATCACCATCTCTCCCACAGTGATACCTCACTCTGTCCCACAGTGATACCTCACCCTCCCTGTCTCACAGTAACACCTCACCCTCTCTTCTACAGTGACACCTCAACCCCCTCCCACTGTGATAACTCACCCTCTCTCCCGCAGTGACACCTCACTCCCGCTACAGTGATACTTCACCGTCCCTGTACAACAGTGACACCTCACTCTCCCTCTCACAGTGACACCTCAACCTCCCCTCCCACAGTGATACCTCACTCCCCTGTCCCACAGTGATCCCTCACTTCCCCCTCCCACAGTGATACCTCACCCTCTCTCCCACAGTGATACCTCACCCCCCCCACAGTGATAACTAACCCCCTCTCCCACACTGACACCTCACCACGTCTCCCCCAGTGATACCTCACCCCTTCTCCCACAGTAATACTCACCCCTGTTTTCTACAGTGACATCTCACCCCCCTCCGACTGTGATACCTCACCCTCTTTCCCAAAGTGACACCTCACCCGCTCTCCCACAGTGACACCACACCTCCCTCTACAACAGTGATACCTCACCCTTCCTCTCCCACAGTGATGACTCACCCCCTCTCCCACAGTGATACTTCACCCTCTCTCCCACAGTGACACCTCACCTCCCCCTCCCACAGTGATACCTCACCCCACTCTCCCACAGTGACACCTCAACCCCGTCTCTCCCAGTGATACCTCACCCCTTCTCCCACAGTGACACCTCACCCCCCTCTCCCACAGTGACACCTCACCCCCGTCTCTCCCCAAGATACCTCACCCTCTCTCCCACAGTGATACCTCACCTCCCTGTCCCACAGTGATCCCTCACTTCCCCCTCCCACAGTGATACCTCACCCTCTTTCCCAGAGTGACACCTCACCCGTTCTCCCACAGTGACACCTCACCCCCATCTCTCCCCGTGATACCTCACCCCTTCTCCCACAGTGATACCTCACCCCTGTTTTCTACAGTGACACCTCAACCCCCTCCCACCGTGATACCTCACCCTCTCTCCCACAGTGATACCTCACCTCCCTGTCCCACAGTGATCCCTCACTTCCCCCTCCCACAGTGATACCACCCACCCTCTCACAATGATACCCCACCCTCCCAGTCCCTCAGTGACACCTCACCTCCCTCTCCCACGGTGATACCTCACCCTCCCTCTCCCACAGTGACACTTCACCACCTCTCCCACGGTGACACCACACCCCCTCTCCCACAGTGATACCTCACCCTCTGTCCCACAGTGATACCTCACCCTCCCTCTCCCACAGTGACATGTCAGCTCCCTCTCCCACAGTGACACCTCACCTCCCTCTCCCACGGTGATACCTCACCCTCCCTCTCCCACAGTGACACTTCACCACTTCTCCTACGGTGACACCACACCCCCTCTCCCACAGTGATACCTCACCCCCCTCTCCCACAGTGACACCTCACCCCCATCTCTCCCCGTGATACCTCACCCCTTCTCCCACAGTGATACCTCACCCCTGTTTTCTACAGTGACACCTCACCCCCTCCCACCGTGATACCTCACCCTATCTCCCACAGTGATACCTCACCTCCCTGTCCCACAGTGATCCCTCACTTCCCCCTCCCACAGTGATACCACCCACCCTCTCACAATGATACCCCACCCTCCCAGTCCCTCAGTGACACCTCACCTCCCTCTCCCACGGTGATACCTCACCCTCCCTCTCCCACAGTGACACTTCACCACCTCTCCCACGGTGACACCACACCCCCTCTCCCACAGTGATACCTCACCCTCTGTCCCACAGTGATACCTCACCCTCCCTCTCCCACAGTGACACCTCAGCTCCCTCTCCCACAGTGACACCTCACCTCCCTCTCCCACGGTGATACCTCACCCTCCCTCTCCCACGGTGACACCACACCCCCTCTCCCACAGTGATACCTCACCCTCTCTCCCACAGTGACACCTCACCCCTCCTCTCCCACAGTGATACCTATCCCCAATCTCCCACAGTGACACCTCATACTCTCTCTCACAGTGATAAATCACCCTCTCTCTCACAGTGACACCTCACATGCTCTCCCACAGTGATACTTCACCGTGTCCCACAGTGATACCCTTCATCTCCCACAGTGATACCTCACCCCCCCCTCCCACAGTAACACCTCACCCTCCCTGTCCCACAGTGATACTTCATTCATTACCACAGTGATACCTCACCCCCCTCTCCCCCAGTGACACCTCACCCTCCTCTCCCACAGTGATACCTCACCCCCCTCTCCCCAGTGACACCTCACCCCCGTCTCCCCCAGTGATACCTCACCCCCCTCTCCCACAGTGACACCTCACCCACGTCTCCCCCAGTGATACCTCACCCCACTCTCCCACATTGACAGCTCACCCCCCTCTCCCCCAGTGACACCTCACCCGTCTCCCCAGTGATACCTCACCCCCCTCTCCCACAGTGACACCTCACCCCCCCACAGTAACATCTCACCCCCCTCTCCCCCAGTGACACCTCACTCCCGTCTCCTCCCAGTGATATCTCATCCCTTCTCCGACAGTGATACCTCACCCCCATTTTCCACAGTGACACCTCATCCCCCTCCCACCGTGATACCTCACCCTCATTCCCACAGTGACATCTCACCCCCCTCTCCCACAGTGACACCTCACTCCTGTCTCCCACAGTGATACCTCACCCCTTCTCCCACCGTGATACCTCACCCTCTTTCGCACAGTGACATCTCACCCCCCTCTCCCACAGTGACACCTCACTCCTGTCTCCCACAGTGACACCTCACCCCTTCTCCCACAGTGATACCTCACCCATGTTTTTCACAATGACACCTCACCCGGCTCCCACTGTGATACCTCACCCTCTCTCCCACAGTGATACCTCACCCCCCTCTCCCACAGTGACCTCACCCCTTCTCCCACAGTGATACCTCACCCGTTTTCCACAGAGTCACCTCACCCTCCCACCGTGATACCTCACCCTCTTTCCCACAGTGATACCTCATCCTCTCTCCCAGTGATACCTCACCTCCCTGTCCCACAGTGATCTCTCTCTCCCCCCACCCCAGTGACACCTCACACCCCCTCTCCCACAGTGAGACTTCACCATCTTTCCCACAGTGACGCCTCACCCCCGTCTCCCCCAGTGATACCTCACCCCTTCTCCCACAGTGATACCTTACCCGTTTTCTACAGTGATCCCTCACTTCCCCCTCCCACAGTGATACCTCACCCTCCTCTCTCACAATGATAACCCACTCTCCCTGTCCTTCAGTGATACCTCATCCTTTCTCCCACAGTGATACCTCACCCCCCCTGTACCACTGTGACACCTCACCCCCCCGTCTCCCACAGTGACACTTCACGATCTCTCCCACAGTGACACCTCACCCCCTCTGCCACAGTGATACCTCACCCTCTCTGTCCCACAGTGATACCTCACCCTCCCTCTCCCACAATGTCACCTCACCCCCGCCTCCCCCAGTGATACCTCACCCCTTCTCCCACAGTGATACCTCATCCCTGTTTTCCACAGTGACACCTCACCCCCCTCCCACCGTGATACCTCACCCTCTTTCCCACAGTGACACCTCACCCACAGTGCGACATCACCATCTCTCCCACAGTGATACCTCACTCTGTCCCACAGTGATACCTCACCCACCTTCTCCCACAGAGATACCTCACCCTCCCTGTCTCACAGTGACACCTCACCCTCTCTTCTACAGTGACACCTCAACCCCCTCCCACTGTGATAACTCACCCTCTCTCCCCCAGTGACACATCAATCCCCCTAAAGTGATACCTCACCGTCCCTGTACCACAGTGTCACCTCACCCTCACTCTCACAGTGACACCTCAACCTCCCCTCCCACAGTGATACCTCACCCCCCCTGTCCCACAGTGATACCTCACCCCTTGTCGCACAGTGATAACTCATCCTGTGTCCCACAGTGATACTTGACCTTCTCTCCCACAGTGACACCTCAACCCCCTCTCTCACAGTGACACCTCAACCCTCTCTCCCACAGTGATACCTCACTCCTGTCTGCCACAGTGACACCTCACCCTCCTCTCACCCAGTGACATCTCACCCCCGTCTCCCCGTGACACCTGACCCCTTCTCCCACAGTGATACCTCATCCCTGTTTTCCACAGTGACACCTCACCCCCCTCCCACCGTGATACCTCACCCTCTTTCCCACAGTGACACCTCACCCTCCCTGTACCACTGTGACACCTCACCCACCCCCCCGTCTCTCACAGTGATACCTCACCCTCCCTCTTACACAGTTACACCTCACCTCCCTCTCCCTCAGTGATACCTCACCCTCGCTCTCCCACAGTGATGACTCACCCCCCTCCCACAGTGATACCTCACCCTCTCTCCCACAGTGACACCTCATCCTCTCTCCCAGTGACACCTCACCCCCCACAGTGATACCTCACCCACCTCTCCCACAGTGACACCTTGCCCCCGTCTCCCCCAGTGATACCTCACCCATTCTCCCACAGTGATACCTCACCGCTGTTTTCTAGTGACACCTCACCCCCCTCCCACCATGATACCTCACCCTCTTTCCCAAAGTGACACCTCACCCTCTTTCCCAAAGTGACACCTCACCCTCTCTCCAACAGTGATACCTCACAGTGATCCCTTACTCCCCGCACCCCAGTGACACCTCACACCCCGTCTCCCACAGAGACTTCACCATCTCTCCCACAGTGATACCTCATTCCATCCCGCAGTGATACCTCACCCACCCTCTCCCACAGTGATACCTCACCCTCCCTGTCTCACAGTGACACCTCACCTTCTCTTCTACAGTGACACCTCAACCTCCTCCCACCTTGATAACTCACCTTCTCTACCTCAGTGACACCTCACTCCCCCTACAGTGATACCTCACCATCCCAGTACCACAGTGACACCTCACCCGTCTCCCACAGTTACACCTCACCCCCGTCTGCCACAGTGACACCTCACCCCGCTCTCCCCCAGTGAAACCTCACCCCTTCTCCCACAGTGATACCTCACCCGTTTTCCACAGTGATACCTCACCCCTGTTTTCCACAGTGACACCTCACCCCCCTCCCACCGTGATACCTCACCCTCTTTCCCACAGTGACACCTCACCCTCTCTCCCACAGTGAGACATCACCATCTCTCCCACAGTGATACCTCACTCCGTCCCACAGTGATACCTCACCTTCTCTTCTACAGTGACACCTTAACCCCCTCCCACTGTGATAACTCACCCTCTCTCCCCCAGTGACACATCAATCCCCCTACAGTGATACCTCACCGTCCCTGTTAACACAGTGACACCTCACCCTCACTCTCACAGTGACACCTCAATCTCCCCCTCCACAGTGACACCTCACCCTCCCTGTACCACTGTGACACCTCACCCACCCCCTCGTCTCCCACAGTGATACCTCACCCTCCCTCTCCCACAGTGACACCTCACCTCCCTCTCCCTCAGTGATACCTCACCCTTCCTCTCCCACAGTGATGACTCACCCCCTCTCCCAGTGATACCTCACCCTCTCTCCCACAGTGACAGCTCACCCTCTCTCCCACAGTGACACCTCACCCCCCCCACAGTGATACCTCACCCCCCTCTCCCACAGTGACACCTCACCCGTTTTCTACAGTGACACTTCACCGCCCTCCCACCGTGATACCTCATCCTCTTTCCCAAAGTGACACCTCATCCTCTCTCCCACAGTGATACCTCACAGTGATCTCTTACTCCCCGCACCCCAGTGACACCTCACACCCCCTCTCCCACAGTGAGACTTCACCATCTCTCCCACAGTGATACCTCACTCCATCCCGCAGTGATACCTCACCCACCCTCTCCCACACTGATACCTCACCCTCCCTGTCTCACAGTGACACCTCACCTTCTCTTCTACAGTGACACCTCAACCTCCTCCCACCGTGATAACTCACCTTCTCTCCCTCAGTGACAGCTCACTCCCACTACATTGATATCTCACTGTCCCTGTACCACAGTGACACCTCACCCCCGTCTCCCACAGTGACACCTCACCCCCCTCTCCCCCAGTGAAACCTCACCCCTTCTCCCACAGTGATACCTCACCCGTTTTCCACAGTGACACCTCACCCTCTCTCCCACAGTGAGACATCACCATCTCTCCCACAGTGATACCTCACCCACCTTCTCCCACAGTGATACCTCACCCTCCCTGTCTCACAGTGACACCTCACCCTCTCTTCTACAGTGACACCTCAACCCCCTCCCACTGTGATAACTCACCCTCTCTCCCCCAGTGACACATCAATCCCCCTACAGTGATACCTCACCGTCCCTGTACCACAGTGACACCTCATCCTTACTCTCACAGTGACACCTCAACCTCCCCTCCCACAGTGATACCTCACCCCCCTGTCCCACAGTGATACCTCACCCTCTCTCTCACAATGTCACCTCATACCCTCTCCCACAGTGATACCTCACCCCTTGTCGCACAGTGATAACTCATCCTGTGTCCCATACTGATACTTGACCCTCTCTCCCACAGTGACACCTCAACCCCCTCTCTCACAGTGACACCTCAACCCTCTCTCCCACAGTGATACCTCACTCCCGTCTGCCACAGTGACATCTCACCCTCCCCTCACCCAGTGACATCTCACCCCCGTCTCCCCGTGACACCTGACCCCTTCACCCACAGTGATACCTCACCCGTTTTCCACAGTGACACCTCATCCTCCCACCGTGATACCTCACCCTCCTTCCCACAGTGACACCTCATCCTCTCTCCCAGTGATACCTCACCTCCCTGTCCCAGAGTGATCTCTCCCTCCCTCCACCCCAGTGACACCTCACACCCCCTCTCCCACAGTGAGATTTCACCATCTTTCCCACAGTGATACCTCACTCCGTCCCACAGTGATACCTTACCCACCCTCTCCCACAGTAGTACCTCACCCTCCCTGTCTCACAGTGTCACCTCACCTTCTCTTCTACAGTGACACCTCAACCTCCTCCCACCGTGATAACTCACCTTCTCTCCCTCAGTGACACATCACTCCCCACACAGTGATACCTCACCCCCCTGTTCCACAGTGATACCTCACCCTCTCTCTCACAATGTCACCTCATACTCTTTCCCACAGTGATACCTCACCCCTTGTCGCAGAGTGATAACTCATCCTGTGTCCCACAGTGATACTTGACCCTCTCTCCCACAGTGACACCTCAACCCCCTCTCTCACAGTGACACCTCAACCCTCTCTCCCACAGTGATACCTCACACCCCCTCTCCCACAGTGAGACTTCACCATCTTTCCCAGTGATACCTCACTCCGTCCCGCAGTGATACCTCACCCACCCTCTCCCACAGTAATACCTCATCCTCCCTGTCTCACAGTGTCACCTCACCTTCTCTTCTACAGTGACACCTCAACCTCCTCCCACCGTGATAACTCACCTTCTCTCCCTCAGTGACACCTCACTCCCCCTACAGTGATACCTCGCCATCCCTGTACCACAGTGACACGTCACCCTTGTCTCTCACGGTGACACCTCGCCCTCCCTGTCCCACAGTGATACCTGACCCTCCCTCTCACAGTGACACCTCAACCACCCTTCCCACAATGATATCTCACCCCCTCTGCCACAGTGATACCTCATCCTCTCTGTCCCACAGTGATCCCTCACTTCCTCACTTTGTCTCACAGTGACACCTCACCCCCCTCTCTCACAATGATACCCCACCCTCCCTGTCCTTTACTGATACCTCATCCTCTCTCCCACAGTGATACCTCACCCCCCCTGTACCACTGTGACACCTCAGCCCGTCTCCCACAGTGACACTTCACCATCTCACCCACAGTGACACCTCACCCCCTCTAACACAGTGATACCTCACCCTCCCTGTCCCACAGTAATACCTCACTCTCCCTCTCCCACAGTGTCACCTCACCCCCTCTCCCACAGTGATACCTCACCCTCCCTCTCCCACAGTGATGACTCACCCCCTCTCCCACAGTGATACCTCACCCCCTCTCCCACAGTGATATCTCACCCTCCCTGTCCCACAGTTACACCTCACCCTCTCTCACATGGGGACACCTCACCCACCGTCTCCCGCAGTGACACATCACCCCCTGTCTCCCACAGTGACACCTCACCCCTTGGCCAACAGTGATACCCCCCCCACAGTGATACCTCACCCCTCTCTCCCCAGTGACACCTCACCCCCCCCCACAGTGATACCTCACCCCCAACCTCCCACAATGACACATCACCCACCCCCTCCCAAGTGATACCCAACCCTCCCTGTCCCACAGTGACACCTCACCCCTTGTCCCACAGTTACACCTCATCCTCTCTCCCACAGGGACACCTCACCCACCATCTCCTGCAGTGACACATCACCCCGTCTCCCACAGTGACACCTCACCGTCCCTGTCCCACAGTGACACCTCAACCCCCTCTCCCACAGTGATAATTCACCCTCTCCCAGAGTGACACCTCACCCCTTGTCCCACAGTGATACCCCCCCACAGTGATACCTCACCCCTCTCTCCCCAGTGACACCTCAACCCCTTCCCACAGTGATACCTCATCCGCAACCTCCCACAGTGACACCTCACCCACCCCCTCCCAAGTGATACCCAACCCTCCCTCTCCCACAGTGATACCTCACCCTCTCTCTCACAGTGATACCTCACCCTCTCTCTCACAGGGACACCTCACATGCTCTCCCACAGTGATACTTCACCGTGTCCCACAGTGATACCCTCCGTCTCCCACAGTGATACCTCACCCCCCCTCTCTCACAGTAACACCTCACCCTCCCTGTCCCACAGTGATAGCTCATTCATTCCCACAGTGACACCTCACCCCCCCACAGTGAAACCTCACCCCCCTCTCCCACAATGACACCACACCCCCCCCTCCCCCAGTGACACCTCACCCCCGTCTCCCCCAGTGATACCTCACCCCTTCTCCCATAGTGATACCTCACCCCTGTTATCCATAGTGACACCTCAACGCTCTCCCACCGTGATACCTCACCCTCTTTCCCACAGTGACACCTCACCCTCTCTCCCACAGTGATACCTCACCTCCCTGTCCCAGAGTGACACCTCACATGCTCTCCCACAGTGGTACTTCACCCTGTTTCTCACAGTGATACCCTCCGTCTCCCACAGTAACACCTCACCCTCCCTGTCCCACAGTGATACCTCATTCTCTCCCACAGTGACACATCACCCCCCACACAGTGACATCTCACCCCCCTCTCCCACATTGACACCTCACCCCCATCTCCCCCAGTGACACCTCACCCCTGTCTCCCCCAGTGATAACTCACCCCTTCTCCCACAGTGATACCTCACCCCTGTTTTCCATAGTGACACCTCATCCCCCTCCCACCATGATATCTCACCCTCTTTTCCACAGTGACACCTCACCCTCTCTCCCACAGTGATATCTCACCTCCCTGTCCCACAGTGATCCCTCACTCCCCCCTCCCCCAGTGATACCTCACCCCCATTTTCCACAGTGGACACCTCACCCCCCTCCCACCAAGCTACCTCACCCTCTTTCCCACAGTGACATCCCATCCCACTCTCCCACAGTGATACCTCACCCCCCACAGTAACACTTCACTCCCCTCTCCCACATTGATCCTCACCCCCCTCTTCCCCAGTGACACCTCACTCCCATCTCCTCCTAATACCTCATCCCTTCTCCGACAGTGATACCTCACCCCCGTTTTCCACAGTGACACCTCACCCCCCTCTCCCCCAGTGAAACCTCACCCCTTCTCCCACAGTAATACCTCACCCTTTTTCCACAGTGATACCGCACTCCTGTTTTCCACAGTGACACCTCATCCTCTCTCCCACAGTGAGACATCACCATCTCTCCCACAGTGATACCTCACCCTCTTTCCCACAGTGACACCTCACCCTCTCTCCCACAGTGATACCTCACCTCCCTGTCCCAGAGTGACACTTCACATGCTCTCCCACAGTGGTACTTCACCCTGTTTCTCACAGTGATACCCTCCGTCTCCCACAGTGATACCTCATCCTCCCTCTCCCACAGTAACACCTCACCCTCCCTGTCCCACAGTGATACCTCATTCTCTCCCACAGTGACACATCACCCCCCCACAGTGACATCTCACCCCCCTCTCCCACATTGACACCTCACCCCCATCTCCCCCAGTGACACCTCACCCCTGTCTCCCCCAGTGATAACTCACCCCTTCTCCCACAGTGATACCTCACCCCTGTTTTCCATAGTGACACCTCATCCCCCTCCCACCATGATATCTCACCCTCTTTTCCACAGTGACACCTCACCCTCTCTCCCACAGTGATATCTCACCTCCCTGTCCCACAGTGATCCCTCACTCCCCCCTCCCCCAGTGATACCTCACCCCCGTTTTCCACAGTGTCACCTCACCCCCCTCCCACCAAGCTACCTCACCCTCTTTCCCACAGTGACATCCCATCCCACTGTCCCACAGTGACACCTCACCCCCCACACTAACACCTCACTCCCCTCTCCCACATTGATCCTCACCCCCCTCTTCCCCAGTGACACCTCACTCCCGTCTCCTCCTAATACCTCATCCCTTCTCCAACAGTGATACCTCACCCCCGTTTTCCACAGTGACACCTCACCCCCCTCTCCCCCAGTGAAACCTCACCCCTTCTCCCACAGTGATACCTCACCCTTTTTCCACAGTGATACCGCACCCCTGTTTTCCACAGCGACACCTCATCCTCTCTCCCACAGTGAGACATCACCATCTCTCCCACAGTGATACCTCACTCTGTCCCACAGTGATACCTCACCCACCTTCACCCACAGTGATACCTCACCCTCCCTGTCTCACAGTGACACCTCACCCTCTCTTCTACAGTGACACCTCAACCTCCTCCCACCGTGATAACTCACCTTCTCTCCCTCAGTGACAGCTCACTCCCACTACATTGATATCTCACTGTCCCTGTACCACAGTGACACCTCACCCCCGTCTCCCACAGTGACACGTCTCCCACGTCTGCCACAGTGACACCTCACCCCCCTCTCCCCCAGTGAAACCTTACCCCTTCTCCCACAGTGATACCTCACCCCTGTTTTCCACAGTGACACCTCACCCTCTCTCCCACAGTGAGACATCACCATCTCTCCCACAGTGATACCTCACTCTGTCCCACAGTGATACCTCAACCTCCCTGTCTCACAGTGACACCTCACCCTCTCTTCTACAGTGACACCTCAACCCCCTCCCACTGTGATAACTCACCCTCTCTCCCCCAGTGACACATCAATCCCCCTACAGTGATACCTCACCATCCCTGTACCACAGTGACACCTCACCCTCACTCTCACAGTGACACCTCAACCTCCCCTCCCACAGTGATACCTCACCCCCCTGTCCCACAGTGATACCTCACCCTCTCTCTCACAATGTCACCTCATACTCTCTCCCACAGTGATACCTCACCCTTGTCGCACAGTGATAACTCATCCTGTGTCCCACAGTGATACTTGACCCTCTCTCCCACAGTGACACCTCAACCCCCTCTCTCACAGTGACACCTCAACCCTCTCTTCCACAGTGATACCTCACTCCCGTCTGCCACAGTGACACCTCACCCTTCTCTCACCCAGTGACATCTCACCCCCGTCTCCACGTGACACCTGACCCTTTCACCCAGAGTGATACCTCACCCGTTTTCCACAGTGACACCTCACCCCCCCACCGTGATACCTCACCCTCTTTCCCACAGTGATCTCTCTCTCCCCCCACCCCAGTGACACCTCACACCCCCTCTCCCACAGTGAGACTTCACCATCTTTCCCACAGTGATACCTCACTCCGTCCCGCAGTGATACCTCACCCACCCTCTCCCACAGTGATACCTCACCCTCCCTGTCTCACAGTGTCACCTCACCTTCTCTTCTACAGTGACACCTCAACCTCCTCCCACCGTGATAACTCACCTTCTCTCCCTCAGTGACACCTCACTCCCCTACAGTGATACCTCACCGTCCCTGTACCACAGTGACAACTCACCCCCGTCTGCCACAGTGACACCTCACCCCCATCTGCCACAGTGACACCTCACCCTCCTCTCCCCCAGTGACACCTCACCCCCTCTCCCCCAGTGACACCTCACACCCCTCCCACCATGATACCTCACCCACTTTCCCACAGTGACACCTCACCCTCTCTCCCACAGTGAGACATCACCATCTCTCCCACAGTGACACCTCACCCTCTCTCCCACAGTGATACCTCACCTCCATGACCCACAGTGACACCTGACATGCTCTCCCACAGTGGTACTTCACCCTGTTTCTCACAGTGATACCCTCCGTCTCCCACAGTGATACCTCACCCTCCCTCTCCCACAGTAACACCTCACCCTCCCTGTCCCACAGTGATACCTCACCCTCCCTCTCCCACAGTAACACCTCACCTTCCCTGTCCCACAGTGATACCTCATTCTCTCCCACAGTGACATCTCACCCCCCTCCCACATTGACACCTAACCCCCCTCTCCCCCAGTGACACCTCACCCCCATCTCCCCCAGTGATAACTCACCCCTTCTCCCACAGTGATACCTCACCCGTTTTCCACAGTGACACCTCACCCCCCCACCGTGATACCTCACCCTCTTTCCCACAGTGACACCTCATCCTCTCTCCCAGTGATACCTCACCTCCCTGTCCCACAGTGATCTCTCTCTCCCCCCACTCCAGTGACACCTCACACCCCCTCTCCCACAGTGAGACTTCACCATCTTTCCCACAGTGATACCTCACTCCGTCCCGCAGTGATACCTCACCCACCCTCTCCCACAGTAATACCTCACCCTCCCTGTCTCAGAGTCACCTCACCTTCTCTTCTACAGTGACACCTCAACCTCCTCCCACCGTGATAACTCACCTTCTCTCCGTCAGTGACACCTCACTCCCCCTACAGTGATACCTCACCGTCCCTGTACCACAGTGACAACTCACCCCCGTCTCCCACAGTGACACCTCACCCCCGTCTGCCACAGTGACACCTCACCCTCCTCTCCTCCAGTGACACCACACCCCCGTCTCCCCCAGTGACACCTCAACCCCCTCCCACCGTGATACCTCACCCTCTTTCCCACAGTGACACCTCACCCTCTCTCCCACAGTGAGACATCACCATCTCTCCCACAGTGATACCTCACCCTCATTGTCTCACAGTGACACCTTACCCTCTCTTCTACAGTGACACCTCAACCCCCACCTACTGTGATAACTCACCCTCTCTCCCCAAGTGACACCTCACTCCCCCTACAGTGATACCTCGCCATCCCTGTACCACAGTGACACCTCACCCTCCCTCTCACAGTGACACCTCAACCACACTTCCCACAATGATATCTCACCCCCTCTGCCACAGTGATACCTCATCCTCTCTGTCCCACAGTGATCCCTCACTTCCTCACTTTGTCTCACAGTGACACCTCACCCCCCTCTCACAATGATACCCCACCCTCCCTGTCCTTTAGTGATACCTCATCCTCTCTCCCACAGTGATACCTCACCCCCCCTGTACCACTGTGACACCTCAGCCCCCCGTCTCCCACAGTGACACTTCACCATCTCACCCATAATGACACCTCACCCCCTCTCCCACAGTGATACCTCACCCTCCCTGTCCCACAGTAATACCTCACCCTCCCTCTCCCACAGTGTCACCTCACCTCCTCTCCCACAGTGATACCTCACCCTCCCTCTCCCACAGTGATGACTCACCCCCTCTCCCACAGTGATATCTCACCCTCCCTGTCCCACAGTTACACCTCACCCTCTCTCCCATAGGGACACCTCACCCACCGTCTCCCGCAGTGACACTTCACTCTCCCTCCACAGTGACACATCACCCCGTCTCCCACAGTGACACCTCACCCCTCTCTCCCCAGTAACATCTCACCCCCCTCCCACAGTGATACCTCACCCCCAACCTCCCACAATGACACATCACCCACCCCCTCCCAAGTGATACCCAACCCTCCCTGTCCCACAGTGACACCTCACCCCCTGTCCCACAGTTACACCTCACCCTCTCTCCCACAGGGACATCTCACCCACCGTCTCCCGCAGTGACACATCACGCCCTGTCTCCCACAGTGACACATCACCCCCTGTCTCCCACAGTGACACCTCACCGTCCCTGTCCCACAGTGACACCTCACCCCCCTCTCCCACAGTGATAATTCACCCTCTCCCAGAGTGACACCTCACCCCTTGTCCCACAGTGATACCCCCCCACAATGATACCTCACCCCTCTCCCCAGTGACACCTCACCCACCTCCCACAGTGATACCTCACCCGCAACCTCCCACAGTGACACCTCACCCACCCCCTCCCAAGTGATACCCAACCCTCCCTCTCCCACAGTGATACCTCACCCTCTCTCTCACAGTGACACCTCACATGCTCTCCCACAGTAATACTTCACCCTGTTTCACACAGTGATACCCTCCGTCTCCCACAGTGATACCTCACCTCCCTGTTCCACAGTGATACCTCATCCTCTCTCCCACAGTGACACCTCACCCTCCCTGTACCACTGTGACACCTCACCCACCCCCCAGTCTCCCACAGTGACACCTCATCCCCCCTCCCACAGTGACACTTCACCTCCCTCTCCCACAGTGATACCTCACCCTCCCTCTCCCACAGTAACACCTCACCCTCCCTGTCCCACAGTGATACCTCATTCTCTCCCACAGTGACACCTCACCCACCTCCCAGTCTCCCACAGTGACACCTCATCCCCCCTCCCACAGTGACACTTCACCTCCCTCTCCCACAGTGATACCTCACCCTCCCTCTCCCACAGTAACACCTCACCCTCCCTGTCCCACAGTGATACCTCATTCTCTCCCACAGTGACACCTCACCCACCCACAGTGACATCTCACCCACCTCTCCCACATTGACACCTCACCCCCATCTCCCCCAGTGACACCTCACCCCCGTCTCCCCCAGTGATAACTCACCCCTTCTCCCAGAGTGACACTTCACCCGTTATCCATAGTGATACCTCACCCCCTCCCACCATGATATCTCACCCTCTTTTCCACAGTGACACCTCACCCTCTCTCCCACAGTGATACCTCACCTCCCTGTCCCACAGTGATCCCTCACTCCCCCCTCCCCCAGTGATACCTCACCCCCATTTTCCACAGTGACACCTCACCCCCTCCCACCAAGATACCTCACCCTCTTTCCCACAGTGACATCTCAACCCACTCTCCCACAGTGACACCTCACCCCCCACAGTAACACCTCACTCCCCTCTCCCACATTGACACATCACTCCCCTCTTCCCCAGTGACACCTCACTCCCGTCTCCTCCTAATGATACCTCATCCCTTCTCCGACAGTGATACCTCACCCCCGTTTTCCACAGTGACACCTCACCCCCCTCCCACCGTGATACCTCACCCTCTTTCCCACAGTGACACCTCACCCTCTCTCCCACAGTGATACCTCACCTCCCTGCGCCACAGTGATCCTTCACTTCCCGCTCCCACAGTGATACCACCCTCTCTCTCACAATGATACCACACCCTCCCTGTCCCTCAGTGATACCTCATCCTCTCTTCCACAGTGACACCTCACCCTCCCTGTACCACTGTGACACCTCACCCACCCCCCTGTCTCCCACAGTGACACCTCACCCCCCCCCACAGTGATACCTCACCCCTCCCTCCCACAGTGACACCTCACCCCTGTTTGCTACAGTGACCCCTCATCCCCCTCCCACCGTGATACCTGACCCTCTTTCCCAAAGTGACACCTCACCCTCTCTCCCACAGTGATACCTCACCTCCCTGTCCCACAGTGATACCTCATCCTCTCTCCCACAGTGACACCTCACCCTCCCTGTACCACTGTGACACCTCACCCACCCCCCAGTCTCCCACAGTGACACCTCATCCCCCCTCCCACAGTGACACTTCACCTCCCTCTCCCACAGTGATACCTCACCCTCCTTCTCCCACAGTGATGACTCACCCCCTCTCCCACAATGATACCTCACCCTCTCTCCCACAGTGACACCTCACCCCCCCCACAGTGATACCTCACCTCTCTCCCACAGTGACACCTCACCTCTGTTTGCTACAGTGCCACCTCATCCCCCTCCCACCGTGATACCTGACCCTCTTTCTCAAAGTGACACCTCACCCTCTCTCCCACAGTGATACCTCACCTCCCTGTCCCACAGTGATCTCTCACTCCCCGCACCCCAGTGACACCTCACACCCCCTCTCCAGTGAGACTTAACCATCTCTCCCACAGTGATACCTCACTCCGTCCCGCAGTGATACCTCACCCACCCTCTCCCACAGTGATACCTCACCCTCCCTGTCTCACAGTGACACCTCACCTTCTCTTCTACAGTGACACCTCAACCTCCTCCCACTGTGACAACTCATCCTCTCTGCCTCAGTGACACCTCACTCCCACTACAGTGATACCTCACCGTCCCTGTACCACAGTGACACCTCACCTCCGTCTCCCACAGTGACACCTCAACCCTCACTTCCCCAGTGAAACCTCACCCCTTCTCCCACAGTGATACCTCACCCGTTTTCCACAGTGACACCTCACCCCCCTCCCACCGTGATACCTCACCCTCTTTCCCACAGTGACACCTCACCCTCTCTCCCACAGTGAGACATCACCATCTCTCCCACAGTGATACCTCACTCCGTCCCACAGTGATACCTCACCCACCTTCTCCCACAGTGATACCTCACTGTCCCTGTACCACAGTGACACCTCACCCTCCCTCTCACAGTGACACCTCAACCTCCTCCCACAGTGATACCTCACCCCCCTGTCCCACAGTGATACCTCACCCTCTCTCTCACAATGTCACCTCATACTCTCTCCCACAGTGATACCTCACCCCTTGTCGCACAGTGATAACTCATCCTGTGCCCTACAGTGATACTTGACCCTCTCTCCCACAGTAACACCTCAACCCCCTCTCTCACAGTGACAACTCAACCCCCTCCCCCAGTGATACCTGAACTCCTCCCACCGTGATAGCTCACCGTCTCCCACAGTGATACCTCACCCCCGTCTGCCACAGCGACACCTCACTCTCCTTTCCCCCAGTGACACCTCACCCCCGTCTCCCCATGACACCCCACCCCTTCTCCCACAGTGATACCTCACCCCTGTTTTCCACAGTGATACCTCACCCCCTCCACCGTGATACCTCATCCTCTTTCCCACAGTGACACCTCACCCTCTCTCCCAGTGATCCCTCACCTCCCTGTCTCACAGTGATCTCTCACTCCCCCCTCCCCCAGTGACATCTCACCCACCCTCTCCCACAGTGATACCTCACCTCCCTGTCTCACAGTGATCCCTCACTTACCCCTCCCACAGTGATACCATCCCCTCTCTAACAATGATACCCCACCCTCACTGTCCCTCAGTGATACCTCATCCTCTCTCCCACAGTGATATCTCACCCTCCCTGTACCACTGTGACACCTCACCCCCCCCGTCTCCCGCAGTGACACTTCACCACCTTTCCCACGGTGACAGCACACCCCCTCTCCCACAGTGATACCTCACCCTCTCTATCCCACAGTGATACCTCACCCTCCCTCTCCCACAGTGACACCTCACCTCCCTCTCCTACAGTGATACCTCACCCTCTCTCTCCCACAGTGATGACTCACCCCCTCTCCCAGAGTGATAACTCACCCTCTCTCCCAGAGTGACACCTCACCCTCTCCACAGTGACACCTCACCCCCCTCCCACAGTGATACCTCACCCCCCTCTCCCACAGTGACACCTCACCCCCGTCTCTCCCAGTGATACCTCACCCCTTCTCCCACAGTGACACCTCACCCCCGTCTCTCCCAGTGATACCTCACCCCTTCTCCCACAGTGATACCTCACCCGTTTTCTACAGTGACACCTCACCCCCCCTCCCACCGTAATACCTCACCCTCTTTCCCAAAGTGACACCTCACCCGCTCACCCACAGTGATACCTCACCTCCCTGTCCCACAGAGATCCCTCACTTACCCCTCCCACAGTGATACCACACTCACTCCTGTGATACCTCACCCCTACTCACTCCCACTGTGAATCCTCACCCCTACTCATTCCCACTGTGATCCCACACCCCTACTCACACTGTGTAATACCTTACCCCTACTCACTCCCACTGTGATCCCACACCCCTACTCACACTGTGATCCCACACCCCTACTCACTCCCACTGTGATACCTCACCCCTACTCACTCCCACCGTGAATCCTCACCCCTACTCACTCCCACTTTGAATCCGCACCCCTACTCACACCGTGTAATACCTCACCCCTACTCACTCTGACTGTGAATCCTCACCCCTACTCAATCCCACTGTGATACCTCACTCCTACTCACTCCTACTGTGATATTTCACCCCTACTCACTCCCACTGTGAATCCTCACCCCTACTCATTCCCACTGTGAATCCGCACCCCTACTCACACCGTGTAATACCTCACCCCTACTCACTCCCACTGTGATCCCACACCCCTACTCACTCCCACTGTGATACCTCACCCCTACTCACTCCTACTGTGATATCTCACCCCTACTCACTCCCACTGTGAATCCGCACCCCTACTCACACCGTGTAATACCTCACCCCTACTCACTCCCACTGTGAATCCTCACCTCTACTCACTCCCACTGTGATATCTCACCCCTACTCACTCCCAATGTGATACCTCACCCCTACACACTCCCGTGAATTTTCACCCCTACTCACTCCAACTGTGAATCCTCACCCCTACTCACTCCCACTGTGATACCTCACCCCTACTCACTCCTGTGATACCTCACCCCTCACTCCCACTGTGAATCCTCACCCCTACTCATTCCCACTGTGAATCCGCATCCCTACTCACATCGTGTAATACCTCACCCCTACTCACTCCCACTGTGATCCCACACCCCTACTCACTCCCACTGTGATACCTCACCCCTACTCACTCCGACTGTGAATCCTCACCCCTACTCACTCCCACTGTGATACCTCACCCCTACTCACTCCAACTGTGAATCCTCACTCCTACTCATTCCCACTGTGAATCCTCTCCCCTACTCATTCCCACTGTGATACCTCACCTCCCTGTCCCACAGAGATCCCTCACTTACCCCTCCCACAGTGATACCACACTCACTCCTGTGATACCTCACCCCTACTCACTCCCACTGTGAATCCTCACCCCTACTCATTCCCACTGTGATCCCACACCCCTACTCACACTGTGTAATACCTTACCCCTACTCACTCCCACTGTGATCCCACACCCCTACTCACACTGTGATCCCACACCCCTACTCACTCCCACTGTGATACCTCACCCCTACTCACTCCCACCGTGAATCCTCACCCCTACTCACTCCCACTTTGAATCCGCACCCCTACTCACACCGTGTAATACCTCACCCCTACTCACTCTGACTGTGAATCCTCACCCCTACTCAATCCCACTGTGATACCTCACTCCTACTCACTCCTACTGTGATATTTCACCCCTACTCACTCCCACTGTGAATCCTCACCCCTACTCATTCCCACTGTGAATCCGCACCCCTACTCACACCGTGTAATACCTCACCCCTACTCACTCCCACTGTGATCCCACACCCCTACTCACTCCCACTGTGATACCTCACCCCTACTCACTCCTACTGTGATATCTCACCCCTACTCACTCCCACTGTGAATCCGCACCCCTACTCACACCGTGTAATACCTCACCCCTACTCACTCCCACTGTGAATCCTCACCTCTACTCACTCCCACTGTGATATCTCACCCCTACTCACTCCCAATGTGATACCTCACCCCTACACACTCCCGTGAATTTTCACCCCTACTCACTCCAACTGTGAATCCTCACCCCTACTCACTCCCACTGTGATACCTCACCCCTACTCACTCCTGTGATACCTCACCCCTCACTCCCACTGTGAATCCTCACCCCTACTCATTCCCACTGTGAATCCGCATCCCTACTCACATCGTGTAATACCTCACCCCTACTCACTCCCACTGTGATCCCACACCCCTACTCACTCCCACTGTGATACCTCACCCCTACTCACTCCGACTGTGAATCCTCACCCCTACTCACTCCCACTGTGATACCTCACCCCTACTCACTCCTGTGATACCTCACCCCTCACTCCCACTGTGAATCCTCACCCCTACTCATTCCCACTGTGAATCCGCATCCCTACTCACATCGTGTAATACCTCACCCCTACTCACTCCCACTGTGATCCCACACCCCTACTCACTCCCACTGTGATACCTCACCCCTACTCACTCCGACTGTGAATCCTCACCCCTACTCACTCCCACTGTGATACCTCACCCCTACTCACTCCAACTGTGAATCCTCACTCCTACTCATTCCCACTGTGAATCCTCTCCCCTACTCATTCCCACTGTGATACCTCACCCCTACTCACTCCTACTGTGATACCTCACCCCTACTCACTCCGACTGTGAATCCTCACCCCTACTCACTCCCACTGTGATACCTCACCCCTACTCACTCCTACTGTGATACCTCACCCCTACTCACTCCCAGTATAATACCTCACCCCTACTCACTCCGACTGTGAATCCTCACCCCTACTCACTCCCACTGTGATACCTCACCCCTACTCACTGCCAGTGTGATACCTCACCCCTACTCACTCCCAGTGTAATACCGCACCCCTACTCACTCCGACTGTGAATCCTCACCCCTCACTCCCACTGTGATACCTCACCCCTACTCACTCCCACTGTGATACCTCACCCCTACTCACTCTCAATGTGATACCTCACCCCTACTCACTCCAACTGTGAATCCGCACCCCTACTCACTCCCACTGTGATACCTCACCCCTACTCACTGCTACTGTGAATCCTCACCCCTACTCACTCCCACTGTGATACCTCACCCCTACTCACTCTGACTGTGAATCCTCACCCCTACTCACTCCCACTGTGATACCTCACCCCTACTCACTCCCAGTGTAATACCTCACCCCTACTCACTCCAACTGTGAATCCTCACCCCTACTCACTCCCACTGTGAATCCTCACCCCTACTTACTCTCAATGTGATACCTCACCCCTACTCACTCCCACTGTGATACCTCACCCCTACTCACTCATATTGTGATACTTCACCCCCTCCCTCAGTGATATCTCACCCTCTCTCCCCCACAGTGATAACTCACTCCCCTCCCACAGTAATACTTCACCCCCCCAACACAGTGATACCTCAGCCTCTCTCTCTCTGTGACAGGTATCACTGTGGGAGAGAGGGGGTGAAGTATCACTGTGGGAGGGTGTGAAGAATCACTGTGGGAATGAGTGGGTGAGATATCACTGTTGGAGTGATGGTGAGGTTTCACTGTTGTAGAGTGGGTGGTTTCTCACTGTGTGAGCAGGCTGAGTATCACTGTGTGACAGAGCCAGGGTGAGGTATCTCTGTGGGAGAGGGGGTGTGAGGTAGCATAGTGGGAGAGAGTGGGGTGTGGTATCACTAGTTTGTGGTTGTGAATTATGTACAATTCCACCAATTACATTACCCTACACAGTTCACCTCCAGTTGGTGAGGAGCCACCTGTTGAGAAATCGCACAGGAGAGAAACCCCAGGTTCCCCGAACTTAGTGTCAGCAAGCCGCAGGCTTGTGACTGCTGTTTGGTAAGCCTGGATGTCTAGGTCAGTAGCTCGTTCAGCTGCCATGCCGGCATAGTCAACCCCTATGTGTATGTTGTCAACGGCTGGTTGTGAGAGGCAGTCAGCCATGGCAGTACTTTTCCCTGAGGGGTTCGTGGTTAACTATTGCTGTGAAATGCTGTACTTTCTTTTGGGGGGACAGAGCTGCCGGCTGAAGAAGGTGAGCAGATGCCACACAACTCCGACCAACTGTTCATGCACAGCACCCACAGCATTGTCTGAAGTGTCAGTAGTAATGACTATGGGTGTGTTAGTGTCAGTAGTGGCTATGGGTGTGTTGGGAAGAGAGTGCACCAGTAGGGTCACGTTAGAAAGATCTTGTTTGGTGTCATCAAATTCCCTGGCCATGTCTGCTGACCAGTCAAGGACGTGATTAGGGGCATTGCCTTTAAGCGCACTGTACAGGGGGAACAAGTTCAACAGCTTGTAGAATGAAGCAGTGATTGAAATTCATTTAGCTGGGCTAATAAATCCACAGTGATACTTCAACCTCACTCTCTTTCACAGTGACACCTCATCCTCTCTCCCACAGTGATACCCCAACCCCTCTCTCCCATAGTGATACCTCACCCTCTCTCTCTCTCCCACAGTGATACCTCACCCTCTCTCTCTCTCCCACAGTGATACCCCAACCCCTCTCTCCCACAGTGATACCTCACCCTCTCTCTCTCTCCCACAGTGATACCCCAACCCCTCTCTCCCATAGTGATACCTCACCCTCTCTCTCTCTCCCACAGTGATACCTCACCCTCTCTCTCTCCCACTGTGATACCTCACCCTCTCTATTACAGATACCTCACCCTCTCTCTCTCCCACAGTGATGCCTCATCCTCTCTCTCCCACAGTGATATCTCACCCCTCTTTCCCAAAGCAATACCTCACCCTCTCTCTCTCCCATTGTTATACCTCACCCCATCTTGCACAATAATATCTCACCCTCTTCTCCCAATGATATCTCACCTGCTCTCTCCCAGTGATATCTCAACCTGTCTCTCCCAGTGATATCTCAACCCTCTCTCCCAGTGCTACCTCACCCATCTCTCCCAGTGATATCTCAACCCTCCCTCCCAGTGATATCTCAAACCCTCTCTCCCAATGATATCTCACCCTCTCTCTCCCTGTGATATCTCAACCCTCTCTCCCAGTGCTACCTCACCCACCTCTCCCAGTGATATCTCAACCCTCTCTCCCAGTGATATCTCAAACCCTCTCTCCCAATGATATCTCACCCTCTCTCTCCCTGTGATATCTCAACCCTCTCTCCCAGTGCTACCTCACTGTCTGCTTCCCAGTGATACCTGAACACATTCTTTCCCAATGATATCTCACCCCCTCTCTCCCAGTGATATCTCACCCTCTCTCTCCCAGTGCTACCTCACCCTCTGTCTCCCAGCGATACCTGAACACATTCTCTTCCACAGTTATACACCAGCCCTCTTCTTCTCTCTCCCATTGTGAAATTAACTTGCCCCTTTTCTCTCCCAGTGTAATATGAACTCCTCTCTCTCTGACATCGCAGACCTGTGAGGTTGAAGGGAAGTCTCCTTACCGGCCACCAGCTCATGCTCCTGCCCGCAAGGAAGAAGCCCCCAACAGTGCCACGGTTGCTCTGCACCATCGCCTGTGGAAACAGGAACAGCAGTTGTTACTGCTGGAAACTCTCAAATGCAGATGGGACCCTTTGATGTCTTTTTCAGTCTGGTATACTGGAACATTGATTTCACTTTGAGGAAATTTCACATTTGGCTTTCTCTAGTTTGGTCATTCAGGCAGCTGCCATCAGGAGAACACGGACCACTTTGCTCCTTTTTTTCCAAAATTACTTTTATTACAAACTTAATTCTCCTATGCTACAAAATTCTACAACAAACTCATAGACCATGCAGTGATTAACACAATTACTAATGCAAACTAAATTCATCTGTGTCAAGGATGGTGTTTATCCCTACGGTGCCCAGCAATCCCAGACTTGCTCTACGGTACCCACAGACACCACATGCTCCCTCTGGATGGTTACCCAGGCTCAGAGATACTCCCGGAGCATCGCTAGGCAGTCCACCCAGGCAGGACCTTCCGTGACCCACTTCCAGGACTATCGTTGCCAGTCCCAGAATAAAGTTTATTGATATCATCTCTTCTTACTGGATGATCATGTATAAATAGAGTGACACCAAAATGCAAACAGAAGGTTAGAGCAGCACTCGCAGATATGTTGGGGAGGGGGGAGCCTATTGGGAGATCCCGAGACACTGGGAGCTGTCTCCTGTGGTTCTACTTATGGACAGGTGTGGGTCCCACAAGGCAACCCACTCCCCACACCTCGCCAAACCCACCAATTACCCTCCTTGATGCTATTACTGATCCCTACTCCGCATCTCGATGTCAGCTGCCACTTCCCCAATTCCCCGAACCTCTAACCCCTTACTCCCATCTCCACAACCCATGCCAGTCTGATCTCTCCCTTTTCCTCTTCTCAGTTTCCAGGCTGACACCCCTCTCACCATCAGCTCAAAGACAACAGCTGGAGTCCTCCACTCTACCACCCTCAAACATCCCCCTAACTTCCCCTCATGTCTGTGCTGGCTTGTTGCCACCCAGTTTGTCCTATTCCCAACACAAGAAGGCAAGACCATCCTTGCCAGAAAGTAGAGCTCCACCCCTGGGTGCTGGCTAAATTGTCATTTGCACCCTCTGCAGAGGAGAAGAGTGCCTCTGGACTTGCGGATTGAGTTATCATCTGAATCACAATGCTTCAGGAGAACAAACAAGTTGTGTCACATTTACGCTGCTCAAGCTCACGTTCAGAGGTGGACAGGGACCTTGGGATACGTACACCCTCCTCGTCCAGCTGGCACTCCCTCCTCAACATCCTAAGGATGTGAAAGCAACACATTTCTGGAAGAAATCAATCTGATTATTTAAAAAGATCCCAAAAAATAATCTGTGCTGCGTGGGAGGGAGGGAGGGAGGAAATTGTTGTCCCATTGTTGTTGTTGTTGCTGATGTTTTTCTATGGACATGGTGGGAATGTCCATAAGATATCGGAGCAGAATCAATCTATTGGCCCATGTTGCTGCTGACAACACTTGTGAGCTTAGATTGTTGTGTCAGTTCTTAACACAAATGACACATTTCACTATATGTTTCGATATACATGTGATAAATAAATGGATCTAAATCTCACCCTAAGCCCCTGCTCTCTCATGCACGTTTTCCCAGCTCTGGGAAAAAGGTGAGTGTGCATCCATCCTATTGACACTCCTCAAGATCTCATACAATCTTTAGATCACTTCTCCTCTCCCAAGCTCCAGTGAAGAGTCTCAACCTGCTCAATCTCTCTCCATAACTTAGTCTTAGCAACATCCTCCTCTTTACTCTTTCTAGCTTAATGGCATCTTTCTATCTTCCCAATTAGCTCAAACAAATTTTTCAATCTTCTCGTTTATCCAGTTCAGACTTACTGCTCCTCCCTACATTCTGTGGCCACTTTATTAGGTACATCTGTGCACCTGTTTGCTAATGCAAATACCTAATCAGCCAATCATGTGGTAGCAACCCAATGCATAAAAACATACAGACATGGTCAAGAGGTTCAGTTGTTGTTCAGACCAAACACCAGCATGGGAAAGAAATGTGATCTTTGACTGTGGAATGTTTGTTGATGCCACATGGGGTGGTTTCAGCATCTCAGAAACTGATCTTCTGAGACTTTCACACACAATTGTCACTACAATTTATAAAGAGTGGTGTGAGAAACAAAAAACATCTAACGAGCAGCAGTTCAGTGGCTGAAAATGCCTTGTTAAGGATCCTTGACAAGAAAACACACCAGCAAGGACAGAACTGGAAAAATATTGTAGAGAACCACGACTTAATACATACCTGAGAAAATGTTCCAGTAATTACAAGCTAATATTACAAAAGGGCAAGGCTTTAAAAGGAACAGCCACTTTGGCTTCATAATAGAAACCATAGAAACCATAGAAAAACTACAGCACAGAAACAGGCCTTTTGGCCCTTCTTGGCTGTGCCAAACCATTTTCTACCTAGTCCCACTGACCTGCACACGGACCATATCCCTCCGTACACCTCCCATCCATGTATCTGTCCAATTTATTCTTAAATGTTAAAAAAGAACCCGCATTTACCACATCGTCTGGCAGCTCATTCCATACTCCCACCATTCTCTGTGTGAAGAAGCCCCCCCTAATGTTCCCTTTAAACTTTTCCCCCCTCACCCTTAACCCATGTCCTCTGGTTTTTTTTCTCCCCTTGCCTCTATGAGGAGACGTCGGAGGATAATGGCCAGACTGGTTCAGGCTGACAGGAAGGCATCAGTAACTGAAATAAACATGTGTTACAACACTGGTGTGCAGAAGAGCATCTCTGAACACACAGCACATTGAATGAAGCAGCAGAAGGCCATGAACATACAGTCAGTAACCACTTTATTAGATATAGGAGGTACCCGAGAAGCTGGGGGCAGCTGCCCACTTGATGTCTGGAAACGGTGCTGTTGTGGAGGGAGTTGCAACATTAATGAAGTCACTTCCAAGGCACAAGTAATGTGTGATGTGTGGGACACATGCTCATGGTGATATGTCATTGTACTCACCATCCCTGCCCCACAAGTACACAGAATTTCCTGCTGAGTCCATCCAGCATTTTTGTGAATTGCACAGACTTACCAATATACCTCAGCAGCATCCCAGGAAAGTTATTTGTTTAATTTTGAGACTTTTTAGAGTGTTATATAGGGATTCTAACTCACTCTGGTCCATTGGGAAGTTGGTTAATGATCTCACAAGGAAACTTAAGTTATCCTTGAATCATGAAGCCAAAGTGGTTGTTCCTTTGAAAGCCTTACCCTTTAGTAGCATTAACTTAAATTACCAGAGCATTTTCTCAGGTGTGTATTAAATCATGGTTCTCTGCAACATTTTTCCAGTTCTCTCTTGCTGGTGTGCTTTCTTGTCAAGGATAATCGGTGGTGAAATTCCCATTCCGATCTCACCTTCCCACGACCTCAACAGATCTTCACACGGCCTTAGATCACCTGGACAACACAAACACCTATATCAGGATGCCGTCCAATGAGTATAGCTCAGCATTTAATACCATCATTTCCACAATCCTGATTGAGAAGTTGCAGAACCTGGGCCTCTGTACCTCCCTTTGCAATCGGATCCTTGACTTTCTAACCGGAAGACCGCAACCCGTGCGGATTGGTGATAACATCTCCTCCTCACTGATGATCAATACTGGTGCACCTCAAGGGTGTGTGCTTAGTCCAATGCTCTACTCTCTATATACACATGACTGTGTGGCTTGGCATAGCTTAAATACCATCAATAAATTTGCTGATGATAAAACCATTGTTGGTAGAATCTCAGGTGTTGATGAAAGGACGTACAGGAGTGAGATATGCCAACTAGTGGAGTGGTACTGCAGCAACAACCTGGTATTCAACAGCAGTAAGGTGAAAGAGCTGATTGTGGACTTCAGGAAGGGTAAGGCAAAAGAATACATACCAATCCTCACAGAGGGAACAGAAGTGGAGAGTGTGAGCAGTTTCAAGTTCCTGGGTGTCAAGATCTCTGAGCACCTAACCTGGTCCCAACATATTGATGTAGTTATAAAAAAGGCAAGACAGAGGCTATACTTTATTAGGAGATTGAAGAGTTTTGGCATGTCAACAAATACACTCAAACTTCTACAGATGTACCGTGGAGAGCGTTCTGACAGGTTGCATCACTGTCTGGTATGGAGAGGCTATTGCACAGGACTGAAAGAAGCTACAGAAAGTTGTAAATCTAGTCAGCTCCATCTTGGGCACTAGTCTACAAAGTACCCAGGACATTTTCAGGGAGCGGTGTCTCAGAAAGGCAGCGTCCATTATTAAGGATGTCCACCATCCAGGGCATGCCCTTTTCTCACTGTTGCCATCAGGTAGGAGGTACAGAAGCCTGAAGGCACACATTCAGCGATTCAAAAACAGCTTCTTCCCCTCTGCCATCCGATTCCTAACTGGACATTGAAGGCTTGGACACTACCTCACTTTTTTAATATACAGTATTTCTGTTTTTGCCCTTTAAAAAAATCTTCAATATTCGTAATTGATTTACTTGTTTATTTATTATTATTATTATTATTATCTTTATTTGTTATTGTTTTTTTCCCTGCTAGATTATGTATTGCGTTGAACTGCTGCTGCTAAGTTAACAAATTCCATGTCAGATGCCAGTGATAATAAACCTGATTCTGATTCTGATTCATGTGAATCTACATTGGGATAGAAAGGGCCCTCAGCTTTATATTCCTGAGTGCTAACATATCTGATGACTTGTCCTGGGGTTTGCAATTCTAAGGCAGGTACACCACCATCTTTACATTCTTAGAAAGTTAAGAAGATTCAGCTTGTTATCAAACATGCTAACAAACTTCTACAGTTGAAAGCCAGGGTCTGGGTTTCAAATGTGTAGGTTCATACAGTAAGAAGCTGTAGAAAGTAGTGTAGTCTGCACAATACATCACAAACACAACCTTCCGCACTATTGATAGTAACTATAGGAGGTGCTGCCTCAAGAAGGCCATTTCTGTCACCAAAGATCCCCACCACCCAGGCCATGCCATCTTCTCACAGTTCCTATTTGGCAGCAGGTATAGAAACCTGAAGTCCCATGCCACCAGGTTCAAGAATGGTTACTTCGCGATCAACTATTCAGTTTGTGAACCAACCTGCAAAACTACTGACCACTTCGATCACTTTACACTAAAATAGACATTGCAATTTTGGTTCTGATTGTGTCCCCTCTTATGAAAATGATGTCTAGTTTACATTTGTCTTGTGAATGCTGCTTATCTGATGCTACGTGCTTGTGCGGCTACCGCTAGGAAGCTATTCACTGCTCACCTGTGTCTGCATCTACCTGTGCATATGACAATCAACTTGACTGGCTTTGGATTTAGCCATTCTTATTGCAATGTAACCTCACACTGCATCTGCACTTTGCAACACAACTTGCCCCTTCTTGCCTTAAAAGGCTCAGCTGTCCCAGAATGTCAGAAGAATTATTGATTACAAAGCTTTTAATGGGCTATACAACATATACAAGTGTACAAAACATACGAACAAAGAGTGGGATTGGAATCAGAGTCAGAGCCAGTCTTAATATCACTGTGAAATCTGTTGTTTTGTGGCATCAGTACAATGTAATATATAAAAACTATGAATTACAATTCTAAAGAAAAGACATAATATATAATATATGCATATATAATTTATAGTTATATTTATAAAATTAAATAAGTAGTGCAAAAAGAGAGCCAAAAATAGTGAGGTGTTTATAGGTTGGTTCAGAAACCCGATAACAGGGAAAGAAACTGTTCCTTTAATATTGAGTGTGTGTCTTCGGTCTCGTGTACCTTCTCCCTGATGGTATCAATGATAAGGGGGTATGTCCTGAGTGATGAGGGCCCGTAATGATGCCGCCTTTTTGAAGCATCGTCTTTTGAAGGTGTCCTCGGTGCTGAGGAGGGTGGTGCTGATGATGGAGCTGGCTGAGTTTGCAACATTCTGAGGCTGTTTTTCAATCCCGTGCTGTGGTATAGAGACCAGACTATGATACAACCAGTTATAATGCACTCCGCAGTACATCTGTAGAAATTTGCTAGTGTGCTTGGTGTCATATCAAAACTGCTCAAACTCACAATGAAATATAGCCACTGTCATGCCTTTTTTGTAATTGCATCAATATGTTTGGCCCAGGATAGATCTTCAGAGATGTTGACACCTAGGAACTTGAAGCTGCAACCCTTTAAACCATTGCTTGTTCCTTTGTCTACCACAGGGAACCACTAACTCAGAAGCTCTGTTCTGTTTGTGTTGCTCTTAGAGATTGTTGAAAGGCCTCCTAGCATGAGTTCCAGTTTGTAAGCAGTTGTCCAAAACAGTTACCAGGGCAATGAGAGTCCAAACACTCACAACCTGGTTACTGGTAACAGGTTATCTGACTGGGGGTCAGTATGGGAACTGTACTCCCATTGGTCTAACATATCTCTCCAATTAGAAAGCCTGAGGTAAAACAGAGGAAGCATCAGCCAATCAGTAGTGGGCTTAAAGACTCTCTCCTGCAGGGGGGCAGTGAGGATAAACAACAAGAACTTGTGCTTGCCAGAAAGCAAAATACTGCAGATGGCAGATAACTGAGATAAAAATAAACAGGAAATGCTAGGATTCCTCAGCAGGCCAGGAAGCACTCCCTGGGAAATTTGGGGTTTTATGATATTGTTCTTTTAACACAGTAACTTTCACACCGTGCTTCACTGGGACATTCAGACAGCACTTGACAGTGGGAGGCAGGTGTTGGGTAATGGTGAGTTTTAGGGAGGGTGTCCAGTGCCAAAGGCCCTGGGAACAGAAGACATGTCCACCAATGGTACGGATCTGATCAGGGAGGTTCAGGACACTGGAGAGGGTTGAGAGGCTGCAATTCCAGAAGGTGGAAGGATTGTAGCTTCAGATTAGGATAAGGATTGTAGAGGGCTATGGGTAAGCCTAGGTAGTTGTAAGGTAAGGACATGTTCAGCACAGCTTTGTAGGCCGAAGGGCCTGTATTGTGCTGTAGGTTTTCTATGTTTCTTTGTTTCTACCATAGAACAGAGAACATACAACATAGAACATTACAGGACATTACAGGTACTTCAGCCCATGATGTTTTGTCAACTTTTAACCTACTATAAGATCAATCTAACCCTTCCGTCCTACATAGCCCTCTGTTTTTCTATCATCCATGTGACTTTCTAAGAGCTTCTTAAATTCCCCTAATGTATCTATATCATAAGACCATAAGAAATAGGAGCAGGAGTAGGCCATCTGGCCTGTCAAGCCTGCTCCACCATTTAATAAGATCATGGCTGATCTGTCCATGACTCATCTGCACCTACCTGTCTTTTCCCCATAACCCTTAATTCTCCTACTATGCAAAAATCTGTCCAACCTTGTCTTAAGTATACTTACTGATGTAGCCTCCACTGCTTCACTGGGCAGAAAATTCCAGATTCATCACCCTGTGAGAAAAGCAGTTCCTTATCATCTCCATCCTAAATCTACTCCCCCGAACCTTGAGGCTATTTCCCTGCCTCTATGACCACCTACGACCACCAGCTCATATCATGCAAGTGGTACCTGCCTCTATGACCACCCTGGCAGGATGTTCCATACATCCTCCACTCTCTGTGTATAAAACTTTACCTCTGACATCCCACCTATACTTTCCTACAATCAGTTTAAAATTATGCCCCCTCATTTTACTGATTTCCACCCTGGAATAAAAGTCTCTGGCTATCCATTTGATTTATGTCTCTTTCCATCTTGTACACCACTCTCAAGTCACCTCTCATCCTCCTTCCTCTCCAAGCAACCACCTCCCGGTCTGTGGTGGTGGTGTCTACAGGAGATGCTGCCTCAAGAGGCAACATCCATATCAATGATCCCCACCATCCAGGCCATGTCATCATCTTGCAGGAGGCGTCACAGAAGCCTTTAGTTCCAAACCACCAGTTCAAGAACAGCAATTTCCCTTCAACCACTTGGTTCATGAACTAACTGGCACCACCTCAGTATTTCAACAGTCTGACCACTTTGCACATTGTTCTAATTGTATAATGCATATCTGCGCTTGTGAATGCCTTGTGCCTGTGATTCTGTGGCAAGTATGGTTTTTCATGGTTCCTGTGCACTCGCGTTCTTACAAATGATAATAAACTCGACTTTGATATTGACTTTTCCTGCCTGGGAGCCAGCATGGACCTGATGGGTGAATGGACCCTAGTCATAGTCACATAGTGTTGTACAGGCCCTTCATCCCAACTTGTTGATGCTGACTGAGATATCTGTCCAAGCTCGTCCCATCCGCCTGCATTTGGCCCACCTCCCTCATGATGCATACCATGGTAACGTAGGGGTTAGTGCAGTGCTGTGACGACTTGGGGAGTTCAACCAGGTGTCCTCTAAAATGTCTACACATCTTCCCCATGGAATATGAGGGTTTCCTCCGGGTGCTCTGGTTTCCTCCCATGGTCCAAAGACTCAGCGGTTGGTAGGTTAATTGGTCATTGTAAATTGTCCTGTGATTAGGCTGGGGTTAAATAGGGGTTAAATGGGGTTGTCAGGGGTGCTGGGTGGTGCAGCTCGAAGGGTTGGAAAAGCCTATTCTGAGCTGTATCTCTAAATTAAAATAAATCAGTCGCTGTCCATGTACCGGTAAATATTTTTAAACATTTCAGTTGTAATTATCTTCACCTCTGGCAGCGGGTTCTACTTGTACACCACTCCCTGCATGAAAGACTTTCCCCTCAGGTCCCTTTTAAATCTACGACCATCCACCCTCATCATTTTATATCCGTCTCAAAGGTCATCTAGTAAGCTAGCTCTTCCTTCAGTTAGTCCTGACGAAGGGTCTCGGCCGAAGTGTCCACTGTTCCTCTTCCTAGAGATGCTGCCTGGCCTGCTGTATTCACCAGCAACTTTAATGTGTGTTGCTTGAATTTCCAGCATCTGCAGAATTCCTCGTGTTTACGGAGATCAGTTTTTCATGGATTAGGGAGTGTTGGCCATTGGAAGTGAGGAATCAGAGGGTGGCACCTACATGTGGGGTGGGTATTGGTAGTGGCAGCAGTGAGGATAATGGTGAGTTTTGGGGAGTGGGATGCCTTGTGGGAGCTCGGACCTGTTCACAGCCTGCTCTCCTGGGGTGGACTGAGGGAGTCAGCAACCAGTGCCCTGGGGCAGTCTAAGTCCTGTCCTCCTGGTCTTGACCAGCTATCACAATGAGTGTTAAAGAACATGTCCTTTACTCCACATTCCTCCATAGTGTCTCTCTCCCACTCTCAATCTTTCTCTCTCTGCTCTCTCTCTCTTCTCTACCTGTACTCTCTCCCATTGGCCCTGACCCTCTGAGGGACTGACACACCTTTACACACCCCTAGCAACACCCCAGCAGGCCAGGCCCTGAACACCAAGCTCCCTCCCACTTCCTTGTATCTCAGAATCACGCAGGTTGGCCAGTGGGCCCATTAAATCAATGCTAACCCACAGATTAAACCCACCAATCTCATTCCCACACAACTATTCTCTCTCCCCTGTACCATTTCTCCCACTGGCCACCTACACCAGGGGAAATACAGCAGTGGAGGGAAATATAAATAAAACATAAACATCCTTAATAAATAGAACTGACCCAGGCTTTTGCATTGGACTTTTGCATAAAAACATCGTTGAAATGCTAGATTAGGCCTGAAGACACCAGAGTATGTAAATGTTGCTGCTGAATCAAGCCAAAGCCATTTTTGAATTTGAGTCTTCATAATTTCTTTCACCACAGGAAGACGGTCAGCCTATTGAGTTTGTACCAGCTCCCAGGACAATCTCCTCCATCCCTTTCCCTCTTTTATATCTCTGTAATTATTCTCTCTCAAAGGGACATTAACTCCAACCACCCCCTCCCCCCCAATTCTCGCACTCCCTCACACATTAGGGGCAAGTTACAGTAGCTAATTAATCTACCAACCGCACGTAACTGGGATGTGGGAGGAAACCAGAGCACCTGGGAAAAACATGCAAACTCCACATAGACAGCCCCCGAGTTCAGCATTGAACCCAGGCCACTATAGCTATGAGGCAGAAACTCTACGTGTGCAACAGTGTGGCACCCACTCCTATCCAGCTCCCAATTTTCCCTTTAAGTTGTACCTCAAGTTCTACAATTCTGTTATCTCATGTGGCTTGCTAGTAAAACTTTCTTTGATAAGGTTACTCTGAGGCCATCTGTTGTTTATACTTGAATGAATAATTCAATAAACATGTTATCTAAGTTTATACTATCTAAGAACATACTATAAGGTTATTTGGCTGGTTAACCTAGTTCCGTCTAAGAGAATGACCCAAAGGGCAGGATGAATTATTGTGCAGATTTGTAATCAGAGACGTGACTCAAGAATATCCTGAAAACACTTGTTAATGAAAACCTTGAAGGCAGTTCCTGTCATACAAAAGAATGACAGGAAAGATCCATCTTCACACCTCAGTAGAACTGCACTTGGCTCTGATACATTTCAAGACTAACAAGGAATATCACATAAACATTTTGATTTCAGCCAGCAACTGGATTTATAAGGCATTAGTCAGACAACATTTGGAGGATTGTGAACAGTTTTGGACCTTTAACTAAGAAATGACGTGGGGACTTCCGGTAGAGCTCATGGAGTGAAGTCTTGCTCTTGACTCGCTCCATTACCTCTGAGTTTTTCTTCTTATGATCAGCTATATTTTAATTAACCATTAAGGCATCGACTTTTACAATATTTTGAAATAAGTTGGGCTCTTTGATAATCGGATGCTTTTAAGGTCTGCTATGTCTAAGAATGGGAAAAACGGGAAGGACGACAAACCTCCGGTTAGACCGAAAGGTACCGATTTTCCTCCGACTGAACCATCGGTGACTTTGAAAGCTATATCGGATCTAATTCAAAAGGAAATTTCAACCTCAATTACGGAGCTGATTCGTGCGGAAATTTCAATTAATTTCCAGAAAATTGCCGATTCAATCGATAAGATACAAACATCTATTATGGAACATCAGTCGGCTATAATTGATCTTCAAAAATCCACGCAACAAAATGAACTCAAGATGGAGAAAATCGAAGAAACAATTAATGTAATGAAGAAGAAACTTGACTTTCTGGCCTTTAAAAACTCTGATTTAGAATCCAGAATGCGACGGCAGAATCTTCGAATGATCGGGATGCGTGAAGCTGTTGAATCTGATAACCCTATGAAGTATTTTTCTCAACTTTTAAAAGATGCATTTCCTACTGTATTTCCTGACCAACCACCGTTACTGGATCGTGTTCATAGAGTTCCATCATACTCGTCTAAGTCAGATAAACCTCGACATGTCATCTTACGTTTTCATTACTTTCAAGACAAGGAGAAACTGTTTCGTTACGTTCGATCTAAAGGTTACATTGATTTTTTGGATTTTAAGCTCCGATTCGTGGAGGATTTCAGCAAACCAATTCGGGATCAGCGAGTTCGTTATAGATCTGTGATGTCGGAACTCTACAAGATGGATTTAAAACCAGCACTGCTTTACCCAGCACGTCTAAGGATTCGTACGTTGGATGGAGCCCTCCGTTTTTTTGAATCTCCATCGGATGCCCAGAGTTATCTGGATCAATTTTCACCTTCAACATCTTAATCGTAATTTTTAACTATCTCCGTTTGATCGGAGGTTGTGAATTTGTCGGCCTTAATTTTTTTTTGCCTTATATGGGCAGAAAAGTTTATTTTTGATTAATTAATATGGTTGCTAAACTTTCTTTCTATCTGCGTCATTCCTTTCTTTTTCCCAGGGGATTCTGGGTGGTTATTCCCTCAGCGTCACTCTACGTATTTCCTTTGAGGCCTTAAATTTTGTAGTTTTTAAATCCACTTTTTTTTGTAAGTTTTCATAACTAGTTTATGTTAATAATTTCATTTCTTTTTTTGTTTATTCATAGGTTCTGGGGTTTGTTGCAGTTTTTTTTATATTTTCTGGCTTTTTCTCTGTTATATTAAGTGTTTGTTCTAATTGATTTACTTTTTTTATTCTTTTACTGTTTTATAACTAGCTGATCTTTTTAATATTTACACTTTTTTTTAGGGAGTGTCTATCGGAAGTCATGGGGGTAGTTTTAGTGCTTGCTTCTTTCTGGCTGGTCTGTGTTAGATTTAGCCTTGGGGTCATGGGGTGGGGGGTGGTGGGAGGGGCTTCATGTTTTAGTTTTTTTCTTCTTGGGCTATGTATACTATTGAAGTATTGGTTGCATTCTCCTTCCCGGTATCTCTTATTTGTTCTGTTCCCTTTCCGGGTTCGTGGGTCGAGCCTATCGTCAATCCTCCTTGTTGCGGGTTGACTTTAGGGTTTATGGAGTCTATTATTAATTTCGTCTCCTGGAATACTAATGGTCTTAACCATCCTATTAAAAGGAAAAAAGTTTTTAAAGTGTTCCGGAGACTTAAAGCACAAATTTTATTTTTACCAGAGACCCATGTGCGGAGGGGGGACAGATTACGTTTTTTTAAATTCTGGAAGGAACAACAGTTTCATTCGAACTCTAACGCTAAGATTCGAGGCGTCTCTATTTTTATAGACTCTTCAGTTACTTTTATACAACATGATATTATCTCTGATCCGAATGGTAGATTTCTACTGGTTAGTGGTCTACTATTTAATAAAAAGGTAGTTCTGGTTAATGTTTATGCGCCCAATATGGACTGTCCGGAATTTTATAAATCATTATTCAATCAGTTCCCGAATTTGAATGAGTTTTCATTGATCTGGGGCGGAGATCTTAATACTTGTTTAACTCCAGCTTTGGACCGTTCGGCTCCTCTACGGACCTTACCTAATAAATCTGCAACTTTGATTAATTCATTCCTCTCTGATTCTGGGTCAACGGACATTTGGCGTTTTTTGCATCCTCAGGAAAAAGATTTTTCTTTTTTTTCACATGTTCATCATTCCTATTCAAGAATTGATTATTTCTTTATTGACTCTCATCTTATTTCTTCAGTGATTAAATGTGATTATGACTCTATACCACAGGCCTGTGATTCCCATCGGAGAATGCAAACTCTCTTAGCCCTCTCGGGCATTTTGGACAACTCTCTGCCTCTTTTCCTTCCCATCACAAAATCTCTCTTACACACTTATCTAGTCCTGACAACCCCCGTACCCCCCACACAGATTCTGTTTGAGACGCTCAGCTTCTCCAATAGATTATGTATGTGTGCTCCAGATTCCAGCTTCTTCAGTCTCCTCTAGTTCTCGTTCAGCTCCCCGTGTGGATTGTACCATCACCTGTCTGTCTGGAGGGTCATCTCACTCCTAACACCCTCTACCTAAAAATTCCATTTTATCCCATCTTCACAAACACAAAATATTCTGCTGACGCTCAAAATCCAGAGTTACGCGCACAGAGGACTCAGCGGGTCAGGCAGTATCTATGGAAGGGAATGCAGAGTCAATATTTCAGACTGAGACCCTTCATCAGGACTGAAGAGAAAAGGGAAGAAGCCAGAATACGAAGGTGGGGGGGGGGTAGAGCAGTGAGGATGAAGTGAGAAGCTGGGGGGGGGGTTGATAGGTGGAACCTTGTAACCCCTCTCAGCCAGGCAAACTATGGAGAAGATTCATCCAACAGGCCATCAGCAATCTGCAGTTAGATACGGGTTGAGATAAATGCTGGAGCAGAGAGAGCTAAAGGCTGTCTGAAGCCGTGAGACCAACAGGAGATGGAGAGTTTGGGGAGTTTGCAGTGAGTCAGATTTGGATTTCTACTGCTTTTATACCAGAGACCTGATGAAGGGTCTTGGCCGGAAACATCGACTGTTTACTCCCATCCACAGACGCTGCCTGATCTGCTGAGCCCCCACAGAACATTATATGTATTGCTCTAGATTTCCAGCATCTGCAGGATCTCTTGTGTCTACTGATGTCTACTGATTTTATGTATTACTATTCCCCCTCACTCACTCACTCTCTCTCTCTCTCTCTTCCCCTCTTTCTCTACCTCCCCTTTCTGCGCTTATTTCACTTTGACCACAAATTCCCCTTCTCCTGCTTTTCACTTCTGCCTTTTACTTCCCTGCCTTGAAATCAGGAAGTGCGCTGCTGGGGGCAGAGGCGGAGAGAGAGGGACCCTCCCTTACCACGGAAGGGTACTCCTAGACCAGCCAGCTGTAGCTGGGGACGACCTTCAGGAAGTTGTCTGCATAAGTTTTAAGAGTTTAAAACCCAGTGGGGAAAACGAAGTGTCAACAACTTAGGCAGCGGTGATGTTTGGGAGATATCAAATAACAGCAGAATCAATAGATTTCGAATGTACGGTGTACTCACATGATCACTGGTGTAAAATCACTCAATGAACTTAATCAAAGTGAATAGTTTTACAGACATTATAAAACGATACGTCAGAGGTCTTTGGTGAATTGTGCGGCGGGGATTTGGCCCAGACTCACCCAAATTCCTACAGCCAGGACCACGAGGAAGTAGATGACAATGACAGAGATGTCGGCCGGGTTGTTAACGGCCACCGAGTTTCCTGATCCGGTGTCACTGTTTACTGGCGCGGTGGTGGTCTCCATCGTCGCTTCGCTGCACAGGTGCCGACTGTCAAACCAATACTTGGAGAGAAGCAGAGGTTTCCAAACATTGCACAAGAGTCTCTTTATATCTCGGCAGGTGTGGTTTCTTTTTATTTTCCCCTGCGATTTACAGTTAATAATAAAACCAGGAAATAGAGCCAGGTTTGTGCAATAAACTCAGCGTGGGCTGACTGGAGAACGACAGGGGTTCGAGGCACCAATATACTTGCCCTGAGTCACCCAATAGACATGGGGAGATACCGCTATGTCAGCGGACCCACTCCAGTCCCAAACTTCACCCACGCTGACACAGCCGGACGAGTGGAAAGACAGTTGGAGGGAAGGGGTCAACACAGCTGGAAGGGTAGGGGGAAGGACAGATGAGAGGTGGGCAAAAGACAGTTGGGTGGGGAAGCACAGGTCAGGGCAGGGGGAAGGACAGGTAAAAGAGTGGGGGAAAGACGCTGGGAGCTGGGGGAAGGACAGGTGGAGGGTTGGAGAAATGACAGGTTGGTGGAAGGGCAGGTGAGGGGTGGAGAAGGACAGGTTGGTGGGGAAAGGTCAGGGGGTGGGGAAAGGGCAGGTGGAGGGGGAAGGACAGGTGGTGGGTGGGGGAAAGGACAGGTGGGTGGGGGAAGGGCAGGCTAAAGGTCAGGTGAGAAGTGAGGGAAGAACAGGTGGAGTGGTGGGGAAAGACAGGTGAGGGGTTGGGGAAGGACGTGAGGGGTGAGGTAAGAACAGGTGGAGTGGTGGGGAAAGGACAGATGAGGGGTGGGGAAGTAGAGGTGAGCGGTGGAGGGGTGGGGCAAGGACAGACAATGGGCAGGGAAAGGACAGGTGATGGAGGAAGGGGAGCTCTGGGGTGGGGGAAGGATAGGTGGAAGAGTGGGGGGACAGGTGAGGAGTGAGGGATGGAAAGGTGGAGTGGTGGTGAAAGACGGGAGGGTGGATGAAACACAGGTGAGTGGTGGGGGAAGCACAAGTGGAAGTATGGAGGTGTAAGGGGTTTCTTTTTTTTATGTCACTGCGTAGTCTAATTAAAATGGCTTCTTTGTTATGTTATAATTGAAAAGGCTTCTTTGGTATGTTAACTGCTGAGAAAGTCCTCCCGCTAGCAGTTTGTTTGGATCACGTTACTGATAAGAAGATGTTACGAACCAATTGGTATAGTTGTTATGCTTTTGGTGTGTCTGTAAGATATTGTATGCGCGGGGTTTTGGGGCAGAAGGCGGGAGAGAGAGAGAGGATGGACCAGGTGCTGTGAGTCCGCTAACAGGCTCGGACGCCGAGCGGGGCGTTCGGCGAGGAGAGGAGATGGAGATGGACTCGTGTGGAGTGTCTGGTCGACCACCGTTGTTGGCCCCAGGCGGCCGGTCGAGGTGGTCCGAGGGGGTCGCAGGGTGAAGAAGAAGGGTCCTGAGCTCCAACTGTTTGTGCACGAAGAGATTGAACTTTGATAAGTGTGGCGCCTTTTATTTTCCTTTTATATTTTATTCTCTATTAATTATATAGTTCCAGTAATATCTATAAACTGTAAATTATTTAATCGTATCTGGTGTATTGTCTGTTATTTGGGCGGGGTGGGGTACATCACACAGCATCTACACAAACTAATTACCCAGTTTGGTGGGGCCGAGGGCTGCTTCCCTAGATGACAGCGAGCCAAGCTACCCTGAGGCTGGCCAGGGGGGCTACAGAGGAATGACAAGTGGAGGGATGGGGAAGGACAAGTGGGCAAGGGAAGGAGAGGTGGGGGTGGGGGAGGACAAGTGAGGGGCCGGGGAAGGATAGGTGGGTGGGGGAAGGACAGATGGAGGGGTAGGGTTAAAATGTGGCAAACGTTCAGGAGATATTTGCGTGACGTTCTGCATAGATATATTCCAATAAGACAGGGAAAGGATGGTAGGCTACAGGAACCATGGTGTACAAAGGCTGTTGAAAATCTAGTGAAGAAGAAAAGAAAAGTTAAAAAAGGCTCAGAAAACTAGGTAATGATAGAGATCTAGAAGATTATAAGGCTAACAGGATTTCCCCTTACTCCAATCAAACTTTTCCCGAACTTGTCTGTTCCTATCCCTCTCCAATGTATGGTAAAGGAGATAGAATTGTGATCACTATCTCAAAAATGCTCTCCCACTGAAAGCCATGACACCTGACCAGGTTCATTTCCCAATACCACATCTAGTACAGCCTCTCCTCTTGTAGGCTTAACTACATATTGTGTCAGGAAACCTTCCTGAACACACCTAACAAAGTCCACCCCATCTAAACCCCTTGCTCTAGGGAGATACCAATCAATATTTGGGAAATTAAAATCTCCTCCATGATGATCCTGTTATTATTACACCTTTCCTGAATCTGTCCCCATATCTGCTCCTCGATATCCGTGTTACTATTGGGAGGGCGATAAAAACACCCAGTAGATTTATTGACCCCTTCTTGTTCCTAACCTCCACCCACAGAGACTCAGTAGACAATCCCTCCATGACTTTCTCCTTTTCTGCAGCCGTGACACTATCTCTGATCAACAGTGCCACGCCCCCACCTCTTTTGCCTCCCTCCTTGACTTTTCTGAAACATCTAAGGCCTGGCACTCTAAGTAACCATTCCTGCCCTTGAGAGCCATCCAAGTCTCTGTAATGACCACAACATCATAGCTCCAAGTACTGATCCATGCTCTAAGCTCATCTACTTTGATCATGATGTTTCTTACATTAAAATAGACACATCTCAAACCATCAGTCTGAGCATATCCCTTCTCTATCCCTTGCCAATTCTCCCTCTCACACTGCCTACAAGTTTTCTCCATTTGGGAGTCAACTTCCCCTTCCTCTGTCTCTTCGGTTTGGTCCCCACCCCCCCAGCAATTTTAAACTCTCCCCAATAGCCTTAGCAAACCTCTCTGCCAGAATATTGGTCCCCCTGGGATTCAAGTGCAACCTGTCCTTTTTGTACAGGTCACACCTGCCCCAGAAGAGGTCCCAATGATCCAGAAGTCTGTATCCCTACCCCCTGCTCCAATACCTCAGCCACACATTTATCGTCCACCTCACTCTATTCAAATATTCACTGTCACATGGCACAGTCAGTAATCCCAAGATTACTACCTTTGTGGTCCTGCTTTTCAACTTCCTTATTAACTCCCTGTAGTCTGTTTTCAGGACCTCCTCCATTTTCCTAGCTATGTCATTGGTACCAATATGTACCACGACCTCTGGCTGTTCACCTAGGGAAAGGATAGCATGGTGGAGGATGGACAGTTAGGGGTTGGGGAAGGATAGCGGGAGAGGTGGGGGAAGGACAAGTAGAGGGGTGGAGCAGGACATGTGGAAGGGTGGTGGTAGGGCAGATGGAGGGGCAGCAGAAAGGCAGATGAGGGGTTGGGAAAGGAGAGGTGTTTGGAGGAAGGGCAGGGCAGGTGGAAGGGTGGGTGTGGGAAGGACAAGTGGGTGGAGGAATAACAGGTGGAAGGATGGGGGTAGGACAGGTGGAGGGGTGGCGGAGAACAGGTAGGTAGAGGAAAGACAGGTGGAGGGCAGGTGATGGTGGGGAAAGGGCAAGTGAGGGGTGATGTAATGATAGGTGGAGGGGTGGGTGAATAACAGGTGAGGAGTAGGGGAATGACAGATGGGTGGGGGAGGAACAGGTCGGTGGGAAAAGGACAGGTGAAGGGGAGTGGAAAGGACAGGTGGAGAGTTGGGGGAAGGACAGGTGGGTGGGGAATGGACAGGTGGAAGGGTAGGGGAAGAACAGTTGGGTGGGAAGGAGAGGTGGGGGATGAGGGAAGGACAGGAGAAGGGGTGGGGTAAGAACAGGTGGGTGGTGGAAGGAGAGATGAGGGGTGGGGAATGACAGGTGGAGAGGTGGGGGAAGGACAGGTGAAGGTAGGCGAAGCACAGGTGAGGGGTGGAGAAAGGACAGGTGGAGGGTGAGGGTAGGACAGATGGAGGGGTGGCGGAAGACAGGTGGGTAGAGGAAAGACGTGGAGGATTGGGGAAGCACAGGTGAGGGTTGCTGTAAGGACAGGTGATGGGTGGGGAATGACAGGTGAGGGTGGGGAAAGGACAGGTACTTCATGCAGGAACGGTGATTGGTGGTGGTCTGTATATGGACAAGCTACCAGAGGATGTGTTGAAGTAGATGGATTACTGACATTTAAGACATTTGGACAGGTACATGGATAGGAAAAGTTTAGAGGGCTGTGGACCAAATGTGGAAGCATGCATTTAGCTGAGGTGGGACTCATAGACGGGTTGGGCTGAAGAGCCTGTATGCCAGATGACTCGATGACTCTAGCTCAGGCACAGACCTCTGACTAAATCCCAGGCCAGACACTGGCTGTTTCCAGTTTAGATTGGCTTGATTTCTGCCTAGCCCCTTTCAAGTGATGAGTGAAGTGGGACACTCTGCCTGTGGAGCAAAGCCTTGCCAAAGGCCATCAGAGTGGACCCCTTCAAGCTAGCTAGCACACATCACAGCGAACATCGAGCTGCTGAGTGTAGAGTTACAGTCAATCCTCTCCCACATCCTCTCCCATCCCACACTCTTCCACGTCCTCCCCTCCCCATCAACGCCTCCCTCATCACCCTGCCCCTCAACCTCTCTACTCTTCATCCTCTTGATTCTTCATCATCTCCACCCTTACCCTCTCGATCCCTCATCCTCTCCACCCCTACCCTCTTGATCTCTCATCCTCCCTCATCCTCTCCACCCCTACCCTCTTGATCTCTCATCCTCTCCACCCTCACCCTCTCAATCCCTCATCCTCTCGATTCCTCATCCTCTTGACCCCTCATCCTATCCACCCTTCAACCACCCGTCCCTCATTCTCTTGATCCCTCATCTTCTCGACCCTTCATCCTCTCCATTCCTCAACCACTCCATCCCTCATCCTCTTCGCCTTTCATCCTCTGTATCTCATATTGATCCCCAGCCATCATTCACCCTGCCACTCACTCTCCCCATCCCTCATTCTTACTGCCCTTCACATCCTCCTTGTCCCTTATCCACTCTGCCACTCATCGTCCTGTCCCCACATTCTCCCCACCCCACTCTGTTCACGCTGTGACCCCTGTTGTTGAGCCACACTCTCTCCATGTCCACCAACACCTGCAACTACTGTCGTTCTCCTCCATCACCCCCACCCTCCAGGATCTCTGCAGTCCCCCAGATCCGTGTCCTTCACATTTTGCCCTCCCCTCTCCCCACCACCGTCTCTGGATAACGAGTCTCCCAGCTCCACATTTTCCCCATAAACCTCCAACACATCTGCGGTAATTTCCCCTGTGCTTCAGTTCCTTATCCAAGGATTTTGTCATTGTTTCTGATGGGACAGTAAATTCATGGCGTGTTGCACAAATTCAAACTTTTGCTGACGTTCAGATTTCAGAGTTTGTATTTGACCTTTGCCCAGTTAATTGAAAGTTTTGTTCAGTAACAGATACAGGTGTGATTACACCTTAACCCTGATGGTATTTTTGTCTTTATTGATGCTGTTTACAAAATATCAGTAGGTACCGATTAATCATGATGCTACATCTAAAATTAAATGTCAAAGATCTGATGATATGGCCTGGGCTAATGAGAAGATTACTGTTTCCATCAAAATTGCTCCCAACCCCAGATCAATACCCAGCCCCAGTGACATCGTCCATTTGTGTATGCACACCCTGATGCTTTCTGTTTCAACACATGATTGGTTAATCGCACCTGCTCACGGTACACAGTCCAGGTGCAACTCCCCTCCACTCAATGCATCCTCTGGCAAAATTCCCTCCTTTGGAATCAAGAAAGTTCACCAACAATGACTTACATTGTGAAGTTTGTTGCTTTGCAGCCGCACTGCGTGCAAAGAATAAAAATCTATAAATAGAAGATAAATAAATTGTACAAAGGAAAAGAATAATGGGGTAGTGTTCATAGGTTAATGGACCATTTATAAATCTGATGGCAGAGGGGAAGAAACTGTTCCTACATCACCAAGTGTGTGTCTTCAGGCTCCTGTACCTCCTCTCTAATGGTAGCAATAAGAAGAGGGCATTTCCTGGCTGATGAGGGTTTTTAATGATGGATGCCACCTTCTTGAGGCATGTCCTCTTGAAGATATCTTTAGTGGTGGGGAGGATTATGCCCATGCAGTTTCTATTTTAGAGACCACTTCCTTTACTATTTACGCTGACTGTTGTCTGGGTAAATATGCAGTGTGTGTTGTACAGACAACTATTTGGCATCCCTCCAACCCATTGCATGACTCACTGCTGACTGGGTCAGTCTTAATATTCAAAGGGAAGGTGATGGCCCAATGGCATTTCGAGAAGTACTTCACAGGCACTTTGGGGTATACTGAGTGGAACCTCATGATGACACAAGATACAGACACCTCCTTGAGCAGTTACATCTTCCCTCCTGTAGTAGTTAGACCTGGTCACACTGCTATCGTCTCCCCACTATCCTCTCCCACACTTCACATGTATTGCCACCCGTCGTATCGAGTAAACTACCCACAATAATGGAAATATCAGCAGGACTAAAGTGTAGGTGTTCTATGGCTATCTCCACCATTGACCACATTTGCGAGGATCTCTGTCCCAGTAAAGCAGCAGGTATTATCAAGGATCCCACTATCCAGGCCATGCTCTCATCTCACAACTCCCATAAGGCTAGAGGTATGGAGTCCCAGGTCCCACACCACCAGGTTCAGGAACAGCTATTACCCTACAATCATTAGGTAACCCACATCACCAGGTTCACAAACCGTTATTACCCTACAACCATCAGGTCCCACACCACCAGGTTCAAGAATAGTGAATACAATCAAGAACAGGGATGACATAGGACCGGAAGGTGCAGAGTCTCTATGGGTTGAGTTCAGAAATGGGAAGGGAAAAGGGACCCTAATGGCAGTTGTAAACAGGCCTCCAAACAGCAGCTGAGATGTGTTCTATTTTCTAAGGTTATATTCATTTTCAATCTTTATGTTTAGTTTTTCATAAATTCTATTGTATTTTTCTATATTCTCGCAATGGCCACAGGAAAATGAACCTGAAAGTAATATCTGGTGACATAAATGTACTTTGATGTTGAATTTGACTCTTGGCCACTGCAGGCACTGAGTCTCAAGTCCACCAGCTGTAAAGAAGCAGTGGTTACATCCCTCCCAAACTGCCCATTCAATCTGTCAAACACCTATCCCCGCAGCCCACTCCCAATGGACACAGAATCTGAGGACCCATATTGGATTTATTCACCACTTAAGATCCACGGCAGTAGAGTAGAAACAAACCAGCTTTGATCATGGGGGACTATCACAAAAGAAAATACAACATAAAACACTACAGCACACGATGTTGTGCTGAATTTTTAACCTACTGTAAGATCACTCTAACCCTTCCATCGTACAAAGCCCTCCAGTTTTCTATCATCCATGTTCCTTAGTGTTTCCTCAGTGTCCCCAATATATCTGCCTCTACCATCACTCCACATTGTATACCACACCCTCTGTGTTAAAAACCACTCTGGGATAGTCTCTGGCTGTCCACTCAATCTATGCCTCTTATCATCTTGTACGCCTCTATCAAATTACATCTCAACCTCGTTCACTCCAGAGAGAAAAGCCTTAGCTCACTCAACCTATCCTCATAAGACATGCTCTCTAGTCCAGGCAGCATCCTGGTAAATCTCTGCACCCTCAAGCAGCAAGGTCTGTACCTGCTGGCTCTCTGGCTCTCACAGACCAAGAGACATGAGCCATAGCGAAATAAAATGAAGTGAGGCAGTTTATGTTTATGAAAAAATGTACAACTCATTTATTGTAATCCAAACACTGAACACAAAGTGTGGGAACAGAAGTTCAGATAATGTGTCATCACATCAGACATGCTTCTTAAAGTGAACCTCAAATTAATGTTGGTGGTTCTGAATTATGTACCTTTCCCCCAATTACCTTACCCAACAACTACTGTGGTGCTCTTTGTTATTCTGATGCCCGAGCTGTAACAGTGTAGCACTGACCATGACGGCACTCGGGTGCCCTTTGGTAGTTTCAAAGGTTTCAAAGGTTTTAGATTAGGTTAGATTATAAGGACACGCCGTCCTCGTTTATTATCATTTAGAAATGCATGCATTAAAAAATGATACAATGTTCCTCCAGAATGATATCACAAGAAAAACAGGACAAGCCAAGATTAAAACTGACAAAACCACATAATTATAACATATAGTTACAACAGTGCAAAGCAATACCATAATTTGATAAAGAGCAGAGTCCATGGGCACGGTAAAAAAAGTCTCAAAGTCCCGATAGCCTCATCATCTAAAGCAAACAGCAGAAGGGAGAAACTCTCACTGCCATGAACCTCCAAGTGCCAACAACCTGCCGATGCAGCAAGTTGGAAGCACCCGACCGCAGCTGACTGTGAATCCGTCCGAAAACTTCGAGCCTCCGACCAGTCCCTCTGTTACAGCCTCTCCGAGCACTTCGACCTCGCCCCGGCCGCTGAGCAACAAGCAAAGCTGAGGATTTGGGGCCTTCTCCTCTGGAGATTCTGGACCACAGCAGTGAATCAGGCATTTCAGAAGTTTCACCAGATGTTCCTCCGTGCTCTCACGTCCGTCTCCATCAGATCAGGATTGTGCATGGCACCCTACTTGACAAATAACAGACATCACCACCGGAGTGGCTGCTGCGAGCTGCATTGCGCCACCATCTTCTCTTCCCGCCTTCTCCCGACATTTAATGTCAGAGAAATGTATACAATATACATCCTGATAACACACACAAAAAATGCTGGTGAACGCAGCAGGCCAGGAAGAGGTACAGTTGATGTTTCGGGCCAGGACCCTTCATCAGCAAAGCATCAGTAAAGACACAGACTTGCAGTACCCCAAAAACTACTTGTTCACTTGGTAATTCAACATACCACAGGCGCTCTCTCTCCCTAATAAGGGAAAAAGAGGTGTCCTCGTTTCACAGCGAGAGTGGAGACATAACAAACAACTTGTTGATTTACAATGTTAAAAGTCCGTTGCGTCACTTTTTCTGAGCTCTGTGCTCAAAGAACTTGGGTCTCCGGCCACACAGCCAGCAGCCAGCTTGCTGCTTTTGATCTTCCGTCTCTCACAACACAACGATTTCCTGCAGAGGCACCGACCTTCTGGCACGTCTCCAGAGTCATGAGATTCCGGAATCCTGAAGGTGTGCTAGTCTTCTAGGCCGAGTCCTCGGTATGTCGAATAACGGCCAGTTGTAAGACCCCGAGAGTGCATCCTATTCCTACAAAGAACCAAAGTCAGCATGTAACTCCAGGTCAGGGTCTTCAAAAGAATCTTGAAAGGGAAAAACAGAGATAGTAAAGATAGAAATAGAGCTGTTTCCAAAGATGCAAGCAAAGGAGTTGCCGTCTCCTAAGCTCCACCCCTCTAATTTATTCAAGTAAAGTAATGGGCTACCTCTGAGAATTATAGAGCACTGGGAGTAACCTAGAACTAAAGGTCATAGGTTAAGGGTGACAGTTGAAATATTTGAGGGGAACATAAGAGAAAACTTCTTTCCTCAGTGTGTTGTGAGAGTGCAAAACGGGTTGCCAGCAGTTGTGGTGAATGGGGGGGGGGAGGGGAGGAGGGTTTGTTTTCAACATTAGAGAAATTTGTGTAAGTACAAGGATGGGTAGGGGTTGGAAGGCTATGGTCCAGGTGCAGGTCGATGGAACTAGGCAGAATAATAATGTTCAGCAAAAACTGGAATGGCTGTGGTATTCTCTGTGTAAGGAGATGCCTCCTCTATTATCTGCTTGGTGTGCTTGTGCTTCTCTTCCATGATAAGTTATCTGTTCTCTCCTGCTCTGTTCCATTCCCTTATGAATGAACTTCACTGCTCTGTTGGCACTTTTTAAATCTTACCATTTTTTTGTTCATCCTATCATCCCAGTTTCCTGTTTCAGTGCTTTATTTGCAACACACACACACACACACACACATACACACACACACGCACACACAGCAGTAGAAGAACTCAACAGGTCAGGCAGCATCCTTTGAGGGAAATGGATGTTTTGGAATGAGACCCTTTAGCAGGACTTCTCATTACATTTCCAGCATCTGCTGTCTTTCTGGTGATCATTGATTCCATAGTCAATATTCAGGAGGGATAGACATGAAGGGAGGGGAGGTGGGGTGGCGTTGCTGGTTAAAGAAGAGATTAACGCAATAGAAAGGAAGGACATAAGCCAGGAAGATGTGGAATCGATATGGGTAGAGCTGCGTAACACTAAGGGGCAGAAGACGCTGGTGGGAGTTGTGTACAGGCCATCTAACAGTAGTAGTGAGGTCGGAGATGGTATTAAACAGGAAATTAGAAATGTGTGCAATAAAGGAACAGCAGTTATAATGGGTGACTTCAATCTACATGTAGATTGGGTGAACCAAATTGGTAAAGGTGCTGAGGAAGAGGATTTCTTGGAATGTATGCGGGATGGTTTTTTGAACCAATATGTCGAGGAACCAACTAGAGAGCAGGCTATTCTGGACTGGGTTTTGAGCAATGAGGAAGGGTTAATTAGCAATCTTGTCGTGAGAGGCCCCTTGGGTAAGAGTGACCATAATATGGTGGAATTCTTCATTAAGATGGAGAGTGACATAGTTAATTCAGAAACAAAGGTTCTGAACTTAAAGAGGGGTAACTTTGAAGGTATGAGATGTGAATTAGCTAAGATAGACTGGCAAATGACACTTAAAGGATTGACGGTGGATATGCAATGGCAAGCATTTAAAGGTTGCATGGATGAACTACAACAATTGTTCATCCCAGTTTGGCAAAAGAATAAATCAAGGAAGGTAGTGCACCCGTGGCTGACAAGAGAAATTAGGGATAGTATAAATTCCAAAGAAGAAGCATACAAATTAGCCAGAGAAAGTGGCTCACCTGAGGACTAGGAGAAATTCAGAGTTCAGCAGAGGAGGACAAAGGGCTTAATTAGGAAGGGGAAAAAAGATTATGAGAGAAAACTGGCAGGGAACATAAAAACTGACTGTAAAAGCTTTTATAGGTATGTAAAAAGGAAAAGACTGGTAAAGACAAATGTAGGTCCCCTACAGACAGAAACAGGTGAATTGATTATGGGGAGCAGGACATGGCAGATCAATTGAATAATTACTTTGGTTCTGTCTTCACTAAGGAGGACATAAATAATCTTCCAGAAAGAGTAGGGGACAGAGGGTCCAGTGAGATGGAGGAACTGAGCAAAATACTTGTTAGTAGGGAAGTGGTGTTAGGTAAATTGAAGGGATTGAAGGCAGATAAATCCCCAGGGCCAGATGGTCTGCATCCTAGAGTGCTTAAGGAAGTAGCCCAAGAAATAGTGGATGCATTAGTGATAATTTTTCAAAACTCGTTAGATTCTGGACTAGTTCCTGAGGATTGGAGGGTGGCTAATGTAACCCCACTTTTTAAAAAAGGAGGGAGAGAGAAACCGGGGAATTATAGACTGGTTAGCCTAACGTCGGTGGTGGGGAAACTGCTGGAGTCAGTTATCAAAGATGTGATAACAGCACATTTGGAAAGCGGTGAAATCATCGGACAAAGTCAACATGGATTTGTGAAGGGAAAATCATGTCTGACGAATCTCATTGAATTTTTTGAGGATGTAACTAGTAGAGTGGATAGGGGGGAACCAGTGGATGTGGTATATTTGGATTTTCAAAAGGCTTTTGACAAGGTCCCACACAGGAGATTAGTGTGCAAACTTAAAGCACATGGTATTGGGGGTAAGGTATTGATGTGGATGGAGAATTGGTTAGCAGACAGGAAGCAAAGAGTGGGAGTAAACGGGACCTTTTCAGAATGGCAGGCGGTGACTAGTGGGGTACCGCAAGGCTCAGTGCTGGGACCCCAGTTGTTTACAATATATATTAATGACTTGGATGAGGGAATTAAATGCAGCATCTCCAAGTTTGCGGATGACACGAAGCTGGGTGGCAGTGTTAGCTGTGAGGAGGATGCTAAGAGGATGCAGGGTGACTTGGATAGGTTGGGTGAGTGGGCAAATTCATGGCAGATGCAATTTAATGTGGATAAATGTGAAGTTATCCACTTTGGTAGCAAAAATAGGAAAACAGATTATTATCTGAATGGTGGCCGATTAGGAAAAGGGGAGGTGCAACGAGACCTGGGTGTCATTATACACCAGTCATTGAAAGTGGGCATGTAGGTACAGCAGGCGGTGAAAAAGGCGAATGGTATGCTGGCATTTATAGCGAGAGGATTTGAGTACAGGAGCAGGGAGGTACTACTGCAGTTGTACAAGGCCTTGGTGAGACCACAGCTGGAGTATTGTGTGCAGTTTTGGTCCCCTAATCTGAGGAAAGACATCCTTGTACAAAGAAGGTTCACCAGATTGATTCCTGGGATGGCAGGACTTTCATATGAAGAAAGACTGGATGAACTGGGCTTGTACTCGTTGGAATTTAGAAGATTGAGGGGGGATCTGATTGAAACGTATAAAATCCTAAAGGGATTGGACAGGCTAGATGCAGGAAGATTGTTCCCGATGTTGGGGAAGTCCAGAACAAGGGGTCACAGTTTGAGGATAAAGGGGAAGCCTTTTAGGACCGAGATTAGGAAAAACTTCTTCACTCAGAGAGTGGTGAATCTGTGGAATTCTCTGCCACAGGAAGCAGTTGAGGCCAGTACATCGGCTATATTTAAGAGGGAGTTAGTTATGGCCCTTGTGCCCACGGGGATCGGGGGTATGGAGGGAAGGCTGGGGCAGGGTTCTGAGTTGGATGATCAGCCATGATCATAATAAATGGTGGTGCAGGCTCGAAGGGCCGAATGGCCCATTCCTGCACCTACTTTCTATGTTTCTATGTTTCTAATCTCAGTATTCCCTTGCCACTACCTCACATCACTGCAGACTCCAGTTCAGTGCTTTCCTTGGGCTGCTGTCCTCGTTGAGGTTGTATGTTCTGCCTTTGACTGTGTGGGTTTCCTCTAGGCACTCCCACATTACAAGTACTGTTTGCCAGATTTCCTGAGTCCTAAAAGTTCTGACTGTGAGCTTTGGACTCTGCCTCCCACTCCCAGCAGAAACAGTTGCCCTCCATCAACTCCATCAATTCTATTTAACAGGCTGACAACTTCATTTAAGATCCTCTTGTGCAGGTTGGTGGGTTAATTGGCTGCTGTAAATTGCTCTAACATTGTGGGAGAGTAGAAGAATCTGGGGGAGGTTGATAGGAATGTGTGGAGAAGAAAACAAAGGATAAAGACAAAAAAAAACAAAGAATGCACTGTACATTCCCCTCCATTGATGCTACCTTACTTCCTGAATACCTCTAGCAGGTGTTGCTCTGGATTTCCAGCATCTCTAGAATTTCTCATGTTTGGTGGAAACAAGTGGTTGCTGGTCAGAGTGGACCTGAGGAGCAGAAAGGCCTGTTTCATGGCATGTCTCTCTGAGCCTATGACCCTCCACCAGAGCACACTGCCACAGGGAGAACATGCAAACTCCACACAGAGAGAACTGAGTCCAGATGGAGCCTATGTCACATGAGCTGTGAGGCAGTGCCACCGACCGCATTCCACGGTGGATTACTGCACGGCGTAGACAGTGTCTTTATGGAGACGGCAATGAGGGTGAGATGCAGATCTGCAGTGCCAGGTAATGAACTCATCCCAGGGCTGGAGCCAACACTGCATCAATGGCTTGACTCAAGGCATTATGTTGGCAGTGAGATGCAACTGCAGAACAATGGGACCATTCACACACCCTGAGTCAGGGGAAGTGTCTGTAACCTAACAGTGGGTGACATCGAGATACGAGGGGAAGAGCTGGGCCTCTGGGAAATTGCCAGTAGGCTTGGTCCCCTCAGTACCCAGTATCAATGAGGTCCAATGGAATGAACAGCGAGATCCGGGGAGTGTGGAAGTGGGTTTATAGAGTAGCTGTGTGGTCTGAGTCAATCACTCAGAGAGGGCATGCACTGAGAGAGGACTGCTCTGGGATGTGGTGGTGGGCAGATCCAAAACATGAAGGCCCATGAGGGATGGGCGTCACAGCAGGTGTGGACATGGCAACATCAGTGCAGCACAGTGCAGCCAGGACAGAATGTGCTGGGAGGGGATGAGGCTGGAGAGCTGTGGACGTAGACAGAGAACCTCCAAATTTTTAAGTTCAAAGTAAATTTATCATCAAAGTGCAGTACACATATGTCACCATGTATTACCCTGAAATACATCTTCTTGCAGGCATTTACAGTAAATGCAAGGAAACAAAATAGAATCAATGAAAGCTATAAATTAATGATAATAATAATAAGTAAGCAATAAATATGCAGAACATGAGATGAAGAGTTCTTGAAAGGATGTCCATAGACTGTTGGAACAGTTCAGTATTGCAGTGAGTGAAGTTGATTGAAGTTATCCCCTTTGGTTCAACAGCCTGGTGGCTGAGGGTTAATTACCATTCCTGAACCTGGCGGTGTGGGTCCTGAAGCTCCTGTACCTCCTTCTTGATGACAGCAGCGAAAAAAGAGCATGGCCTAGATGGCGGGGGTCATGGATGCTGCTTTCCTGTGACAATATTCCTTGTAAATGTGCTCTATGGTGGGGAGGGCTTTACTCGGGATGAACTGTGCTGTATTCATTACTCTTTGTAGGCTTTTCTGTTCAAGAGATGACCATTCTGATGGATCACCAGTTCTCCCCATCTAGAAGTCCATCAGTGCTGTGGCTGAGACTTAGTTGTTTTATAAGTTGGTAGTGATGGCTTTGGAGACAGTGTGGAAATTAGGGGATGAAGAAGAGTTAGAGATCAGGGTCAGGAGCCGCTGTTCAAGGTATGATATCAATCAATGTCATGGCTCAGACTTAGATACTTTTTAGTTTTGCAGTGATTTGGGAGTGCAGGGAGTTAGGGGTTAGGTTGGGGTATAGAGAGAGGGATAAGGGAGAATGAACATACAGAGGAAGGAGCCTATGTTGGAATAGGTGCTAAGGAGATCAGAAATCACTGAATCCCAAGTCACAGGTCCTTATGGTGGGGATGGGGGGGCAGTCACGACATCCAGTGACCCTTCCCACCTCAATACCCCCTCGTGCGACTTCAGAAGTCAGGGCTCAAGGTGCTCCATGGTCAAAGGTCAAGAATCCCAGAGATTGGATGGAGGCCCAAAGGTGAAACCTGTGATTGGCAAGTCCAGGAATTAATACATTATTTAGCATTATCATGGAAAAGGATAGAATTAGAGAGGACAGGAAAATTTTTAATTGAGGAAAGGCAAATTATGAGGCTATAAGGCTAGAACTTGCGGGTGTGAATTGGGATGATGTTTTTGCAGGGAAATGTACTGTGGACATGTGGTCGATGTTTAGAGATCTCTTGCGGGATGTTAGGGATAAATTTGTCCCGGTGAGGAAGATAAAGAATGGTAGGGTGAAGGAACCATGGGTGACAAGTGAGGTGGAAAATCTAGTCAGGTGGAAGAAGGCAGCATACATGAAGTTTAGGAAGCAAGGATCAGATGGGTCTATTGAGGAATATAGGGAAGCAAGAAAAGAGCTTAAGAAGGGGCTGAGGAGAGCAAGAAGGGGGCATGAGAAGGCCTTGGCGAGTAGGGTAAAGGAAAACCCCAAGGCATTCTTCATTTACGTGAAGAAAAAAAGAATGACAGGAGTGAAGGTAGGACCGATTACAGATAAAGGTGGGAAGATGTGCCTGGAGGCTGCGGAAGTGAGCGAGGTCCTCAGTGAATACTTCTCTTTGGTATTCACCATTGAGAGGGAACTTGATGATGGTGAGGACAATATGAGTGAGGTTGATGTTGATATTAAGGGAGAGGAGGTGTTGGAGTTGTTAAAATACATTAGGACAGATAAGTCCCCGGGGCCTGACGGAATATTTCCCAGGCTGCTCCACGAGGCGAGAGAAGACATTGCTGAGCCTCTGGCTAGGATCTTTATGTCCTCGTTGTCCACGGGAATGGTACCGGAGGATTGGAGGGAGGCGAATGTTGTCCCCTTGTTCAAAAAAGGTAGTAGGGATAGTCCGGGTAATTATAGACCAGTAAGCCTTACATCTGTGGTGGGAAAGCTGTTGGAAAAGATTCTTAGAGATAGGATCTATAGGCATTTAGAGAATCATGGTCTGATCAGGGACAGTCATCATGGCTTTGTGAAGGGCAGATCGTGTCTAACAAGCCTGATAGAGTTCTTTGAGGAGGTGACTAGGCATATAGATGAGGGTAGTGCAGTGGATGTGATCTGTATGGATTTTAGTAAGGTATTTGACAAGGTTCCACATGGTAGGCTTATTCAGAAAGTTAGAAGGCATGGGATCCAGGGAAGTTTGGCCAGGTGAATCCAGAATTGGCTTGCCTGCAGAAGGCAGAGGGTGGTGGTGGAGAGAGTACATTCAGATTGGAGGATTGTGACTAGTGGTGTCCCACAAGGATCTGTTCTGGGACCTCTACTTTTCATGATTTTTATTAACGACCTGGATGTGGGGGTAGAAGGGTGGGTTGGCAAGTTTGCAGACGACACAAAGGTTGGTGGTGTTGTAGATAGTGTAGAGGATTGTCAAAGATTGCAGAGAGACATTGATAGGATGCAGAAGTGGGCTGAGAAGTGGCAGATGGAGTTCAACCCGGAGAAGTGTGAGGTGGTACACTTTGGAAGGACAAACTCCAAGGCAGAGTACAAAGTAAATGGCAGGATACTTGGTAGTGTGGAGGAGCAGAGAGATCTCGGGGTACATGTCCACAGATCCCTGAAAGTTGCCTCACAGGTAGATAGGGTAGTTAAGAAAGCTTATGGGGTGTTAGCTTTCATAAGTCGAGGGATAGAGTTTAAGAGTCGCGATGTAATGATGCAGCTCTATAAAACTCTGGTTAGGCCACACTTGTCCAGTTCTGGTCACCTCACTATAGGAAGGATGTGGAGGCATTGGAAAGGGTACAGAGGAGATTTACCAGGATGCTGCCTGGTTTAGAAAGTATGCATTATGATCAGAGATTAAGGGAGCTAGGGCTTTACTCTTTGGAGATAAGGAGGATGAGAGGAGACATGATAGATGTGTACAAGATAATAAGAGGAATAGATAGACTGCCTCTTCCCCAGGGCACTACTGCTCAATACAAGAGGACATGGCTTTAAGGTAAGGGGTGGGAAGTTCAAGGGGGATATTAGAGGAAGGTTTTTTACTCAGAGAGTGGTTGGTGCATGGAATGCACTGCCTGAGTCAGTGGTGGAGGCAGATACACTAGTGAAGTTTAAGAGACTACTAGACAGGTATATGGAGGAATTTAAGGTGGGGGCTTATATGGGAGGCAGGGTTTGAGGATCGGCACAACATTGTGGGCCAAAGGGCCTGTACTGTGCTGTACTATTCTATGTTCTATGTTCTATGTAACACACAGAGGTGAGTAAAATCTACAGGGCAAAGCCAAAGGTCGAAATCCAAAGCCCGGCAAGTCTGGAGGTAGAGGCCTGAAGGTCAAGTCTGCGATTCCAGGCCAGGTACTGGAGGTTGGAGACCCAGTGTCTGCGAGTCTGGGGCCAGAGGCTACCTGTCCTGGGTTGGGAGGCCTGTGTATGTCAGGGAATTGGATGGTGGGAAAGGGGCTTGCTTTGCTGTTGTTGTTTTGTTTTGCTCTGATGTTGTTGCTGCTTGTGTTGTTTAGTGTTGTGTCTTGTGTTGTTATTCTACTGAGCATTGTGGGCATGTTATGTTGGTGCCAGAATATATGGTTACACTGCAGGCTGCCCCCAGCACACCCTTGGCTGTGATAGTTGTTAGCACAAATGGAATATTTCACTGTCTGTTTCCACATATATGTGATAAACCAATCTGAATCTGAATCAAATGTGAGAGCTGTCAGTGTGGGCTGGGACCAGAGGCTACAATGAACTCTTATCTCATTATGTCCATTCCTGATGACAGAAGAAAGAGGAGAGACCAAATTTGTAAAAATTGGAAATAATTTTAAAGAACGGAGTCTCCCATGGCCATATCAACTATTCTCACTCACACAACTCTAGGAATGAGTCTGTTCCATTTCCCCAGGTTTTCCAGCTCCATTCTATCTGCATCAATGACAACACTTCCTACACCAGTGCACTGAGATCAAAGTCAAGATGTCACCAAGCTGCAGTCTACGTTGAGGTCACTGCTCAGATTTAGAAGATCTTTATTTGGTTTTTGTAGGTTCATTAGGGATGGTTTTGAAGACAGAGAGGGGAGTTAATGGTCAGGTTGGAGTTTCTGGACAGTGATGTGGGGGAATTGGCCTCTCCTCTAATTCCCCCAGATTCCGATACAGATTGAACACAAAACAAAGAACATAAAACATAGAACACAGAAGATGGATCACAGAGCAAAGAACATAGAACATAAAGTGAAAAAAACAGCAAAGAAAATAGAACATAGAACAAGGAAGACAGAAAATAGAACACAGAACAACAAACATAGTACACAGGACATAGAACGTAGAAAATAGAGCACAGAGCATAAAACAGAGAACATAAAACAAACATAGAAAAAAGAACATAAAACCTAGAACACTGAGCATAGACCATTGTATATAGAACACAGAACATAGAAATTAAAGCTTAGACCATAGCCCATAGAGCACAGCTTAGACCATAGACCATAGTCCACAGACCATAGTCTGTAGACCATGCTCCAAAGACCATAGATCATAGAGCATAGACCATAGACGATAGACCATCAATCATATTCCATAGGGCATGGACCATAGAATTTAGACCATTGAACACAGACCTTAGAGCATATAACATAGACCATTGAGCATAACCACAGATGATAGAGCTTAGACCAGAGACCATAGACCATAACCCATAGACCATAGATCATAGAGTATGGACCATAGACAGTACAGCATAGATCATAGACCACAGATCATAGTGCATAAAGCACAGAGCTTAGACCATTGACCATAAATCACAGAGCATAGTCCATAGGCCATACACCAGAGGGCATAGATCATGGACCATAGTGCATAGTCCTTAGAGCATAGAGCATAGACCATAGACCATTAGATCATGCACCGTAGACCATGGACCGTAGACCATAGAGCTTAGACCATAGACCATACAGCATAGACCATAGACTATAGACCATAAATTATATTCCATAGAGCACAGTCAATAGAGCTTAGACCATCACCCATAGACCATACAGCAGAGCATAGACCACAGAGCAGTAACCTTAGAGTATAGAGCATAGACCATAGACTATACACCACAGAGCATAGACCATAGATCATAGAGCATGGAACAAAGCCAATGGCTCATGGACCATAGAGCATAGATCATATACCATGGATCCTAGACCATTGACAATAGACCATAGAGTTTACACAAGAGAGCATAGACCATAGGCCAGAGTCCATAGAGTATAGAGCACAGATCACAGGCCATTGACCATAGATCATAGATTATAGAACCTAGATCATAGACTATAGAACATATAGCATAGACCACAGAGATCAGACCATTGACCATAGACCACAGAGCATAAACTGTAGACCATACACCACAGAGCATAGATCATGGACTATAGAGCATAGACCACAGAGCAAAGATCATAGATCACAAATTCTAGACTGTAGACCTTAGACCATTATCCTTAGAGCACAGACCATAGAGTGTAGACCAGAGACCACTAAGCATAATCCGTAGACTATAGAGCTTAGATCATAAGACCATAAGACCATAAGACAAAGGAGCAGAAGTCGGCCATTCAGCCCATCGAGTCTGCTCCGCCATTTTATCATGAGCTGATCCATTCTCCCATTTAGTCCCACTCCCGCGCCTTCTCACCATAACCTTTGATGCCCTGGCTACTCAGATACCTATCAATCTCTGCCTAAATACACCCAATGACTTGGCCTCCACTGCTGCCCATGGCAACAAATTCCATAGATTCACCACCCTCTGACTAAAAAAATTTCTTCGCATTTCTGTTCTGAATGGGCGCCCTTCAATCCTTAAGTCATGCCCTCTCATACTAGACTCCCCCATCATGGGAAACAACTTTGCCACATCCACTCTGTCCATGCCTTTCAACATTCGAAATGTTTCTCTGAGGTCTCCCGTCATTCTTCTAAACTCCAAGGAATACAGTCCAAGAGCAGACAAACGTTCCTCATATGTTAACCCTCTCATTCCCGGAATCATTCTAGTGAATCTTCTCTGTACCCTCTCCAACGTCAGCACATCCTTTCTTAAATAAAGAGAGCAAAACTGCCCACAGTACTCCAAGTGAGGTCTCACCAGCGCCTTATAGAGCCTCAACATCACATCCCTGCTCCTATACTCTATTCCTCTAGAAATGAATGCCAACTTCACTACTTCACCTTCTTCACTACTGACTCAGCCTGGAGGTTAACTTTAAGGGAATCCTGTACGAGGACTCCCAAGTCCCGTTGCATCTCAGAACTTTGAATTCTTTCCCCATTTAAATAATAGTCTGCCCGTTTATTTTTTCCGCCAAAGTGCATAACCATACACTTTCCACATTGTACTTCATTTGCCACTTCTCTGCCCATTCTTCCAATTTATCCAAGTCTCTCTGCATACTCTCCGTTTCCTCAGCACTACCGGCCCCTCCACCTATCTTCGTATCATCAGCAAACTTAGCCACAAAGCCATCTATTCTATAATCCAAATCGTTGATGTACAATGTAAAAAGAAGCGGCCCCAACACGAACCCCTGTGGAACACCACTGGTAACCAGCAGCCAACCAGAATAGGATCCCTTTATTCCCACTCTCTGTTTCCTGCCAATCAACCAACGATCTATCCACGTATGTAACTTTCCCGTAATTCCATGGGCTCTTATCTTGTTAAGTAGCCTCATGTGCGGCACCTTGTCAAAGGCCTTCTGAAAATCCAACTATACAACATCCACTGCATCTCCCTTGTCTAGCCTACTGGTAATTTCCTCAAAAAATTGTAATAGGTTTGTCAGGCAGAATTTTCCTTTAAGGAATCCTTTAGGTGATACAACTTTGAGCATAGACCATAGAGTATAGACCACAGAGACTAGACTATTGATCGTAGAGTATAGACTACTGAGCATTGACCATAGACCATAGATAAAAATCCGTAGACCGTAGACATAGAAACATAGAAAAACTACAGCACAATACAGGCCCTTCGGCCCACAATGCTGTGCCGAACATGTACTTACTTAGAAATTACCTAAGGTTACCCATTGCCCTCTATTTTTCTAAGCTACATGTACCTATCCAGGAGTCTCTTAAAAGACCCTATTGTGTCCGCCTTCGCCACTGTCACTAGCAGCCCATTCTGTGTGTAAAAACCTTACCCCTGACATTTCCTCTGTATCTACTTCCAAGCACCTTAAAACTGTGTTTTCTTGTGTTAGCCCTTTCAACCCTGGGAAAAAGCCTCAGACTATCCACCAGATCAATGCCTCTCATCATCTTATACACCTCTATCAGGTTACCTCTCATCCTCTGTCACTCGAAGGAGAAAAGGCTGAGTTCTTTCAACCTGTTCTCATAAGGCATGCTCCCCAATCCAGGCAACATCTTTGTAAATCTACTCTGCACCCTTTCTATAGTTTCCACATCCTTCCTGTAGTGAGGTGATCAGAACTGAGCACAGTATTCCAAGTGGGGCCTCACCGGGGAGGGTCCTATATAACTGCAACATTACCTCTCAGCTCTTAAACTCAGTCCCACGGTTGATGAAGGCCAATGCACCATATGTATTCTTAACCACATAATCAACCTGTGCAGCAGCTTTGAGCATCCCATGGACTTGGACCCCAAGATCCCTCCGATCCTCCACACTGCCAAGAGTCTTACCATTAATAGTATATTCTGCCATCATATTTGATCTACCAAAATGAACTTATCTGGGTTGAACTCCATCTACCAAATCTCAGCCCAGTTTTGCATCTTATCAATGTCCCGCTGTAACCTCTGCCAACCCTCCACACTATCCACAACACCCCCAACCTTTGTGTAATTAGCAAATTTACTAACCCATTCCTCCACTTTCCCATCTAGGTCATTGATAAATATCATGAAAAGAAGGGGTCCCAGAGCAGATCCCTGAGGCACACCACTGGTCACTGACCTCCATGTAGAATATGACCTATCCTCATCCACTTCTTGCTTTCTGTGAGCAAGCCACTTCTGGGTCCCCTTGGATCCCATGCCTTCTTACTTTCTTAATAAGCCTTGCATGGGGTACCTTATCAAATGCCTGGCTGGAATCCATATACACTACATCTACTGCTCTACCTGCATCAATGTGTTTAGTTACGTCCTCAAAAAATTCAATCAGTGTCGTAAGGCACTACCTGCCTTTCACAAAGCCATGCTAATTATTCCTAATCATATTATGCCTCTCTGTATGTTCATAAATCCTGCCTCTCACGATCTTTTCCATGAACTTACCAACCACTGAAGTAAGACTCACTGATCTATAATTTTCTGCGCTATCTCTACTCTCTTTCTTGAATAAGGGAACAACATCTCAACTCTCCAGTCCTCTGGAGCCGCTCCCATCCCACTTGATGATGCAAAGATCATTGCCAGAGGCTTAGCAATCTCCTCTCTCACCTCCCACAGTAGTCTGGGATACATCTCATCCAGTCCTGGTAACTTTTCCAACTTGATGCTTTCCAAAGCTCTAGCACATCCTCTTTCTTAATGTCTATATGCTCAATCTTTTCAATCTGCTGTAAGTCATCCCTACTATCGCTAAGATACTTTTCTGTAGTGAATACTGAAGCAAATTATTCGTTAAGTATCTCTGCTGTCTCCTCTGGTTCCATACACACTTTTCCACTGTCACACTTGATTGGTCCTATTCTCTCAGGTCTTATCCTCTCACTCTTCATATATTTGTAGAATGCCTTGGGGTTTTTCTTAATCCAGCTCGCTAAGGCCTTCTCATGGCGCCTTCTGGCTCTCCTAATTTCATTCTTAAGCTCCCTCCTGCCAGCTTTATAATCTTCTAGATCAGGGGTCCCCAAACCGTTTTGCACTGTGATCCGGTTTAATGTTGACAATATTCTTGCGGACCGGCCAACCGGCGGTGGGGGGCGGGCGGCGATGTTCAAGTAGGGTTAAACTCACCTCAACGTGTCTTTTACAGTTCAGGTTGCCAACTTTCTCACTCCCAAATAAGGGACAAAAGTAGCAGTCAAATCCCGGGACACTTTACCCAAGAAAGACTACCATGACCATGAAGCCTTGCACAGACACCTGTGTGCCAAAAAAATCGGTTTTGTCTTCATCTTCCCGACTATACCGTACATACATTATTTCTAATTTATATAGGCTGTGTATTTATCATATCATTCCTGCTTTTACTATATGTTAGTGTTATTTATTTTCAGTTTTATGTGTTATTTGGTATGATTTGTTAGATTATTTTTTGGGTCTGGGAGCACTCAAAAAATTTTCGCATAAAAATTAATGGTAATTGCTTCTTCGCTTAACGCCATTTCGGCACGGCGGGGAAAATACAGGACAAACCAATTTAGCCCAATATACGGGATGTCCTGGCAAATATGGGACAGTTGGCAACCCTATGTTCAAGTTCAACAGTGCATGACAGGGAATGAGGAAAGGTGCAGCTGACTCAGATCGTTTCCTCACGGCCCAGTAGCACATGCTTTGCGGCCCAGTGGTTGGGGACCGCTGTTCTAGATCCCTATCATTACCTAGTTTTTTGAACCTTTTCATTTCTTCTTGACTAGATTTTCAGCAGCGTTTGTACACCACAATTCCTGTACCATACCATCCTTTCCCTGTCTCATTGGAATGTACCTACGTAGATCACCACACAAATATCCCCTGAATATTTGTCACATTTCTGCTGCATATTCCCCTGAGAACATCTGTTCCCAATTTATGCTTCCAAGTTCCTGCCTGATCGCTTCATATTTCCCTTTACTCCAATTAAACACTTTCCTAACTTGTTTGTTCCTATCCCTCTCCAACACTATGGTAAAGGAGGTAGAATTGTGATCACTCTATCCAAAATATTCTCCCACTGAGAGACTTGCCACCTGACCAGGTTCATTTCCCAATACCAGATCAAATACAGCCTCTCCTCTTGTAGGTTTATTTACATATTATGTCAGGAAACCTTCCTGAACACACCTAACAAACTCCACCCATCGAAACCCCTTGCTCTAGGGAGATGTCAATCAACATTTGGGAAATTAAAGTCTCCCACCAGATATTATTACATCTTTCCAGAATCTGTCTCCCTATCTGCTCCTCAATGTCCCTGTTACTATTGGGTGGTCTATAAAAAACACCCAGTAGCATTATTGACCCCTTCCTGTTTCTAACTTCCACCCACAGAGAGTCATAGAGAATAGACCATGGAGCAGAGATCTTAGAGCATAGATCCTAGACCATCGACCATAGACCATATAACTTAGACCAGAGACCATAGACCATAGGCTAGAGACCATAGAGTGCAGAGCATAGAACATAGATCATCGATCATAGATCCTAGACCATAGATCCTTGACCATAGACCACTGAGCTTAGACCAGAGTCTATTGAAGATAGTCTATAGACCATCGACCATAGAGCATAGACCAGAGAACATACAGCATAGATCATGAAGTATTGATCTCAGACCATTAGGTCATACACTAGCGACCATAGACTATGGACCATAGACCACAGAGCTTAGACCATAGATCATAGACCATAGAGCATAGACCATAGAACGGAGATCATAGACCATAGATCCTAGACCATAGACCACAGACCACAGACTAAAGTGTATAGACAATAGAGCATAGATCATAGACCATTATATAATGCAACATAGACCATAGGTGAAAGGACATCGAGCATAAACCACAGTTTAGACAATTGATCGTAGAGAGTAGACCATTGAGCATAGACCATAGAGCTTCGAGCATACTCCATAGAACACAGAGCAGAGACGATAGAGCAGAGATTGTAGACCATATATTATAGACAATACATTATAGACCATGGACCTTAGACCAAAGTGCATAGGTCACAGACCATAGAAACTAGACCATTAACCATAGAGCATCGACCATTGACCACAGACCATAGACCATACACAACAGAGCATAGATCACAGACCATAGAATGTAGAGCATAGACCATAGAACATAGTCTATAGAGCATAGACCATAGAACATAGTCTATAGAGCATAGACCATAGACCCTAGATGATTGATCATAGAGTGTAGACCATTGAGCTTAGACCATAGACTATACAGTATACCATAGTGCATAGACCATATAGCACAGAGCTTAGACCAGAGACCTAAGATCATAGACCATAGATCATTGAGCTCAGACCAATGATCATAAGCCATAGACCATAGACCATACATTAGAGATAATAGAGGATAGACCATTGACCTTAGAGCAGAGACCACAGACCATAGACCATAGAACACAGTGCATTGATAATAGACCATAGATCATATAGCACAGATCATTGACTATAGACCATAGAGCACCGAGCACAGTCTATAGACCATAGACCATAGACCATAGACCATAGATTATAGACCATAGGTCATAGATCATCAAGCATAGACAATAAGAGCATTGATTATAGACCATAGATCCTAGACCTTAGACCATAGGTGATAGACCATACAGCGTAGACAATAGATCATTAGACCATTAGATAACACACCATAGACCATACACCATAGAGAATAGAATGTAAAACATAGATAATAGACCATTGATCATAGAGCGTAGATCATAGAACATACATTATAGACCATAGAGCATAGAGCATAAACCATACAGCCTAGATCATAGACCATAGACCATAGAGCATAGACAATAGAGGATAGATCATAGACCATTAGATAATAAACATGCACGTGCAGTTCAATTCTTTGAGTGATAATGCAGAAAGTTTGAAGTTAATAACTCATCTCCTTCTGCCTTAGGCCACGAACTTATCAATCACCCCTGCTGTGGACCACTTCTACAAAGAAGGGATCCGTATGCTCCATGACTGCTGGACTAAGTGTGTACATGTAGAAGGGGACTATGTTGAAAAATAAATGTGCTAGGTTTTCTAAAATTGACTCCTTCTACCTTAGGCCACAAACTTATCAATCACCCCTCGTATAGTATTAATGACAAGACTCTTGGCAGTGTGGAGGATCGGAGAGATCTTGGGGTCTGAGTCTATAGGACACTCAAAGCAGCTGCGCAGGTTGACTCTGTGGTTAAGTAGGCATATGGCGGATTGGCCTTCATCAATCATGGAATTGAATTTAGGAGCCAAGAGGTAATGTTGCAGCTATACAGGACCTTGGTCAGACCCCACTTGGAGTACTGTGCGCATTTCCGGTCACCTCACTACACGACAGATGTGAAAACCGTAGAAAGGGTGCAGAGTAGATTTACAAGGATGTTGCCTGGATTGGGGAGCATGCCTTATGTAAGCAGGTTGAGTGAACTTGGCCTTTTCTTCTTGAAGCGACGGAGGATGAGAGGTGACCTGATAGAGGTCTACAAGATGATGAGAGGCATTGATCGTGTGGATAGTCAGAGGCTTTTTCCCTGGGCTGAAAAGGCTGCCACAAGGGGGCACAGGTTTAAGGTGTTTGGGAGTAGGTACAAAGGAGATGTCAGGAGTAAGTTTTTTATGCAGAGAGTGGTGAGTGCGTGGAATGGGCTGCTGGCAATGGTGGTGGAGGTGTATAGGACAGGGTCTTTTAAGAGACTTTTGGATAGATACATGGAGCTTAGAAAAATAGAGGGCTGTGAGTAACCCTAGTAATTTCTAAGGTAGGGACATGTTCGGCACAACTTTGTGGGCTGAAGGGCCTGTATTGTGCTGTAGGTTTTCTATGTTTCTATGACACTCTGCTTCAGTGGGCAATGTTACACATGGGACTTCATCCTGACTAAAGTGGCTAGACCTCTGCTTAGTGCAGACTTCCTGTATGCCCAAGAACTATTAATCAGTCTTAAGAACTTTAGGCTTGTAGATGTCAAGGACTTTGGGTCGTTACCCTGCTTCCCCAGTAAGTTCCCCAAGACTCTGTCAAGCACAAGCACTACCACATGTGAATTTACTCAACTGCTGGGTGAATTCCCAAGCCTTCCCAAGCCCACTTTCTCCACTACAATCACAAAACATGGGGTCGTGCACAACATTCCCACAACTGGCCTGCCAATCCATGCCGACACATAGACTGAACCAGAAAAGCTGACAATCTCGAAGGCTGAGTTTGCCAACATGGAAAGACTTTGCATTGTACGCTGGTCAAATAGCCCCTGGGCTTCACCCCTCCATATGGTCTCTAAGTCCAATGGTGGTTGCCGTTTATGTGGTGATTACTAAGGCCTTAATGAGGCCACCACTCCTAATCATTACCCGGGCCCACACATCACGACTTTTACAATAGACAATAGACAATAGGTGCAGAAGTAGACCATTTGGCCCCTCGAGCCTGCACCGCCATTCTGAGATCATGGCTGATCATCTACTATCAATACCCGGTTCCTGCCTTGTCCCCATAACCCTTGATTCCCCTATCCATAAGATACCTATCTAGCTCCTTCTTGAAAGCATCCAGAGAATTGGCCTCCACTGCCTTCTGAGGCAGCGCATTCCACACCTCCACAACTTTCTGAGAGAAGAAGTTCCTCCTCAACTCTGTCCTAAACCCCTTATTCTTAAACCATGCCCTCTGGTACTGGACTCTCCCAGCATCTGGAACATATTTCCTGCCTCTATCTTGTTCAATCCCTTAATAATCTTATACGTCTCAATCAGATCCCCCCTCAATCTCCTTAATTCCAGTGTGTACAAGCCCAGTCTCTCTAACCTCTCTGCGTAAGGCAGTCCGGCCAACCCAGGAATTAACCTAGTGAACCTACGCTGCACCTCCTCCACAGTCAGGATGTCCCTCCTTAACCCTGGGGACCAAAACTGCACACAATACTCCAGGTGTGGTCTCACCAGGGCCCTGTACAAATGCAAAAGGATTTCCTTGCTCTTGTACTCAATTCCCTTTGTAATAAAGGCCAACATTCCATTAGCCTTCTTCACTGCCTGCTGCACTTGCTCATTCACCTTCAGAGACTGATGAACAAGTACTCCTAGATCTCTTTGTATTTCACCCTTATCTAACTCCACACCATACAGATAATAATCTGCCTTCCTGTTCTTGCTCCCAAAGTGAATAACCTCACACTTATTCACATTAAATGCCATCTGCCAAGTTTCTGCCCACTTGCCCAGCCTATCCAAGCCACCTTGAAATCTCCTAACATCCTCATCACATGTCACAGTGCCACCCAGCTTAGTATCATCAGCAAACTTGCTGATGTTATTCACAATGCCTTCCTCTAAATCATTGACGTAAATCATAAACAGCTGTGGTCCCAATACCGAGCCCTGTGGCACCCCACTAGTCACCACCTGTCATTCCGAGAAACACCCATTCACTGCCACCCTTTGCTTTCTATCTGCTAACCAGTTTTCTATCCACGTCAATATCCTCCCCCCAATGCCATGAACTCTGATTTTACCCACCACTCTCCTATGTGGTACCTTATCAAATGCCTTCTGAATGTCCCGCGTCTATCTTCCTGGTTACATTCTCGAAAAACTCCAATAGATTAGTCAAGCATGATTTGCTCTTGGTAAATCCATGCTGGCTCGGCCCAATCCTATCACTGCTATCAAGATATACCTCTATTTCATCTTTAATAATGGACTCTAGCATCTGATGTTAGGCTAACAGGGCGATAGTTCTCTGTTTTCTCCCTCCCTCCTTTCTTAAAAAGTGGGATAACATTAGCCATTCACCAATCCTCAGGAACTGATCCTGAATCTAAGGAACATTGGAAAATGATCACCAATGCATCCGCAACTTCCAGAGCCACCTCCTTTAGTACCCTAGGATGCAGACCATCTGGACCTGGGGATTTGTTAGCCCTCAGTCCCATCAGTCTACTCATCCCATTTCCTTCCTAATGTCAATCTGTTTCAGTTCCTCTGTTACCCTATGTCCTTGGCCCATCCATACATCTGGGAGATTGCTTATGTCTTCCCTAGTGAAGACAGATCCAAACTACTTATTAAATTCATCTGCCATTTCTCTGTTTCCCATAACAATTTCTCCCAATTCATTCTACAAGGGCCCAACATTGTTCTTAACTATCTTCCTTCTCTTCACATACCTAAAAAAACTTTTGCTATCCTCCTTTATATTCCTAGCTAAATTGCATTCATACCTCATTTTTTCTCCCCGTATTGCCTTTTTAGTTAAGTTCTGTTGCTCCTTAAAAATTTCCCAATCATCCGTCTTCCCACTCACCTTAGCTCTGTTCTACTTCTTTTTTACTGCTATGCTATCTCTGACTTCCTTTGTCAACCACTGTGGCCACTTTCCCCCCTTTGAATCCTTCCTTCTCCGGGGGATGAACTGATTTTGCACCTTGTGCATTATTCCCAAGAATACCTGCCATTGCTGTTCCACTGTCTTTTCTGCTAGGATATCCGACCAGTCAACTTTGGCCAGCTCCTCCCTCATGGCTCCATAGTCTCCTTTGTTCAACTGCAATACTGACACTTCTGATCTGCCCTTATCCCTCTCAATTTGCAGATAAAAACTTATCATATTGTGGTCACTACCTCCTAATGGCTCCTTTACTTCAATATCACTTATCAAATCCTGTTCATTGCACAACACTAAATCCAGAATAGCCTAATCCCTGGTCGGCTCTCGTACAAGCTGCTCCAAAAATGCATCCCGAAGGCACTCTACAAACTCCCTGTCCTGGGGTCCAGTACCAACCTGATTTTCCCAGTTCACCTACATGTGACCCCCATCCTGCGACATTTCCTTTGCCACATGCCATTATTAACTCCCTATTCAACTTGCACCCAATACTGTTTGGGGGCCTGTAGATAACACCTATTAGGGTCTTTTTGCCCTTACTGTTCCTCAGTTTTATCCACACTGACTCTACTTCTCCTGATTCTATGTACTCCCTTGCAAGAGACTGAAACTCTTTCCTCACCAACAGGGCCACCCCACCCCCAGCATATTTAGCTGGAAATTTAATTTTTTTCCAAAGTCAGTCTAGTTAGAAGCTACCATTAGGTGTCTCTGTGCTCAGAGGGCAGTCCCAGAAAAGTTGTGAAACCTGTTTGGCCTCTTAAAGTTTCTGTGCATGCTCTTTGGGCTAAAAAATGCAGCACAGACTTTCCAGGGGCCGATGAACGCTGTATTAAAAGACTTATGTTTTCTTTTTGTTTACCTGGATTACATACTGTATGTGTTGCCAGTGCATCCAAATCCAAGCATATGTCTCATCTCCGCACACTTTTCAAGCACTTAAGTCAACATGGGTTGATAATTAACCCTGCTAAGTGCCAGTTTGGTTTGTCAACCGTTAACTTTCTCAGCCATCACATCTCTGCAGAAGGTCTGAAACACTCCTATCAAAGTTAACCACTTTTATGGATTACCTAATGCCCTGCATCACTAAAAAAACTATGGGATTTTATAGGCATGATGAAATTCTAACACTGCTTCATTCTGCAAGCTGCTGAACTTGTGCTTCTCCTCTATAGTGAGCTTAAAGGTAATAACCCTAATCTAGTGCATGACCGGTCAGCGGTCATGACCAGGGCATTTGTTGATACCAAACAATCTCTTTACAATGCAACCCTGCTGGTGTAGCCACTCCCCAATTCAGCCATAGACATTACCACTGTCACTTCAGACCATACTGTGGGTACTGTGCATGGACAGTTGGTCGGAGGTGTGTGGCAGCCACTAACCTTCTTCAGTGGGCAGTTCCATCACCCCAAAAGGAAGTACGGCATGTTAGACAGTGAGTTTCTCTGGCTGCCTGCCATTTTCATTTTCTTCTAGAGTGTTGCCATTTCACAACATTTGTTGACCAAGTCACTTATGCACTTGACAGCCAAAATATCAGACCCTTGGTCTGCACAGCAGTAATGCCACCTGGCCTACATATCTGCGTTCACAACTGATATAGAACATATCAAGGGGCAAAATAATGCCGTGGCTGATTGCCTCTCCAGGAAGCTGGGATTTCTCTCCTGTGCAATGTCTCAAATGGTCACCCTCACCCATCATGCCTACAAACTGGAGATGGACTGTTTTTAACTCTATGCATGGCCTCTCGCATCCAGGCTGGAAGACCTCACGGAAACTGGTTGCCCTAAGGTTTGTTTGACACAGCCTTAGAAAGGATATATGCCATTGGAGTGCAGCTTGTGGGAATGTCAGCAGGCAAAAATTAACCAGACACTATTGGAACATTCTGAGGTCCCTGAGCAATGGTTTGACCATGTCAATATGGACCTTGTTTGTCCTTTTACCACTCCTGTAGTTTCACACATCTTACCATGATGGACCATACAACCAGGAGGCCAGAGGTCATCCCTCTAGCATCGACAATGGCCACAGACAGGAATTAGCGGCACCTGCATTGCTCAGTTTGGTATTCCATCTGATGTTTCCTCTGCCCACAGTTCCCAGTTCATGGCTCGTAGCCTCAGCATTCGGCTGCATCACACCACGGTGTATAACCGGCCGTCCAATGCCCTATGCGAGCGGTTTCATCGCTCCTTTAAGGCTCCTCTGAGGGCTTCACTGTCCGAAGAGTGTTGGCACGATCATCTCCCATGAGTCCTGCTGGGGCTCAGAACAGCTCCAAAGAGGACCTGCAGTTGTCCGCAGCTGAATATATGGGCAGCCGGTACAAGTGCCAGGTGATTTCAATCCTGATGCCATGGCTGCCTGGATGGCATCTCAACAGCATTCCACCATCCTTAGTAAATTCAATTCCTTTTCACCTATTCCTCCCTCCCATCATGGCATACAGCACTCTTGGGTTCCTGTTGACCTGCATTGCGCAGGGAGGTACTACTGCAGTTGTACAAGGCCTTGGTGAGACCACACCTGGAGTATTGTGTGCAGTTTTGGTCCCCTAATCTGAGGAAAGACATCCTTGCCATAGAGGGAGTACAAAGAAGGTTCACCAGATTGATTCCTGGGATGACAGGACTTTCATATAAAGAAAGACTGGATGAACTGGGCTTGTACTCGTTGGAATTTAGAAGATTGAGGGGCGATCTGATTGAAACGTATAAAATCCTAAAGGGATTGGACAGGCTAGATGCAGGAAGATTGTTCCCGATGTTGGGGAAGTCCAGAACAAGGGGTCACAGTTTGAGGATAAAGGGGAAGCCTTTTAGGACCGAGATTAGGAAAAACTTCTTCACTCAGAGAGTGGTGAATCTGTGGAATTCTCTGCCACAGGAAGCAGTTGAGGCCAGTACATTGGCTATATTTAAGAGGGAGTTAGATATGGCCCTTGTGGCTACGGGGATCAGGGGGTATGGAGGGAAGGCTGGGGCGGGGTTCTGAGTTGGATGATCAGCCATGATCATAATAAATGGCGGTGCAGGCTCGAAGGGCCGAATGGCCTACTCCTGCACCTATTTTCTATGTTTCTATGTTTCTATGATGTACACCAACATCCCTTTACGATGGCCCATCTGCATTTTGGAACAGAGAAAAGACTTTTATCATAGATTAGAGGCATAAACCTGAATATATTTCTGCAGATGTTGGCGTGTGGCCAAGTGGTTAAGGCGTTCGTCTAGTGATTTGAAGGTTGCTAGTTCGAGCCTTGGCTGAGGCAGCGTGTATGTCCTTGAGCAAGGCACTTAACGACACATTGATCTGCAACAACACCGGTGCCAAGCTGTATGGGTCCTAATGCCTTTCCCTTGGACAATATCGGTGGCGTGGAGAGGGGAGACTTGCAGCATAGGCAACTGTTCCATTCAACTTGCCCAGGCCTGCGTCCTGAAAACCTTCCAAGGCACAAATCCATGGTCTCATGAGACTAACGGATGCCTATAAGAATTTCTGTAGATTGCTTTAAACCTGCCCACAGAGATTTGGAGCATTCCACTGCCATGCCCGTGTCATCACAACATGACCAGGAGCGTGTCAACAGTCAACACACTTCTGGATGAGACAGGGGCACCTGCTGTCCCTGCAGCTATAGAACATAGGACCTGATCTGCGTGGCTCGTCCGAGCTCTGGACAGGCTCACAATGGCAGTTTGAGTGAATTTGGGGTGGGGGGTGGTGTTTAGTAATGTAATTGGTGGAAACAACCACAACTTTGAGTTATGGTTCACTTTAAGAGGCTGGTCTGATGCAATGATGTCATTACGTAAAGGACTTTAACGTGCTTTGTGTTCAGTTTCTTGGAGTTCAGTACATGAGTTGTTACAGTTTTTCTTAAACATAAAATGCTTTGTGTCATTTTATTTATGAAAACCTACACCACTGGGGGGGAGGAGGTGGGTAACTTGCAGCAGAACATTCACCTCCCAGCAGCTCTCTTGGAGGTGGGAGGGAACCCATACAATCACAGACAGAATGTGCCAGTTCCACCGGAGGTCAGAATTGAACCAGGGTCTCTGGTGCAGAGATGTAGCAGTACTATCTGCTTCACCAGCACATTGTCTCTGGGAAACTGATTTGTCAGGATGGATCAGTGAAGACCTTGTCCGTGGTAACTGTGGCTTTGCTGTAGTTAGAACATAAAATAGCTCGAGAACAGGCCATTGGGCCCGCGATATTGTGCCAAACCAGCTAAAAAGGAAATCAAAAACACCCGAACACTAATCCCTCTTACCTACTCCATGTCCATATCCCTCTACCTCCCTCGCATCCATGTGCCTATCCAAACTTCTCTTAAAATCCTAAATTATATTTGCCTCTACCACCATATCAGGCAGCCATTCCAGGCATCCACGGCTCTCTGAGTAAAACACTTACACCTCACATCCCCTTTGAATCTACACCCGCTCACCTTCAATGCATGCCCTCTGGTATTAGGCATTTCAACCGTGGGGAACAGATACTCTCTGTCCACTCTATCTATGCCTCTCATAATCTTGTAAATCTCTCTCAGATCTCCCCTCAGCCTCCAATGCTCCAGAGAAAACAACCCAGGTTTATCCGCCTCTCATGATAGCACATGCCCTCTAAACCAGACAGCATCCAAGTAAACCTCTTCTGCATCCTCTCCAACAGCCTCACCATCTTCTTATAGTGGGGCTACCAGAACTGTATGCAATATTCCAGATGTGGCCTAACCAGAGTTTTATAAAGTTGCAGCATAAACTCTTGACTTTTGAACCCAATGCCTCAACTAATAGAAACAAGCATTCCATAAGCCTTATTAACCACCGTTTTGACCTGTGTAGCCACTTTCAAGGAGCTATGAACTTGGATCATGCTATTAAAGTGTACTGTCTCCCTGCATTTGCCCTACCAAGGTGAAACACCTCACAATTATCTGGGTTAAACTTCACCTGCTATTTCTCTGCCCATATCTGCAACTGATCTATATCACAGTGTATTCTTTGCCAGTCTGCTGCGCTATCCACAACTCCACCAATTTTGGTATCATCTGCAAACTTATTAACCAATCCATCTACATTTTCATCCAGGTCATTTATATACATCACAAACAACAGAGGTCCCAGCACAGATCCCTGTGGAACACCATTAGTTGCAGTCCTCCAGCTCGAGAGTAAGTCCCTTCAGCCTCTGTTTCCTATGTTCGGGCCAGAACTGAATCCAAACAGCTAGCTCGCCATGGAACACATGCATTTTAATCTTCTGCTATAGCCTTCCATGAGGGATTTTGTTAAACATGAACTGAACTCACAACAGCCAGATATCGGAAATTAAGGACTGAGTTTTATGATGCTTTCCACTCTGTTACTGATTATTCATAAAGCAAACATCATTTCACTGTGTGTTATTTGCATAGTGAAATATTTGTTTGTTTTGTTGAGTATAAGTACCAATGGACGTGCACTTAAGTGAAAGTGTTTGTCTGTTTTGTTGAAGATTGCCCCTATACATCTCCCTGCCTCTCCTGCTTCATCCTACTGGTTTGGTTGGAGTCTCTGTATGCAATCTCACCCTTCAGACTCTGCGGCAAAATACCCCAGTGGGCAGCTCGGCCTGAGTCCTGACAGGTCATGAGTTTGACAGCTCTTCCTTGGTTTATAAACCTGAGCCCACCACTGAGCCCAAATGCCAAGCACCTCATTCCTTACTCTGTGGCTTCTGTCTGGATGCATAATGGCTTGGTATGGCAACTGCCTTGCTAGTGAGCACAAGAAACTGGAGAAAGTTGTGGATACAGCTCAGCCCATCACAAGAACCAACCTCTCTACATGGACTTTTTTGCTGCCTCAGTAAAGAAGCCAGAATAATCAAAGGCCCATCCATTCTGGGCATTATTTCTTCTCTCCCCCACCCATCGGACAGAAGATATAAAAGTCCAAAAGCACATACCACCATGCTCAAGAACAGCTTCTATCACTATCAGACTCGTGAATAGTAAAATGGACTCTTGGCCTCACGTTCCAGCTCATTATGATCTTGCACTTTATTGTTTGCCTGCACTGCACCTGTTCTGCAGCTTTTATACTTTATTGTTTTACCTTGTTCTAGCTCAATGCACTGTGTAATGATTTGATCTGTATGAACAGTATGCAAGAGCCAGACCAACAAGAAACAGAGGGATTGTAGAGTCCACGTCCATAAATCCCTCACAGTTGTCGTACAAGTTGACAGGGTTGTTAAATTGTATGGTGCATTGGCCATCTTTAGTTGGATATTAATTTCAAGAGCTGCAACTCTCTAAAACTCTGGTTACACCACACTTGGAATATTGTGTTCAGTTTGGGTCGCCTCATTAGAGGAAGGATGTAGAAACTTTTGAGAGGGTGCAGACGAGATTCCAGGATGTTGCCTGGATTAGAAAGCATGCCTTATGATAAAGATTGAGTGAACTAGAATCTTTCTTTTTAGACTGAAGGAGGATGAGTGGTGATTTGATAGAAGTGTATACAATGATAAGAGAACGCCAGAAACTTTTGCAGGGCAAACATGGCTAACACGAGGCTGCATAATTTTAAGGTGATTGGAAGAAAGTATAGGCGAATGTCAGATGTGGTTTTTACGCAGAGAGTGGTGGGTCCTGCTTTGTGTGGAGTGGTGGGAGTGGTGGGAGAAGCAAGTACATTAAGAGCATTTAAGAAACACTTAGGCATATAGATGAAAGAAAAAAAAAAGAGAAGGCTATGTTGGAGGGAAGGGTTAAATTGATCTTAGAGTAGGTTAAAAGGTCCAAAAACATGGGCCAAAGAGCCTGTAGTGTGCTTTGTGTTCTACATTTAATTTTTAATGTTCTGTGTTCTATGGTCTAAAACTTGGTGATTTCAGTTAGCCAGGGCTGAACTATGACACTGTCTGTGCAAACAATGCAGAGAACACTGAATTCGAAAGTTTCCCTTCAGAGGGAAGTCTCTAGCTGTGGTATATCTCTGCCAGATGTCGGAGGAGTGGAGTTTTGCTTTTAGTTTCAGCAGATGAGGCTAGATGAGGAAGATGAGGAAGGGGTGTCAGTGGGAAAACGCTGTCCTTGGCCTTATGTCAGTGGGAGATCAATCTGAGTCACAGCTAAGTCAGGCCTAGTGTAGTAATGGTGAAAGGAGAGTAGATTCTAAGCCTGGAAAAGGCTGATGTTACCACATTCGGGCAATGATGAAACAAAAATGGACTGGACACAGTTAACTGAAGGTGAATCAGTGTCGGGGCAAAGGGAAGCACTGGAGAAGCAAATTCAAGAGCTTTTGGGCAAATGGGTATCCAAAGAGGGAATAAGGTGGGATCATGAATTCCAGAGTCCCCTATGTGGAAATCTGCATACAGGATTGGGAATGACAAAAACATCAGGCACCAAGAACCTGGTCTGGAGACATCCCAAAAAAGCAGAAGATGGGGTGATGGTATAATGGGAAATAGGAAAGGAAAGATCAAATACCATAATTTGATAAAGAACAGACCATGGGCAGGGTAAAAAAAAGTCTCAAGTCCTGATCGACGCCTGAGTCCCCGATAGCAGGTGGCAAAAGGGAGAAACTCCCTGCCATACACCTCCAAGGCACCGACAACAGCCGATGCCTTGGAAGCAGCCGACCACAGCCAACACTGAGCCCGTCCATCTGAAAACTTCGAGCCTCTGACCAGCCCCTCCGTTACAGCCTCCTCAATACCATCCTCTGCCGAGCGCATTCAACCCAGCCTGGTCTGCCGAAACAAGCAAAGCCGAGGACTTGGGGACTTCTGCTCCCATTAGCTCATTAGAAAGTTGATTTCTCAGTGCATACAATGCTCTGACATTAAAAGAGGTATACTTTACACAGAAATCAACGTTTTTATCTTAAACAGTTCAGTGATATAACAGCTCCCAAACAACTCAGAATCATATGGGGAGTTATGCAAAGATGTTTCCATCAGGTTTGCAGTCAGTACCTTTGAGTAAAATTAAAAAGTATACCTCTTTTAATGTCAGAGCTCTTTATGCACTGAGAAATCAAGTAAAATTGAAAAGTATACCGCTTTTAATGTCACAGCACTTTATGCACTGAGATATCAACTTCTCAGAAATCAACTTCTGAGAAATCAATTTCTCAGTGCATAAAGTGCTCTGATATTAAAGGAGGTACACTTTTCAATTTTACTCAAAAGTACTGACTGCAAACCTGATGGAAACATCTTTGCATAACTCCCCATATGATTCTGAGTTGTTTGAGAGCTGTTATATCACTGAGATCTTCAAGATAAAAAAGTTGATTTCTCAGTGCATAAAGTGCTCTGACATTAAAAGAGGTATACTTTTTAATTTTACTCAATAGTACTGACTGCAAACCTGATGGAAACATTTTATCATTACGCCACATATGATTCTCAGTTGTCTGAGAGCTGTTATATCAGTGAACTCTTCAAGATAAAAAAGTTGATTTCTCAGTGTATACAGTGCTTTGACATTAAAAGAAATACACTTTTCAATTATACTTAAAAATACTGACTGAAGACCTCATGGAAACATCTTAAAATTACTCCTCATATGATTCTGAGCTGTTTCAGAGCTGTTATATCACTGAGCTCTTCTGAATAAAATGATTGATTTCTCAGTGCATGTTGTGCTTTGACATTACAGGAAGTATACATTTCAACTTTACCCAATTGTACTGACTACAAACTTTATGGAAACATCTTTGCATTACTCCCAATATCATTCTGAGTTAGTTGTTTGGGAGCTGTTATATCACTGAGCTATTGAAAAGAAAAAAATTGATTTCTCAGTGCATACAGTGCTTTGACATTAAAGGAAGTACACTTTTCAAATATACTCAAAAGTACTGACTGCAAAACTGATCGATGTATCTTATCATTGCTCCCCATATAATTCTCAGCTGTTTCAGAGCTGTTATAACACTGAACTGTCAAGATAAAAATGTTTATTTCTCAGTGCATACAGTGCTTTGACATTAAAAGAAGTATACATTTCCATTTTTCCCAATAGTACTGACTGCAAACCTCATGGAAACATCTTTGCATAACTCCACATATGATTCTGAGTTGTTTGAGAGCTGTAATATCGCTGAGGTCTTCAAGATAAAAAAACTGATTTCCCAGTTCCTACAGTGCTTTGACATTAAAAGAAGTACAATTTTCAATTTTACTCAAAACTACTCGCTGCAAAACAAATGGAATCTTCTTACCAGAACTCCACATATAACTCTGAGTTGTCTGAGAGCTGAAATGTCACTGAAATCTTCAAGATAAAAAAGTTGATTTCTCTGTGCATACAGTGCTCTGACATTAAAAGAGGTATACTTTTCAAATTTATTCAAAAGTACTGACTGCAAACCTGATGGAAACATCTTTGCATAACTCCCCATATCATTCTGAGTTGTTTGAGAGCTGTTATATCACTGAGCTCTTCAAGATAAAATAGTTGATCTCTCAGTGTATACAGTGCTTTGTCATTAAAAGAAATGCACTTTTCAATTACACTCAAAAGTACTGACTGCAAACCAGATGGAAACATCTTACCATTACTCCCCATATGATTCTGAGCTGTTTCACAGCTATTATATCACTGAGCTCTTCTAAATAAAACAGTTGATTTCTCAGTGCATATAGTGCTTTGACATTACAAGAAGTATACATTTCAAATTTACCCAATTGTACTGACTACAAACCTCATGGAAACATCTTAGCAGTACTCTCCATATGATTCTGAGCTGTTTGAGAGCTGTTATATCGCTGATCTCTTCAAGATAAAAAAGTTGATTTCGCAGTGCATACAGTGCTCTGACAATAAAAGAGGTATACTTTTCAATTTTACTCCAAAGTACTGACTGCAAACCAGATGGAAACATCTTACCATTACTCCCCATATGATTCTGAGTCATCTGAGAGCTGTTTTATCACTGAACTCTTCAAGATAATAAAGTTGATTTCTCAGTGCATACAGTGCTTTGACATTAAAGGAAGTACACTTTTCAATTATACTCAAAATTACTGACTGCAAAACTGTTCGATGCATCTTATCATTGCTCCCCATATAACTCTCAGCTGTTTCAGAGCTGTTATAACACTGAGCTGGTCAAGATAAAAACGTTTATTTCTCAGTGCATACAGTGCTTTGACATTAAAAGAAGTATACATTTCCTTTTTTCCCAATAGTACTGACTACAAACCTTATGGAAACATCTTTGCATAACTCCCCATATGATTCTGAGTTGTTTGAGAGCTGTTACATCGCTGAGGTCTTCAAGATAAAAAAGTTGATTTCTCAGTGCATAAAGAGCTCTGACATTAAAAGAGGTTTACTTTTCAATTTTACTCAAAGGAACTGACCGCAAACCTGATGGAAACACCTCAGCATTTCTCTCCATATGATTCTGAGTTGTTTGACAGCTGTTATATCACTGGACTCTTCAAGATAAAAAAGTTGATTTCTCAGCGCATACAGTGCTTTGACATTAAAAGAAGTACACTTTTCAATTTAACTGAAAAGTACTGACTGGAAACCCCATGGAAACATCTTAACATTACTCCCCATGTGATTCTGAGTTGTTCGAGAGCTGTTATATCACTGACCTCTTCAAGATAAAATAGTTGATTTCTCAGTGTATACAGTGCTTTGACATTAAAAGAAGTACACTTTTCAATTATACTTAAAAGTACTGACTGCAGACCTCATGGAAATACCTTAAAATTACTCCCGATATGATTCTGAGCTGTTTCAGAGCTGTTATATCACTGAGCTCTTCAAGATAATAAAGTTGATTTCTCAGTGCATACAGTGCTTTGACATAAAAGAAGTATACATTTCAATTTTACCCAACAGTACTGACTACAAACCTCATGAAAACATCTCTGCATAACTCCCCATATGATTCTGAGTTGTTTGAGAGCTGTTATATCACTGATCTCTTCAAGATAAAAAATTTGATTTCTCAGTGCATAAAGTGCTCTGACATTAAAAGAGGCATACTTTTCAATTTTACTCAAAAGTACTGACTGCAAACAAGATGGAAACATCGTACCATTAATCCTCTTGTGATTCTGAGTTGTTTGAGAGCTGTTATATCACTGAGCTCTTCAAGATGAAAAAGTTGATTTCTCAGTGCATAAAGTGCTCTGACATTAAAAGAGGTATGCTTTTCAATTTTACTCAAAGGTACTGACTGCAAACCTGATGGAAACATCTTACCAGAACTCCACATATAATTCTGAGTTGTCTGAGAGCTGTAATGTCACTGAACTCTTCAAGATAAAAAAGTTGATTTCTCAGTGTATACAGAGCTTTGACATTGAAGCTGTTTCAATTATACTCAAAAGTACTGACTGCAGTCCTCATGGAAACATCTTAAAATTACTCCCCATATGATTGTCATCTGTTTCAGAGCTGTTATATCACTGAGCTCTTCAAAAGAAAAATGGTGTTTTCTCAGTGCATACAGAGGTTTGACATTAAAAGAACTATACTTTTCAATTTTACTCAAAGGTACTGACTGCAAACCTGATGGAAACATCTTTGCATAACTCCCCATATGATTCTGGGTTGTTTGAGAACTGTTATATCGCTGAACTCTGTTAAATCACTGAGCTCTTCTAAATAAAAAAGTTGATTTCTCAGTGCCTACAGTGCTCTGACATTAAAAGAGGTATACTTTTCAATTTCACTCAAAAGTACTGACGACAAAACTGATTGATGCATCTTAACATTGCTCCCCATATAATTCTGAGTTGTCTGAGAGCTGTAATGTCACTGAACTCTTCAGGATAAAAAAGTTGATTTCTCTGTGCATACAGTGCTTTGACATTAAAAGAAGTACACTTTTCAATTTTTCCAAATACTACAGACTGCAAAACTCATGGAAACATCTTTGCATAACTCCCAATACGATTCTGAGTTTTCTGTCAGCTGTTATATCACTGAGGTCTTCAAGATAAAAAAGTTGATTTCTCTGTGCATAAAGAGCTCTGACATTAAAAGAGGTATACTTTTCAATTTTACTCAAAAGTACTGACTGCAAACATGACGGAAACATCTTTGCAGAACACACCATATGATTCTGAGTTGTCTGAGAGCTGTTATATTACTGACCTCTTCAAGATAAAATAGTTGATTTCTCAGTGTATACAGAGCTTTGACATTGAAAGAAGTACACTTGTCAATTATACTCAAAAGTATTGACTGCAGTCCTCATGGAAACATCTTAAAATTACTCCCCATAGGATTCTGAACTGTTTCAGAGCTGTTAAATCACTGAGCTCTCCTAAATAAAACAGTTGATTTCTCAGTGCATACAGTGCTTTGACATTACAAGAAGTATTCATTTCAACTTTACCCAATTGTACTGACTGCAAACCTCATGGAAAAATCTTATAATTACACTCCATATGATTCTCAGCTGTTTCAGAGCTGTTATATCACTGAGCTCTTCAAAAGAAAAAAGTTAATTTCTCAGTCCATACAGTGCTTTGACATTAAAAGAAGTACAATTTTCAATTTTACTCAAAACTACTCACTGCAAAACAAATGGAATCTTCTTACCAGAACTCCACATATAACTCTGAGTTGTCTGAGAGCTGAAATGTCACTGAAGTCTTCAAGATAAAAAAGTTGATTTCTCTGTGCATACAGTGCTTTGACATTAAAGGAAGTACACTTTTCAATTATACTCAAAAGTACTGACTGCAAAACTGATCAATGCATCTTAACATTGCTCCCCATATAATTCTGAGTTGTTTCAGAGCTGTTATATCACTGATCTTCTCAAGTTAAAAAAGTTGATTTTTCAGTGCATACAGTGCTTTGATATTAACAGAAGTACACTTTTCAATTTTACCCAAAACGACTCACTGCAAACCAGATAGAAACATCTTATCATTACTCCCCATATGATTCTGAGTTTCCTGAGAGCTGGTATATCACAGAAATCTTCAAGATAATAAAGTTGATTTCTCAGTGCATACAGTGCTTTGACATTAAAAGAAGTATACATTTGAATATTTCCAAATGTACTGACTGCAAAACTCATGGAAACACCTTTGCATAACTCCCAAAATGATTCTGAGTTTTCTGTCAACTGTTATATCACTGAGGTCTTCAAGATAAAAAAGTTCATTTCTCTGTGCATAAAGAGCTCTGACATTAAAAGAGGTATACTTTTCAATTTTACTCAAAAGTACTGACTGCAAACATGATGGAAACATCTTTGCATAACACCCCATATGATCCTCAGTTGTCTGAGAACTGTTATATCACTGAGGTCTTCAAGATTAAAAAGTTGATTTCTCAGTCCTCACAGTGCGTTGAAATGATAGCATGTACTCTTTTCAATTTTACGCAAAAGTACTGACTGCAAACCTCATGGAAACATCTTAAAATTACTCCCCATATGATCCTTAGCTCTTTCAGAGCTGTTATATCACTGAGCTCTTCAAAAAAAAGGTGATTTCTCAATGCATAAAGTGCTCTGACATTGAAAGAGGTATACTTTTCAATTTTACTCAAAAGTACTCACTGCAAACCTCATGGAAACATCTTTGCATAATTCCCCGTATGATTCTGAGTTATTGAAAGCTGTTATATCACTGAACTGTTCAAGATAAAAACGTTGAATTCTCAGTGCCTACAGTGTTCCGACATTAAAAAATGTATACTTTTCAATTTTACTCAAAAGTACTTACTGCAAAAAGATGGAAACATCTTACCATACCTCCCCATATGATTCTGAGTTGTCTGACAACTGTTATATCACTGAACTCTTCAAGATACTAAAGTTGATTTCTCAGTGCATGCAGAGCTTTGACATTAAAAGAAGTATACATTTCAATTTTACCCAATAGTACTGACTACAAACCTCATGGAAACATGTTTGCATAACTCCCCATATGATTCTGAGTTGCTGGAGAGCTGTTATACCACTGAGGTCTTGAAGATAAAAAAGTAGAATAATCAGTACATAGAGTGCTCTGACATAAAAAGAGGTATACTTTTCAATTTTATTTAAAAGTACTGATAGAAAACCTGATGGAAACATCTTTGCATAACTCCCCACATGATACTGAGTTGCCTGAGAGCTGTTATATCACTGTGCTTTTCAAGATTAAAAAAAGTTGATTTCTCAGTGCATACCCTGCTTTGACATTTAAAGAAGTAAATTTTTCAATTTTACCCAAAACTACTCACTGCAAACCGGATGGAAACATGTTACAATTACTCCTCATATGATTCTGAGTTCTCTGAAAGCGGTTATATCACTGAACTCTTCAAGATAAAAAAGTTGAATTCTCAGTGCATACAGTGTTCTGACATTACTGACATTAAAGTAGTATACATTTCAATTTTCCACCAAAGTGCAGAGTGCAATCCTGATGGAAACATTTTAAGTTAACTTCCCACATGATTCTGAGATGTCTGAAAGTTGTTTCATGCCTCAACACATCAAGACAAAAAAGTTCTTATCACAGTGCATACAATGCTTTGACAATACTAACGGTATACATTTCAATTTTACACCAAAGCACTTACTGCAAAGCTAATGGAAACACCTTAGGTTAACTTCCCACACGATTATGAGCAGTTTGAAAGTTGTTTCATGCCTCTACACATTAAGACAAAAAAGTTGTTATCGCAGTGCATACAATGCTTTGAGAATACTAATAGTGTACATTTCAATTTTACACCAAAGCACTTACTGCAAACCTAATGGAAACACCTTAGGTTAACTTCCCACATGATTCTGAGATGTCTGAAAGTTGTTTTATGCCTCTGCACATAAAGACAAAAAAGTTGATTTCTCAGTGAATACAATGCTTTGACATAAAAGTAGTATACATTTCAATTGTACTCAAAAGTCCTGACTGCACACCACATGGAAACACCTTTGGTTAACTTCCCACATAATTATGAGTAGTTTGAAAGTTGTTTCTTGCCTCTGCTCATGAAGACAAAAAAATTGTTTTCTCAGTGCATACAATGTTCTGACATTAAAGTAGTATACATTTCAATTTTCCACCAAAGTGCAGAGTGTAATCCTGATGGAAACATTTTAAGTTAACTTCCCACTTGATTCTGAGAGGTTTGAAATTTGTTTCATGCCTCTGCAATACAAGACAAAAAAGTTCTTTTCTCAGTGCAGACAATGCTTTGACAATACAAATAGTAGACATATCAATTTTACACCAAAGTACTTACTGCAAACCTAATGGAAACACCTTAGGTTAACTTCCCACATGATTCTGAGATGTCTGAAAGTTGTTTCATGCCTCTACACATCAAGACAAAAAAGTTGTTATCACAGTGCATACAATGCTTAGACAATACTAACGGTATACATTTCAATTTTACACCAAAGCACTTACTGCAAACCTAATGGAAACACCTTAGGTTAACTTCCCACATGATTATGAGTAGTTTGAAAGTTGCTTGATGTCTCTGCACATGAAGACAAAAAAGTTGAATTCTCAGTGAATACAATGCTTTGACATAAAAGTAGTACACATTTCAATTGTACTCAAAAGTCCTGACTGCAAAACTAATGGAAACACCTTTGGTTAACTTCCCACATGATTATGAGTAGTTTGAAAGTTGTTTGATGCCTCTGCCCATGAAGACAAAAAAGTTGTTTTCTCAGTGCATGCAATGTTCTGACATTAAAGTAGGAAAAATTTTAATTTTCCACCAAAGTGCAGAGTGCAATCCTGATGGAAACATTTTAAGTTAACTTCCCACTTGACTCTGAATGGTTTGACAGTTGTTTCATGTCTCTGCACAGCAAGACAAAAAAGTTCTTTTCTCAGTGCATACAATGCTTTGACAATACAAATAGTATACATATCAATTTTACACCAAAGTACTTACGGCAAACCAAATGGAAACACCTTAGGTTAACGTCCCAGATGATTATGAGTAGTTTGAAAGTTGTTTCATGCCTCTACACATTAAGACAAAACAGTTGTTATCACATTGCATGCAATGCTTTCAGAATACTAATAGTGTACATTTCAATTTTACACCAAAGCACTTACTGTAAACCTAATGGAAACACCTTAGATTAACTTCCCACATGATTCTGAGATGTCTGAAAGTTGTTTCATGCCTCTGCACATAAAGACAAAAAAGTTGATTTCTCAGTGAATACAATGCTTTGACATAAAAGTAGTATACATTTCAATTGTACTCAAAAGTCCTGACTGCAATCCTAATGGAAACACCTTTGGTTAACTACCCACATGATTATGAGTAGTTTGAAAGTTGTTTCATGCCTCTGCACAGCAAGACAACAAAGTTCTTTTCTCAGTGCATACAATGCTTTGACAATACAAATAGTATACATTTCAATTTTACACCAAAGTACTTACTGCAAACCTAATGGAAACACCTTAGTTGCAAAGTTGCAAAGCTAATGGAAACACCTTAGGCTAACTTCCCACATGCTTCTCAGATGTCTGAAAGTTGTTTCATGACTCTGCACATAAAGACAAAAAAGTTGATTTCTCTGTGAATACTGTGCTTTAACATAAAAGTAGTATACATTTCAATTGTACTCAAAAGTCCTGACTGCAAACCTAATGGAAACACCTTTGGTTAACTTCCCAGATGATAATGAGTGGTTTCAAAGTTGTTTCATGCCTCGACACATGAAGACAAAAAAGTTGTTATCACAGAGCATACAATGCTTTGAGAATACTAATAGTATACATTTCAATTTTACACCAAAGCACTTACTGCAAACCTAATGGAAACACCTTAGGTTATCTTCCCACATGATTCTGAGATGTTTGAAAGTTGTTTCTTGCCTCTGCTCATGAAGACAAAAAAATTGTTTTCTCAGTGCATACAATGTTCTGACATTAAAGTAGTATACATTTCAATTTTCCACCAAAGTGCAGAGTGTAATCCTGATGGAAACATTTTAAGTTAACTTCCCACTTGATTCTGAGAGGTTTGAAATTTGTTTCATGCCTCTGCAATACAAGACAAAAAAGTTCTTTTCTCAGTGCAGACAATGCTTTGACAATACAAATAGTAGACATATCAATTTTACACCAAAGTACTTACTGCAAACCTAATGGAAACACCTTAGGTTAACTTCCCACATGATTCTGAGATGTCTGAAAGTTGTTTCATGCCTGTACACATCAAGACAAAAAAGTTGTTATCACAGTGCATACAATGCTTAGACAATACTAACGGTATACATTTCAATTTTACACCAAAGCACTTACTGCAAACCTAATGGAAACACCTTAGGTTAACTTCCCACATGATTATGAGTAGTTTGAAAGTTGCTTGATGTCTCTGCACATGAAGACAAAAAAGTTGATTTCTCAGTGAATACAATGCTTTGACATAAAAGTAGTATACATTTCAATTGTACTCAAAAGTCCTGACTGCAAAACTAATGGAAACACCTTTGGTTAACTTCCCACATGATTATGAGTAGTTTGAAAGTTGTTTGATGCCTCTGCCCATGAAGACAAAAAAGTTGTTTTCTCAGTGCATGCAATGTTCTGACATTAAAGTAGGAAAAATTTTAATTTTCCACCAAAGTGCAGAGTGCAATCCTGATGGAAACATTTTAAGTTAACTTCCCACTTGACTCTGAGTGGTTTGACAGTTGTTTCATGTCTCTGCACAGCAAGACAAAAAAGTTCTTTTCTCAGTGCATACAATGCTTTGACAATACAAATAGTATACATATCAATTTTACACCAAAGTACTTACGGCAAACCAAATGGAAACACCTTAGGTTAACGTCCCAGATGATTATGAGTAGTTTGAAAGTTGTTTCATGCCTCTGCACAGCAAGACAACAAAGTTCTTTTCTCAGTGCATACAATGCTTTGACAATACAAATAGTATACATTTCAATTTTACACCAAAGTACTTACTGCAAACCTAATGGAAACACCTCAGGTTAACTTCCCACATGATTCTGAGATGTCTGAAAGTTGTTTCATGCCTCTACACATCAAGACAAAAAAGTTGTTATCACAGTGCATACAATGCTTTGACAATACTAACGATATACATTTCAATTTTACACCAAAGCACTTACAGCAAAGCTAATGCAAACACATTAGGTTAACTTCCCACATGCTTCTCAGATGTCTGAAAGTTGTTTCATGCCTCTGCACATAAAGACAAAAAAGTTGATTTCTCTGTGAATACTGTGCTTTAACATAAAAGTAGTATACATTTCAATTGTACTCAAAAGTCCTGACTGCAAACCTAATGGAAACACCTTTGGTTAACTTCCCAGATGATAATGAGTGGTTTCAAAGTTGTTTCATGCCTCGACACATGAAGACAAAAAAGTTGTTATCACAGAGCATACAATGCTTTGAGAATACTAATAGTATACATTTCAATTTTACACCAAAGCACTTACTGCAAACCTAATGGAAACACCTTAGGTTATCTTCCCACATGATTCTGAGATGTTTGAAAGTTGTTTCATGACACTGCACATAAAGACAAAAGTTGATTTCTCAGTGAATACAATGCTTTGACATAAAAGCAGTATACATTTCAATTCTACTCAAAAGTTCTGACTGAAAATCTAATAGAAACACCTTTGTTTAACTTCCCACATGATTATGAGTAGTTTGAAAGTTGTTTCTTGCCTCTGCTCATGAAGACAAAAAAGTTGTTTTCTCAGTGCATAAAATATTCTGACATTAAAGAAGTATATATTTCAAATTTCCACCAAAGTGCAGAGTGCAATCCTGATGGAAACATTTTAGGTTAACTTCCCACTTGATTCTGAGTGGTTTGAAAGCTGTTTCATGCCTCTGCACAGCAAGACAAAAAAGTTCATTTCTCATTGCATACAATACTTTGACAATACAAATAGTATGCATATCAATTTTACACCAAAGTACTTACTGCAAACCTAATGGAAACACTTTAGGTTAACTTCCCACATGATTATGACTAGTTTGAAAGTTGTTTTTTGCCTCTACACATTAAGACAAAAAAGTTGTTATCACAGTGCTTACAATGCTTTGAGGATACTAATAATGTACATTTCAATTTTACACCAAAGCACTTACTGCAAACCTAATGGAAACACCTTAGGTTAACTTCCCACATGATTATGAGTAGTTTGAAAGTTGCTTGATGTCTCTGCACATGAAGACAAAAAAGTTGATTTCTCAGTGAATACAATGCTTTGACATAAAAGTAGTATACATTTCAATTGTACTCAAAAGTCCTGACTGCAAAACTAATGGAAACACCTTTGGTTAACTTCCCACATGATTATGAGTAGTTTGAAAGTTGTTTGATGCCTCTGCCCATGAAGACAAAAAAGTTGTTTTCTCAGTGCATGCAATGTTCTGACATTAAAGTAGGAAAAATTTTAATTTTCCACCAAAGTGCAGAGTGCAATCCTGATGGAAACATTTTAAGTTAACTTCCCACTTGACTCTGAGTGGTTTGACAGTTGTTTCATGTCTCTGCACAGCAAGACAAAAAAGTTCTTTTCTCAGTGCATACAATGCTTTGACAATACAAATAGTATACATATCAATTTTACACCAAAGTACTTACGGCAAACCAAATGGAAACACCTTAGGTTAACGTCCCAGATGATTATGAGTAGTTTGAAAGTTGTTTCATGCCTCTGCACAGCAAGACAACAAAGTTCTTTTCTCAGTGCATACAATGCTTTGACAATACAAATAGTATACATTTCAATTTTACACCAAAGTACTTACTGCAAACCTAATGGAAACACCTCAGGTTAACTTCCCACATGATTCTGAGATGTCTGAAAGTTGTTTCATGCCTCTACACATCAAGACAAAAAAGTTGTTATCACAGTGCATACAATGCTTTGACAATACTAACGATATACATTTCAATTTTACACCAAAGCACTTACAGCAAAGCTAATGCAAACACATTAGGTTAACTTCCCACATGCTTCTCAGATGTCTGAAAGTTGTTTCATGCCTCTGCACATAAAGACAAAAAAGTTGATTTCTCTGTGAATACTGTGCTTTAACATAAAAGTAGTATACATTTCAATTGTACTCAAAAGTCCTGACTGCAAACCTAATGGAAACACCTTTGGTTAACTTCCCAGATGATAATGAGTGGTTTCAAAGTTGTTTCATGCCTCGACACATGAAGACAAAAAAGTTGTTATCACAGAGCATACAATGCTTTGAGAATACTAATAGTATACATTTCAATTTTACACCAAAGCACTTACTGCAAACCTAATGGAAACACCTTAGGTTATCTTCCCACATGATTCTGAGATGTTTGAAAGTTGTTTCATGACACTGCACATAAAGACAAAAGTTGATTTCTCAGTGAATACAATGCTTTGACATAAAAGCAGTATACATTTCAATTCTACTCAAAAGTTCTGACTGAAAATCTAATAGAAACACCTTTGTTTAACTTCCCACATGATTATGAGTAGTTTGAAAGTTGTTTCTTGCCTCTGCTCATGAAGACAAAAAAGTTGTTTTCTCAGTGCATACAATATTCTGACATTAAAGAAGTATATATTTCAAATTTCCACCAAAGTGCAGAGTGCAATCCTGATGGAAACATTTTAAGTTAACTTCCCACTTGATTCTGAGTGGTTTGAAAACTGTTTCATGCCTCTGCACAGCAAGACAAAAAAGTTCATTTCTCATTGCATACAATACTTTGACAATACAAATAGTATACATATCAATTTTACACCAAAGTACTTACTGCAAACCTAATGGAAACACTTTAGGTTAACTTCCCACATGATTATGACTAGTTTGAAAGTTGTTTTTTTGCCTCTACACATTAAGACAAAAAAGTTGTTATCACAGTGCTTACAATGCTTTGAGAATACTAATAATGTACATTTCAATTTTACACCAAAAGCACTTACTGCAAACCTAATGGAAACACCTTAGGTTAACTTGCCACATGATTCTGAGATGTCTGAAAGTTGTTTTATGCCTCTACACATAAAGACAAAAAAGTTGATTTCTCAGTGAATACAATGCTTTGACATAAAAGTAGTATACATTTCAATTGTACTCAAAAGTCCTGACTGCACACCACATGGAAACACCTTTGGTTAACTTCCCACATAATTATGAGTAGTTTGAAAGTTGTTTCTTGCCTCTGCTCATGAAGACAAAAAAATTGTTTTCTCAGTGCATACAATGTTCTGACATTAAAGTAGTATACATTTCAATTTTCCACCAAAGTGCAGAGTGTAATCCTGATGGAAACATTTTAAGTTAACTTCCCACTTGATTCTGAGAGGTTTGAAATTTGTTTCATGCCTCTGCAATACAAGACAAAAAAGTTCTTTTCTCAGTGCAGACAATGCTTTGACAATACAAATAGTAGACATATCAATTTTACACCAAAGTACTTACTGCAAACCTAATGGAAACACCTTAGGTTAACTTCCCACATGATTATGAGATGTCTGAAAGTTGTTTCATGCCTGTACACATCAAGACAAAAAAGTTGTTATCACAGTGCATACAATGCTTAGACAATACTAACGGTATACATTTCAATTTTACACCAAAGCACTTACTGCAAACCTAATGGAAACACCTTAGGTTAACTTCCCACATGATTATGAGTAGTTTGAAAGTTGCTTGATGTCTCTGCACATGAAGACAAAAAAGTTGATTTCTCAGTGAATACAATGCTTTGACATAAAAGTAGTATACATTTCAATTGTACTCAAAAGTCCTGACTGCAAAACTAATGGAAACACCTTTGGTTAACTTCCCACATGATTATGAGTAGTTTGAAAGTTGTTTGATGCCTCTGCCCATGAAGACAAAAAAGTTGTTTTCTCAGTGCATGCAATGTTCTGACATTAAAGTAGGAAAAATTTTAATTTTCCACCAAAGTGCAGAGTGCAATCCTGATGGAAACATTTTAAGTTAACTTCCCACTTGACTCTGAGTGGTTTGACAGTTGTTTCATGTCTCTGCACAGCAAGACAAAAAAGTTCTTTTCTCAGTGCATACAATGCTTTGACAATACAAATAGTATACATATCAATTTTACACCAAAGTACTTACGGCAAACCAAATGGAAACACCTTAGGTTAACGTCCCAGATGATTATGAGTAGTTTGAAAGTTGTTTCATGCCTCTGCACAGCAAGACAACAAAGTTCTTTTCTCAGTGCATACAATGCTTTGACAATACAAATAGTATACATTTCAATTTTACACCAAAGTACTTACTGCAAACCTAATGGAAACACCTCAGGTTAACTTCCCACATGATTCTGAGATGTCTGAAAGTTGTTTCATGCCTCTACACATCAAGACAAAAAAGTTGTTATCACAGTGCATACAATGCTTTGACAATACTAACGATATACATTTCAATTTTACACCAAAGCACTTACAGCAAAGCTAATGCAAACACATTAGGTTAACTTCCCACATGCTTCTCAGATGTCTGAAAGTTGTTTCATGCCTCTGCACATAAAGACAAAAAAGTTGATTTCTCTGTGAATACTGTGCTTTAACATAAAAGTAGTATACATTTCAGTTGTACTCAAAAGTCCTGACTGCAAACCTAATGGAAACACCTTTGGTTAACTTCCCAGATGATAATGAGTGGTTTCAAAGTTGTTTCATGCCTCGACACATGAAGACAAAAAAGTTGTTATCACAGAGCATACAATGCTTTGACAATACAAATTTTATACATTTCAATTTTACACCAAAGTACTTACTGCAAACCTAATGGAAACACGTTAGGTTAACTTCCCGCATGATTATGAGTAGATTGAAAGTTGTTTCATGGCTCTACACATTAACACAAAAAAGTTTTTATCACAGTGCATACAATGCTTTGAGAATACTAAGAGTGTGCATTTCAATTTTACACCAAAGCACTTACTGCAAACGTAATGGAAACACCTTAGGTTAACTTCCCACATGATTCTGAGATGTCTGAAAGTTGTTTCATGCATCTGCAGATACAGACAAAAATGTTGATTTCTCAGTGAATACAATGCTTTGACATAAAAGTAGTATACATTTCAATTGTACTCAAAAGTCCTAACTGCAAATCTAATGGAAACACCTTTGGTTAACTTCCCACATGATTATGAGTAGTTTGAAAGTTGGTCTTGCCTCTGCTCATGAAGACAAAAAAGTTGTTTTCTCAGTGCATACAATGTTCTGACATTAAAGAAGTATACATTTCAATTTTCCACCAAAGTGCAGAGTGTAATCCTGATGGAAACATTTTAAGTCAACTTCCACTTGATTCTGAGTGGCTTGAAAGTTGTTTCATGCCTCTACACATTAAGATAAAAAAGTTGTTATCACAGGGCTTACAATGCTTTCAGAATACTAATAGTGTACATTTCAATTTTACACCAAAGCACTTACTGCCAACCTAATGCAAACAACTTAGGTTAACTGCCCACATGATTCTGAGATGTCTGAAAGTTGTTTCATGCCTCTACACAACAAGACAAAAAAGTTGATTTCTCAGTGATTACAATGCTTTGACAAAAAAGTTTTATACATTTCAATTGTACTCAGAAGTCCTGACTGTAAACCTAATGGAAACACCTTTGGTTAACTTCCCACATGAATATGAGTAGTTTGAAAGTTGTTTCTTGCCTCTGCTCATGAAGACAAAAAAGTTGTTTTCTCAGTGCATACAATGTTCTGACATTAAAGTAGTATACATTTCAATTTTCCACCAAGCTGTAGAGCGCAATCCTGATGGAAACATTTTAAGTTAACTTCCCACTTGATTCTGAGTGCTTTCAAAGTTGTTTCATGCCTCTGCACAGCAAGACAACAAAGTTCTTTTCTCAGTACATACAATGCTTTGACATAAAAGTAGCATACATTTCAATTGTACTCAAAAGTCCTGACTGCAAACCTAATGGAAACACCTTAGGTTAACTTCCCACATGATTATGAGTAGTTTGAAAGTTGCTTGATGTCTCTGCACATGAAGACAAAAAAGTTGATTTCTCAGTGAATACAATGCTTTGACATAAAAGTAGTATACATTTCAATTGTACTCAAAAGTCCTGACTGCAAAACTAATGGAAACACCTTTGGTTAACTTCCCACATGATTATGAGTAGTTTGAAAGTTGTTTGATGCCTCTGCCCATGAAGACAAAAAAGTTGTTTTCTCAGTGCATGCAATGTTCTGACATTAAAGTAGGAAAAATTTTAATTTTCCACCAAAGTGCAGAGTGCAATCCTGATGGAAACATTTTAAGTTAACTTCCCACTTGACGCTGAGTGGTTTGACAGTTGTTTCATGTCTCTGCACAGCAAGACAAAAAAGTTCTTTTCTCAGTGCATACAATGCTTTGACAATACAAATAGTATACATATCAATTTTACACCAAAGTACTTACGGCAAACCAAATGGAAACACCTTAGGTTAACGTCCCAGATGATTATGAGTAGTTTGAAAGTTGTTTCATGCCTCTGCACAGCAAGACAACAAAGTTCTTTTCTCAGTGCATACAATGCTTTGACAATACAAATAGTATACATTTCAATTTTACACCAAAGTACTTACTGCAAACCTAATGGAAACACCTCAGGTTAACTTCCCACATGATTCTGAGATGTCTGAAAGTTGTTTCATGCCTCTACACATCAAGACAAAAAAGTTGTTATCACAGTGCATACAATGCTTTGACAATACTAACGATATACATTTCAATTTTACACCAAAGCACTTACAGCAAAGCTAATGCAAACACATTAGGTTAACTTCCCACATGCTTCTCAGATGTCTGAAAGTTGTTTCATGCCTCTGCACATAAAGACAAAAAAGTTGATTTCTCTGTGAATACTGTGCTTTAACATAAAAGTAGTGTACATTTCAATTGTACTCAAAAGTCCTGACTGCAAACCTAATGGAAACACCTTTGGTTAACTTCCCAGATGATAATGAGTGGTTTCGAAGTTGTTTCATGCCTCGACACATGAAGACAAAAAAGTTGTTATCACAGAGCATACAATGCTTTGAGAATACTAATAGTATACATTTCAATTTTACACCAAAGCACTTACTGCAAACCTAATGGAAACACCTTAGGTTATCTTCCCACATGATTCTGAGATGTTTGAAAGTTGTTTCATGACACTGCACATAAAGACAAAAGTTGATTTCTCAGTGAATACAATGCTTTGACATAAAAGCAGTATACATTTCAATTCTACTCAAAAGTTCTGACTGAAAATCTAATACAAACACCTTTGTTTAACTTCCCACATGATTATGAGTAGTTTGAAAGTTGTTTCTTGCCTCTGCTCATGAAGACAAAAAAGTTGTTTTCTCAGTGCATACAATATTCTGACATTAAAGAAGTATATATTTCAAATTTCCACCAAAGTGCAGAGTGCAATCCTGATGGAAACATTTTAAGTTAACTTCCCACTTGATTCTGAGTGGTTTGAAAGCTGTTTCATGCCTCTGCACAGCAAGACAAAAAAGTTCATTTCTCATTGCATACAATACTTTGACAATACAAATAGTATACATATCAATTTTACACCAAAGTACTTACTGCAAACCTAATGGAAACACTTTAGGTTAACTTCCCACATGATTATGACTAGTTTGAAAGTTGTTTTTTGCCTCTACACATTAAGACAAAAAAGTTGTTATCACAGTGCTTACAATGCTTTGAGAATACTAATAATGTACATTTCAATTTTACACCAAAGCACTTACTGCAAACCTAATGGAAACACCTTAGGTTAACTTCCCACATGATTATGAGTAGTTTGAAAGTTGCTTGATGTCTCTGCACATGAAGACAAAAAAGTTGATTTCTCAGTGAATACAATGCTTTGACATAAAAGTAGTATACATTTCAATTGTACTCAAAAGTCCTGACTGCAAAACTAATGGAAACACCTTTGGTTAACTTCCCACATGATTATGAGTAGTTTGAAAGTTGTTTGATGCCTCTGCCCATGAAGACAAAAAAGTTGTTTTCTCAGTGCATGCAATGTTCTGACATTAAAGTAGGAAAAATTTTAATTTTCCACCAAAGTGCAGAGTGCAATCCTGATGGAAACATTTTAAGTTAACTTCCCACTTGACTCTGAGTGGTTTGACAGTTGTTTCATGTCTCTGCACAGCAAGACAAAAAAGTTCTTTTCTCAGTGCATACAATGCTTTGACAATACAAATAGTATACATATCAATTTTACACCAAAGTACTTACGGCAAACCAAATGGAAACACCTTAGGTTAACGTCCCAGATGATTATGAGTAGTTTGAAAGTTGTTTCATGCCTCTGCACAGCAAGACAACAAAGTTCTTTTCTCAGTGCATACAATGCTTTGACAATACAAATAGTATACATTTCAATTTTACACCAAAGTACTTACTGCAAACCTAATGGAAACACCTCAGGTTAACTTCCCACATGATTCTGAGATGTCTGAAAGTTGTTTCATGCCTCTACACATCAAGACAAAAAAGTTGTTATCACAGTGCATACAATGCTTTGACAATACTAACGATATACATTTCAATTTTACACCAAAGCACTTACTGCAACCCTAATGGAAACACCTTAGGTTATCTTCCCACATGATTCTGAGATGTTTGAAAGTTGTTTCATGACACTGCACATAAAGACAAAAGTTGATTTCTCAGTGAATACAATGCTTTGACATAAAAGCAGTATACATTTCAATTCTACTCAAAAGTTCTGACTGAAAATCTAATACAAACACCTTTGTTTAACTTCCCACATGATTATGAGTAGTTTGAAAGTTGTTTCTTGCCTCTGCTCATGAAGACAAAAAAGTTGTTTTCTCAGTGCATACAATATTCTGACATTAAAGAAGTATATATTTCAAATTTCCACCAAAGTGCAGAGTGCAATCCTGATGGAAACATTTTAAGTTAACTTCCCACTTGATTCTGAGTGGTTTGAAAGCTGTTTCATGCCTCTGCACAGCAAGACAAAAAAGTTCATTTCTCATTGCATACAATACTTTGACAATACAAATAGTATACATATCAATTTTACACCAAAGTACTTACTGCAAACCTAATGGAAACACTTTAGGTTAACTTCCCACATGATTATGACTAGTTTGAAAGTTGTTTTTTGCCTCTACACATTAAGACAAAAAAGTTGTTATCACAGTGCTTACAATGCTTTGAGAATACTAATAATGTACATTTCAATTTTACACCAAAGCACTTACTGCAAACCTAATGGAAACACCTTAGGTTAACTTCCCACATGATTATGAGTAGTTTGAAAGTTGCTTGATGTCTCTGCACATGAAGACAAAAAAGTTGATTTCTCAGTGAATACAATGCTTTGACATAAAAGTAGTATACATTTCAATTGTACTCAAAAGTCCTGACTGCAAAACTAATGGAAACACCTTTGGTTAACTTCCCACATGATTATGAGTAGTTTGAAAGTTGTTTGATGCCTCTGCCCATAAAGACAAAAAAGTTGTTTTCTCAGTGCATGCAATGTTCTGACATTAAAGTAGGAAAAATTTTAATTTTCCACCAAAGTGCAGAGTGCAATCCTGATGGAAACATTTTAAGTTAACTTCCCACTTGACTCTGAGTGGTTTGACAGTTGTTTCATGTCTCTGCACAGCAAGACAAAAAAGTTCTTTTCTCAGTGCATACAATGCTTTGACAATACAAATAGTATACATATCAATTTTACACCAAAGTACTTACGGCAAACCAAATGGAAACACCTTAGGTTAACGTCCCAGATGATTATGAGTAGTTTGAAAGTTGTTTCATGCCTCTGCACAGCAAGACAACAAAGTTCTTTTCTCAGTGCATACAATGCTTTGACAATACAAATAGTATACATTTCAATTTTACACCAAAGTACTTACTGCAAACCTAATGGAAACACCTCAGGTTAACTTCCCACATGATTCTGAGATGTCTGAAAGTTGTTTCATGCCTCTACACATCAAGACAAAAAAGTTGTTATCACAGTGCATACAATGCTTTGACAATACAAATTTTATACATTTCAATTTTACACCAAAGTCCTATCTGCAAATCTAATGGAAACGCCTTTGGTTAACTTCCCACATGATTATGAGAAGTTTGAAAGTTGGTCTTGCCTCTGCTCATGAAGACAAAAAAGTTGTTTTCTCAGTGCATACAATGTTCTGACATTAAAGAAGTATACATTTCAATTTTCCACCAAAGTGCAGAGTGTAATCCTGATGGAAACATTTTAAGTCAACTTCCACTTGATTCTGAGTGGCTTGAAAGTTGTTTCATGCCTCTACACATTAAGATAAAAAAGTTGTTATCACAGGGCTTACAATGCTTTCAGAATACTAATAGTGTACATTTCAATTTTACACCAAAGCACTTACTGCCAACCTAATGCAAACAACTTAGGTTAACTTCCCACATGATTCTGAGATGTCTGAAAGTTGTTTCATGCCTCTACACAACAAGACAAAAAAGTTGTTATCACAGTGCATACAGTGCTTTGACAATACTAATGGTATACATTTCAATTTTACACCAAAGCACTTACTGCAAACCTAATGGAAACACCTTAGGTTAACTTCCCACGTGATTCTGAGATGTCTGAAATTTGTTTCATGCCTCTGCACATAAAGACAAAAAAGTTGATTTCTCAGTGATTACAATGGTTTGACAAAAAAGTTGTATACATTTCAATTGTACTCAGAAGTCCTGACTGTAAACCTAATGGAAACACCTTTGGTTAACTTCCCACATGCTTATGAGTAGTTTGAAAGTTGTTTCTTGCCTCTGCTCATGACGACAAAATAGTTGTTTTCTCAGTGCATACAATGTTCTGACATTAAGTGAGTATACATTTCAATTTTCCACCAAGGTGCAGAGTGCAATACTGATGGAAACATTTTAAGTTAACTTCCACTTGATTCTGAGTGGCTTGAAAGTTGTTTCATGCCTCTAAACATTAAGACAAAAAAGTTGTTATCACAGGGCTTACAATCCTTTCAGAATACTAATAGTGTACATTTCAAGTTTACACCAAAGCACTTACTGCAAACCTAATGGAAACACCTTAGGTTAAATTCCCACATGATTCTGAGATGTCTGAAAGTTGTTTCATGCCTCTGCACATAAAGACAAAAAAGTTGATTTCTTAGTGAATACAATGTTTTGACATAAAACTAGTATACATTTCAATTGTACTCAAAAGTCCTGACTGCAAACCTAATGGAAACACCTTAAGTTAACTTCCCACATGATTCTGAGATGTCTGAAAGTTCTTTCATGCCTCTACACATCGAGACAAAAAAGTTGTTATCACAGTGCATACAATACTTTGACAATACTAACGGTATACATTTCAATTTTACACCAAGGCACTTACTGCAAAGCTAATGGAAACACCTTACGTTAACTTCCCACATGATTATGAGTAGTTTGAAAGTTGTTTCTTGCCTCTGCTCATGAAGACAAAAAAGTTGTTTTCTCAGTGCATACAATGTTCTGACATTAAAGTAGTATACATTTCAATTTTCCACCAAAGTGCAGAGTGCAATCCTGATGGAAACATTTTAAATTAACTTCCCACTTGATTCTGAGTGGTTTCAAAGTTGTTTCATGCCTCTGCACAGCAAGACAACAAAGTTCTTTTCTCAGTGCATACAATGCTTTGACAATACAAATTTTATACATTTCAATTTTACACCAAAGTACTTACTGCAAACCTAATGGAAATACCTTAGGATAACTTCCCATATGATTATGAGTAGTTTGAAAGTTGTTTCATGGGTCTACACGTTAAGAGAAAAACGTTTTTATCACAGGGAATACAATGCTTTCAGAATACTAATCGTCTGTATTTCAATATTACACCAAAGCACTTACTGGAAACGTAATGCAAACACCTTATGTTAAATTCCCACATGATTCTGAGATGTCTGAAAGTTGTTTCATACCTCTGCACATAAAGACAAAAAAGTTGATTTCTCAGTGAATACAATGCTTTGACAAAAAAATTGTATGCATTTCAATTGTACTCAGAAGTACTGACTGCACACCACATGGAAACACCTTTGGTTAACTTCCCACATAATTATGAGTAGTTTGAAAGTTGTTTCTTGCCTCTGCTCATGAAGACAAAAAAGTTGTTTTCTCAGTGCATACAATGTTCTGACATTAATGTAGTATACATTTCAATTTTCCACCAAAGTGCAGAGTGTAATCCTGATGGAAACATTTTAAGTTAACTTCCCACTTGATTCTGAGAGGTTTGAAATTTGTTTCATGCCTCTGCAATACAAGACAAAAAAGTTCTTTTCTCAGTGCAGACAATGCTTTGACAATACAAATAGTAGACATATCAATTTTACACCAAAGTACTTACTGCAAACCTAATGGAAACACCTTAGGTTAACTTCTCACATGATTATGAGATGTCTGAAAGTTGTTTCATGCCTCTACACATCAAGACAAAAACGTTGTTATCACAGTGCATACAATGCTTAGACAATACTAACGGTATACATTTCAAATTTACACCAAAGCACTTACTGCAAACCTAATGGAAACACCTTAGGATAACTTCCCACATGATTATGAGTAGTTTGAAAGTTGTTTGATGCCTCTGCCCATGAAGACAAAAAAGTTGTTTTCTCAGTGCATACAAAGTTCTGACATTAAAGTAGGAAACATTTTAATTTTCCACCAAAGTGCAGAGTGCAATCCTGATGGAAACATTTTAAGTTAACTTCCCACTTGACTCTGAGTGGTTTGACAGTTGTTTCATGTCTCTGCACAGCAAGACAAAAAAGTTCTTTTCTCAGTGCATACAATGCTTTGACAATACAAATAGTATACATATCAATTTTACACCAAAGTACTTACGGCAAACCAAATGGAAACACTTTAGGTTAATGTCCCAGATGATTGTGAGTAGTTAAAAAGTTGTTTCATGCCTCTACACATTAAGACAAAACAGTTGTTATCACAGTGCATGCAAATCTTTGAGAATACTAATAGTGTACATTTCAATTTTACACCAAAGCACTTACTGTAAACCTAATGGAAACACCTTAGGTTAACTTCCCACATGATTCTGAGATGTTTTAAAGTTGTTTCATGCCTCTGCACATAAAGACAAAAAAGTTGATTTCTCAGTGAATACAACGCTTTGACATAAAAGTAGTATACATTTCAATTGTACTCAAAAGTCCTGACTGTAAACCTCATGGAAACACCTTTGGTTAACTTCCCACATGATTATGAGTAGTTTGAAAGTTTTTTCTTGCCTCTGCTCATGAAGACAAAAACGTTGTTTTCTCAGTGCATACAATGTTCTGACATTAAAGTTGTATACATTTCAATTTTCCACCAAAGTGCAGAGTGCAATCCTGATGGAAACATTTTAAGTTTACTTCCCACATGATTCTGAGTGATTTGAAAGTTATTTCATGCCTCTACACATTAAGAGAAAATAGTTGTTATAACAGTGCATACAATGCTTGACAATACTAATAGTATACATTTCAATTTTACACCAAAGCACTTACTGGAAAACTAATGAAAACACCTCAGGTTAACTTCCCACATGATTCTCAGATATCTGAAAGTTGTTTCATGACTCTGCACATAAAGACAAAAAGGATGATTTCTCTGTGAAAACAGTGCTTTAACATAAAAGTAGTACACATTTCAATTGTACTCAAAAGTCCTGACTGCAAACCTAATGGAAACACCTTTGGTTAACTTCCCACATGATTATGAGTGGATTTAAAGTTGTTTTATGCCTCTACACATTAAGACAAAAAAGTTGTTATCACAGAGCATACAATGCTTTGAGGATACTAATAGTGTACATTTCAAATTTACACCAAAGCACTTACTGCAAACCTAATGGAAACACCTTAGGTTAACTTCCCACATGATTCTATGTCTGAAAGTTGTTTCATGCCTCTGCACATAAAGACAAAAGTTGATTTCTCAGTGAATACAATGCTTTGACATAAAAGTAGTATACATTTCAATTGTACTCCAAAGTTCTGACTGCAAATCTAATGGAAACAGCTTTAGTTAACTTCCCACATGATTATGAGTAGTTTGAATGTTTTTTCTTGCCTCTGCTCATGAAGACAAAAAAGTTGTTTTCTCAGTGCATACAATATTCTGACATTAAAGATGTATACATTTGAATTTTCCACCAAAGTGCAGAGTGCAATCCTGATGGAAACATTTTAAGTTTACTTCCCACATGATTCTGAGTGGTTTGAAGGTTGTTTCATGCCTGTACACATTAAGAGAAAATAGTTGTTATCACAGTGCATAGAATGCTTTGGGAATACTAAGAGTGTACATTTCAATTTTACACTAAAGCACTTACTGCAAACCTAATGGAAACACCTTAGGTTAACTTCCAATATGATTCTGAGATGTCTGAAAGTTGTTTCATGCCTCTGCACATAAAGACAAAAAAGTTGATTTCTCAGTGAATACAATGTTTTGACATAAAAGTAGTATACATTTCAATTGTACTCAAAAGTCCTGACTGCAAATCTAATGGAAACACCTTTGGTTAACTTCCCACATGATTATGAGTAGTTTGAAAATTGTTTCTTGCCTCTGCTCATGAAGACAAAAAAGCTGTTTTCTCAGTGCATACAATATTCTGACATTAAAGAAGTATACATTTCAATTTTCCACCAAAGTGCAGAGTGCAATGCTAATGGAAACATTTTAAGTTAACTTCCACTTGATTCTGAGTGGTTTGAAAGTTGTTTCATGCCTGTACACATCAAGACAAAAAAGTTGTTATCACAGTGCTTACAAAACTTTGAGAATACTAAAAGTGTACATTTCAATTTTACACCAAAGCGCATACTGCAAACCTAATGGAAACACCTTAGGTTAACTTCCCACATGATTATGAGTAGTTTGAATGTTGTTTCATGGCTCTAGACGTTAAGAGAAAAAAGTTGTTTTCTCAGTGCATACAATGTTCTGACATTAAAGTAGTATACATTGCAATTTTCCACCAAAGTGCAGAGTGCAATCCTGATGGAAACATTTTAAGTTAACTTCCCACTTGTTTCTGAGTGGTTTGAAAGTTGTTTCATGCCTCTGCACAGCAAGAGAACAAAGTTCTTTTCTCAGTGCATACAATGCTTTGACAATACAAATTTTATACATTTCAATTTTACACCAAAGTACTTACTGCAAACCTAATGGAAATACCTTAGGATAACTTCCCATATGATTATGAGTAGTTTGAAAGTTGTTTCATGGGTCTACACGTTAAGAGAAAAACGTTTTTATCACAGGGAATACAATGCTTTCAGAATACTAATCGTCTGCATTTCAATATTACACCAAAGCACTTACTGGAAACGTAATGGAAACACCTTATGTTAAATTCCCACATGATTCTGAGATGTCTGAAAGTTGTTTCATGCCTTTGCACATAAAGACAAAAAGTCGATTTCTCAGTGAATACAATGCTTTGACATAAATGTAGTATATATTTCAATTGTACTCAAAAGTCCTGACTGCAAACCTAATGGAAACACCTTTGGTTAACTTCCCACATGATTATGAGTAGTTTGAAAGTTGTTTCATGTCTCTGCACATAAAGACAACAAAGTTGATTTCTCAGTGAATACAATGCTTTGACAGAAAAGTAGTATACATTTCGATTGTACTCAAAAGTCCTGACTGCAAACCTAATCGAAACCCCTTTGGTTAACTTCCCACATGATTATGAGTAGTTTGAAAGTTGTTCAATGCCTCTTCTGATGAAGACAAAAAAGTTGTTTCTCAGTGCATACAATGTTCTGACATTAAAGTAGTATACATTTCAAATTTCCACCAAAGCGCAGAGTGCAATCCTAATGGAAACATTTTAAGTTAGCTTCCCACTTGATTCTGAGTGGTTTGAAAGTTGTTTCATGCCTCTGCACAGCAAGACAAAAAAGTTCTTTTCTCAGTGCATACAATACTTTGACAATACAAATAGTATACAATTTTACACCAAAGTACTTACTGCAAAACTAATGAAAACAGCTTAGGTCAATTTCCCACATGATTCTCAGATGTCTGAAAGTTGTTTCATGACACTGCACATAAAGACAAAGAAGTTGATTTCTCTGTGAATACAGTGCTTTAACATATAAGTAGTATACATTTCAATTCTACTCAAAAGTCCTGACTGCAAACCTAATGGAAACACCTTGGGTTAACTTCCCACATGGTTCTGAGTAGTTTGAAAGTTTTTTCTTGCCTCTGCTCATGAAGACAAAAAAGTTGTTTTCTCAGTGCATACAATGTTCTCTCATTAAAGAAGTATACATTTCAATTTTCCACCAAAGTGCAGAGTGCAATCCTGATGGACACATTTTAAGTTAACTTCCACCTGATTCTGAGTGGCTTGAAAGTTGTTTCATGCCTCTACACATTAAGACAAAAAAGTTGTTATCACAGGGCTTACAATGCTTTGAGAATACTAATAGTGTACATTTCAATTTTAGACCAAAGCACTTACTGCAAACCATATGGAAACACCTTTGGTTAACTTCCCACATGATTATGAGTAGTTTGAAAGTTGTTTCATGCCTCTGCTCATGAAGACAAAAAAGTTGTTTTCTCAGTGCATACAATGTTCTGACATTAAAGTAGTATACATTTCAATTTCCCACCAAAGTCCAGAGTACAATCCTGATGGAAACATTTTAAGTTAACTTCTCACTTGATTCTGAGTGGTTTGAAAGTTGTTTCATGCCTCTGCACAGCAAGACAAAAAGGTTCTTTTCTCAGTGCATACAATGTTTGACAATTCAAATAGTATACATTTCAATTTTACATCAAAGTACTTACTGAAAAACTAATAGAAACACCTTAGGTTAACTTCCCACATGATTCTGAGATTTCTGAAAGTTGTTTCATGCCTCTACACATCAAGACAAAAAATTTGTTATCACAGTGCATACAATGCTCTGACATTAAAGTAGTATACATTTCAATTTTCCACCAAAGTGCAGAGTGCAATGCTGATGGAAATATTTTAAGTTTACTTCCCACATGATTCTGAGTGGTTTGAAAGTTGTTTCATGCCTCTACACATCAAGACAATAGTGTTGTTATAACAGTGCATACAATGCTTGACAATACTAATACTATACATTTCAATTTTACACCAAAGCACTTACTGCAAAACTAATGAAAACACCTTAGGTTAACTTCCCACATGACTCTCAGATGTCTGAAAGTTGTTTCATGCCTCTGCACAGCAAGACAACAAAGTTCTTTTCTCAGTGCATACAATGCTTTGACAATACAAATAGTATACATTTCAATTTTACACCAAAGCACTTACTGCAAACCTAATGGAAACACCTTAGGTTAACTTCCCACATGATTATCAGTTGCTTGAAAGTTGTTTGATGTCTCTGCACATGAAGACAAAAAAGTTGATTTCTCAGTGAATACAATGCTTTGACATAAAAGTAGTATATATTTCAATTGTACTGAAAAGTCCTGACTGCAAAACTAATGGAAACACCTTTGGTTAACTTCCGACATGATTATGAGTAGTTTGAAAGTTGTTTGATGCCTCTGCCCAAGATGACAAAAAAGTTGTTTTCACAGTGCATACAATGATCTGATATTAAAGTATGAAAAATTTTAATTTTCCACCAAAGTACAGAGTGGAATCCTGATGGAAACATTTTAAGTTAACTTCCCACTTGACTCTGAGTGGTTTGAGAGTTGTTTCATGTCTCTGCACAGCAAGACAAAAAAGTTCTTTTCTCAGTGCACACAATGCTTTGACAATACAAATAGTATACATATCAATTTTAAACCAAAGTACTTACGGCAAACCGAATGGAAACACCTTAGGTTAACTTCCCAAATGATTCTGAGATGTCTGAAAGTTGTTTCATGCCACTGCACATAAAGACAAAAGTTGATTTCTCAGTGAATACAATGCTTTGACATAAAAGCAGTATACATTTCAATTGTACTCAAATGTCCTGACTGAAAATCTAATAGAAACACCTTTGTTTAACTTCCCACATGATTATGAGTAGTTTGAAAGTTGTTTCTTGCCTCTTCTCATGAAGACAAAAAAGTTGTTTTCTCAGTGCATACAATATTCTGACATTAAAGAAGTATACATTTCAAATTTCCACCAAAGTGCAGAGTGCAATCCTGATGGAAACATTTTAAGTTAACTTCCCACATGATTCTGAGTGGTTTGAAAGTTGTTTCATGCCTCTGCACAGCAAGTCAAAAAAAGTTCTTTTCTCATTGCATACAATACTTTGACAATGCAAATACTATACATATCAATTTTACACCAAAGTACTTACTGCAAACCTAATGGAAACACTTTAGGTTAACTTCCCACATGATTATGACTAGTTTGAAAGTTGTTTTTTGTCTCTACACATTAAGACAAAAAAGTTGTTATCACAGTGCTTACAATGCTTTGAGAATACAAATAATGTACATTTCAAATTTACACCAAAAGCACTTACTGCAAACCTAATGGAGACACCTTAGGTTAACTTCCCACATGACTCCGGGATGTCTGAAAGTTGTTTCATGCCTCTGCACATAAAGACAAAAAAGCTGATTTCTCAGTGAATACAATGTTCTGACATAAAAGTAGTATATATTCCAATTTTCCACCAAAGTGCAGAGTGCAATCCTGATGGAAACACTTTAAGTTAACTTCCAACTTGATTCTGAGTGGTTTGAAAGTTGTTTCATGCCTCTACACATCAAGACAAAAATGTTGTTATAACAGTGCATACAATGCTCTGACATAAAAGTAGTATACATTTCAATTTTCCACCAAAGTGCAGAGTGCAATGCTGATGGAAATATTTTAAGTTTACTTCCCACATGATTCTGAGTGGTTTGAAAGTTGTTTCATGCCCCTACACATCAAGACAATAGTGTTGTTATAACAGTGCATACAATGCTTGACAATACTAATAGTATACATTTCAATTTTACACCAAAGCACTTACTGCAAAACTAATGAAAACACCTTAGGTTAACTTCCCACATGATTCTCAGATGTCTGAAAGTTGTTTCATGCCTCTGCACAGCAAGACAACAAAGTTTTTTTCTCAGTGCATACAATGCTTTGACAATACAAATAGTATACATTTCAATTTTACACCAAAGCACTTACTGCAAACCTAATGGAAACACCTTAGGTTAACTTCCCACATGATTATGAGTTGTTTGAAAGTTGTTTGATGTCTCTGCACATGAAGACAAAAAGGTTGATTTCTCAGTGAATACAATACTTTGACATAAAAGTAGTATACATTTCAATTGTACTGAAAAGTCCTGACTGCAAAACTAATGGAAACACCTTTGGTTAACTTCCCACATGATTATGAGTAGTTTGAAAGTTGTTTGATGCCTCTGCCCATGATGACAAAAAAGTTGTTTTCTCAGTGCATACAATGTTCTGACATCAAAGTAGGAAAAATTTTATTTTCCACCAAATTGCAGAGTGCAATCCTGATGGAAACATTTTAATTTAACTTCCCACTTGACTCTGGGTGATTTGAGAGTTGTTTCATGTCTCTGCACAGCAAGACAAAAAAGTTCTTTTCTCAGTGCATACAATGCTTTGACAATACAAATAGTATACATTTCAATTTTACACCAAAGTACTTACTGCAAACCTAATGGAAACACCTTAGGTTAACTTGCCACATGATTCTGAGATGTCTGAAAGTTGTTTCATGCCTCTACACATCAAGACAAAAAAGGTGTTATCACAGTGCATACATTGCTTTGACAATGCTAACGGTATACATTTCAATTTTACACCAAAGTACTTACTACAAAGCTAATGGAAACACCTTAGGTTAACTTCCCACATGATTATGAGCAGTTTGAAAGTTGTTTCATGCCTCTACACATTAAGATCAAAAAGTTGTTATCACAGTGCTTACAATGCTTTGAGAATGCTAATAATGCACATTTCAATTTTACACCAAACCACTTACTGCAAACCTTATGGAAACACCTTAGGTTAACTTCCCACATGATTCTGAGATGTCTGAAAGTTGTTTCATGCCTCTGCACATAAAGACAAAAAAGTTGATTTCTCAGGGAATTCAATGCTTTGACATAAAAGTAGTATACATTTCAATTGTACACAAAAGTCCTCACTGCAAACCTAATGGAAACACCTTTGTTTAACTTCGCACATAATTATGAGTAGTTTGAAAGTTGTTTCTTGCCTCTGCTCATGAAGACAAAAAAGTTGTTTTCTCAGTGCATACAATGTTCTGACATTAAAGTAGTATACATTTCAATTTTCCACCAAAATGCAGAGTGCAATCCTAATGGAAACATTTTAAGTTAACTTCCCACTTGATTCTGAGTGGTTTGACAGTTGTTTCATGCCTCTGCACAGCAAGACAACAAAGTTCTTTTCTCAGTGCATATAATGCTTTGACAATACAAATTTTATACATTTCAACTTTACACCAAAGTACTTACTGCAAACCTAATGGAAACACGTTAGGTTAACTTCCCACATGATTATGAGTAGTATGAAAGCTGTTTCATGGCTCTACACATTAAGACAAAAAAGTTTTTTATCACAGTGCATACAATCCTTTCAGAATACTTAGAGTGTGCATTTCAATTTTACACCAAAGCACTTCCTGCAACCGTAATGGAAACACCTTTGGTTAACTTCCCAGATGATTATGAGTAATTTCAAAGTTGTTTCATGTCTCTGCACATAAAGACAAAAAAGTTGATTTCTCAGTGAATATAATGCTTTGACATAAAAGTACTATACATTTCATTTGTACTCAAACCTCCTGACTGCAAACCTAATGGAAACACCTTTGGTTAACTTCCCACATGATTATGAGTAATTTCAAAGCTGTTTCATGTCTCTGCACATAAAGACAAAAAAGTTGTTTTCTCAGTGCATACAAAGCTTTGACATTAAAGTAGTATACATTTCAAATTTCCACCAAAGTGCAGAGTGCAATCCTGATGGAAACATTGTAAGTTAACTTCCCACTTGATTCTGAGTGGTTTGAAAGTTGTTTCATTCCTCTGCACAGCAACACAAAAAGTTCTTTTCTCAGTGCATACAATACTTTGACAATACAAATAGTATACATATCAATTTTACACCAAAGTACTTACTGCAAACATAATTGAAACACTTCAGGTTAACTTCCCACATGATTATGACTAGTTTGAAAGTTGTTTTGTGCCTCTACACATTAAGACAAAAAAGTTGTTATCACAGGGCTTACAATGCTTTGAGAATACTAATAATGTACATTTCAATTTTACACCAAAAGCACTTACTGCAAACCTAATGGAAACACCTTAGTTTAACTTCCCACATGATTCTGAGATGTCTCAAAGTTGTTTCATGCCTCTACACATCAAGACAAAAAAGTTTTTATCACAGTGCATACAATGCTTTCACAATACTAATGGTATACATTTCAATTTTACACCAAAGCACTTACTGCAAAGCTAATGGAAACACCTTCGGTTAACTTCCCACATGATTATGAGCAGTTTGAAAGTTGTTTCATGCGTCTACACATTTAGATAAAAAACTTGTTATCACAGTGCTTGAAATGCTTTGAGAATGCTAATAATGTACATTTCAATTTTACAACAAAGCATTTACTGCAAACCTTCTGGAAACACCTTAGGTTAACTTCCCACATGATTCTGAGATGTCTGAAAGTTGTTTCATGCCTCTGCACATAAAGACAAAAAAGTTGATTTCTCAGTGAATGCAATGCTTTGACAAAAAAGTAGTATACATTTCAATTGTACTCAAAGTCCTGACTGCAAGTCTAAAGGAAACACCTTTGGTTAACTTCCCACATGATTATCAGTAGTTTGAAAGTTGTTTCTTGCCTCTGCTCATGAAGACAAAAAAGTTGTTTTCTCAGTGCATACAATATTCTGACATTAAAGAACTATACATTTCAATATTCCACCAAAGTGCAGAGTGCAATCCTGATGGAAACATTTTAAGTTTAGTTCCCACATGATTCTGAGCGGTTTGAAGGTTGTTTCATACCTCTGCACAGCAAGACAAAAAAGTTCTTTTCTCAGTGCATACAATACTTTGACAATACAAATAGTATACATATCAATTTTACACGAAAGTATTTACTACAAACCTAATGGAAACACTTTAGGTTAACTTCCCACATGATTATGATTAGTTTGAAAGTTGTTTTTTGCCTCTACACATTAAGACATAAAAGTTGTTATCACAGTGCTTACAATGATTTGACATTAAAGTAGTATACATTCCAATTTTCCACCAAAGTGCAGAGTGCAATCCTGATGGAAACACTTTAAGTTAAGTGCAAACTTGATTCTGAGTGGTTTGAAAGTTTTTTCATGCCTCTACACATCAAGACAAAAATGTTGTTATAACAATGCATACAATACTCTGACATTAAAGTAGAAAACATTTCAATTTTCCCCAAAGTGCAGAGTGCAATCCTGATGGAAACATTTTAAGTTTACTTCCCACATGATTCTGAGTGGTTTGAAAGTTGTTTCATGCCTCTACACATCAAGACAAAAATGTTGTTATAACAGTGCATACAATGCTTGGCAATACTAATAGTATAATTTCAATTTTACACCAAAGCACTTACTGCAAAACTAATGAAAACACCTTAGGTTAACTTCCCACATGATTCTCAGATGTCTGAAGGTTGTTTCATGCCTCTGCACAGCAAAACAACATAGTTCTTTTCTCAGTGCATACAATCCTTTGAGAAAACAAGTAGTATACATTTCAATTTTACACCAAAGTATTTACTGCAAACCTAATGGAAACACCTTAGGTTAACTTCCCACATGATTCTGAGATGTCTGAAAGTTGTTTCATGCCTCTGCACATAAAGACAAAAAAGTTGATTTCTCAGTGAATACAATGCTTTGACATAAAAGTAGTATACATTTCAATTGAACTCAAAAGTCCTGACTGCAAACCTAATGGAAACACCTTTGGTTAACTTCCCACATGATTATGAGTAGTTTGAAAGTTGTTTCTTGCCTCTGCTCATGAAGACAAAAAAGTTGTTTTCTCAGTGCATACAATGTTCTGACGTTAAAGAGGTATACATTTCAATTTTCCACCAAGCTGTAGAGTGCAAACCTGATGGAAACATTTTAAGTTAACTTCCCACTTGATTCTGAGTGGTTTCAAAGTTGTTTCATGCCTCTGCACAGCACGACAACAAAGTTCTTTTCTCAGTGCATACAATACTTTGACATGAAAGTAGTATACATTTCAATTGTACTCATAAGTCCTGACTGCAAACCTAATGAAAACACCTTTGGTTAACTTCCCACATTATTATGAGTGGTTTGAAAGTTGTTTCATGCCTCTGCACAGCAAGAAAACGAAGTTCTTTTCTCAGTGCATACAATGCTTTGACAATACAAATTTTATACATTTCAATTTTACACCAAAGTACTTACTGCAAACCTAATGGAAACACGTTAGGTTAATTTCCCACATGATTATGAGCAGTTTGAAAGTTGTTTCATGCCTCTACACATTAAGAGAAAACAGTTGTTATCACAGTGCATACAATGCTTTGAGAATACTAAGATGTGCATTTCAATTTTACACCAAAGCACTTACTGCAAACGTAATGGAAACACCTTAGGTTAACTTCCCACATGATTCTGAGATGACTGAAAGTTGTTTCATGCCTCTGCACATAAAGACAAAAATGTTGATTTCTCAGTGAATACAATGCTTTGACATAAAAGTAGAGTACATTTCAATAGTACTCAAAAGTCCTGACTGCAAATCTAATGCAAACACCTTTGGTTAACTTCCCACATGATTATGAGTAGTTTGAAAGTTGTTTCTTGCCTCTGCTCATGAAGACAAAAAAGTTGTTTTCTCAGTGCATACAATATTCTGACATTAAATAGGTATACATTTCAATTTTCCACCAAAATGCAGAGTGTAATCCTGATGGAAACATTTTAAGTCAACTTCCACTTGATTCTGAGTGGCTTAAAAGTTGTTTCATGCCTCTACACATTAAGACAAAAAAGTTGTTATCACAGTGCATACAATGCTTTGACAATACTAATGGTATACATTTCAATTTTACACCAAAGCACTTACTGGAAAACTAATGAAAACACCTTAGGTTAACTTCCCACATGATTCTCAGATGTCTGAAAGTTGTTTCATGACTCTGCACATAAAGACAAAAAAGTTGATTTCTCTGTGAATGCAGTGCGTTAACATAAAAGTAGTATACATTTCAATTCTACTCAAAAGTCCTGACTGCAAACCTAATGGAAACACCTTTGGTTAACTTCCCACATGATGCTGAGATGTCTGAAAGTTGTTTCATGCCTCTGCACATAAAGACAAAAGTTGATTTCTCAGTGAATTCAATGCTTTGACATAAAAGTAGTATACATTTCAATTGTACTCAAAAGTCCTGACTGCAAACCTAATGGAAATACCTTTGGTTAACTTCCGACATGATTATGAGTAGTTTGAAAGTTGTTTCATGCCTCTGCTCATGAAGATAAAAAAGTTGCTATCACAGTGCTTACAATGCTTTGAGAATGCTAATAATGTACATTTTAATTTAACACCAAAGTACTTACTGCAAACCTAATTGAAACACCTTAGGTTAACTTCCCACATGATTCTGAGATGTTTGCAAGTTGTTTCATGCCTCTGCATAGCAAGACAAAACGGTTCTTTTCTCAGTGCTTCCAATACTTTGACAATACAAATAGTGTACATTTCAATTTTACACCAAAGCACTTACTGCAAAGCTAATGGAAACACCTTAGGTTAACTTCCCACATGATTCTGAGTGGTTTGAAATTTGCTTCATGCCTCTACACATGAAGACAAAAATGTTGTTATAACAGTGCATACAATGCTTGACAATACTAATAGTATACATTTCAATTTTACACCAATGCACTTACTGCAAACCTTCTGGAAACACGTTAGGTTAACTTCCCACATGATTCTGAGATGTCTGAAAGTTGTTTCATGCCTCTGCACATAAAGACAAAAAAGTTGATTTCTCAGTGAATACAATGCTTTGACATAAAAGTAGTATACATTTCAATTGTACTCAAAAGTCCTGACTGCAAACCTCATGGAAACACCTTTGGTTAACTTCCCACATGATTATGAGTGGTTTGAAAGTTGTTTCATGCCTCTACACATTAAGACAAAAAAGTTGTTATCACAGTGCATACAATGCTTTGAGAATACTAATAGTGTACATTTCAAATTTACACCAAAGCACTTACTGCAAACCTAATGGAAACACCTTAGGTTAACTTCCCACATGATTCTGAGATGTCTGAAAGTTGTTTCATGCCTCTGCACATAAAGACAAAAAAGTTGATTTCTCAGTGAATTCAATGCTTTGACAAAAAAGTAGTATACATTTCAATTGTACTCAAAAGTCCTGACTGCAAACCTAATGGAAATACCTTTGGTTAAATTCCAACATGATTATGAGTAGTTTGAAAGTTGTTTCATGCCTCTGCTCATGAAGACAAAAAAGTTGTTTTCTCAGTGCATACAATGTTCTGACATTAAAGTAGTATACATTTCAATTTTCCACCAAGGTGCAGAATGCAATACTGATGGAAACAGTTTAAGTTAACTTCCCACTTAATTCTGAGTGGTTTGAAAGTTGTTTCATGCCTCTGCACAGCAAGACAACAAAGTTCTTTTCTCAGTGCATAGAATGCTTTGACAATAAAAATTTTATACATTTCAATTTTACACCAAAGTACTTACTGCAAACCTAATGGAAACACGTTAGGTTCACTTCCCACATGATTATGAGTAGTTTGAAAGTTGTTTCATGGCTCTACACGTTAAGACAAAAAAGTTTTTACCACAGTGCATACAATGCTTTGAGAATACTAAGAGTTTTCATTTCAATTTTACACCAAAACACTTACTGCAAACGTAATAGAAACACCTTTGGTTAACTTCCCACATGATTATGAGTAGTTTGAAAGTTGTTTCTCGCCTCTGCTCATGAAGACAAAAAAGTTGTTTTCTCAGCGCATACAATATTCTGACATTAAAGAAGTATACATTTCAATTTTCCACCACAGTGCAGTGTGCAATACTGATGGAAACATTTAAATTTAACTTCCACTTGATTCTGAGTGGCTTGAAAGTTGTTTCATGCCTCTACACATTAAGATATAAAAGTTGTTATCACAGTGCTTACATTCTTTGTGAATGCTAATAATGTACAGTTTAATTTAACGCCAAAGCACTTACTGCAAACCTAATGGAAACACCTTAGGTTAACTTCCCACATGATTCTGAGATGTCTGAAATTTGTTTCATGCCTCTGCACATAAAGACAAAAAAGTGATTTCTCAGTGAATACAATGCTTTGACAAAAATGTTGTATACATTTCAATTGTACACAGAAGTCCTGACTGCAAACCTAATAGAAACACCTTTGGTTAACTTCCCACATGATTATGAGTAGTTTGAAAGTTGTTTCTTGCCTCTGCTCATGAAGACAAAAAAGTTGTTTTCTCAGTGCTTACAATGTTCTGACATTAAAGTAGTATACATTTCAATTTTCCACCAAAGTGCAGAGTGCAATCCTGATGGAAGCACTTTAAGTTAACTTCGCACTTGATTCTGAGTGGTTTGAAAGTTGTTTCATGCCTCTGCACAGCAAGACAAAAAAGTTCTTTTCTCAGTGCTTACAATGCTTTCACAATACAAATAGTATACATTTCAATTTTACACCAAAGTACTTACTGCAAACCTAATGGAAACACCTTAGATTAACTTCCCACATAATTCTGAGATGTCTGAAATTTGTTTCATGCCTCTGCACATCAAGACAAAAAAGTTGTTAATACAGTGCCTACAATGCTTAGACAATACTACCGGTATACATTTCAATTTTACACCAAAGCACTTACTGCAAACCTAATGGAAACACCTCAGGTTAACTTCCCACATGATTCTGAGATGTCTGAAAGTTGTTTCATGCCTCTGCACATAAAGACAAAAAAGTTGATTTGTCAGTGAATACAATACTTTGACATAAAAGTAGTACACATTTCAATTGTACTCAAAAGTCCTGACTGCAAAGCTCATGGAAACACCTTTGGTTAACTTCCCACATAATTATGAGTAGTTTGAAAGTTGTTTCTTGCCTCTGCTCATGAAGACAAAAAAGTTGTTTTCTCAGTGCATAGAATGTTCTGACATTAAAGTAGTATACATATCAATTTTCCAACAAAGTGCAGAGTGCAATCCTGATGGAAACATTTTAAGTTTACTTCCCACATGATTTTGAGTGGTTTGAAAGTCGTTTCGTGCCTCTACACATCAAGAGAAAAATGTTGTTATAACAGTGCATACAATGCTTGACAAAACTAATAGTATACATTTCAATTTTGCACCAAAGCACTTACTGGAAAACTAATGAAAACACCTTAGGTTAACTTCCCACATGATTCTCAGATGTCTGAAAGTTTTTTCATGACTCTGCACATAAAGACAAAAAAGTTGATTTCTCTGAGACTACAGAGCTTTGACATAAAAGTAGTATACATTTCAATTGTACTCAAAAGTCCTGACTTCAAACCTAATGGAAACACCTTTGGTTAACTTCCCACATGATTATGAGTGGTTTGAAAGTTGTTTCATGCCTCTACACATTAAGACAAAAAAGTTGTTATCACAGTGCATACAATGCTTTGAGAATACTAATAGTGTACATTTCAAATTTACACCAAAGCACTTACTGCAAACCTAATGGAAACACCTTAGGTTAACTTCCCACTTGATTCTGAGATGTCTGAAAGTTGTTTCATGCCTCTGCACATAAAGACAAAAAAGTTGATTTCTCAGTGAATTCAATGCTTTGACAAAAAAGTAGTATACATTTCAATTGTACTCAAAAGTCCTGACTGCAAACCTAATGGAAATACCTTTGGTTAAATTCCAACATGATTATGAGTAGTTTGAAAGTTGTTTCATGCCTCTGCTCATGAAGACAAAAAAGTTGTTTTCTCAGTGCATACAATGTTCTGACATTAAAGTAGTATACATTTCAATTTTCCACCAAGGTGCAGAATGCAATACTGATGGAAACATTTTAAGTTAACTTCCCACTTAATTCTGAGTGGTTTGAAAGTTGTTTCATGCCTCTGCACAGCAAGACAACAAAGTTCTTTTCTCAGTGCATAGAATGCTTTGACAATAAAAATTTTATACATTTCAATTTTACACCAAAGTACTTACTGCAAACCTAATGGAAACACGTTAGGTTCACTTCCCACATGATTATGAGTAGTTTGAAAGTTGTTTCATGGCTCTACACGTTAAGACAAAAAAGTTATTACCACAGTGCATACAATGCTTTGAGAATACTAAGAGTTTTCATTTCAATTTTACACCAAAACACTTACTGCAAACGTAATGGAAACACCTTTGGTTAACTTCCCACATGATTATGAGTAGTTTGAAAGTTGTTTCTCGCCTCTGCTCATGAAGACAAAAAAGTTGTTTTCTCAGCGCATACAATATTCTGACATTAAAGAAGTATACATTTCAATTTTCCACCACAGTGCAGTGTGCAATACTGATGGAAACATTTTAATTTAACTTCCACTTGATTCTGAGTGGCTTGAAAGTTGTTTAATGCCTCTACACATTAAGATAAAAAAGTTGTTATCACAGTGCTTACATTCTTTGTGAATGCTAATAATGTACAGTTTAATTTTACACAAAAGCACTTACTGCAAACCTAATGGAAACACCTTAGGTTAACTTCCCACATGATTCTGAGATGTCTGAAATTTCTTTCATGCCTCTGCACATAAAGACAAAAAAGTGATTTCTCAGTGAATACAATGCTTTGACAAAAATGTTGTATACATTTCAATTGTACTCAGAAGTCCTGACTGCAAACCTAATAGAAACACCTTTGGTTAACTTCCCACATGATTCTGAGTGGTTTGAAGGTTGTTTCATGCCTCTGCACAGCAAGACAACAAAGTTCTTTTCTCAGTGCATACAATGCTTTGACAACACAAATAGTATGCATTTCAATTTTACACCAAAGTACTTACTGCAAACCTAATGGAAACACGTTAGGTTAACTTCCCACATGATTCTGAGATGTCTGAAAGTTGTTTCATGCCTCTGCACATAAAGACAAAAAAGTTGATTTCTCAGTGAATACAATGCTTTGACATAAAAGTAGTATACATTTCAATTGTACTCAAAATTCCTGACTGCAAACCTAATGGAAACACCTTTGGTTAACTTCCGACATGATTCTGAGATGTCTGAAAGTTGTTTCATGCCTCTACACATCAAGACAAAAAAGTTGTTACAACAGTGCATACAATGCTTTGACAATACTAACGGTATACATTTCAATTTTACACCAAAGTACTTACTGCAAAGCTAATGGAAACACCTTAGGTTAACTTCCTACATGATTATGAGCAGTTTAAAAGTTGTTTCATGCCTCTACACATTAAGATAAAAAAAGTTGTTATCGCAGACCTTGCAATGCTTTGAGAATGCTAATAATGTACAAGTCAATTTTACACCAAAGCACTTACTGCAAACCTTCTGGAAACACGTTAGGTTAACTTCCCACATGATTCTGAGATGTCTGAAATTTGTTTCTTGCCTCTGCTCATGAAGAAAGAAAAGTTGTTTTCTCAGTGCATACAATGTTCTGACATTAAAGTAGTATACATTTCAATTTTCCACCAAAGTGCAGAGTGCAATCCTGATGGAAACATTTTAAGTTTACTTCCCACATGATTCTGAGTGGTTTTAAAGTTGTTTCATGCCTCTACACATCAAGACAAAAATGTTGTTTTAACAGTGCATACAATGCTTGGCAATTCTAATAGTATACATTTCAATTTTACACCAAAGCACTTACTGGAAAACTAATGAAAAGACCTGAGGTTAATTTTGCACATGATTCTCAGGTGTCTGAAAGTTGTTTCATGACTCTGCACATAAAGACAAAAAAGATGATTTCTCTGTGAATACAGTGCTTTAACATAAAAGTAGTATACATTTCAATTGTACTCAAAAGTCCTGACTGCAAACGTAATGGAAACACCTTAGGTTAACTTCCCACATGATTATGAGTAGTTTGAAAGTTGATTCTTGCCTCTGCTCATGAAGACAAAAAAGTTGTTTTCTCAGTGCATACAATATTCTGGCATTAAAGAAGTATACATTTCAATTTTCCACCAAAGTGCAGAGTGCAATCCTGATGGAAACATTTTAAGTTAACTTCCCACATGATTCTGAGATGTCTGAAAGTTGTTTCATGCCTCTACACATCAAGACAAAAAAGTTGTTATCACAGTGCATACAATGCTTTGAGAATACTAACGGTTTACATTTCAATTTTACACCAAAGCACTTACTGCAAAGCTAATGGAAACACCTTAGGTTAACTTCCCACATGATTATGAGTAGTTTGAAAGTTGTTTCATGCCTCTACACATTAAGATAAAAAAGTTGTTATCACAGTGCTTACAATGCTTTGAGAATACTAATAATGTACATTTTAATTTTACACCAAAGCACTTACTGCAAACCTAATGGAAACACCTTAGGTTAGCTTCCCACAGAATTCTGAGATGTCTGAAATTTGTTTCATGCCTCTGCACATAAAGACAAAAAAGTTGATTTCTCAGTGAATACAATGCTTTGGCAAAAAAGTTGTATAAATTTCAATTGTACTCAGAAGCCCTGACTGCAAACCTAATGGAAACACCATTGGTTAACTTCCCACATGATTATGAGTAGTTTGAAAGTTGTTTCTTGCCTCTGCTCATGAAGACAAAAAAGTTGTTTTCTCAGTGCATACAATGTTCTGACATTAAAGTAGTATACATTTCAATTTTCCACCAAAGTGCAGAGTGCAATCCTGATGGAAGCACTTTAAGTTAACTTCCCACTTGATTCTGAGTGGTTTGAAAGTTGTTTCATGCCTCTGCACAGCAAGACAAAAAAGTTCTTTTCTCAGTACCTACAATGCTTAGACAATACTACCGGTATACATTTCAATTTTACACCAAAGCACTTACTGCAAACCTAATGGAAACACCTTAGGTTAACTTCGCACGTGATTCTGAGTGGTTTGAAAGTTGTTTCATGCCTCTGCACAGCAAGACAAAAAAGTTCTTTTCTCAGTGCTTACAATGCTTTCACATTACAAATAGTATACATTTCAATTTTACACCAAAGTACTTACTGCAAACCTAATGGAAACACCTTAGATTAACTTCCCACATAATTCTGAGATGTCTGAAATTTGTTTCATGCCTCTGCACATCAAGACAAAAAAGTTGTTAATACAGTGCCTACAATGCTTAGACAATACTACCGGTATACATTTCAATTTTACAACAAAGCACTTACTGCAAACCTAATGGAAACACCTCAGGTTAACTTCCCACATGATTCTGAGATGTCTGAAAGTTGTTTCATGCCTCTACACTTCAAGACAAAAATGTTGTTATAACAGTGCATACAATGCTCTGACATTAAAGTAGTCTACATTTTGAATATTCCATCAAAGTGCAGAGTGCAATCCTGATGGAAACATTTTAAGTTTACTTCCCACATGATTCTGTGTGGATTGAAAGTTGTTTCATGCCTCTACGCATCAAGACAAAAATGCTGTTATAACAGTGCTTACAATGCTTGACAATACTAATAGCATACATTTCAATTTTCCACCAAAGTGCAGAGTGCAATCCTGATGGAAACATTTTACGTTAACTTCCCACTTGATTCTGAGTGGTTTGAAAGTTGGTTCATGCCTCTGCACAGAAAGACAACGAAGTTCTTTTCTCAGTGCATACAATGCTTTGACAATACAAATTTTATACATTTCAATTTTACACCAAAGTACTTACTGCAAACCTAATGGAAACACGTTAGGTTAACTTTCCACATGATTATGAGTAGTTTGAAAGTTGTTTCATTGCTCTACACGTTAAGACAAAAAAGTATTTATCACAGTGCATACAATGCTTTGAGAATACTAAGAATGTGCATTTCAATTTTACACCAAAGCACTTACTGCAAACGTAATGGAAACACCTTATGTTAAATTCCCACATGATTCTGAGATGTCTGAAAGTTGTTTCATGCCTTTGCACATAAAGACATAAAAGTTGATTTCTCAGTGAATACAATGCTTTGACATAAAAGTAGTACACATTTCAATTGTACTCAAAAGTCCTGACTGCAAACCTAATGGAAACACCTTTGGTTAACTTCCCACATGATGCTGAGATGTCTGAAAGTTGTTTCATGCCTCTGCACATAAAGACAAAAGTTGATTTCTCAGTGAATTCAATGCTTTGACATAAAAGTAGTATACATTTCAATTGTACTCAAAAGTCCTGACTGCAAACCTAATGGAAATACCTTTGGTTAACTTCCGACATGATTATGAGTAGTTTGAAAGTTGTTTCATGCCTCTGCTCATGAAGATAAAAAAGTTGCTATCACAGTGCTTACAATGCTTTGAGAATGCTAATAATGTACATTTTAATTTAACACCAAAGTACTTACTGCAAACCTAATTGAAACACCTTAGGTTAACTTCCCACATGATTCTGAGATGTTTGCAAGTTGTTTCATGCCTCTGCATAGCAAGACAAAACGGTTCTTTTCTCAGTGCTTCCAATACTTTGACAATACAAATAGTGTACATTTCAATTTTACACCAAAGCACTTACTGCAAAGCTAATGGAAACACCTTAGGTTAACTTCCCACATGATTCTGAGTGGTTTGAAATTTGCTTCATGCCTCTACACATGAAGACAAAAATGTTGTTATAACAGTGCATACAATGCTTGACAATACTAATAGTATACATTTCAATTTTACACCAATGCACTTACTGCAAACCTTCTGGAAACACGTTAGGTTAACTTCCCACATGATTCTGAGATGTCTGAAAGTTGTTTCATGCCTCTGCACATAAAGACAAAAAAGTTGATTTCTCAGTGAATACAATGCTTTGACATAAAAGTAGTATACATTTCAATTGTACTCAAAAGTCCTGACTGCAAACCTCATGGAAACACCTTTGGTTAACTTCCCACATGATTATGAGTGGTTTGAAAGTTGTTTCATCCCTCTACACATTAAGACAAAAAAGTTGTTATCACAGTGCATACAATGCTTTGAGAATACTAATAGTGTACATTTCAAATTTACACCAAAGCACTTACTGCAAACCTAATGGAAACACCTTAGGTTAACTTCCCACATGATTCTGAGATGTCTGAAAGTTGTTTCATGCCTCTGCACATAAAGACAAAAAAGTTGATTTCTCAGTGAATTCAATGCTTTGACAAAAAAGTAGTATACATTTCAATTGTACTCAAAAGTCCTGACTGCAAACCTAATGGAAATACCTTTGGTTAAATTCCAACATGATTATGAGTAGTTTGAAAGTTGTTTCATGCCTCTGCTCATGAAGACAAAAAAGTTGTTTTCTCAGTGCATACAATGTTCTGACATTAAAGTAGTATACATTTCAATTTTCCACCAAGGTGCAGAATGCAATACTGATGGAAACAGTTTAAGTTAACTTCCCACTTAATTCTGAGTGGTTTGAAAGTTGTTTCATGCCTCTGCACAGCAAGACAACAAAGTTCTTTTCTCAGTGCATAGAATGCTTTGACAATAAAAATTTTATACATTTCAATTTTACACCAAAGTACTTACTGCAAACCTAATGGAAACACGTTAGGTTCACTTCCCACATGATTATGAGTAGTTTGAAAGTTGTTTCATGGCTCTACACGTTAAGACAAAAAAGTTTTTACCACAGTGCATACAATGCTTTGAGAATACTAAGAGTTTTCATTTCAATTTTACACCAAAACACTTACTGCAAACGTAATAGAAACACCTTTGGTTAACTTCCCACATGATTATGAGTAGTTTGAAAGTTGTTTCTCGCCTCTGCTCATGAAGACAAAAAAGTTGTTTTCTCAGCGCATACAATATTCTGACATTAAAGAAGTATACATTTCAATTTTCCACCACAGTGCAGTGTGCAATACTGATGGAAACATTTAAATTTAACTTCCACTTGATTCTGAGTGGCTTGAAAGTTGTTTCATGCCTCTACACATTAAGATATAAAAGTTGTTATCACAGTGCTTACATTCTTTGTGAATGCTAATAATGTACAGTTTAATTTAACGCCAAAGCACTTACTGCAAACCTAATGGAAACACCTTAGGTTAACTTCCCACATGATTCTGAGATGTCTGAAAATTGTTTCATGCCTCTGCACATAAAGACAAAAAAGTGATTTCTCAGTGAATACAATGCTTTGACAAAAATGTTGTATACATTTCAATTGTACACAGAAGTCCTGACTGCAAACCTAATAGAAACACCTTTGGTTAACTTCCCACATGATTCTGAGTGGTTTGAAGGTTGTTTCATGCCTCTGCACAGCAAGACAACAAAGTTCTTTTCTCAGTGCATACAATGCTTTGACAATACAAATAGTATGCATTTCAATTTTACACCAAAGTACTTACTGCAAACCTAATGGAAACACCTGAAGTTAACTTCCCACATGATTCTGAGATGTCTGAAAGTTGTTTTATGCCTCTACACATGAAGACAAAAAAGTTGTTACAACAGTGCATACAATGCTTTGACAATACTAACGGTATACATTTCAATTTTACACCAAAGTACTTACTGCAAAGCTAATGGAAACACCTTAGGTTAACTTGCTACATGATTATGAGCCGTTTGAAAGTTGTTTCATGCCTCTACACATAACGAGAAAAAAGTTGTTATCACAGTGCATAGAATGCTTTGAGAATACTAAGAGTGTGCATTTCAATTTTACACCAAAGCACTTACTGCAAACCTAATGGAAACACCTCAGGTTAACTTCCCACATGATTCTGAGATGTCTGAAAGTTGTTTCATGCCTCTGCACATAAAGACAAAAAAGTTGATTTCTCAGTGAATACAATGATTTGACATAAAAGTAGTATACATTTCAATTGTACTCAAAAGTCCTGACTGCAAACCTAATGGAAATACCTTTGGTTAACTTCCCACATGATTATGAGTTGTTTTAAAGTTGTTTCATGCCTCTGCTCATGAAGATAAAGAAGTTGTTTTCTCAGTGCATACAATGTTCTGACATTAAAGTAGTATGCATTTCAAATTTCCACCAAAGTGCAGAGTGCAATCCTGAGGGAAACATTTTAAGTTTACTTCCCACATGATTCTGATTGGTTTGAAATTTGCTTCATGCCTCTACACATCAAGACAAAAATGTTGTTATAACAGTGCATACAATGCTTGACAATACTAATAGTATACATTTCAATTTTACACCAAAGCACTTACTGCAAACCTTCTGGAAACACGTTAGGTTAACTTCCCACATGATTCTGAGATGTCTGAAAGTTGTTTCATGCCTCTGCACATAAAGACAAAAAAGTTGATTTCTCAGTGAATACAATGCTTTGACATAAAAGTAGTATACATTTCAATTGTACTCAAAAGTCCTGACTGCAAACCTAATGGAAACACCTTTGGTTAACTTCCGACATGATTCTGAGATGTCTGAAAGTTGTTTCATGCCTCTACACATCAAGACAAAAAAGTTGTTACAACAGTGCATACAATGCTTTGACAATACTAACGGTATACATTTCAATTTTACACCAAAGTACTTACTGCAAAGCTAATGGAAACACCTTAGGTTAACTTCCTACATGATTATGAGCAGTTTAAAAGTTGTTTCATGCCTCTACACATTAAGATAAAAAAAGTTGTTATCGCAGACCTTGCAATGCTTTGAGAATGCTAATAATGTACAAGTCAATTTTACACCAAAGCACTTACTGCAAACCTTCTGGAAACACGTTAGGTTAACTTCCCACATGATTCTGAGATGTCTGAAATTTGTTTCTTGCCTCTGCTCATGAAGAAAGAAAAGTTGTTTTCTCAGTGCATACAATGTTCTGACATTAAAGTAGTATACATTTCAATTTTCCACCAAAGTGCAGAGTGCAATCCTGATGGAAACATTTTAAGTTTACTTCCCACATGATTCTGAGTGGTTTTAAAGTTGTTTCATGCCTCTACACATCAAGACAAAAATGTTGTTTTAACAGTGCATACAATGCTTGGCAATTCTAATAGTATACATTTCAATTTTACACCAAAGCACTTACTGGAAAACTAATGAAAAGACCTGAGGTTAATTTTGCACATGATTCTCAGGTGTCTGAAAGTTGTTTCATGACTCTGCACATAAAGACAAAAAAGATGATTTCTCTGTGAATACAGTGCTTTAACATAAAAGTAGTATACATTTCAATTGTACTCAAAAGTCCTGACTGCAAACGTAATGGAAACACCTTAGGTTAACTTCCCACATGATTATGAGTAGTTTGAAAGTTGATTCTTGCCTCTGCTCATGAAGACAAAAAAGTTGTTTTCTCAGTGCATACAATATTCTGGCATTAAAGAAGTATACATTTCAATTTTCCACCAAAGTGCAGAGTGCAATCCTGATGGAAACATTTTAAGTTAACTTCCCACATGATTCTGAGATGTCTGAAAGTTGTTTCATGCCTCTACACATCAAGACAAAAAAGTTGTTCTCACAGTGCATACAATGCTTTGAGAATACTAACGGTTTACATTTCAATTTTACACCAAAGCACTTACTGCAAAGCTAATGGAAACACCTTAGGTTAACTTCCCACATGATTATGAGTAGTTTGAAAGTTGTTTCATGCCTCTACACATTAAGATAAAAAAGTTGTTATCACAGTGCTTACAATGCTTTGAGAATACTAATAATGTACATTTTAATTTTACACCAAAGCACTTACTGCAAACCTAATGGAAACACCTTAGGTTAGCTTCCCACAGAATTCTGAGATGTCTGAAATTTGTTTCATGCCTCTGCACATAAAGACAAAAAAGTTGATTTCTCAGTGAATACAATGCTTTGGCAAAAAAGTTGTATAAATTTCAATTGTACTCAGAAGCCCTGACTGCAAACCTAATGGAAACACCATTGGTTAACTTCCCACATGATTATGAGTAGTTTGAAAGTTGTTTCTTGCCTCTGCTCATGAAGACAAAAAAGTTGTTTTCTCAGTTCATACAATGTTCTGACATTAAAGTAGTATACATTTCAATTTTCCACCAAAGTGCAGAGTGCAATCCTGATGGAAGCACTTTAAGTTAACTTCCCACTTGATTCTGAGTGGTTTGAAAGTTGTTTCATGCCTCTGCACAGCAAGACAAAAAAGTTCTTTTCTCAGTACCTACAATGCTTAGACAATACTACCGGTATACATTTCAATTTTACACCAAAGCACTTACTGCAAACCTAATGGAAACACCTTAGGTTAACTACCCACATGATTCTGAGATGTCTGAAAGTTGTTTCATCCCTCTGCACATAAAGACAAAAAAGTTGTTTTCTCAGTGCGTACAATGTTCTGACATTAAAGTAGTATACATTTCAATTTTCCACCAAAGTGCAGAGTGCAATCCTAATGGAAACATTTTAAGTTTGCTTCCCACATGAATCTGAGTGGTTTGAAAGTTGTTTCATGCCTCTACACATCAAGACAAAAATGTTGTTATAACAGTGCATACAATGCTTGACAATACTAATAGTATACATTTCAATTTTACACCAAAGCACTTACTGGAAAACTAATGAAAAGACCTGAGGTTAACTTCGCACATGATTCTCAGGTGTCTGAAAGTTGTTTCATGACTCTGCACATAAAGACAAAAAAGATGATTTCTCTGTGAATACAGTGCTTTAACATAAACGTAGTATACATTTCAATTGTACTCAAAAGTCCTGACTGCAAACCTAATGGAAACACCTTTGGTTAACTTCCCACATGATTATGAGTAGATTGAAAGTTGTTTCTTGCCTCTTCTCATGAAGACAAAAAAGTTGTTTTCTCACTGCATACAATATTTGGACATTAAAGAAGTATACATTTCAATTTTCCACCAAAGTGCAGAGTGCAATCCTGATGGAAACTTTTTAAGTTAACTTCCACTTGATTCTGAGTGGATTGAAAGTTGTTTCATGCCTCTACACATTAAGACAAAAAAGTTGCATCACAGGGCTTACAATGCTTTCAGAATACTAATAGTGTACATTTCAATTTTACACCAAAACACTTACTGCAAACCTAATGGGAACACCTTAGGTTAACTTCCCATATGATTCTGAGATGTCTGAAAGTGGTTTCATGCCTCTACACATCAAGACAAAAAAGTTGTTATCACAGTGCATGCAATGCTTTGACAATACTAACGGTGTACATTTCAATTTTACACCAAAGCACTTACTGCAAAGCTAATGGAAACACCTTAGGTTAACTTCCCACATGATTATGAGTAGTTTGAAAGTTGTTTCATGCCTCTACACATTAAGATAAAAAAGTTGTTATCACAGTGCTTACAATGCTTTGAGAATACTAATAATGTACATTTTAATTTTACACCAAAGCACTTAGTGCAAACCTAATGAAAAGACCTGAGGTTAACTTCGCACATGATTCTCAGGTGTCTTAAATTTGTTTCATGCCTCTGCAGATAAAGACAAAAAAGTTGATTTCTCAGTGAATACAATGCTTTGACAAAACAGTTGTATAAATTTCAATTGTACTCAGAAGTCCTGACTGCAAACCTAATGGAAACACCATTGGTTAACTTCCCACATGATTATGAGTAGTTTGAAAGTTGTTTCTTGCCTCTGCTCATGAAGACAAAAAAGTTGTTTTCTCAGTGCTTACAATGTTCTGACATTAAAGTAGTATACATTTCAATTTTCCACCAAAGTGCAGAGTGCAATCCTGATGGAAGCACTTTAAGTTAACTTCGCACTTGATTCTGAGTGGTTTGAAAGTTGTTTCATGCCTCTGCACAGCAAGACAAAAAAGTTCTTTTCTCAGTGCTTACAATGCTTTCACAATACAAATAGTATACATTTCAATTTTACACCAAAGTACTTACTGCAAACCTAATGGAAACACCTTAGATTAACTTCCCACATAATTCTGAGATGTCTGAAATTTGTTTCATGCCTCTGCACATCAAGACAAAAAAGTTGTTAATACAGTGCCTACAATGCTTAGACAATACTACCGGTATACATTTCAATTTTACACCAAAGCACTTACTGCAAACCTAATGGAAACACCTCAGGTTAACTTCCCACATGATTCTGAGATGTCTGAAAGTTGTTTCATGCCTCTGCACATAAAGACAAAAAAGTTGATTTGTCAGTGAATACAATACTTTGACATAAAAGTAGTATACATTTCAATTGTACTCAAAAGTCCTGACTGCAAAGCTCATGGAAACACCTTTGGTTAACTTCCCACATAATTATGAGTAGTTTGAAAGTTGTTTCTTGCCTCTGCTCATGAAGACAAAAAAGTTGTTTTCTCAGTGCATAGAATGTTCTGACATTAAAGTAGTATACATATCAATTTTCCAACAAAGTGCAGAGTGCAATCCTGATGGAAACATTTTAAGTTTACTTCCCACATGATTTTGAGTGGTTTGAAAGTCGTTTCGTGCCTCTACACATCAAGAGAAAAATGTTGTTATAACAGTGCATACAATGCTTGACAAAACTAATAGTATACATTTCAATTTTGCACCAAAGCACTTACTGGAAAACTAATGAAAACACCTTAGGTTAACTTCCCACATGATTCTCAGATGTCTGAAAGTTTTTTCATGACTCTGCACATAAAGACAAAAAAGTTGATTTCTCTGAGACTACAGAGCTTTGACATAAAAGTAGTATACATTTCAATTGTACTCAAAAGTCCTGACTTCAAACCTAATGGAAACACCTTTGGTTAACTTCCCACATGATTATGAGTGGTTTGAAAGTTGTTTCATGCCTCTACACATTAAGACAAAAAAGTTGTTATCACAGTGCATACAATGCTTTGAGAATACTAATAGTGTACATTTCAAATTTACACCAAAGCACTTACTGCAAACCTAATGGAAACACCTTAGGTTCACTTCCCACTTGATTCTGAGATGTCTGAAAGTTGTTTCATGCCTCTGCACATAAAGACAAAAAAGTTGATTTCTCAGTGAATTCAATGCTTTGACAAAAAAGTAGTATACATTTCAATTGTACTCAAAAGTCCTGACTGCAAACCTAATGGAAATACCTTTGGTTAAATTCCAACATGATTATGAGTAGTTTGAAAGTTGTTTCATGCCTCTGCTCATGAAGACAAAAAAGTTGTTTTCTCAGTGCATACAATGTTCTGACATTAAAGTAGTATACATTTCAATTTTCCACCAAGGTGCAGAATGCAATACTGATGGAAACATTTTAAGTTAACTTCCCACTTAATTCTGAGTGGTTTGAAAGTTGTTTCATGCCTCTGCACAGCAAGACAACAAAGTTCTTTTCTCAGTGCATAGAATGCTTTGACAATAAAAATTTTATACATTTCAATTTTACACCAAAGTACTTACTGCAAACCTAATGGAAACACGTTAGGTTCACTTCCCACATGATTATGAGTAGTTTGAAAGTTGTTTTATGGCTCTACACGTTAAGACAAAAAAGTTATTACCACAGTGCATACAATGCTTTGAGAATACTAAGAGTTTTCATTTCAATTTTACACCAAAACACTTACTGCAAACGTAATGGAAACACCTTTGTTTAACTTCCCACATGATTATGAGTAGTTTGAAAGTTGTTTCTCGCCTCTGCTCATGAAGACAAAAAAGTTGTTTTCTCAGCGCATACAATATTCTGACATTAAAGAAGTATACATTTCAATTTTCCACCACAGTGCAGTGTGCAATACTGATGGAAACATTTTAATTTAACTTCCACTTGATTCTGAGTGGCTTGAAAGTTGTTTAATGCCTCTACACATTAAGATAAAAAAGTTGTTATCACAGTGCTTACATTCTTTGTGAATGCTAATAATGTACAGTTTAATTTTACACAAAAGCACTTACTGCAAACCTAATGGAAACACCTTAGGTTAACTTCCCACATGATTCTGAGATGTCTGAAATTTCTTTCATGCCTCTGCACATAAAGACAAAAAAGTGATTTCTCAGTGAATACAATGCTTTGACAAAAATGTTGTATACATTTCAATTGTACTCAGAAGTCCTGACTGCAAACCTAATAGAAACACCTTTGGTTAACTTCCCACATGATTCTGAGTGGTTTGAAGGTTGTTTCATGCCTCTGCACAGCAAGACAACAAAGTTCTTTTCTCAGTGCATACAATGCTTTGACAACACAAATAGTATGCATTTCAATTTTACACCAAAGTACTTACTGCAAACCTAATGGAAACACGTTAGGTTAACTTCCCACATGATTCTGAGATGTCTGAAAGTTGTTTCATGCCTCTGCACATAAAGACAAAAAAGTTGATTTCTCAGTGAATACAATGCTTTGACATAAAAGTAGTATACATTTCAATTGTACTCAAAAGTCCTGACTGCAAACCTAATGGAAACACCTTTGGTTAACTTCCGACATGATTCTGAGATGTCTGAAAGTTGTTTCATGCCTCTACACATCAAGACAAAAAAGTTGTTACAACAGTGCATACAATGCTTTGACAATACTAACGGTATACATTTCAATTTTACACCAAAGTACTTACTGCAAAGCTAATGGAAACACCTTAGGTTAACTTCCTACATGATTATGAGCAGTTTAAAAGTTGTTTCATGCCTCTACACATTAAGATAAAAAAAGTTGTTATCGCAGACCTTGCAATGCTTTGAGAATGCTAATAATGTACAAGTCAATTTTACACCAAAGCACTTACTGCAAACCTTCTGGAAACACGTTAGGTTAACTTCCCACATGATTCTGAGATGTCTGAAATTTGTTTCTTGCCTCTGCTCATAAAGAAAGAAAAGTTGTTTTCTCAGTGCATACAATGTTCTGACATTAAAGTAGTATACATTTCAATTTTCCACCAAAGTGCAGAGTGCAATCCTGATGGAAACATTTTAAGTTTACTTCCCACATGATTCTGAGTGGTTTTAAAGTTGTTTCATGCCTCTACACATCAAGACAAAAATGTTGTTTTAACAGTGCATACAATGCTTGGCAATTCTAATAGTATACATTTCAATTTTACACCAAAGCACTTACTGCAAAGCTAATGGAAACACCTTAGGTTAACTTCCCACATGATTATGAGTAGTTTGAAAGTTGTTTCATGCCTCTACACATTAAGATAAAAAAGTTGTTATCACAGTGCTTACAATGCTTTGAGAATACTAATAATGTACATTTTAATTTTACACCAAAGCACTTACTGCAAACCTAATGGAAACACCTTAGGTTAGCTTCCCACAGAATTCTGAGATGTCTGAAATTTGTTTCATGCCTCTGCACATAAAGACAAAAAAGTTGATTTCTCAGTGAATACAATGCTTTGGCAAAAAAGTTGTATAAATTTCAATTGTACTCAGAAGCCCTGACTGCAAACCTAATGGAAACACCATTGGTTAACTTCCCACATGATTATGAGTAGTTTGAAAGTTGTTTCTTGCCTCTGCTCATGAAGACAAAAAAGTTGTTTTCTCAGTGCATACAATGTTCTGACATTAAAGTAGTATACATTTCAATTTTCCACCAAAGTGCAGAGTGCAATCCTGATGGAAGCACTTTAAGTTAACTTCCCACTTGATTCTGAGTGGTTTGAAAGTTGTTTCATGCCTCTGCACAGCAAGACAAAAAAGTTCTTTTCTCAGTACCTACAATGCTTAGACAATACTACCGGTATACATTTCAATTTTACACCAAAGCACTTACTGCAAACCTAATGGAAACACCTTAGGTTAACTTCGCACGTGATTCTGAGTGGTTTGAAAGTTGTTTCATGCCTCTGCACAGCAAGACAAAAAAGTTCTTTTCTCAGTGCTTACAATGCTTTCACATTACAAATAGTATACATTTCAATTTTACACCAAAGTACTTACTGCAAACCTAATGGAAACACCTTAGATTAACTTCCCACATAATTCTGAGATGTCTGAAATTTGTTTCATGCCTCTGCACATCAAGACAAAAAAGTTGTTAATACAGTGCCTACAATGCTTAGACAATACTACCGGTATACATTTCAATTTTACAACAAAGCACTTACTGCAAACCTAATGGAAACACCTCAGGTTAACTTCCCACATGATTCTGAGATGTCTGAAAGTTGTTTCATGCCTCTACACTTCAAGACAAAAATGTTGTTATAACAGTGCATACAATGCTCTGACATTAAAGTAGTCTACATTTTGAATATTCCATCAAAGTGCAGAGTGCAATCCTGATGGAAACATTTTAAGTTTACTTCCCACATGATTCTGTGTGGATTGAAAGTTGTTTCATGCCTCTACGCATCAAGACAAAAATGCTGTTATAACAGTGCTTACAATGCTTGACAATACTAATAGCATACATTTCAATTTTCCACCAAAGTGCAGAGTGCAATCCTGATGGAAACATTTTACGTTAACTTCCCACTTGATTCTGTGTGGTTTGAAAGTTGGTTCATGCCTCTGCACAGAAAGACAACGAAGTTCTTTTCTCAGTGCATACAATGCTTTGACAATACAAATTTTATACATTTCAATTTTACACCAAAGTACTTACTGCAAACCTAATGGAAACACGTTAGGTTAACTTTCCACATGATTATGAGTAGTTTGAAAGTTGTTTCATTGCTCTACACGTTAAGACAAAAAAGTATTTATCACAGTGCATACAATGCTTTGAGAATACTAAGAATGTGCATTTCAATTTTACACCAAAGCACTTACTGCAAACGTAATGGAAACACCTTATGTTAAATTCCCACATGATTCTGAGATGTCTGAAAGTTGTTTCATGCCTTTGCACATAAAGACATAAAAGTTGATTTCTCAGTGAATACAATGCTTTGACATAAAAGTAGTACACATTTCAATTGTACTCAAAAGTCCTGACTGCAAACCTAATGGAAGCACCTTTGGTTAACTTCCCACATGATTATGAGTAGTTTGAAAGTTGTTTCATGCCTCTGCTCATGAAGACAAAAAAGTTGTTTTCTCAGTGCATACAATGTTCTGACATTAAAGTAGTATACATTTCAATTTTCCACCAAAGTGCAGAGTGCAATCCTGATGGAAACATTTTAAGTTTACTTCCCACATGATTCTGAGATGTCTGAAATTTGTTTCTTGCCTCTGCTCATAAAGAAAGAAAAGTTGTTTTCTCAGTGCATACAATGTTCTGACATTAAAGTAGTATACATTTCAATTTTCCACCAAAGTGCAGAGTGCAATCCTGATGGAAACATTTTAAGTTTACTTCCCACATGATTCTGAGTGGTTTTAAAGTTGTTTCATGCCTCTACACATCAAGACAAAAATGTTGTTTTAACAGTGCATACAATGCTTGGCAATTCTAATAGTATACATTTCAATTTTACACCAAAGCACTTACTGCAAAGCTAATGGAAACACCTTAGGTTAACTTCCCACATGATTATGAGTAGTTTGAAAGTTGTTTCATGCCTCTACACATTAAGATAAAAAAGTTGTTATCACAGTGCTTACAATGCTTTGAGAATACTAATAATGTACATTTTAATTTTACACCAAAGCACTTACTGCAAACCTAATGGAAACACCTTAGGTTAGCTTCCCACAGAATTCTGAGATGTCTGAAATTTGTTTCATGCCTCTGCACATAAAGACAAAAAAGTTGATTTCTCAGTGAATACAATGCTTTGGCAAAAAAGTTGTATAAATTTCAATTGTACTCAGAAGCCCTGACTGCAAACCTAATGGAAACACCATTGGTTAACTTCCCACATGATTATGAGTAGTTTGAAAGTTGTTTCTTGCCTCTGCTCATGAAGACAAAAAAGTTGTTTTCTCAGTGCATACAATGTTCTGACATTAAAGTAGTATACATTTCAATTTTCCACCAAAGTGCAGAGTGCAATCCTGATGGAAGCACTTTAAGTTAACTTCCCACTTGATTCTGAGTGGTTTGAAAGTTGTTTCATGCCTCTGCACAGCAAGACAAAAAAGTTCTTTTCTCAGTACCTACAATGCTTAGACAATACTACCGGTATACATTTCAATTTTACACCAAAGCACTTACTGCAAACCTAATGGAAACACCTTAGGTTAACTTCGCACGTGATTCTGAGTGGTTTGAAAGTTGTTTCATGCCTCTGCACAGCAAGACAAAAAAGTTCTTTTCTCAGTGCTTACAATGCTTTCACATTACAAATAGTATACATTTCAATTTTACACCAAAGTACTTACTGCAAACCTAATGGAAACACCTTAGATTAACTTCCCACATAATTCTGAGATGTCTGAAATTTGTTTCATGCCTCTGCACATCAAGACAAAAAAGTTGTTAATACAGTGCCTACAATGCTTAGACAATACTACCGGTATACATTTCAATTTTACAACAAAGCACTTACTGCAAACCTAATGGAAACACCTCAGGTTAACTTCCCACATGATTCTGAGATGTCTGAAAGTTGTTTCATGCCTCTACACTTCAAGACAAAAATGTTGTTATAACAGTGCATACAATGCTCTGACATTAAAGTAGTCTACATTTTGAATATTCCATCAAAGTGCAGAGTGCAATCCTGATGGAAACATTTTAAGTTTACTTCCCACATGATTCTGTGTGGATTGAAAGTTGTTTCATGCCTCTACGCATCAAGACAAAAATGCTGTTATAACAGTGCTTACAATGCTTGACAATACTAATAGCATACATTTCAATTTTCCACCAAAGTGCAGAGTGCAATCCTGATGGAAACATTTTACGTTAACTTCCCACTTGATTCTGTGTGGTTTGAAAGTTGGTTCATGCCTCTGCACAGAAAGACAACGAAGTTCTTTTCTCAGTGCATACAATGCTTTGACAATACAAATTTTATACATTTCAATTTTACACCAAAGTACTTACTGCAAACCTAATGGAAACACGTTAGGTTAACTTTCCACATGATTATGAGTAGTTTGAAAGTTGTTTCATTGCTCTACACGTTAAGACAAAAAAGTATTTATCACAGTGCATACAATGCTTTGAGAATACTAAGAATGTGCATTTCAATTTTACACCAAAGCACTTACTGCAAACGTAATGGAAACACCTTATGTTAAATTCCCACATGATTCTGAGATGTCTGAAAGTTGTTTCATGCCTTTGCACATAAAGACATAAAAGTTGATTTCTCAGTGAATACAATGCTTTGACATAAAAGTAGTACACATTTCAATTGTACTCAAAAGTCCTGACTGCAAACCTAATGGAAGCACCTTTGGTTAACTTCCCACATGATTATGAGTAGTTTGAAAGTTGTTTCATGCCTCTGCTCATGAAGACAAAAAAGTTGTTTTCTCAGTGCATACAATGTTCTGACATTAAAGTAGTATACATTTCAATTTTCCACCAAAGTGCAGAGTGCAATCCTGATGGAAACATTTTAAGTTTACTTCCCACATGATTCTGAGTGGTTTTAAAGTTGTTTCATGCCTCTACACATCAAGACAAAAATGTTGTTTTAACAGTGCATACAATGCTTGACAATTCTAATAGTATACATTTCAATTTTACACCAAAGCACTTACTGGAAAACTAATGAAAAGACCTGAGGTTAACTTTGCACATGATTCTCAGGTGTCTGAAAGTTGTTTCATGACTCTGCACATAAAGACAAAAAAGATGATTTCTCTGTGAATACAGTGCTTTAACATAAAAGTAGTATACATTTCAATTGTACTCAAAAGTCCTGACTGCAAACCTAATGGAAACACCTTAGGTTAACTTCCCACATGATTATGAGTAGTTTGAAAGTTGATTCTTGCCTCTGCTCATGAAGACAAAAAAGTTGTTTTCTCAGTGCATACAATATTCTGGCATTAAAGAAGTATACATTTCAATTTTCCACCAAAGTGCAGAGTGCAATCCTGATGGAAACATTTTAAGTTAACTTCCCACATGATTCTGAGATGTCTGAAAGTTGTTTCATGCCTCTACACATCAAGACAAAAAAGTTGTTATCACAGTGCATACAATGCTTTGAGAATACTAACGGTTTACATTTCAATTTTACACCAAAGCACTTATTGCAAAGCTAATGGAAACACCTTAGGTTAACTTCCCACATGATTATGAGTAGTTTGAAAGTTGTTTCATGCCTCTACACATTAAGATAAAAAAGTTGTTATCACAGTGCTTACAATGCTTTGGGAATACTAATAATGTACATTTTAATTTTACACCAAAGCACTTACTGCAAACCTAATGGAAACACCTCAGGTTAGCTTCCCACAGAATTCTGAGATGTCTGAAATTTGTTTCATGCCTCTGCACATAAAGACAAAAAAGTTGATTTCTCAGTGAATACAATGCTTTGGCAAAAAAGTTGTATAAATTTCAATTGTACTCAGAAGCCCTGACTGCAAACCTAATGGAAACACCATTGGTTAACTTCCCACATGATTATGAGTAGTTTGAAAGTTGTTTCTTGCCTCTGCTCATGAAGACAAAAAAGTTGTTTTCTCAGTGCATACAATGTTCTGACATTAAAGTAGTATACATTTCAATTTTCCACAAAAGTGCAGAGTGCAATGCTAATGGAAGCACTTTAAGTTAACTTCCCACTTGATTCTGAGTGGTTTGAAAGTTGTTTCATGCCTCTGCACAGCAAGACAAAAAAGTTCTTTTCTCAGTGCTTACAATGCTTTCACAATAGAAAATAGTATACATTTCAATTTTACACCAAAGTACTTACTGCAAACCTAATGCAAACACCTTAGGTTAACTTCCTACATGATTCTGAGATGTCTGAAATTTGATTCATACCTCTGCACATCAAGACAAAAAAGTAGTTATTACAGTACCTACAATGCTTAGACAATACTACCGGTATACATTTCAATTTTACACCAAAGCACTTACTGCAAACCTAATGGAAACACCTTAGGTTAACTACCCACATGATTCTGAGATGTCTGAAAGTTGTTTCATCCCTCTGCACATAAAGACAAAAAAGTTGTTTTCTCAGTGCATACAATGTTCTGACATTAAAGTAGTATACATTTCAATTTTCCACCAAAGTGCAGAGTGCAATCCTGATGGAAACATTTTAAGTTTACTTCCCACATGATTCTGAGTGGTTTTAAAGTTGTTTCATGCCTCTACACATCAAGACAAAAATGTTGTTTTAACAGTGCATACAATGCTTGACAATTCTAATAGTATACATTTCAATTTTACACCAAAGTACTTACTGGAAAACTAATGAAAAGACCTGAGGTTAACTTCGCACATGATTCTCAGGTGTCTGAAAGTTGTTTCATGACTCTGCACATAAAGACAAAAAAGATGATTTCTCTGTGAATACAGTGCTTTAACATAAACGTAGTATACATTTCAATTGTACTCAAAAGTCCTGACTGCAAACCTAATGGAAACACCTTTGGTTAACTTCCCACATGATTATGAGTAGATTGAAAGTTGTTTCTTGCCTCTTCTCATGAAGACAAAAAAGTTGTCATCACAGTGCATACAATGCTTTGACAATACTAACGGTGTACATTTCAATTTTACACCAAAGCACTTATTGCAAAGCTAATGGAAACACCTTAGGTTAACTTCCCACATGATTATGAGTAGTTTGAAAGTTGTTTCATGCCTCTACACATTAAGATAAAAAAGTTGTTATCACAGTGCTTACAATGCTTTGAGAATACTAATAATGTACATTTTAATTTTACACCAAAGCACTTACTGCAAACCTAATGGAAACACCTCAGGTTAGCTTCCCACAGAATTCTGAGATGTCTGAAATTTGTTTCATGCCTCTGCACATAAAGACAAAAAAGTTGATTTCTCAGTGAATACAATGCTTTGGCAAAAAAGTTGTATAAATTTCAATTGTACTCAGAAGCCCTGACTGCAAACCTAATGGAAACACCATTGGTTAACTTCCCACATGATTATGAGTAGTTTGAAAGTTGTTTCTTGCCTCTGCTCATGAAGACAAAAAAGTTGTTTTCTCAGTGCATACAATGTTCTGACATTAAAGTAGTATACATTTCAATTTTCCACAAAAGTGCAGAGTGCAATCCTAATGGAAGCACTTTAAGTTAACTTCCCACTTGATTCTGAGTGGTTTGAAAGTTGTTTCATGCCTCTGCACAGCAAGACAAAAAAGTTCTTTTCTCAGTGCTTACAATGCTTTCACAATAGAAAATAGTATACATTTCAATTTTACACCAAAGTACTTACTGCAAACCTAATGCAAACACCTTAGGTTAACTTCCTACATGATTCTGAGATGTCTGAAATTTGATTCATACCTCTGCACATCAAGACAAAAAAGTAGTTATTACAGTACCTACAATGCTTAGACAATACTACCGGTATACATTTCAATTTTACACCAAAGCACTTACTGCAAACCTAATGGAAACACCTTAGGTTAACTACCCACATGATTCTGAGATGTCTGAAAGTTGTTTCATCCCTCTGCACATAAAGACAAAAAAGTTGTTTTCTCAGTGCATACAATGTTCTGACATTAAAGTAGTATACATTTCAATTTTCCACCAAAGTGCAGAGTGCAATCCTGATGGAAACATTTTAAGTTTACTTCCCACATGATTCTGAGTGGTTTTAAAGTTGTTTCATGCCTCTACACATCAAGACAAAAATGTTGTTTTAACAGTGCATACAATGCTTGACAATTCTAATAGTATACATTTCAATTTTACACCAAAGCACTTACTGGAAAACTAATGAAAAGACCTGAGGTTAATTTTGCACATGATTCTCAGGTGTCTGAAAGTTGTTTCATGACTCTGCACATAAAGACAAAAAAGATGATTTCTCTGTGAATACAGTGCTTTAACATAAACGTAGTATACATTTCAATTGTACTCAAAAGTCCTGACTGCAAACCTAATGGAAACACCTTTGGTTAACTTCCCACATGATTATGAGTAGATTGAAAGTTGTTTCTTGCCTCTTCTCATGAAGACAAAAAAGTTGTTTTCTCAGTGCATACAATATTCGGACATTAAAGAAGTATACATTTCAATTTTCCACCAAAGTGCAGAGTGCAATCCTGATGGAAACTTTTTAAGTTAACTTCCACTTGATTCTGAGTGGATTGAAAGTTGTTTCATGCCTCTACACATTAAGACAAAAAAGTTGCATCGCAGGGCTTGCAATGCTTTCAGAATACTAATAGTGTACATTTCAATTTTACACCAAAGCACTTACTGCAAACCTAATGGGAACACCTTAGGGTAACTTCCCATATGATTCTGAGATGTCTGAAAGTGGTTTCATGCCTCTACACATCAAGACAAAAAAGTTGTCATCACAGTGCATACAATGCTTTGACAATACTAACGGTGTACATTTCAATTTTACACCAAAGCACTTACTGCAAAGCTAATGGAAACACCTTAGGTTAACTTCCCACATGATTATGAGTAGTTTGAAAGTTGTTTCATGCCTCTACACATTAAGATAAAAAAGTTGTTATCACAGTGCTTACAATGATTTGAGAATACTAATAATGTACATTTTAATTTTACACCAAAGCACTTTGTGCAAACCTAATGAAAAGACCTGAGGTTAACTTCACACATGATTCTCAGGTGTCTTAAATTTGTTTCATGCCTCTGCACATAAAGACAAAAAAGTTGATTTCTCAGTGAATACAATGCTTTGACAAAAAAGTTGTATAAATTTCAATTGTACTCAGAAGTCCTGACTGCAAACCTAATGGAAACACCATTGGTTAACTTCCCACATGATTATGAGTAGTTTGAAAGTTGTTTCTTGCCTCTGCTCATGAAGACAAAAAAGTTGTTTTCTCAGTGCTTACAATGTTCTGACATTAAAGTAGTATACATTTCAATTTTCCACCAAAGTGCAGAGTGTAATCCTGATGGAAGCACTTTAAGTTAACTTCGCACTTGATTCTGAGTGGTTTGAAAGTTGTTTCATGCCTCTGCACAGCAAGACAAAAAAGTTCTTTTCTCAGTGCTTACAATGCTTTCACAATACAAATAGTATACATTTCAATTTTACACCAAAGTACTTACTGCAAACCTAATGGAAACACCTTAGATTAACTTCCCACATAATTCTGAGATGTCTGAAATTTGTTTCATGCCTCTGCACATCAAGACAAAAAAGTTGTTAATACAGTGCCTACAATGCTTAGACAATGCTACGGTATACATTTCAATTTTACACCAAAGCACTTACTGCAAACCTAATGGAAACACCTCAGGTTAACTTCCCACATGATTCTGAGATGTCTGAAAGTTGTTTCATGCCTCTGCACATAAAGACAAAAAAGTTGATTTGTCAGTGAATACAATACTTTGACATAAAAGTAGTATACATTTCAATTGTACTCAAAAGTCCTGACTGCAAAGCTCATGGAAACACCTTTGGTTAACTTCCCACATGATTATGAGTGGTTTGAAAGTTGTTTCATGCCTCTACACATCAAGACAAAAAAGTTGTTATCACAGTGCATACAATGCTTTGACAATACTAACAGTATACATTTCAATTTTACACCAAAGCACTTACTGCAAAACTAATAGAAACACGTTAGGTTAACTTCCCACATGATTATGAGCAGTTTGAAAGTTGTTTCAAGCCTCTACATATTAAGATAAAAAAGTTGTTATCACAGTGCTTGCAATGCTTTGAGAATGCTAATAATGTACATTTCAATTTTACACCAAAGCACTTACTGCAAACCTTCTGGAAAGACCTTCGGTTAATTTCCCACATGATTCTGAGATGTCTGAAAGTTGCTTCATGCCTCTGCACATCAAGACAAAAAAGTTGTTATCACAGTGCTTACAATGTTCTGACATTAAAGTAATATACATTCCAATTTTCCACCAAAGTGCAGAGTGCAATCCTGATGGAAAAACTTTAAGTTAACTTCCAACTTGATTATGAGTGGTTTGAAAGTTGTTTCATGCCTCTACACTTCAAGACAAAAATGTTGTTATAACAGTGCATACAATGCTCTGACATTAAAGTAGTCTACATTTCAATATTCCATCAAAGTGCAGAGTGCAATCCTGATGGAAACATTTTAAGTTTACTTCCCACATGATTCTGAGTGGTTTGAAAGTTGTTTCATGCCTCTACGCATCAAGACAAAAATGCTGTTATAACAGTGCTTACAATGTTTGACAATACTAATAGCATACATTTCAATTTTCCACCAAAGTGCAGAGTGCAATCCTGATGGAAACATTTTACGTTAACTTCCCACTTGATTCTGAGTGGTTTGAAAGTTGGTTCATGCCTCTGCACAGAAAGACAACGAAGTTCTTTTCTCAGTGCATACAATGCTTTGACAATACAAATTTTATATATTTCAATTTTACACCAAAGTACTTACTGCAAACCTAATGGAAACACGTTAGGTTAACTTCCCACATGATTATGAGTAGTTTGAAAGTTGTTTCATTGCTCTACACGTTAAGACAAAAAAGTATTTATCACAGTGCATACAATGCTTTGAGAATACTAAGAGTGTGCATTTCAATTTTACACCAAAGCACTTACTGCAAACGTAATGGAAACACCTTATGTTAAATTCCCACATGATTCTGAGATGTCTGAAAGTTGTTTCATGCCTTTGCACATAAAGACAAAAAAAGTCAATTTCTCAGTGAATACAATGCTTTCACATAAAAGTAGTGTACATTTCAATTGCACTCAAAATTCCTGACTGCAAACCTAATGGAAACACCTTTGGTTAACTTCCCACATGATTATGAGTAATTTCAAAGTTGTTTCATGTCTCTGCACATAAAGACATAAAAGTTGATTTCTCAGTGAATACAATGCTTTGACATAAAAGTAGTACACATTTCAATTGTACTCAAAAGTCCTGACTGCAAACCTAATGGAAGCACCTTTGGTTAACTTCCCACATGATTATGAGTAGTTTGAAAGTTTTTTCATGCCTCTGCTCATGAAGACAAAAAAGTTGTTTTCTCAGTGCATACAATGTTCTGACATTAAAGTAGTAAACATTTCAAATTTCCACCAAAGTGCAGTGGGCAATCCTAATGGAAACATTTGAAGTTAACTTCCCACTTGATTCTGAGTGGTTTGAACGTTGTTTCATGCCTCTGCACAGCAAGACAAAAAAGTTCTTTTCTCAGTGCATACAATGCTTTGACAATACAAATAGTGTACATTTCAATTTTACACCAAAGTACTTACTGCAAACCTAATGAAAACACCTTAGGTTAACTTCCCACATGACTCTGAGATGTCTGAAAGTTGTTTGATGCCTCTACACATCAAGACAAAAAAGTTGTTATCACAGTGCATACAATGCTTTGACAATACTAACGGTATACATTTCAATTTTACACCAAAGCACTTACTGCAAAACTTATGGAAACACCTTAGGTTAACTTCCCAAATGATTATGAGCAGTTTGAAAGTTGTTTCATGCCTCTACACATTAAGATAAAAAAGTTATTATCACAGTGCTTGCAAAACTTTGAGAATGCTAATAATGCACATTTCAATTTTACACCAAAAAACTTACTGCAAACCTTCTGGAAACACCTTAGGTTAACTTCCCACATGATTCTGAGATATCTGAAAGTTGTTTCATGCCTCTGCACATAAAGACAAAAAAGTTGATTTGTCAGTGAATACAGTACTTTGACATAAAAGTAGTATACATTTCAATTGTACTCAAAAGTCCTGACTGCAAACCTCATGGAAACACCTGTGGTTAACTTCCCACATGATAATGAGTGGTTTGAAAGTTGTTTCATGCCTCTACACATCAAGACAAAAAAGTTGTTATCACAGTGCATACAATGCTTTGACAATACTAACGGTATACATTTCAATTTTACACCAAAGGACTTACTGCAAAGCTAATAGAAACACGTTAGGTTAACTTCCCACATGATTATGAGCAGTTTGAAAGTTGTTTCAAGCCTCTACATATTAAGATAAAAATGTTTTTATCACAGTGCTTGCAATGCTTTGAGAATGCTAATAATGTACATTTCAATTTTACACCAAAGCACTTACTGCAAACCTTCTGGAAACACCTTCGGTTAATTTCCCACATGATTCTGAGATATCTGAAAGTTGTTTCATGCCTCTGCACATAAAGACAAAAAAGTTGTTATCACAGTGCTTACAATGTTCTGACATTAAAGTAGTATACATATCAATTTTCCACCAAAGTGCAGAGTGCAATCCTGATGGAAACTTTTTAAGTTTACTTCCCACATGATTTTGAGTGGTTTGAAAGTCGTTTCATGCCTCTACACATCCAGAGAAAAATGTTGTTATAACAGTGCATACAATGCATGACAAAACTAATAGTATACATTTCAATTTTACACCAAAGCACTTACTGGAAAACTAATGAAAACACCTTAGGTTAACTTCCCACATGATTCTCAGATGTCTGAAAGTTTTTTCATGACTCTGCACATAAAGACAAAAAAGTTGATTTCTCTGAAACTACAGAGCTTTGACATAAAAGTAGTATACATTTCAATTGTACTCAAAAGTCCTGACTGCAAACCTAATGGAAACACCTGTGGTTAACTTCCCACATGATAATGAGTGGTTTGAAAGTTGTTTCATGCCTCTACACATTAAGACAAAAAAGTTGTTACCACAGTGCATACAATGCTTTGACAATACTAACGGTATACATTTCAATTTTACACCAAAGGACTTACTGCAAAGCTAATAGAAACACGTTAGGTTAACTTCCCACATGATTATGAGCAGTTTGAAAGTTGTTTCAAGCCTCTACATATTAAGATAAAAAAGTTTTTATCACAGTGCTTGCAATGCTTTGAGAATGCTAATAATGTACATTTCAATTTTACACCAAAGCACTTACTGCAAACCTTCTGGAAACACCTTCGGTTAATTTCCCACATGATTCTGAGATATCTGAAAGTTGTTTCATGCCTCTGCACATAAAGACAAAAAAGTTGTTATCACAGAGCTTACAATGTTCTGACATTAAAGTAGTATACATTCCAATTTTCCACCAAAGTGCAGAGTGCAATCCTGATGGAAACACTTTAAGTTTACTTCCAACTTGATTCTGAGTGGTTTGAAAGCTGCTTCATGCCTCTACACTTCAAGACAAAAATGTTGTTATAACAGTGCATACAATGCTCTGACATTAAAGTAGTATACATTTCAATATTCCATCAAAGTGCAGAGTGCAATCCTGATGGAAACATTTTACGTTTACTTCCCACATGATTCTGAGTGGTTTGAAAGTTGTTTCATGCCTCTACGCATCAAGACAAATATTCTGTTATAACAGTGCTTACAATGCTGTGACAATACAAATAGTATACATTTCAATTTTACACTAAAGTACTGACTGCAAACCTAATGGAAACATCTTAGGTTACCGTCCCACATGATTCTGAGATGTCTGAAAGTTGTTTCATGCCTCTACACATCAAGACAAAAAAGTTGTTATCACAGTGCATAGAATGCTTTGACAATACTAACGGTATACGTTTCAATTTTACACCAAAGCACTTACTGCAAAGCTAATGGAAACACCTTAGGTTAACTTCCCACATGATTCTGAGATGTCTGAAAGTTGTTTCATGCCTCTGCTCATGAAGAGAAAAAAGTTGTTTTCTCAGTGCATACAATGTTCTGACATTAAAGTAGTATACATTTCAATTTTCCACCAAGGTGCAGAGTTCAATCCTGATGGAAACATTTTACGTTAACTTCCCACTTGATTCTGTAGTTTCAAAGTTGTTTCATGCCTCTGCTCATCAAGACAAATAAGTTGTTTTCTCAGTGCATACAATGTTCTGATATTAAAGTAGTGTACATTTCAATTTTCTACCAAAGTGCAGAGTGCAATCCTGATGGAAACACTTTAAGTTAAGTGCAAACTTGATTCTGAGTGGTTTGAAAGTTTTTTCATGCCTCTACACATGAAGACAAAAATGTTGTTATAACAGTGCATACAATGCTTTGACATTAACGTAGTATACATTTCAATTTTCCACCAAAGTGCAGAGTGCAATCCTGATGGAAACATTTTACGTTTACTTCCCACATGATTCGGAGTGGTTTGAAAGTTGTTTCATGCCTCTACACATCAAGACAAATATGTTGTTATAACAGTGCATACAATGCTTGACAACACTAATAGTATACATTTCAATTTTACACCAAAGCACTTACTACAAAACTAATGAAAACACCTTAGGTTAACTTCCCACATGATTCTGTGATGTCTGAAAGTTGTTTCATGCCTCTGCACATCAAGACAAAAAAGTTGATTTCTCAGTGAATACAATGCTTTCACATACAAGTAGTATACATTTCAAATGCACTCAAATATGCTGAATGCAAACCTAATGGAAACACCTTTGGTTAACTTCCCACATGATTATGAGTAGTTTGAAAGTTGTTTCATGTCTCTGCACATAAAGACAAAAAGTTGATTTCTCAGTAAATACAGTGCTTTGACATAAAAGTAGTATACATTCCAATTTTCCACCAAACTGCAGAGTGCAATCCTGATAGAAACATTTTAAGATAACTTCCCACTTGATTCTGAGTGGTTTGAAAGTTGTTTCATGCCTCTGAACAGCAAGACAAATAAGTTCTTTTCTCAATGCATACAATGCTTTGACAATACAAATAGTATACATTTCGATTTTACACCAAAGTACTTACTGCAAACCTAATGGAAACACCTTAGGTTAACTTCCCACATGATTCTGAGATGTCTGAAAGTTGTTTCATGCCTCTACACATCAAGGCAAAAAAGTTGTTATCACAGTGCATTCAGTGCTTAGACAATACTAACGGTATACATTTCAATTTTACACCAAAGCACTTACTGCAAAGCTACTGGAAACACCTTAGGTTAACTTCCCACGTGATTATGAGTAGTTTGAAAGTTGTTTTATGCCTCTACACATTAAGAGAAAAATGTTGTTATCACAGGGCTTACAATGCTTTCAGAACACTAATAGAGTACTTTTCAATTTTACACCATAGCACTTACTGTAAACCTAATGGAAACACCTTAGGTTAACTTCCCACATGATTCTGAGATGTCTGAAAGTTGTTTCATGTCTCTGCACATAAAGACAAAAAAGTTGATTTCTCAGCGAATACAATGCTCTCACATACAAGTAATATACATTTCAATTGTACTCAAATGTCCTGACTGCAAACCTATTGGAAACACCTTTGTTTACTTCCCACATGATTATGAGTAGTTTCAAAGTTGTTTCATGCCTCTGCTCCTCAAGACAAATAAGTTGTTTTCTCAGTGCGTACAATGTTCTGACATTAAAGTAGAATACATTCCAATTTTCCACCAAAGTGCAGAGTGCAATCCTGATGGAAACATTTTAAGTTAACTTCCCACTTGATTCAGAGTGGTTTGAAAGTTGTTTCAAGCCTCTGCACAGCAAGAGAAAAATGTTCTTTTCTCAGTGCATACAATGCTTTGACAATACAAATAGTATACATTTCAAATTTACACCAAAGTACTTACTGCAAACCTAATGGAAACACCATAGGTTAACTTCCGACATGAATATTAGTAGTTTGAAAGTTGTTTCATGGCTCTACACGTTAAGACAAAAAAGTTTTTATCACAGTGCATACAATGCTTTGAGAATACTAATAGTGTGCATTTCAATTTTACACCAAAGCACTTACTGCAAACGTAATGGAAACACCTTATGTTAAATTAACACATGATTCTGAGATGTCTGAAAGTTGTTTGCTGCCTTTGCACATAAAGACAATAAAGTCGATTTCACAGTGAATGCAATGCTTTCCCATAAAAGTAGTATACATTTCAATTGCACTCAAAAGTCCTGACTGCAAACCTAATGGAAACACCTTTGGTTAACTTCCCACATGATGCTGAGCTGTCTGAAAGTTGTTTCATGCCTCTACACATAAAGACAAAAAAGTTGATTTCTCAGTGAATACAATGCCTTGACATAAAAGTAGTATACATTTCAATTGTACTCAAAAGTCCTGACTGCAAACCTAATGGAAACACCTTTGGTTAACTTCCCACATTATTATGAGTAGTTTCAAAGTTGTTTCATGCCTTTGCTCATCAAGACAAAAAAGTTGTTTTCTCAGTGCATACAATGTTCTGACATTAAAGTAGTATACATTCCAATTTTCCACCAAAGTGCAGAGTGCAATCCTGATGGAAACACTATAAGTTAACTTCCAACTTGATGCTGAGTGGTTTGAAAGTTGTTTCAAGGCTCCACACGTTAAGACAAAAAAGTTTTTATCACAGTGCATACAATGCTTTGAGAATACTAATAGTGGGCATTTCAATTTTACACCAAAGCACTTACTGCAAACGTAATGGAAACACCTTATGTTAACTTCCCACATGATTATGAGTAGTTTGAAAGCTGTTTCATGTCCCCGCACATCAAGACAAAAAAGTTGATTTCTCAGTGAATACAATGTTTTGACATAAAAAAAGTACACATTTCAATTGTACTCAAAAGTCCTGACTGCAACCCTAATGGAAACACCTTTGGTTCACTTCCCACATGATCATGAGTAGTTTGAAAGTTGTTTCTTGCCACTGCTCATGAAGACAAAAAAGTTGATTTCTCAGTGAATACAAGCTTTGACATAAAAGTAGTATACATATCAATTTTACACCAAAGTACTTACAGCAAAACTAATGGAAACACTTTAGGTTAACTTCCCACATGATTATGACTAGTCTGAAAGTTGTTTTTTGCCTCTACACATTAAGACAAAAAAGTTGTTATCACAGTGCTTACAATGCTTTGAGAATACTAATAATGTACATTTCAATTTACACCAAAAGCACTTACTGCAAACCTAATTGAAACACCTTAGGTTAACTTCTCACATGATTCCGAGATGTCTGAAAGTTGTTTCATGCATCTGCACATAAAGACAAAAAAGTTGATTTCTCAGTGAATACAATGCTTTCCCATAAAAGTAGCATACATTTCAATTGCACTCAAAAGTCCTGACTGCAAACCTAATTAAAACACCTTTGGTTAATTTCCCACATGATTATGAAAAGTTTCAAAGTTGTTTCATGCCTTTGCTCATCAATACAAAAAAGTTGTTTTCTCAGTGCATACAATATTCTGACATTAAAGTAGTATACATTCCAATTTTCCACCAAACTGCAGAGTGCAATCCTGATGGAAGCACTTTAAGTTAACTTCCCACTTGATTCTGAGTGGTTTGAAAGTTGTTTCATGCCTCTGCACAGCAAGACAAAAAAGTTCTGTTCTCAGTGCATACAATGATTTGACAATTCAAATAGTATACATTTCAATTTTACACCAAAGTACTTACTGCCAACCTAATGGAAACACCTTAGGTTAATTTTCCACATCATTCTGAGATGTCTGAAAGTTGTTTCATGCATCTACACATCAACACAAAAAAGTTGTTATTACAGTGCCTACAATGCTTGGGCAATACTAACGGTATACATTTCAATTTTACACCAAAACACTTACTGTAAACCTAATGGAAACACCTTACGTTAACTTCCCACATGATTCTGAGATGTCTGAAAGTTGTTTCATGCCTCTGCAGATAAAGACAAAAAAGTTGATTTCTCAGTGAATACAATGCTTTGACATAAAAGTAGTATACATTTCAATTGTACTCAAAAGTCCTGACTGCAAACCAAATGGAAACACCTTTGGTGAACTTCCCACATGATTATGAGTAGTTTGAAAGTTGTTTCATGCCTCTGCCCATGAAGAAAAAAAAGTTGTTTTCTCAGTGCATACAATGTTCTGACATTAAAGTAGTATACATTCCAATTTTCCACCAAAGTGCAGAGTGCAATCCTGATGGAAACATTTTAAGTTTACTTCCCACATGATTCTGAGTGGTTTGAAAGTTGTTTCACGCCTCTACACATCAAGACAAAAATGTTGTTATAACAGTGCCTACAAAGCTTGACAATACTAATAGTATACATTTCAATTTTACACCAAAGCACTTACTGGAAAACTAATGAAAACACCTTAGGTTAACTTCCCACATGATTCTCAGATGTCTGAAAGTTGTTTCATGACTCTGCACATAAAGACAAAAAAGTTAATTTCTCTGTGAATACAGTGCTTTAACATAAAAGTAGTATACATTTCAATTGTACTCAAAAGTCCTGACTGCGAACCTAATGGAAACACCTTTGGGTAACTTCCCACATGATGAAGAGTGGTTTGAAAGTTGTTTCATGCCTCTACACATTAAGACAAGAAAGTTGTTATCACAGTGCATACAATGCTTTGAGAATACTAATAGTGTACATTTCAATTTTACACCAAAGCACTTACTGCAAACCTAATGGAAAATCCTTAGGTTAACTTCCCACATGATTCTGAGATGTCTGAAAGTTGTTTCATGTCTCTGCACATAAAGACAAAAAAGTTGATTTCTCAGTGAATACAATGCCTTGACATAAAAGTAGTACACATTTCAATTCTACACAAAAGTCCTGACTGCAAATCTAATGGAAACACCTTTCGTTAACTTCCCACATGATTCTGAGTAGTTTGAAAGTTGTTTCTTGCCACTGCTCATGAAGACAAAAAAGTTGTTTTCTCAGTGCATACAATATTCTAACATTAAACAAGTATACATTTCAATTTTCCACCAAAGTGCAGAGTGCAATCCTGATGGAAACATTTTAAGTTAACTTCCACTTGATTCTGAGTGGCTTGAAAGTTGTTTCATGCCTCTACACAGCAAGTCAAAAAAGTTCTTTTCTCAGTGCATGCAAAGCTTTGACAATACAAATAGTATACATTTAAATTTTACACCAAAGTACATACTGCAAACCTAATGGAAACACCTTAGGTTAACTTCCCACATGATTCTGAGATGTCTGAAAGTTGTTTCATGCCTCTACATATCAAGACAAAAAAGTTGCTCTCACAGTGCATACAGTGCTTTGACAATACGAACAGTATACATTTCAATTTTACCCCAAAGCACTTACTGCAATGCTAATGGAAACACCTTAGGTTAACTTCCCACATGATTATAGGTAGTTTCAAAGTTGTTTAATGCCTCTACACTTTAAGACAGGAAAGTTGTTATCACACTGCATACAATGCTTTGGGAATACTAATAGTGTACATATCAATTTTACAGCAAAGCACTAACTGCAAACCTAATGCAAACACCTTAGGTTAACTTCCCACATGATTCTGAGATGTCTGACAGTTGTTTCATGCCTCTACAAATCAAGACAAAAAAGTTGCTATCACAGTGCATACAATGCTTTGACAATACTAACGGTATACATTTCAATTTTACACCAAAGCACTTACTGTAAAGCTAATGGAAACACCTTAGGTTAACTTTCCACATGAGTCTGTGTAGTTTGAAAGTTGTTTCATGCCTCCACACATTAAAACAGAAAAGTTGTTATCACAGTGCATACAATGGTTTGGGAATACTAATAGTGTACATTTCAATTTTACAGCAAACCACTCAGAATCAAGTGGGAAGTTAACTTAAAATGTTTCCATCAGGATTGCGCTCTGCACTTTGGTGGAAAATTGAAATGTATACTACTTTAATGTCAGAACATTGTAAGCACTGAGAAAATAACTTCTTTGTCTTCGTGAGCAGAGGCATCAAACAACTTTCAAACTACTCATAATCATGTGGGAACTTAACCAAAGGTTTTTCAATTAGGTTTGCAGTTAGGACTTTTGAGTACAATTGAAATGTATACTACTTTCATGTGACAGCATTGTATTCACTGAGAAATCAACTTTTTTATCTTTATGTGCAGAGGCATGAAACAACTTTCAGACATCTCAGAATCATTTGGGAAGTTACCTAGGTTTAACTTCCCACATGATTATGAGTAGTTTGGAAGTAGTTTCATGCCGCTGCTCATCAAGACAAAAAAGTTCTTTCTCAGTGCTTCCAATGCTTTGACAATACAAATAGTATACATTTGAATTTTACACCAAAGTACTTAGTGCAAACCTAATGGAAACACCTTAGGTTAACTTCCCACATGATTCTAAGATGACTGAAAGTTGTTTCATGCCTCTAGACATCAAGACAAAAAAGTTGTTATCTCAGCGCATACAATGCTTTGACAATACAAAGAGTATACATTTCAATTTTAAACCAAAGTACTTATTGCAAACCTAATGGAAACAGCTTAGGTTAACTTCCCACATGATTCTGAAATGTCTGCAAGTTGTTTCATGCCTCTGTACATAAAGACAAAAAAGTCGATTTCTCAGAGAATAGAGTGCTTTGACTTAAAAAGTATAATACATTTGAATTTTACACCAAAGTACTTAGTGCAAACCTAATAAAAACACCTTAGGTTAACTTCCCACATGATTATGAGTACTTTGGAAGTAGTTTCATGCCGCTGCTCATCAAGACAAAAAAGTTCTTTCTCAGTGCTTCCAATGCTTTGACAATACAAATAGTATACATTTCAATTTTACACCAAAGTACTTACTGCAAACCTAATGGAAACACGTTAGGTTAACTTCCCATATGATTCTGAGATGACTGAAAGTTGTTTCATACCTTTAGACATCAAGACAAAAAAGTTGTTATCTCAGTGCATACAATGCTTTGACGTAACAGTAGTATACACTTCAATTGTACTGAAAATTCCTAACTGCAAACCTACTGGAAACACCTTTGGTTAACTTCCCTCATGATTATGAGCCGTTTGAAAGTTGTTTCACACCTCTAGACATCAAGACAAAAAAGTTGTTATCTCAGTGCATACAATGCTTTGACAATACAAAGAGTATACATTTCAATTTTACACCAAAGTACTTACTGCAAACCTAATGGAAACAGCTTAGGTTAACTTCCCACATGATTCTGAGATGACTGAAAGTTGCTTCATGCCTCTAGACATCAAGACAAAATAGTTGTTATGTCAGTGCATACAATGCTTTGACAATACAAGGAGTGTACATTTGAATGTTAAACCAAAGTACTTATTGCAAACCTAATGGAAACAGCTTAGGTTAACTTCCCACATGATTCTGAAATGTCTGCAAGTTGTTTCATGCCTCTGTACATAAAGACAAAAAAGTTGATTTCTCAGAGAATAGAGTGCTTTGACTTAAAAAGTATAATACATTTGAATTTTACACCAAAGTACTTAGTGTAAACCTAATAAAAACACCTTAGGTTAACTTCCCACATGATTATGAGTAGTTTGGAAGTAGTTTCATGCCGCTGCTCATCAAGACAAAAAAGTTCTTTCTCAGTGCTTCCAATGCTTTGACAATACAAAGAGTATACATATTAATTTTACACCAAAGTACTTAGTGCAAACCTAATGGAAACACCTTAGGTTAACTTCCCACATGATTCTGAGATGACTGCAAGTTGTTTCATGCCTCTAGACATCAAGACAAAAAAGTTCTTTTCTCAGTGCTTCCAATTCTTTGACAATACAAATAGTATACATTTCAATTTTACACCAAAGTACTTACAGCAAACCTAATAGAAGCACTTTAGGTTAACTTCCCATATGATTCTGAGATGACTGAAAGTTGTTTCATGCCTTTAGACATCAAGACAAAAAACTTGTTATCTCAGTGCATACAATGCTTTGACGTATCAGTAGTATACACTTCAATTTTACACCAAAATACTTAGTGCAAACCTAATGGAAACACCTTAGGTTAACTTCCCACATGATTCTGAGATGACTGAAAGTTGTTTCATGCCTCTAGACATCAAGACAAAAAAGTTGTTATCTCAGTGCATACAATGCTTTGACAATACAAAGAGTATACATTTCAATTTTAAACCAAAGTACTTACTGCAAACCTAATGGAAACAGCTTAGGTTAACTTCCCATATGATTCTGAGATGACTGAAAGTTGTTTCATACCTTTAGACATCAAGACAAAAAAGTTGTTATGTCAGTGCATACAATGCTTTGACGTAACAGTAGTATACACTTCAATTGTACTGAAAAGTCCTGACTGCAAACCTACTGGAAACACCTTTGGTTAACTTCCCTCATGATTATGAGCAGTTTGAAAGTTGTTTCATGCCTCTAGACATCAAGACAAAAAAGTTGTTATCTCAGTGCATACAATGCTTTGACAAAACAAAGACTATACATTTCAATTTTACACCAAAGTACTTACTGCAAACCTAATGGAAACAGCTTAGGTTAACTTCCCACATGATTCTGAAATGTTTGCAAGTTGTTTCATGCCTCTGTACAAAACAAAAAAGTTGATTTCTCAGAGAATACAGTGCTTTGACATAAAAAGTATAATTCATTTGAATTTTACACCAAAGTACTTAGTGAAAACCTAATAAAAACACCAAGGTTAACTTCCCACATGATTCTGAGATGTCTGAGAGTTGTATCATGCCTCTGCACATAAAGACAAAAAAGTTGATTTCTCAGAGCTTAGAGTGTTTTGACAATAAAAGTAGTAGACATTTGAATTTTAAACCAAAGTACTTACTGCAAACCTAATGGAAACACCTTAGTTTAACTTCCCACATGATTAAGAGTAGTTTGAAAGTAGTTTCATGCCTCTGCTCATCAAGACAAAAAAGTTCTTTTCTCAGTGCTTCCAATGCTTTGACAATACAAATAGTATACATTTCAATTTTACACCAAAGTACTTACAGCAAACCTAATGGAAACACTTTAGGTTAACTTCCCATATGATTCTGAGATGACTGAAAGTTGTTTCATGCCTTTAGACATCAAGACAAAAAAGTTGTTATCTCAGTGCATACAATGCTTTGACGTAACAGTAGTATACACTTCAATTTTGCACCAAAATACTTAGTGCAGAACCTATTGGAAACAGCTTAGGTTAACTTCCCACATGATTCTGAAATGTCTGCAAGTTGTTTCATGCCTCTGTACATAAAGACAAAAGCGTTGATTTCTCAGAGAATAGAGCGCTTTGACTTAAAAGGTATAATACATTTGAATTTTACACCAAAGTACTTACTGCAAACCTAATAAAAACACCTTAGGTTAACTTCCCACATGATTATGACTAGTTTGGAAGTAGTTTCATGCTGCTGCTCATCAAGACAAAAAAGTTGTTTCTCAGTGCTTCCAATGCTTTGACAATACAAATAGTATACATTTGAATTTTACACCAAAGTACTTAGTGCAAACCTAATGGAAACACCTTAGGTTAACTTCCCACATGATTCTGAGATGACTGAAAGTTGTTTCATGCCTCTAGACATCAAGACAAAAAAGTTGTTATCTCAGTGCATACAATGCTTTGACAATAAAAGTAGTAGACATTTGAAATTTAAACTAAAGTACTTACTGCAAACCTAATAGAAACACCTTAGTTTAACTTCCCACATGATTAAGAGTAGTTTGAAAGTAGTTTCATGCCTCTGCTCATCAAGACAAAAAAGTTCTTTTCTCGGTGCTTCCAATGCTTTGACAATACAAATAGTATACATTTCAATTTTACACCAAAGTACTTACAGCAAACCTAATAGAAACACTTTAGGTTAACTTCCCATATGATTCTGAGATGACTGAAAGTTGTTTCATGCCGTTAGACATCAAGACAAAAAAGTTGTTATCTCAGTGCATACAATGCTTTGACGTAACAGTAGTATACACTTCAATTTTACACCAAAATACTTAGTGCAAAGATAATGGAAACACCTTAGGTTAACTTCCCACATGATTCTGAGATGACTGAAAGTTGTTTCATGCCTCTAGACATCAAGACAAAAAAGTTGTTATCTCAGTGCATACAATGCTTTGACGTAACAGTACTATACACTTCAATTGTACTGAAAAGTCCTGACTGCAAACCTACTGGAAACACCTTTGGTTAACTTCCCTCATGATTATGAGCAGTTTGAAAGTTGTTTCATGCCTCTAGACATCAAGACAAAAAAGTTGTTATCTCAGTGCATGCAATGCTTTGACAATACAAAGAGTATACATTTCAATTTTACACCAAAGTACTTACTGCAAACCGAATGGAAACAGCTTAGGTAAACTTCCCACATGATTCTGAAATGTCTGCAAGTTGTTTCATGCCTCTGTACAAAACAAAAAAGTTGATTTCTCAGAGCTTAGAGTGCTTTGACAATAAAAGTAGTAGACATTTGAGTTTTAAACCAAAGTACTTACTGCAAACCTAATGGAAACACCTTAGTTTAACTTCCCACATGATTATCAGCAGTTTGAAAGTAGTTTCATGCCTCTGCTCATCAATACAAAAAAGTTCTTTTCTCAGTGCTTCCAATGCTTTGACAATACAAATAGTATACATTTCAATTTTACACCAAAGTACTTACTGCAAACCTAATGGAAACACGTTAGGTTAACTTCCCATATGATTCTGAGGTGACTGAAAGCTGTTTCATACCTTTAGACATCAAGACAAAAAAGTTGTTATCTCAGTGCATACAATGCTTTGACGTAACAGTAGTATACACTTCAATTGTACGGAAAAGTCCTGACTGCAAACCTACTGGAAACACCTTTCGTTAACTTCCCTCATGCTTATGAATAGTTTGAAAGTTGTTTCATGCCTCTAGACATCAAGACAAAATAGTTGTTATCTCAGTGCATACAATGCTTTGACAATACAAAGAGTATACATTTCAATTTTACACCAAAGTACTTACTGCAAACCTAATGGAAACAGCCTAGGTTAACTTCCCACATGATTCTGAGATGACTGAATGTTGTTTCATGCCTCTAGACATCATGACAAAAAAGTTGTTATCTCAGTGCATACAATGCTTTGACAATACAAAGAGTATACATTTCAATTTTAAACCAAAGTACTTATTGCAAACCTAATGGAAGCACCTTAGTTTAACTTCCCACATGATTCTGAAATGTCTGCAAGTTGTTTCATGCCTCTGTACATAAACACAAAAAAGTTGATTTCTCAGAGAAAAGAGTGCTTTGACTTAAAAAGTATAATACATTTGAATTTTACACCAAAGTACTTAGTGCAAACCTAATAAAAACACCTTAGGTTAACTTCCCAGATGATTATGAGTAGTTTGGAAGTAGTTTCATGCCGCTGCTCATCAAGACAAAAAAGTTCTTTCTCAGTGCTTCCAATGCTTTGACAATACAAATAGTATACATTTGAATTTTACACCAAAGTACTTAGTGCAAACCTAATGGAAACACCTTAGGTTAACTTCCCACATGATTCTGAGATGACTGAAAGTTGTTTCATGCCTCTAGACATCAAGACAAAAAAGTTGTTATCTCAGTGCATACAATGCTTTGACAATACAAAGAGTATACATTTCAATTTCAAACCAAAGTATTTACTGCAAACCTAATTGAAACAGCTTAGGTTAGCTTCCCACATGATTCTGAGATGTCTGAGAGTTATATCATGCCTCTGCCCATAAAGACAAAAAAGTTGATTTCTCAGAGCTTAGAGTGCTTTGACAATAAAAGTAGTAGACATTTGAATTTTAAACCAAAGTACTTACTGCAAACCTAATGGAAACACCTTAGTTTAACTTCCCACATGATTATGAGTAGTTTCAAAGTAGTTTCATGCCGCTGCTCATCAAGACAAAGAAGTTCTTTCTCAGTGCTTCCAATGCTTTGACAATACAAATAGTACACATTTCAATTTTACACCAAAGTACTTACTGCAAACCTAATGGAAACACGTTAGGTTAACTTCCCATATGATTCTGAGATGACTGAAAGTTGTTTCATGCCTCTAGACATCAAGACAAAAAAGTTGTTATCTCAGTGCATACAATGCTTTGACAATACAAAGAGTATACATTGCAATTTTAATTCAAAGTACTTACTGCAAACCTAATTGAAACAGCTTAGGTTAGCTTCCCACATGATTCTGAGATGTCTGAGAGTTGTACCATGCCTCTGCACATAAAGACAAAAAAGTTGATTTCTCAGAGCTTCGAGTGCTTTGACAATATAAGTAGTAGACATTTGAATTTAAAACCAAAGTACTTACTGCAAACCTAATGGAATCACCTTAGTTTAACTTCCCACATGATTATTAGTACTTTGAAAGTAGTTTCATGCCTCTGCTCATCAAGACAAAAAAGTTCTTTTCTCAGTGCTTCCAATGCTTTGACAATACAAATAGTATACATTTCAATTTTACACCAAAGTACTTACAGCAAAGCTAATGGAAACACTTTAGGTTAACGTCCCATATGATTTTGAGATGACTGATAGTTGTTTCATGCCTCTAGACATCAAGACAAAAAAGTTGTTATCTCAGTGCATACAATGCTTTGACAATACAAAGAGTACACATTTCAATTTTAAACCAAAGTACTTACTGCAAACCTAATGGAAACAGCTTAGGTTAACTTCCCACATGATTCTCAGATGACTGAAAGTTGTTTCATGCCTCTAGACATCAAGACAAAAAAGTTGTTATCTCAGTGCATACAATGCTTTGACAATACAAAGAGTATACATTTCAATTTTAAACCAAAGTACTTATTGCAAACCTAATGGAAACACCTTAGGTTAACTTCCCACATGATTCTGAAATGTCTGCAAGTTGTTTCATGCCTCTGTACATAAACACAAAAAAGTTGATTTCTCAGAGAATAGAGTGCTTTGACTTAGAAAGGATAATACATTTGAATTTTACACCAAAGTACTTAGTGCAAACCTAATAAAAACACCTTAGGTTAACTTCCCAGATGATTATGAGTAGTTTGGAAGTAGTTTCATGCCGCTGCTCATCAAGACAAAAAAGTTCTTTCTCAGTGCTTCCAATGCTTTGACAATACAAATAGTATACATTTGAATTTTACACCAAAGTACTTAGTGCAAACCTAATGGAAACACCTTAGGTTAACTTCCCACATGATTCTGAGATGACTGAAAGTTGTTTCATGCCTCTAGACATCAAGACAAAAAAGTTGTTATCTCAGTGCATACAATGCTTTGACAATACAAAGAGTATACATTTCAATTTTAAACCAAAGTACTTACTGCAAACCTAATGGAAACAGCATAGGTTAACATCCCACATGATTCTGAGATGCCTGAGTGTTGTATCATGCCTCTGCACATAAAGACAAAAAAGTTGATTTCTCAGAGCTTAGAGTGTTTTGACAATAAAAGTAGTAGACATTTGAATTTTAACCCAAAGTACTTACTGCAAACCTAATAAAAACACCTTAGTTTAACTTCCCACATGATTATGAGTAGTTTGGAAGTAGTTTCATGCTTCTGCTCATCAAGACAAAAAAGTTCTTTTCTCAGTGCTTCCAATGCTTTGACAATACAAATAGTATACATTTCAATTTTACACCAAAGTGCTTACAGCAAACCTAATGGAAACACTTTAGGTTAACTTCCCATATGATTCTGAGATGACTGAAAGTTGTTTCATGCCTTTAGACATCAAGACAAAAAAGTTGTTATCTCAGTGCATACAATGCTTTGACGTAACAGTAGTATACACTTCAATTTTACACCAAAATACTTAGTGCAACCCTAATGGAAACACCTTAGGTTAACTTCCCACATGATTCTGAGATGACTGAAAGCTGTTTCATGCCTCTAGACATCAAGACAAAAAAGTTGTTATCTCAGTGCATACAATGCTTTGACAATACAAAGAGTATACATTTCAATTTTAAACCAAAGTACTTACTGCAAACCTAATGGAAACAGCTTAGGTTAACTTCCCACATGATTATGAGTAGTTTGGAAGTAGTTTCATGCCGCTGCTCATCAAGACAAAAAAGTTCTTTCTCAGTGCTTCCAAAGCTTTGACAATACAAATAGTATACATTTCAATTTTACACCAAAGTACTTACAACAAACCTAATGGAAACACTTTAGGTTAACGTCCCATATGATTCTGAGATGACTGATAGTTGTTTCATGCCTCTAGACATCAAGACAAAAAAGTTGTTATCTCAGTGCATACAATGCTTTGACAATACAAAGAGTATACATTTCAATTTTAAACCAAAGTACTTACTGCAAACCTAATGGAAACAGCTTAGGTTAACTTCCCACTTGATTCTGAAATCTCTGCAAGTTGTTTCATGCCTCTGGACATAAAGACAGAAAAGTTGATTTCTCAGAGAATAGAGTGCTTTGACTTAAAAAGTATAATACATTTGAATTTTACACCAAAGTACTTAGTGCAAACCTAATAAAAACACCTTAGGTTAACTTCCCACATGATTATGAGTAGTTTGTAAGTAGTTTCATGCCGCTGCTCATCAAGACAAAAAAGTTCTTTCTCAGTGCTTCCAATGCTTTGACAATACAAATAGTATACATTTGAATTTTACACCAAAGTACTTAGTGCAAACCTAATGGAAACACCTTAGGTTAACTTCCCACATGATTCTGAGATGACTGAAAGTTGTTTCATGCCTCTAGACATCAAGACAAAAAAGTTGTTATCTCAGTGCATACAATGCTTTGACAATACAAAGAGTATACATTTCAATTTTAAACCAAAGTACTTACTGCAAACCTAATGGAAACAGCATAGGTTAACATCCCACATGATTCTGAGATGCCTGAGTGTTGTATCATGCCTCTGCACATAAAGACAAAAAAGTTGATTTCTCAGAGCTTAGAGTGTTTTGACAATAAAAGTAGTAGACATTTGAATTTTAAACCAAAGTACTTACTGCAAACCTAATAGAAACACCTTAGTTTAACTTCCCACATGATTAAGAGTAGTTTGAAAGTAGTTTCATGCCTCTGCTCATCAAGACAAAAAAGTTCTTTTCTCAGTGCTTCCAATGCTTTGACAATACAAATAGTATACATTTCAATTTTACACCAAAGTACTTACAGCAAACCTAATAGAAACACTTTAGGTTAACTTCCCATATGATTCTGAGATGACTGAAAGTTGTTTCATGCCGTTAGACATCAAGACAAAAAAGTTGTTATCTCAGTGCATACAATGCTTTGACGTAACAGTAGTATACACTTCAATTTTACACCAAAATACTTAGTGCAAAGATAATGGAAACACCTTAGGTTAACTTCCCACATGATTCTGAGATGACTGAAAGTTGTTTCATGCCTCTAGACATCAAGACAAAAAAGTTGTTATCTCAGTGCATACAATGCTTTGACGTAACAGTAGTATACACTTCAATTGTACTGAAAAGTCCTGACTGCAAACCTACTGGAAACACCTTTGGTTAACTTCCCTCATGATTATGAGCAGTTTGAAAGTTGTTTCATGCCTCTAGACATCAAGACAAAAAAGTTGTTATCTCAGTGCATGCAATGCTTTGACAATACAAAGAGTATACATTTCAATTTTAAACCAAAGTACTTATTGCAAACCTAATGGAAGCACCTTAGTTTAACTTCCCACATGATTCTGAAATGTCTGCAAGTTGTTTCATGCCTCTGTACATAAACACAAAAAAGTTGATTTCTCAGAGAATAGAGTGCTTTGACTTAAAAAGTATAATACATTTGAATTTTACACCAAAGTACTTAGTGCAAACCTAATAAAAACACCTTAGGTTAACTTCCCAGATGATTATGAGTAGTTTGGAAGTAGTTTCATGCCGCTGCTCATCAAGACAAAAAAGTTCTTTCTCAGTGCTTCCAATGCTTTGACAATACAAATAGTATACATTTGAATTTTACACCAAAGTACTTAGTGCAAACCTAATGGAAACACCTTAGGTTAACTTCCCACATGATTCTGAGATGACTGAAAGTTGTTTCATGCCTCTAGACATCAAGACAAAAAAGTTGTTATCTCAGTGCATACAATGCTTTGACAATACAAAGAGTATACATTTCAATTTCAAACCAAAGTATTTACTGCAAACCTAATTGAAACAGCTTAGGTTAGCTTCCCACATGATTCTGAGATGTCTGAGAGTTGTATCATGCCTCTGCCCATAAAGACAAAAAAGTTGATTTCTCAGAGCTTAGAGTGCTTTGACAATAAAAGTAGTAGACATTTGAATTTTAAACCAAAGTACTTACTGCAAACCTAATGGAAACACCTTAGTTTAACTTCCCACATGATTATGAGTAGTTTCAAAGTAGTTTCATGCCGCTGCTCATCAAGACAAAGAAGTTCTTTCTCAGTGCTTCCAATGCTTTGACAATACAAATAGTACACATTTCAATTTTACACCAAAGTACTTACTGCAAACCTAATGGAAACACGTTAGGTTAACTTCCCATATGATTCTGAGATGACTGAAAGTTGTTTCATGCCTCTAGACATCAAGACAAAAAAGTTGTTATCTCAGTGCATACAATGCTTTGACAATACAAAGAGTATACATTGCAATTTTAATTCAAAGTACTTACTGCAAACCTAATTGAAACAGCTTAGGTTAGCTTCCCACATGATTCTGAGATGTCTGAGAGTTGTACCATGCCTCTGCACATAAAGACAAAAAAGTTGATTTCTCAGAGCTTCGAGTGCTTTGACAATATAAGTAGTAGACATTTGAATTTAAAACCAAAGTACTTACTGCAAACCTAATGGAATCACCTTAGTTTAACTTCCCACATGATTATTAGTACTTTGAAAGTAGTTTCATGCCTCTGCTCATCAAGACAAAAAAGTTCTTTTCTCAGTGCTTCCAATGCTTTGACAATACAAATAGTATACATTTCAATTTTACACCAAAGTACTTACAGCAAAGCTAATGGAAACACTTTAGGTTAACGTCCCATATGATTTTGAGATGACTGATAGTTGTTTCATGCCTCTAGACATCAAGACAAAAAAGTTGTTATCTCAGTGCATACAATGCTTTGACAATACAAAGAGTACACATTTCAATTTTAAACCAAAGTACTTACTGCAAACCTAATGGAAACAGCTTAGGTTAACTTCCCACATGATTCTCAGATGACTGAAAGTTGTTTCATGCCTCTAGACATCAAGACAAAAAAGTTGTTATCTCAGTGCATACAATGCTTTGACAATACAAAGAGTATACATTTCAATTTTAAACCAAAGTACTTATTGCAAACCTAATGGAAACACCTTAGGTTAACTTCCCACATGATTCTGAAATGTCTGCAAGTTGTTTCATGCCTCTGTACATAAACACAAAAAAGTTGATTTCTCAGAGAATAGAGTGCTTTGACTTAGAAAGGATAATACATTTGAATTTTACACCAAAGTACTTAGTGCAAACCTAATAAAAACACCTTAGGTTAACTTCCCAGATGATTATGAGTAGTTTGGAAGTAGTTTCATGCCGCTGCTCATCAAGACAAAAAAGTTCTTTCTCAGTGCTTCCAATGCTTTGACAATACAAATAGTATACATTTGAATTTTACACCAAAGTACTTAGTGCAAACCTAATGGAAACACCTTAGGTTAACTTCCCACATGATTCTGAGATGACTGAAAGTTGTTTCATGCCTCTAGACATCAAGACAAAAAAGTTGTTATCTCAGTGCATACAATGCTTTGACAATACAAAGAGTATACATTTCAATTTTAAACCAAAGTACTTACTGCAAACCTAATGGAAACAGCATAGGTTAACATCCCACATGATTCTGAGATGCCTGAGTGTTGTATCATGCCTCTGCACATAAAGACAAAAAAGTTGATTTCTCAGAGCTTAGAGTGTTTTGACAATAAAAGTAGTAGACATTTGAATTTTAACCCAAAGTACTTACTGCAAACCTAATAAAAACACCTTAGTTTAACTTCCCACATGATTATGAGTAGTTTGGAAGTAGTTTCATGCTTCTGCTCATCAAGACAAAAAAGTTCTTTTCTCAGTGCTTCCAATGCTTTGACAATACAAATAGTATACATTTCAATTTTACACCAAAGTGCTTACAGCAAACCTAATGGAAACACTTTAGGTTAACTTCCCATATGATTCTGAGATGACTGAAAGTTGTTTCATGCCTCTGTACATCAAGACAAAAAAGTTGTTATCTCAGTGCATACAATGCTTTGACGTAACAGTAGTATACACTTCAATTTTACACCAAAATACTTAGTGCAACCCTAATGGAAACACCTTAGGTTAACTTCCCACATGATTCTGAGATGACTGAAAGCTGTTTCATGCCTCTAGACATCAAGACAAAAAAGTTGTTATCTCAGTGCATACAATGCTTTGACAATACAAAGAGTATACATTTCAATTTTAAACCAAAGTACTTACTGCAAACCTAATGGAAACAGCTTAGGTTAACTTCCCACATGATTATGAGTAGTTTGGAAGTAGTTTCATGCCGCTGCTCATCAAGACAAAAAAGTTCTTTCTCAGTGCTTCCAAAGCTTTGACAATACAAATAGTATACATTTCAATTTTACACCAAAGTACTTACAACAAACCTAATGGAAACACTTTAGGTTAACGTCCCATATGATTCTGAGATGACTGATAGTTGTTTCATGCCTCTAGACATCAAGACAAAAAAGTTGTTATCTCAGTGCATACAATGCTTTGACAATACAAAGAGTATACATTTCAATTTTAAACCAAAGTACTTACTGCAAACCTAATGGAAACAGCTTAGGTTAACTTCCCACTTGATTCTGAAATCTCTGCAAGTTGTTTCATGCCTCTGTACATAAAGACAGAAAAGTTGATTTCTCAGAGAATAGAGTGCTTTGACTTAAAAAGTATAATACATTTGAATTTTACACCAAAGTACTTAGTGCAAACCTAATAAAAACACCTTAGGTTAACTTCCCACATGATTATGAGTAGTTTGTAAGTAGTTTCATGCCGCTGCTCATCAAGACAAAAAAGTTCTTTCTCAGTGCTTCCAATGCTTTGACAATACAAATAGTATACATTTGAATTTTACACCAAAGTACTTAGTGCAAACCTAATGGAAACACCTTAGGTTAACTTCCCACATGATTCTGAGATGACTGAAAGTTGTTTCATGCCTCTAGACATCAAGACAAAAAAGTTGTTATCTCAGTGCATACAATGCTTTGACAATACAAAGAGTATACATTTCAATTTTAAACCAAAGTACTTACTGCAAACCTAATGGAAACAGCATAGGTTAACATCCCACATGATTCTGAGATGCCTGAGTGTTGTATCATGCCTCTGCACATAAAGACAAAAAAGTTGATTTCTCAGAGCTTAGAGTGTTTTGACAATAAAAGTAGTAGACATTTGAATTTTAAACCAAAGTACTTACTGCAAACCTAATAGAAACACCTTAGTTTAACTTCCCACATGATTAAGAGTAGTTTGAAAGTAGTTTCATGCCTCTGCTCATCAAGACAAAAAAGTTCTTTTCTCAGTGCTTCCAATGCTTTGACAATACAAATAGTATACATTTCAATTTTACACCAAAGTACTTACAGCAAACCTAATAGAAACACTTTAGGTTAACTTCCCATATGATTCTGAGATGACTGAAAGTTGTTTCATGCCGTTAGACATCAAGACAAAAAAGTTGTTATCTCAGTGCATACAATGCTTTGACGTAACAGTAGTATACACTTCAATTTTACAACAAAATACTTAGTGCAAAGATAATGGAAACACCTTAGGTTAACTTCCCACATGATTCTGAAATGACTGAAAGTTGTTTCATGCCTCTAGACATCAAGACAAAAAAGTTGTTATCTCAGTGCATACAATGCTTTGACGTAACAGTAGTATACACTTCAATTGTACTGAAAAGTCCTGACTGCAAACCTACTGGAAACACCTTTGGTTAACTTCCCTCATGATTATGAGCAGTTTGAAAGTTGTTTCATGCCTCTAGACATCAAGACAAAAAAGTTGTTATCTCAGTGCATGCAATGCTTTGACAATACAAAGAGTATACATTTCAATTTTACACCAAAGTACTTACTGCAAACCGAATGGAAACAGCTTAGGTTAACTTCCCACATGATTCTGAAATGTCTGCAAGTTGTTTCATGCCTCTGTACAAAACAAAAAAGTTGATTTCTCAGAGCTTAGAGTGCTTTGACAATAAAAGTAGTAGACATTTGAGTTTTAAACCAAAGTACTTACTGCAAACCTAATGGAAACACCTTAGTTTAACTTCCCACATGATTATCAGCAGTTTGAAAGTAGTTTCATGCCTCTGCTCATCAAGACAAAAAAGTTCTTTTCTCAGTGCTTCCAATGCTTTGACAATACAAATAGTACACATTTCAATTTTACACCAAAGTACTTACTGCAAACCTAATGGAAACACGTTAGGTTAACTTCCCATATGATTCTGAGATGACTGAAAGTTGTTTCATACCTTTAGACATCAAGACAAAAAAGTTGTTATCTCAGTGCATACAATGCTTTGACGTAACAGTAGTATACACTTCAATTGTACTGAAAAGTCCTGACTGCAAACCTACTGGAAACACCTTTGGTTAACTTCCCTCATGATTATGAGCAGTTTGAAAGTTGTTTCATGCCTCTAGACATCAAGACAAAAAAGTTGTTATCTCAGTGCATACAATGCTTTGACAATACAAAGAGTATACATTTCAATTTTAAACCAAAGTACTTATTGCAAACCTAATGGAAACACCTTAGGTTAACTTCCCACATGATTCTGAAATGTCTGCAAGTTGTTTCATGCCTCTGTACATAAACACAAAAAAGTTGATTTCACAGAGAATAGAGTGCTTTGACTTAGAAAGGATAATACATTTGAATTTTACACCAAAGTACTTAGTGCAAACCTAATAAAAACACCTTAGGTTAACTTCCCAGATGATTATGAGTAGTTTGGAAGTAGTTTCATGCCGCTGCTCATCAAGACAAAAAAGTTCTTTCTCAGTGCTTCCAATGCTTTGACAATACAAATAGTATACATTTGAATTTTACACCAAAGTACTTAGTGCAAACCTAATGGAAACACCTTAGGTTAACTTCCCACATGATTCTAAGATGACTGAAAGTTGTTTCATGCCTCTAGACATCAAGACAAAAAAGTTGTTATCTCAGTGCATACAATGCTTTGACAATACAAAGAGTATACATTGCAATTTCAAACCAAAGTACTTACTGCAAACCTAATTGAAACAGCTTAGGTTAGCTTCCCACATGATTCTGAGATGTCTGAGAGTTGTATCATGCCTCTGCACAAAAAGACAAAAAGGTTGATTTCTCAGAGCTTCGATTGCTTTGACAATATAAGTAGTAGACATTTGAATTTAAAACCAAAGTACTTACTGCAAACCTAATGGAAACACCTTAGTTTAACTTCCCACATGATTATTAGTGCTTTGAAAGTAGTTTCATGCCTCTGCTCATCAAGACAAAAAAGTTCTTTTCTCAGTTCTTCCAATGCTTTGACAATACAAATAGTATACATTTCAATTTTACACCAAAGTGCTTACAGCAAACCTAATGGAAACACTTTAGGTTAACTTCCCATATGATTCTGAGATGACTGAAAGTTGTTTCATGCCTTTAGACATCAAGACAAAAAAGTTGTTATCTCAGTGCATACAATGCTTTGACGTAACAGTAGTATACACTTCAATTTTACACCAAAATACTTAGTGCAACCCTAATGGAAACACCTTAGGTCAACTTCCCACATGATTCTGAGATGACTGAAAGCTGTTTCATGCCTCTAGACATCAAGACAAAAAAGTTGTTATCTCAGTGCATACAATGCTTTGACAATACAAAGAGTATACATTTCAATTTTAAACCAAAGTACTTACTGCAAACCTAATGGAAACAGCTTAGGTTAACTTCCCACATGATTATGAGTAGTTTGGAAGTAGTTTCATGCCGCTGCTCATCAAGACAAAAAAGTTCTTTCTCAGTGCTTCCAAAGCTTTGACAATACAAATAGTATACATTTCAATTTTACACCAAAGTACTTACAACAAACCTAATGGAAACACTTTAGGTTAACGTCCCATATGATTCTGAGATGACTGATAGTTGTTTCATGCCTCTAGACATCAAGACAAAAAAGTTGTTATCTCAGTGCATACAATGCTTTGACAATACAAAGAGTATACATTTCAATTTTAAACCAAAGTACTTACTGCAAACCTAATGGAAACAGCTTAGGTTAACTTCCCACTTGATTCTGAAATCTCTGCAAGTTGTTTCATGCCTCTGTACATAAAGACAGAAAAGTTGATTTCTCAGAGAATAGAGTGCTTTGACTTAAAAAGTATAATACATTTGAATTTTACACCAAAGTACTTAGTGCAAACCTAATAAAAACACCTTAGGTTAACTTCCCACATGATTATGAGTAGTTTGTAAGTAGTTTCATGCCGCTGCTCATCAAGACAAAAAAGTTCTTTCTCAGTGCTTCCAATGCTTTGACAATACAAATAGTATACATTTGAATTTTACACCAAAGTACTTAGTGCAAACCTAATGGAAACACCTTAGGTTAACTTCCCACATGATTCTGAGATGACTGAAAGTTGTTTCATGCCTCTAGACATCAAGACAAAAAAGTTGTTATCTCAGTGCATACAATGCTTTGACAATACAAAGAGTATACATTTCAATTTTAAACCAAAGTACTTACTGCAAACCTAATGGAAACAGCATAGGTTAACATCCCACATGATTCTGAGATGCCTGAGTGTTGTATCATGCCTCTGCACATAAAGACAAAAAAGTTGATTTCTCAGAGCTTAGAGTGTTTTGACAATAAAAGTAGTAGACATTTGAATTTTAAACCAAAGTACTTACTGCAAACCTAATAGAAACACCTTAGTTTAACTTCCCACATGATTAAGAGTAGTTTGAAAGTAGTTTCATGCCTCTGCTCATCAAGACAAAAAAGTTCTTTTCTCAGTGCTTCCAATGCTTTGACAATACAAATAGTATACATTTCAATTTTACACCAAAGTACTTACAGCAAACCTAATAGAAACACTTTAGGTTAACTTCCCATATGATTCTGAGATGACTGAAAGTTGTTTCATGCCGTTAGACATCAAGACAAAAAAGTTGTTATCTCAGTGCATACAATGCTTTGACGTAACAGTAGTATACACTTCAATTTTACACCAAAATACTTAGTGCAAAGATAATGGAAACACCTTAGGTTAACTTCCCACATGATTCTGAGATGACTGAAAGTTGGTTCATGCCTCTAGACATCAAGACAAAAAAGTTGTTATCTCAGTGCATACAATGCTTTGACGTAACAGTAGTATACACTTCAATTGTACTGAAAAGTCCTGACTGCAAACCTACTGGAAACACCTTTGGTTAACTTCCCTCATGATTATGAGCAGTTTGAAAGTTGTTTCATGCCTCTAGACATCAAGACAAAAAAGTTGTTATCTCAGTGCATGCAATGCTTTGACAATACAAAGAGTATACATTTCAATTTTACACCAAAGTACTTACTGCAAACCGAATGGAAACAGCTTAGGTTAACTTCCCACATGATTCTGAAATGTCTGCAAGTTGTTTCATGCCTCTGTACAAAACAAAAAAGTTGATTTCTCAGAGCTTAGAGTGCTTTGACAATAAAAGTAGTAGACATTTGAGTTTTAAACCAAAGTACTTACTGCAAACCTAATGGAAACACCTTAGTTTAACTTCCCACATGATTATCAGCAGTTTGAAACTAGTTTCATGCCTCTGCTCATCAAGACAAAAAAGTTCTTTTCTCAGTGCTTCCAATGCTTTGACAATACAAATAGTACATATTTCAATTTTACACCAAAGTACTTACTGCAAACCTAATGGAAACACGTTAGGTTAACTTCCCATATGATTCTGAGATGACTGAAAGTTGTTTCATACCTTTAGACATCAAGACAAAAAAGTTGTTATCTCAGTGCATACAATGCTTTGACGTAACAGTAGTATACACTTCAATTGTACTGAAAAGTCCTGACTGCAAACCTACTGGAAACACCTTTGGTTAACTTCCCTCATGATTATGAGCAGTTTGAAAGTTGTTTCATGCCTCTAGACATCAAGACAAAAAAGTTGTTATCTCAGTGCATACAATGCTTTGACAATACAAAGACTATACATTTCAATTTTACACCAAAGTACTTACTGCAAACCTAATGGAAACAGCTTAGGTTAACTTCCCACTTGATTCTGAAATCTCTGCAAGTTGTTTCATGCCTCTGTACATAAAGACAGAAAAGTTGATTTCTCAGAGAATAGAGTGCTTTGACTTAAAAAGTATAATACATTTGAATTTTACACCAAAGTACTTAGTGCAAACCTAATAAAAACACCTTAGGTTAACTTCCCACATGATTATGAGTAGTTTGTAAGTAGTTTCATGCCGCTGCTCATCAAGACAAAAAAGTTCTTTCTCAGTGCTTCCAATGCTTTGACAATACAAAGAGTATACATTTCAATTTTAAACCAAAGTACTTACTGCAAACCTAATGGAAACACCTTAGGTTAACTTCCCACATGATTATGAGTAGTTTGGAAGTAGTTTCATGCCGCTGCTCATCAAGACAAAGAAGTTCTTTCTCAGTGCTTCCAATGCTTTGACAATACAAATAGTATACATTTGAATTTTACACCAAAGTACTTAGTGCAAACCTAATGGAAACACCTTCGGTTAACTTCCCACATGATTCTGAGATGACTGAAAGTTGTTTCATGCCTCTAGACATCAAGACAAAAAAGTTGTTATCTCAGTGCATACAATGCTTTGACAATACAAAGAGTATACATTGCAATTTTAATTCAAAGTACTTACTGCAAACCTAATTGAAACAGCTTAGGTTAGCTTCCCACATGATTCTGAGATGTCTGAGAGTTGTACCATGCCTCTGCACATAAAGACAAAAAAGTTGATTTCTCAGAGCTTCGAGTGCTTTGACAATATAAGTAGTAGACATTTGAATTTAAAACCAAAGTACTTACTGCAAACCTAATGGAATCACCTTAGTTTAACTTCCCACATGATTATTAGTACTTTGAAAGTAGTTTCATGCCTCTGCTCATCAAGACAAAAAAGTTCTTTTCTCAGTGCTTCCAATGCTTTGACAATACAAATAGTATACATTTCAATTTTACACCAAAGTACTTACAGCAAAGCTAATGGAAACACTTTAGGTTAACGTCCCATATGATTTTGAGATGACTGATAGTTGTTTCATGCCTCTAGACATCAAGACAAAAAAGTTGTTATCTCAGTGCATACAATGCTTTGACAATACAAAGAGTACACATTTCAATTTTAAACCAAAGTACTTACTGCAAACCTAATGGAAACAGCTTAGGTTAACTTCCCACATGATTCTCAGATGACTGAAAGTTGTTTCATGCCTCTAGACATCAAGACAAAAAAGTTGTTATCTCAGTGCATACAATGCTTTGACAATACAAAGAGTATACATTTCAATTTTAAACCAAAGTACTTATTGCAAACCTAATGGAAACACCTTAGGTTAACTTCCCACATGATTCTGAAATGTCTGCAAGTTGTTTCATGCCTCTGTACATAAACACAAAAAAGTTGATTTCTCAGAGAATAGAGTGCTTTGACTTAGAAAGGATAATACATTTGAATTTTACACCAAAGTACTTAGTGCAAACCTAATAAAAACACCTTAGGTTAACTTCCCAGATGATTATGAGTAGTTTGGAAGTAGTTTCATGCCGCTGCTCATCAAGACAAAAAAGTTCTTTCTCAGTGCTTCCAATGCTTTGACAATACAAATAGTATACATTTGAATTTTACACCAAAGTACTTAGTGCAAACCTAATGGAAACACCTTAGGTTAACTTCCCACATGATTCTAAGATGACTGAAAGTTGTTTCATGCCTCTAGACATCAAGACAAAAAAGTTGTTATCTCAGTGCATACAATGCTTTGACAATACAAAGAGTATACATTGCAATTTCAAACCAAAGTACTTACTGCAAACCTAATTGAAACAGCTTAGGTTAGCTTCCCACATGATTCTGAGATGTCTGAGAGTTGTATCATGCCTCTGCACATAAAGACAAAAAAGTTGATTTCTCAGAGCTTAGAGTGCTTTGACAATAAAAGTAGTAGACATTTGAATTTTAACCCAAAGTACTTACTGCAAACCTAATAAAAACACCTTAGTTTAACTTCCCACATGATTATGAGTAGTTTGGAAGTAGTTTCATGCTTCTGCTCATCAAGACAAAAAAGTTCTTTTCTCAGTGCTTCCAATGCTTTGACAATACAAATAGTATACATTTCAATTTTACACCAAAGTGCTTACAGCAAACCTAATGGAAACACGTTAGGTTAACTTCCCATATGATTCTGAGATGACTGAAAGTTGTTTCATACCTTTAGACATCAAGACAAAAAAGTTGTTATCTCAGTGCATACAATGCTTTGACGTAACAGTAGTATACACTTCAATTGTACTGAAAAGTCCTGACTGCAAACCTACTGGAAACACCTTTGGTTAACTTCCCTCATGATTATGAGCAGTTTGAAAGTTGTTTCATGCCTCTAGACATCAAGACAAAAAAGTTGTTATCTCAGTGCATACAATGCTTTGACAATACAAAGACTATACATTTCAATTTTACACCAAAGTACTTACTGCAAACCTAATGGAAACAGCTTAGGTTAACTTCCCACTTGATTCTGAAATCTCTGCAAGTTGTTTCATGCCTCTGTACATAAAGACAGAAAAGTTGATTTCTCAGAGAATAGAGTGCTTTGACTTAAAAAGTATAATACATTTGAATTTTACACCAAAGTACTTAGTGCAAACCTAATAAAAACACCTTAGGTTAACTTCCCACATGATTATGAGTAGTTTGTAAGTAGTTTCATGCCGCTGCTCATCAAGACAAAAAAGTTCTTTCTCAGTGCTTCCAATGCTTTGACAATACAAAGAGTATACATTTCAATTTTAAACCAAAGTACTTACTGCAAACCTAATGGAAACACCTTAGGTTAACTTCCCACATGATTATGAGTAGTTTGGAAGTAGTTTCATGCCGCTGCTCATCAAGACAAAGAAGTTCTTTCTCAGTGCTTCCAATGCTTTGACAATACAAATAGTATACATTTGAATTTTACACCAAAGTACTTAGTGCAAACCTAATGGAAACACCTTCGGTTAACTTCCCACATGATTCTGAGATGACTGAAAGTTGTTTCATGCCTCTAGACATCAAGACAAAAAAGTTGTTATCTCAGTGCATACAATGCTTTGACAATACAAAGAGTATACATTGCAATTTTAATTCAAAGTACTTACTGCAAACCTAATTGAAACAGCTTAGGTTAGCTTCCCACATGATTCTGAGATGTCTGAGAGTTGTACCATGCCTCTGCACATAAAGACAAAAAAGTTGATTTCTCAGAGCTTCGAGTGCTTTGACAATATAAGTAGTAGACATTTGAATTTAAAACCAAAGTACTTACTGCAAACCTAATGGAATCACCTTAGTTTAACTTCCCACATGATTATTAGTACTTTGAAAGTAGTTTCATGCCTCTGCTCATCAAGACAAAAAAGTTCTTTTCTCAGTGCTTCCAATGCTTTGACAATACAAATAGTATACATTTCAATTTTACACCAAAGTACTTACAGCAAAGCTAATGGAAACACTTTAGGTTAACGTCCCATATGATTTTGAGATGACTGATAGTTGTTTCATGCCTCTAGACATCAAGACAAAAAAGTTGTTATCTCAGTGCATACAATGCTTTGACAATACAAAGAGTACACATTTCAATTTTAAACCAAAGTACTTACTGCAAACCTAATGGAAACAGCTTAGGTTAACTTCCCACATGATTCTCAGATGACTGAAAGTTGTTTCATGCCTCTAGACATCAAGACAAAAAAGTTGTTATCTCAGTGCATACAATGCTTTGACAATACAAAGAGTATACATTTCAATTTTAAACCAAAGTACTTATTGCAAACCTAATGGAAACACCTTAGGTTAACTTCCCACATGATTCTGAAATGTCTGCAAGTTGTTTCATGCCTCTGTACATAAACACAAAAAAGTTGATTTCTCAGAGAATAGAGTGCTTTGACTTAGAAAGGATAATACATTTGAATTTTACACCAAAGTACTTAGTGCAAACCTAATAAAAACACCTTAGGTTAACTTCCCAGATGATTATGAGTAGTTTGGAAGTAGTTTCATGCCGCTGCTCATCAAGACAAAAAAGTTCTTTCTCAGTGCTTCCAATGCTTTGACAATACAAATAGTATACATTTGAATTTTACACCAAAGTACTTAGTGCAAACCTAATGGAAACACCTTAGGTTAACTTCCCACATGATTCTAAGATGACTGAAAGTTGTTTCATGCCTCTAGACATCAAGACAAAAAAGTTGTTATCTCAGTGCATACAATGCTTTGACAATACAAAGAGTATACATTGCAATTTCAAACCAAAGTACTTACTGCAAACCTAATTGAAACAGCTTAGGTTAGCTTCCCACATGATTCTGAGATGTCTGAGAGTTGTATCATGCCTCTGCACATAAAGACAAAAAAGTTGATTTCTCAGAGCTTAGAGTGCTTTGACAATAAAAGTAGTAGACATTTGAATTTTAACCCAAAGTACTTACTGCAAACCTAATAAAAACACCTTAGTTTAACTTCCCACATGATTATGAGTAGTTTGGAAGTAGTTTCATGCTTCTGCTCATCAAGACAAAAAAGTTCTTTTCTCAGTGCTTCCAATGCTTTGACAATACAAATAGTATACATTTCAATTTTACACCAAAGTGCTTACAGCAAACCTAATGGAAACACTTTAGGTTAACTTCCCATATGATTCTGAGATGACTGAAAGTTGTTTCATGCCTTTAGACATCAAGACAAAAAAGTTGTTATCTCAGTGCATACAATGCTTTGACAATACAAAGAGTATACATTTCAATTTTAAACCAAAGTACTTACCGCAAACCTAATGGAAACAGCTTAGGTTAACTTCCCACATGATTCTGAAATCTCTGCAAGTTGTTTCATGCCTCTGTACATAAAGACAGAAAAGTTGATTTCTCAGAGAATAGAGTGCTTTGACTTAAAAAGTATAATACATTTGAATTTTACACCAAAGTACTTAGTGCAAACCTAATAAAAACACCTTAGGTTAACTTCCCACATGATTATGAGTAGTTTGTAAGTAGTTTCATGCCGCTGCTCATCAAGACAAAAAAGTTCTTTCTCAGTGCTTCCAATGCTTTGACAATACAAATAGTATACATTTGAATTTTACACCAAAGTACTTAGTGCAAACCTAATGGAAACACCTTAGGTTAACTTCCCACATGATTCTGAGATGACTGAAAGTTGTTTCATGCCTCTAGACATCAAGACAAAAAAGTTGTTATCTCAGTGCATACCATGCTTTGACAATACAAAGAGTATACATTGCAATTTTAAACCAAAGTACTTACTGCAAAGCTAATTGAAACAGCTTAGGTTAGCTTCCCACATGATTCTGAGATGTCTGAGAGTTGTATCATGCCTCTGCACAAAAAGACAAAAAAGTTGATTTCTCAGAGCTTCGAGTGCTTTGACAATATAAGTAGTAGACATTTGAATTTAAAACCAAAGTACTTACTGCAAACTTAATGGAAACACCTTAGTTTAACTTCCCACATGATTAAGAGTAGTTTGAAAGTAGTTTCATGCCTCTGCTCATCAAGACAAAAAAGTTCTTTTCTCAGTGCTTCCAATGCTTTGACAATACAAATAGTATACATTTCAATTTTACACCAAAGTACTTACAGCAAACCTAATAGAAACACTTTAGGTTAACTTCCCATATGATTCTGAGATGACTGAAAGTTGTTTCATGCCATTAGACATCAACACAAAAAAGTTGTTATCTCAGTGCATACAATGCTTTGACGTAACAGTAGTATACACTTCAATTTTACACCAAAATACTTAGTGCAAAGATAATGGAAACACCTTAGGTTAACTTCCCACATGATTCTGAGATGACTGAAAGTTGTTTCATGCCTCTAGACATCAAGACAAAAAAGTTGTTATCTTAGTGCATACAATGCTTTGACGTAACAGTAGTATACACTTCAATTGTACTGAAAAGTCCTGACTGCAAACCTACTGGAAACACCTTTGGTTAACTTCCCTCATGATTATGAGCAGTTTGAAAGTTGTTTCATGCCTCTAGACATCAAGACAAAGAAGTTGTTATCTCAGTGCATGCAATGCTTTCACAATACAAAGAGTATACATTTCAATTTTACACCAAAGTACTTACTGCAAACCGAATGGAAACAGCTTAGGTTAACTTCCCACATGATTCTCAAATGTCTGCAAGTTGTTTCATGCCTCTGTACAAAACAAAAAAGTTTATTTCTCAGAGCTTAGAGTGCTTTGACAATAAAAGTAGTAGACATTTGAGTTTTAAACCAAAGTACTTACTGCAAACCTAATGGAAACACCTTCGTTTAACTTCCCACATGATTATGCGTAGTTTGGAAGTAGTTTCATGCCTCTGCTCATCAACACAAAAAAGTTCTTTTCTCAGTGCTTCCAATGCTTTGACAATACAAATAGTATACATTTCAATTTTACACCAAAGTACTTACTGCAAACCTAAAGGAAACACCTTAGGTTAACTTCCCATATGATTCTGAGATGACTGAAAGTTGTTTCATGCCTTTAGACATCAAGACAAAAAAGTTGTTATCTCAGTGTATACAATGCTTTGACGTAACAGTAGTATACACTTCAATTGTACTGAAAAGTCCTGACTGCAAACCTACTGGAAACACCTTTGGTTAACTTCCCTCATGCTTATGAGCAGTTTGAAAGTTGTTTCATGCCTCTAGACATCAAGACAAAAAAGTTGTTATCTCAGTGCATACAATGCTTTGACAATACAAAGACTATACATTTCAATTTTACACCAAAGTACTTACTGCAAACCTAATGGAAACAGCTTAGGTTAACTTCCCACTTGATTCTGAAATCTCTGCAAGTTGTTTCATGCCTCTGTACATAAAGACAGAAAAGTTGATTTCTCAGAGAATAGAGTGCTTTGACTTAAAAAGTATAATACATTTGAATTTTACACCAAAGTACTTAGTGCAAACCTAATAAAAACACCTTAGGTTAACTTCCCACATGATTATGAGTAGTTTGTAAGTAGTTTCATGCCGCTGCTCATCAAGACAAAAAAGTTCTTTCTCAGTGCTTCCAATGCTTTGACAATACAAAGAGTATACATTTCAATTTTAAACCAAAGTACTTACTGCAAACCTAATGGAAACACCTTAGGTTAACTTCCCACATGATTATGAGTAGTTTGGAAGTAGTTTCATGCCGCTGCTCATCAAGACAAAGAAGTTCTTTCTCAGTGCTTCCAATGCTTTGACAATACAAATAGTATACATTTGAATTTTACACCAAAGTACTTAGTGCAAACCTAATGGAAACACCTTCGGTTAACTTCCCACATGATTCTGAGATGACTGAAAGTTGTTTCATGCCTCTAGACATCAAGACAAAAAAGTTGTTATCTCAGTGCATACAATGCTTTGACAATACAAAGAGTATACATTGCAATTTTAATTCAAAGTACTTACTGCAAACCTAATTGAAACAGCTTAGGTTAGCTTCCCACATGATTCTGAGATGTCTGAGAGTTGTACCATGCCTCTGCACATAAAGACAAAAAAGTTGATTTCTCAGAGCTTCGAGTGCTTTGACAATATAAGTAGTAGACATTTGAATTTAAAACCAAAGTACTTACTGCAAACCTAATGGAATCACCTTAGTTTAACTTCCCACATGATTATTAGTACTTTGAAAGTAGTTTCATGCCTCTGCTCATCAAGACAAAAAAGTTCTTTTCTCAGTGCTTCCAATGCTTTGACAATACAAATAGTATACATTTCAATTTTACACCAAAGTACTTACAGCAAAGCTAATGGAAACACTTTAGGTTAACGTCCCATATGATTTTGAGATGACTGATAGTTGTTTCATGCCTCTAGACATCAAGACAAAAAAGTTGTTATCTCAGTGCATACAATGCTTTGACAATACAAAGAGTACACATTTCAATTTTAAACCAAAGTACTTACTGCAAACCTAATGGAAACAGCTTAGGTTAACTTCCCACATGATTCTCAGATGACTGAAAGTTGTTTCATGCCTCTGTACATAAAGACAGAAAAGTTGATTTCTCAGAGAATAGAGTGCTTTGACTTAAAAAGTATAATACATTTGAATTTTACACCAAAGTACTTAGTGCAAACCTAATAAAAACACCTTAGGTTAACTTCCCACATGATTATGAGTAGTTTGTAAGTAGTTTCATGCCGCTGCTCATCAAGACAAAAAAGTTCTTTCTCAGTGCTTCCAATGCTTTGACAATACAAATAGTATACATTTGAATTTTACACCAAAGTACTTAGTGCAAACCTAATGGAAACACCTTAGGTTAACTTCCCACATGATTCTGAGATGACTGAAAGTTGTTTCATGCCTCTAGACATCAAGACAAAAAAGTTGTTATCTCAGTGCATACCATGCTTTGACAATACAAAGAGTATACATTGCAATTTTAAACCAAAGTACTTACTGCAAAGCTAATTGAAACAGCTTAGGTTAGCTTCCCACATGATTCTGAGATGTCTGAGAGTTGTATCATGCCTCTGCACAAAAAGACAAAAAAGTTGATTTCTCAGAGCTTCGAGTGCTTTGACAATATAAGTAGTAGACATTTGAATTTAAAACCAAAGTACTTACTGCAAACTTAATGGAAACACCTTAGTTTAACTTCCCACATGATTAAGAGTAGTTTGAAAGTAGTTTCATGCCTCTGCTCATCAAGACAAAAAAGTTCTTTTCTCAGTGCTTCCAATGCTTTGACAATACAAATAGTATACATTTCAATTTTACACCAAAGTACTTACAGCAAACCTAATAGAAACACTTTAGGTTAACTTCCCATATGATTCTGAGATGACTGAAAGTTGTTTCATGCCATTAGACATCAAGACAAAAAAGTTGTTATCTCAGTGCATACAATGCTTTGACGTAACAGTAGTATACACTTCAATTTTACACCAAAATACTTAGTGCAAAGATAATGGAAACACCTTAGGTTAACTTCCCACATGATTCTGAGATGACTGAAAGTTGTTTCATGCCTCTAGACATCAAGACAAAAAAGTTGTTATCTTAGTGCATACAATGCTTTGACGTAACAGTAGTATACACTTCAATTGTACTGAAAAGTCCTGACTGCAAACCTACTGGAAACACCTTTGGTTAACTTCCCTCATGATTATGAGCAGTTTGAAAGTTGTTTCATGCCTCTAGACATCAAGACAAAGAAGTTGTTATCTCAGTGCATGCAATGCTTTCACAATACAAAGAGTATACATTTCAATTTTACACCAAAGTACTTACTGCAAACCGAATGGAAACAGCTTAGGTTAACTTCCCACATGATTCTCAAATGTCTGCAAGTTGTTTCATGCCTCTGTACAAAACAAAAAAGTTGATTTCTCAGAGCTTAGAGTGCTTTGACAATAAAAGTAGTAGACATTTGAGTTTTAAACCAAAGTACTTACTGCAAACCTAATGGAAACACCTTCGTTTAACTTCCCACATGATTATGCGTAGTTTGGAAGTAGTTTCATGCCTCTGCTCATCAACACAAAAAAGTTCTTTTCTCAGTGCTTCCAATGCTTTGACAATACAAATAGTATACATTTCAATTTTACACCAAAGTACTTACTGCAAACCTAAAGGAAACACCTTAGGTTAACTTCCCATATGATTCTGAGATGACTGAAAGTTGTTTCATGCCTTTAGACATCAAGACAAAAAAGTTGTTATCTCAGTGTATACAATGCTTTGACGTAACAGTAGTATACACTTCAATTGTACTGAAAAGTCCTGACTGCAAACCTACTGGAAACACCTTTGGTTAACTTCCCTCATGCTTATGAGCAGTTTGAAAGTTGTTTCATGCCTCTAGACATCAAGACAAAAAAGTTGTTATCTCAGTGCATACAATGCTTTGACAATACAAAGAGTATACATTTCAATTTTACACCAAAGTACTTACTGCAAACCTAATGGAAACAGCTTAGGTTAACTTCCCACATGATTCTGAGATGACTGAAAGTTGTTTCATGCCTCTAGACATGAAGACAAAAAAGTTGTTATCTCAGTGCATACAATGCTTTGACAATACAAAGAGTATACATTTCAATTTTAAACCAAAGTACTTATTGCAAACCTAATGGAAACAGCTTAGGCTAACTTCCCACATGATTCTGAAATGTCTGCAAGTTGTTTCATGCCTCTGTACATAAACACAAAAAAGTTGATATCTCAAAGAATAGAGTGCTTTGACTTAAAAAGTATAATACATTTGAATTTTACACCAAAGTACTTAGTGCAAACCTAATAAAAACACCTTAGGTTAACTTCCCACATAATTATGAGTAGTTCGGAAGTAGTTTCATGCCGCTGCTCATCAAGACAAAAAAGTTCTTTCTCAGTGCTTCCAATGCTTTGACAATGCAAATAGTATACATTTGAATTTTACACCAAAGTACTTAGTGCAAACCTAATGGAAACACCTTAGGTTAACTTCCCACATGATTCTGAGATGACTGAAAGTTGTTTCATGCCTCTAGACATCAAGACCAAAAAGTTGCACATAAAGACAAAAAGGTTGATTTCTCAGAGCTTAGAGTGCTTTGACAATAAAAGTAGTAGACATTTGAATTTTAAACCAAAGTACTTACTGCAAACCTAATGGAAACACCTTAGTTTAACTTCCCACATGATTATGAGTAGTTTGAAAGTAGTTTCATGCCTCTGCTCATCAAGACAAAAAAGTTCTTTTCTCAGTGCTTCCAATGCTTTGACAATACAAATGGTATAATTTTCAATTTTACACCAAAGTACTTACTGCAAACCTAATGGAAACACATTAGGTTAACTTCCCATATGATTCTGAGATGACTGAAAGTTGTTTCATACCTTTAGACATCAAGACAAAAAAGTTGTTATCTCAGTGCATACAATGCTTTGACGTAACAGTAGTATACACTTCAATTGTAGTGAAAAGTCCTAACTGCAAACCTACTGGAAACACCTTTGGTTAACTTCCCTCATGATTATGAGCCGTTTGAAAGTTGTTTCATACCTCTAGACATCAAGACAAAAAAGTTGTTATCTCAGTGCATACAATGCTTTGACAATACAAAGAGTATACATTTCAATTTTACACCAAAGTACTTACTGCAAACCTAATGGAAACAGCTTAGGTTAACTTCCCACATGATTCTGAGATGACTGAAAGTTGCTTCATGCCTCTAGACATCAAGACAAAAAAGTTCTTATCTCAGTGCATACAATGCTTTGACAATACAAGTAGTATACATTTGAATGTTAAACCAAAGTACTTATTGCAAACCTAATGGAAACAGCTTAGGTTAACTTCCCACATGATTCTGAAATGTCTGCAAGTTGTTTCATGCCTCTGTACATAAAGACAAAAAAGTTGATTTCTCAGAGAATAGAGTGCTTTGACTTAAAAAGTATAATACATTTGAATTTTACACCAAAGTACTTAGTGTAAACCTAATAAAAACACCTTAGGTTAACTTCCCACATGATTATGAGTAGTTTGGAAGTAGTTTCATGCCGCTGCTCATCAAGACAAAAAAGTTCTTTCTCAGTGCTTCCAATGCTTTGACAATACAAAGAGTATACATTTTAATTTTACACCAAAGTACTTAGTGCAAACCTAATGGAGACACCTTAGGTTAACTTCCCACATGATTCTGAGATGACTGCAAGTTGTTTCATGCCTCTAGACATCAAGACAAAAAAGTTCTTTTCTCAGTGCTTCCAATGCTTTGACAATACAAATAGTATACATTTCAATTTTAAACCAAACTACTTACTGCAAACCTAATTGAAACAGCTTAGGTAAGCTTCCCACATGATTCTGAGATGTCTGAGAGTTGTATCATGCCACTGCACATAAAGACAAAAAAGTTGATTTCTCAGAGCTTAGAGTGCTTTCACAATACAAATAGTATACATTTCAATTTTACACCAAAGTACTTACTGCAAACCTAATGGAAACACGTTAGGTTAACTTCCCATATGATTCTGAGATGACTGAAAGTTGTTTCATACCTTTAGACATCAAGACAAAAAAGTTGTTATCTGAGTGCACACAATGCTTTGACGTAACAGTAGTATACACTTCAATTGTACTGAAAAGTCTTGACTGCAAACCTACTGGAAACACCTTTGGTTAACTTCCCTCATGATTATGAGCAGTTTGAAAGTTGTTCCATGCCTCTAGACATCAAGACAAAAAAGTTGTTATCTCAGAGCATACAATGCTTTGACAATACAAAGAGTATACATTTCAATTTTACACCAAAGTACTTACTGCAAACCTAATGGAAACACCTCAGGTTAACTTCCCACATGATTAAGAGTAGTTTGAAAGTAGTTTCATGCCTCTGCTCATCAAGACAAAAAAGTTCTTTTCTCAGTGCTTCCAATGCTTTGACAATACAAATAGTATACATTTCAATTTTACACCAAAGTACTTACAGCAAACCTAATGGAAACACTTTAGGTTAACTTCCCATATGATTCTGAGATGACTGAAAGTTGTTTCATGCCTTTAGACATCAAGACAAAAAAGTTGTTATCTCAGTGCATACAATGCTTTGACGTAACAGTAGTATACACTTCAATTTTGCACCAAAATACTTAGTGCAGAACCTATTGGAAACAGCTTAGGTTAACTTCCCACATGATTCTGAAATGTCTGCAAGTTGTTTCATGCCTCTGTACATAAAGACAAAAACGTTGATTTCTCAGAGAATAGAGTGCTTTGACTTAAAAGGTATAATACATCTGAATTTTACACCAAAGTACTTACTGCAAACCTAATAAAAACACCTTAGGTTAACTTCCCACATGATTATGACTAGTTTGGAAGTAGTTTCAAGCTGCTGCTCATCAAGACAAAAAAGTTCTTTCTCAGTGCTTCCAATGCTTTGACAATACAAATAGTATACATTTGAATTTTACACCAAAGTACTTAGTGCAAACCTAATGGAAACACCTTAGGTTAACTTCCCACATGATTCTGAGATGACTGAAAGTTGTTTCATGCCTCTAGACATCAAGACAAAAAAGTTGTTATCTTAGTGCATACAATGCTTTGACGTAACAGTAGTATACACTTCAATTGTACTGAAAAGTCCTGACTGCAAACCTACTGGAAACACCTTTGGTTAACTTCCCTCATGATTATGAGCAGTTTGAAAGTTGTTTCATGCCTCTAGACATCAAGACAAAGAAGTTGTTATCTCAGTGCATGCAATGCTTTGACAATACAAAGAGTATACATTTCAATTTTACACCAAAGTACTTACTGCAAACCGAATGGAAACAGCTTAGGTTAACTTCCCACATGATTCTCAAATGTCTGCAAGTTGTTTCATGCCTCTGTACAAAACAAAAAAGTTGATTTCTCAGAGCTTAGAGTGCTTTGACAATAAAAGTAGTAGACATTTGAGTTTTAAACCAAAGTACTTACTGCAAACCTAATGGAAACACCTTCGTTTAACTTCCCACATGATTATCAGCAGTTTGAAAGTAGTTTCATGCCTCTGCTCATCAACACAAAAAAGTTCTTTTCTCAGTGCTTCCAATGCTTTGACAATACAAATAGTATACATTTCAATTTTACACCAAAGTACTTACTGCAAACCTAATGGAAACACGTTAGGTTAACTTCCCATATGATTCTGAGGTGACTGAAAGCTGTTTCATACCTTTAGACATCAAGACAAAAAAGTTGTTATCTCAGTGCATACAATGCTTTGATGTAACAGTAGTATACACTTCAATTGTACGGAAAAGTCCTGACTGCAAACCTACTGGAAACACCTTTGGTTAACTTCCCTCATGCTTATGAATACTTTGAAAGTTGTTTCATGCCTCTAGACATCAAGACAAAATAGTTGTTATCTCAGTGCATACAATGCTTTGACAATACAAAGAGTATACCTTTCAATTTTACACCAAAGTACTTACTGCAAACCTAATGGAAACAGCCTAGGTTAGCTTCCCACATGATTCTGAGATGTCTGAGAGTTGTATCATGCCTCTGCCTATAAAGACAAAAAAGTTGATTTCTCAGAGCTTAGAGTGCTTTGACAATAAAAGTAGTAGACATTTCAATTTTAAACCAAAGTACTTACTGCAAACCTAATGGAAACACCTTAGTTTAACTTCCCACATGATTATGAGTAGTTTCAAAGTAGTTTCATGCCTCTGCTCATCAAGACAAAAAAGTTCTTTTCTCAGTGCTTCCAATGCTTTGACAATACAAATAGTATACATTTCAATTTTACACCAAAGTACTTACTGCAAACCTAATGGAAACACGTTAGGTGAACTTCCCATATGATTCTGAGATGACTCAAAGTTGTTTCATACCTTTAGACATCAAGACAAAAAAGTTGTTATCTCAGTGCATACAATGCTTTGACGTAACAGTAGTATACACTTCAATTGTACTGAAAAGTCCTGACTGCAAACTTACTGGAAACACCTTTGGTTAACGTCCCTCATGATTATGAGCAGTTTGAAAGTTGTTTCATGCCTCCAGACATCAAGACAAAAAAGTTGTTATCTCAGTGCATACAATGCTTTGACAATACAAAGACTATACATTTCAATTTTACACCAAAGTACTTACTGCAAACCTAATGGAAACAGCTTAGGTTAACTTCCCACATGATTCTGCAATGTCTGCAAGTTATTTCATGCCTCTGTACATAAAGACAAAAACGTTGATTTCTCAGAGAATAGAGTGCTTTGACTTAAAAAGTATAATACATTTGAATTTTACACCAAAGTACTTAGTGCAAACCTAATAAAAACACCTTAGGTTAACTTCCCACATGATTATGAGTAGTTTGGAAGTAGTTTCATGCCGCTGCTCATCAAGACAAAAAAGTTCTTTCTGAGTGCTGCCAATGCTTTGACAATACAAATAGTATACATTTCAATTTTACACCAAAGTACTTACTGCAAACCTAATGGAAACAGCTTAGGTTAACTTCCCACATGATTCTGAGACGACTCAAAGTTGTTTCATGCCTCTAGACATGAAGACAAAAAAGTTGTTATCTCAGTGCATACAATGCTTTGACAATACAAAGAGTATACATTTCAATTTTAAACCAATGTACTTATTGCAAACCTAATGGAAACAGCTTAGGCTAACTTCCCACATGATTCTGAAATGCCTGCAAGTTGTTTCATGCCTCTGTACATAAACACAAAAAAGTTGATTTCTCAAAGAATAGAGTGCTTTGACTTAAAAAGTATAATACATTTGAATTTTACACCAAAGTACTTAGTGCAAACCTAATAAAAACACCTTAGGTTAACTTCCCACATAATTATGAGTAGTTCGGAAGTAGATTCATGCCGCTGCTCATCAAGACAAAAAAGTTCTTTCTCAGTGCTTCCAATGCTTTGACAATGCAAATAGTATACATTTGAATTTTACACCAAAGTACTTAGTGCAAACCTAATGGAAACACCTTAGGTTAACTTCCCACATGATTCTGAGATGACTGAAAGTTGTTTCATGCCTCTAGACATCAAGACAAAAAAGTTGCACATAAAGACAAAAAGGTTGATTTCTCAGAGCTTAGAGTGCTTTGACAGTAAAAGTAGTAGACATTTGAATTTTAAACCAAAGTACTTACTGCAAACCTAATGGAAACACCTTAGTTTAACTTCCCACATGATTATGAGTAGTTTGAAAGTAGTTTCATGCCTCTGCTCATCAAGACAAAAAAGTTCTTTTCTCAGTGCTTCCAATGCTTTGACAATACAAATAGTATAATTTTCAATTTTACACCAAAGTACTTACTGCAAACCTAATGGAAACACATTAGGTTAACTTCCCATATGATTCTGAGATGACTGAAAGTTGTTTCATACCTTTAGACATCAAGACAAAAAAGTTGTTATCTCAGTGCATACAATGCTTTGACGTAACAGTAGTATACACTTCAATTGTACTGAAAAGTGCTGACTACAAACCTACTGGAAACACCTTTGGGTAACTTCCCTCATGATTATGAGCAGTTTGAAAGTTGTTTCATGCCTCTGGACATCAAGACAAAAAAGTTGTTATCTCAGTGCATACAATGCTTTGACAATACAAAGAGTATACATTTCAATTTTAAACCAAAGTACTTACTGCAAACCTAATGGAAACAGCTTAGGTTAACTTCCCACTTGATTCTGAAATCTCTGCAAGTTGTTTCATGCCTCTGTACATAAAGACAGAAAAGTTGATTTCTCAGAGAATAGAGTGCTTTGACTTAAAAAGTATAATACATTTGAATTTTACACCAAAGTACTTAGTGCAAACCTAATAAAAACACCTTAGGTTAACTTCCCACATGATTATGAGTAGTTTGTAAGTAGTTTCATGCCGCTGCTCATCAAGACAAAAAAGTTCTTTCTCAGTGCTTCCAATGCTTTGACAATACAAATAGTATACATTTGAATTTTACACCAAAGTACTTAGTGCAAACCTAATGGAAACACCTTAGGTTAACTTCCCACATGATTCTGAGATGACTGAAAGTTGTTTCATGCCTCTAGACATCAAGACAAAAAAGTTGTTATCTCAGTGCATACAATGCTTTGACAATACAAAGAGTATACATTTCAATTTTAAACCAAAGTACTTACTGCAAACCTAATGGAAACAGCATAGGTTAACATCCCACATGATTCTGAGATGCCTGAGTGTTGTATCATGCCTCTGCACATAAAGACAAAAAAGTTGATTTCTCAGAGCTTAGAGTGTTTTGACAATAAAAGTAGTAGACATTTGAATTTTAAACCAAAGTACTTACTGCAAACCTAATAGAAACACCTTAGTTTAACTTCCCACATGATTAAGAGTAGTTTGAAAGTAGTTTCATGCCTCTGCTCATCAAGACAAAAAAGTTCTTTTCTCAGTGCTTCCAATGCTTTGACAATACAAATAGTATACATTTCAATTTTACACCAAAGTACTTACAGCAAACCTAATAGAAACACTTTAGGTTAACTTCCCATATGATTCTGAGATGACTGAAAGTTGTTTCATGCCGTTAGACATCAAGACAAAAAAGTTGTTATCTCAGTGCATACAATGCTTTGACGTAACAGTAGTATACACTTCAATTTTACACCAAAATACTTAGTGCAAAGATAATGGAAACACCTTAGGTTAACTTCCCACATGATTCTGAAATGACTGAAAGTTGTTTCATGCCTCTAGACATCAAGACAAAAAAGTTGTTATCTCAGTGCATACAATGCTTTGACGTAACAGTAGTATACACTTCAATTGTACTGAAAAGTCCTGACTGCAAACCTACTGGAAACACCTTTGGTTAACTTCCCTCATGATTATGAGCAGTTTGAAAGTTGTTTCATGCCTCTAGACATCAAGACAAAAAAGTTGTTATCTCAGTGCATGCAATGCTTTGACAATACAAAGAGTATACATTTCAATTTTACACCAAAGTACTTACTGCAAACCGAATGGAAACAGCTTAGGTTAACTTCCCACATGATTCTGAAATGTCTGCAAGTTGTTTCATGCCTCTGTACAAAACAAAAAAGTTGATTTCTCAGAGCTTAGAGTGCTTTGACAATAAAAGTAGTAGACATTTGAGTTTTAAACCAAAGTACTTACTGCAAACCTAATGGAAACACCTTAGTTTAACTTCCCACATGATTATCAGCAGTTTGAAAGTAGTTTCATGCCTCTGCTCATCAAGACAAAAAAGTTCTTTTCTCAGTGCTTCCAATGCTTTGACAATACAAATAGTACACATTTCAATTTTACACCAAAGTACTTACTGCAAACCTAATGGAAACACGTTAGGTTAACTTCCCATATGATTCTGAGATGACTGAAAGTTGTTTCATACCTTTAGACATCAAGACAAAAAAGTTGTTATCTCAGTGCATACAATGCTTTGACGTAATAGTAGTATACACTTCAATTGTACTGAAAAGTCCTGACTGCAAACCTACTGGAAACACCTTTGGTTAACTTCCCTCATGATTATGAGCAGTTTGAAAGTTGTTTCATGCCTCTAGACATCAAGACAAAAAAGTTGTTATCTCAGTGCATACAATGCTTTGACAATACAAAGAGTATACATTTCAATTTTAAACCAAAGTACTTATTGCAAACCTAATGGAAACACCTTAGGTTAACTTCCCACATGATTCTGAAATGTCTGCAAGTTGTTTCATGCCTCTGTACATAAACACAAAAAAGTTGATTTCACAGAGAATAGAGTGCTTTGACTTAGAAAGGATAATACATTTGAATTTTACACCAAAGTACTTAGTGCAAACCTAATAAAAACACCTTAGGTTAACTTCCCAGATGATTATGAGTAGTTTGGAAGTAGTTTCATGCCGCTGCTCATCAAGACAAAAAAGTTCTTTCTCAGTGCTTCCAATGCTTTGACAATACAAATAGTATACATTTGAATTTTACACCAAAGTACTTAGTGCAAACCTAATGGAAACACCTTAGGTTAACTTCCCACATGATTCTAAGATGACTGAAAGTTGTTTCATGCCTCTAGACATCAAGACAAAAAAGTTGTTATCTCAGTGCATACAATGCTTTGACAATACAAAGAGTATACATTGCAATTTCAAACCAAAGTACTTACTGCAAACCTAATTGAAACAGCTTAGGTTAGCTTCCCACATGATTCTGAGATGTCTGAGAGTTGTATCATGCCTCTGCACAAAAAGACAAAAAGGTTGATTTCTCAGAGCTTCGATTGCTTTGACAATATAAGTAGTAGACATTTGAATTTAAAACCAAAGTACTTACTGCAAACCTAATGGAAACACCTTAGTTTAACTTCCCACATGATTATTAGTGCTTTGAAAGTAGTTTCATGCCTCTGCTCATCAAGACAAAAAAGTTCTTTTCTCAGTTCTTCCAATGCTTTGACAATACAAATAGTATACATTTCAATTTTACACCAAAGTGCTTACAGCAAACCTAATGGAAACACTTTAGGTTAACTTCCCATATGATTCTGAGATGACTGAAAGTTGTTTCATGCCTTTAGACATCAAGACAAAAAAGTTGTTATCTCAGTGCATACAATGCTTTGACGTAACAGTAGTATACACTTCAATTTTACACCAAAATACTTAGTGCAACCCTAATGGAAACACCTTAGGTTAACTTCCCACATGATTCTGAGATGACTGAAAGCTGTTTCATGCCTCTAGACATCAAGACAAAAAAGTTGTTATCTCAGTGCATACAATGCTTTGACAATACAAAGAGTATACATTTCAATTTTAAACCAAAGTACTTACTGCAAACCTAATGGAAACAGCTTAGGTTAACTTCCCACATGATTATGAGTAGTTTGGAAGTAGTTTCATGCCGCTGCTCATCAAGACAAAAAAGTTCTTTCTCAGTGCTTCCAAAGCTTTGACAATACAAATAGTATACATTTCAATTTTACACCAAAGTACTTACAACAAACCTAATGGAAACACTTTAGGTTAACGTCCCATATGATTCTGAGATGACTGATAGTTGTTTCATGCCTCTAGACATCAAGACAAAAAAGTTGTTATCTCAGTGCATACAATGCTTTGACAATACAAAGAGTATACATTTCAATTTTAAACCAAAGTACTTACTGCAAACCTAATGGAAACAGCTTAGGTTAACTTCCCACTTGATTCTGAAATCTCTGCAAGTTGTTTCATGCCTCTGTACATAAAGACAGAAAAGTTGATTTCTCAGAGAATAGAGTGCTTTGACTTAAAAAGTATAATACATTTGAATTTTACACCAAAGTACTTAGTGCAAACCTAATAAAAACACCTTAGGTTAACTTCCCACATGATTATGAGTAGTTTGTAAGTAGTTTCATGCCGCTGCTCATCAAGACAAAAAAGTTCTTTCTCAGTGCTTCCAATGCTTTGACAATACAAATAGTATACATTTGAATTTTACACCAAAGTACTTAGTGCAAACCTAATGGAAACACCTTAGGTTAACTTCCCACATGATTCTGAGATGACTGAAAGTTGTTTCATGCCTCTAGACATCAAGACAAAAAAGTTGTTATCTCAGTGCATACAATGCTTTGACAATACAAAGAGTATACATTTCAATTTTAAACCAAAGTACTTACTGCAAACCTAATGGAAACAGCATAGGTTAACATCCCACATGATTCTGAGATGCCTGAGTGTTGTATCATGCCTCTGCACATAAAGACAAAAAAGTTGATTTCTCAGAGCTTAGAGTGTTTTGACAATAAAAGTAGTAGACATTTGAATTTTAAACCAAAGTACTTACTGCAAACCTAATAGAAACACCTTAGTTTAACTTCCCACATGATTAAGAGTAGTTTGAAAGTAGTTTCATGCCTCTGCTCATCAAGACAAAAAAGTTCTTTTCTCAGTGCTTCCAATGCTTTGACAATACAAATAGTATACATTTCAATTTTACACCAAAGTACTTACAGCAAACCTAATAGAAACACTTTAGGTTAACTTCCCATATGATTCTGAGATGACTGAAAGTTGTTTCATGCCGTTAGACATCAAGACAAAAAAGTTGTTATCTCAGTGCATACAATGCTTTGACGTAACAGTAGTATACACTTCAATTTTACACCAAAATACTTAGTGCAAAGATAATGGAAACACCTTAGGTTAACTTCCCACATGATTCTGAGATGACTGAAAGTTGTTTCATGCCTCTAGACATCAAGACAAAAAAGTTGTTATCTCAGTGCATACAATGCTTTGACGTAACAGTAGTATACACTTCAATTGTACTGAAAAGTCCTGACTGCAAACCTACTGGAAACACCTTTGGTTAACTTCCCTCATGATTATGAGCAGTTTGAAAGTTGTTTCATGCCTCTAGACATCAAGACAAAAAAGTTGTTATCTCAGTGCATGCAATGCTTTGACAATACAAAGAGTATACATTTCAATTTTACACCAAAGTACTTACTGCAAACCGAATGGAAACAGCTTAGGTTAACTTCCCACATGATTCTGAAATGTCTGCAAGTTGTTTCATGCCTCTGTACAAAACAAAAAAGTTGATTTCTCAGAGCTTAGAGTGCTTTGACAATAAAAGTAGTAGACATTTGAGTTTTAAACCAAAGTACTTACTGCAAACCTAATGGAAACACCTTAGTTTAACTTCCCACATGATTATCAGCAGTTTGAAACTAGTTTCATGCCTCTGCTCATCAAGACAAAAAAGTTCTTTTCTCAGTGCTTCCAATGCTTTGACAATACAAATAGTACATATTTCAATTTTACACCAAAGTACTTACTGCAAACCTAATGGAAACACGTTAGGTTAACTTCCCATATGATTCTGAGATGACTGAAAGTTGTTTCATACCTTTAGACATCAAGACAAAAAAGTTGTTATCTCAGTGCATACAATGCTTTGACGTAACAGTAGTATACACTTCAATTGTACTGAAAAGTCCTGACTGCAAACCTACTGGAAACACCTTTGGTTAACTTCCCTCATGATTATGAGCAGTTTGAAAGTTGTTTCATGCCTCTAGACATCAAGACAAAAAAGTTGTTATCTCAGTGCATACAATGCTTTGACAATACAAAGACTATACATTTCAATTTTACACCAAAGTACTTACTGCAAACCTAATGGAAACAGCTTAGGTTAACTTCCCACTTGATTCTGAAATCTCTGCAAGTTGTTTCATGCCTCTGTACATAAAGACAGAAAAGTTGATTTCTCAGAGAATAGAGTGCTTTGACTTAAAAAGTATAATACATTTGAATTTTACACCAAAGTACTTAGTGCAAACCTAATAAAAACACCTTAGGTTAACTTCCCACATGATTATGAGTAGTTTGTAAGTAGTTTCATGCCGCTGCTCATCAAGACAAAAAAGTTCTTTCTCAGTGCTTCCAATGCTTTGACAATACAAAGAGTATACATTTCAATTTTAAACCAAAGTACTTACTGCAAACCTAATGGAAACACCTTAGGTTAACTTCCCACATGATTATGAGTAGTTTGGAAGTAGTTTCATGCCGCTGCTCATCAAGACAAAGAAGTTCTTTCTCAGTGCTTCCAATGCTTTGACAATACAAATAGTATACATTTGAATTTTACACCAAAGTACTTAGTGCAAACCTAATGGAAACACCTTCGGTTAACTTCCCACATGATTCTGAGATGACTGAAAGTTGTTTCATGCCTCTAGACATCAAGACAAAAAAGTTGTTATCTCAGTGCATACAATGCTTTGACAATACAAAGAGTATACATTGCAATTTTAATTCAAAGTACTTACTGCAAACCTAATTGAAACAGCTTAGGTTAGCTTCCCACATGATTCTGAGATGTCTGAGAGTTGTACCATGCCTCTGCACATAAAGACAAAAAAGTTGATTTCTCAGAGCTTCGAGTGCTTTGACAATATAAGTAGTAGACATTTGAATTTAAAACCAAAGTACTTACTGCAAACCTAATGGAATCACCTTAGTTTAACTTCCCACATGATTATTAGTACTTTGAAAGTAGTTTCATGCCTCTGCTCATCAAGACAAAAAAGTTCTTTTCTCAGTGCTTCCAATGCTTTGACAATACAAATAGTATACATTTCAATTTTACACCAAAGTACTTACAGCAAAGCTAATGGAAACACTTTAGGTTAACGTCCCATATGATTTTGAGATGACTGATAGTTGTTTCATGCCTCTAGACATCAAGACAAAAAAGTTGTTATCTCAGTGCATACAATGCTTTGACAATACAAAGAGTACACATTTCAATTTTAAACCAAAGTACTTACTGCAAACCTAATGGAAACAGCTTAGGTTAACTTCCCACATGATTCTCAGATGACTGAAAGTTGTTTCATGCCTCTAGACATCAAGACAAAAAAGTTGTTATCTCAGTGCATACAATGCTTTGACAATACAAAGAGTATACATTTCAATTTTAAACCAAAGTACTTATTGCAAACCTAATGGAAACACCTTAGGTTAACTTCCCACATGATTCTGAAATGTCTGCAAGTTGTTTCATGCCTCTGTACATAAACACAAAAAAGTTGATTTCTCAGAGAATAGAGTGCTTTGACTTAGAAAGGATAATACATTTGAATTTTACACCAAAGTACTTAGTGCAAACCTAATAAAAACACCTTAGGTTAACTTCCCAGATGATTATGAGTAGTTTGGAAGTAGTTTCATGCCGCTGCTCATCAAGACAAAAAAGTTCTTTCTCAGTGCTTCCAATGCTTTGACAATACAAATAGTATACATTTGAATTTTACACCAAAGTACTTAGTGCAAACCTAATGGAAACACCTTAGGTTAACTTCCCACATGATTCTAAGATGACTGAAAGTTGTTTCATGCCTCTAGACATCAAGACAAAAAAGTTGTTATCTCAGTGCATACAATGCTTTGACAATACAAAGAGTATACATTGCAATTTCAAACCAAAGTACTTACTGCAAACCTAATTGAAACAGCTTAGGTTAGCTTCCCACATGATTCTGAGATGTCTGAGAGTTGTATCATGCCTCTGCACATAAAGACAAAAAAGTTGATTTCTCAGAGCTTAGAGTGCTTTGACAATAAAAGTAGTAGACATTTGAATTTTAACCCAAAGTACTTACTGCAAACCTAATAAAAACACCTTAGTTTAACTTCCCACATGATTATGAGTAGTTTGGAAGTAGTTTCATGCTTCTGCTCATCAAGACAAAAAAGTTCTTTTCTCAGTGCTTCCAATGCTTTGACAATACAAATAGTATACATTTCAATTTTACACCAAAGTGCTTACAGCAAACCTAATGGAAACACTTTAGGTTAACTTCCCATATGATTCTGAGATGACTGAAAGTTGTTTCATGCCTTTAGACATCAAGACAAAAAAGTTGTTATCTCAGTGCATACAATGCTTTGACAATACAAAGAGTATACATTTCAATTTTAAACCAAAGTACTTACCGCAAACCTAATGGAAACAGCTTAGGTTAACTTCCCACATGATTCTGAAATCTCTGCAAGTTGTTTCATGCCTCTGTACATAAAGACAGAAAAGTTGATTTCTCAGAGAATAGAGTGCTTTGACTTAAAAAGTATAATACATTTGAATTTTACACCAAAGTACTTAGTGCAAACCTAATAAAAACACCTTAGGTTAACTTCCCACATGATTATGAGTAGTTTGTAAGTAGTTTCATGCCGCTGCTCATCAAGACAAAAAAGTTCTTTCTCAGTGCTTCCAATGCTTTGACAATACAAATAGTATACATTTGAATTTTACACCAAAGTACTTAGTGCAAACCTAATGGAAACACCTTAGGTTAACTTCCCACATGATTCTGAGATGACTGAAAGTTGTTTCATGCCTCTAGACATCAAGACAAAAAAGTTGTTATCTCAGTGCATACCATGCTTTGACAATACAAAGAGTATACATTGCAATTTTAAACCAAAGTACTTACTGCAAAGCTAATTGAAACAGCTTAGGTTAGCTTCCCACATGATTCTGAGATGTCTGAGAGTTGTATCATGCCTCTGCACAAAAAGACAAAAAAGTTGATTTCTCAGAGCTTCGAGTGCTTTGACAATATAAGTAGTAGACATTTGAATTTAAAACCAAAGTACTTACTGCAAACTTAATGGAAACACCTTAGTTTAACTTCCCACATGATTAAGAGTAGTTTGAAAGTAGTTTCATGCCTCTGCTCATCAAGACAAAAAAGTTCTTTTCTCAGTGCTTCCAATGCTTTGACAATACAAATAGTATACATTTCAATTTTACACCAAAGTACTTACAGCAAACCTAATAGAAACACTTTAGGTTAACTTCCCATATGATTCTGAGATGACTGAAAGTTGTTTCATGCCATTAGACATCAACACAAAAAAGTTGTTATCTCAGTGCATACAATGCTTTGACGTAACAGTAGTATACACTTCAATTTTACACCAAAATACTTAGTGCAAAGATAATGGAAACACCTTAGGTTAACTTCCCACATGATTCTGAGATGACTGAAAGTTGTTTCATGCCTCTAGACATCAAGACAAAAAAGTTGTTATCTTAGTGCATACAATGCTTTGACGTAACAGTAGTATACACTTCAATTGTACTGAAAAGTCCTGACTGCAAACCTACTGGAAACACCTTTGGTTAACTTCCCTCATGATTATGAGCAGTTTGAAAGTTGTTTCATGCCTCTAGACATCAAGACAAAGAAGTTGTTATCTCAGTGCATGCAATGCTTTCACAATACAAAGAGTATACATTTCAATTTTACACCAAAGTACTTACTGCAAACCGAATGGAAACAGCTTAGGTTAACTTCCCACATGATTCTCAAATGTCTGCAAGTTGTTTCATGCCTCTGTACAAAACAAAAAAGTTTATTTCTCAGAGCTTAGAGTGCTTTGACAATAAAAGTAGTAGACATTTGAGTTTTAAACCAAAGTACTTACTGCAAACCTAATGGAAACACCTTCGTTTAACTTCCCACATGATTATGCGTAGTTTGGAAGTAGTTTCATGCCTCTGCTCATCAACACAAAAAAGTTCTTTTCTCAGTGCTTCCAATGCTTTGACAATACAAATAGTATACATTTCAATTTTACACCAAAGTACTTACTGCAAACCTAAAGGAAACACCTTAGGTTAACTTCCCATATGATTCTGAGATGACTGAAAGTTGTTTCATGCCTTTAGACATCAAGACAAAAAAGTTGTTATCTCAGTGTATACAATGCTTTGACGTAACAGTAGTATACACTTCAATTGTACTGAAAAGTCCTGACTGCAAACCTACTGGAAACACCTTTGGTTAACTTCCCTCATGCTTATGAGCAGTTTGAAAGTTGTTTCATGCCTCTAGACATCAAGACAAAAAAGTTGTTATCTCAGTGCATACAATGCTTTGACAATACAAAGACTATACATTTCAATTTTACACCAAAGTACTTACTGCAAACCTAATGGAAACAGCTTAGGTTAACTTCCCACTTGATTCTGAAATCTCTGCAAGTTGTTTCATGCCTCTGTACATAAAGACAGAAAAGTTGATTTCTCAGAGAATAGAGTGCTTTGACTTAAAAAGTATAATACATTTGAATTTTACACCAAAGTACTTAGTGCAAACCTAATAAAAACACCTTAGGTTAACTTCCCACATGATTATGAGTAGTTTGTAAGTAGTTTCATGCCGCTGCTCATCAAGACAAAAAAGTTCTTTCTCAGTGCTTCCAATGCTTTGACAATACAAAGAGTATACATTTCAATTTTAAACCAAAGTACTTACTGCAAACCTAATGGAAACACCTTAGGTTAACTTCCCACATGATTATGAGTAGTTTCGAAGTAGTTTCATGCCGCTGCTCATCAAGACAAAGAAGTTCTTTCTCAGTGCTTCCAATGCTTTGACAATACAAATAGTATACATTTGAATTTTACACCAAAGTACTTAGTGCAAACCTAATGGAAACACCTTCGGTTAACTTCCCACATGATTCTGAGATGACTGAAAGTTGTTTCATGCCTCTAGACATCAAGACAAAAAAGTTGTTATCTCAGTGCATACAATGCTTTGACAATACAAAGAGTATACATTGCAATTTTAATTCAAAGTACTTACTGCAAACCTAATTGAAACAGCTTAGGTTAGCTTCCCACATGATTCTGAGATGTCTGAGAGTTGTACCATGCCTCTGCACATAAAGACAAAAAAGTTGATTTCTCAGAGCTTCGAGTGCTTTGACAATATAAGTAGTAGACATTTGAATTTAAAACCAAAGTACTTACTGCAAACCTAATGGAATCACCTTAGTTTAACTTCCCACATGATTATTAGTACTTTGAAAGTAGTTTCATGCCTCTGCTCATCAAGACAAAAAAGTTCTTTTCTCAGTGCTTCCAATGCTTTGACAATACAAATAGTATACATTTCAATTTTACACCAAAGTACTTACAGCAAAGCTAATGGAAACACTTTAGGTTAACGTCCCATATGATTTTGAGATGACTGATAGTTGTTTCATGCCTCTAGACATCAAGACAAAAAAGTTGTTATCTCAGTGCATACAATGCTTTGACAATACAAAGAGTACACATTTCAATTTTAAACCAAAGTACTTACTGCAAACCTAATGGAAACAGCTTAGGTTAACTTCCCACATGATTCTCAGATGACTGAAAGTTGTTTCATGCCTCTGTACATAAAGACAGAAAAGTTGATTTCTCAGAGAATAGAGTGCTTTGACTTAAAAAGTATAATACATTTGAATTTTACACCAAAGTACTTAGTGCAAACCTAATAAAAACACCTTAGGTTAACTTCCCACATGATTATGAGTAGTTTGTAAGTAGTTTCATGCCGCTGCTCATCAAGACAAAAAAGTTCTTTCTCAGTGCTTCCAATGCTTTGACAATACAAATAGTATACATTTGAATTTTACACCAAAGTACTTAGTGCAAACCTAATGGAAACACCTTAGGTTAACTTCCCACATGATTCTGAGATGACTGAAAGTTGTTTCATGCCTCTAGACATCAAGACAAAAAAGTTGTTATCTCAGTGCATACCATGCTTTGACAATACAAAGAGTATACATTGCAATTTTAAACCAAAGTACTTACTGCAAAGCTAATTGAAACAGCTTAGGTTAGCTTCCCACATGATTCTGAGATGTCTGAGAGTTGTATCATGCCTCTGCACAAAAAGACAAAAAAGTTGATTTCTCAGAGCTTCGAGTGCTTTGACAATATAAGTAGTAGACATTTGAATTTAAAACCAAAGTACTTACTGCAAACTTAATGGAAACACCTTAGTTTAACTTCCCACATGATTAAGAGTAGTTTGAAAGTAGTTTCATGCCTCTGCTCATCAAGACAAAAAAGTTCTTTTCTCAGTGCTTCCAATGCTTTGACAATACAAATAGTATACATTTCAATTTTACACCAAAGTACTTACAGCAAACCTAATAGAAACACTTTAGGTTAACTTCCCATATGATTCTGAGATGACTGAAAGTTGTTTCATGCCATTAGACATCAAGACAAAAAAGTTGTTATCTCAGTGCATACAATGCTTTGACGTAACAGTAGTATACACTTCAATTTTACACCAAAATACTTAGTGCAAAGATAATGGAAACACCTTAGGTTAACTTCCCACATGATTCTGAGATGACTGAAAGTTGTTTCATGCCTCTAGACATCAAGACAAAAAAGTTGTTATCTTAGTGCATACAATGCTTTGACGTAACAGTAGTATACACTTCAATTGTACTGAAAAGTCCTGACTGCAAACCTACTGGAAACACCTTTGGTTAACTTCCCTCATGATTATGAGCAGTTTGAAAGTTGTTTCATGCCTCTAGACATCAAGACAAAGAAGTTGTTATCTCAGTGCATGCAATGCTTTCACAATACAAAGAGTATACATTTCAATTTTACACCAAAGTACTTACTGCAAACCGAATGGAAACAGCTTAGGTTAACTTCCCACATGATTCTCAAATGTCTGCAAGTTGTTTCATGCCTCTGTACAAAACAAAAAAGTTTATTTCTCAGAGCTTAGAGTGCTTTGACAATAAAAGTAGTAGACATTTGAGTTTTAAACCAAAGTACTTACTGCAAACCTAATGGAAACACCTTCGTTTAACTTCCCACATGATTATGCGTAGTTTGGAAGTAGTTTCATGCCTCTGCTCATCAACACAAAAAAGTTCTTTTCTCAGTGCTTCCAATGCTTTGACAATACAAATAGTATACATTTCAATTTTACACCAAAGTACTTACTGCAAACCTAAAGGAAACACCTTAGGTTAACTTCCCATATGATTCTGAGATGACTGAAAGTTGTTTCATGCCTTTAGACATCAAGACAAAAAAGTTGTTATCTCAGTGTATACAATGCTTTGACGTAACAGTAGTATACACTTCAATTGTACTGAAAAGTCCTGACTGCAAACCTACTGGAAACACCTTTGGTTAACTTCCCTCATGCTTATGAGCAGTTTGAAAGTTGTTTCATGCCTCTAGACATCAAGACAAAAAAGTTGTTATCTCAGTGCATACAATGCTTTGACAATACAAAGAGTATACATTTCAATTTTACACCAAAGTACTTACTGCAAACCTAATGGAAACAGCTTAGGTTAACTTCCCACATGATTCTGAGATGACTGAAAGTTGTTTCATGCCTCTAGACATGAAGACAAAAAAGTTGTTATCTCAGTGCATACAATGCTTTGACAATACAAAGAGTATACATTTCAATTTTAAACCAAAGTACTTATTGCAAACCTAATGGAAACAGCTTAGGCTAACTTCCCACATGATTCTGAAATGTCTGCAAGTTGTTTCATGCCTCTGTACATAAACACAAAAAAGTTGATATCTCAAAGAATAGAGTGCTTTGACTTAAAAAGTATAATACATTTGAATTTTACACCAAAGTACTTAGTGCAAACCTAATAAAAACACCTTAGGTTAACTTCCCACATAATTATGAGTAGTTCGGAAGTAGTTTCATGCCGCTGCTCATCAAGACAAAAAAGTTCTTTCTCAGTGCTTCCAATGCTTTGACAATGCAAATAGTATACATTTGAATTTTACACCAAAGTACTTAGTGCAAACCTAATGGAAACACCTTAGGTTAACTTCCCACATGATTCTGAGATGACTGAAAGTTGTTTCATGCCTCTAGACATCAAGACCAAAAAGTTGCACATAAAGACAAAAAGGTTGATTTCTCAGAGCTTAGAGTGCTTTGACAATAAAAGTAGTAGACATTTGAATTTTAAACCAAAGTACTTACTGCAAACCTAATGGAAACACCTTAGTTTAACTTCCCACATGATTATGAGTAGTTTGAAAGTAGTTTCATGCCTCTGCTCATCAAGACAAAAAAGTTCTTTTCTCAGTGCTTCCAATGCTTTGACAATACAAATAGTATAATTTTCAATTTTACACCAAAGTACTTACTGCAAACCTAATGGAAACACATTAGGTTAACTTCCCATATGATTCTGAGATGACTGAAAGTTGTTTCATACCTTTAGACATCAAGACAAAAAAGTTGTTATCTCAGTGCATACAATGCTTTGACGTAACAGTAGTATACACTTCAATTGTAGTGAAAAGTCCTAACTGCAAACCTACTGGAAACACCTTTGGTTAACTTCCCTCATGATTATGAGCCGTTTGAAAGTTGTTTCATACCTCTAGACATCAAGACAAAAAAGTTGTTATCTCAGTGCATACAATGCTTTGACAATACAAAGAGTATACATTTCAATTTTACACCAAAGTACTTACTGCAAACCTAATGGAAACAGCTTAGGTTAACTTCCCACATGATTCTGAGATGACTGAAAGTTGCTTCATGCCTCTAGACATCAAGACAAAAAAGTTCTTATCTCAGTGCATACAATGCTTTGACAATACAAGTAGTATACATTTGAATGTTAAACCAAAGTACTTATTGCAAACCTAATGGAAACAGCTTAGGTTAACTTCCCACATGATTCTGAAATGTCTGCAAGTTGTTTCATGCCTCTGTACATAAAGACAAAAAAGTTGATTTCTCAGAGAATAGAGTGCTTTGACTTAAAAAGTATAATACATTTGAATTTTACACCAAAGTACTTAGTGTAAACCTAATAAAAACACCTTAGGTTAACTTCCCACATGATTATGAGTAGTTTGGAAGTAGTTTCATGCCGCTGCTCATCAAGACAAAAAAGTTCTTTCTCAGTGCTTCCAATGCTTTGACAATACAAAGAGTATACATTTTAATTTTACACCAAAGTACTTAGTGCAAACCTAATGGAGACACCTTAGGTTAACTTCCCACATGATTCTGAGATGACTGCAAGTTGTTTCATGCCTCTAGACATCAAGACAAAAAAGTTCTTTTCTCAGTGCTTCCAATGCTTTGACAATACAAATAGTATACATTTCAATTTTAAACCAAACTACTTACTGCAAACCTAATTGAAACAGCTTAGGTAAGCTTCCCACATGATTCTGAGATGTCTGAGAGTTGTATCATGCCACTGCACATAAAGACAAAAAAGTTGATTTCTCAGAGCTTAGAGTGCTTTCACAATACAAATAGTATACATTTCAATTTTACACCAAAGTACTTACTGCAAACCTAATGGAAACACGTTAGGTTAACTTCCCATATGATTCTGAGATGACTGAAAGTTGTTTCATACCTTTAGACATCAAGACAAAAAAGTTGTTATCTGAGTGCACACAATGCTTTGACGTAACAGTAGTATACACTTCAATTGTACTGAAAAGTCTTGACTGCAAACCTACTGGAAACACCTTTGGTTAACTTCCCTCATGATTATGAGCAGTTTGAAAGTTGTTCCATGCCTCTAGACATCAAGACAAAAAAGTTGTTATCTCAGAGCATACAATGCTTTGACAATACAAAGAGTATACATTTCAATTTTACACCAAAGTACTTACTGCAAACCTAATGGAAACACCTCAGGTTAACTTCCCACATGATTAAGAGTAGTTTGAAAGTAGTTTCATGCCTCTGCTCATCAAGACAAAAAAGTTCTTTTCTCAGTGCTTCCAATGCTTTGACAATACAAATAGTATACATTTCAATTTTACACCAAAGTACTTACAGCAAACCTAATGGAAACACTTTAGGTTAACTTCCCATATGATTCTGAGATGACTGAAAGTTGTTTCATGCCTTTAGACATCAAGACAAAAAAGTTGTTATCTCAGTGCATACAATGCTTTGACGTAACAGTAGTATACACTTCAATTTTGCACCAAAATACTTAGTGCAGAACCTATTGGAAACAGCTTAGGTTAACTTCCCACATGATTCTGAAATGTCTGCAAGTTGTTTCATGCCTCTGTACATAAAGACAAAAACGTTGATTTCTCAGAGAATAGAGTGCTTTGACTTAAAAGGTATAATACATCTGAATTTTACACCAAAGTACTTACTGCAAACCTAATAAAAACACCTTAGGTTAACTTCCCACATGATTATGACTAGTTTGGAAGTAGTTTCAAGCTGCTGCTCATCAAGACAAAAAAGTTCTTTCTCAGTGCTTCCAATGCTTTGACAATACAAATAGTATACATTTGAATTTTACACCAAAGTACTTAGTGCAAACCTAATGGAAACACCTTAGGTTAACTTCCCACATGATTCTGAGATGACTGAAAGTTGTTTCATGCCTCTAGACATCAAGACAAAAAAGTTGTTATCTTAGTGCATACAATGCTTTGAAGTAACAGTAGTATACACTTCAATTGTACTGAAAAGTCCTGACTGCAAACCTACTGGAAACACCTTTGGTTAACTTCCCTCATGATTATGAGCAGTTTGAAAGTTGTTTCATGCCTCTAGACATCAAGACAAAGAAGTTGTTATCTCAGTGCATGCAATGCTTTGACAATACAAAGAGTATACATTTCAATTTTACACCAAAGTACTTACTGCAAACCGAATGGAAACAGCTTAGGTTAACTTCCCACATGATTCTCAAATGTCTGCAAGTTGTTTCATGCCTCTGTACAAAACAAAAAAGTTGATTTCTCAGAGCTTAGAGTGCTTTGACAATAAAAGTAGTAGACATTTGAGTTTTAAACCAAAGTACTTACTGCAAACCTAATGGAAACACCTTCGTTTAACTTCCCACATGATTATCAGCAGTTTGAAAGTAGTTTCATGCCTCTGCTCATCAACACAAAAAAGTTCTTTTCTCAGTGCTTCCAATGCTTTGACAATACAAATAGTATACATTTCAATTTTACACCAAAGTACTTACTGCAAACCTAATGGAAACACGTTAGGTTAACTTCCCATATGATTCTGAGGTGACTGAAAGCTGTTTCATACCTTTAGACATCAAGACAAAAAAGTTGTTATCTCAGTGCATACAATGCTTTGATGTAACAGTAGTATACACTTCAATTGTACGGAAAAGTCCTGACTGCAAACCTACTGGAAACACCTTTGGTTAACTTCCCTCATGCTTATGAATACTTTGAAAGTTGTTTCATGCCTCTAGACATCAAGACAAAATAGTTGTTATCTCAGTGCATACAATGCTTTGACAATACAAAGAGTATACCTTTCAATTTTACACCAAAGTACTTACTGCAAACCTAATGGAAACAGCCTAGGTTAGCTTCCCACATGATTCTGAGATGTCTGAGAGTTGTATCATGCCTCTGCCTATAAAGACAAAAATGTTGATTTCTCAGAGCTTAGAGTGCTTTGACAATAAAAGTAGTAGACATTTCAATTTTAAACCAAAGTACTTACTGCAAACCTAATGGAAACACCTTAGTTTAACTTCCCACATGATTATGAGTAGTTTCAAAGTAGTTTCATGCCTCTGCTCATCAAGACAAAAAAGTTCTTTTCTCAGTGCTTCCAATGCTTTGACAATACAAATAGTATACATTTCAATTTTACACCAAAGTACTTACTGCAAACCTAATGGAAACACGTTAGGTGAACTTCCCATATGATTCTGAGATGACTCAAAGTTGTTTCATACCTTTAGACATCAAGACAAAAAAGTTGTTATCTCAGTGCATACAATGCTTTGACGTAACAGTAGTATACACTTCAATTGTACTGAAAAGTCCTGACTGCAAACTTACTGGAAACACCTTTGGTTAACGTCCCTCATGATTATGAGCAGTTTGAAAGTTGTTTCATGCCTCCAGACATCAAGACAAAAAAGTTGTTATCTCAGTGCATACAATGCTTTGACAATACAAAGACTATACATTTCAATTTTACACCAAAGTACTTACTGCAAACCTAATGGAAACAGCTTAGGTTAACTTCCCACATGATTCTGCAATGTCTGCAAGTTATTTCATGCCTCTGTACATAAAGACAAAAACGTTGATTTCTCAGAGAATAGAGTGCTTTGACTTAAAAAGTATAATACATTTGAATTTTACACCAAAGTACTTAGTGCAAACCTAATAAAAACACCTTAGGTTAACTTCCCAGATGATTATGAGTAGTTTGGAAGTAGTTTCATGCCGCTGCTCATCAAGACAAAAAAGTTCTTTCTCAGTGCTTCCAATGCTTTGACAATACAAATAGTATACATTTGAATTTTACACCAAAGTACTTAGTGCAAACCTAATGGAAACACCTTAGGTTAACTTCCCACATGATTCTGAGATGACTGAAAGTTGTTTCATGCCTCTAGACATCAAGATAAAAAAGTTGTTATCTCAGTGCATACAATGCTTTGACAATACAAAGAGTATACATTTCAATTTCAAACCAAAGTACTTACTGCAAACCTAATTGAAACAGCTTAGGTTAGCTTCCCACATGATTCTGAGATGTCTGAGAGTTGTATCATGCCTTTAGACATCAAGACAAAAAAGTTGTTCTCTCAGTGCATACAATGCTTTGAAGTAACAGTAGTATACACTTCAATTGTACTGAAAAGTCCTGACTGCAAACCTACTGGAAACACCTTTGGTTAACTTCCCTCATGATTATGAGCAGTTTGAAAGTTGTTTCATGCCTCTAGACATCAAGACAAAAAAGTTGTTATCTCAGAGCATAGAATGCTTTGACAATACAAAGAGTATACATTTCAATTTTAAACCAAAGTACTTACTGCAAACCTAATGGAAACAGCATAGGTTAAAATCCCACATGATTCTGAGATGTCTGAGAGTTGTATCATGCCGCTGCACATAAAGACAAAAAAGTTGATTTCTCAGAGCTTAGAGTGTTTTGACAATAAAAGTAGTAGACATTTGAATTTTAAACCAAAGTACTTACTGCAAACGTAATGGAAACACCTTAGTTTAACTTCCCTCATGCTTATGAGCAGTTTGAAAGTTGTTTCATGCCTCTAGACATCAAGACCAAAAAGTTGTTATCTCAGTGCATACAATGCTTTGACAATACAAAGAGTATACATTTCAATTTTACACCAAAGTACTTACTGCAAACCTAATGGAAACAGCTTAGGTTAACTTCCCACATGATTCTGAGATGACTCAAAGTTGTTTCATGCCTCTAGACATGAAGACAAAAAAGTTGTTATCTCAGTGCATACAATGCTTTGACAATACAAAGAGTATACATTTCAATTTTAAACCAATGTACTTATTGCAAACCTAATGGAAACAGCTTAGGCTAACTTCCCACATGATTCTGAAATGCCTGCAAGTTGTTTCATGCCTCTGTACATAAACACAAAAAAGTTGATTTCTCAAAGAATAGAGTGCTTTGACTTAAAAAGTATAATACATTTGAATTTTACACCAAAGTACTTAGTGCAAACCTAATAAAAACACCTTAGGTTAACTTCCCACATAATTATGAGTAGTTCGGAAGTAGATTCATGCCGCTGCTCATCAAGACAAAAAAGTTCTTTCTCAGTGCTTCCAATGCTTTGACAATGCAAATAGTATACATTTGAATTTTACACCAAAGTACTTAGTGCAAACCTAATGGAAACACCTTAGGTTAACTTCCCACATGATTCTGAGATGACTGAAAGTTGTTTCATGCCTCTAGACATCAAGACAAAAAAGTTGCACATAAAGACAAAAAGGTTGATTTCTCAGAGCTTAGAGTGCTTTGACAGTAAAAGTAGTAGACATTTGAATTTTAAACCAAAGTACTTACTGCAACCCTAATGGAAACACCTTAGTTTAACTTCCCACATGATTATGAGTAGTTTCAAAGTAGTTTCATGCCTCTGCTCATCAAGACAAAATAGTTCTTTTCTCAGTGCTTCCAATGCTTTGACAATACAAATAGTATACATTTCAATTTTACACCAAAGTACTTACAGCAAACCTAATGGAAACACTTTAGGTTAACGTCCCATATGATTCTGAGATGACTGATAGTTGTTTCATGCCTCTAGACATCAAGACAAAAAAGTTGTTATCTCAGTGCATACAATGCTTTGACAATACAAAGAGTATACATTTCAATTTTAAACCAAAGTACTGACTGCAAACCTAATGGAAACAGCTTAGGTTAACTTCCCACATGATTCTGCAATGTCTGCAAGTTATTTCATGCCTCTGTACATAAAGACAAAAACGTTGATTTCTCAGAGAATAGAGTGCTTTGACTTAAAAAGTATAATACAATTGAATTTTACACCAAAGTACTTAGTGCAAACCTAATAAAAACACCTTCGGTTAACTTCCCAGATGATTATGAGTAGTTTGGAAGTAGTTTCATGCCGCTGCTCATCAAGACAAAAAAGTTCTTTCTCAGTGCTTCCAATGCTTTGACAATACAAATAGTATACATTTGAATTTTACACCAAAGTACTTAGTGCAAACCTAATGGAAACACCTTAGGTTAACTTCCCACATGATTCTGAGATGACTGAAAGTTGTTTCATGCCTCTAGACATCAAGACAAAAAAGTTGTTATCTCAGTGCATACAATGCTTTGACGTAACAGTAGTATATACTTCAATTTTACACCAAAGTACTTACTGCAAACCTAATGGAAACAGCTTAGGTTAACTTCCCACATGATTATGAGTAGTTTGGAAGTAGTTTCATGCCGCTGCTCATCAAGACAAAAAAGTTCTTTCTCAGTGCTTCCAAAGCTTTGACAATACAAATAGTATACATTTCAATTTTACACCAAAGTACTTACAACAAACCTAATGGAAACACTTTAGGTTAACGTCCCATATGATTCTGAGATGACTGATAGTTGTTTCATGCCTCTAGACATCAAGACAAAAAAGTTGTTATCTCAGTGCATACAATGCTTTGACAATACAAAGAGTATACATTTCAATTTTAAACCAAAGTACTTACTGCAAACCTAATGGAAACAGCTTAGGTTAACTTCCCACTTGATTCTGAAATCTCTGCAAGTTGTTTCATGCCTCTGTACATAAAGACAGAAAAGTTGATTTCTCAGAGAATAGAGTGCTTTGACTTAAAAAGTATAATACATTTGAATTTTACACCAAAGTACTTAGTGCAAACCTAATAAAAACACCTTAGGTTAACTTCCCACATGATTATGAGTAGTTTGTAAGTAGTTTCATGCCGCTGCTCATCAAGACAAAAAAGTTCTTTCTCAGTGCTTCCAATGCTTTGACAATACAAATAGTATACATTTGAATTTTACACCAAAGTACTTAGTGCAAACCTAATGGAAACACCTTAGGTTAACTTCCCACATGATTCTGAGATGACTGAAAGTTGTTTCATGCCTCTAGACATCAAGACAAAAAAGTTGTTATCTCAGTGCATACAATGCTTTGACAATACAAAGAGTATACATTTCAATTTTAAACCAAAGTACTTACTGCAAACCTAATGGAAACAGCATAGGTTAACATCCCACATGATTCTGAGATGCCTGAGTGTTGTATCATGCCTCTGCACATAAAGACAAAAAAGTTGATTTCTCAGAGCTTAGAGTGTTTTGACAATAAAAGTAGTAGACATTTGAATTTTAAACCAAAGTACTTACTGCAAACCTAATAGAAACACCTTAGTTTAACTTCCCACATGATTAAGAGTAGTTTGAAAGTAGTTTCATGCCTCTGCTCATCAAGACAAAAAAGTTCTTTTCTCAGTGCTTCCAATGCTTTGACAATACAAATAGTATACATTTCAATTTTACACCAAAGTACTTACAGCAAACCTAATAGAAACACTTTAGGTTAACTTCCCATATGATTCTGAGATGACTGAAAGTTGTTTCATGCCGTTAGACATCAAGACAAAAAAGTTGTTATCTCAGTGCATACAATGCTTTGACGTAACAGTAGTATACACTTCAATTTTACAACAAAATACTTAGTGCAAAGATAATGGAAACACCTTAGGTTAACTTCCCACATGATTCTGAAATGACTGAAAGTTGTTTCATGCCTCTAGACATCAAGACAAAAAAGTTGTTATCTCAGTGCATACAATGCTTTGACGTAACAGTAGTATACACTTCAATTGTACTGAAAAGTCCTGACTGCAAACCTACTGGAAACACCTTTGGTTAACTTCCCTCATGATTATGAGCAGTTTGAAAGTTGTTTCATGCCTCTAGACATCAAGACAAAAAAGTTGTTATCTCAGTGCATGCAATGCTTTGACAATACAAAGAGTATACATTTCAATTTTACACCAAAGTACTTACTGCAAACCGAATGGAAACAGCTTAGGTTAACTTCCCACATGATTCTGAAATGTCTGCAAGTTGTTTCATGCCTCTGTACAAAACAAAAAAGTTGATTTCTCAGAGCTTAGAGTGCTTTGACAATAAAAGTAGTAGACATTTGAGTTTTAAACCAAAGTACTTACTGCAAACCTAATGGAAACACCTTAGTTTAACTTCCCACATGATTATCAGCAGTTTGAAAGTAGTTTCATGCCTCTGCTCATCAAGACAAAAAAGTTCTTTTCTCAGTGCTTCCAATGCTTTGACAATACAAATAGTACACATTTCAATTTTACACCAAAGTACTTACTGCAAACCTAATGGAAACACGTTAGGTTAACTTCCCATATGATTCTGAGATGACTGAAAGTTGTTTCATACCTTTAGACATCAAGACAAAAAAGTTGTTATCTCAGTGCATACAATGCTTTGACGTAACAGTAGTATACACTTCAATTGTACTGAAAAGTCCTGACTGCAAACCTACTGGAAACACCTTTGGTTAACTTCCCTCATGATTATGAGCAGTTTGAAAGTTGTTTCATGCCTCTAGACATCAAGACAAAAAAGTTGTTATCTCAGTGCATACAATGCTTTGACAATACAAAGAGTATACATTTCAATTTTAAACCAAAGTACTTATTGCAAACCTAATGGAAACACCTTAGGTTAACTTCCCACATGATTCTGAAATGTCTGCAAGTTGTTTCATGCCTCTGTACATAAACACAAAAAAGTTGATTTCACAGAGAATAGAGTGCTTTGACTTAGAAAGGATAATACATTTGAATTTTACACCAAAGTACTTAGTGCAAACCTAATAAAAACACCTTAGGTTAACTTCCCAGATGATTATGAGTAGTTTGGAAGTAGTTTCATGCCGCTGCTCATCAAGACAAAAAAGTTCTTTCTCAGTGCTTCCAATGCTTTGACAATACAAATAGTATACATTTGAATTTTACACCAAAGTACTTAGTGCAAACCTAATGGAAACACCTTAGGTTAACTTCCCACATGATTCTAAGATGACTGAAAGTTGTTTCATGCCTCTAGACATCAAGACAAAAAAGTTGTTATCTCAGTGCATACAATGCTTTGACAATACAAAGAGTATACATTGCAATTTCAAACCAAAGTACTTACTGCAAACCTAATTGAAACAGCTTAGGTTAGCTTCCCACATGATTCTGAGATGTCTGAGAGTTGTATCATGCCTCTGCACAAAAAGACAAAAAGGTTGATTTCTCAGAGCTTCGATTGCTTTGACAATATAAGTAGTAGACATTTGAATTTAAAACCAAAGTACTTACTGCAAACCTAATGGAAACACCTTAGTTTAACTTCCCACATGATTATTAGTGCTTTGAAAGTAGTTTCATGCCTCTGCTCATCAAGACAAAAAAGTTCTTTTCTCAGTTCTTCCAATGCTTTGACAATACAAATAGTATACATTTCAATTTTACACCAAAGTGCTTACAGCAAACCTAATGGAAACACTTTAGGTTAACTTCCCATATGATTCTGAGATGACTGAAAGTTGTTTCATGCCTTTAGACATCAAGACAAAAAAGTTGTTATCTCAGTGCATACAATGCTTTGACGTAACAGTAGTATACACTTCAATTTTACACCAAAATACTTAGTGCAACCCTAATGGAAACACCTTAGGTCAACTTCCCACATGATTCTGAGATGACTGAAAGCTGTTTCATGCCTCTAGACATCAAGACAAAAAAGTTGTTATCTCAGTGCATACAATGCTTTGACAATACAAAGAGTATACATTTCAATTTTAAACCAAAGTACTTACTGCAAACCTAATGGAAACAGCTTAGGTTAACTTCCCACATGATTATGAGTAGTTTGGAAGTAGTTTCATGCCGCTGCTCATCAAGACAAAAAAGTTCTTTCTCAGTGCTTCCAAAGCTTTGACAATACAAATAGTATACATTTCAATTTTACACCAAAGTACTTACAACAAACCTAATGGAAACACTTTAGGTTAACGTCCCATATGATTCTGAGATGACTGATAGTTGTTTCATGCCTCTAGACATCAAGACAAAAAAGTTGTTATCTCAGTGCATACAATGCTTTGACAATACAAAGAGTATACATTTCAATTTTAAACCAAAGTACTTACTGCAAACCTAATGGAAACAGCTTAGGTTAACTTCCCACTTGATTCTGAAATCTCTGCAAGTTGTTTCATGCCTCTGTACATAAAGACAGAAAAGTTGATTTCTCAGAGAATAGAGTGCTTTGACTTAAAAAGTATAATACATTTGAATTTTACACCAAAGTACTTAGTGCAAACCTAATAAAAACACCTTAGGTTAACTTCCCACATGATTATGAGTAGTTTGTAAGTAGTTTCATGCCGCTGCTCATCAAGACAAAAAAGTTCTTTCTCAGTGCTTCCAATGCTTTGACAATACAAATAGTATACATTTGAATTTTACACCAAAGTACTTAGTGCAAACCTAATGGAAACACCTTAGGTTAACTTCCCACATGATTCTGAGATGACTGAAAGTTGTTTCATGCCTCTAGACATCAAGACAAAAAAGTTGTTATCTCAGTGCATACAATGCTTTGACAATACAAAGAGTATACATTTCAATTTTAAACCAAAGTACTTACTGCAAACCTAATGGAAACAGCATAGGTTAACATCCCACATGATTCTGAGATGCCTGAGTGTTGTATCATGCCTCTGCACATAAAGACAAAAAAGTTGATTTCTCAGAGCTTAGAGTGTTTTGACAATAAAAGTAGTAGACATTTGAATTTTAAACCAAAGTACTTACTGCAAACCTAATAGAAACACCTTAGTTTAACTTCCCACATGATTAAGAGTAGTTTGAAAGTAGTTTCATGCCTCTGCTCATCAAGACAAAAAAGTTCTTTTCTCAGTGCTTCCAATGCTTTGACAATACAAATAGTATACATTTCAATTTTACACCAAAGTACTTACAGCAAACCTAATAGAAACACTTTAGGTTAACTTCCCATATGATTCTGAGATGACTGAAAGTTGTTTCATGCCGTTAGACATCAAGACAAAAAAGTTGTTATCTCAGTGCATACAATGCTTTGACGTAACAGTAGTATACACTTCAATTTTACACCAAAATACTTAGTGCAAAGATAATGGAAACACCTTAGGTTAACTTCCCACATGATTCTGAGATGACTGAAAGTTGGTTCATGCCTCTAGACATCAAGACAAAAAAGTTGTTATCTCAGTGCATACAATGCTTTGACGTAACAGTAGTATACACTTCAATTGTACTGAAAAGTCCTGACTGCAAACCTACTGGAAACACCTTTGGTTAACTTCCCTCATGATTATGAGCAGTTTGAAAGTTGTTTCATGCCTCTAGACATCAAGACAAAAAAGTTGTTATCTCAGTGCATGCAATGCTTTGACAATACAAAGAGTATACATTTCAATTTTACACCAAAGTACTTACTGCAAACCGAATGGAAACAGCTTAGGTTAACTTCCCACATGATTCTGAAATGTCTGCAAGTTGTTTCATGCCTCTGTACAAAACAAAAAAGTTGATTTCTCAGAGCTTAGAGTGCTTTGACAATAAAAGTAGTAGACATTTGAGTTTTAAACCAAAGTACTTACTGCAAACCTAATGGAAACACCTTAGTTTAACTTCCCACATGATTATCAGCAGTTTGAAACTAGTTTCATGCCTCTGCTCATCAAGACAAAAAAGTTCTTTTCTCAGTGCTTCCAATGCTTTGACAATACAAATAGTACATATTTCAATTTTACACCAAAGTACTTACTGCAAACCTAATGGAAACACGTTAGGTTAACTTCCCATATGATTCTGAGATGACTGAAAGTTGTTTCATACCTTTAGACATCAAGACAAAAAAGTTGTTATCTCAGTGCATACAATGCTTTGACGTAACAGTAGTATACACTTCAATTGTACTGAAAAGTCCTGACTGCAAACCTACTGGAAACACCTTTGGTTAACTTCCCTCATGATTATGAGCAGTTTGAAAGTTGTTTCATGCCTCTAGACATCAAGACAAAAAAGTTGTTATCTCAGTGCATACAATGCTTTGACAATACAAAGACTATACATTTCAATTTTACACCAAAGTACTTACTGCAAACCTAATGGAAACAGCTTAGGTTAACTTCCCACTTGATTCTGAAATCTCTGCAAGTTGTTTCATGCCTCTGTACATAAAGACAGAAAAGTTGATTTCTCAGAGAATAGAGTGCTTTGACTTAAAAAGTATAATACATTTGAATTTTACACCAAAGTACTTAGTGCAAACCTAATAAAAACACCTTAGGTTAACTTCCCACATGATTATGAGTAGTTTGTAAGTAGTTTCATGCCGCTGCTCATCAAGACAAAAAAGTTCTTTCTCAGTGCTTCCAATGCTTTGACAATACAAAGAGTATACATTTCAATTTTAAACCAAAGTACTTACTGCAAACCTAATGGAAACACCTTAGGTTAACTTCCCACATGATTATGAGTAGTTTGGAAGTAGTTTCATGCCGCTGCTCATCAAGACAAAGAAGTTCTTTCTCAGTGCTTCCAATGCTTTGACAATACAAATAGTATACATTTGAATTTTACACCAAAGTACTTAGTGCAAACCTAATGGAAACACCTTCGGTTAACTTCCCACATGATTCTGAGATGACTGAAAGTTGTTTCATGCCTCTAGACATCAAGACAAAAAAGTTGTTATCTCAGTGCATACAATGCTTTGACAATACAAAGAGTATACATTGCAATTTTAATTCAAAGTACTTACTGCAAACCTAATTGAAACAGCTTAGGTTAGCTTCCCACATGATTCTGAGATGTCTGAGAGTTGTACCATGCCTCTGCACATAAAGACAAAAAAGTTGATTTCTCAGAGCTTCGAGTGCTTTGACAATATAAGTAGTAGACATTTGAATTTAAAACCAAAGTACTTACTGCAAACCTAATGGAATCACCTTAGTTTAACTTCCCACATGATTATTAGTACTTTGAAAGTAGTTTCATGCCTCTGCTCATCAAGACAAAAAAGTTCTTTTCTCAGTGCTTCCAATGCTTTGACAATACAAATAGTATACATTTCAATTTTACACCAAAGTACTTACAGCAAAGCTAATGGAAACACTTTAGGTTAACGTCCCATATGATTTTGAGATGACTGATAGTTGTTTCATGCCTCTAGACATCAAGACAAAAAAGTTGTTATCTCAGTGCATACAATGCTTTGACAATACAAAGAGTACACATTTCAATTTTAAACCAAAGTACTTACTGCAAACCTAATGGAAACAGCTTAGGTTAACTTCCCACATGATTCTCAGATGACTGAAAGTTGTTTCATGCCTCTAGACATCAAGACAAAAAAGTTGTTATCTCAGTGCATACAATGCTTTGACAATACAAAGAGTATACATTTCAATTTTAAACCAAAGTACTTATTGCAAACCTAATGGAAACACCTTAGGTTAACTTCCCACATGATTCTGAAATGTCTGCAAGTTGTTTCATGCCTCTGTACATAAACACAAAAAAGTTGATTTCTCAGAGAATAGAGTGCTTTGACTTAGAAAGGATAATACATTTGAATTTTACACCAAAGTACTTAGTGCAAACCTAATAAAAACACCTTAGGTTAACTTCCCAGATGATTATGAGTAGTTTGGAAGTAGTTTCATGCCGCTGCTCATCAAGACAAAAAAGTTCTTTCTCAGTGCTTCCAATGCTTTGACAATACAAATAGTATACATTTGAATTTTACACCAAAGTACTTAGTGCAAACCTAATGGAAACACCTTAGGTTAACTTCCCACATGATTCTAAGATGACTGAAAGTTGTTTCATGCCTCTAGACATCAAGACAAAAAAGTTGTTATCTCAGTGCATACAATGCTTTGACAATACAAAGAGTATACATTGCAATTTCAAACCAAAGTACTTACTGCAAACCTAATTGAAACAGCTTAGGTTAGCTTCCCACATGATTCTGAGATGTCTGAGAGTTGTATCATGCCTCTGCACATAAAGACAAAAAAGTTGATTTCTCAGAGCTTAGAGTGCTTTGACAATAAAAGTAGTAGACATTTGAATTTTAACCCAAAGTACTTACTGCAAACCTAATAAAAACACCTTAGTTTAACTTCCCACATGATTATGAGTAGTTTGGAAGTAGTTTCATGCTTCTGCTCATCAAGACAAAAAAGTTCTTTTCTCAGTGCTTCCAATGCTTTGACAATACAAATAGTATACATTTCAATTTTACACCAAAGTGCTTACAGCAAACCTAATGGAAACACTTTAGGTTAACTTCCCATATGATTCTGAGATGACTGAAAGTTGTTTCATGCCTTTAGACATCAAGACAAAAAAGTTGTTATCTCAGTGCATACAATGCTTTGACAATACAAAGAGTATACATTTCAATTTTAAACCAAAGTACTTACCGCAAACCTAATGGAAACAGCTTAGGTTAACTTCCCACATGATTCTGAAATCTCTGCAAGTTGTTTCATGCCTCTGTACATAAAGACAGAAAAGTTGATTTCTCAGAGAATAGAGTGCTTTGACTTAAAAAGTATAATACATTTGAATTTTACACCAAAGTACTTAGTGCAAACCTAATAAAAACACCTTAGGTTAACTTCCCACATGATTATGAGTAGTTTGTAAGTAGTTTCATGCCGCTGCTCATCAAGACAAAAAAGTTCTTTCTCAGTGCTTCCAATGCTTTGACAATACAAATAGTATACATTTGAATTTTACACCAAAGTACTTAGTGCAAACCTAATGGAAACACCTTAGGTTAACTTCCCACATGATTCTGAGATGACTGAAAGTTGTTTCATGCCTCTAGACATCAAGACAAAAAAGTTGTTATCTCAGTGCATACCATGCTTTGACAATACAAAGAGTATACATTGCAATTTTAAACCAAAGTACTTACTGCAAAGCTAATTGAAACAGCTTAGGTTAGCTTCCCACATGATTCTGAGATGTCTGAGAGTTGTATCATGCCTCTGCACAAAAAGACAAAAAAGTTGATTTCTCAGAGCTTCGAGTGCTTTGACAATATAAGTAGTAGACATTTGAATTTAAAACCAAAGTACTTACTGCAAACTTAATGGAAACACCTTAGTTTAACTTCCCACATGATTAAGAGTAGTTTGAAAGTAGTTTCATGCCTCTGCTCATCAAGACAAAAAAGTTCTTTTCTCAGTGCTTCCAATGCTTTGACAATACAAATAGTATACATTTCAATTTTACACCAAAGTACTTACAGCAAACCTAATAGAAACACTTTAGGTTAACTTCCCATATGATTCTGAGATGACTGAAAGTTGTTTCATGCCATTAGACATCAACACAAAAAAGTTGTTATCTCAGTGCATACAATGCTTTGACGTAACAGTAGTATACACTTCAATTTTACACCAAAATACTTAGTGCAAAGATAATGGAAACACCTTAGGTTAACTTCCCACATGATTCTGAGATGACTGAAAGTTGTTTCATGCCTCTAGACATCAAGACAAAAAAGTTGTTATCTTAGTGCATACAATGCTTTGACGTAACAGTAGTATACACTTCAATTGTACTGAAAAGTCCTGACTGCAAACCTACTGGAAACACCTTTGGTTAACTTCCCTCATGATTATGAGCAGTTTGAAAGTTGTTTCATGCCTCTAGACATCAAGACAAAGAAGTTGTTATCTCAGTGCATGCAATGCTTTCACAATACAAAGAGTATACATTTCAATTTTACACCAAAGTACTTACTGCAAACCGAATGGAAACAGCTTAGGTTAACTTCCCACATGATTCTCAAATGTCTGCAAGTTGTTTCATGCCTCTGTACAAAACAAAAAAGTTTATTTCTCAGAGCTTAGAGTGCTTTGACAATAAAAGTAGTAGACATTTGAGTTTTAAACCAAAGTACTTACTGCAAACCTAATGGAAACACCTTCGTTTAACTTCCCACATGATTATGCGTAGTTTGGAAGTAGTTTCATGCCTCTGCTCATCAACACAAAAAAGTTCTTTTCTCAGTGCTTCCAATGCTTTGACAATACAAATAGTATACATTTCAATTTTACACCAAAGTACTTACTGCAAACCTAAAGGAAACACCTTAGGTTAACTTCCCATATGATTCTGAGATGACTGAAAGTTGTTTCATGCCTTTAGACATCAAGACAAAAAAGTTGTTATCTCAGTGTATACAATGCTTTGACGTAACAGTAGTATACACTTCAATTGTACTGAAAAGTCCTGACTGCAAACCTACTGGAAACACCTTTGGTTAACTTCCCTCATGCTTATGAGCAGTTTGAAAGTTGTTTCATGCCTCTAGACATCAAGACAAAAAAGTTGTTATCTCAGTGCATACAATGCTTTGACAATACAAAGACTATACATTTCAATTTTACACCAAAGTACTTACTGCAAACCTAATGGAAACAGCTTAGGTTAACTTCCCACTTGATTCTGAAATCTCTGCAAGTTGTTTCATGCCTCTGTACATAAAGACAGAAAAGTTGATTTCTCAGAGAATAGAGTGCTTTGACTTAAAAAGTATAATACATTTGAATTTTACACCAAAGTACTTAGTGCAAACCTAATAAAAACACCTTAGGTTAACTTCCCACATGATTATGAGTAGTTTGTAAGTAGTTTCATGCCGCTGCTCATCAAGACAAAAAAGTTCTTTCTCAGTGCTTCCAATGCTTTGACAATACAAAGAGTATACATTTCAATTTTAAACCAAAGTACTTACTGCAAACCTAATGGAAACACCTTAGGTTAACTTCCCACATGATTATGAGTAGTTTGGAAGTAGTTTCATGCCGCTGCTCATCAAGACAAAGAAGTTCTTTCTCAGTGCTTCCAATGCTTTGACAATACAAATAGTATACATTTGAATTTTACACCAAAGTACTTAGTGCAAACCTAATGGAAACACCTTCGGTTAACTTCCCACATGATTCTGAGATGACTGAAAGTTGTTTCATGCCTCTAGACATCAAGACAAAAAAGTTGTTATCTCAGTGCATACAATGCTTTGACAATACAAAGAGTATACATTGCAATTTTAATTCAAAGTACTTACTGCAAACCTAATTGAAACAGCTTAGGTTAGCTTCCCACATGATTCTGAGATGTCTGAGAGTTGTACCATGCCTCTGCACATAAAGACAAAAAAGTTGATTTCTCAGAGCTTCGAGTGCTTTGACAATATAAGTAGTAGACATTTGAATTTAAAACCAAAGTACTTACTGCAAACCTAATGGAATCACCTTAGTTTAACTTCCCACATGATTATTAGTACTTTGAAAGTAGTTTCATGCCTCTGCTCATCAAGACAAAAAAGTTCTTTTCTCAGTGCTTCCAATGCTTTGACAATACAAATAGTATACATTTCAATTTTACACCAAAGTACTTACAGCAAAGCTAATGGAAACACTTTAGGTTAACGTCCCATATGATTTTGAGATGACTGATAGTTGTTTCATGCCTCTAGACATCAAGACAAAAAAGTTGTTATCTCAGTGCATACAATGCTTTGACAATACAAAGAGTACACATTTCAATTTTAAACCAAAGTACTTACTGCAAACCTAATGGAAACAGCTTAGGTTAACTTCCCACATGATTCTCAGATGACTGAAAGTTGTTTCATGCCTCTGTACATAAAGACAGAAAAGTTGATTTCTCAGAGAATAGAGTGCTTTGACTTAAAAAGTATAATACATTTGAATTTTACACCAAAGTACTTAGTGCAAACCTAATAAAAACACCTTAGGTTAACTTCCCACATGATTATGAGTAGTTTGTAAGTAGTTTCATGCCGCTGCTCATCAAGACAAAAAAGTTCTTTCTCAGTGCTTCCAATGCTTTGACAATACAAATAGTATACATTTGAATTTTACACCAAAGTACTTAGTGCAAACCTAATGGAAACACCTTAGGTTAACTTCCCACATGATTCTGAGATGACTGAAAGTTGTTTCATGCCTCTAGACATCAAGACAAAAAAGTTGTTATCTCAGTGCATACCATGCTTTGACAATACAAAGAGTATACATTGCAATTTTAAACCAAAGTACTTACTGCAAAGCTAATTGAAACAGCTTAGGTTAGCTTCCCACATGATTCTGAGATGTCTGAGAGTTGTATCATGCCTCTGCACAAAAAGACAAAAAAGTTGATTTCTCAGAGCTTCGAGTGCTTTGACAATATAAGTAGTAGACATTTGAATTTAAAACCAAAGTACTTACTGCAAACTTAATGGAAACACCTTAGTTTAACTTCCCACATGATTAAGAGTAGTTTGAAAGTAGTTTCATGCCTCTGCTCATCAAGACAAAAAAGTTCTTTTCTCAGTGCTTCCAATGCTTTGACAATACAAATAGTATACATTTCAATTTTACACCAAAGTACTTACAGCAAACCTAATAGAAACACTTTAGGTTAACTTCCCATATGATTCTGAGATGACTGAAAGTTGTTTCATGCCATTAGACATCAAGACAAAAAAGTTGTTATCTCAGTGCATACAATGCTTTGACGTAACAGTAGTATACACTTCAATTTTACACCAAAATACTTAGTGCAAAGATAATGGAAACACCTTAGGTTAACTTCCCACATGATTCTGAGATGACTGAAAGTTGTTTCATGCCTCTAGACATCAAGACAAAAAAGTTGTTATCTTAGTGCATACAATGCTTTGACGTAACAGTAGTATACACTTCAATTGTACTGAAAAGTCCTGACTGCAAACCTACTGGAAACACCTTTGGTTAACTTCCCTCATGATTATGAGCAGTTTGAAAGTTGTTTCATGCCTCTAGACATCAAGACAAAGAAGTTGTTATCTCAGTGCATGCAATGCTTTCACAATACAAAGAGTATACATTTCAATTTTACACCAAAGTACTTACTGCAAACCGAATGGAAACAGCTTAGGTTAACTTCCCACATGATTCTCAAATGTCTGCAAGTTGTTTCATGCCTCTGTACAAAACAAAAAAGTTTATTTCTCAGAGCTTAGAGTGCTTTGACAATAAAAGTAGTAGACATTTGAGTTTTAAACCAAAGTACTTACTGCAAACCTAATGGAAACACCTTCGTTTAACTTCCCACATGATTATGCGTAGTTTGGAAGTAGTTTCATGCCTCTGCTCATCAACACAAAAAAGTTCTTTTCTCAGTGCTTCCAATGCTTTGACAATACAAATAGTATACATTTCAATTTTACACCAAAGTACTTACTGCAAACCTAAAGGAAACACCTTAGGTTAACTTCCCATATGATTCTGAGATGACTGAAAGTTGTTTCATGCCTTTAGACATCAAGACAAAAAAGTTGTTATCTCAGTGTATACAATGCTTTGACGTAACAGTAGTATACACTTCAATTGTACTGAAAAGTCCTGACTGCAAACCTACTGGAAACACCTTTGGTTAACTTCCCTCATGCTTATGAGCAGTTTGAAAGTTGTTTCATGCCTCTAGACATCAAGACAAAAAAGTTGTTATCTCAGTGCATACAATGCTTTGACAATACAAAGAGTATACATTTCAATTTTACACCAAAGTACTTACTGCAAACCTAATGGAAACAGCTTAGGTTAACTTCCCACATGATTCTGAGATGACTGAAAGTTGTTTCATGCCTCTAGACATGAAGACAAAAAAGTTGTTATCTCAGTGCATACAATGCTTTGACAATACAAAGAGTATACATTTCAATTTTAAACCAAAGTACTTATTGCAAACCTAATGGAAACAGCTTAGGCTAACTTCCCACATGATTCTGAAATGTCTGCAAGTTGTTTCATGCCTCTGTACATAAACACAAAAAAGTTGATATCTCAAAGAATAGAGTGCTTTGACTTAAAAAGTATAATACATTTGAATTTTACACCAAAGTACTTAGTGCAAACCTAATAAAAACACCTTAGGTTAACTTCCCACATAATTATGAGTAGTTCGGAAGTAGTTTCATGCCGCTGCTCATCAAGACAAAAAAGTTCTTTCTCAGTGCTTCCAATGCTTTGACAATGCAAATAGTATACATTTGAATTTTACACCAAAGTACTTAGTGCAAACCTAATGGAAACACCTTAGGTTAACTTCCCACATGATTCTGAGATGACTGAAAGTTGTTTCATGCCTCTAGACATCAAGACCAAAAAGTTGCACATAAAGACAAAAAGGTTGATTTCTCAGAGCTTAGAGTGCTTTGACAATAAAAGTAGTAGACATTTGAATTTTAAACCAAAGTACTTACTGCAAACCTAATGGAAACACCTTAGTTTAACTTCCCACATGATTATGAGTAGTTTGAAAGTAGTTTCATGCCTCTGCTCATCAAGACAAAAAAGTTCTTTTCTCAGTGCTTCCAATGCTTTGACAATACAAATAGTATAATTTTCAATTTTACACCAAAGTACTTACTGCAAACCTAATGGAAACACATTAGGTTAACTTCCCATATGATTCTGAGATGACTGAAAGTTGTTTCATACCTTTAGACATCAAGACAAAAAAGTTGTTATCTCAGTGCATACAATGCTTTGACGTAACAGTAGTATACACTTCAATTGTAGTGAAAAGTCCTAACTGCAAACCTACTGGAAACACCTTTGGTTAACTTCCCTCATGATTATGAGCCGTTTGAAAGTTGTTTCATACCTCTAGACATCAAGACAAAAAAGTTGTTATCTCAGTGCATACAATGCTTTGACAATACAAAGAGTATACATTTCAATTTTACACCAAAGTACTTACTGCAAACCTAATGGAAACAGCTTAGGTTAACTTCCCACATGATTCTGAGATGACTGAAAGTTGCTTCATGCCTCTAGACATCAAGACAAAAAAGTTCTTATCTCAGTGCATACAATGCTTTGACAATACAAGTAGTATACATTTGAATGTTAAACCAAAGTACTTATTGCAAACCTAATGGAAACAGCTTAGGTTAACTTCCCACATGATTCTGAAATGTCTGCAAGTTGTTTCATGCCTCTGTACATAAAGACAAAAAAGTTGATTTCTCAGAGAATAGAGTGCTTTGACTTAAAAAGTATAATACATTTGAATTTTACACCAAAGTACTTAGTGTAAACCTAATAAAAACACCTTAGGTTAACTTCCCACATGATTATGAGTAGTTTGGAAGTAGTTTCATGCCGCTGCTCATCAAGACAAAAAAGTTCTTTCTCAGTGCTTCCAATGCTTTGACAATACAAAGAGTATACATTTTAATTTTACACCAAAGTACTTAGTGCAAACCTAATGGAGACACCTTAGGTTAACTTCCCACATGATTCTGAGATGACTGCAAGTTGTTTCATGCCTCTAGACATCAAGACAAAAAAGTTCTTTTCTCAGTGCTTCCAATGCTTTGACAATACAAATAGTATACATTTCAATTTTAAACCAAACTACTTACTGCAAACCTAATTGAAACAGCTTAGGTAAGCTTCCCACATGATTCTGAGATGTCTGAGAGTTGTATCATGCCACTGCACATAAAGACAAAAAAGTTGATTTCTCAGAGCTTAGAGTGCTTTCACAATACAAATAGTATACATTTCAATTTTACACCAAAGTACTTACTGCAAACCTAATGGAAACACGTTAGGTTAACTTCCCATATGATTCTGAGATGACTGAAAGTTGTTTCATACCTTTAGACATCAAGACAAAAAAGTTGTTATCTGAGTGCACACAATGCTTTGACGTAACAGTAGTATACACTTCAATTGTACTGAAAAGTCTTGACTGCAAACCTACTGGAAACACCTTTGGTTAACTTCCCTCATGATTATGAGCAGTTTGAAAGTTGTTCCATGCCTCTAGACATCAAGACAAAAAAGTTGTTATCTCAGAGCATACAATGCTTTGACAATACAAAGAGTATACATTTCAATTTTACACCAAAGTACTTACTGCAAACCTAATGGAAACACCTCAGGTTAACTTCCCACATGATTAAGAGTAGTTTGAAAGTAGTTTCATGCCTCTGCTCATCAAGACAAAAAAGTTCTTTTCTCAGTGCTTCCAATGCTTTGACAATACAAATAGTATACATTTCAATTTTACACCAAAGTACTTACAGCAAACCTAATGGAAACACTTTAGGTTAACTTCCCATATGATTCTGAGATGACTGAAAGTTGTTTCATGCCTTTAGACATCAAGACAAAAAAGTTGTTATCTCAGTGCATACAATGCTTTGACGTAACAGTAGTATACACTTCAATTTTGCACCAAAATACTTAGTGCAGAACCTATTGGAAACAGCTTAGGTTAACTTCCCACATGATTCTGAAATGTCTGCAAGTTGTTTCATGCCTCTGTACATAAAGACAAAAACGTTGATTTCTCAGAGAATAGAGTGCTTTGACTTAAAAGGTATAATACATCTGAATTTTACACCAAAGTACTTACTGCAAACCTAATAAAAACACCTTAGGTTAACTTCCCACATGATTATGACTAGTTTGGAAGTAGTTTCAAGCTGCTGCTCATCAAGACAAAAAAGTTCTTTCTCAGTGCTTCCAATGCTTTGACAATACAAATAGTATACATTTGAATTTTACACCAAAGTACTTAGTGCAAACCTAATGGAAACACCTTAGGTTAACTTCCCACATGATTCTGAGATGACTGAAAGTTGTTTCATGCCTCTAGACATCAAGACAAAAAAGTTGTTATCTTAGTGCATACAATGCTTTGACGTAACAGTAGTATACACTTCAATTGTACTGAAAAGTCCTGACTGCAAACCTACTGGAAACACCTTTGGTTAACTTCCCTCATGATTATGAGCAGTTTGAAAGTTGTTTCATGCCTCTAGACATCAAGACAAAGAAGTTGTTATCTCAGTGCATGCAATGCTTTGACAATACAAAGAGTATACATTTCAATTTTACACCAAAGTACTTACTGCAAACCGAATGGAAACAGCTTAGGTTAACTTCCCACATGATTCTCAAATGTCTGCAAGTTGTTTCATGCCTCTGTACAAAACAAAAAAGTTGATTTCTCAGAGCTTAGAGTGCTTTGACAATAAAAGTAGTAGACATTTGAGTTTTAAACCAAAGTACTTACTGCAAACCTAATGGAAACACCTTCGTTTAACTTCCCACATGATTATCAGCAGTTTGAAAGTAGTTTCATGCCTCTGCTCATCAACACAAAAAAGTTCTTTTCTCAGTGCTTCCAATGCTTTGACAATACAAATAGTATACATTTCAATTTTACACCAAAGTACTTACTGCAAACCTAATGGAAACACGTTAGGTTAACTTCCCATATGATTCTGAGGTGACTGAAAGCTGTTTCATACCTTTAGACATCAAGACAAAAAAGTTGTTATCTCAGTGCATACAATGCTTTGATGTAACAGTAGTATACACTTCAATTGTACGGAAAAGTCCTGACTGCAAACCTACTGGAAACACCTTTGGTTAACTTCCCTCATGCTTATGAATACTTTGAAAGTTGTTTCATGCCTCTAGACATCAAGACAAAATAGTTGTTATCTCAGTGCATACAATGCTTTGACAATACAAAGAGTATACCTTTCAATTTTACACCAAAGTACTTACTGCAAACCTAATGGAAACAGCCTAGGTTAGCTTCCCACATGATTCTGAGATGTCTGAGAGTTGTATCATGCCTCTGCCTATAAAGACAAAAAAGTTGATTTCTCAGAGCTTAGAGTGCTTTGACAATAAAAGTAGTAGACATTTCAATTTTAAACCAAAGTACTTACTGCAAACCTAATGGAAACACCTTAGTTTAACTTCCCACATGATTATGAGTAGTTTCAAAGTAGTTTCATGCCTCTGCTCATCAAGACAAAAAAGTTCTTTTCTCAGTGCTTCCAATGCTTTGACAATACAAATAGTATACATTTCAATTTTACACCAAAGTACTTACTGCAAACCTAATGGAAACACGTTAGGTGAACTTCCCATATGATTCTGAGATGACTCAAAGTTGTTTCATACCTTTAGACATCAAGACAAAAAAGTTGTTATCTCAGTGCATACAATGCTTTGACGTAACAGTAGTATACACTTCAATTGTACTGAAAAGTCCTGACTGCAAACTTACTGGAAACACCTTTGGTTAACGTCCCTCATGATTATGAGCAGTTTGAAAGTTGTTTCATGCCTCCAGACATCAAGACAAAAAAGTTGTTATCTCAGTGCATACAATGCTTTGACAATACAAAGACTATACATTTCAATTTTACACCAAAGTACTTACTGCAAACCTAATGGAAACAGCTTAGGTTAACTTCCCACATGATTCTGCAATGTCTGCAAGTTATTTCATGCCTCTGTACATAAAGACAAAAACGTTGATTTCTCAGAGAATAGAGTGCTTTGACTTAAAAAGTATAATACATTTGAATTTTACACCAAAGTACTTAGTGCAAACCTAATAAAAACACCTTAGGTTAACTTCCCAGATGATTATGAGTAGTTTGGAAGTAGTTTCATGCCGCTGCTCATCAAGACAAAAAAGTTCTTTCTCAGTGCTTCCAATGCTTTGACAATACAAATAGTATACATTTGAATTTTACACCAAAGTACTTAGTGCAAACCTAATGGAAACACCTTAGGTTAACTTCCCACATGATTCTGAGATGACTGAAAGTTGTTTCATGCCTCTAGACATCAAGATAAAAAAGTTGTTATCTCAGTGCATACAATGCTTTGACAATACAAAGAGTATACATTTCAATTTCAAACCAAAGTACTTACTGCAAACCTAATTGAAACAGCTTAGGTTAGCTTCCCACATGATTCTGAGATGTCTGAGAGTTGTATCATGCCTTTAGACATCAAGACAAAAAAGTTGTTCTCTCAGTGCATACAATGCTTTGAAGTAACAGTAGTATACACTTCAATTGTACTGAAAAGTCCTGACTGCAAACCTACTGGAAACACCTTTGGTTAACTTCCCTCATGATTATGAGCAGTTTGAAAGTTGTTTCATGCCTCTAGACATCAAGACAAAAAAGTTGTTATCTCAGAGCATAGAATGCTTTGACAATACAAAGAGTATACATTTCAATTTTAAACCAAAGTACTTACTGCAAACCTAATGGAAACAGCATAGGTTAAAATCCCACATGATTCTGAGATGTCTGAGAGTTGTATCATGCCGCTGCACATAAAGACAAAAAAGTTGATTTCTCAGAGCTTAGAGTGTTTTGACAATAAAAGTAGTAGACATTTGAATTTTAAACCAAAGTACTTACTGCAAACGTAATGGAAACACCTTAGTTTAACTTCCCTCATGCTTATGAGCAGTTTGAAAGTTGTTTCATGCCTCTAGACATCAAGACCAAAAAGTTGTTATCTCAGTGCATACAATGCTTTGACAATACAAAGAGTATACATTTCAATTTTACACCAAAGTACTTACTGCAAACCTAATGGAAACAGCTTAGGTTAACTTCCCACATGATTCTGAGATGACTCAAAGTTGTTTCATGCCTCTAGACATGAAGACAAAAAAGTTGTTATCTCAGTGCATACAATGCTTTGACAATACAAAGAGTATACATTTCAATTTTAAACCAATGTACTTATTGCAAACCTAATGGAAACAGCTTAGGCTAACTTCCCACATGATTCTGAAATGCCTGCAAGTTGTTTCATGCCTCTGTACATAAACACAAAAAAGTTGATTTCTCAAAGAATAGAGTGCTTTGACTTAAAAAGTATAATACATTTGAATTTTACACCAAAGTACTTAGTGCAAACCTAATAAAAACACCTTAGGTTAACTTCCCACATAATTATGAGTAGTTCGGAAGTAGATTCATGCCGCTGCTCATCAAGACAAAAAAGTTCTTTCTCAGTGCTTCCAATGCTTTGACAATGCAAATAGTATACATTTGAATTTTACACCAAAGTACTTAGTGCAAACCTAATGGAAACACCTTAGGTTAACTTCCCACATGATTCTGAGATGACTGAAAGTTGTTTCATGCCTCTAGACATCAAGACAAAAAAGTTGCACATAAAGACAAAAAGGTTGATTTCTCAGAGCTTAGAGTGCTTTGACAGTAAAAGTAGTAGACATTTGAATTTTAAACCAAAGTACTTACTGCAACCCTAATGGAAACACCTTAGTTTAACTTCCCACATGATTATGAGTAGTTTCAAAGTAGTTTCATGCCTCTGCTCATCAAGACAAAATAGTTCTTTTCTCAGTGCTTCCAATGCTTTGACAATACAAATAGTATACATTTCAATTTTACACCAAAGTACTTACAGCAAACCTAATGGAAACACTTTAGGTTAACGTCCCATATGATTCTGAGATGACTGATAGTTGTTTCATGCCTCTAGACATCAAGACAAAAAAGTTGTTATCTCAGTGCATACAATGCTTTGACAATACAAAGAGTATACATTTCAATTTTAAACCAAAGTACTGACTGCAAACCTAATGGAAACAGCTTAGGTTAACTTCCCACATGATTCTGCAATGTCTGCAAGTTATTTCATGCCTCTGTACATAAAGACAAAAACGTTGATTTCTCAGAGAATAGAGTGCTTTGACTTAAAAAGTATAATACAATTGAATTTTACACCAAAGTACTTAGTGCAAACCTAATAAAAACACCTTCGGTTAACTTCCCAGATGATTATGAGTAGTTTGGAAGTAGTTTCATGCCGCTGCTCATCAAGACAAAAAAGTTCTTTCTCAGTGCTTCCAATGCTTTGACAATACAAATAGTATACATTTGAATTTTACACCAAAGTACTTAGTGCAAACCTAATGGAAACACCTTAGGTTAACTTCCCACATGATTCTGAGATGACTGAAAGTTGTTTCATGCCTCTAGACATCAAGACAAAAAAGTTGTTATCTCAGTGCATACAATGCTTTGACGTAACAGTAGTATATACTTCAATTTTACACCAAAGTACTTACTGCAAACCTAATTGAAACAGCTTAGGTTAGCTTCCCACATGATTCTGAGATGTCTGAGAGTTGTATCATGCCTCTGCACATAAAGACAAAAAAGTTGATTTCTCAGAGCTTAGAGTGCTTTGACAATAAAAGTAGTAGACATTTGAATTTTAAACCAAAGTACTTACTGCAAACCTAATGGAAACACCTTAGTTTAACTTCCCACATGATTATGAGTAGTTTCAAAGTAGTTTCATGCCTCTGCTCATCAAGACAAAAAAGTTCTTTTCTCAGTGCTTCCAAAGCTTTGACAATACAAATAGTATACATTTCAATTTTACACCAAAGTACTTACTGCAAACCTAATGGAAACACGTTAGGTTAACTTCCCATATGATTCTGAGATGACTGAAAGTTGTTTCATACCTTTAGACATCAAGACAAAAAAGTTGTTATCTCAGTGCATACAATGCTTTGACGTAACAGTAGTATACACTTCAATTGTACTGAAAAGTCCTGACTGCAAACGTACTGGAAACACCTTTGGTTAACTTCCCTCATGATTATGAGCAGTTTGAAAGTTGTTTCATGCCTCTAGACATCAAGACAAAAAAGTTGTTATCTCAGTGCATACAATGCTTTCACAGTACAAAGACTAGACATTTCAATTTTACACCAAAGTACTTACTGCAAACCTAATGGAAACAGCTTAGGTTAACTTCCCACATGATTCTGAAATGTCTGCAAGTTGTTTCATGCCTCTGTACAGAACAAAAAAGTTGATTTCTCAGAGAATACAGTGCTTTGACATAAAAAGTATAATTCCTTTCAATTTTACACCAAAGTATTTAGTGAAAACCTAATAAAAACACCTTTGGTTAACTTCCCTCATGATTATGAGCAGTTTGAAAGTTGTTTCATGCCTCTAGACATCAAGACAAAAAAGTTGTTATCTCAGAGCATTGAATGCTTTGAGAATACAAAGAGTATACATTTCAATTTTAAACCAAAGTCCTTACTGCAAACCTAATGGAAACAGCACAGGTTAAAATCCCACATGATTCTGAGATGTCTGAGAGTTGTATCATGCCGCTGCACATAAAGACAAAAAAGTTGATTTCTCAGAGCTTAGAGTGTTTTGACAATAAAAGTAGTAGACATTTGAATTTTAAACCAAAGAACTTACTGCAAACCTAATGGAAACACCTTAGTTTAACTTCCCTCATGCCTATGAGCAGTTTGAAAGTTGTTTCATGCCTCTAGACATCAAGACAAAAAAGTTGTTATCTCAGTGCATACAATGCTTTGACAATACAAAGAGTATACATTTCAATTTTACACCAAAGTACTTACTGCAAACCTAATGGAAACAGCTTAGGTTAACTTCCCACATGATTCTGAGATGACTGAAAGTTGTTTCATGCCTCTAGACATCAAGACAAAAAAGTTGTTATCTCAGTGCATACAATGCTTTGACAATACAAAGAGTATACATTTCAATTTTAAACCAAGTACTTATTGCAAACCTAATGGAAACAGCTTAGGTTAACTTCCCACATGATTCTGAAATGTCTGCAAGTTGTTTCATGCCTCTGTACATAAAGACAAAAAAGTTGATTTCTCAGAGAAAAGAGTGCTTTGACTTAAAAAGTATAATACATTTGAATTTTACACCAAAGTTCTTAGTGCAAACCTAATAAAAACACCTTAGTTTAACTTCCCACATGATTATGAGTAGTTTGGAAGTAGTTTCATGCCGCTGCTCATCAAGACAAAAGAGTTCTTTCTCAGTGCTTCCAAAGCTTTGACAATACAAATAGTATACATTTGAATTTTACACCAAAGTACTTAGAGCAATCCTAACGGAAATACCTTAGGTTAACTTCCCACATGATTCTGAGATGACTGAAAGTTGTTTCATGCCTCTAGACATCAAGACAAAAAAGTTGTTATCTCAGTGCATACAATGCTTTGACAATACAAAGAGTGTACATTTCAATTTTAAACCAAAGTACTTACTGCAAACCTAATTGAAACAGCTTAGGTTAGATTCCCACATGATTCTGAGATGTCTGAGAGTTGTATCATGCCTCTGCACATAAAGACAAAAAAGTTGATTTCTCAGAGCTTCGAGTGCTTTGACAATATAAGTAGTAGACATTTGAATTTAAAACCAAAGTAGTTACTGCAAACTTAATGGAAACACCTTAGTTTAACTTCCCACATGATTATGAGTAGTTTGAAAGTAGTTTCATGCTTCTGCTCATCAAGACAAAAAAGTTCTTTTCTCAGTGCTTCCAATGCTTTGACAATACAAATAGTATACATTTCAATTTTACACCAAAGTACTTACAGCAAACCTAATGGAAACACTTTAGGGTAACTTCCCATATGATTCTGAGAAGACTGAAAGTTGTTTCATGCATTTAGACATCAAGACAAAAAAGTTGTTATCTCAGTGCATACAATGCTTTGACGTAACAGTAGTATACACTTCAATTTTACACCAAAATATTTAGTGCAAACCTAATGGAAACAGCTTAGGTTAACTTCCCACATGATTCTGCAATGTCTGCAAGTTATTTCATGCCTCTGTACATAAAGACAAAAACGTTGATTTCTCAGAGAATAGAGTGCTTTGACTTAAAAAGTATAATACATTTGAATTTTACACCAAAGTACTTAGTGCAAACCTAATAAAAACACCTTAGGTTAACTTCCCAGATGATTATGAGTAGTTTGGAAGTAGTTTCATGCCGCTGCTCATCAAGACAAAAAAGTTCTTTCTCAGTGCTTCCAATGCTTTGACAATACAAATAGTATACATTTGAATTTTACACCAAAGTACTTAGTGCAAACCTAATGGAAACACCTTAGGTTAACTTCCCACATGATTCTGAGATGACTGAAAGTTGTTTCATGCCTCTAGACATCAAGATAAAAAAGTTGTTATCTCAGTGCATACAATGCTTTGACAATACAAAGAGTATACATTTCAATTTCAAACCAAAGTACTTACTGCAAACCTAATTGAAACAGCTTAGGTTAGCTTCCCACATGATTCTGAGATGTCTGAGAGTTGTATCATGCCTTTAGACATCAAGACAAAAAAGTTGTTCTCTCAGTGCATACAATGCTTTGAAGTAACAGTAGTATACACTTCAATTGTACTGAAAAGTCCTGACTGCAAACCTACTGGAAACACCTTTGGTTAACTTCCCTCATGATTATGAGCAGTTTGAAAGTTGTTTCATGCCTCTAGACATCAAGACAAAAAAGTTGTTATCTCAGAGCATAGAATGCTTTGACAATACAAAGAGTATACATTTCAATTTTAAACCAAAGTACTTACTGCAAACCTAATGGAAACAGCATAGGTTAAAATCCCACATGATTCTGAGATGTCTGAGAGTTGTATCATGCCGCTGCACATAAAGACAAAAAAGTTGATTTCTCAGAGCTTAGAGTGTTTTGACAATAAAAGTAGTAGACATTTGAATTTTAAACCAAAGTACTTACTGCAAACGTAATGGAAACACCTTAGTTTAACTTCCCTCATGCTTATGAGCAGTTTGAAAGTTGTTTCATGCCTCTAGACATCAAGACCAAAAAGTTGTTATCTCAGTGCATACAATGCTTTGACAATACAAAGAGTATACATTTCAATTTTACACCAAAGTACTTACTGCAAACCTAATGGAAACAGCTTAGGTTAACTTCCCACATGATTCTGAGATGACTGAAAGTTGTTTCATGCCTCTAGACATCAAGAGAAAAAAGTTGTTATCTCAGTGCATATAATGCTTTGGCAATACAAAGAGTATACATTTCAATTTTAAACCAAAGTACTTATTGCAAACCTAATGGAAACACCTTAGGTTAACTTCCCACATGATTCTGAAATGTCTGCAAGTTGTTTCATGCCTCTGTACATAAACACAAAAAACTTGATTTCTCAGAGAATAGAGTGCTTTGACTTAAAAAGTATAATACATTTGAATTTTACACCAAAGTACTTAGTGCAAACCTAATACAAACACCTTAGGTTAACTTCCCACATGATTATGAGTAGTTTGGAAATAGTTTCATGCCGCTGCACATCAAGACAAAAAAGTTCTTTCTCAGTGCTTCCAATGCTTTGACAATACAAATAGTATACATTTGAATTTTACACCAAAGTACTTAGTGCAAACCTAATGGAAACACCTTAGGTTAACTTCCCACATGATTCTGAGATGACTGAAAGTTGTTTCATGCCTCTAGACATCAAGACAAAAAAGTTGTTATCTCAGTGCATACAATGCTTTGACAATACAAAGAGTATACATTTCAATTTCAAACCAAAGTACTTACTGCAAACCTAATTGAAACAGCTTAGGTTAGCTTCCCACATGATTCTGAGATGTCTGAGAGTTGTATCATGCCTCTGCACATAAAGACAAAAAAGTTGATTTCTCAGAGCTTAGAGTGCTTTGACAATAAAAGTAGTAGACATTTGAATTTTAAACCAAAGTACTTACTGCAAACCTAATGGAAACACCTTAGTTTAACTTCCCACATGATTATGAGTAGTTTCAAAGTAGTTTCATGCCTCTGCTCATCAAGACAAAAAAGTTCTTTTCTCAGTGCTTCCAATGCTTTGACAATACAAATAGTATACATTTCAATTTTACACCAAAGTACTTACAGCAAACCTAATGGAAACACTTTAGGTTAACGTCCCATATGATTCTGAGATGACTGATAGTTGTTTCATGCCTCTAGACATCAAGACAAAAAAGTTGTTATCTCAGTGCATACAATGCTTTGACAATACAAAGAGTATACATTTCAATTTTAAACCAAAGTACTGACTGCAAACCTAATGGAAACAGCTTAGGTTAACTTCCCACATGATTCTGCAATGTCTGCAAGTTATTTCATGCCTCTGTACATAAAGACAAAAACGTTGATTTCTCAGAGAATAGAGTGCTTTGACTTAAAAAGTATAATACATTTGAATTTTACACCAAAGTACTCAGTGCAAACCTAATAAAAACACCTTAGGTTAACTTCCCAGATGATTATGAGTAGTTTGGAAGTAGTTTCATGCCGCTGCTCATCAAGACAAAAAAGTTCTTTCTCAGTGCTTCCAATGCTTTGACAATACAAATAGTATACATTTGAATTTTACACCAAAGTACTTAGTGCAAACCTAATGGAAACACCTTAGGTTAACTTCCCACATGATTCTGAGATGACTGAAAGTTGTTTCATGCCTCTAGACATCAAGACAAAAAAGTTGTTATCTCAGTGCATACAATGCTTTGACGTAACAGTAGTATATACTTCAATTTTACACCAAAGTACTTACTGCAAACCTAATTGAAACAGCTTAGGTTAGCTTCCCACATGATTCTGAGATGTCTGAGAGTTGTATCATGCCTCTGCACATAAAGACAAAAAAGTTGATTTCTCAGAGCTTAGAGTGCTTTGACAATAAAAGTAGTAGACATTTGAATTTTAAACCAAAGTACTTACTGCAAACCTAATGGAAACACCTTAGTTTAACTTCCCACATGATTATGAGTAGTTTCAAAGTAGTTTCATGCCTCTGCTCATCAAGACAAAAAAGTTCTTTTCTCAGTGCTTCCAATGCTTTGACAACACAAATAGTATACATTTCAATTTTACACCAAAGTACTTACTGCAAACCTAATGGAAACACGTTAGGTTAACTTCCCATATGATTCTGAGATGACTGAAAGTTGTTTCATACCTTTAGACATCAAGACAAAAAAGTTGTTATCTCAGTGCATACAATGCTTTGACGTAACAGTAGTATACACTTCAATTGTACTGAAAAGTCCTGACTGCAAACGTACTGGAAACACCTTTGGTTAACTTCCCTCATGATTATGAGCAGTTTGAAAGTTGTTTCATGCCTCTAGACATCAAGACAAAAAAGTTGTTATCTCAGTGCATACAATGCTTTCACAGTACAAAGACTATACATTTCAATTTTACACCAAAGTACTTACTGCAAACCTAATGGAAACAGCTTAGGTTAACTTCCCACATGATTCTGAAATGTCTGCAAGTTGTTTCATGCCTCTGTACAGAACAAAAAAGTTGATTTCTCAGAGAATACAGTGCTTTGACATAAAAAGTATAATTACTTTCAATTTTACACCAAAGTATTTAGTGAAAACCTAATAAAAACACCTTTGGTTAACTTCCCTCATGATTATGAGCAGTTTGAAAGTTGTTTCATGCCTCTAGACATCAAGACAAAAAAGTTGTTATCTCAGAGCATAGAATGCTTTGAGAATACAAAGAGTATACATTTCAATTTTAAACCAAAGTCCTTACTGCAAACCTAATGGAAACAGCATAGGTTAAAATCCCACATGATTCTGAGATGTCTGAGAGTTGTATCATGCCGCTGTACATAAAGACAAAAAAGTTGATTTCTCAGAGCTTAGAGTGTTTTGACAATAAAAGTAGTAGACATTTGAATTTTAAACCAAAGAACTTACTGCAAACCTAATGGAAACACCTTAGTTTAACTTCCCTCATGCTTATGAGCAGTTTGAAAGTTGTTTCATGCCTCTAGACATCAAGACAAAAAAGTTGTTATCTCAGTGCATACAATGCTTTGACAATACAAAGAGTATACATTTCAATTTTACACCAAAGTACTTACTGCAAACCTAATGGAAACAGCTTAGGTTAACTTCCCATATGATTCTGAGATGACTGAAAGTTGTTTCATGCCTCTAGACATCAAGACAAAAAAGTTGTTATCTCAGTGCATACAATGCTTTGACAATACAAAGAGTATACATTTCAATTTTAAACCAAAGTACTTACCGCAAACCTAATGGAAACAGCTTAGGTTAACTTCCCACATGATTCCGAAATCTCTGCAAGTTGTTTCATGCCTCTGTACATAAAGACAAAAAAGTTGATTTCTCAGAGAATAGAGTGCTTTGACTTAAAAAGTATAATACATTTGAATTTTACACCAAAGTCCTTAGTGCAAACCTAATAAAAACACCTTAGTTTAACGTCCCACATGATTATGAGTAGTTTGGAAGTGGTTTCATGCTTCTGCTCATCAAGACAAAAAAGTTCTTTTCTCAGTGCTTCCAATGCTTTGACAATACAAATAGTATACATTTCAATTTTACACCAAAGTGCTTACAGCAAACCTAATGGAAACACTTTAGGTTAACTTCCCATATGATTCTGAGATGACTGAAAGTTGTTTCATGCCTTTAGACATCAAGACAAAAAAGTTGTTATCTCAGTGCATACAATGCTTTGACGTAACAGTAGTATACACTTCAATTTTACACCAAAATACTTAGTGCAACCCTAATGGAAACACCTTAGGTTAACTTCCCACATGATTCTGAGATGACTGAAAGCTGTTTCATGCCTCTAGACATCAAGACAAAAAAGTTGTTATCTCAGTGCATACAATGCTTTGACAATACAAAGAGTATACATTTCAATTTTAAACCAAAGTACTTACTGCAAACCTAATGGAAACAGCTTAGGTTAACTTCCCACATGATTATGAGTAGTTTGGAAGTAGTTTCATGCCGCTGCTCCTCAAGACAAAAAAGTTCTTTCTCAGTGCTTCCAAAGCTTTGACAATACAAATAGTATACATTTCAATTTTACACCAAAGTACTTACAACAAACCTAATGGAAACACTTTAGGTTAACGTCCCATATGATTCTGAGATGACTGATAGTTGTTTCATGCCTCTAGACATCAAGACAAAAAAGTTGTTATCTCAGTGCATACAATGCTTTGACAATACAAAGAGTATACATTTCAATTTTAAACCAAAGTACTTACTGCAAACCTAATGGAAACAGCTTAGGTTAACTTCCCACTTGATTCTGAAATCTCTGCAAGTTGTTTCATGCCTCTGGACATAAAGACAGAAAAGTTGATTTCTCAGAGAATAGAGTGCTTTGACTTAAAAAGTATAATACATTTGAATTTTACACCAAAGTACTTAGTGCAAACCTAATAAAAACACCTTAGGTTAACTTCCCACATGATTATGAGTAGTTTGTAAGTAGTTTCATGCCGCTGCTCATCAAGACAAAAAAGTTCTTTCTCAGTGCTTCCAATGCTTTGACAATACAAAGAGTATACATTTCAATTTTAAACCAAAGTACTTACTGCAAACCTAATGGAAACACCTTAGGTTAACTTCCCACATGATTATGAGTAGTTTGGAAGTAGTTTCATGCCGCTGCTCATCAAGACAAAGAAGTTCTTTCTCAGTGCTTCCAATGCTTTGACAATACAAATAGTATACATTTGAATTTTACACCAAAGTACTTAGTGCAAACCTAATGGAAACACCTTAGGTTAACTTCCCACATGATTCTGAGATGACTGAAAGTTGTTTCATGCCTCTAGACATCAAGACAAAAAAGTTGTTATCTCAGAGCATACAATGCTTTGACAATACAAAGAGTATACATTGCAATTTTAATTCAAAGTACTTACTGCAAACCTAATTGAAACAGCTTAGGTTAGCTTCCCACATGATTCTGAGATGTCTGAGAGTTGTACCATGCCTCTGCACATAAAGACAAAAAAGTTGATTTCTCAGAGCTTCGAGTGCTTTGACAATATAAGTAGTAGACATTTGAATTTAAAACCAAAGTACTTACTGCAAACCTAATGGAATCACCTTAGTTTAACTTCCCACATGATTATTAGTACTTTGAAAGTAGTTTCATGCCTCTGCTCATCAAGACAAAAAAGTTCTTTTCTCAGTGCTTCCAATGCTTTGACAATACAAATAGTATACATTTCAATTTTACACCAAAGTACTTACAGCAAAGCTAATGGAAACACTTTAGGTTAACGTCCCATATGATTTTGAGATGACTGATGGTTGTTTCATGCCTCTAGACATCAAGACAAAAAAGTTGTTATCTCAGTGCATACAATGCTTTGACAATACAAAGAGTACACATTTCAATTTTAAACCAAAGTACTTACTGCAAACCTAATGGAAACAGCTTAGGTTAACTTCCCACATGATTCTCAGATGACTGAAAGTTGTTTCATGCCTCTAGACATCAAGACAAAAAAGTTGTTATCTCAGTGCATACAATGCTTTGACAATACAAAGAGTATACATTTCAATTTTAAACCAAAGTACTTATTGCAAACCCAATGGAAACACCTTAGGTTAACTTCCCACATGATTCTGAAATGTCTGCAAGTTGTTTCATGCCTCTGTACATAAACACAAAAAAGTTGATTTCTCAGAGAATAGAGTGCTTTGACTTAGAAAGTATAATACATTTGAATTTTACACCAAAGTACTTAGTGCAAACCTAATAAAAACACCTTAGGTTAACTTCCCAGATGATTATGAGTAGTTTGGAAGTAGTTTCATGCCGCTGCTCATCAAGACAAAAAAGTTCTTTCTCAGTGCTTCCAATGCTTTGACAATACAAATAGTATACATTTGAATTTTACACCAAAGTACTTAGTGCAAACCTAATGGAAACACCTTAGGTTAACTTCCCACATGATTCTAAGATGACTGAAAGTTGTTTCATGCCTCTAGACATCAAGACAAAAAAGTTGTTATCTCAGTGCATACAATGCTTTGACAATACAAAGAGTATACATTGCAATTTCAAACCAAAGTACTTACTGCAAACCTAATTGAAACAGCTTAGGTTAGCTTCCCACATGATTCTGAGATGTCTGAGAGTTGTATCATGCCTCTGCACATAAAGACAAAAAAGTTGATTTCTCAGAGCTTAGAGTGCTTTGACAATAAAAGTAGTAGACATTTGAATTTTAAACCAAAGTACTTACTGCAAACCTAATAAAAACACCTTAGTTTAACTTCCCACATGATTATGAGCAGTTTGGAAGTAGTTTCATGCTTCTGCTCATCAAGACAAAAAAGTTCTTTTCTCAGTGCTTCCAATGCTTTGACAATACAAATAGTATACATTTCAATTTTACACCAAAGTGCTTACAGCAAACCTAATGGAAACACTTTAGGTTAACTTCCCATATGATTCTGAGATGACTGATAGTTGTTTCTTGCCTTTAGACATCAAGACAAAAAAGTTGTTATCTCAGTGCATACAATGCTTTGACAATACAAAGAGTATACATTTCAATTTTAAACCAAAGTACTTACCGCAAACCTAATGGAAACAGCTTAGGTTAACTTCCCACATGATTCCGAAATCTCTGCAAGTTGTTTCATGCCTCTGTACATAAAGACAAAAAAGTTGATTTCTCGGAGAATACAGTGCTTTGACTTAAAAAGTATAATACATTTGAATTTTACACCAAAGTACTTAGTGCAAACCTAATAAAAACACCTTAGTTTAACGTCCCACATGATTATGAGTAGTTTGGAAGTGGTTTCATGCTTCTGCTCATCAAGACAAAAAAGTTCTTTTCTCAGTGCTTCCAATGCTTTGACAATACAAATAGTATACATTTCAATTTTACACCAAAGTGCTTACAGCAAACCTAATGGAAACACTTTAGGTTAACTTCCCATATGATTCTGAGATGACTGAAAGTTGTTTCATGCCTTTAGACATCAAGACAAAAAAGTTGTTATCTCAGTGCATACAATGCTTTGACAATACAAAGAGTATACATTTCAATTTTAAACCAAAGTACTTACCGCAAACCTAATGGAAACAGCTTAGGTTAAATTCCCACATGATTCCGAAATCTCTGCAAGTTGTTTCATGCCTCTGTACATAAAGACAAAAAAGTTGATTTCTCAGAGAATAGAGTGCTTTGACTTAAAAAGTATAATACATTTGAATTTTACACCAAAGTACTTAGTGCAAACCTAATAAAAACACCTTAGTTTAACGTCCCACATGATTATGAGTAGTTTGGAAGTGGTTTCATGCTTCTGCTCATCAAGACAAAAAAGTTCTTTTCTCAGTGCTTCCAATGCTTTGACAATACAAATAGTATACATTTCAATTTTACACCAAAGTGCTTACAGCAAACCTAATGGAAACACTTTAGGTTAACTTCCCATATGATTCTGAGATGACTGAAAGTTGTTTCATGCCTTTAGACATCAAGACAAAAAAGTTGTTATCTCAGTGCATACAATGCTTTGACAATACAAAGAGTATACATTTCAATTTTAAACCAAAGGACTTACCGCAAACCTAATGGAAACAGCTTAGGTTAACTTCCCACATGATTCCGAAATCTCTGCAAGTTGTTTCATGCCTCTGTACATAAAGACAAAAAAGTTGATTTCTCAGAGAATAGAGTGCTTTGACTTAGAAAGTATAATACATTTGAATTTTACACCAAAGTACTTAGTGCAAACCTAATAAAAACACTTTAGTTTAACGTCCCACATGATTATGAGTAGTTTGGAAGTGGTTTCATGCTTCTGCTCATCAAGACAAAAAAGTTCTTTTCTCAGTGCTTCCAATGCTTTGACAATACAAATAGTATACATTTCAATTTTACACCAAAGTGCTTACAGCAAACCTAATGGAAACACTTTAGGTTAACTTCCCATATGATTCTGAGATGACTGAAAGTTGTTTCATGCCTTTAGACATCAAGACAAAAAAGTTGTTATCTCAGTGCATACAATGCTTTGACGTAACAGTAGTATACACTTCAATTTTACAACAAAATACTTAGTGCAACCCTAATGGAAACACCTTAGGTTAACTTCCCACATGATTCTGAGATGACTGAAAGCTGTTTCATGCCTCTAGACATCAAGACAAAAAAGTTGTTATCTCAGTGCATACAATGCTTTGACAATACAAAGAGTATACATTGCAATTTTAATTCAAAGTACTTACTGCAAACCTAATTGAAACAGCTTAGGTTAGCTTCCCACATGATTCTGAGATGTCTGAGAGTTGTACCATGCCTCTGCACATAAAGACAAAAAAGTTGATTTCTCAGAGCTTCGAGTGCTTTGACAATATAAGTAGTAGACATTTGAATTTAAAACCAAAGTACTTACTGCAAACCTAATGGAATCACCTTAGTTTAACTTCCCACATGATTATTAGTACTTTGAAAGTAGTTTCATGCCTCTGCTCATCAAGACAAAAAAGTTCTTTTCTCAGTGCTTCCAATGCTTTGACAATACAAATAGTATACATTTCAATTTTACACCAAAGTACTTACAGCAAAGCTAATGGAAACACTTTAGGTTAACGTCCCATATGATTTTGAGATGACTGATGGTTGTTTCATGCCTCTAGACATCAAGACAAAAAAGTTGTTATCTCAGTGCATACAATGCTTTGACAATACAAAGAGTACACATTTCAATTTTAAACCAAAGTACTTACTGCAAACCTAATGGAAACAGCTTAGGTTAACTTCCCACATGATTCTCAGATGACTGAAAGTTGTTTCATGCCTCTAGACATCAAGACAAAAAAGTTGTTATCTCAGTGCATACAATGCTTTGACAATACAAAGAGTATACATTTCAATTTTAAACCAAAGTACTTATTGCAAACCCAATGGAAACACCTTAGGTTAACTTCCCACATGATTCTGAAATGTCTGCAAGTTGTTTCATGCCTCTGTACATAAACACAAAAAAGTTGATTTCTCAGAGAATAGAGTGCTTTGACTTAGAAAGTATAATACATTTGAATTTTACACCAAAGTACTTAGTGCAAACCTAATAAAAACACCTTAGGTTAACTTCCCAGATGATTATGAGTAGTTTGGAAGTAGTTTCATGCCGCTGCTCATCAAGACAAAAAAGTTCTTTCTCAGTGCTTCCAATGCTTTGACAATACAAATAGTATACATTTGAATTTTACACCAAAGTACTTAGTGCAAACCTAATGGAAACACCTTAGGTTAACTTCCCACATGATTCTAAGATGACTGAAAGTTGTTTCATGCCTCTAGACATCAAGACAAAAAAGTTGTTATCTCAGTGCATACAATGCTTTGACAATACAAAGAGTATACATTGCAATTTCAAACCAAAGTACTTACTGCAAACCTAATTGAAACAGCTTAGGTTAGCTTCCCACATGATTCTGAGATGTCTGAGAGTTGTATCATGCCTCTGCACATAAAGACAAAAAAGTTGATTTCTCAGAGCTTAGAGTGCTTTGACAATAAAAGTAGTAGACATTTGAATTTTAAACCAAAGTACTTACTGCAAACCTAATAAAAACACCTTAGTTTAACTTCCCACATGATTATGAGTAGTTTGGAAGTAGTTTCATGCTTCTGCTCATCAAGACAAAAAAGTTCTTTTCTCAGTGCTTCCAATGCTTTGACAATACAAATAGTATACATTTCAATTTTACACCAAAGTGCTTACAGCAAACCTAATGGAAACACTTTAGGTTAACTTCCCATATGATTCTGAGATGACTGATAGTTGTTTCTTGCCTTTAGACATCAAGACAAAAAAGTTGTTATCTCAGTGCATACAATGCTTTGACAATACAAAGAGTATACATTTCAATTTTAAACCAAAGTACTTACCGCAAACCTAATGGAAACAGCTTAGGTTAACTTCCCACATGATTCCGAAATCTCTGCAAGTTGTTTCATGCCTCTGTACATAAAGACAAAAAAGTTGATTTCTCGGAGAATACAGTGCTTTGACTTAAAAAGTATAATACATTTGAATTTTACACCAAAGTACTTAGTGCAAACCTAATAAAAACACCTTAGTTTAACGTCCCACATGATTATGAGTAGTTTGGAAGTGGTTTCATGCTTCTGCTCATCAAGACAAAAAAGTTCTTTTCTCAGTGCTTCCAATGCTTTGACAATACAAATAGTATACATTTCAATTTTACACCAAAGTGCTTACAGCAAACCTAATGGAAACACTTTAGGTTAACTTCCCATATGATTCTGAGATGACTGAAAGTTGTTTCATGCCTTTAGACATCAAGACAAAAAAGTTGTTATCTCAGTGCATACAATGCTTTGACAATACAAAGAGTATACATTTCAATTTTAAACCAAAGTACTTACCGCAAACCTAATGGAAACAGCTTAGGTTAAATTCCCACATGATTCCGAAATCTCTGCAAGTTGTTTCATGCCTCTGTACATAAAGACAAAAAAGTTGATTTCTCAGAGAATAGAGTGCTTTGACTTAAAAAGTATAATACATTTGAATTTTACACCAAAGTACTTAGTGCAAACCTAATAAAAACACCTTAGTTTAACGTCCCACATGATTATGAGTAGTTTGGAAGTGGTTTCATGCTTCTGCTCATCAAGACAAAAAAGTTCTTTTCTCAGTGCTTCCAATGCTTTGACAATACAAATAGTATACATTTCAATTTTACACCAAAGTGCTTACAGCAAACCTAATGGAAACACTTTAGGTTAACTTCCCATATGATTCTGAGATGACTGAAAGTTGTTTCATGCCTTTAGACATCAAGACAAAAAAGTTGTTATCTCAGTGCATACAATGCTTTGACAATACAAAGAGTATACATTTCAATTTTAAACCAAAGGACTTACCGCAAACCTAATGGAAACAGCTTAGGTTAACTTCCCACATGATTCCGAAATCTCTGCAAGTTGTTTCATGCCTCTGTACATAAAGACAAAAAAGTTGATTTCTCAGAGAATAGAGTGCTTTGACTTAGAAAGTATAATACATTTGAATTTTACACCAAAGTACTTAGTGCAAACCTAATAAAAACACTTTAGTTTAACGTCCCACATGATTATGAGTAGTTTGGAAGTGGTTTCATGCTTCTGCTCATCAAGACAAAAAAGTTCTTTTCTCAGTGCTTCCAATGCTTTGACAATACAAATAGTATACATTTCAATTTTACACCAAAGTGCTTACAGCAAACCTAATGGAAACACTTTAGGTTAACTTCCCATATGATTCTGAGATGACTGAAAGTTGTTTCATGCCTTTAGACATCAAGACAAAAAAGTTGTTATCTCAGTGCATACAATGCTTTGACGTAACAGTAGTATACACTTCAATTTTACAACAAAATACTTAGTGCAACCCTAATGGAAACACCTTAGGTTAACTTCCCACATGATTCTGAGATGACTGAAAGCTGTTTCATGCCTCTAGACATCAAGACAAAAAAGTTGTTATCTCAGTGCATACAATGCTTTGACAATACAAAGAGTATACATTTCAATTTTAAACCAAAGTACTTACTGCAAACCTAATGGAAACAGCTTAGGTTAACTTCCCACATGATTATGAGTAGTTTGGAAGTAGTTTCATGCCGCTGCTCCTCAAGACAAAAAAGTTCTTTCTCAGTGCTTCCAAAGCTTTGACAATACAAATAGTATACATTTCAATTTTACACCAAAGTACTTACAACAAACCTAATGGAAACACTTTAGGTTAACGTCCCATATGATTCTGAGATGACTGATAGTTGTTTCATGCCTCTAGACATCAAGACAAAAAAGTTGTTATCTCAGTGCATACAATGCTTTGACAATACAAAGAGTATACATTTCAATTTTAAACCAAAGTACTTACTGCAAACCTAATGGAAACAGCTTAGGTTAACTTCCCACTTGATTCTGAAATCTCTGCAAGTTGTTTCATGCCTCTGGACATAAAGAGAGAAAAGTTGATTTCTCAGAGAATAGAGTGCTTTGACTTAAAAAGTATAATACATTTGAATTTTACACCAAAGTACTTAGTGCAAACCTAATAAAAACACCTTAGGTTAACTTCCCACATGATTATGAGTAGTTTGTAAGTAGTTTCATGCCGCTGCTCATCAAGACAAAAAAGTTCTTTCTCAGTGCTTCCAATGCTTTGACAATACAAATAGTATACATTTGAATTTTACACCAAAGTACTTAGTGCAAACCTAATGGAAACACCTTAGGTTAACTTCCCACATGATTCTGAGATGACTGAAAGTTGTTTCATGACTCTAGACATCAAGACAAAAAAGTTGTTATCTCAGTGCATACAATGCTTTGACAATACAAAGAGTATACATTTCAATTTTAAACCAAAGTACTTACTGCAAACCTAATGGAAACACCTTAGGTTAACTTCCCACATGATTATGAGTAGTTTGGAAGTAGTTTCATGCCGCTGCTCATCAAGACAAAGAAGTTCTTTCTCAGTGCTTCCAATGCTTTGACAATACAAATAGTATACATTTGAATTTTACACCAAAGTACTTGGTGCAAACCTAATGGAAACACCTTAGGTTAACTTCCCACATGATTCTGAGATGACTGAAAGTTGTTTCATGCCTCTAGACATCAAGACAAAAAAGTTGTTATCTCAGTGCATACAATGCTTTGACAATACAAAGAGTATACATTGCAATTTTAATTCAAAGTACTTACTGCAAACCTAATTGAAACAGCTTAGGTTAGCTTCCCACATGATTCTGAGATGTCTGAGAGTTGTACCATGCCTCTGCACATAAAGACAAAAAAGTTGATTTCTCAGAGCTTCGAGTGCTTTGACAATATAAGTAGTAGACATTTGAATTTAAAACCAAAGTACTTACTGCAAACCTAATGGAATCACCTTAGTTTAACTTCCCACATGATTATTAGTACTTTGAAAGTAGTTTCATGCCTCTGCTCATCAAGACAAAAAAGTTCTTTTCTCAGTGCTTCCAATGCTTTGACAATACAAATAGTATACATTTCAATTTTACACCAAAGTACTTACAGCAAAGCTAATGGAAACACTTTAGGTTAACGTCCCATATGATTTTGAGATGACTGATAGTTGTTTCATGCCTCTAGACATCAAGACAAAAAAGTTGTTATCTCAGTGCATACAATGCTTTGACAATACAAAGAGTACACATTTCAATTTTAAACCAAAGTACTTACTGCAAACCTAATGGAAACAGCTTAGGTTAACTTCCCACATGATTCTCAGATGACTGAAAGTTGTTTCATGCCTCTAGACATCAAGACAAAAAAGTTGTTATCTCAGTGCATACAATGCTTTGACAATACAAAGAGTATACATTTCAATTTTAAACCAAAGTACTTATTGCAAACCTAATGGCAACACCTTAGGTTAACTTCCCACATGATTCTGAAATGTCTGCAAGTTGTTTCATGCCTCTGTACATAAACACAAAAAAGTTGATTTCTCAGAGAATAGAGTGCTTTGACTTGGAAAGTATAATACATTTGAATTTTACACCAAAGTACTTAGTGCAAACCTAATAAAAACACCTTAGGTTAACTTCCCAGATGATTATGAGTAGTTTGGAAGTAGTTTCATGCCGCTGCTCATCAAGACAAAAAAGTTCTTTCTCAGTGCCTCCAATGCTTTGACAATACAAATAGTATACATTTGAATTTTACACCAAAGTACTTAGTGCAAACCTAATGGAAACACCTTAGGTTAACTTCCCACATGATTCTAAGATGACTGAAAGTTGTTTCATGCCTCTAGACATCAAGACAAAAAAGTTGTTATCTCAGTGCATACAATGCTTTGACAATACAAAGAGTATACATTGCAATTTCAAACCAAAGTACTTACTGCAAACCTAATTGAAACAGCTTAGGTTAGCTTCCCACATGATTCTGAGATGTCTGAGAGTTGTATCATGCCTCTGCACATAAAGACAAAAAAGTTGATTTCTCAGAGCTTAGAGTGCTTTGACAATAAAAGTAGTAGACATTTGAATTTTAACCCAAAGTACTTACTGCAAACCTAATAAAAACACCTTAGTTTAACTTCCCACATGATTATGAGTAGTTTGGAAGTAGTTTCATGCTTCTGCTCATCAAGACAAAAAAGTTCTTTTCTCAGTGCTTCCAATGCTTTGACAATACAAATAGCATACATTTCAATTTTACACCAAAGTGCTTACAGCAAACCTAATGGAAACACTTTAGGTTAACTTCCCATATGATTCTGAGATGACTGAAAGTTGTTTCATGCGTTTAGACATCAAGACAAAAAAGTTGTTATCTCAGTGCATACAATGCTTTGACAATACAAAGAGTATACATTTCAATTTTAAACCAAAGTACTTACCGCAAACCTAATGGAAACAGCTTAGGTTAACTTCCCACATGATTCTGAAATCTCTGCAAGTTGTTTCATGCCTCTGTACATAAAGACAGAAAAGTTGATTTCTCAGAGAATAGAGTGCTTTGACTTAAAAAGTATAATACATTTGAATTTTACACCAAAGTACTTAGTGCAAACCTAATAAAAACACCTTAGGTTAACTTCCCACATGATTATGAGTAGTTTGTAAGTAGTTTCATGCCGCTGCTCATCAAGACAAAAAAGTTCTTTCTCAGTGCTTCCAATGCTTTGACAATACAAATAGTATACATTTGAATTTTACACCAAAGTACTTAGTGCAAACCTAATGGAAACACCTTAGGTTAACTTCCCACATGATTCTGAGATGACTGAAAGTTGTTTCATGCCTCTAGACATCAAGACAAAAAAGTTGTTATCTCAGTGCATACCATGCTTTGACAATACAAAGAGTATACATTGCAATTTTAAACCAAAGTACTTACTGCAAACCTAATTGAAACAGCTTAGGTTAGCTTCCCACATGATTCTGAGATGTCTGAGAGTTGTATCATGCCTCTGCACAAAAAGACAAAAAAGTTGATTTCTCAGAGCTTCGAGTGCTTTGACAATATAAGTAGTAGACATTTGAATTTAAAACCAAAGTACTTACTGCAAACCTAATGGAAACACCTTAGTTTAACTTCCCACATGATTATTAGTACTTTGAAAGTAGTTTCATGCCTCTGCTCATCAAGACAAAAAAGTTCTTTTCTCAGTGCTTCCAATGCTTTGACAATACAAATAGTATACATTTCAATTTTACACCAAAGTACTTACAGCAAACCTAATGGAAACACTTTAGGTTAACTTCCCATATGATTCTGAGATGACTGAAAGTTGTTTCATGCCTTTAGACATCAAGACAAAAAAGTTGTTATCTCAGTGCATACAATGCTTTGACGTAACAGTAGTATACACTTCAATTTTACACCAAAATACTTAGTGCAACCCTAATGGAAACACCTTAGGTTAACTTCCCACATGATTCTGAGATGACTGAAAGCTGTTTCATGCCTCTAGACATCAAGACAAAAAAGTTCTTTTCTCAGTGCTTCCAATGCTTTGACAATACAAATAGTATACATTTCAATTTTACACCAAAGTGCTTACAGCAAACCTAATGGAAACACTTTAGGTTAACTTCCCACATGATTATGAGTAGTTTGGAAGTAGTTTCATGCCGCTGCTCATCAAGACAAAAAAGTTCTTTCTCAGAGCTTCCAAAGCTTTGACAATACAAATAGTATACATTTCAATTTTACACCAAAGTACTTACAACAAACCTAATGGAAACACTTTAGGTTAACGTCCCATATGATTCTGAGATGACTGATAGTTGTTTCATGCCTTTAGACATCAAGACAAAAAAGTTGTTATCTCAGTGCATACAATGCTTTGACAATACAAAGAGTATACATTTCAATTTTAAACCAAAGTACTTACTGCAAACCTAATGGAAACAGCTTAGGTTAACTTCCCACTTGATTCTGAAATCTCTGCAAGTTGTTTCATGCCTCTGTACATAAAGACAGAAAAGTTGATTTCTCAGAGAATAGAGTGCTTTGACTTAAAAAGTATAATACATTTGAATTTTACACCAAAGTACTTAGTGCAAACCTAATAAAAACACCTTAGGTTAACTTCCCACATGATTATGAGTAGTTTGTAAGTAGTTTCATGCCGCTGCTCATCAAGACAAAAAAGTTCTTTCTCAGTGCTTCCAATGCTTTGACAATACAAAGAGTATACATTTCAATTTTAAACCAAAGTACTTACTGCAAACCTAATGGAAACACCTTAGGTTAACTTCCCACATGATTATGAGTAGTTTGGAAGTAGTTTCATGCCGCTGCTCATCAAGACAAAGAAGTTCTTTCTCAGTGCTTCCAATGCTTTGACAATACAAATAGTATACATTTCAATTTTACACCAAAGTACTTACAACAAACCTAATGGAAACACCTTAGGTTAACTTCCCACATGATTATGAGTAGTTTGGAAGTAGTTTCATGCCGCTGCTCATCAAGACAAAGAAGTTCTTTCTCAGTGCTTCCAATGCTTTGACAATACAAATAGTATACATTTGAATTTTACACCAAAGTACTTGGTGCAAACCTAATGGAAACACCTTAGGTTAACTTCCCACATGATTCTGAGATGACTGAAAGTTGTTTCATGCCTCTAGACATCAAGACAAAAAAGTTGTTATCTCAGTGCATACAATGCTTTGACAATACAAAGAGTATACATTGCAATTTTAATTCAAAGTACTTACTGCAAACCTAATTGAAACAGCTTAGGTTAGCTTCCCACATGATTCTGAGATGTCTGAGAGTTGTACCATGCCTCTGCACATAAAGACAAAAAAGTTGATTTCTCAGAGCTTCGAGTGCTTTGACAATATAAGTAGTAGACATTTGAATTTAAAACCAAAGTACTTACTGCAAACCTAATGGAATCACCTTAGTTTAACTTCCCACATGATTATTAGTACTTTGAAAGTAGTTTCATGCCTCTGCTCATCAAGACAAAAAAGTTCTTTTCTCAGTGCTTCCAATGCTTTGACAATACAAATAGTATACATTTCAATTTTACACCAAAGTACTTACAGCAAAGCTAATGGAAACACTTTAGGTTAACGTCCCATATGATTTTGAGATGACTGATAGTTGTTTCATGCCTCTAGACATCAAGACAAAAAAGTTGTTATCTCAGTGCATACAATGCTTTGACAATACAAAGAGTACACATTTCAATTTTAAACCAAAGTACTTACTGCAAACCTAATGGAAACAGCTTAGGTTAACTTCCCACATGATTCTCAGATGACTGAAAGTTGTTTCATGCCTCTAGACATCAAGACAAAAAAGTTGTTATCTCAGTGCATACAATGCTTTGACAATACAAAGAGTATACATTTCAATTTTAAACCAAAGTACTTATTGCAAACCTAATGGAAACACCTTAGGTTAACTTCCCACATGATTCTGAAATGTCTGCAAGTTGTTTCATGCCTCTGTACATAAACACAAAAAAGTTGATTTCTCAGAGAATAGAGTGCTTTGACTTGGAAAGTATAATACATTTGAATTTTACACCAAAGTACTTAGTGCAAACCTAATAAAAACACCTTAGGTTAACTTCCCAGATGATTATGAGTAGTTTGGAAGTAGTTTCATGCCGCTGCTCATCAAGACAAAAAAGTTCTTTCTCAGTGCTTCCAATGCTTTGACAATACAAATAGTATACATTTCAATTTTAAACCAAAGTACTTAGTGCAAACCTAATGGGAACACCTTAGGTTAACTTCCCACATGATTCTGAGATGACTGAAAGTTGTTTCATGCCTCTAGACATCAAGACAAAAAAGTTGTTATCTCAGTGCATACAATGCTTTGACAATACAAAGAGTATACATTGCAATTTCAAACCAAAGTACTTACTGCAAACCTAATTGAAACAGCTTAGGTTAGCTTCCCACATGATTCTGAGATGTCTGAGAGTTGTATCATGCCTCTGCACATAAAGACAAAAAAGTTGATTTCTCAGAGCTTAGAGTGCTTTGACAATAAAAGTAGTAGACATTTGAATTTTAACCCAAAGTACTTACTGCAAACCTAATAAAAACACCTTAGTTTAACTTCCCACATGATTATGAGTAGTTTGGAAGTAGTTTCATGCTTCTGCTCATCAAGACAAAAAAGTTCTTTTCTCAGTGCTTCCAATGCTTTGACAATACAAATAGTATACATTTCAATTTTACACCAAAGTGCTTACAGCAAACCTAATGGAAACACTTTAGGTTAACTTCCCATATGATTCTGAGATGACTGAAAGTTGTTTCATGCGTTTAGACATCAAGACAAAAAAGTTGTTATCTCAGTGCATACAATGCTTTGACAATACAAAGAGTATACATTTCAATTTTAAACCAAAGTACTTACCGCAAACCTAATGGAAACAGCTTAGGTTAACTTCCCACATGATTCTGAAATCTCTGCAAGTTGTTTCATGCCTCTGTACATAAAGACAGAAAAGTTGATTTCTCAGAGAATAGAGTGCTTTGACTTAAAAAGTATAATACATTTGAATTTTACACCAAAGTACTTAGTGCAAACCTAATAAAAACACCTTAGGTTAACTTCCCACATGATTATGAGTAGTTTGTAAGTAGTTTCATGCCGCTGCTCATCAAGACAAAAAAGTTCTTTCTCAGTGCTTCGAATGCTTTGACAATACAAATAGTATACATTTGAATTTTACACCAAAGTACTTAGTGCAAACCTAATGGAAACACCTTAGGTTAACTTCCCACATGATTCTGAGATGACTGAAAGTTGTTTCATGCCTCTAGACATCAAGACAAAAAAGTTGTTATCTCAGTGCATACCATGCTTTGACAATACAAAGAGTATACATTGCAATTTTAAACCAAAGTACTTACTGCAAACCTAATTGAAACAGCTTAGGTTAGCTTCCCACATGATTCTGAGATGTCTGAGAGTTGTATCATGCCTCTGCACAAAAAGACAAAAAAGTTGATTTCTCAGAGCTTAGAGTGCTTTGACAATAAAAGTAGTAGACATTTGAATTTTAACCCAAAGTACTTACTGCAAACCTAATAAAAACACCTTAGTTTAACTTCCCACATGATTATGAGTAGTTTGGAAGTAGTTTCATGCTTCTGCTCATCAAGACAAAAAAGTTCTTTTCTCAGTGCTTCCAATGCTTTGACAATACAAATAGTATACATTTCAATTTTACACCAAAGTGCTTACAGCAAACCTAATGGAAACACTTTAGGTTAACTTCCCATATGATTCTGAGATGACTGAAAGTTGTTTCATGCGTTTAGACATCAAGACAAAAAAGTTGTTATCTCAGTGCATACAATGCTTTGACAATACAAAGAGTATACATTTCAATTTTAAACCAAAGTACTTACCGCAAACCTAATGGAAACAGCTTAGGTTAACTTCCCACATGATTCTGAAATCTCTGCAAGTTGTTTCATGCCTCTGTACATAAAGACAGAAAAGTTGATTTCTCAGAGAATAGAGTGCTTTGACTTAAAAAGTATAATACATTTGAATTTTACACCAAAGTACTTAGTGCAAACCTAATAAAAACACCTTAGGTTAACTTCCCACATGATTCTGAGATGACTGAAAGTTGTTTCATGACTCTAGACATCAAGACAAAAAAGTTGTTATCTCAGTGCATACAATGCTTTGACAATACAAAGAGTATACATTTCAATTTTAAACCAAAGTACTTACTGCAAACCTAATGGAAACACCTTAGGTTAACTTCCCACATGATTATGAGTAGTTTGGAAGTAGTTTCATGCCGCTGCTCATCAAGACAAAGAAGTTCTTTCTCAGTGCTTCCAATGCTTTGACAATACAAATAGTATACATTTGAATTTTACACCAAAGTACTTGGTGCAAACCTAATGGAAACACCTTAGGTTAACTTCCCACATGATTCTGAGATGACTGAAAGTTGTTTCATGCCTCTAGACATCAAGACAAAAAAGTTGTTATCTCAGTGCATACAATGCTTTGACAATACAAAGAGTATACATTGCAATTTTAATTCAAAGTACTTACTGCAAACCTAATTGAAACAGCTTAGGTTAGCTTCCCACATGATTCTGAGATGTCTGAGAGTTGTACCATGCCTCTGCACATAAAGACAAAAAAGTTGATTTCTCAGAGCTTCGAGTGCTTTGACAATATAAGTAGTAGACATTTGAATTTAAAACCAAAGTACTTACTGCAAACCTAATGGAATCACCTTAGTTTAACTTCCCACATGATTATTAGTACTTTGAAAGTAGTTTCATGCCTCTGCTCATCAAGACAAAAAAGTTCTTTTCTCAGTGCTTCCAATGCTTTGACAATACAAATAGTATACATTTCAATTTTACACCAAAGTACTTACAGCAAAGCTAATGGAAACACTTTAGGTTAACGTCCCATATGATTTTGAGATGACTGATAGTTGTTTCATGCCTCTAGACATCAAGACAAAAAAGTTGTTATCTCAGTGCATACAATGCTTTGACAATACAAAGAGTACACATTTCAATTTTAAACCAAAGTACTTACTGCAAACCTAATGGAAACAGCTTAGGTTAACTTCCCACATGATTCTCAGATGACTGAAAGTTGTTTCATGCCTCTAGACATCAAGACAAAAAAGTTGTTATCTCAGTGCATACAATGCTTTGACAATACAAAGAGTATACATTTCAATTTTAAACCAAAGTACTTATTGCAAACCTAATGGCAACACCTTAGGTTAACTTCCCACATGATTCTGAAATGTCTGCAAGTTGTTTCATGCCTCTGTACATAAACACAAAAAAGTTGATTTCTCAGAGAATAGAGTGCTTTGACTTGGAAAGTATAATACATTTGAATTTTACACCAAAGTACTTAGTGCAAACCTAATAAAAACACCTTAGGTTAACTTCCCAGATGATTATGAGTAGTTTGGAAGTAGTTTCATGCCGCTGCTCATCAAGACAAAAAAGTTCTTTCTCAGTGCTTCCAATGCTTTGACAATACAAATAGTATACATTTGAATTTTACACCAAAGTACTTAGTGCAAACCTAATGGAAACACCTTAGGTTAACTTCCCACATGATTCTAAGATGACTGAAAGTTGTTTCATGCCTCTAGACATCAAGACAAAAAAGTTGTTATCTCAGTGCATACCATGCTTTGACAATACAAAGAGCATACATTGCAATTTCAAACCAAAGTACTTACTGCAAACCTAATTGAAACAGCTTAGGTTAGCTTCCCACATGATTCTGAGATGTCTGAGAGTTGTATCATGCCTCTGCACATAAAGACAAAAAAGTTGATTTCTCAGAGCTTAGAGTGCTTTGACAATAAAAGTAGTAGACATTTGAATTTTAACCCAAAGTACTTACTGCAAACCTAATAAAAACACCTTAGTTTAACTTCCCACATGATTATGAGTAGTTTGGAAGTAGTTTCATGCTTCTGCTCATCAAGACAAAAAAGTTCTTTTCTCAGTGCTTCCAATGCTTTGACAATACAAATAGTATACATTTCAATTTTACACCAAAGTGCTTACAGCAAACCTAATGGAAACACTTTAGGTTAACTTCCCATATGATTCTGAGATGACTGAAAGTTGTTTCATGCGTTTAGACATCAAGACAAAAAAGTTGTTATCTCAGTGCATACAATGCTTTGACAATACAAAGAGTATACATTTCAATTTTAAACCAAAGTACTTACCGCAAACCTAATGGAAACAGCTTAGGTTAACTTCCCACATGATTCTGAAATCTCTGCAAGTTGTTTCATGCCTCTGTACATAAAGACAGAAAAGTTGATTTCTCAGAGAATAGAGTGCTTTGACTTAAAAAGTATAATACATTTGAATTTTACACCAAAGTACTTAGTGCAAACCTAATAAAAACACCTTAGTTTAACGTCCCACATGATTATGAGTAGTTTGGAAGTGGTTTCATGCTTCTGCTCATCAAGACAAAAAAGTTCTTTTCTCAGTGCTTCCAATGCTTTGACAATACAAATAGTATACATTTCAATTTTACACCAAAGTGCTTACAGCAAACCTAATGGAAACACTTTAGGTTAACTTCCCATATGATTCTGAGATGACTGAAAGTTGTTTCATGCCTTTAGACATCAAGACAAAAAAGTTGTTATCTCAGTGCATACAATGCTTTGACGTAACAGTAGTATACACTTCAATTTTACACCAAAATACTTAGTGCAACCCTAATGGAAACACCTTAGGTTAACTTCCCACATGATTCTGAGATGACTGAAAGCTGTTTCATGCCTCTAGACATCAAGACAAAAAAGTTGTTATCTCAGTGCATACAATGCTTTGACAATACAAAGAGTATACATTTCAATTTTAAACCAAAGTACATACTGCAAACCTAATGGAAACAGCTTAGCTTAACTTCCCACATGATTATGAGTAGTTTGGAAGTAGTTTCATGCCGCTGCTCATCAAGACAAAAAAGTTCTTTCTCAGTGCTTCCAAAGCTTTGACAATACAAATAGTATACATTTCAATTTTACACCAAAGTACTTACAACAAACCTAATGGAAACACTTTAGGTTAACGTCCCATATGATTCTGAGATGACTGATAGTTGTTTCATGCCTCTAGACATCAAGACAAAAAAGTTGTTATCTCAGTGCATACAATGCTTTGACAATACAAAGAGTATACATTTCAATTTTAAACCAAAGTACTTACTGCAAACCTAATGGAAACAGCTTAGGTTAACTTCCCACTTGATTCTGAAATCTCTGCAAGTTGTTTCATGCCTCTGTACATAAAGACAGAAAAGTTGATTTCTCAGAGAATAGAGTGCTTTGACTTAAAAAGTATAATACATTTGAATTTTACACCAAAGTACTTAGCGCAAACCTAATAAAAACACCTTAGGTTAACTTCCCACATGATTATGAGTAGTTTGTAAGTAGTTTCATGCCGCTGCTCATCAAGACAAAAAAGTTCTTTCTCAGTGCTTCCAATGCTTTGACAATACAAATAGTATACATTTCAATTTTACACCAAAGTGCTTACAGCAAACCTAATGGAAACACTTTAGGTTAACTTCCCATATGATTCTGAGATGACTGAAAGTTGTTTCATGCCTTTAGACATCAAGACAAAAAAGTTGTTATCTCAGTGCATACAATGCTTTGACGTAACAGTAGTATACACTTCAATTTTACACCAAAATACTTAGTGCAACCCTAATGGAAACACCTTAGGTTAACTTCCCACATGATTCTGAGATGACTGAAAGCTGTTTCATGCCTCTAGACATCAAGACAAAAAAGTTGTTATCTCAGTGCATACAATGCTTTGACAATACAAAGAGTATACATTTCAATTTTAAACCAAAGTACATACTGCAAACCTAATGGAAACAGCTTAGGTTAACTTCCCACATGATTATGAGTAGTTTGGAAGTAGTTTCATGCCGCTGCTCATCAAGACAAAAAAGTTCTTTCTCAGTGCTTCCAAAGCTTTGACAATACAAATAGTATACATTTCAATTTTACACCAAAGTACTTACAACAAACCTAATGGAAACACTTTAGGTTAACGTCCCATATGATTCTGAGATGACTGATAGTTGTTTCATGCCTCTAGACATCAAGACAAAAAAGTTGTTATCTCAGTGCATACAATGCTTTGACAATACAAAGAGTATACATTTCAATTTTAAACCAAAGTACTTACTGCAAACCTAATGGAAACAGCTTAGGTTAACTTCCCACTTGATTCTGAAATCTCTGCAAGTTGTTTCATGCCTCTGTACATAAAGACAGAAAAGTTGATTTCTCAGAGAATAGAGTGCTTTGACTTAAAAAGTATAATACATTTGAATTTTACACCAAAGTACTTAGTGCAAACCTAATAAAAACACCTTAGGTTAACTTCCCACATGATTATGAGTAGTTTGTAAGTAGTTTCATGCCGCTGCTCATCAAGACAAAAAAGTTCTTTCTCAGTGCTTCCAATGCTTTGACAATACAAATAGTATACATTTGAATTTTACACCAAAGTACTTAGTGCAAACCTAATGGAAACACCTTAGGTTAACTTCCCACATGATTCTGAGATGACTGAAAGTTGTTTCATGCCTCTAGACATCAAGACAAAAAAGTTGTTATCTCAGTGCATACAATGCTTTGACAATACAAAGAGTATACATTTCAATTTTAAACCAAAGTACTTACCGCAAACCTAATGGAAACAGCTTAGGTTAACTTCCCACATGATTCCGAAATCTCTGCAAGTTGTTTCATGCCTCTGTACATAAAGACAAAAAAGTTGATTTCTCAGAGAATAGAGTGCTTTGACTTAAAAAGTATAATACATTTGAATTTTACACCAAAGTACTTAGTGAAAACCTAATAAAAACACCTTAGTTTAACGTCCCACATGATTATGAGTAGTTTGGAAGTGGTTTCATGCTTCTGCTCATCAAGACAAAAAAGTTCTTTTCTCAGTGCTTCCAATGCTTTGACAATACAAATAGTATACATTTCAATTTTACACCAAAGTGCTTACAGCAAACCTAATGGAAACACTTTAGGTTAACTTCCCATATGATTCTGAGATGACTGAAAGTTGTTTCATGCCTTTAGACATCAAGACAAAAAAGTTGTTATCTCAGTGCATACAATGCTTTGACGTAACAGTAGTATACACTTCAATTTTACACCAAAATACTTAGTGCAACCCTAATGGAAACACCTTAGGTTAACTTCCCACATGATTCTGAGATGACTGAAAGCTGTTTCATGCCTCTAGACATCAAGACAAAAAAGTTGTTATCTCAGTGCATACAATGCTTTGACAATACAAAGAGTATACATTTCAATTTTAAACCAAAGTACATACTGCAAACCTAATGGAAACAGCTTAGCTTAACTTCCCACATGATTATGAGTAGTTTGGAAGTAGTTTCATGCCGCTGCTCATCAAGACAAAAAAGTTCTTTCTCAGTGCTTCCAAAGCTTTGACAATACAAATAGTATACATTTCAATTTTACACCAAAGTACTTACAACAAACCTAATGGAAACACTTTAGGTTAACGTCCCATATGATTCTGAGATGACTGATAGTTGTTTCATGCCTCTAGACATCAAGACAAAAAAGTTGTTATCTCAGTGCATACAATGCTTTGACAATACAAAGAGTATACATTTCAATTTTAAACCAAAGTACTTACTGCAAACCTAATGGAAACAGCTTAGGTTAACTTCCCACTTGATTCTGAAATCTCTGCAAGTTGTTTCATGCCTCTGTACATAAAGACAGAAAAGTTGATTTCTCAGAGAATAGAGTGCTTTGACTTAAAAAGTATAATACATTTGAATTTTACACCAAAGTACTTAGCGCAAACCTAATAAAAACACCTTAGGTTAACTTCCCACATGATTATGAGTAGTTTGTAAGTAGTTTCATGCCGCTGCTCATCAAGACAAAAAAGTTCTTTCTCAGTGCTTCCAATGCTTTGACAATACAAATAGTATACATTTCAATTTTACACCAAAGTGCTTACAGCAAACCTAATGGAAACACTTTAGGTTAACTTCCCATATGATTCTGAGATGACTGAAAGTTGTTTCATGCCTTTAGACATCAAGACAAAAAAGTTGTTATCTCAGTGCATACAATGCTTTGACGTAACAGTAGTATACACTTCAATTTTACACCAAAATACTTAGTGCAACCCTAATGGAAACACCTTAGGTTAACTTCCCACATGATTCTGAGATGACTGAAAGCTGTTTCATGCCTCTAGACATCAAGACAAAAAAGTTGTTATCTCAGTGCATACAATGCTTTGACAATACAAAGAGTATACATTTCAATTTTAAACCAAAGTACATACTGCAAACCTAATGGAAACAGCTTAGGTTAACTTCCCACATGATTATGAGTAGTTTGGAAGTAGTTTCATGCCGCTGCTCATCAAGACAAAAAAGTTCTTTCTCAGTGCTTCCAAAGCTTTGACAATACAAATAGTATACATTTCAATTTTACACCAAAGTACTTACAACAAACCTAATGGAAACACTTTAGGTTAACGTCCCATATGATTCTGAGATGACTGATAGTTGTTTCATGCCTCTAGACATCAAGACAAAAAAGTTGTTATCTCAGTGCATACAATGCTTTGACAATACAAAGAGTATACATTTCAATTTTAAACCAAAGTACTTACTGCAAACCTAATGGAAACAGCTTAGGTTAACTTCCCACTTGATTCTGAAATCTCTGCAAGTTGTTTCATGCCTCTGTACATAAAGACAGAAAAGTTGATTTCTCAGAGAATAGAGTGCTTTGACTTAAAAAGTATAATACATTTGAATTTTACACCAAAGTACTTAGTGCAAACCTAATAAAAACACCTTAGGTTAACTTCCCACATGATTATGAGTAGTTTGTAAGTAGTTTCATGCCGCTGCTCATCAAGACAAAAAAGTTCTTTCTCAGTGCTTCCAATGCTTTGACAATACAAATAGTATACATTTGAATTTTACACCAAAGTACTTAGTGCAAACCTAATGGAAACACCTTAGGTTAACTTCCCACATGATTCTGAGATGACTGAAAGTTGTTTCATGCCTCTAGACATCAAGACAAAAAAGTTGTTATCTCAGTGCATACCATGCTTTGACAATACGAAGAGTATACATTGCAATTTTAAACCAAAGTACTTACTGCAAACCTAATTGAAACAGCTTAGGTTAGCTTCCCACATGATTCTGAGATGTCTGAGAGTTGTATCATGCCTCTGCACAAAAAGACAAAAAAGTTGATTTCTCAGAGCTTCGAGTGCTTTGACAATATAAGTAGTAGACATTTGAATTTAAAACCAAAGTACTTACTGCAAACCTAATGGAAACACCTTAGTTTAACTTCCCACATGATTATTAGTACTTTGAAAGTAGTTTCATGCCTCTGCTCATCAAGACAAAAAAGTTCTTTTCTCAGTGCTTCCAATGCTTTGACAATACAAATAGTATACATTTCAATTTTACACCAAAGTACTTACAGCAAACCTAATGGAAACACTTTAGGTTAACGTCCCATATGATTCTGAGATGACTGATAGTTGTTTCATGCCTCTAGACATCAAGACAAAAAAGTTGTTTTCTCAGTGCATACAATGCTTTGACAATACAAAGAGTATACATTTCAATTTTAAACCAATGTACTTACTGCAAACCTGATGGAAACAGCTTAGGTTAACTTCCCACATGATTCTGAAATGCCTGCAAGTTGTTTCATGCCTCTGTACATAAAGACAAAAAAGTTGATTTCTCAGAGAATAGAGTGCTTTGACTTAAAAAGTATAATACATTTGAATTTTACACCAAAGTACTTAGTGCAAACCTAATAAAAACACCTTCGTTTAACTTCCCACATGATTATGAGTAGTTTGGAAGTGGTTTCATGCTTCTGCTCATCAAGACAAAAAAGTTCTTTTCTCAGTGCTTCCAATGCTTTGACAATACAAATAGTATACATTTCAATTTTACACCAAAGTGCTTACAGCAAACCTAATGGAAACACTTTAGGTTAACTTCCCATATGATTCTGAGATGACTGAAAGTTGTTTCATGCCTTTAGACATCAAGACAAAAAAGTTGTTATCTCAGTGCATACAATGCTTTGACGTAACAGTAGTATACACTTCAATTTTACACCAAAATACTTAGTGCAACCCTAATGGAAACACCTTAGGTTAACTTCCCACATGATTCTGAGATGACTGAAAGCTGTTTCATGCCTCTAGACATCAAGACAAAAAAGTTGTTATCTCAGTGCATACAATGCTTTGACAATACAAAGAGTATACATTTCAATTTTAAACCAAAGTACATACTGCAAACCAAATGGAAACAGCTTAGGTTAACTTCCCACATGATTATGAGTAGTTTGGAAGTAGTTTCATGCCGCTGCTCATCAAGACAAAAAAGTTCTTTCTCAGTGCTTCCAAAGCTTTGACAATACAAATAGTATACATTTCAATTTTACACCAAAGTACTTACAACAAACCTAATGGAAACACTTTAGGTTAACGTCCCATATGATTCTGAGATGACTGATAGTTGTTTCATGCCTCTAGACATCAAGACAAAAAAGTTGTTATCTCAGTGCATACAATGCTTTGACAATACAAAGAGTATACATTTCAATTTTAAACCAAAGTACTTACTGCAAACCTAATGGAAACAGCTTAGGTTAACTTCCCACTTGATTCTGAAATCTCTGCAAGTTGTTTCATGCCTCTGTACATAAAGACAGAAAAGTTGATTTCTCAGAGAATAGAGTGCTTTGACTTAAAAAGTATAATACATTTGAATTTTACACCAAAGTACTTAGTGCAAACCTAATAAAAACACCTTAGGTTAACTTCCCACATGATTATGAGTAGTTTATGCCGTAGATTATGAGTAGTTGTTTCATGCCGCTGCTCATCAAGACAAAAAAGTTCTTTCTCAGTGCTTCCAATGCTTTGACAATACAAAGAGTATACATTTCAATTTTAAACCAAAGTACTTACTACAAACCTAATGGAAACACCTTAGGTTAACTTCCCACATGATTATGAGTAGTTTGGAAGTAGTTTCATGCCGCTGCTCATCAAGACAAAGAAGTTCTTTCTCAGTGCTTCCAATGTTTTGCCAATACAAATAGTATACATTTGAATTTTACACCAAAGTACTTAGTGCAAACCTAATGGAAACACCTTAGGTTAACTTCCCACATGATTCTGAGATGACTGAAAGTTGTTTCATGCCTCTAGACATCAAGACAAAAAAGTTGTTATCTCAGTGCATACAATGCTTTGACAATACAAAGAGTATACATTGCAATTTTAATTCAAAGTACTTACTGCAAACCTAATTGAAACAGCTTAGGTTAGCTTCCCACATGATTCTGAGATGTCTGAGAGTTGTACCATGCCTCTGCACATAAAGACAAAAAAGTTGATTTCTCAGAGCTTCGAGCGCTTTGACAATATAAGTAGTAGACATTTGAATTTAAAACAAAAGTACTTACTGCAAACCTAATGGAATCACCTTAGTTTAACTTCCCACATGATTATTAGTACTTTGAAAGTAGTTTCATGCCTCTGCTCATCAAGACAAAAAAGTTCTTTTCTCAGTGCTTCCAATGCTTTGACAATACAAATAGTATACATTTCAATTTTACACCAAAGTACTTACAGCAAAGCTAATGGAAACACTTTAGGTTAACGTCCCATATGATTTTGAGATGACTGATGGTTGTTTCATGCCTCTAGACATCAAGACAAAAAAGTTGTTATCTCAGTGCATACAATGCTTTGACAATACAAAGAGTACACATTTCAATTTTAAACCAAAGTACTTACTGCAAACCTAATGGAAACAGCTTAGGTTAACTTCCCACATGATTCTCAGATGACTGAAAGTTGTTTCATGCCTCTAGACATCAAGACAAAAAAGTTGTTATCTCAGAGCATACAATGCTTTGACAATACAAAGAGTATACATTTCAATTTTAAACCAAAGTACTTATTGCAAACCCAATGGAAACACCTTAGGTTAACTTCCCACATGATTCTGAAATGTCTGCAAGTTGTTTCATGCCTCTGTACATAAACACAAAAAAGTTGATTTCTCAGAGAATAGAGTGCTTTGACTTAGAAAGTATAATACATTTGAATTTTACACCAAAGTACTTAGTGCAAACCCAATAAAAACACCTTAGGTTAACTTCCCAGATGATTATGAGTAGTTTGGAAGTAGTTTCATGCCGCTGCTCATCAAGACAAAAAAGTTCTTTCTCAGTGCTTCCAATGCTTTGACAATACAAATAGTATACATTTGAATTTTACACCAAAGTACTTAGTGCAAACCTAATGGAAACACCTTAGGTTAACTTCCCACATGATTCTAAGATGACTGAAAGTTGTTTCATGCCTCTAGACATCAAGACAAAAAAGTTGTTATCTCAGTGCATACAATGCTTTGACAATACAAAGAGTATACATTGCAATTTCAAACCAAAGTACTTACTGCAAACCTAATTGAAACAGCTTAGGTTAGCTTCCCACATGATTCTGAGATGTCTGAGAGTTGTATCATGCCTCTGCACATAAAGACAAAAAAGTTGATTTCTCAGAGCTTAGAGTGCTTTGACAATAAAAGTAGTAGACATTTGAATTTTAAACCAAAGTACTTACTGCAAACCTAATAAAAACACCTTAGTTTAACTTCCCACATGATTATGAGTAGTTTGGAAGTAGTTTCATGCTTCTGCTCATCAAGACAAAAAAGTTCTTTTCTCAGTGCTTCCAATGCTTTGACAATACAAATAGTATACATTTCAATTTTACACCAAAGTGCTTACAGCAAACCTAATGGAAACACTTTAGGTTAACTTCCCATATGATTCTGAGATGACTGATAGTTGTTTCATGCCTTTAGACATCAAGACAAAAAAGTTGTTATCTCAGTGCATACAATGCTTTGACGTAACAGTAGTATACACTTCAATTTTACACCAAAATACTTAGTGCAACCCTAATGGAAACACCTTAGGTTAACTTCCCACATGATTCTGAGATGACTGAAAGCTGTTTCATGCCTCTAGACATCAAGACAAAAAAGTTGTTATCTCAGTGCATACAATGCTTTGACAATACAAAGAGTATACATTTCAATTTTAAACCAAAGTACTTACTGCAAACCTAATGGAAACAGCTTAGGTTAACTTCCCACATGATTATGAGTAGTTTGGAAGTAGTTTCATGCCGCTGCTCATCAAGACAAAAAAGTTCTTTCTCAGTGCTTCCAAGGCTTTGACAATACAAATAGTATACATTTCAATTTTACACCAAAGTACTTACAACAAACCTAATGGAAACACTTTAGGTTAACGTCCCATATGATTCTGAGATGACTGATAGTTGTTTCATGCCTCTAGACATCAAGACAAAAAAGTTGTTATCTCAGTGCATACAATGCTTTGACAATACAAAGAGTATACATTTCAATTTTAAACCAAAGTACTTACTGCAAACCTAATGGAAACAGCTTAGGTTAACTTCCCACTTGATTCTGAAATCTCTGCAAGTTGTTTCATGCCTCTGTACATAAAGACAGAAAAGTTGATTTCTCAGAGAATAGAGTGCTTTGACTTAAAAAGTATAATACATTTGAATTTTACACCAAAGTACTTAGTGCAAACCTAATAAAAACACCTTAGGTTAACTTCCCACATGATTATGAGTAGTTTGTAAGTAGTTTCATGCCGCTGCTCATCAAGACAAAAAAGTTCTTTCTCAGTGCTTCCAATGCTTTGACAATACAAATAGTATACATTTGAATTTTACACCAAAGTACTTAGTGCAAACCTAATGGAAACACCTTAAGTTAACTTCCCACATGATTCTGAGATGACTGAAAGTTGTTTCATGACTCTAGACATCAAGACAAAAAAGTTGTTATCTCAGCGCATACAATGCTTTGACAATACAAAGAGTACACATTTCAATTTTAAACCAAAGTACTTACTGCAAACCTAATGGAAACACCTTAGGTTAACTTCCCACATGATTATGAGTAGTTTGGAAGTAGTTTCATGCCGCTGCTCATCAAGACAAAGAAGTTCTTTCTCAGTGCTTCCAATGCTTTGACAATACAAATAGTATACATTTGAATTTTACACCAAAGTACTTGGTGCAAACCTAATGGAAACACCTTAGGTTAACTTCCCACATGATTCTGAGATGACTGAAAGTTGTTTCATGCCTCTAGACATCAAGACAAAAAAGTTTTTATCTCAGTGCATACAATGCTTTGACAATACAAAGAGTATACATTGCAATTTTAATTCAAAGTACTTACTGCAAACCTAATTGAAACAGCTTAGGTTAGCTTCCCACATGATTCTGAGATGTCTGAGAGTTGTACCATGCCTCTGCACATAAAGACAAAAAAGTTGATTTCTCAGAGCTTCGAGTGCTTTGACAATATAAGTAGTAGACATTTGAATTTAAAACCAAAGTACTTACTGCAAACCTAATGGAATCACCTTAGTTTAACTTCCCACATGATTATTAGTACTTTGAAAGTAGTTTCATGCCTCTGCTCATCAAGACAAAAAAGTTCTTTTCTCAGTGCTTCCAATGCTTTGACAATACAAATAGTATACATTTCAATTTTACACCAAAGTACTTACAGCAAAGCTAATGGAAACACTTTAGGTTAACGTCCCATATGATTTTGAGATGACTGATAGTTGTTTCATGCCTCTAGACATCAAGACAAAAAAGTTGTTATCTCAGTGCATACAATGCTTTGACAACACAAAGAGTACACATTTCAATTTTAAACCAAAGGACTTACTGCAAACCTAATGGAAACAGCTTAGGTTAACTTCCCACATGATTCTCAGATGACTGAAAGTTGTTTCATGCCTCTAGACATCAAGACAAAAAAGTTGTTATCTCAGTGCATACAATGCTTTGACAATACAAAGAGTATACATTTCAATTTTAAACCAAAGTACTTATTGCAAACCTAATGGAAATACCTTAGGTTAACTTCCCACATGATTCTGAAATGTCTGCAAGTTGTTTCATGCCTCTGTACATAAACACAAAAAAGTTGATTTCTCAGAGAATAGAGTGCTTTGACTTGGAAAGAATAATACATTTGAATTTTACACCAAAGTACTTAGTGCAAACCTAATAAAAACACCTTAGGTTAACTTCCCACATGATTATGAGTAGTTTGGAAGTAGTTTCATGCTTCTGCTCATCAAGACAAAAAAGTTCTTTTCTCAGTGCTTCCAATGCTTTGACAATACAAATAGTATACATTTCAATTTTACACCAAAGTGCTTACAGCAAACCTAATGGAAACACTTTAGGTTAACTTCCCATATGATTCTGAGATGACTGAAAGTTGTTTCATGCGTTTAGACATCAAGACAAAAAAGTTGTTATCTCAGTGCATACAATGCTTTGACAATACAAAGAGTATACATTTCAATTTTAAACCAAAGTACTTACCGCAAACCTAATGGAAACAGCTTAGGTTAACTTCCCACATGATTCTGAAATCTCTGCAAGTTGTTTCATGCCTCTGTACATAAAGACAGAAAAGTTGATTTCTCAGAGAATAGAGTGCTTTGACTTAAAAAGTATAATACATTTGAATTTTACACCAAAGTACTTAGTGCAAACCTAATAAAAACACCTTAGTTTAACTTCCCACATGATTATGAGTAGTTTGTAAGTAGTTTCATGCCGCTGCTCATCAAGACAAAAAAGTTCTTTCTCAGTGCTTCCAATGCTTTGACAATACAAATAGTATACATTTGAATTTTACACCAAAGTACTTAGTGCAAACCTAATGGAAACACCTTAGGTTAACTTCCCACATGATTCTGAGATGACTGAAAGTTGTTTCATGCCTCTAGACATCAAGACAAAAAAGTTGTTATCTCAGTGCATACCATGCTTTGACAATACAAAGAGTATACATTGCAATTTTAAACCAAAGTACTTACTGCAAACCTAATTGAAACAGCTTAGATTAGCTTCCCACATGATTCTGAGATGTCTGAGAGTTGTATCATGCCTCTGCACAAAAAGACAAAAAAGTTGATTTCTCAGAGCTTCGAGTGCTTTGACAATATAAGTAGTATACATTTCAATTTTAAACCAATGTACTTACTGCAAACCTGATGGAAACAGCTTAGGTTAACTTCCCACATGATTCTGAAATGCCTGCAAGTTGTTTCATGCCTCTGTACATAAAGACAAAAAAGTTGATTTCTCAGAGAATAGAGTGCTTTGACTTAAAAAGTATAATACATTTGAATTTTACACCAAAGTACTTAGTGCAAACCTAATAAAAACACCTTAGTTTAACTTCCCACATGATTATGAGTAGTTTGGAAGTAGTTTCATGCTTCTGCTCATCAAGACAAAAAAGTTCTTTTCTCAGTGCTTCCAATGCTTTGACAATACAAATAGTATACATTTCAATTTTACACCAAAGTGCTTACAGCAAACCTAATGGAAACACTTTAGGTTAACTTCCCATATGATTCTGAGATGACTGAAAGTTGTTTCATGCCTTTAGACATCAAGACAAAAAAGTTGTTATCTCAGTGCATACAATGCTTTGACGTAACAGTAGTATACACTTCAATTTTACACCAAAATACTTAGTGCAACCCTAATGGAAACACCTTAGGTTAACTTCCCACATGATTCTGAGATGACTGAAAGCTGTTTCATGCCTCTAGACATCAAGACAAAAAAGTTGTTATCTCAGTGCATACAATGCTTTGACAATACAAAGAGTATACATTTCAATTTTAAACCAAAGTACTTACTGCAAACCTAATGGAAACAGCTTAGGTTAACTTCCCACATGATTATGAGTAGTTTGGAAGTAGTTTCATGCCGCTGCTCATCAAGACAAAAAAGTTCTTTCTCAGTGCTTCCAAAGCTTTGACAATACAAATAGTATACATTTCAATTTTACACCAAAGTACTTACAACAAACCTAATGGAAACACTTTAGGTTAACGTCCCATATGATTCTGAGATGACTGATAGTTGTTTCATGCCTCTAGACATCAAGACAAAAAAGTTGTTATCTCAGTGCATACAATGCTTTGACAATACAAAGAGTATACATTTCAATTTTAAACCAAAGTACTTACTGCAAACCTAATGGAAACAGCTTAGGTTAACTTCCCACTTGATTCTGAAATCTCTGCAAGTTGTTTCATGCCTCTGTACATAAAGACAGAAAAGTTGATTTCTCAGAGAATAGAGTGCTTTGACTTAAAAAGTATAATACATTTGAATTTTACACCAAAGTACTTAGTGCAAACCTAATAAAAACACCTTAGGTTAACTTCCCACATGATTATGAGTAGTTTGGAAGTAGTTTCATGCCGCTGCTCATCAAGACAAAGAAGTTCTTTCTCAGTGCTTCCAATGCTTTGACAATACAAATAGTATACATTTGAATTTTACACCAAAGTACTTAGTGCAAACCTAATGGAAACACCTTAGGTTAACTTCCCACATGATTCTGAGATGACTGAAAGTTGTTTCATGCCTCTAGACATCAAGACAAAAAAGTTGTTATCTCAGTGCATACCATGCTTTGACAATACAAAGAGTATACATTGCAATTTTAAACCAAATTACTTACTGCAAACCTAATTGAAACAGCTTAGGTTAGCTTCCCACATGATTCTGAGATGTCTGAGAGTTGTATCATGCCTCTGCACAAAAAGACAAAAAAGTTGATTTCTCAGAGCTTCGAGTGCTTTGACAATATAAGTAGTAGACATTTGAATTTAAAACCAAAGTACTTACTGCAAACCTAATGGAAACAGCTTAGTTTAACTTCCCACATGATTATTAGTACTTTGAAAGTAGTTTCATGCCTCTGCTCATCAAGACAAAAAAGTTCTTTTCTCAGTGCTTCCAATGCTTTGACAATACAAATAGTATACATTTCAATTTTACACCAAAGTACTTACAGCAAACCTAATGGAAACACTTTAGGTTAACGTCCCATATGATTCTGAGATGACTGATAGTTGTTTCATGCCTCTAGACATCAAGACAAAAAAGTTGTTTTCTCAGTGCATACAATGCTTTGACAATACAAAGAGTATACATTTCAATTTTAAACCAATATACTTACTGCAAACCTGATGGAAACAGCTTAGGTTAACTTCCCACATGATTCTGAAATGCCTGCAAGTTGTTTCATGCCTCTGTACATAAAGACAAAAAAGTTGATTTCTCAGAGAATAGAGTGCTTTGACTTAAAAAGTATAATACATTTGAATTTTACACCAAAGTACTTAGTGCAAACCTAATAAAAACACCTTCGTTTAACTTCCCACATGATTATGAGTAGTTTGGAAGTGGTTTCATGCTTCTGCTCATCAAGACAAAAAAGTTCTTTTCTCAGTGCTTCCAATGCTTTGACAATACAAATAGTATACATTTCAATTTTACACCAAAGTGCTTACAGCAAACCTAATGGAAACACTTTAGGTTAACTTCCCATATGATTCTGAGATGACTGAAAGTTGTTTCATGCCTTTAGACATCAAGACAAAAAAGTTGTTATCTCAGTGCATACAATGCTTTGACGTAACAGTAGTATACACTTCAATTTTACACCAAAATACTTAGTGCAACCCTAATGGAAACACCTTAGGTTAACTTCCCACATGATTCTGAGATGACTGAAAGCTGTTTCATGCCTCTAGACATCAAGACAAAAAAGTTGTTATCTCAGTGCATACAATGCTTTGACAATACAAAGAGTATACATTTCAATTTTAAACCAAAGTACTTACTGCAAACCTAATGGAAACAGCTTAGGTTAACTTCCCACATGATTATGAGTAGTTTGGAAGTAGTTTCATGCCGCTGCTCATCAAGACAAAAAAGTTCTTTCTCAGTGCTTCCAAAGCTTTGACAATACAAATAGTATTCATTTCAATTTTACACCAAAGTACTTACAACAAACCTAATGGAAACACTTTAGGTTAACGTCCCATATGATTCTGAGATGACTGATAGTTGTTTCATGCCTCTAGACATCAAGACAAAAAAGTTGTTATCTCAGTGCATACAATGCTTTGACAATACAAAGAGTATACATTTCAATTTTAAACCAAAGTACTTACTGCAAACCTAATGGAAACAGCTTAGGTTAACTTCCCACTTGATTCTGAAATCTCTGCAAGTTGTTTCATGCCTCTGTACATAAAGACAGAAAAGTTGATTTCTCAGAGAATAGAGTGCTTTGACTTATAAAGTATAATACATTTGAATTTTACACCAAAGTACTTAGTGCAAACCTAATAAAAACACCTTAGGTTAACTTCCCACATGATTATGAGTAGTTTGGAAGTAGTTTCATGCCGCTGCTCATCAAGACAAAGAAGTTCTTTCTCAGTGCTTCCAATGCTTTGACAATACAAATAGTATACATTTGAATTTTACACCAAAGTACTTGGTGCAAACCTAATGGAAACACCTTAGGTTAACTTCCCACATGATTCTGAGATGACTAAAAGTTGTTTCATGCCTCTAGACATCAAGACAAAAAAGTTGTTATCTCAGTGCATACAATGCTTTGACAATAAAAAGAGTATACATTGCAATTTTAATTCAAAGTACTTACTGCAAACCTAATTGAAACAGCTTAGGTTAGCTTCCCACATGATTCTGAGATGTCTGAGAGTTGTACCATGCCTCTGCACATAAAGACAAAAAAGTTGATTTCTCAGAGCTTCGAGTGCTTTGACAATATAAGTAGTAGACATTTGAATTTAAAACCAAAGTACTTACTGCAAACCTAATGGAATCACCTTAGTTTAACTTCCCACATGATTATTAGTACTTTGAAAGTAGTTTCATGCCTCTGCTCATCAAGACAAAAAAGTTCTTTTCTCAGTGCTTCCAATGCTTTGACAATACAAATAGTATACATTTCAATTTTACACCAAAGTACTTACAGCAAAGCTAATGGAAACACTTTAGGTTAACGTCCCATATGATTTTGAGATGACTGATAGTTGTTTCATGCCTCTAGACATCAAGACAAAAAAGTTGTTATCTCAGTGCATACAATGCTTTGACAATACAAAGAGTACACATTTCAATTTTAAACCAAAGTACTTACTGCAAACCTAATGGAAACAGCTTAGGTTAACTTCCCACATGATTCTCAGATGACTGAAAGTTGTTTAATGCCTCTAGACATCAAGACAAAAAAGTTGTTATCTCAGTGCATACAATGCTTTGACAATACAAAGAGAATACATTTCAATTTTAAACCAAAGTACTTATTGCAAACCTAATGGAAACACCTTAGATTAACTTCCCACATGATTCTGAAATGTCTGCAAGTTGTTTCATGCCTCTGTACATAAACACAAAAAAGTTGATTTCTCAGAGAATAGAGTGCTTTGACTTGGAAAGTATAATACATTTGAATTTTACACCAAAGTACTTAGTGCAAACCTAATAAAAACACCTTAGGTTAACTTCCCAGATGATTATGAGTAGTTTGGAAGTAGTTTCATGCCGCTGCTCATCAAGACAAAAAAGTTCTTTCTCAGTGCTTCCAATGCTTTGACAATACAAATAGTATACATTTGAATTTTACACCAAAGTACTTAGTGCAAACCTAATGGAAACACCTTAGGTTAACTTCCCACATGATTCTAAGATGACTGAAAGTTGTTTCATGCCTCTAGACATCAAGACAAAAAAGTTGTTATCTCAGTGCATACAATGCTTTGACAATACAAAGAGTATACATTGCAATTTCAAACCAAAGTACTTACTGCAAACCTAATTGAAACAGCTTAGGTTAGCTTCCCACATGATTCTGAGATGTCTGAGAGTTGTATCATGCCTCTGCACATAAAGACAAAAAAGTTGATTTCTCAGAGCTTAGAGTGCTTTGACAATAAAAGTAGTAGACATTTGAATTTTAACCCAAAGTACTTACTGCAAACCTAATAAAGACACCTTAGTTTAACTTCCCACATGATTATGAGTAGTTTGGAAGTAGTTTCATGCTTCTGCTCATCAAGACAAAAAAGTTCTTTTCTCAGTGCTTCCAATGCTTTGACAATACAAATAGTATACATTTCAATTTTACACCAAAGTGCTTACAGCAAACCTAATGGAAACACTTTAGGTTAACTTCCCATATGATTCTGAGATGACTGAAAGTTGTTTCATGCGTTTAGACATCAAGACAAAAAAGTTGTTATCTCAGTGCATACAATGCTTTGACAATACAAAGAGTATACATTTCAATTTTAAACCAAAGTACTTACCGCAAACCTAATGGAAACAGCTTAGGTTAACTTCCCACATGATTCTGAAATCTCTGCAAGTTGTTTCATGCCTCTGTACATAAAGACAGAAAAGTTGATTTCTCAGAGAATAGAGTGCTTTGACTTAAAAAGTATAATACATTTGAATTTTACACCAAAGTACTTAGTGCAAACCTAATAAAAACACCTTAGGTTAACTTCCCACATGATTATGAGTAGTTTGGAAGTAGTTTCATGCCACTGCTCATCAAGACAAAGAAGTTCTTTCTCAGTGCTTCCAATGCTTTGACAATACAAATAGTATACATTTGAATTTTACACCAAAGTACTTAGTGCAAACCTAATGGAAACACCTTAGGTTAACTTCCCACATGATTCTGAGGTGACTGAAAGTTGTTTCATGCCTCTAGACATCAAGACAAAAAAGTTGTTATCTCAGTGCATACAATGCTTTGACAATACAAAGAGTATACATTGCAATTTTAATTCAAAGTACTTACTGCAAACCTAATTGAAACAGCTTAGGTTAGCTTCCCATATGATTCTGAGATGTCTGAGAGTTGTACCATGCCTCTGCACATAAAGACAAAAAAGTTGATTTCTCAGAGCTTCGAGTGCTTTGACAATATAAGTAGTAGACATTTGAATTTAAAACCAAAGTACTTACTGCAAACCTAATGGAATCACCTTAGTTTAACTTCCCACATGATTATTAGTACTTTGAAAGTAGTTTCATGCCTCTGCTCATCAAGAGAAAAAAGTTCTTTTCTCAGTGCTTCCAATGCTTTGACAATACAAATAGTATACATTTCAATTTTACACCAAAGTACTTACAGCAAAGCTAATGGAAACACTTTAGGTTAACGTCCCATATGATTTTGAGATGACTGATAGTTGTTTCATGCCTCTAGACATCAAGACAAAAAAGTTGTTATCTCAGTGCATACAATGCTTTGACAATACAAAGAGTATACATTTCAATTTTAAACCAAAGTACTTACTGCAAACCTAATGGAAACAGCTTAGGTTAAATTCCCACATGATTCTGAAATGTCTGCAAGTTGTTTCATGCCTCTGTACATAAAGACAAAAAAGTTGATTTCTCAGAGACTAGAGTGCTTTGACTTAGAAAGTATAATACATTTGAATTTTACACCAAAGTACTTTTTGCAAAACTAATAAAAACACCTTCGTTTAACTTCCCACATGATTCTGAATAGTTTGGAAGTAGTTTCATGCCGCTGCTCATCAAGACAAAAAAGTTCTTTCTCAGTGCTTCCAAAGCTTTGACAATACAAATAGTATGCATTTCAATTTTACACCAAAGTACTTACAGCAAAGCTAATGGAAACACTTTAGGTTAACGTCCCATATGATTTTGAGATGACTGATAGTTGTTTCATGCCTCTAGACATCAAGACAAAAAAGTTGTTATCTCAGTGCATACAATGCTTTGACAACACAAAGAGTACACATTTCAATTTTAAACCAAAGGACTTACTGCAAACCTAATGGAAACAGCTTAGGTTAACTTCCCACATGATTCTCAGATGACTGAAAGTTGTTTCATGCCTCTAGACATCAAGACAAAAAAGTTGTTATCTCAGTGCATACAATGCTTTGACAATACAAAGAGTATACATTTCAATTTTAAACCAAAGTACTTATTGCAAACCTAATGGAAATACCTTAGGTTAACTTCCCACATGATTCTGAAATGTCTGCAAGTTGTTTCATGCCTCTGTACATAAACACAAAAAAGTTGATTTCTCAGAGAATAGAGTGCTTTGACTTGGAAAGAATAATACATTTGAATTTTACACCAAAGTACTTAGTGCAAACCTAATAAAAACACCTTAGGTTAACTTCCCACATGATTATGAGTAGTTTGGAAGTAGTTTCATGCTTCTGCTCATCAAGACAAAAAAGTTCTTTTCTCAGTGCTTCCAATGCTTTGACAATACAAATAGTATACATTTCAATTTTACACCAAAGTGCTTACAGCAAACCTAATGGAAACACTTTAGGTTAACTTCCCATATGATTCTGAGATGACTGAAAGTTGTTTCATGCGTTTAGACATCAAGACAAAAAAGTTGTTATCTCAGTGCATACAATGCTTTGACAATACAAAGAGTATACATTTCAATTTTAAACCAAAGTACTTACCGCAAACCTAATGGAAACAGCTTAGGTTAACTTCCCACATGATTCTGAAATCTCTGCAAGTTGTTTCATGCCTCTGTACATAAAGACAGAAAAGTTGATTTCTCAGAGAATAGAGTGCTTTGACTTAAAAAGTATAATACATTTGAATTTTACACCAAAGTACTTAGTGCAAACCTAATAAAAACACCTTAGTTTAACTTCCCACATGATTATGAGTAAGTAGTTTCATGCCGCTGCTCATCAAGACAAAAAAGTTCTTTCTCAGTGCTTCCAATGCTTTGACAATACAAATAGTATACATTTGAATTTTACACCAAAGTACTTAGTGCAAACCTAATGGAAACACCTTAGGTTAACTTCCCACATGATTCTGAGATGACTGAAAGTTGTTTCATGCCTCTAGACATCAAGACAAAAAAGTTGTTATCTCAGTGCATACCATGCTTTGACAATACAAAGAGTATACATTGCAATTTTAAACCAAAGTACTTACTGCAAACCTAATTGAAACAGCTTAGATTAGCTTCCCACATGATTCTGAGATGTCTGAGAGTTGTATCATGCCTCTGCACAAAAAGACAAAAAAGTTGATTTCTCAGAGCTTCGAGTGCTTTGACAATATAAGTAGTATACATTTCAATTTTAAACCAATGTACTTACTGCAAACCTGATGGAAACAGCTTAGGTTAACTTCCCACATGATTCTGAAATGCCTGCAAGTTGTTTCATGCCTCTGTACATAAAGACAAAAAAGTTGATTTCTCAGAGAATAGAGTGCTTTGACTTAAAAAGTATAATACATTTGAATTTTACACCAAAGTACTTAGTGCAAACCTAATAAAAACACCTTAGTTTAACTTCCCACATGATTATGAGTAGTTTGGAAGTAGTTTCATGCTTCTGCTCATCAAGACAAAAAAGTTCTTTTCTCAGTGCTTCCAATGCTTTGACAATACAAATAGTATACATTTCAATTTTACACCAAAGTGCTTACAGCAAACCTAATGGAAACACTTTAGGTTAACTTCCCATATGATTCTGAGATGACTGAAAGTTGTTTCATGCCTTTAGACATCAAGACAAAAAAGTTGTTATCTCAGTGCATACAATGCTTTGACGTAACAGTAGTATACACTTCAATTTTACACCAAAATACTTAGTGCAACCCTAATGGAAACACCTTAGGTTAACTTCCCACATGATTCTGAGATGACTGAAAGCTGTTTCATGCCTCTAGACATCAAGACAAAAAAGTTGTTATCTCAGTGCATACAATGCTTTGACAATACAAAGAGTATACATTTCAATTTTAAACCAAAGTACTTACTGCAAACCTAATGGAAACAGCTTAGGTTAACTTCCCACATGATTATGAGTAGTTTGGAAGTAGTTTCATGCCGCTGCTCATCAAGACAAAAAAGTTCTTTCTCAGTGCTTCCAAAGCTTTGACAATACAAATAGTATACATTTCAATTTTACACCAAAGTACTTACAACAAACCTAATGGAAACACTTTAGGTTAACGTCCCATATGATTCTGAGATGACTGATAGTTGTTTCATGCCTCTAGACATCAAGACAAAAAAGTTGTTATCTCAGTGCATACAATGCTTTGACAATACAAAGAGTATACATTTCAATTTTAAACCAAAGTACTTACTGCAAACCTAATGGAAACAGCTTAGGTTAACTTCCCACTTGATTCTGAAATCTCTGCAAGTTGTTTCATGCCTCTGTACATAAAGACAGAAAAGTTGATTTCTCAGAGAATAGAGTGCTTTGACTTAAAAAGTATAATACATTTGAATTTTACACCAAAGTACTTAGTGCAAACCTAATAAAAACACCTTAGGTTAACTTCCCACATGATTATGAGTAGTTTGGAAGTAGTTTCATGCCGCTGCTCATCAAGACAAAGAAGTTCTTTCTCAGTGCTTCCAATGCTTTGACAATACAAATAGTATACATTTGAATTTTACACCAAAGTACTTAGTGCAAACCTAATGGAAACACCTTAGGTTAACTTCCCACATGATTCTGAGATGACTGAAAGTTGTTTCATGCCTCTAGACATCAAGACAAAAAAGTTGTTATCTCAGTGCATACCATGCTTTGACAATACAAAGAGTATACATTGCAATTTTAAACCAAATTACTTACTGCAAACCTAATTGAAACAGCTTAGGTTAGCTTCCCACATGATTCTGAGATGTCTGAGAGTTGTATCATGCCTCTGCACAAAAAGACAAAAAAGTTGATTTCTCAGAGCTTCGAGTGCTTTGACAATATAAGTAGTAGACATTTGAATTTAAAAACCAAGTACTTACTGCAAACCTAATGGAAACAGCTTAGTTTAACTTCCCACATGATTATTAGTACTTTGAAAGTAGTTTCATGCCTCTGCTCATCAAGACAAAAAAGTTCTTTTCTCAGTGCTTCCAATGCTTTGACAATACAAATAGTATACATTTCAATTTTACACCAAAGTACTTACAGCAAACCTAATGGAAACACTTTAGGTTAACGTCCCATATGATTCTGAGATGACTGATAGTTGTTTCATGCCTCTAGACATCAAGACAAAAAAGTTGTTTTCTCAGTGCATACAATGCTTTGACAATACAAAGAGTATACATTTCAATTTTAAACCAATATACTTACTGCAAACCTGATGGAAACAGCTTAGGTTAACTTCCCACATGATTCTGAAATGCCTGCAAGTTGTTTCATGCCTCTGTACATAAAGACAAAAAAGTTGATTTCTCAGAGAATAGAGTGCTTTGACTTAAAAAGTATAATACATTTGAATTTTACACCAAAGTACTTAGTGCAAACCTAATAAAAACACCTTCGTTTAACTTCCCACATGATTATGAGTAGTTTGGAAGTGGTTTCATGCTTCTGCTCATCAAGACAAAAAAGTTCTTTTCTCAGTGCTTCCAATGCTTTGACAATACAAATAGTATACATTTCAATTTTACACCAAAGTGCTTACAGCAAACCTAATGGAAACACTTTAGGTTAACTTCCCATATGATTCTGAGATGACTGAAAGTTGTTTCATGCCTTTAGACATCAAGACAAAAAAGTTGTTATCTCAGTGCATACAATGCTTTGACGTAACAGTAGTATACACTTCAATTTTACACCAAAATACTTAGTGCAACCCTAATGGAAACACCTTAGGTTAACTTCCCACATGATTCTGAGATGACTGAAAGCTGTTTCATGCCTCTAGACATCAAGACAAAAAAGTTGTTATCTCAGTGCATACAATGCTTTGACAATACAAAGAGTATACATTTCAATTTTAAACCAAAGTACTTACTGCAAACCTAATGGAAACAGCTTAGGTTAACTTCCCACATGATTATGAGTAGTTTGGAAGTAGTTTCATGCCGCTGCTCATCAAGACAAAAAAGTTCTTTCTCAGTGCTTCCAAAGCTTTGACAATACAAATAGTATTCATTTCAATTTTACACCAAAGTACTTACAACAAACCTAATGGAAACACTTTAGGTTAACGTCCCATATGATTCTGAGATGACTGATAGTTGTTTCATGCCTCTAGACATCAAGACAAAAAAGTTGTTATCTCAGTGCATACAATGCTTTGACAATACAAAGAGTATACATTTCAATTTTAAACCAAAGTACTTACTGCAAACCTAATGGAAACAGCTTAGGTTAACTTCCCACTTGATTCTGAAATCTCTGCAAGTTGTTTCATGCCTCTGTACATAAAGACAGAAAAGTTGATTTCTCAGAGAATAGAGTGCTTTGACTTATAAAGTATAATACATTTGAATTTTACACCAAAGTACTTAGTGCAAACCTAATAAAAACACCTTAGGTTAACTTCCCACATGATTATGAGTAGTTTGGAAGTAGTTTCATGCCGCTGCTCATCAAGACAAAGAAGTTCTTTCTCAGTGCTTCCAATGCTTTGACAATACAAATAGTATACATTTGAATTTTACACCAAAGTACTTGGTGCAAACCTAATGGAAACACCTTAGGTTAACTTCCCACATGATTCTGAGATGACTAAAAGTTGTTTCATGCCTCTAGACATCAAGACAAAAAAGTTGTTATCTCAGTGCATACAATGCTTTGACAATAAAAAGAGTATACATTGCAATTTTAATTCAAAGTACTTACTGCAAACCTAATTGAAACAGCTTAGGTTAGCTTCCCACATGATTCTGAGATGTCTGAGAGTTGTACCATGCCTCTGCACATAAAGACAAAAAAGTTGATTTCTCAGAGCTTCGAGTGCTTTGACAATATAAGTAGTAGACATTTGAATTTAAAACCAAAGTACTTACTGCAAACCTAATGGAATCACCTTAGTTTAACTTCCCACATGATTATTAGTACTTTGAAAGTAGTTTCATGCCTCTGCTCATCAAGACAAAAAAGTTCTTTTCTCAGTGCTTCCAATGCTTTGACAATACAAATAGTATACATTTCAATTTTACACCAAAGTACTTACAGCAAAGCTAATGGAAACACTTTAGGTTAACGTCCCATATGATTTTGAGATGACTGATAGTTGTTTCATGCCTCTAGACATCAAGACAAAAAAGTTGTTATCTCAGTGCATACAATGCTTTGACAATACAAAGAGTACACATTTCAATTTTAAACCAAAGTACTTACTGCAAACCTAATGGAAACAGCTTAGGTTAACTTCCCACATGATTCTCAGATGACTGAAAGTTGTTTAATGCCTCTAGACATCAAGACAAAAAAGTTGTTATCTCAGTGCATACAATGCTTTGACAATACAAAGAGAATACATTTCAATTTTAAACCAAAGTACTTATTGCAAACCTAATGGAAACACCTTAGATTAACTTCCCACATGATTCTGAAATGTCTGCAAGTTGTTTCATGCCTCTGTACATAAACACAAAAAAGTTGATTTCTCAGAGAATAGAGTGCTTTGACTTGGAAAGTATAATACATTTGAATTTTACACCAAAGTACTTAGTGCAAACCTAATAAAAACACCTTAGGTTAACTTCCCAGATGATTATGAGTAGTTTGGAAGTAGTTTCATGCCGCTGCTCATCAAGACAAAAAAGTTCTTTCTCAGTGCTTCCAATGCTTTGACAATACAAATAGTATACATTTGAATTTTACACCAAAGTACTTAGTGCAAACCTAATGGAAACACCTTAGGTTAACTTCCCACATGATTCTAAGATGACTGAAAGTTGTTTCATGCCTCTAGACATCAAGACAAAAAAGTTGTTATCTCAGTGCATACAATGCTTTGACAATACAAAGAGTATACATTGCAATTTCAAACCAAAGTACTTACTGCAAACCTAATTGAAACAGCTTAGGTTAGCTTCCCACATGATTCTGAGATGTCTGAGAGTTGTATCATGCCTCTGCACATAAAGACAAAAAAGTTGATTTCTCAGAGCTTAGAGTGCTTTGACAATAAAAGTAGTAGACATTTGAATTTTAACCCAAAGTACTTACTGCAAACCTAATAAAGACACCTTAGTTTAACTTCCCACATGATTATGAGTAGTTTGGAAGTAGTTTCATGCTTCTGCTCATCAAGACAAAAAAGTTCTTTTCTCAGTGCTTCCAATGCTTTGACAATACAAATAGTATACATTTCAATTTTACACCAAAGTGCTTACAGCAAACCTAATGGAAACACTTTAGGTTAACTTCCCATATGATTCTGAGATGACTGAAAGTTGTTTCATGCGTTTAGACATCAAGACAAAAAAGTTGTTATCTCAGTGCATACAATGCTTTGACAATACAAAGAGTATACATTTCAATTTTAAACCAAAGTACTTACCGCAAACCTAATGGAAACAGCTTAGGTTAACTTCCCACATGATTCTGAAATCTCTGCAAGTTGTTTCATGCCTCTGTACATAAAGACAGAAAAGTTGATTTCTCAGAGAATAGAGTGCTTTGACTTAAAAAGTATAATACATTTGAATTTTACACCAAAGTACTTAGTGCAAACCTAATAAAAACACCTTAGGTTAACTTCCCACATGATTATGAGTAGTTTGGAAGTAGTTTCATGCCACTGCTCATCAAGACAAAGAAGTTCTTTCTCAGTGCTTCCAATGCTTTGACAATACAAATAGTATACATTTGAATTTTACACCAAAGTACTTAGTGCAAACCTAATGGAAACACCTTAGGTTAACTTCCCACATGATTCTGAGATGACTGAAAGTTGTTTCATGCCTCTAGACATCAAGACAAAAAAGTTGTTATCTCAGTGCATACAATGCTTTGACAATACAAAGAGTATACATTGCAATTTTAATTCAAAGTACTTACTGCAAACCTAATTGAAACAGCTTAGGTTAGCTTCCCATATGATTCTGAGATGTCTGAGAGTTGTACCATGCCTCTGCACATAAAGACAAAAAAGTTGATTTCTCAGAGCTTCGAGTGCTTTGACAATATAAGTAGTAGACATTTGAATTTAAAACCAAAGTACTTACTGCAAACCTAATGGAATCACCTTAGTTTAACTTCCCACATGATTATTAGTACTTTGAAAGTAGTTTCATGCCTCTGCTCATCAAGAGAAAAAAGTTCTTTTCTCAGTGCTTCCAATGCTTTGACAATACAAATAGTATACATTTCAATTTTACACCAAAGTACTTACAGCAAAGCTAATGGAAACACTTTAGGTTAACGTCCCATATGATTTTGAGATGACTGATAGTTGTTTCATGCCTCTAGACATCAAGACAAAAAAGTTGTTATCTCAGTGCATACAATGCTTTGACAATACAAAGAGTATACATTTCAATTTTAAACCAAAGTACTTACTGCAAACCTAATGGAAACAGCTTAGGTTAAATTCCCACATGATTCTGAAATGTCTGCAAGTTGTTTCATGCCTCTGTACATAAAGACAAAAAAGTTGATTTCTCAGAGACTAGAGTGCTTTGACTTAGAAAGTATAATACATTTGAATTTTACACCAAAGTACTTTTTGCAAAACTAATAAAAACACCTTCGTTTAACTTCCCACATGATTCTGAATAGTTTGGAAGTAGTTTCATGCCGCTGCTCATCAAGACAAAAAAGTTCTTTCTCAGTGCTTCCAAAGCTTTGACAATACAAATAGTATGCATTTCAATTTTACACCAAAGTACTTACAACAAACCTAATGGAAACACTTTAGGTTAACGTCCCATATGATTCTGAGATGACTGATAGTTGTTTCATGCCTCTAGACATCAAGACAAAAAAGTTGTTATCTCAGTGCATACAATGCTTTGACAATACAAAGAGTATACATTTCAATTTTAAACCAAAGTACTTACTGCAAACCTAATGGAAACAGCTTAGGTTAACTTCCCACTTGATTCTGAAATCTCTGCAAGTTGTTTCATGCCTCTGTACATAAAGACAGAAAAGTTGATTTCTCAGAGAATAGAGTGCTTTGACTTAAAAAGTATAATACATTTGAATTTTACACCAAAGTACTTAGTGCAAACCTAATAAAAACACCTTAGGTTAACTTCCCACATGATTATGAGTAGTTTGTAAGTAGTTTCATGCCGCTGCTCATCAAGACAAAAAAGTTCTTTCTCAGTGCTTCCAATGCTTTGACAATACAAATAGTATACATTTGAATTTTACACCAAAGTACTTAGTGCAAACCTAATGGAAACACCTTAGGTTAACTTCCCACATGATTCTGAGATGACTGAAAGTTGTTTCATGCCTCTAGACATCAAGACAAAAAAGTTGTTATCTCAGTGCATACAATGCTTTGACAATACAAAGAGTATACATTTCAATTTTAAACCAAAGTACTTACTGCAAACCTAATGGAAACACCTTAGGTTAACTTCCCACATGATTATGAGTAGTTTGGAAGTAGTTTCATGCCACTGCTCATCAAGACAAAGAAGTTCTTTCTCAGTGCTTCCAATGCTTTGACAATACAAATAGTATACAGTTGAATTTTACACCAAAGTACTTAGTGCAAACCTAATGGAAACACCTTAGGTTAACTTCCCACATGATTCTGAGATGACTGAAAGTTGTTTCATGCCTCTAGACATCAAGACAAAAAAGTTGTTATCTCAGTGCATACAATGCTTTGACAATACAAAGAGTATACATTGCAATTTTAATTCAAAGTACTTACTGCAAACCTAATTGAAACAGCTTAGGTTAGCTTCCCATATGATTCTGAGATGTCTGAGAGTTGTACCATGCCTCTGCACATAAAGACAAAAAAGTTGATTTCTCAGAGCTTCGAGTGCTTTGACAATATAAGTAGTAGACATTTGAATTTAAAACCAAAGTACTTACTGCAAACCTAATGGAATCACCTTAGTTTAACTTCCCACATGATTATTAGTACTTTGAAAGTAGTTTCATGCCTCTGCTCATCAAGACAAAAAAGTTCTTTTCTCAGTGCTTCCAATGCTTTGACAATACAAATAGTATACATTTCAATTTTACACCAAAGTACTTACAGCAAAGCTAATGGAAACACTTTAGGTTAACGTCCCATATGATTTTGAGATGACTGATAGTTGTTTCATGCCTCTAGACATCAAGACAAAAAAGTTGTTATCTCAGTGCATACAATGCTTTGACAATACAAAGAGTATACATTTCAATTTTAAACCAAAGTACTTACTGCAAACCTAATGGAAACAGCTTAGGTTAAATTCCCACATGATTCTGAAATGTCTGCAAGTTGTTTCATGCCTCTGTACATAAACACAAAAAAGTTGATTTCTCAGAGAATAGAGTGCTTTGACTTGGAAAGTATAATACATTTGAATTTTACACCAAAGTACTTAGTGCAAACCTAATAAAAACACCTTAGGTTAACTTCCCAGATGATTATGAGTAGTTTGGAAGTAGTTTCATGCCGCTGCTCATCAAGACAAAAAAGTTCTTTCTCAGTGCTTCCAATGCTTTGACAATACAAATAGTATACATTTGAATTTTACACCAAAGTACTTAGTGCAAACCTAATGGAAACACCTTAGGTTAACTTCCCACATGATTCTAAGATGACTGAAAGTTGTTTCATGCCTCTAGACATCAAGACAAAAAAGTTGTTATCTCAGTGCATACAATGCTTTGACAATACAAAGAGTATACATTGCAATTTCAAACCAAAGTACTTACTGCAAACCTAATTGAAACAGCTTAGGTTAGCTTCCCACATGATTCTGAGATGTCTGAGAGTTGTATCATGCCTCTGCACATAAAGACAAAAAAGTTGATTTCTCAGAGCTTAGAGTGCTTTGACAATAAAAGTAGTAGACATTTGAATTTTAACCCAAAGTACTTACTGCAAACCTAATAAAAACACCTTAGGTTAACTTCCCACATGATTATGAGTAGTTTGGAAGTAGTTTCATGCCACTGCTCATCAAGACAAAGAAGTTCTTTCTCAGTGCTTCCAATGCTTTGACAATACAAATAGTATACATTTGAATTTTACACCAAAGTACTTAGTGCAAACCTAATGGAAACACCTTAGGTTAACTTCCCACATGATTCTGAGATGACTGAAAGTTGTTTCATGCCTCTAGACATCAAGACAAAAAAGTTGTTATCTCAGTGCATACAATGCTTTGACAATACAAAGAGTATACATTGCAATTTTAATTCAAAGTACTTACTGCAAACCTAATTGAAACAGCTTAGGTTAGCTTCCCATATGATTCTGAGATGTCTGAGAGTTGTACCATGCCTCTGCACATAAAGACAAAAAAGTTGATTTCTCAGAGCTTCGAGTGCTTTGACAATATAAGTAGTAGACATTTGAATTTAAAACCAAAGTACTTACTGCAAACCTAATGGAATCACCTTAGTTTAACTTCCCACATGATTATTAGTACTTTGAAAGTAGTTTCATGCCTCTGCTCATCAAGAGAAAAAAGTTCTTTTCTCAGTGCTTCCAATGCTTTGACAATACAAATAGTATACATTTCAATTTTACACCAAAGTACTTACAGCAAAGCTAATGGAAACACTTTAGGTTAACGTCCCATATGATTTTGAGATGACTGATAGTTGTTTCATGCCTCTAGACATCAAGACAAAAAAGTTGTTATCTCAGTGCATACAATGCTTTGACAATACAAAGAGTATACATTTCAATTTTAAACCAAAGTACTTACTGCAAACCTAATGGAAACAGCTTAGGTTAAATTCCCACATGATTCTGAAATGTCTGCAAGTTGTTTCATGCCTCTGTACATAAAGACAAAAAAGTTGATTTCTCAGAGACTAGAGTGCTTTGACTTAGAAAGTATAATACATTTGAATTTTACACCAAAGTACTTTTTGCAAAACTAATAAAAACACCTTCGTTTAACTTCCCACATGATTCTGAATAGTTTGGAAGTAGTTTCATGCCGCTGCTCATCAAGACAAAAAAGTTCTTTCTCAGTGCTTCCAAAGCTTTGACAATACAAATAGTATGCATTTCAATTTTACACCAAAGTACTTACAACAAACCTAATGGAAACACTTTAGGTTAACGTCCCATATGATTCTGAGATGACTGATAGTTGTTTCATGCCTCTAGACATCAAGACAAAAAAGTTGTTATCTCAGTGCATACAATGCTTTGACAATACAAAGAGTATACATTTCAATTTTAAACCAAAGTACTTACTGCAAACCTAATGGAAACAGCTTAGGTTAACTTCCCACTTGATTCTGAAATCTCTGCAAGTTGTTTCATGCCTCTGTACATAAAGACAGAAAAGTTGATTTCTCAGAGAATAGAGTGCTTTGACTTAAAAAGTATAATACATTTGAATTTTACACCAAAGTACTTAGTGCAAACCTAATAAAAACACCTTAGGTTAACTTCCCACATGATTATGAGTAGTTTGTAAGTAGTTTCATGCCGCTGCTCATCAAGACAAAAAAGTTCTTTCTCAGTGCTTCCAATGCTTTGACAATACAAATAGTATACATTTGAATTTTACACCAAAGTACTTAGTGCAAACCTAATGGAAACACCTTAGGTTAACTTCCCACATGATTCTGAGATGACTGAAAGTTGTTTCATGCCTCTAGACATCAAGACAAAAAAGTTGTTATCTCAGTGCATACAATGCTTTGACAATACAAAGAGTATACATTTCAATTTTAAACCAAAGTACTTACTGCAAACCTAATGGAAACACCTTAGGTTAACTTCCCACATGATTATGAGTAGTTTGGAAGTAGTTTCATGCCACTGCTCATCAAGACAAAGAAGTTCTTTCTCAGTGCTTCCAATGCTTTGACAATACAAATAGTATACAGTTGAATTTTACACCAAAGTACTTAGTGCAAACCTAATGGAAACACCTTAGGTTAACTTCCCACATGATTCTGAGATGACTGAAAGTTGTTTCATGCCTCTAGACATCAAGACAAAAAAGTTGTTATCTCAGTGCATACAATGCTTTGACAATACAAAGAGTATACATTTCAATTTTAAACCAAAGTACTTACTGCAAACCTAATGGAAACACCTTAGGTTAACTTCCCACATGATTATGAGTAGTTTGGAAGTAGTTTCATGCCACTGCTCATCAAGACAAAGAAGTTCTTTCTCAGTGCTTCCAATGCTTTGACAATACAAATAGTATACAGTTGAATTTTACACCAAAGTACTTAGTGCAAACCTAATGGAAACACCTTAGGTTAACTTCCCACATGATTCTGAGATGACTGAAAGTTGTTTCATGCCTCTAGACATCAAGACAAAAAAGTTGTTATCTCAGTGCATACAATGCTTTGACAATACAAAGAGTATACATTGCAATTTTAATTCAAAGTACTTACTGCAAACCTAATTGAAACAGCTTAGGTTAGCTTCCCATATGATTCTGAGATGTCTGAGAGTTGTACCATGCCTCTGCACATAAAGACAAAAAAGTTGATTTCTCAGAGCTTCGAGTGCTTTGACAATATAAGTAGTAGACATTTGAATTTAAAACCAAAGTACTTACTGCAAACCTAATGGAATCACCTTAGTTTAACTTCCCACATGATTATTAGTACTTTGAAAGTAGTTTCATGCCTCTGCTCATCAAGACAAAAAAGTTCTTTTCTCAGTGCTTCCAATGCTTTGACAATACAAATAGTATACATTTCAATTTTACACCAAAGTACTTACAGCAAAGCTAATGGAAACACTTTAGGTTAACGTCCCATATGATTTTGAGATGACTGATAGTTGTTTCATGCCTCTAGACATCAAGACAAAAAAGTTGTTATCTCAGTGCATACAATGCTTTGACAATACAAAGAGTATACATTTCAATTTTAAACCAAAGTACTTACTGCAAACCTAATGGAAACAGCTTAGGTTAAATTCCCACATGATTCTGAAATGTCTGCAAGTTGTTTCATGCCTCTGTACATAAAGACAAAAAAGTTGATTTCTCAGAGAATAGAGTGCTTTGACTTAAAAAGTATAATACATTTGAATTTTACACCAAAGTACTTTTTGCAAAACTAATAAAAACACCTTCGTTTAACTTCCCACATGATTCTGAATAGTTTGGAAGTAGTTTCATGCCACTGCTCATCAAGACAAAGAAGTTTTATCTCAGTGCATACAATGCTTTGACGTAACAGTAGTATACACTTCAATTTTACACCAAAATACTTAGTGCAACCCTAATGGAAACACCTTAGGTTAACTTCCCACATGATTCTGAGATGACTGAAAGCTGTTTCATGCCTCTAGACATCAAGACAAAAAAGTTGTTATCTCAGTGCATACAATGCTTTGACAATACAAAGAGTATACATTTCAATTTTAAACCAAAGTACTTACTGCAAACCTAATGGAAACAGCTTAGGTTAACTTCCCACATGATTATGAGTAGTTTGGAAGTAGTTTCATGCCGCTGCTCATCAAGACAAAAAAGTTCTTTCTCAGTGCTTCCAATGCTTTGACAATACAAATAGTATACATTTGAATTTTACACCAAAGTACTTAGTGCAAACCTAATGGAAACACCTTAGGTTAACTTCCCACATGATTCTGAGATGACTGAAAGTTGTTTCATGACTCTAGACATCAAGACAAAAAAGTTGTTATCTCAGTGCATACAATGCTTTGACAATACAAAGAGTATACATTTCAATTTTAAACCAAAGTACTTACTGCAAACCTAATGGAAACACCTTAGGTTAACTTCCCACATGATTATGAGTAGTTTGGAAGTAGTTTCATGCCGCTGCTCATCAAGACAAAGAAGTTCTTTCTCAGTGCTTCCAATGCTTTGACAATACAAATAGTATACATTTGAATTTTACACCAAAGTACTTGGTGCAAACCTAATGGAAACTTATTAGGTTAACTTCCCACATGATTCTGAGATGACTGAAAGTTGTTTCATGCCTCTAGACATCAAGACAAAAAAGTTGTTATCTCAGTGCATACAATGCTTTGACAATACAAAGAGTATACATTGCAATTTTAATTCAAAGTACTTACTGCAAACCTAATTGAAACAGCTTAGGTTAGCTTCCCACATGATTCTGAGATGTCTGAGAGTTGTACCATGCCTCTGCACATAAAGACAAAAAAGTTGATTTCTCAGAGCTTCGAGTGCTTTGACAATATAAGTAGTAGACATTTGAATTTAAAACCAAAGTACTTACTGCAAACCTAATGGAATCACCTAAGTTTAACTTCCCACATGATTATTAGTACTTTGAAAGTAGTTTCATGCCTCTGCTCATCAAGACAAAAAAGTTCTTTTCTCAGTGCTTCCAATGCTTTGACAATACAAATAGTATACATTTCAATTTTACACCAAAGTACTTACAGCAAAGCTAATGGAAACACTTTAGGTTAACGTCCCATATGATTTTGCGATGACTGATAGTTGTTTCATGCCTCTAGACATCAAGACAAAAAAGTTGTTATCTCAGTGCATACAATGCTTTGACAATACAAAGAGTACACATTTCAATTTTAAACCAAAGTACTTACTGCAAACCTAATGGAAACAGCTTAGGTTAACTTCCCACATGATTCTCAGATGACTGAAAGTTGTTTCATGCCTCTAGACATCAAGACAAAAAAGTTGTTATCTCAGTGCATACAATGCTTTGACAATACAAAGAGTATACATTTCAATTTTAAACCAAAGTACTTATTGCAAACCTAATGGAAACACCTTAGGTTAACTTCCCACATGATTCTGAAATGTCTGCAAGTTGTTTCATGCCTCTGTACATAAACACAAAAAAGTTGATTTCTCAGAGAATAGAGTGCTTTGACTTGGAAAGTATAATACATTTGAATTTTACACCAAAGTACTTAGTGCAAACCTAATAAAAACACCTTAGGTTAACTTCCCAGATGATTATGAGTAGTTTGGAAGTAGTTTCATGCCGCTGCTCATCAAGACAAAAAAGTTCTTTCTCAGTGCTTCCAATGCTTTGACAATACAAATAGTATACATTTCAATTTTAAACCAAAGTACTTAGTGCAAACCTAATGGGAACACCTTAGGTTAACTTCCCACATGATTCTGAGATGACTGAAAGTTGTTTCATGCCTCTAGACATCAAGACAAAAAAGTTGTTATCTCAGTGCATACAATGCTTTGACAATACAAAGAGTATACATTGCAATTTCAAACCAAAGTACTTACTGCAAACCTAATTGAAACAGCTTAGGTTAGCTTCCCACATGATTCTGAGATGTCTGAGAGTTGTATCATGCCTCTGCACATAAAGACAAAAAAGTTGATTTCTCAGAGCTTAGAGTGCTTTGACAATAAAAGTAGTAGACATTTGAATTTTAACCCAAAGTACTTACTGCAAACCTAATAAAAACACCTTAGTTTAACTTCCCACATGATTATGAGTAGTTTGGAAGTAGTTTCATGCTTCTGCTCATCAAGACAAAAAAGTTCTTTTCTCAGTGCTTCCAATGCTTTGACAATACAAATAGTATACATTTCAATTTTACACCAAAGTGCTTACAGCAAACCTAATGGAAACACTTTAGGTTAACTTCCCATATGATTCTGAGATGACTGAAAGTTGTTTCATGCGTTTAGACATCAAGACAAAAAAGTTGTTATCTCAGTGCATACAATGCTTTGACAATACAAAGAGTATACATTTCAATTTTAAACCAAAGTACTTACCGCAAACCTAATGGAAAGAGCTTAGGTTAACTTCCCACATGATTCTGAAATCTCTGCAAGTTGTTTCATGCCTCTGTACATAAAGACAGAAAAGTTGATTTCTCAGAGAATAGAGTGCTTTGACTTAAAAAGTATAATACATTTGAATTTTACACCAAAGTACTTAGTGCAAACCTAATAAAAACACCTTAGGTTAACTTCCCACATGATTATGAGTAGTTTGTAAGTAGTTTCATGCCGCTGCTCATCAAGACAAAAAAGTTCTTTCTCAGTGCTTCGAATGCTTTGACAATACAAATAGTATACATTTGAATTTTACACCAAAGTACTTAGTGCAAACCTAATGGAAACACCTTAGGTTAACTTCCCACATGATTCTGAGATGACTGAAAGTTGTTTCATGCCTCTAGACATCAAGACAAAAAAGTTGTTATCTCAGTGCATACCATGCTTTGACAATACAAAGAGTATACATTGCAATTTTAAACCAAAGTACTTACTGCAAACCTAATTGAAACAGCTTAGGTTAGCTTCCCACATGATTCTGAGATGTCTGAGAGTTGTATCATGCCTCTGCACAAAAAGACAAAAAAGTTGATTTCTCAGAGCTTCGAGTGCTTTGACAATATAAGTAGTAGACATTTGAATTTAAAACCAAAGTACTTACTGCAAACCTAATGGAAACACCTTAGTTTAACTTCCCACATGATTATTAGTACTTTGAAAGTAGTTTCATGCCTCTGCTCATCAAGACAAAAAAGTTCTTTTCTCAGTGCTTCCAATGCTTTGACAATACAAATAGTATACATTTCAATTTTACACCAAAGTACTTACAGCAAACCTAATGGAAACACTTTAGGTTAACGTCCCATATGATTCTGAGATGACTGATAGTTGTTTCATGCCTCTAGACATCAAGACAAAAAAGTTGTTTTCTCAGTGCATACAATGCTTTGACAATACAAAGAGTATACATTTCAATTTTAAACCAATGTACTTACTGCAAACCTGATGGAAACAGCTTAGGTTAACTTCCCACATGATTCTGAAATGCCTGCAAGTTGTTTCATGCCTCTGTACATAAAGACAAAAAAGTTGATTTCTCAGAGAATAGAGTGCTTTGACTTAAAAAGTATAATACATTTGAATTTTACACCAAAGTACTTAGTGCAAACCTAATAAAAACACCTTCGTTTAACTTCCCACATGATTATGAGTAGTTTGGAAGTGGTTTCATGCTTCTGCTCATCAAGACAAAAAAGTTCTTTTCTCAGTGCTTCCAATGCTTTGACAATACAAATAGTATACATTTCAATTTTACACCAAAGTGCTTACAGCAAACCTAATGGAAACACTTTAGGTTAACTTCCCATATGATTCTGAGATGACTGAAAGTTGTTTCATGCCTTTAGACATCAAGACAAAAAAGTTGTTATCTCAGTGCATACAATGCTTTGACGTAACAGTAGTATACACTTCAATTTTACACCAAAATACTTAGTGCAACCCTAATGGAAACACCTTAGGTTAACTTCCCACATGATTCTGAGATGACTGAAAGCTGTTTCATGCCTCTAGACATCAAGACAAAAAAGTTGTTATCTCAGTGCATACAATGCTTTGACAATACAAAGAGTATACATTTCAATTTTAAACCAAAGTACATACTGCAAACCTAATGGAAACAGCTTAGGTTAACTTCCCACATGATTATGAGTAGTTTGGAAGTAGTTTCATGCCGCTGCTCATCAAGACAAAAAAGTTCTTTCTCAGTGCTTCCAAAGCTTTGACAATACAAATAGTATACATTTCAATTTTACACCAAAGTACTTACAACAAACCTAATGGAAACACTTTAGGTTAACGTCCCATATGATTCTGAGATGACTGATAGTTGTTTCATGCCTCTAGACATCAAGACAAAAAAGTTGTTATCTCAGTGCATACAATGCTTTGACAATACAAAGAGTATACATTTCAATTTTAAACCAAAGTACTTATTGCAAACCTAATGGAAACACCTTAGGTTAACTTCCCACATGATTCTGAAATGTCTGCAAGTTGTTTCATGCCTCTGTACATAAACACAAAAAAGTTGATTTCTCAGAGAATAGAGTGCTTTGACTTGGAAAGTATAATACATTTGAATTTTACACCAAAGTACTTAGTGCAAACCTAATAAAAACACCTTAGGTTAACTTCCCAGATGATTATGAGTAGTTTGGAAGTAGTTTCATGCCGCTGCTCATCAAGACAAAAAAGTTCTTTCTCAGTGCTTCCAATGCTTTGACAATACAAATAGTATACATTTCAATTTTAAACCAAAGTACTTAGTGCAAACCTAATGGGAACACCTTAGGTTAACTTCCCACATGATTCTGAGATGACTGAAAGTTGTTTCATGCCTCTAGACATCAAGACAAAAAAGTTGTTATCTCAGTGCATACAATGCTTTGACAATACAAAGAGTATACATTGCAATTCAAACCAAAGTACTTACTGCAAACCTAATTGAAACAGCTTAGGTTAGCTTCCCACATGATTCTGAGATGTCTGAGAGTTGTATCATGCCTCTGCACATAAAGACAAAAAAGTTGATTTCTCAGAGCTTAGAGTGCTTTGACAATAAAAGTAGTAGACATTTGAATTTTAACCCAAAGTACTTACTGCAAACCTAATAAAAACACCTTAGTTTAACTTCCCACATGATTATGAGTAGTTTGGAAGTAGTTTCATGCTTCTGCTCATCAAGACAAAAAAGTTCTTTTCTCAGTGCTTCCAATGCTTTGACAATACAAATAGTATACATTTCAATTTTACACCAAAGTGCTTACAGCAAACCTAATGGAAACACTTTAGGTTAACTTCCCATATGATTCTGAGATGACTGAAAGTTGTTTCATGCGTTTAGACATCAAGACAAAAAAGTTGTTATCTCAGTGCATACAATGCTTTGACAATACAAAGAGTATACATTTCAATTTTAAACCAAAGTACTTACCGCAAACCTAATGGAAAGAGCTTAGGTTAACTTCCCACATGATTCTGAAATCTCTGCAAGTTGTTTCATGCCTCTGTACATAAAGACAGAAAAGTTGATTTCTCAGAGAATAGAGTGCTTTGACTTAAAAAGTATAATACATTTGAATTTTACACCAAAGTACTTAGTGCAAACCTAATAAAAACACCTTAGGTTAACTTCCCACATGATTATGAGTAGTTTGTAAGTAGTTTCATGCCGCTGCTCATCAAGACAAAAAAGTTCTTTCTCAGTGCTTCGAATGCTTTGACAATACAAATAGTATACATTTGAATTTTACACCAAAGTACTTAGTGCAAACCTAATGGAAACACCTTAGGTTAACTTCCCACATGATTCTGAGATGACTGAAAGTTGTTTCATGCCTCTAGACATCAAGACAAAAAAGTTGTTATCTCAGTGCATACCATGCTTTGACAATACAAAGAGTATACATTGCAATTTTAAACCAAAGTACTTACTGCAAACCTAATTGAAACAGCTTAGGTTAGCTTCCCACATGATTCTGAGATGTCTGAGAGTTGTATCATGCCTCTGCACAAAAAGACAAAAAAGTTGATTTCTCAGAGCTTCGAGTGCTTTGACAATATAAGTAGTAGACATTTGAATTTAAAACCAAAGTACTTACTGCAAACCTAATGGAAACAGCTTAGTTTAACTTCCCACATGATTATTAGTACTTTGAAAGTAGTTTCATGCCTCTGCTCATCAAGACAAAAAAGTTCTTTTCTCAGTGCTTCCAATGCTTTGACAATACAAATAGTATACATTTCAATTTTACACCAAAGTACTTACAGCAAACCTAATGGAAACACTTTAGGTTAACGTCCCATATGATTCTGAGATGACTGATAGTTGTTTCATGCCTCTAGACATCAAGACAAAAAAGTTGTTTTCTCAGTGCATACAATGCTTTGACAATACAAAGAGTATACATTTCAATTTTAAACCAATGTACTTACTGCAAACCTGATGGAAACAGCTTAGGTTAACTTCCCACATGATTCTGAAATGCCTGCAAGTTGTTTCATGCCTCTGTACATAAAGACAAAAAAGTTGATTTCTCAGAGAATAGAGTGCTTTGACTTAAAAAGTATAATACATTTGAATTTTACACCAAAGTACTTAGTGCAAACCTAATAAAAACACCTTCGTTTAACTTCCCACATGATTATGAGTAGTTTGGAAGTGGTTTCATGCTTCTGCTCATCAAGACAAAAAAGTTCTTTTCTCAGTGCTTCCAATGCTTTGACAATACAAATAGTATACATTTCAATTTTACACCAAAGTGCTTACAGCAAACCTAATGGAAACACTTTAGGTTAACTTCCCATATGATTCTGAGATGACTGAAAGTTGTTTCATGCCTTTAGACATCAAGACAAAAAAGTTGTTATCTCAGTGCATACAATGCTTTGACGTAACAGTAGTATACACTTCAATTTTACACCAAAATACTTAGTGCAACCCTAATGGAAACACCTTAGGTTAACTTCCCACATGATTCTGAGATGACTGAAAGCTGTTTCATGCCTCTAGACATCAAGACAAAAAAGTTGTTATCTCAGTGCATACAATGCTTTGACAATACAAAGAGTATACATTTCAATTTTAAACCAAAGTACATACTGCAAACCTAATGGAAACAGCTTAGGTTAACTTCCCACATGATTATGAGTAGTTTGGAAGTAGTTTCATGCCGCTGCTCATCAAGACAAAAAAGTTCTTTCTCAGTGCTTCCAAAGCTTTGACAATACAAATAGTATACATTTCAATTTTACACCAAAGTACTTACAACAAACCTAATGGAAACACTTTAGGTTAACGTCCCATATGATTCTGAGATGACTGATAGTTGTTTCATGCCTCTAGACATCAAGACAAAAAAGTTGTTATCTCAGTGCATACAATGCTTTGACAATACAAAGAGTATACATTTCAATTTTAAACCAAAGTACTTACTGCAAACCTAATGGAAACAGCTTAGGTTAACTTCCCACTTGATTCTGAAATCTCTGCAAGTTGTTTCATGCCTCTGTACATAAAGACAGAAAAGTTGATTTCTCAGAGAATAGAGTGCTTTGACTTAAAAAGTATAATACATTTGAATTTTACACCAAAGTACTTAGTGCAAACCTAATAAAAACACCTTAGGTTAACTTCCCACATGATTATGAGTAGTTTGTAAGTAGTTTCATGCCGCTGCTCATCAAGACAAAAAAGTTCTTTCTCAGTGCTTCCAATGCTTTGACAATACAAAGAGTATACATTTCAATTTTAAACCAAAGTACTTACTGCAAACCTAATTGAAACAGCTTAGGTTAGCTTCCCACATGATTCTGAGATGTCTGAGAGTTGTATCATGCCTCTGCACATAAAGACAAAAAAGTTGATTTCTCAGAGCTTAGAGTGCTTTGACAATAAAAGTAGTAGACATTTGAATTTTAACCCAAAGTACTTACTGCAAACCTAATAAAAACACCTTAGGTTAACTTCCCACATGATTATGAGTAGTTTGTAAGTAGTTTCATGCCGCTGCTCATCAAGACAAAAAAGTTCTCTCTCAGTGCTTCCAAAGCTTTGACAATACAAATAGTATATATTTGAATTTTACACCAAAGTACTTAGTGCAAACCTAATGGAAACACCTTAGGTTAACTTCCCACATGATTCTGAGATGACTGAAAGTTGTTTCATGCCTCTAGACATCAAGACAAAAAAGTTGTTATCTCAGTGCATACCATGCTTTGACAATACAAAGAGTATACATTGCAATTTTAAACCAAAGTACTTACTGCAAACCTAATTGAAACAGCTTAGGTTAGCTTCCCACATGATTCTGAGATGTCTGAGAGTTGTATCATGCCTCTGCACAAAAAGACAAAAAAGTTGATTTCTCAGAGCTTCGAGTGCTTTGACAATATAAGTAGTAGACATTTGAATTTAAAACCAAAGTACTTACTGCAAACCTAATGGAAACAGCTTAGTTTAACTTCCCACATGATTATTAGTACTTTGAAAGTAGTTTCATGCCTCTGCTCATCAAGACAAAAAAGTTCTTTTCTCAGTGCTTCCAATGCTTTGACAATACAAATAGTATACATTTCAATTTTAAACCAAAGTACTTAGTGCAAACCTAATGGGAACACCTTAGGTTAACTTCCCACATGATTCTGAGATGACTGAAAGTTGTTTCATGCCTCTAGACATCAAGACAAAAAAGTTGTTATCTCAGTGCATACAATGCTTTGACAATACAAAGAGTATACATTGCAATTTCAAACCAAAGTACTTACTGCAAACCTATTTGAAACAGCTTAGGTTAGCTTCCCACATGATTCTGAGATGTCTGAGAGTTGTATCATGCCTCTGCACATAAAGACAAAAAAGTTGATTTCTCAGAGCTTAGAGTGCTTTGACAATAAAAGTAGTAGACATTTGAATTTTAACCCAAAGTACTTACTGCAAACCTAATAAAAACACCTTAGTTTAACTTCCCACATGATTATGAGTAGTTTGGAAGTAGTTTCATGCCGCTGCTCATCAAGACAAAAAAGTTCTTTTCTCAGTGCTTCCAATGCTTTGACAATACAAATAGTATACATTTCAATTTTACACCAAAGTGCTTACAGCAAACCTAATGGAAACACTTTAGGTTAACTTCCCATATGATTCTGAGATGACTGAAAGTTGTTTCATGCGTTTAGACATCAAGACAAAAAAGTTGTTATCTCAGTGCATACAATGCTTTGACAATACAAAGAGTATACATTTCAATTTTAAACCAAAGTACTTACCGCAAACCTAATGGAAACAGCTTAGGTTAACTTCCCACATGATTCTGAAATCTCTGCAAGTTGTTTCATGCCTCTGTACATAAAGACAGAAAAGTTGATTTCTCAGAGAATAGAGTGCTTTGACTTAAAAAGTATAATACATTTGAATTTTACACCAAAGTACTTAGTGCAAACCTAATAAAAACACCTTAGGTTAACTTCCCACATGATTCTGAGATGACTGAAAGTTGTTTCATGACTCTAGACATCAAGACAAAAAAGTTGTTATCTCAGTGCATACAATGCTTTGACAATACAAAGAGTATACATTTCAATTTTAAACCAAAGTACTTACTGCAAACCTAATGGAAACACCTTAGGTTAACTTCCCACATGATTATGAGTAGTTTGGAAGTAGTTTCATGCCGCTGCTCATCAAGACAAAGAAGTTCTTTCTCAGTGCTTCCAATGCTTTGACAATACAAATAGTATACATTTGAATTTTACACCAAAGTACTTGGTGCAAACCTAATGGAAACACCTTAGGTTAACTTCCCACATGATTCTGAGATGACTGAAAGTTGTTTCATGCCTCTAGACATCAAGACAAAAAAGTTGTTATCTCAGTGCATACAATGCTTTGACAATACAAAGAGTATACATTGCAATTTTAATTCAAAGTACTTACTGCAAACCTAATTGAAACAGCTTAGGTTAGCTTCCCACATGATTCTGAGATGTCTGAGAGTTGTACCATGCCTCTGCACATAAAGACAAAAAAGTTGATTTCTCAGAGCTTCGAGTGCTTTGACAATATAAGTAGTAGACATTTGAATTTAAAACCAAAGTACTTACTGCAAACCTAATGGAATCACCTTAGTTTAACTTCCCACATGATTATTAGTACTTTGAAAGTAGTTTCATGCCTCTGCTCATCAAGACAAAAAAGTTCTTTTCTCAGTGCTTCCAATGCTTTGACAATACAAATAGTATACATTTCAATTTTACACCAAAGTACTTACAGCAAAGCTAATGGAAACACTTTAGGTTAACGTCCCATATGATTTTGAGATGACTGATAGTTGTTTCATGCCTCTAGACATCAAGACAAAAAAGTTGTTATCTCAGTGCATACAATGCTTTGACAATACAAAGAGTACACATTTCAATTTTAAACCAAAGTACTTACTGCAAACCTAATGGAAACAGCTTAGGTTAACTTCCCACATGATTCTCAGATGACTGAAAGTTGTTTCATGCCTCTAGACATCAAGACAAAAAAGTTGTTATCTCAGTGCATACAATGCTTTGACAATACAAAGAGTATACATTTCAATTTTAAACCAAAGTACTTATTGCAAACCTAATGGCAACACCTTAGGTTAACTTCCCACATGATTCTGAAATGTCTGCAAGTTGTTTCATGCCTCTGTACATAAACACAAAAAAGTTGATTTCTCAGAGAATAGAGTGCTTTGACTTGGAAAGTATAATACATTTGAATTTTACACCAAAGTACTTAGTGCAAACCTAATAAAAACACCTTAGGTTAACTTCCCAGATGATTATGAGTAGTTTGGAAGTAGTTTCATGCCGCTGCTCATCAAGACAAAAAAGTTCTTTCTCAGTGCTTCCAATGCTTTGACAATACAAATAGTATACATTTGAATTTTACACCAAAGTACTTAGTGCAAACCTAATGGAAACACCTTAGGTTAACTTCCCACATGATTCTAAGATGACTGAAAGTTGTTTCATGCCTCTAGACATCAAGACAAAAAAGTTGTTATCTCAGTGCATACCATGCTTTGACAATACAAAGAGCATACATTGCAATTTCAAACCAAAGTACTTACTGCAAACCTAATTGAAACAGCTTAGGTTAGCTTCCCACATGATTCTGAGATGTCTGAGAGTTGTATCATGCCTCTGCACATAAAGACAAAAAAGTTGATTTCTCAGAGCTTAGAGTGCTTTGACAATAAAAGTAGTAGACATTTGAATTTTAACCCAAAGTACTTACTGCAAACCTAATAAAAACACCTTAGTTTAACTTCCCACATGATTATGAGTAGTTTGGAAGTAGTTTCATGCTTCTGCTCATCAAGACAAAAAAGTTCTTTTCTCAGTGCTTCCAATGCTTTGACAATACAAATAGTATACATTTCAATTTTACACCAAAGTGCTTACAGCAAACCTAATGGAAACACTTTAGGTTAACTTCCCATATGATTCTGAGATGACTGAAAGTTGTTTCATGCGTTTAGACATCAAGACAAAAAAGTTGTTATCTCAGTGCATACAATGCTTTGACAATACAAAGAGTATACATTTCAATTTTAAACCAAAGTACTTACCGCAAACCTAATGGAAACAGCTTAGGTTAACTTCCCACATGATTCTGAAATCTCTGCAAGTTGTTTCATGCCTCTGTACATAAAGACAGAAAAGTTGATTTCTCAGAGAATAGAGTGCTTTGACTTAAAAAGTATAATACATTTGAATTTTACACCAAAGTACTTAGTGCAAACCTAATAAAAACACCTTAGTTTAACGTCCCACATGATTATGAGTAGTTTGGAAGTGGTTTCATGCTTCTGCTCATCAAGACAAAAAAGTTCTTTTCTCAGTGCTTCCAATGCTTTGACAATACAAATAGTATACATTTCAATTTTACACCAAAGTGCTTACAGCAAACCTAATGGAAACACTTTAGGTTAACTTCCCATATGATTCTGAGATGACTGAAAGTTGTTTCATGCCTTTAGACATCAAGACAAAAAAGTTGTTATCTCAGTGCATACAATGCTTTGACGTAACAGTAGTATACACTTCAATTTTACACCAAAATACTTAGTGCAACCCTAATGGAAACACCTTAGGTTAACTTCCCACATGATTCTGAGATGACTGAAAGCTGTTTCATGCCTCTAGACATCAAGACAAAAAAGTTGTTATCTCAGTGCATACAATGCTTTGACAATACAAAGAGTATACATTTCAATTTTAAACCAAAGTACATACTGCAAACCTAATGGAAACAGCTTAGCTTAACTTCCCACATGATTATGAGTAGTTTGGAAGTAGTTTCATGCCGCTGCTCATCAAGACAAAAAAGTTCTTTCTCAGTGCTTCCAAAGCTTTGACAATACAAATAGTATACATTTCAATTTTACACCAAAGTACTTACAACAAACCTAATGGAAACACTTTAGGTTAACGTCCCATATGATTCTGAGATGACTGATAGTTGTTTCATGCCTCTAGACATCAAGACAAAAAAGTTGTTATCTCAGTGCATACAATGCTTTGACAATACAAAGAGTATACATTTCAATTTTAAACCAAAGTACTTACTGCAAACCTAATGGAAACAGCTTAGGTTAACTTCCCACTTGATTCTGAAATCTCTGCAAGTTGTTTCATGCCTCTGTACATAAAGACAGAAAAGTTGATTTCTCAGAGAATAGAGTGCTTTGACTTAAAAAGTATAATACATTTGAATTTTACACCAAAGTACTTAGCGCAAACCTAATAAAAACACCTTAGGTTAACTTCCCACATGATTATGAGTAGTTTGTAAGTAGTTTCATGCCGCTGCTCATCAAGACAAAAAAGTTCTTTCTCAGTGCTTCCAATGCTTTGACAATACAAATAGTATACATTTCAATTTTACACCAAAGTGCTTACAGCAAACCTAATGGAAACACTTTAGGTTAACTTCCCATATGATTCTGAGATGACTGAAAGTTGTTTCATGCCTTTAGACATCAAGACAAAAAAGTTGTTATCTCAGTGCATACAATGCTTTGACGTAACAGTAGTATACACTTCAATTTTACACCAAAATACTTAGTGCAACCCTAATGGAAACACCTTAGGTTAACTTCCCACATGATTCTGAGATGACTGAAAGCTGTTTCATGCCTCTAGACATCAAGACAAAAAAGTTGTTATCTCAGTGCATACAATGCTTTGACAATACAAAGAGTATACATTTCAATTTTAAACCAAAGTACATACTGCAAACCTAATGGAAACAGCTTAGGTTAACTTCCCACATGATTATGAGTAGTTTGGAAGTAGTTTCATGCCGCTGCTCATCAAGACAAAAAAGTTCTTTCTCAGTGCTTCCAAAGCTTTGACAATACAAATAGTATACATTTCAATTTTACACCAAAGTACTTACAACAAACCTAATGGAAACACTTTAGGTTAACGTCCCATATGATTCTGAGATGACTGATAGTTGTTTCATGCCTCTAGACATCAAGACAAAAAAGTTGTTATCTCAGTGCATACAATGCTTTGACAATACAAAGAGTATACATTTCAATTTTAAACCAAAGTACTTACTGCAAACCTAATGGAAACAGCTTAGGTTAACTTCCCACTTGATTCTGAAATCTCTGCAAGTTGTTTCATGCCTCTGTACATAAAGACAGAAAAGTTGATTTCTCAGAGAATAGAGTGCTTTGACTTAAAAAGTATAATACATTTGAATTTTACACCAAAGTACTTAGTGCAAACCTAATAAAAACACCTTAGGTTAACTTCCCACATGATTATGAGTAGTTTGTAAGTAGTTTCATGCCGCTGCTCATCAAGACAAAAAAGTTCTTTCTCAGTGCTTCCAATGCTTTGACAATACAAATAGTATACATTTGAATTTTACACCAAAGTACTTAGTGCAAACCTAATGGAAACACCTTAGGTTAACTTCCCACATGATTCTGAGATGACTGAAAGTTGTTTCATGCCTCTAGACATCAAGACAAAAAAGTTGTTATCTCAGTGCATACAATGCTTTGACAATACAAAGAGTATACATTTCAATTTTAAACCAAAGTACTTACCGCAAACCTAATGGAAACAGCTTAGGTTAACTTCCCACATGATTCCGAAATCTCTGCAAGTTGTTTCATGCCTCTGTACATAAAGACAAAAAAGTTGATTTCTCAGAGAATAGAGTGCTTTGACTTAAAAAGTATAATACATTTGAATTTTACACCAAAGTACTTAGTGAAAACCTAATAAAAACACCTTAGTTTAACGTCCCACATGATTATGAGTAGTTTGGAAGTGGTTTCATGCTTCTGCTCATCAAGACAAAAAAGTTCTTTTCTCAGTGCTTCCAATGCTTTGACAATACAAATAGTATACATTTCAATTTTACACCAAAGTGCTTACAGCAAACCTAATGGAAACACTTTAGGTTAACTTCCCATATGATTCTGAGATGACTGAAAGTTGTTTCATGCCTTTAGACATCAAGACAAAAAAGTTGTTATCTCAGTGCATACAATGCTTTGACGTAACAGTAGTATACACTTCAATTTTACACCAAAATACTTAGTGCAACCCTAATGGAAACACCTTAGGTTAACTTCCCACATGATTCTGAGATGACTGAAAGCTGTTTCATGCCTCTAGACATCAAGACAAAAAAGTTGTTATCTCAGTGCATACAATGCTTTGACAATACAAAGAGTATACATTTCAATTTTAAACCAAAGTACATACTGCAAACCTAATGGAAACAGCTTAGCTTAACTTCCCACATGATTATGAGTAGTTTGGAAGTAGTTTCATGCCGCTGCTCATCAAGACAAAAAAGTTCTTTCTCAGTGCTTCCAAAGCTTTGACAATACAAATAGTATACATTTCAATTTTACACCAAAGTACTTACAACAAACCTAATGGAAACACTTTAGGTTAACGTCCCATATGATTCTGAGATGACTGATAGTTGTTTCATGCCTCTAGACATCAAGACAAAAAAGTTGTTATCTCAGTGCATACAATGCTTTGACAATACAAAGAGTATACATTTCAATTTTAAACCAAAGTACTTACTGCAAACCTAATGGAAACAGCTTAGGTTAACTTCCCACTTGATTCTGAAATCTCTGCAAGTTGTTTCATGCCTCTGTACATAAAGACAGAAAAGTTGATTTCTCAGAGAATAGAGTGCTTTGACTTAAAAAGTATAATACATTTGAATTTTACACCAAAGTACTTAGCGCAAACCTAATAAAAACACCTTAGGTTAACTTCCCACATGATTATGAGTAGTTTGTAAGTAGTTTCATGCCGCTGCTCATCAAGACAAAAAAGTTCTTTCTCAGTGCTTCCAATGCTTTGACAATACAAATAGTATACATTTCAATTTTACACCAAAGTGCTTACAGCAAACCTAATGGAAACACTTTAGGTTAACTTCCCATATGATTCTGAGATGACTGAAAGTTGTTTCATGCCTTTAGACATCAAGACAAAAAAGTTGTTATCTCAGTGCATACAATGCTTTGACGTAACAGTAGTATACACTTCAATTTTACACCAAAATACTTAGTGCAACCCTAATGGAAACACCTTAGGTTAACTTCCCACATGATTCTGAGATGACTGAAAGCTGTTTCATGCCTCTAGACATCAAGACAAAAAAGTTGTTATCTCAGTGCATACAATGCTTTGACAATACAAAGAGTATACATTTCAATTTTAAACCAAAGTACATACTGCAAACCTAATGGAAACAGCTTAGGTTAACTTCCCACATGATTATGAGTAGTTTGGAAGTAGTTTCATGCCGCTGCTCATCAAGACAAAAAAGTTCTTTCTCAGTGCTTCCAAAGCTTTGACAATACAAATAGTATACATTTCAATTTTACACCAAAGTACTTACAACAAACCTAATGGAAACACTTTAGGTTAACGTCCCATATGATTCTGAGATGACTGATAGTTGTTTCATGCCTCTAGACATCAAGACAAAAAAGTTGTTATCTCAGTGCATACAATGCTTTGACAATACAAAGAGTATACATTTCAATTTTAAACCAAAGTACTTACTGCAAACCTAATGGAAACAGCTTAGGTTAACTTCCCACTTGATTCTGAAATCTCTGCAAGTTGTTTCATGCCTCTGTACATAAAGACAGAAAAGTTGATTTCTCAGAGAATAGAGTGCTTTGACTTAAAAAGTATAATACATTTGAATTTTACACCAAAGTACTTAGTGCAAACCTAATAAAAACACCTTAGGTTAACTTCCCACATGATTATGAGTAGTTTGTAAGTAGTTTCATGCCGCTGCTCATCAAGACAAAAAAGTTCTTTCTCAGT